>NC_045949.1:15000000-16250000 GCF_004382195.2 Drosophila sechellia
CGGAAAAGAGATTAATATTTCTTACAATTTTTCGTGGTGATAAGATCTCGACATGTCTTCCGTTAGGTGTTTTACCCTTTGTGTTTGCAGCTCTTCTACAGATTAGCAATTTTGCTTTGAGTGCGATATCTCAACCCAATCGATTTGCCATGCCATGTACGCCTATATTTTTTGTTCAACATATAACAGAAGTGGTAGAACCCCAAACAGTATCAGTAGCTATAGAATTGCGTTCCCCGAATTACAGTAGCTACCTGTTGATGCCTGAGCGGATTCGAGACATAAGCACTTGTTGTGTAGGCGTAGCCTGAACAATTTCTGAAAATGAATTGCCCAGAAAGACATGGTTCACACGCACTTTTGTAAGCGACAAAAATTCCACAATCTCTTAGCATTGTTTTGGCAAACAAATAATTACTTCGGCGCGGTGAATGATATCGCCGGCATTCAATTCTCTATTATTTTTAAGGCATGTGAGCTGGGAACACCCGGACAGCCGGACAGGTTCAAGTCGCTAGTCGGTGAAAATACTCGAATTTCTATTGATTTTCCATTGGGGAGGAGAAAGCCTTTGTGCTGTTGGCACCGAGTGTGTGTGTGGCCCAGTGCGAATTGAAATTTCGGCTTAATTTTTTTTTTCGGCTGGAAAGCGGCTAAAATGCGACTCCAGCGCCATTGTTCCTGCCCATTTCGGGTCAAGTGTGTGGCAAGTTCGCTGCTTAAGTCTTTCGTTTTTATTTTCTGCCCGCTTGTTTTTTGTTGCCCGCTTTGCTGTTTCTGTTTCTGTTCTGCTTTCAGCGGCTCATGTCAGCGAATTTGTTAAACAAACTAAAATGAAATTTCGTTTCGGGCCCCGTTTAATTAGTGAAAATATGGCTGTAGCACAATTAAGGCGATGTTTTGCATTCGTCGGGGGATTAAATCAGTCCCATTCCGCACTCAGACAGGCAGAAGGAGATGATCTCGTTGTTAAACTGCTAACTCATAATGCGAATGCCTCGTCGGTCCGCGTCACTTAGTGCTTATTGTGTCTGCACGTCTGGGACGTGTCGGCCCGCCAAAGCTTCTCAATGGCCAGACGGATTTGCACGGTAAATGAAACCAGCCGAAAGATGGAAGATGCATAAAAGGCATTTAGGGGCACTGTGGAAAAAATTCTAGAATTATAGAAACTCTTAAGACGATAAAAGAATGTAGATAAATGAGGTATTCTTTAAATTTCATAAATGCTTTATAACAATATATTTATTTTTTGCTTTTGAGTACTATGTTGAATGGGAAAATAAATGTGTAGGAATTGTTTTTATAGAAAAAAACTAAGAAATATTAACTTAAAATTGATAGTATAATCGTACAATTCCTGTATCACTTTCCAAGTGCAAGTCACGTTTTCGGGCGTAAACAAATTTCGAGTAAATCCGTAACTGCAACGTGAAAGAAGCCGATGTGATTTTTTTCGGTTTTTTGTTTCTGTCATGTCATGGCCTGAATGGTCGACTGCTTCTCTTTTTATAAACTGACTCCCCCGAAAGTGACACACTCGCCCGGTCTGGATTTTTGATTATTTCCGATGTTTTCTCATCTGGCATCGCCATCTCTGACCCCCTTTTTTTTTGTATTATTTGTAATTTTACCCCCCTTTGGGTTGAAGTGTCGTGCGACAAGTGCCGCAATTGAGTCGCTCGCCTCTCGAAACTTGTCAACATTGCCCCCCCTTTTCGGGGGAGGTGCGCTGGGTGGACATGCCTGTCTCCAAGTCCGAGCATTGTCTGTACGTCGAACAGGTGACGCTGGCTTTGTGTGTGGGGCTTTGTTGTTTTGTTTTGTCTTTTTGGCAGTGAAATCGAGCAGAGCAAGATTTTCGTGGGTCTTGGCTTGGATCTTGATCTCCTCCTCGTTGGCTGGCGTTGATTTATGGCCAACAATTTAAGCAATTTCATTTTATTTTATATTTCTGGTTGCCTCTACGGCATTGGCTTAAATGTAATGTCAACTGTTTTGCATGTCATTTGAATCGAGGGGTGAGGAATGGCTGTACCTGTCACTCGGCCACCGAGCTTCGTGTTGTATGGGAAATGATTGGCCAACAAGGGGAGTTATTTGCCATGGTATGGCGCAGAGAAAGTGAAAAAAGATTTGATCGAAAGTCTATCGGGAAACGAATGATAGTTCAGATTAAGAAGCTACCATTATATCGGTTAATCCATATTGTAAATATTTTATTTTGTTATATTAGTGCCAGTATTATCAATACTGGCCCTTCACTTGGCAATATCCAATATTAAATCCGCAAAAAAATGCAGCTTCCAGCGAACAAAAAGAATAATTAAACGTCTCCTTTTACATTTTCTGCTTGATTTGTGCTCTGGAAAAAATATATAAGCCCCAAAAATATCACGAACTGAAATGCGTGGGAATAAATTTTGCGTGCGACTTATTATTCGAATTTATAGCAGTAAAAAGAGAATCATAAAAAATCTCAACAAAAGGAGGAGCGAGAAGGAAAACTGAAAAACTAATCGCAGAAATATAAATATGACAATAAAAAAGTGTTTAGTGGCCGAGGCGAACCGTTTCGTCCAATTGGGCAACTGTAATAAATTATCGAAAAACACGAAATGCCCGCGCTCCAAAGACCCAGTTGCGATCTATTAAAAAAAAAGCGAAAATAACCAGAAATTTTGCAAAAATTTGAGGCCACAGATTAGCATCGCAGAAAAAATCGGAGGTAGGGGTAAAACAGGTTCACACGCTAACCATGGCAGGACCACCTCATCTGCAGGAAGTGTAACTGAAATTGCAGGGGTTACTGCTCCTTGGACCCCGCCCTTGCTACCTGTCCTGTGGCAGCAACAAGTGAATGACAGGATAATCGTCCTGGGTACCTGTTCAGCTCCTTTGTTGCCCCGGGTTTTGTGCTGCTCTCATTCCCCGAGCTGCTGCCTCCTTTTTGGCATGTGAACAAACTCGCATAAAATCTTAATGTTTGCATTCTGATGCGGCTGTCGTCTCGTTTGATGCGTGATCTTGTTGATTATGCTGATGTCTGGAATTGAGATCGAGAATTTCGGTCCTCCGTTTCTCAGGCCACCGATGGCAGGTTGGTTCACTGCCTCATTCAGGTTCATCTCCCCTGCCCCTGGGGAGTGTGAAATTCTTGCTGGTTTTGGCATTCATGGAAATTGCCTATGCCTTGGAATTTTGTGGGAACAAGTGCAGCGGCATCGCCAGAATCGGCCACATTACGTGCTCTTTTTAGTCGAGCCAAGGGAAGAACCCCCGCAGACGAGAGCGTGTGAAATTCAAGTTTTTGGGAACGATTTTGTTCTGGTTTTTTTTTTTGGCAAAAACTGTGTGTGAAGTTAGTGGGAAAATCACGCAACAAATGAACAAAAAGGACACTGGAATATCTAAGAATAAATACCTTTTCAAGGGATTTTTCTTATAAACAGTATTAATAATCATGTCACACAATTCGATCAAGCACTTCGAGCTTTTCGAAAGATTACCAATTTCTTATAAATTTTTATAAAATTTCGACCAGGCATCAATCAATATGCGATGAATTTTAAGTCCGAAAGCCGCTGAAAAAGTCACGCACCTTAAATGGAACTGCCCGCGTCTCATTTAATTAACATTCCTGCAACCTGCTCCTTCTTTTTGTTCAGCATCCCTTTCATCCTGATCCCGATCCAGATTCCGATACTCAATACCCATTGCAATGCCGCTGCCGATGTGTGTTTATGTGCCCTAAAGTGCTGTCACCTTAGTGCGGCACGCATCGTGATTTATGCTCGTGCAACGAGAAAATTAAATAATAAAACTGAAAATCTGTAACAAAAATTCTGAGGAGCGCTGCTCTTATAGCCGCTGCACATGCGCAATAAATTCGGTTTTTATGACACCTGACAAAATACGCAGCAGACGCAGCAAAGGCTGCAGCAGCAGCAACTGCAACTGCAACAGAAGATGCAGTTCAAAACGGAGATGGAAGCGGCAGCTTCAGTCGAAATTTTTAATGACTAATGGCATAGGTGGATGCACAGTAAAAAATTCTAGATTTTTCAAATAAATGTTATATAAAGCTCAACGATTAATAGAATCTGTACCACATATTTCTCATATAAAAAAAGATAAATATTTTCATTTTTTATCGCTTTTGCTATATATTTCCTTTATGCTTAAGGATATTTTATAGAAAATGCCTAGATTTTTGCCGGCAGTGTATTTGAGAGGAGAGGCTGCCCGGGATGTTTGGATTCGTTTATTGCCCAGTGTCTATTGAAGATTAATTTCATTTACACAACTTCATCGCCTTGCCGCCTTGGCTACAGCTTAACACTTTTTTGCTCGCCTGGTTGCGTTTCGAAGTTAATAAAGTCATAAATTGTCTTACCGGTGGCTGGTCGCTCTTCCCTCTTCCCGGATTTCACTGTGCCACAGCTCTAATACGCAACAGTTGGGGCCGCAGTCTGTAGCGTCGCAAATCGTTACGTGTCCATGTGGTTTTATGGCTTCTTTTGTGAGTGCCCACTGTTGGGATGGTGGAATGGTGGTCCGCAGCGCTTAGCGGCATATGTTGCGGATTAGAAACGGAGCCCTAGATACCCAAGGGAATAAGTGTGAGGCTGTTGAGGCAATCGAATTTCTAACTCATCATCTTTATGATCGACCTCAGCTGAAGACTAACACCTTAATGACGAAAGGGTTAAAGGTTCTGCAGAAAAGTGGTGAGTTAATAACAATCAGAGCATTAGGTTAATGAGCAAAATCCCATATGAACTAATTGTTATGTTGCCAATCAGAGCTGTTCAATTACAAAGAATACCTTTCACGTGGGCAAGTTAGTTTCCACCACTAAGTGGAACGAAGGAGACCTTCGAAAATGGGTTTATTTAAATGACTAGATAGATAAGGAGCGTGCTCAATGATATGCAAATAAGCGCGAAGCAAGATGTCATTGTGGCTCCCCTTCAGGTTCCTTATCGCACACACGGGCAGCTTAGCCCGGCTCCAATCAATTCCGATTCCGATTCTCCGGGCTCCCCGGCTGAATGTAACACCGGTCCCGTATACCATTCGGCAAACAATAATTTGTTGGACTTTTATTTTTTACGGCCGCGTATTGGCACAGCTGCTACTTCAGCGATGAATCAAAGAAGAGACGGAGTCGTCTTTTAATAATACAACGATGACAGACATATATCCACATCGCCGGATCGGATCGGAGTTGAGCGGAACAGAAAGCAGCGTTATGCAAAAAAGGTGCAACACATTTTCCTGCCCCACACAAGAGCAACTCTTTGTGTGTTCCTGCTATACAAATACGATAATGGTGCACCTATAAAAAAAGAACCTAACGGATCGTCTGTGGTGGTGTGGTTCCGCCAGCGGTGTTGCATGTGCTGGAATTCGCCTTCCTGTCCTTACTGGGTTGCAAGGTTCTCGGCAACACGGCCCTCTGTTCAAACACACCTTGCTTTCGTCATAAAAAGCAGGCTCTTCCGCCTGGAAAAGCGGTCGGTACACTGAAAAGAAATGTCGCTCGAAATATATGTTAAAAAATATTAAAAGTCAATTGTTAAGCCACTAATCAAAGATTGATCTAATGAAAATATTATAAAAACGATATATATTTATAAATATAAGAAATCGAACACTCGTTTTTAATTAGCAAGGGACCATGTTGAGTAGCGGGTTTTGGTTGGAAACTCGATCGGATGCAGCTTTTATCCAAGATGCAGATTTTTAGCCATTAAATTTTAAAAAAGAATTCAGTTTTAGATAAAAATAAAATAAAAAGGATACATACACTCTTACCCCAGATGGGACTCGAACCCACAATCCCCGGCTTAGGAGGCCGATGCCTTATCCATTAGGCCACTGGGGCCTGTTGTCCACGCCGTCAATGAGCTTCAATAAACTTAAGGGCGACAAAAACCAGTAAATATATCGGTCGGTTACATTTTTTTTATCCAAAAATATATATTGTGGATTTCTATATTTCTTAAAAAGGCCCGAATGAAAAGCTTTTAGTAACAATTGAAACAAATTTTATTGGGTACGACAATTACTGTACAGACAGGACTTTCTCCTTTACGTCCATAAAGTCTTCAGTCGTCGTCTCATTTGTTGTTATACGATTTGGATCGTGAATATATAATCTTACACTCTTTTTATGATTAAATTTCTATAGTGAATTTATATTAATTTCTTGTCTTGTCTTTTAATCATTATATTAAAAGTATTGTTCTAAGTGCTTTAAAGTGGCAACTTTGGGGTGGTTTTCTCTTCTTCCGATCGCCGGACAAAGGATACAATAAGGGGGAGAACTTTTCCTGCTCATCTACCTGTCAAGTTTACGCCTGACAGCATTTGATATTTTCCTCGAGCCTACACCAGCTGCTCCTGAAAAGTCCTTGAAAAAAGGGATACACGCCCGAGTTGAGGTTGCAACATGTAGCAAGTACTTTGTAGAGGGTGCCTTGAATAGGGGTGGCTATCTTCGCAGCACGGACAGGTGGTGATCCTGCGGATGGGCCCACTTTCAATTTGTTTATGCATTAGGTGCTTATCAAGCGGTTATCTATGAATAGAAAGATATAAACAAGTTGTGGGTGCATTGTCCTGGGTGCATATTTTCAGTTCCGGCAGGATTAATAGAAAATGTTATATATGAATAGAGATTATCTTACCTGAGGGGAATCCCCTATAGTGGCAACCGAGAACTTGATAATATAGATTCTAAACTTCCGCTTCAAAGGTTGACACCAACTGAATACGCTTTCTATGCCAGGTCTTGTTAACATATTCCAAGCCTCAATGCATTTATAATCGCACTAACCCCTTTAAATGTCCACAATTACATGGAAATTAATGCTCCCCACCTCAGAAGGTTCCTAGCACGATCCTCGGTCATGTCCCAAAAACAAAAAAAAAAACAAAAAAATTCTTACGTGAGTAAGCAGACTTGGGGAACGGCTTCAATTGAAGTTCAATGAAATGTGTCGCCGCGTGCGCTTTGATTTTATTGCCAGCACTTAACATAATGAGCCGGCCCGATAAAATCACGTTTCCTATCGCGCGGCGCATGCGCAATGTGCTCGATACTCGATTCCAGTGCGCATATGCTTCCTGTCTCGCCGGATATTCCTTTGAGTGCCCCGCTCCATTGTCATCCGTCTGCTGCAGTGCAGCACAAAAGTTCAAAGTGCACGGAGCAAGGGATCCATTGAATGCCAAGTGCAGCCGAACAAAGGATACGGCAAACACCACCTGTTTCCTTGGGCTTTCATTGGGTTTCCATTTGGGGATTTACGCGAGAAGGAAGTTCATTGAACTGCGATGGCTGCAATTTAAATCGTAACGCGCGTGCAGGGGGCAAACAAAATTATACAGGAATTGGTTTCCTTTGAATATCATACGTACAGTAAAAATGTTTAAAATATATTCTAGAAATGTATTTGCACATATGGATAAGATTTATTTCATTTCATTTTTTAAAAATTTACCAATTTTAAAAAGTTGTTAATTTAAATGCATTCTCATTTTAATGTGCTGAATAAAACAGAATAATCTGTTTTGGAAAGTCTTTATAATTACATAACTATGACTTATATTTCAAATATGCTTCGAAAAGCATGTTGGACCGGGCGTAGCGTCTGTCCTCCTCCATAAACTGCAGAACATCCCTGATGTTCATATGCTTAAATCGCGGAGCAAGTGTTCGCTGGATCGGAGCACAGGGCACTTTGCCGACTTTTGATCCACTTGGAGCACCATCTGGGGCTGGTTGTTCCGCCGGGCGCTTTCGACCGCCGATGGCCAGCAAGGCCGTATCATTCACCGATTCCAGACGAGCTACCTTTCTCTCCTCGTCAATGTTTTCTGCCCGGCGCTTGCGATAAAAGCCGGTCTCGTCATCCGATGATCCATAGTCGGCCATCTCGAGATCGTTGAGGAACATCATCGTGACCCTCATATCATTCTTCATCACACAACGCTGGTCGTTGTGCAGATGATAGCTCGTTCGATGCTCGCACAATTCGATAGTCTTCTTGACCACATGTTTCATGTAGGTCTCCAAGGCGGCCAAAAAAGCGTCCAGGAGCCATTCTTGCTCGGAAATGTTAATATCATCCGCCTGGTTGCCCTGGGACAAGTGCTTCATTATCTTTTTATAGATACTGTTGCGGTCAAAGAAGGATGCACGTTGATTTTTCTTCATCGACACTTTTGCCTTGCTTGCATCCTGAGAGCCTGCGTCCGGCAGAATAAGATCATTGACGATGAGCAGCTGACCAGCATACGACTGAATAGGAACTTCAATGGAAATAATTGACATCACGGATATAATTCACAAACTGCGCGAGGCTTCCTTTTTTTGCTGTGCAAATTTCGATAAGTCAAACTGAATAAGCTTTACAGCTGCTGTTGTCAAAAAACAGTAACAGTACAGGGTTACTGCCTTTCAAAATTCATAGTTTAGTTGAATAAAACTGTTAGGGACTTAGAAACTCTATTATATTATATTTATAATTATCAAACTTTTGAGTAAGGTGCTATTTAGATTCTCGACTGCAATATGCATCAGCTGGACATTCAAATTCCTATACAGCCCTTATCCTTCGCCACCCAGCCAGGTGCTAGTGGTGCTGCCACGAGTCATCAGCAACACCTCCATGGAAACATATGCCGGTGTACCCCGCTTGAGTGCACCCACCCCTCGTGGACTGTTGACCGCAACATTTTCCTACACTGAAATAATTTACATCAACTGGCTTTATAAATATCTTTATAAATAAAAAAGAAAAGAAATTACATTTCAATGTTATAGTATAACAGTAAGAGGTATCTTAACTTTTAGGGTTTCCAACGTATGCTGTTAATTTCACTTGAATAGCTCTAAATAAACCCTATGGAAAACAATATAACCTCCTATGAATAAATGGTACAATCTGTGTTGGTAATACTCCAACTAGTGACTTTCATATTCGTAACTCAATTAGTATTTCTCTGAGTGCCTTCTATGGCCCTCTTACTCGGTCCTGGCTAAGCACTTGTTCCTGTTCAATGCCCAGCAACAGGAGCGTAATGGGTTGGAGGAAAACGAGTCATGGGCAGGCGCAGGACACGATATGCAAAGTGCACAGGAATGCAAGTGGGCCTTCTCGGGCGACTGGCGAGGTTCGACGGGCACGAGCGCCTAATTATTCAAATGGAGGCGGTCTGATGCCCTCTGGAATGCCCTCCGTCCTAGACGCAAAGCCTCGAGTCCGTCGCCGGTCGGGGTGAGCGGATATTAGTTAAGACAGCGGCGCGCGACAGTCGCCCGCTTACCAACTCCTGTCGCCGTGTCCCGCACATTTCCGTGCACCACTGAACTTCTGGCCCGAAAGATCATCGTAGCCACACACAAACACATACACATACACATACACATAGGGGAGTGCTGGGCCGCATTTTTAATTGTCACGTTACCTGACATTTCCAGGAGCAAGACGCATGTTGTTTTGACGTCGGCTAGAAATTTATTAGAAATGCACGGCGATGTGTCTCTTTGTCGGCTAACTCAACTTGGCTTAACTTCCGAACAGGTTCATTACGCGTGCCGGCGACACTCGGCGCGGCGTTGACCTAATTACCTGTTTAGGTTTTTTAGCTTGTAAATTTCCAGCCCTCGCTACTTCTACTTATAGGGGTGGTAGGCTACATACTCCTGCGGGTGGGTCAATGGTGTCATTAGAGTTTAACTTGAGCGCAAGGTGCAATATCCTGGTAGAAAGGTATCCTATATTTTGCATCAAGAAATAACTGTACTACCTTCATTTATTCATATTTGGTAGTACCTTAAAATCGAGTGCAGTAAAATGTGGCTATAAAGTGCAAAGTAATAGCTCATTTTCAGCCTATATTGCCTAGTCTTTCCCTCTTTAAAGTCTGGTTATATATATGCCAATTCCATGCGCCTTGCATCATCATATGTACACACATGGCCGGGAAAACGTCCGACTGCCATTTCCGCGGAGCTAGCCGCATAAACTAAGCTAACAATTCAACTAAAATGCCAACCAGATAATAAAACTCAAATCGATTGAAGAAGTGGAAGCATTGGCCTTTCCGGGAGATGGAAGATGGAAATAAAAAATGCGAACACGACGCTGGGAGTCGGGAGAAAGACTTGCAGCCGGGCAGGGCATTCAAACGACCACCCACACACTTTGGATACGGAGTTGGAGTTCGCCATTTGGAGGTGGAGCTTGGAGTCGGATGCAGAGCATCCTCGCCGCCTGCGCAGTGTCAAATAGACAACGAAAACAAATGCACTAAAAAGAAGTTTTTCAAATTTTAGTTCGAGAATTAAAGTTATTAAAGTCAAAGTTAAAGTTAAATATTTATCATTCTTGTTATCATATTATTATTATTGTTATTATTATAATAGATTGAATTGAATAAATATCTTTTTTTGGCTTACAAAAATGCATATAATTTAACTTGGGATCAAACTACAGGAAAACCTGTGAATATTGGGACCATTATTAGAAACACTCCCGAATTGTTCTCAGTGTTTACGAGTGTTGCGTGGAGCGCAGGCGTAGCCTCCACAGGACGGACAGATGCAGTTAAGCCGACTCGCGATGGAGGCATATTCCAGCGAATAAATATTATCATATGGAAATTTCGCTGCGGAGCAATTACGAATGCAGCCAAACGTTGTGGCAAGTGACCTGGGAGACGTCAATCCAGGCACAGGAAATCGAAGTCGCAACTCGACGGTTTTGACGATGATGTAGCACCACCAGCTTTTATGCACTGCACGCGGAGTTCCCTCCGTTCCCCGGATCGCGAGCCCATCTCCTCCTTCACTGAACCCACCGCCATTTAGACTATGTTCATAGAGATCGCAGCGTGTCGCAGTCGTAGAAAGTTTGAATGGAGCTGGCCGAGACGGGTACAGTGGTTGCAGCCTAAGTGGAACATTTATGGACTCAGTGCTAAAAACTTGTATGCTAAGAGAACTGAATCAATCTGCGAAAATACTATACACATAAGAACTACCTTAAGTCAAAACTAGATCATTAAACTAGACTAAGCTACTATTTTTACACTTTAAGATTTTTATTATATTTATATATAAGATTAATATACTAATACTAATACTAATACTAATATTACCGAAGGTAAGTTACCTTAATGGAGTCTCCACTGTTCTCTGGCAGACCCACAAGCAACCGTATCCACTTCAGTGGCTGTACGTACCTGTTGGAGCTGCGTTTTGGGGGCGCAGCAAATGAAATTGCCAATTGTTGCGCTTTCGGTGGCAGTGGAAGTGGAGCTACTGTTTGCGTCTCGTTGCTGCCACACACCTTGCAGCTGGAACGGAAGCGAGCCATCTCTGGGAGATCTCCTGCGGGTCGCCGTTGTTATAGCTCCGTCTTGCCACTTTCAGCGCTGGCTGCTGCCTTTTTAAGCCATTTTAATATGAGCGTTGCACATCTTGTGGGTGTGGCTGATTGGGCAGGCCAAAAAGCTAAGGCATCGGACCAAAAAAAAAATAAATAAATAAATAAAAGAAGGAAAACCAAACCAAAATGGATGAGCTCGGGCCCAGCCCGATGATCAATCTCAGCCATGGAAACGCTTTACCATGATGATGATGATGATGAAGACGACGACGTGGACTCTGTGGCCGCTGATGGTTTTGATTCCAACCACAGCCCAACACCAGTTTCGCAGTTCGCTACTGGTTTTCCACCAATTAAGTAGGCGTGGGCATTTGAAAACGTTAGCCCCATCTGTCAGAGGAGGAAGCGATCTATTTGGCTTATGGAAATGGCAGACAGGCCTGGAAAATGTTTCAATTATCAGCCGTTTAGGTAGTAATTAATGCCAATGCAATGGCAAGGTGAGATTGCGATGAACACCTGCAATGGGATTTCTTTTCTTGCTATCCTCCTGTTAAGGAACGGAAGTAAATTGACACGCCTGCAAAAGGACACCCACTTCTAATTTATTTTTACAGCACTACGTTTCCGTTCCCAGAACACCCCATTGAGTTTGGCATTGTCCTGGGGAACAGGTCACAGGAATTTCATTGTTGGCAGGTTTCTTTTAATTTCAAAACAGCAACAAGTGTGATTTTTTGTTGCGATAACTATCAGCAAATGGCTTTCTTATGAACTCTAATTCACTTCAAATATTTTTAAGGATTTTTAAGGATATGCTTACACTAAGATTCTAAGAGTCTTATCAAAATCTCATCCCAAGAAAATTTTATTATATTTTTAAATTGATTATGTTCATTATGGAGCCTGCATTTTTAAGCACATTGCTGTCGAATAATTTCACTTTATTTTACATATAACTGGCTCTTAGAAGCTGCAACAGTAAAAGCCACAGAATAAGAAGGCCAAACCAGATCTTGTAAATTATGCAAAATCATCCGCATTTACTAGATAAATAAATGTCCCACCAATGCTAAGTGCAAAATCGAGCGAACAAAGTGATTCTTGGCCGGTGCAGAAAAAGCAGCAAATGCAAATTGCTGGTGGGAAGAAGAATATTTCCGGAGGAGGACGGAGTAAATTGGAGCGCTACTTGAGGATTCTCCCACAGCCCACTGGACTACTTTTGCCATTCGATGACAATAATGTTGTCTGCGCTTCGTTATGGCCAGCTAGCAACGCTGCCACTTGGGCCTCACCTGATCTCACCTCTAGCCATTCCCATTGTCACCAACGACATGTCCATAACCATAGTCTCTTGGCCAACTGGGATCAGTGGTGGCTGAGGAGGAGCTGGAGGAGGGGGAAGACAACCCGCTGAGTTGGGCATTGTCTGCACGCTGGGCAGATTTCCCAGAATTGACACCTTGCCTTTTGCTACAGATTCGTACTTGCCGCGCCAAGAAGTCTGGCCTGTTCTGTTTGGGCAAAGAATGAACAAAAATAATACAAGACAAGGGGAAAACAATCCTGCAGCACATTCATCATCCGGACAATTGTCTCTGCCTTCCAGGTGTTGCTCAGGAATTTCAATTTGCATAAATTTGGTCCAGATTTGCGTACAATAGAGTTAAGGGGATGCGAGTGCAACACCCATGATTATCGAGACACTTTTCTTCCAAAATAAAGATGTTGCCGATCTGCAAAGGAAGCAGAACAATGACCCTTAGCTGCTTTTGAATTTTGGGACTCGATTTGAGTGCAATTTGTGTTCAGACCAAAAATTTTCTATATCAGAAATTAATTGAGCCTTTAGATGCAGATGTGATATATATATATAAACAAACACATACAATATTTAACCACCTTTTACTATATGTAAACACATTAGAAGAAGATCCATATTCCCGAGCAATCTGTCCAAACAAAAATATTACCGAAAACCGAAAAATATCAGGAAAAAGGATAAACGAAATTATCTTATCTGAAACATTCAACTCTCAAGGGTTAGTTGCATAAAAAAATAATGCCAAACAGACACTTGTTAAGCAGTTGCCACACAAAGCAAGAAAAAAACGAGGTAAATAGATGCGGACTATGAACAAATATTGGCTCGACGACCGCAGGAAAACCGAAATGTTAGATAATTTAAGTGTCATTTGGACACGCACACGTTGGGCACCTGAATTTTGAGCATTTAACATTTACGATTCCCATTGCCCATTTTGTTTGGACGCTACCTAAGGTGATCGTGATTTTCGATGACATGAGCATATTTACCACAAAATGGGTTATTTGCCCAGTCAAAAAAAAAAAAAAATATACATATTTGGTTGGGCTCGCAAGCAAGATGTTGCTAGGCAGGTGCTAAACGATAAGCTATCTGCCAGTAAACTAAAAATATATATCTTTTCGAATCGATTTCCAGAGCTATCTGTGGCCAGACCACCGATCGAAAACGAATAACCATAACCCGCGCCGCTTGACAACATCGTTAGAAAGCCATACAATTTGGCTTAGCATTGTCCCGCACTGAGGTCCTTTGTCCTCTGTCTCTGGCTCGAAATGAATCCTTGGCGAGCGCCTTCCTGCACAGCATGCGACCTGGCATTTTGCGCAGTTTTCCTTTCCTAATGGCAACGTTCTAATGGCTTTGTTCCTCATTGTTTTCCCAGTAGCAGTAGGTGGCGCATTAGCGCTGCCCGATCCCGCCTTTTGATCAGGTGGGCTCTTGGCTAAAGGATCCTGAACATCTGTGCACGTACTACACTGGCAAAAATAGTTCCAAATTTAAGATGAAACACGATTGGCGAACGACGTCAGTGTGGGCAACTCTTGAAGGACCAACTTATATAGCTGTGCCTTGATAACAAGAACAATTCGCAAATATTGAAAATAAATAGTATAGCGGTTTCAGAATCTGCAAATATATAAAAGTATTTACCCAGCATGTACATATGAAACCTGTCCTGGCACAAGCCAATGCCGCAGTTCGAAGGATCAATCTGTGATCTCCTCATACAAAGGCAAAAAGAAAAAAATAGAAGCCTGCTCGTCCGCAAGGACAGGTGATGAACATCTTTCTTCTTCACTCCTGCCATTGTTCTGCCAAAACAAGAGATACCAGGAGTCAGGCGAAAAACGAACCTGTGCCTAGGCTATGTGGCGATGCCTATCTCCAAGTCTATTATTCGCAAAAAGATCGGAGGTGGAGTACTCCTGAATAGATCGACAGCAAACAAAAGCGGAATATGGACAGCTGACAAATCCGAAGAGATGAAACCATGTCGACGATGGCTTGTGGAACACATGCCAGCTGCCCTGGCGAAGATCAGGATTTGGCAAGGTGCTCTACTCGTCTTGATTACATCATCAACGGCTAGGTGGTCCAGATAAAATAATCTCTAAGCCCGCTTAGAATCGAACAAACTGTCAGCATAAATCTGGCTTATACATATGTAGTTTGTCATAATTTTCAGCGGTGAAATTTTCGGACCCTCCTAATTGATTGGGAACGGATGTGGCAGCCATTCTCGATTGCTTTATACCTATTATTAATTGCCATAAATCTTGGAGCACTAATAAGAAGTCTGGGCCACAAATTCAGTGCTCAAGCTGCAAAGTTGCCAAGGCATTTAAGCCGTCATTTGGTGCGAGTGACAGTGGTCATAAGGTGTTAAACTATTTTATTAAAATGTTAAAAGGGTTAATACTAATTAAAACACTATTAACCACAATACAACTTTATGTTCCTTAGTTAATAAAATTAAATTTCCGACACAAACAATGTGTTACTAAAATAGATTTTATTTCTTTTTGGCCCACTGTACTGTCTTTGATTTCAGCCGTTAACTGTTTCGATGCTCGCCTCGAATTGCTTTCGTCAAATTATATAATGATGCCAACAGGGACCGGCCTACAACTTCAAAATCCGGCGACCAGGTCAGCAGCAGGAACCACGCCCACTCGCAGCCCTCGAAATCAGCCGACCACGCACCTTTTGCGTGGGTGTGGCCGTAGCAGGCCAAATAAAAGTCGGTAATCCTTCGCCGACCATCGAATCCTTTTGTGCGAAGCAACGGACCCTTTTCTCTGGCCACTTGACAGTTTAACCAAAAATGCAAACCGTTGAAATCAAGTTAAATAGGTTCTCGTTAAGCAGGGCAGGGCCGGGATGTTGAACCCTTTCGTGGTGCCTTTTTGGTGGTGCCTCTTTGTCCTCGCCGCGGAGCACCTGCCAAATGATTAATCATCATTTTGCCGCGGCCCTCGACTGAAGTGCGTTAGTTTGTATTTTCCGCTGCTTCGATGCTAAAAGCTCATCAATTATCGCCCCGAAAGCCCAATGCATCTGCCTATTTTGGGGATCGGTTTGTCAGTCCGCAGTCTCCAGTCTTCAGTCTTCAACTCTTTTCGAGGCGCCAAAGGTCGCACTTTCCTCTTTCATTTTCTCCTCCAATCATGTCCATCAATTTGATGGGTTGTAGGCGCAATGGAATGAAGTTTTATTTTATAGCCCAGCACGTGGGAGGTCCACAGATCTCACCCGTAATTGGGTTACAGATGTTGGCCTAAGTAAGGAGAGGTCTTAAACGCGATAAAGGCGCGTAAAATATGGGTTGGCTGATTGGGCTGCTCAAATGTGGCCACACTTTCTTCTCGGTTAGACAACTAACTATTTGAGCCTATGAAAAATTTAAAATATTATCATAAATTCGAGTATGCCAAAAAAGTTTTATTTCCTTCGATGTGGTTTCCAGTCCGCCTTTCAATTTAAATATATATATTTATTTAATAGAGAAAGTACCTAGCCTTTCTACTCTTTCATGCGAGTTTTCCTATCCATTTCCATTATCCTGGATTTCCGACTGGGACCAACGCACCGACATCGGCACACTTATCCACAGCCAAAGCCAGGAATCCACTTCAATCGCACGCGCAGATGTTTCCCCGGAAAACCATTCAGGATTCGATATTGAGGACTCAGGCTGCAAGGATTTGTTCATTAGTGCGACCACTCGAGGCACGCTGCATTTGAATAAATAGAAGCAAGTAAAATAGAATGGAAAAAAGGAAACATGACAGGCGAAACGGGAGCTGGGGATCCCCACGAAATTCGGGAGCCGGGGAAGCGTTGAGTAATTGAAAAGAAAGAAGCGTGCGCCGGCCTGGCGGTATATAAATCACCGTGCCACAGGATAATGCATCCCGAGTGCCCCGGAGCACTAATTTGAATTGCACCCCGGCATCTGCCTGGAAGTGCCTGGAAGTACAATGTCTGGCTTCGCCCGAATGCAATAGGAGATCCCCCCGATCCGGGATCCTTTATGTCTGCCCGAATGAGCCGCACCTGGCTGTGATTTTGAGAACCCAGCCACTTTGGTTGGCAGGGGAGCAGGTTGCAGAAGATCACAGCCCACAGATCGAGGACAGAACATGTGCCCAAAAAGCGGAGCCACAAAAACCTCTAACTGCTTAAATTACAATATTAAAAGTTTATTGTATGGGACAAGTTAACAGTGGACATCGGAAAACGAATCTTTCAAGTAATTTCTTAAGAACAAATTCATAGTTATACTTTTAAGTCTATGTTAAGTACTACTGAAACCTAACTAAAATTAAATTTGATTAACTTTGATTTGTTTATTTAAATATAATTTTTTTAAATGGTTTTAATAATATTATTTTCAGCTTATTAAATTTACTTACAGTTAGTCCCGCTAATATAGGTTACTTTTTTGTAAGTCCAAGAGCATTCCTTCAGCTGTGGACGTGGCACGATGGGTGGAGGACCAGTGACAGAAATCAGATCGAGTGCTGCCGCTTTTGTGAACCCAACTGAACCTGCGCGGAGTGTACCGTTGTCCCATGTGGCGTTGCAACATCCCGGCAAGAAAATAATATAACATGAAGAAAACAGTTCCAGCTGGTGGCACGAGCGTAATGCTGTCGTTATACATTTTTACAGGTTGAAACCATAGCGTTGGAGTGCATTTTTTGCGATTGCAAATGGAGATGCACTGGAAAAAAACAAGAGTAATTTAAAAAAAATAAAAATACCTTTTAAATATGCTCCATATTTGGAAGTGCTCATATTTAAGGTGCCCAAGTTAGTTTCGATTTCTTCCAGTGTAAGTTTTGGGCACTGTGGTGGGCATGTTGGTTAGGAGAGGAGGCATCCACAGGCACGCCGTCCCAACTAACAGCCATTAAGCGGCTGCCTCCGCCCCCCTGCGCCACAATTTTTGCATATGATACTTTGGACTTTTTTTTTTGGATGGAGCTCCGTTGCCGCCTCCTGCTCATCGAGTGGGTCATGGTTTGGGCCACGGCTTGGGACCAGGTTATCGCCCGGTTTATGGTGGCATCGCGCGTCATGTTCATGCCGAATTCCCGCTCCGTATGTAATAATTTTCGCCGACTCCATCGTCATTGGCAAGCTGTTTTTGGGGAGTGCATCATTATGCTCGTGGCATGCATTATACTTAGTCGATGTGATGCAAGTTAATGTTGTTATAATGTGTGTGGCTACTTGGCGGGCTAAAATGAGTTGGGTATCGGCTGGCTGATTGAAAAAATCAAAAAAATACTTTTTTAGCAATATTTCAGACCTCGAATTCATAACAGATATTATAAATCTTAAGAAATCTAAAGGCACTTTTGGAAATTTATGCAAAGCTCTTGAAGTTTCTGCTTAACATATATTGCGTTTTTCGAAAAGGAAATAAATTTCTCCTGACGTAATTAAGTACTTGTTTTAGTTACATGCATGTAGTATGTAATATCCGATCAATAATTCAGCAAACATAATTCAGACATTTCAATTGCTTCTCGTTTTTACGTTGTCTGGGTGGCATTAAAGGTTGTAAACTTTATTTACGACATCCCAAAACTCGACCTGCGTTTCGTTAATCAAACATAATGTCCTGCAGCATCGATGGAGAGAAAACTTTCATTTGCAGAAGACCTTAAACAAAAAGCCCCAAGGGGCAACAACAAACCGCACGCACTTTCATTGCGCCTGGAATTGGGTTTGGTATTGGAAACATAACCAAACTGAAGATCCCCATCCCCACAGATCCGTGATGCAGTCTGCTGTGGCAATAATAAAAATGCTCGATTGTAATTCTCCTGCTGCAATTATTGTCTCAGCTTTCAAATGCGGTAGGCCTCGCAAGTTTTCGAGATCCGAACGGGGCAAAAGTAATTTTCAATTTTAACAGCCGGAGCATAAAATATAAAGCACAACTTGCAGCACACACTTGTTAATGCCACACGTTGGGGCAAGTGATTCCTGTCGGTATGGATGCACTGCAAATAAAATTATTCCTTAAAGTCTGAACAAAAAACATTACACTGCTCAAGCCAATAAAATATATTTAGATATCCGATGAAAGAAGGTATAATAAATTTGTACTTACTTTTAATTTTAATTTAAGATTAATTTAACTTAATTTTAATTTTACTTCTTCGCAGTGCCAACTTTTGTCGCTTTTTGCCGTGTGTCCTGCAAAAAGAGGGGAATTACAAAAGTTTTTCATGTCTTCAGACAAATCTCATTAAAAGGCGTCGCATCTTCGTGTCGAGCCCGCAAGGAGTCGAGTTCTCGGATCGAGCTGGAAGTCGGCGTCCACGTCCACGTCCACGTCCATGTCCAAGTCCATCCAGAAATCGTGGCCCAGTCATCGGGCGACTTGTGGTTTCTGGCCCTTTTTACCTTATTTTTTTACCAGGCGGGAGGCGTTGCATTTAAAATGTCGTTAATAATTTGTTGCTCGCCCCAGACAAAGATCAAAATACAGAGAGCTCCGAACGCTGAAAGCCAGAAACCCTTTCTGCTTTTTAGAGCTCGTCGTAAAAAAGTTTTATTATTTTTGTTCCGTTTTCATTGCCGCCAAAATAGGATTAGCCTGTTGCGGCTTGGCCTCTTTTTGCGTCTTGTTTTTGTTTAATTTGGCTGGGTTTTTTTCTTTTTTGTTGCCGATCGTGTCTGGGATGTTGCAACATCCAAAAATCGCTTAAATATCACCATTTTACACGCTTCCAAAATGTTATAGCCGGGCAAAAGGATGCGTATTGGCTGCGATTTTGAAACGAAGTCTGCGGTTTGCTTATTTGGGTCACCTATTTTCAAGTTTCGTGATTGATTTTTAGCAGATCTGCGGCTGAATATATGGAAATGAAGTTAGTGGTTTTAAATACTAAGTTATCAAATTGCAATACCATATTTATATAACAAAAGATTTAGAGGAGGATCTGTTACCATTGACTCAGCTGTTGATCTTTTCTGCTTGTACGGTTTTCTATATTTTATTTATTTTTTATTATATTATTAGTTGGACCTGTATAATTAGCGATATTTCCACTCTCACTTGCTGGCGTGGAATTGGCCGCAATGAACCCGTTCCAGTGTGATTTAAGAGCGGCAACAAACGCAAACTAATTAACTTGCACAGCGGTCGGTTGGTTAGTCGCCGTGTCCGGTGGGTGGTCCTTGCCCGACCCACTCCCGACCACTTTTACTCCGGCCAGCGCCAAGAACGAAGCCAGAAAAAAAAATTAGTTAACAAGATCATTAAATCTTTGTTAACAGCCTATCGAGCAGAGACAACGGCAACAGAGAATCCGCCGTCGCCCAGACTTCTAAGACGGATTGGAGGAGACGTCATGGGCAGCTTGGTCATATAACCACCACAGCCAAGCCAACGACGTGCGATAAGATAACAGATGCCCAGAACCTGGGACTCAAGCTGATCTCAATACCCATGCCCAAAGTACCTGGACATGGCATGTAAACCGGAGGACGTGGCACAGACCACAAATAGTGGACAAAATAGCTAAAAATGGAATGGGTTTTCTTTCAAAAACTAGCTATTATGATATATATATTTTATTCTATTAAATGAGAGCTGCTAATTAAAAGGTATTTTCGGTAATTAATATAGATATATGTTGAAATTCTAATTTTTATATCCTAAAATGAATATTTTAATTAAAATCTCGAATTTATTTATTAAAATGTATTGATTAAATGTAAAATAGACTGGAAGAAATATAATCCAGATGCTCATCACTGCCCGCCAAACTAGAACCTGTCTTGTAGAATTGCACATGTTTATCTATTAATTTATGCTGGCGGTTTTTGGGTTCCTCGTTTGGCAATCTCAGTGGCATCGCACTTGCGCCCGGATAGTCTGCTTCCTGGGAATTCCTGTGGAACGAGGGGGGGGGGGGGGAGGGGGGGGGGGCGATCTGCATCTGGATGCGAATCCTCTCGAGCACAGCAGTCGCCCTGCCACAGGGACAAATGCTTGATAAGAACGCTAATTAAGTTAAATGCCAACTGTGTGTGGTTTCTACACTGAAAAAATTATATTATAAACAATAAACCATTATACTGACATGCTGAAATTTCATGCAGGTTAATTGTTTAATTATTAATAATTATATACAATTTGACATATTTGATTTCTATGCTAAACTATTAAAAATTACTTTCTCCCTTAATAATAAATTTGTTTTCAGTGTTGCCGTGATTCCAGGTAAGTGATCAGGAATTGGCGTGGTTTGCTTCCCTTTGATTTATGGCCTGCCATTGGACATCGGTCGGGAATGGGAGGGGGCCACACCTACTATCTTATCTGTTGGGTGAACACTTTCGCTGTTTGTTTGTTTGGGTGTTGTTGCCACACATCTGCTACTTGGTGTCGAGCGTGCTTGTGTGTGGTGTTTTCCACTTGAGGACCGCGACGATGCTCCTTAATTGTTTACCAGTTGTCTACTACATGGATCCTTTCCCTCCCACAAATCACAAAAACGCATAAATATGAGTATTTTTAAATTGCTTCTTTGGCGCCTCAAATGGTTTTCAAATCGAAGAGAAAATTTCGAGAGCAGAGCAGAAACAAAGTGGAAACGAAACAGTGTGTGAGTGAAGAGAAGCAATTGGCTTAAAGAGAATGGGAATGCTCTTCTCCGTATTGAATTTTAGCTTGGCTCTTTGTCAATGTTCTAGTTGTATATTTACCGTATTGTATTTCTGAAAAATTTTAATGTTAAGCATACTCCGTTAATTGTAATTATTTTTGGGCAAAATCGAATCAAAACCAAACAGTAAAATGCTTAGGAATTGAATAGTTTTCTATCATTATTTGAAGACGAATTACAGAATAATCATTTTAGTACGCGGATATGTGCTACTGTTTCCAATATATTTAATATAATTTATTTATAAACTGGGGAAACAATAGTTAAACAAAAATTGTCAAACTTTTTGCTCAAAATCAATTGAATATTGCTTAGTTTTGATTCCTTACAATAACTTACTTGTTAGTAAACAACAATTACTACGTTCACTCCTTTCGCTTACCAAAAAACAGTTTATTATTGCAGAAATCTACCTGCTAATTAATGCATCCCCGTGTGTCCTAAAAATTATAGTATTTTATGTTGGTTACCTGACTACGTTTTTTGCGTTTCAGTTATTAAGTCAACTAATGATGCACCTGATAATGATAATGAGGTAAAAGGAAACCCTCGTTCGCTAATCCTCCAAAAGTTTGGTGTTTTCGAATTTCTAGTTAAATTTCTAGGTAAGATCATAGCTCTCCTTATTGCGCATTGAATGCAAATCCAGAGAGGACGAGAGAGAGAGCAGCTGCGGAGAGCACAACAGCGCACACAGGTAAACATATTTGACTATATAGCCCACACTAGAGCAAATATAACGGCATCGCTTCGTTTGCGGCTTCGATTGGTGCAAGTGTACGAGTTCGGCACGTGAGGCAATCGTACATAAACAACACGAAACCTGTTTAGCCGAGTGTCGCGATTGGTGGAAGCATCTACCTGAATGAACATGCTTACTCTCGTCGGAACGCCCGAGAGAGCGCTCTCTTTTGGCAGCTTCGTGTGATGAGCCGAGTGCAGGGGCAGTATAAAAAGGCCGCACCACCACCAAACTCGCTCAGTTATTCCCAGACTCTAACCGAATCACATAACCAGCTCTCCCAACGCAATATACCCGAAATATAACCGATATTCAACCGCTTTGCTTAACGGAACACGCGTTTTGTATCTGTGCATCGATCGAGTATTGTGCCTGTGTGAACATGACACACTGAAAACAAAGTGACGAAAATTAAGAACTTTTTACAACAATTCCGGTAAACAACTATCAATAAAAAAGCCAGTAAAATGCATACCGTGGAAGACATGTTGGTGGAGAAAAACTACAGCAAGTGCCCGCTGAAAAAGCGACCAGTTAATTACCAGTTCGAGGCGCCTCAAAATCATAGTAACACCCCAAATGAGCCGCAGGATTTGTGCGTGAAGAAAATGGAAATTCTGGAGGAAAATCCCTCCGAGGAGCTGATCAACGTCAGCGATTGTTGCGAGGACGAGGGTGTGGATGTTGATCACACAGATGATGAACACATCGAGGAGGAGGACGAGGACATCGATGTGGATGTGGACTCCGACCCCAATCAGACCCAGGCTGCGGCTTTAGCTGCTGCCGCAGCTGTGGCCGCCGCTGCTGCCGCCTCCGTGGTTGTGCCCACGCCCACTTACCCGAAATATCCCTGGAACTTCCACATGTCGCCCTACACCGCCGAGTTCTACAGGACCATCAATCAGTCGGGTCATCAGATTTCGCCGCTGCGTAGCGATCTCATTGCGCCCAGTTCCCCGAGTGACTCGCTGGGCTCGCTGTCGCCGCCACCACATCACTACCTTCATGGTCGCGCAAGCTCCGTTTCCCCGCCCATGAGATCGGAAATCATCCATAGACCCATCGGTGTGCGGCAGCACCGTTTCCTGCCCTATCCAGCGATGGGCGGTTATCCGAGCTTGGGCGGCTATACCCATCATCACCATGCGCCTATCTCGCCGGCTTATTCCGAGAACTCCTACTACTCCATGCGATCGATGACGCCTGAATCCAGCTGCAGCTCCTCGCTGCCCGAAGATCTATCCCTGAAACACAAGAACCTGAACTTGAATCTGAACACTAGCCAGCCGGGAGAGCAAGCAGCAGCCAAATCCGGAGATATGTCGCCCGAAGCTATCCCGAATGCCTCCGCCAAGAAGGACAAGAACCACCCGCCGCGTTACCAGTGCCCGGATTGCCAGAAATCTTACTCCACCTTCTCCGGGCTGACCAAACATCAGCAGTTCCATTGCCCGGCCGCCGAAGGTAATCAGGTGAAGAAGTCCTTCAGCTGCAAGGATTGCGACAAGACCTATGTTTCGTTGGGCGCCCTGAAGATGCACATTCGCACCCACACGTTGCCCTGCAAGTGCAATCTGTGCGGCAAGGCCTTCTCGCGACCATGGCTCCTGCAAGGACACATTCGCACTCACACGGGAGAGAAGCCCTTCAGTTGCCAGCATTGCCACCGGGCCTTTGCAGATCGCTCGAATCTGCGAGCTCATCTGCAGACCCACTCGGACATCAAGAAGTACTCCTGCACCAGTTGCTCGAAGACCTTCTCGCGGATGTCCCTCCTAACCAAGCATTCAGAGAGCGGATGTCCTGGCGGCAGCGCGGGATCCTCCAGCAGCAGCGAACTCAACTACGCCGGCTATGCCGAGCCGTAAGGCAATACATTGTATAGCTGAGATCCCAGCCATGTTCCACCAAAAATTAGTTCCTAGCTCTCTTAGGCGGCTCCAAGTTCCCGAAACTCCCAGTGCAGACACACAACTTCAAGCAGAATTTCACTTGTTTTTATTTTCTAGTCAGCATTTTCTCCCAGAAAAGAGAAAATTAAAAATTACGTTTTAATTTGTACACACCCCGCAACATTTTTGAAAACACCACCACCAATTTGAATAGCTCGAAACATTTTTTAGAGTGTGTGCCCATAATATATCCTAAAGATGAACTTTGTAAAGTATTCTTCGATTTATCCTGTACATAATGTATTATGTCTAACTGTAGACTCTAAGCTGAACAAATGAAACGCCAGACAATCGTAAGCAAGACATACATCTCTATATTTTATACGATAGTATTTTTAGCCTAGCTGTAGAGACCGTAAACTATTTTTGATATGACCACTACTTTTTCGCGTACACATTGAAAATGTTCTACTTTAGCTTAAGTGAAGATAAGCAAACAACACATACATATATTTTGATACGAAAATGTTTTGTAATTCTAAGTAATTTATTGCATCAAGCGAAGAAAGAAGAAAATACATTTTATTTACATAAAAAAAAAAGTTTGAAAACGTTTTTATTTATTGGGTGGGCTTAGGGACTTTTTAATTTCAGGATAATGTGCAAATCGTTCTACACAAACGTTGAAAAAAAAACTTTTTTTTCTAATTTGGTTAATTATGTAAGTAAGGCTACATTTGATACTGCTATGATATTGAAAAAGCTTTTTTAATTTTATAATTTTTAAACATGTTATTGTCATCTTGGTAAATCATCTTCAGAACCGTCTTTCTAAATCTTATAACATTTCTGGTTTCTTAATGGAAATTTTCTCATATTTAAATGTATATACAATCTTATAAATATTTATCTTTTGGATGCTTAGACCACATTTTTTTCAATTGTCCACATTCAATTAAAAGTCAATTCCTATTTCCGGCAGAAGGTTCAATGGAATCTAGAATGATCGTGAGTGGTCTTCCAGAGTTTTGGTTTTATTGGGTCATCATGTTCTTCTTTCCGAACAAACAAACAAATCGAATGGATTGGAACATAAGAGCCCCACCAATCAGCCATTCGCGACATTTTATGGCCCGCCCAGCAAAGCAAACATAAGGCGCATTTTCTTTGGCAGACTCGGATCATAAATTATATTTAAATTTCGGTGCACGTACGACGAGCACAAAATGGCAGTCACTAAATCAAACTTCAAGCCTCAGTAGGCCCGCGCCCTGGCCAAAAAGTCCTATTTAGACATGGAGCCAACCGATCTTAATGAGAGAGCAGTGAAAATAGAGTCTTGGCCTGGTGGAGATCATCAAGTGTGATCGATGCCTACCAGTGCATCCAGCCAAGCGGAAAAGCGCGGGGAAATCATAATCGTACGGCAAGGTATATCGTTCGGGTGACAGAGCATACGAAATTATGGGTGCGTCCTCCTGAAGCCAAACGAAATGAAACGAAACGAAAACTCATTATCGAGATCAATCGATCGCCAGGCGGAGGAGAGCCTGCTCCAGAGGCCCACAAATAGCACACACATGTGTGTGGGGATCGGGCTCGGGATTGGCATGGGTTTTGGGTTTGGGGATGGGAACGGGGATTGCGGGACTGGATCGTCGATCCGCGATCATCGGCATCAGCGATCGACGACCACGACAATTGTTGCCAAATTAGATCATCAGGCAGCTAGAAAACCAGCGAGACCCAAACGGCAACGGCAGCAACAAGACTCAGTCAAGTTTCACGTGGCTACACTGAGCGAAAAGCGCATGAATAAATACATTTTTAACTTGCTAATCTCTTTAGAAGCAAAGCAAAACCTAAATATACATAGTTAATGGCAGGCACATCTGTTTTAAACTTGCTTACTACATTTTTCAAATATTGTGAATATGAGCATTAAACTTTTTTCAGTGCATAGCGGGATCCAAGCCCAATCGGATGGATCGGGCCAACGTAAATATACGAAAATTAATATGCACGCATTTCGTGGCTCCACTTCCTCCACGGCGGCTTGCTCCAGTCTCGGGTTACCCAGCCTGCAGATCCACTGGGTCCAAGTTGCCGGTCTCCCCAGCGCCCCAAAAAAGCCCCACCTCGTCGATCCCAGCTCTGCTCCCAAAACGACGATCGTTCGTGCCAGCTAGCTGGCTAAACAATTTGCAAACGATTTCTAATAAGCGTCTTAAATTGTAACAAAATAGACGCGCATTTAGGGCCTTTTGTGTGCTTTTTGGTTTCTTTCTGGCTTTTTCGGGCTCTCGATAACAAAGATCGAGCGAATAAAAAATAGAAAAATGAAATAAAAAATGGCCCAAAACATGGACAGCAACAAAACGGCAGGCTAACTGCCTCGCTTGACCCTCTCCCTACCCAAAAAATAGGTATAAAAAAGCAGCCCATTGGGTCTTTATTTCTGATTATTTTATTTTATTTGTGCCAAATTTCGCGCTTGATCGGTGCATTTTGGGCTGTTTTTATTTTTTATTATTTTTTTTTCTAGTTATTTGACTGTGGGTAGCGGGTCCAGTTGGGGTTACCATGATGAAGATCTTTGGGTTAGGCCGTCGACAATTTGACTGATTTTGGGGACCCTGGCTTTTGGTGACTTATTTATGGCAAATGAATATTGTTCCTTCGGTTTGTTTGTGGGAAAATTTCCGATAGATGAATCTGTTTTAGTTCAATGAACTGCGTTCGAAGGATTTTGCTAAGTTTGAAGATTTTGTTACCTTTTTCAGGGAATTTTGAAAATTACATAGGTATTTAGCTTGGCATTTTATGGCTGGATTATGTTCTGATTGTACTTTAGGAATATGGCACTTATAAAAAATACTATGGCATATTAAATCGTGGTTAAGTATAAGGGTATACATTTTTTGGGATTTAAATTTAATATATAGACATTCCATTAATTACATTTTAAAATTGCATAGTATCCTAAAGTTGATATACCCTGTTTCCAGCTATTTAAAGCGCTTACTTCAATTCGTTAACAATAAACAAATATCACTTTCCTGACGTTTTTCGCAACTGCAGCTGTCTGTCTGCTCCTCCACCTTTTGGGCAACCATAACCCCACAGCTCCCCATTCAACCCCCCCTCCCCGCGATATCCCACCACTTGGTGTCACTGATAAAAACTGAGGATATTTGCCAGAAAAAAAGTGAGCTGCACCATAATAAAGCAGCTAAAAGTCAAACGGCAACGCAGAAAGGTAAACAGATCGAAGCTTTATGAATATGCGGAGATAAACGAGCGGAGGAACCTCCCCCTTTGGCCACCCACCACCTGCGTCACCCTTTTGTCTATTTGTCTATTGAAAAAAAACCAACACTCTTTTTTTGAATTTCAAATTTTTTAACGAGCCAAAATGAAAAACTTTCCAAACAAAAGCCAAAATACACACACACACAAATATAGAAGATCGATCCAGAGCAGAAAGAGATGGCTTGCGAGGGGTGCGAAAGGGAGGGAAGAGGCAGAGCGAGCGACAAAAAGCGCAAGCTGAAATGAAATTTAGCGTAAAAACGCAGATCTTTTGTCTGCGATAAACGTGAGCGTTTTGTTTGTCACGACGAAACGAAGTGTGCTTTTTTGCGCGATTGCCAAAGTCGGATTTGGGAAATAACCCCCATTGGAAGATATATATAAGGGTGGAAATATTTTAAGTAGGGATTAACGCTATATTTAAGTCGTAGATGGTAAACTCATAAATAAAATCTTTTTGCAGAATTTCTTTAAAATATCAAGTTTATTGAGAGTGTCCTATTAATAGCTTAGTAGATATCGTATTTTTCCATCCAAGATATGCAAAATATTTCTTAACTAGTCCAAATGGGTTGCAAAATCAGAAGAAAAACTGTCATAAGGAGAATCTCATTGTTCGAAAGATAGGAGAGAGATGCACGAAATGCACAAATGGGGTTTGCTGTCTCTCTTTCTCGCAGAGCCCCTTCCCCCACGCCCCCCTACTATGCATTCTTTGACAGTTTCAGCTAATTTGAGTGAGCCAACAACAACAGCGCAAGTGTTTTCTGCTTTGTCGCTGTTTTTTTTTCTTGTGTTTTTGGCCTACTCTATTCGCCTCAGTGAGAGGAAGTGGGAGAGAGATGGAGATACGTTGGGGCCAAGCTGTATGTTTGTGTGTGAGTGCAATGGTGAGTGCGTGAGCTGCACGACAACGATATCATCTTCAAATGCGAGAGTGAAAGAGACGACGTAGGCAGAAAATTGTTGTTGGTTCGGCCAATTAGTTAGTGGCTCTGCGTGCTCCAAAAGTGAGGGGGGGGGGGGGGGGGGGTGACTAAAGGGGGTGGTACGTCGCAACAGGTGAGAGCGGGACAGCGGATAGACCGAGCTCAACAATTGCGGCAGGCAAAACAGCAGTTAACGCGTTTTATTGTCTGTTTGCAAGTGCCCACTGTTTCCCGCTCTTTCCCACCGCACCGCTCTTACTCACTCCTTTTCGGTGTTTGTGCGAAAGTGCTGCTGCAGATATAGCTATTTTTGGCGGGGAATATAAACATATTTATAAAGCTTTACATACTAATTAAAAAATGTTTTATGATTGCATAGGATGGTATGAATAAATTACTGTATTACTAAATTACCTTTCTTTTTATCCATAAATACAATGCTAATTGAAGTATTGAAGAGCATCTTACGTAAATGTTGTAAAATAGTTTTATATAGATATAAGTATCCGACATAGCTAAATGAACAGAACTCTTAGTCGTCTTGCCATCTCATTTGTTGTATTTTTCCCCCTTTCTTTCGAGTGTGCGTGAGTTTTTTTGCGTTAGTCAGAGGAGAGGGGATGCAACATGGCGTTGATCATTAGCGGAGATGGTGTTATTATTTGCACGTTTTGTGTGAAATGCACCCGCTCTCTCTCTGTCTCCCACTCCCGCAACTATCCCCGTCTCCTTCTGCGAATGCGTTTGCTCGATCAACATGAATAGATTATAGGCCATGGGCTATAAGGCCTGGCTTTAACTATTTGCCCGTGGCTCAGAATAAATGAATCTTCGTTAAAGTTTGCAGCTGGCAATTAAAACGAAAAACAAACTTTCTTCCACAATTACGGTTGCTGTGGGTGAAGAGCCTACTAACCTCTAGTAACTAACTTTAAATGATATTTCATTCGGAGGCCACTAATTAAGTTGTGACCCGCTTACACGTAACTTTGGCTATATAATCAAACAAAAGAAGCAAAGTAATCGATTAATGCTGATTAAAGATAAGTACGCAATAAAGCTGACTGGCTTCGTCATTAGAATAGTGTTAACTCATTACTTTAAGACATTATAAAAGAAGAAGATACGCACATAAATACTATCATTTTATTCTTTGTATGCCACTTTTTATTGTGTGAATAAGTTAGTTTTTATTATATTGTTTCATTATACTGCGAACTACTTCCTCGTATCGATTACACAATTTCCTGCGCTTAGAATGATTTTTATTTTGAGAACACCTATGTATTTGTATCTCCTACAATCCTGTGGGAATCGCGCTTCATTTGGCTCATTTCCATATCTCTGACTTCCTTTCTCCCGATCTCCACAATCCCCACCTGGCGGGCCTCACCTTCCGCTCCTCCGGCAATTGACCCCCGATGTCAGTGGCTCATCAAAACTACAAAAATTTGGGATACAAAAAATTAGATCCTGCTCCCACACGGATCTCCGGACTTTGAGACAAGGTGCAGTGAACTCATCGGCAACAGACGTAATGGTATTCATATGCTAAAGATCCCAGTGCTCTACTTCCTTGCAGGCACATCGGATCGAATTACCAAAAAACGAGCAGAGATAAAAAAGTAAAAAACATCAAAATCAAGGCAGGAAAAAGAACCTGTTCTCTGGGATTTCCCCGCACCCTCGCACTGATTTTCCCTGGACGTGCGCATGCATAAAGATGAGGGGATTTCGGATTCGGGATCTAGATTCTATATGCTGGGAATGAGCGCTGACAAGCGGGCATCATCGGGAAAATCGAATTCTCGCCGGGGTCATGGGAAATTCTGGTCCCAAATCGGAAGTGGAAACCGTTGGAAAATCACGGCAGGATGCGCTATGGAAATCTTGCCCTGTCATGTTTATTTATAATTTATGTTAATTTTCCATTCCATTCCATTTCAGCATAACAGGACTCTAGTTTTGATTAATAGAACACACCTTGAAACAGAAGGGAGCTACTCCATACGTGTGAATTTCAGCTGCGAGAAGTTTCAGCCTCTCGGAATATTATGATGAATGTACACATGTAGGTACTTCTTGGGTCCCACATTTCTGCCCCTCTTGACACATTCGATTCTCCGGCCGCTGGCGGCCACTTAAAATATATTTCCTAACAATCGACTCGGCACATGTCCAAATTGATGCCCTGGGGCATTGCTACCAAAAATGGTCTCATTTTGCGTATGTTAAATTCAAATTGTTATGATCCGTAAATGTCAAAAAAACGCTGAGCAGCAGGCTAAAAAATTCAGAAAAAAGAGCATTAAATTCGTTTGCTATTTTCATACACTGCGAATAGTGTTGGAAACTTATAGTTTTATTTTAGAACTCATTAGACATGTAATTTTCACGAGATTACATATGAATAAATCATACACGAAATTGATTAGTATTATATTCAAATAACTAATAATAAAAATACTTCATTTATATTATATTGCTATTAATTTCTTTCTCTGCACTTATGCCGCAATATATGTAGAAACAATTGCGGACTATTTTCATATGTATATCTGGGCAGTCTTTTGCAATTCAAATGCTTTCCTATGATTCATGATAGCTGCTTGTGGTTGTTGTCCCTGTTGCGGTACTACGTTTTGTGGTCTTCAAGGTCCATTGCTCTAAGTGCCTTCGAAAACCGCAAGATCAAGACTGGTCCACCACCAACCAGCGGCCCACTCACCTGGCGTCCCATCCTCAAACCTCCAGCCATCCATCGGTTGTAGATCATCCCTGGGCCGGAGGTTTCTCTTTGGCGGCTAGCTTTTCTGAACTTTCTTCGCATCGAAATCGAATGAAATGAAATGAAATGCTCCTTAAGCTTAATTGTCTCAGGTTTTTGTATTTTCTTCAATTTTTTACTCATTTACCGGCCGGGGTCGAGGTTGCGATGCTTTTGGCCCACAGGTATTCAAATGCTTTGAAAATATGTCTGGTATTTCTGTAAACAGTGGGACAAAAATGCTGTTAGATAAATAAATAGTTTATAGATGAAAAATTATAATTCATCTAAAAATGAATTGAAATCATGAAACTTTATATATAGTGTAATGAACATACATAAGTTACAGATTGAATCAAATATTATTTATGTATAGTCTATTTTTGTATTTTATGATATGCCCCAAATGCATAGATTTCGAAACACAGTTGCTTTTGGCCAATATAGCTCCCATATTTACATTGGCTTTGAGTTCATTTGAATTCAGAACAATAAACAAAAACCGGGGGCTAGAGATTTCAAACAATTCATATATATTTCTCTTTTCATTTCTCTAAAAAGCCGGGCTTGAAATTGGTTTCGATTGTTTATGCATTTTGTAGCACACACAGTACCCCCCTCTCCGGCGTGGTGGAGAATTCTAAAAGCCAAAAGACTTCCACTCCATCAACATGAAAAGTGAGCTCGAGCCAAATTCAAGATATTCCGCTGAGTGGGCCACAGTGGCACATCAGCAACAAAAACAAAACTGATTTCGAAAGATGCAGCAGCAGCTGCCGCGTGTGATGGCTCGATGGGTACACTGAGCGTAAAATGCAAATGCTATATAAAATCTACAAAATTTGGCAAGTCTAATGGAAATTAGTTTCCTAAATGTCTTTTAAGTGTATACATAAGTTAGAGTTATTTAATATATTTATAGTCACATATATAACAATTATTTTAAAATAAGATATCGTTATTTTCAATTTCTGACACAACAAATTAATTCAAATTTTTCCACTACATTTCCTTGGAATTTTAGATTAAAAAACTTAAAAAATGCAATTAAGGGAATGGTTTTAACAAGCCGAACTGTTTTGATTACTTCTAGCTTGCTTATCCCATTAATACATCATTTTCTAGAAAACTGATCCATTTTTTCAGGTGCTGAGGATGCCTAGAGCTTGGGTTCAACCTGGCCAAGTGAAGGGGCCCGGAGGGGGCAGCACCCCCGCTAGGCCGACAGCTGCTCCGGCTTTCGAAAAAAGAAGCTGAACTGCAGCAGCGGAGATTCGGAGACGGCGGCTTGGGAGGCAGCTTCCATAATTTCCATGCCAGTTGTCATAATCAAAAGCGTTATCTGGTAGCTAACAGCCGCATAAATTTCAAGTGGTCGGGGAAGAGTCTTCGACTGCCACCAAGTGGCCCACCGACTCCAAGTGGATTTGCGGTTGGCTTTGGCTTTGGCCGCATCAACAACACATTGGTAATTACGAATGTGGATCGCACCGGTGTTTGGATCTGGCATATTGCCAGCCATTGGCTTCTCCGCAATAATGACAATAAAGAAATTATAACAATAACAAACTAATAGTGAGATGAGGCAGTCGCAGGGGGCTGAGCCGGAGTGGCGGAGCGACTTTCGCCTATCCGATTACCTGGAGCTGCCAAGAGATCGGGACTGAAACTCGGGAGCTTAGCCCAAGGCAAATGCGATGGGGTTTTGGGTTCAAGTTACCGCCGAGGAAGCCCAGATCCACCGGTGGCCCTTTTATCATTATGCTCTTTATCTAGTTAGCGGGGTATTTTTCCTGATTTTCTATAATATTTTTTATGTATATGGTAGTCTATTAGGTAGTTGAATAAAATATTAACAAAATATTACTATATTTAAAACATGTCAAATCACTGTGAAAAGATTGACACAAGTATCAATTTTCAAAAATTGCAAATGCAATTGTTCTTAAGAAAGAATACAGATAAGTTATAATCAAAGCTACGAAATTTATAATTTTAGAGCTTACTTGTATTTCGAATAGCACTTTCTTTGCCAAACCTATGTAATTGAAATCTAGGCACACGCGTGATTTCGATTTTCACTCCTTAAAACTTTTAAGGAAATGGATATGCCGGCGAAATGTCCATTTTGGTGTTTCTTTGCAGCGTTATTTCCTTAAAAGATATTTTGCCATTACCGCATGGAGAATTGTAAGTGAAAAGTTCAAATGTCAGGCAAACAAAGGAGACAAGAGAGTCAAGAAAAAAAAAGAAAACTGGCAGACAAAAGGTAAAAGTAGGGAAAGAATTGGCAAACGATTTTTTATGCAAATCATAAATCCAGCCACGATGGAGACACCCAGACATCAGAAACAGAAACTCCAGGCAATCCGGAATATGATCCACAAATTGATTGGGAAGCAATGACGGGGCATTTGACTGATTGACTGACCGACCGAATGACTGACTGATGGACAGATCGGGCTAAAATTTTGCACACTTTCCCAGCAGAGAAGTCCAGAAATAATTAACAATGCGTAGAGAGCTAATGCCAACACGGTTTAATTTCATTCCTCACAATAGAAAGCTTCGGGTGGCGGTGCCTATTACTGAAACCACCTTCCGCCTCCTGGCCGCTTAATACACCCAAGCCCTCTCTAAACTCTCATTACACGCTGAGAAATTAGTGTTAACTAATTATAATTAAGTTGAGGAAAGAAGCTCTAGGTGCATATTAAGCAGGAAAAGGAAAAGCAAGGTGAAGTTTTAAAAAGAAAATTCTACTGGACAGATCAGTTTCTGATACCATATGTTGGATACTTTATAGTATGGAATTTTTTCAAGTGCACCATCAAGACCTGTTTTCGCGGTTGACCTGGCCCAAAGCCAGCAAGTGGGCTTCAATAGAAATTAGCAAATGTGTCGCATCATTAGCCACAACTTGTGGAGTTGCGGAGTTTCAGCGTTTCAACGATTGTGTCTCTGATGAAGACCCTCAACTGACTGCTATACTCCCCCGATCCCGCGACATCTTTCTACTATAGCTATCTTTTTTTTTTGCGGTTTGGGGCGCCGGATTAGCCGTATTGAGGATGCGGGTCCGATGTTGTCTGCGGTCCGTTCGAAATTTCACCTGAGGTCTGTTGATGTGTGTTATATAACCGCAATTTTTGGGTTGGGTAGGTGTTAGCCTGCTGATGGCTCGGTGATTTATTGCGTTATGACAGTGGGCTAAAAAAGTTGGATTTTCGGGGCTAAGTGTGTTTGGTTTTGCGAATGAAAGTGGGTGAGTGGTCGTTTCAATTAGAGCCGTTTCCTCATTTCCATAAATTCCTATTTTTTTTGGGTTTTTTTTGTGTGCACTCTTTTCCGTAATATCCACCCACTGCCAATCTAGAGCCTTTCCAAACGATAAATCTCACCTCTCTCTCTCTGTGAGCTATTTGATCAAATATATTTTCACACTTGCCACATATATCAAGGTACGAAATTTGCACTACAAATGATTTCAACACCGTGGGGCCGCCGGAGGAAGTGCCTGGGCAATGCTGAGTTATGGGAAACACCAAGCGCAATGTTCTACAAATTTAGCTGGCCAAAGAATCGAGGCTAAAATCCTCAAAAAACTTGAGGCATAAATCTCCTGACGCCTTTCTTCTGGACGGCGCAGGCAGTAAAAACAAAATGCTGCATAATTTCGTGGCAGCGCCCGCCTTTCCTCTCAAATGGATTACAATAATAATTTTTCATATGCAGATTTTTGCGGTACTCCCCGAACAAGTTGCCAGCCAAAGCCATGAATAATATTTCATCGGGAGGAGCAGGAGGATCTGGAGGAGCAGGCGATCCTGCCTAGCCTACGCCCCCCTTCCTGCTCCCAAAAGGGTATGGAAGTCGAGTGGGCAACGCTTTGTTTGATGCACTTGAAGGCAACTCAGCGACGCCAATGCCAATATGTTGCAGCAAATTTGCATCATTGCCCCTCGCGATCCACCCACTTCAAAGTGCACTGAGAAAAATGAACAGCTGAACAGTGGAAAATTGCATAACTATACGTGTGATCTTGCAGCGAAGTTTATGGTTTCAAATATGACAGGGGTATATCTAATTAACTAATTATCTAAACATTGCTACTCTTACTGATTTATTGTAGTTTTAATCCAATGAATTTTGTTAAATCATTTAAATATAATACGTAATTATTCTGAGTGCATGGTGGGCAAGCGTTATCAACGCAAACGTTGGCAGCTCAAGAATTATTATGCTTTCCGCTAAATATAATAAAAACAAACCACAGACGAAGGAGTCCGCGACTCCGATTGATGGACTTTAAGTCAAAGTCAAGTTGGAGTTCAAGTTCTGGACCGCGACCAAGACGAAGACGAAGCTGTAGTTGGAGCTGAAGATCCGGAGCCGTCGTTCTTCTTCTGCATAATGCAAGTCGAGATCAAGGCAGGCCTCATCATCATATTGCCAATAACGCAATGCAATAGATTTATTGAATTATTGCTTTGGCCGTGGCAGGTACATGGACTCCAGACTCTACTCCACTCAACGGCACTCCAGTCCACTTTGCAGCACTCCACTTTGGGGCTCGGGCTTGGACTTGGATTTGGGTATGGATATGGGGTATGGGGTATGGAAAAATGCTTTTCGAGTGGGTGATAAATTCAAAGAGTCGGTCGCAGAGTCATTATTCCAAGCGGCCATAAAAGAAAGCTTTCCCGAGTGCTTGACGTTTGAGGCAATTGGGCAGGAAAATGCAGGAAATTGAAGGAAGCCGCCGGTCTCAGTTCCAATCGCCTTGATAAGTCCAATTAAAGTTGCCAGAAAAATGGGAGGCCGTTTTACTTAACATTTCGGCTCAATCATAAGCAAATAATCAAGCCATAAATTTGACCATTCAGTTGGCAGCATTTTGATTTTCTTTTGACATATTTTTGAAAGTAAAATTTGGGGAAATATTCACAAATAATTTGCAATTACCTTCTGCGCCTTTTGCGAGACTTTTCGATGATTAACTGCTTTGACCTGGCGTTGTTCTAGATTCTGACAGCTGAATTGGACTGCAATTCGATTGGATTCGATTGTGCCCTTTAAAGTGAGTGGAAATGTTGCTTATTAATAAGGTTGAAGTGGTATAATTTAGTAGCTCAGAATGTGAATTCTTAGATAGCCTTCTAAAGCATATAAGGACACTTAGGATTAAGCTTTGGGTATGTGAAGATTTCTTAGGCCTTTTCATTATTGGCCACAAAACAGGTTGTGTATCAAATTTCGATTGGAGACACAGGTTGGACATACGAAACTAAATGGCCGGGGTGGACTGGTGAATTACTGCGGACAGTAGCCGTGGCGATCGTCAACTTCAACTTCATTAGAGGGACTCCGATATTGTTTGAATGGCACCGCCGAGAGCGGCATAATTGGACCCCCAGCTCACTTCACTTTCCCACTATGACACGGCATTAATAATTGTGGTCCAGACATTTCGAATTTACGGCTCTTACAGTAGCATTTGCTCCACAAGTCCACAAAAAGCGATCGAATCAAAAAAAATGTGGAGCAAGTGTGAGTCATTTTTGTGTGTGGATACACTGGCCTGCTCTCGATCCGCAATTAGCCGCAGCTTTGTTATCACTCATTTGCATTTTTAAACCCACTCCAAAATGTGCTAATTTGGTTTTTTGTTCAGGACTTTAATTGTAACCTGACTTTAATGGCATCTTTTGATCGAATGTTTAATTATATAAAATTACTTTTGCTACATATACTAACCTTATAAAAAATAATAGCAAGAACTAGTTTTGGTCAACAAAAAATGGTCTTCAATATTTTGTGATATATTTTGAATCTTAAAAGTACTGAAATCTCTATTTGGCACTTTTATTTTAGCTTCAAAATTTTACAAATATTTTTCTTTTACACGCTACCAGAGTTATACTTACCACAACCAATCTTAATTAATTTCTGTAATAAAAACGCTGGCATTCGTCGGCAGACTGAGTGAAACTGTTTGGCTAACAAATTGACAGTTACAAATGCATCCGAGGACCGGGTTCGTGGCCTGTTTATGATATTTTAATAAGATCGGACGTACGGCCATTTGTTGCCAATTGGCAGTTTAGTTAGTTTTGGGCCGCGCAAATGTGCAAGCACAGTTAGTTACACGACTCTGGTATAGACTATATATAATAATAGTCGCCGGCACAACAATCGAGTGAGATATTTAGATTAACAGGTTGTTTTCATTACGATTCGTGCTTTTTAACAAGCAAAACGTGCACTTTCTCCGCACGCAGAGCCAATAATTTCCGAATCGTTTGCTCCACTCCACTTTTTTACAGACACAGAGACTCCAACTACGAATCGGAGACCCCAGACTCCTACTCCTTGGCCATTGGATGCGATCCAATCCGATCCGAGATGCTGGAACAATAGGCCATAGTAACCAGGTATTGTTGCACTGCGGAAAAGAATAACGTAGTGGATCTTTTCAAACTTCAATATTTGGTGGTATATTTGTCCAGAAATATTCGAAATTCATAAAATTCTTAGTCTGGAGTATCATAAAATTGTAATTAGAACGCCTCTGAATAATATAATTTTTATAATAAATTAAGGTGGTTACTTGCTACTCTTCATCTTTTGAGACTATAAGATATTTTAGAATGTGCAAATCGTAGCAAGAATTGTCCTCAGTGCATTAACCAACTGGATCTCAGCGGTCTCCAAATATCGGCATTAACATTAACATTGACTTTACACGACTTGCCGGCGATCTGGCATTGGTAGCTTCATATTTTTATTGTTGTTTGCGCATCGCGCATAAAGAATGTTTGCATTTTGGGATCGTGTCTGCGTCCTTAAGATTCCCCTTCGTTTACTTCACAGCCTCATCCTTGGCTCAGTTTTATTTTATATTCTTTTTTCAGTAGAGCTTCTGACAAAACGCATTTTTAAAGTCACAAGATTTCAGAAGGGGTACGCAAAGTACTAAGTAAAATGTGCCACCAAAATATTTGTGAACTCTTAACTTCTAGATACATTTTCCTAATATAGTATGTAGTTCATAGATAATTTTTTACCAATATTTGTTCTATAACAAGTAATATATGAAATCTAAGCACCCAAATATATTTTATTATAACAACTTTTTCAGAACACTTTCCAGGACCTTTCCCCTAGAGTATATAATCTTCGCCTTATCGGGATGGCATCTCGCGCTTACCAGTTGGTTATGCAAATAATGGTCCCTTGTCTGGGTCACGTTTATATGGGCTGAACGTTGTAAAGTGTCAATTTCGTAGATACGCAATTCCCGGGAGATATATCAAAGCCAGAACGTGCAGCCTATGTCATAATCTCGGACAATAAGAAGTTAACCCAGAGGAGGAATCTCGATGCGGCGGTGTGGTGGCTTGGTGTTAATGTGCCATGCAGCTTGGATTTTCCCACATTGTGGTAGCTAGTAGCTAGTTTGGCCCCGGCTATTGGCCATATTTATGGGCATTTGTTTTGCGTTGGCTACCGGTTGTTGTACGGCACTTGTTGCCCCGGCTAGAACAATGGGATAGTTTGCATGTTCAATTTCCACCATTTCCACCAGGACCTGCATAATGAGGAGCTGGCCGACGGTTGGAGAAATGCGCATCTTTCCCAGCGTCAAATCACGACCCCGCCAACGAGCGAACAAGAGCCGCCAATGAGGTAGCTAAATGAGCGCGGCTGGAAAGTTAACAAATTGCTGCTTTATTACCAACATCTCACTTAAACGAAGGCGGCCAACGGAGCTCCCAACTGATAGATGTGGCCAAGATCCAAAACCCAAAACCCAAGCTAAAGGCCCCGGCGACGGCTGAGCGGGATAGCGAAGTTCCAAACGAAAGTCAACCCATTAGGATAACTATCGCGTGAGAGAGCACCAGGCGGGTGTGGGCTGCAGGGCCGAGATCCTGACTCTTCGATGCGCAGCTAAGTGGACTAAAGTAATGGGGCAACCGTACCAAAAGCGGGGGCCACATAGCCGCCCGATCTCCGCCAGCTTTCGAGCGATTGCCGGCGCGCATGCGCAATAAACAAACACGCCATGTTACCGTTGTCTGCGGCGCAGCACTGTGGAAAGTGAGCTGGGCAATCGATTAAAAAATGTTTAAAAAATATATTCAAATATCCCAAGAAAATATGGGTGATCTTAAGTGTTTTACTTGCTTTTCATAAATTTGATAGTTATGAAGTATGGCCTTCTTTACAGTTCCTTTGTACCATAAACTATCTGCGAATCGAACATCTTTTGCTGCAATACTTTTAATTTATTATCCTTTTCTGCTAAAATTATTTTGAACTTTGTAATATAACCAGCATATTCACCTTTCCGGCCCATGGTAAACTCTTTCCGTAGGAAGCTTTATTGTTTTTGGCTCTGCTGGCTTTCAGTTGGTGTCAGCTGGTGGGAGTTGCGCTGCCAGAAATGAAATAATAATTATTATTAACTATTAGCGCTGCTTGGTTGTAGTAGTAAAATAAGGGAAAAGCTGTGAGGGGAAAAACAAAGACGAGCCGCGATGGAGAAGCGCCTTCGCGTTCGCGCCAATTGCCACCAGTTTGCCAGTTTGGAGCCGCTTTTGATTGTTTATGACCTTAAGTTGTCGTGCCGCAGTGAAAAGGTCATCATTAGCTATGGCACGGCAGCCAGGCTCTGGGTTAGTTAGGCTCCAGGTCCTCCAGCTCCTCCGATCCCACCGAACTACTCCATATACTGAGCTTTTGGTGTATATTTTTTTTTCTTTTTTCTTGGAGGAGGCGGCGTCTAATTTGTGGCCGCCGCTCAACTTCTGTGCGCGTTTTGCCACGGATGGCGGCATTTTCTTTAACTTTTGGCCAAAGATCTCCTTCGCGAACGGCTTTGATTTTTATGATGTTTTAATTTGTTGCACGTTGCAGTAACTTTGCTTTATGGTTGTTAAATTTTATTGCAGGACGGGAACAGGTTCAAATTGAGCATCGGAATTGGAATTGGTTTTAGTCGGGGTTAATATGCCAAAAGACCACTACGGCTCATAATCGTTTGCTTTTTTGGATTTTTGCCCCTAACATTACTTCGTATCTTCGTATTTAGAATGCAGAATAATTATATAATTATTGACTGTGATTTTATTATAAAAGCTTTTCAAGAAGAATTTTGATTTAAGAGTCACAAACTCATTTTAATGGACTTGTCACTGGTCAATGCCGCCATTAATTATATTTAAGCTGATTTCAGTCCCGCAAGCAACGATCCAAAATAATGAAAAATAAAAAAAAAATATTTGAATGACAAAAAAGTACCCATGTCGTTGACAAATACCCGAGGCACGTCACTCAATTTTAACCTGTTGCATGTGCCGCGGCTTTTGGAACACACCTATAAACAAATGATCCAATTGTCTTCTGCATGACTTAATAATTTCAATTCTTCTGAAACAAATTTTTCGAACGAATCGATCGGGGGGCGCAGTTGGAGAAAAACAAAATTAAGCGTGACGAAATCTTTTTGATGTGGGAAATGTCGCTTTGAGTCAAACCGACAAGTGTGTCCAGCAGCCGAGATATAGAATAACAATATCTATGAGGGGGAATTCGAGACGCACAAGTTGGGCATGTTGCTGGGATTAGCCTGAAAGCATTTTCTCAATTTTTGATTTTAATCCTTATATGGGTTTTTTTTTTTTTCTTTTTTAGCTCGCAGTTTGTTTCATTTGGTCCCTCGCTTTAAGCTTTGTTGGTAAATATTTTTTTAAATGTTGTTTTGGATTTTTGTTAATTGGCGGCGACATGTGTTTGTAGATGGGATGGATAGAGGGTCATAACTTGGCCATAATTCCCTGGCTGCTGTGGTCACTCAAGTGTTCATTTGTGTATGAGGAAGTATCTAGTCGGCGGATTTATTCGAGGCGGCCGAACATCAAATGGTTTTCGGAGCCGGGATATTGAATAATTTTTGGGTCCGTTAGGTGATCCGCTTTTGAGGTCGGCACAGCCCTGATGTTATATTGCTGGGATTTCGTCAATCCGAAATAATCAAACAAGTGATGGGAAAGTTTCTTCCAACGGATTATAATTGATGTATAATTGTGGTGATGTAGGGAAAGCTAACACGTCATATTAAGCATGCTCTAATTTCATTTAGAGAAGATCTTCTGTAACCTATAATCTTCCGCATCTATGAATTCAAATTGTGAAGTCTATCCAGATATATTTACCACATTAGTTGAAGAACTGCATGTTGTACTGATTAAAATAAACTGCCTGGGGTAGCATCAAGTCTCATATAAATTATTTTATTTTTATATCAACAGGTACCTGAAAGCTTCAAATATGACGTGCAACGTTCGGTAATAGGATATTCCATTTATGACTGTTAACTTTTGGTTGGCTCCATTAGAGGCATAAAATCATTTAAGCCAGCCTGCGGTAGGTTTCCACTCAAAAGTTACCAACGTCTTACCCCTTCTCAGCTCAGAGACAAACCCCATTCGAATTCTACATTTGCCGGTGGATTGTTATGACTAATAAAATGTTAACATGCAAAACATTCGCACTAAAAAGAAACCAACAACGGAAAAATGTCAAAAGCCAGCGAGTTCTGTTAGCTGTTTTTTCGTTTTTTTTTTTTGTTTTTGTCGCTTGCTCGTATTTTTGATTACGGACAGCCTTTTCTTCTTGTGTAAAAGATCAATGGTCAACTGGGCAGTGTTGTGATTGCGTCTGTCGACCGCCTTCCCACCTGCCCTCCGCGGGACTGCCTCACCTGCCCCCACCTGCTGCATGATTCATTGGAATGAGTTACGAGGCTGTGCCAATTCCTTGGCACTCTACCTTTGATTTCGAGGCTTTCGAGACGCGTGCCTGTTATCAGTGGACAGAGAGTTGCAGCGTTATTCCGCACAACGGTTATTGACAGCTCCTGGAAAAAGCGGAGTCAAAATAATCCCCATGGATTCGAATCGCTGAAAAAATGTTTCATCAATTTTAAGAGCTTACACTTTTAATAAATATAAAAGCGGAGCGTATTTGTGTGAAATACGCATAAATTTAAAGAGTTTTATATTCGATATGTTACGTATAGCATTCTCTTTGTTATATAGTGTTGATTTAATATAAAATTTGTATTTTTTGCTAAGCAGTTAAATAGTTCTTCCTGCCAAGTTGAAGATTATTTTTCATATATTTATTCAAACATTTTCTCGAAGTGCAGCTACCGAAAAGTAGGATAAGTGAAACCCCAATGGATTTTACTTTGTGTGCTTTCCGGGGGATATTGCTCAACAGAAGGCATTTTGGGGCAGCTCGGGTTACTGCCCATTTTCAGACCCGTCGCTTTCACCTCATCTCCCGGCATTTTGGTCTATTCAAAGGGCCGCCAAAAGCGTCGGTTTTTCCCTATCAATTTAACTCATTACTTCGCTTCGTTGCAGCAGTCGACTCAATTAAAACTCATTAAACCATTTACCATATTCATAAAATAACAATAAGGCGAAAAAAGCGACACGCCGCCCAGTTGCAAGATGACCATTGGAAATGCATTCGAAAGCCGAACAAAAATTATACATATACACACACCCAAGCCCCCCTAATGCATTTGTCATGAACCTGCCCGGGTCAGAAGACCCTCTTTGGCAGCTTCAAACACAAATCGACCGACGATCCAAGATATTCGACCTGCTCTCCATTGTGCACATGATGAGGCTGGCTGGAACCGGCGATGGCCAAGATTTCCAGACGGGGGGATTTTCGAGAGACCTCAACCCCGTTGGCTGCAAGTACACGCTAATGGTCAACAACTAACAAAGCAAACGGAGGGGCAAATATGGGGAGAAAGGGTTCGAAGAGGCGATATCTTCGACTTGGGAATAATAAAGCTCAAAATGAGTTAATAATTAAGATAATAACAGTTTCTTCTATGTCTTTCGAGATAATTCACTCTAGCATCCTTTAAATATATATCTGAAAAGTATGCAATGCTTCTTTATGAAAACTATTTTCAGGATATTTGCCTATATAGTATATGTAGTAATATAGTTGCGTCGAATATACCCTCTATATACCCTAGAAAAATGCAACAAGTATGCTAACTGCAACAAACTCTCGGGCGCACGCTGCCAACATTATAAAGAAATTGTAATAACAATAATGGCTCAATAATTTATTGATAAACCCCAAGAGTTGAAGTCGCCGTTTGAAATTGCAGGCAGGTCACCTTAATTCTATCCATGTATACAGATACTTATAGACAGATACAGATATATTTATATATATGTGTGTGCTTGAGGACAACGGTACTTGATTTGATTTTTTTGGTAACTTCATTTCATGCGGAGAGCGCAGAGAACAGAGCGCGTAGTGGTAAGACAAAAAAAATCGTTTAGCCAAGAATCGTGACTCCCACATTTTAACCCTTAACCCCGGCCACGAGCGAATGAAGTTAACTTTTTTTTTGGGGGCCCCGCAGTTCAAGCAACCGACACAAGCCAAAAGCTGGAGCGATAGGGGGGATAAAGCCCAGTTTGGCTGATTTTTGGTTGCTTTCTTTGCCTCTTAAAAAAATATAAACGAAAATAAAACAGTGGGTATGGATTTGTATATCAACAACAATAATAAAATTTATTACCTTTACCCTTTTTTGCTTTTGTTTTTGCAAATTCTTGGTCTCAAAATGCCAATAAATCATAAACATTTTCGTTTCGGTTTTGTTTTGCGGAAAGAGAGCTTTCTTATGTAAGCAGTTCGTCGTCTGGGGCACTTGCAACTTTGTGGCAATAGTCGGTGCATTGTGTTGCTGTAAGGATGTTTGAAAAGTCTGAAAAAGACTTTGTTTTAACGAACTGAATTTGTTTGAAATCCACCAAAGGTTTTTAACAGTTTAACAGTTTAAACAGTTCAAACACCAATTTCTTTCAACAATTGCAGTTATATTTTACGACTTTTAATTACTTGAAAGTTTTAAAATTTCCATATTTGCAATGGTACTTTGGCTTTCGAATTTCACTTGTTCTGTACTTGACACTTTTTGTTCCTGTCATTAAACGTTTTTTTCTCAATCCCAACCCTTTCGTTTAAAAATTTTTTAAAAGTCGGGCAGATCAAAAGTATGCCTTGCAGCACTTGTTGCACACATGCCAAGGTGTAAATGAAAGTCAGGTTTACGCAATTTGCCTCTAGACCTTGTAGTGTTTTTGATCATTCTTTTGGGAGGAATTCAGGGGACATCCCGTGGGCAGGGGATCGAGTATCGTCACGGGGTCTCTCATTTTTATGGGTAGCAGCGACATGCAAATTTTGTAGGTAACATTTTTGAGCGTGTTCTAATTTACAAGCGAGTGGAACGGAAAGGAGCCAAATTCGAAGCCAATCACGTCAGCGAAAGAGAAGGAAGTTTGCAAAGAGGTGGCGAAAATGGGGGGCCAATCGAGGGGGGTTCGCACAGGTTACGTGCTTGTAAATTCAAATTTGGCTGCGTTGTTGGCCAGCCAGTCGTTTTCGTGGTTCATTGAGCCGTGTTCCGTGCATAAATTAATGAATATGAGAAGGAGCTGGCTCGCATCGGTTTCCTTTGGACCGCACACAATGTCCAACATGGTTTATTAATTCAATTTGTGCCTAAATTAACGTGTAAGTGGTTAATACTGAGTTACTGCACTTATATATTTAAACCTCCTATGTGTGCAAGTTTGAAATGCTCTTTGAAAGGATATCATTTAAGTTTTTGTTGAACGATTCTATATTTGTAATATTTACCTGTAAATTATAGAAGTATTTCCAAGAAATGTTCTTACAATCGAATTTGATTTGAATTAGTTTTAGTTCTGATTTCATTTAATTAGAATTAGTTATTGTTTTATTGATTTAATGACAAAGAATTCAATAAACTGCAGTACCTCCTAAAAGAGTATAACAAAATCAAGAGCAAGAGCAGCAGGATTATTTCCCTTTTGCCTGTTGCGTGTGCCACTGCCATCGTCTTGGCCATTTGGCATTTAGCCGCGATTTTGGGTTTGGCTCTTGCTCCCGACATGCGTTTTCGATATGAGTATTTAGATTATTGCTATGGTTTGGCAATAAAATGCTCGGAAAACGATAGCCAGACACGGATTTCGATGCCTAAATGTGGAGCACACTTGGATTACGATTGCGTTTTTGATACACACAATTTTGCATCTGGTTTTTGAAAACGTGTGCGTGGACTCGTATCGAAATCAATCAAATGGAATATTGACAGGTCGCTGCCGATTAAGCCGTTGGTATTTTCCTACCTTATCGCCGAGCCCATGTGTCGCCATATCTTTATGCCCATCTGGCGGCAATTTTCGTGACGGAGTTAAGCACTCGCTTAACGCCCCCATAAGCCTTGACTAATTGGCAAGGAAATCGCTTTCCCGATAAATGTTATAACTTATAAGAGCCTTCAAATGGCTGTCCATAGCGTTTTAGTTTTTGTTTCTGGCCACGCAATCGCTGAAATTGTGACAAATTTAAAAACATTTTCCAATATTATTTATCGCGTGGCGTACGCATGTTGAATGCGCAATTCACGCAGGCAACTTGCTGTTCACTAAGTTTTTGTGGGGATTTGTTCAAAATCAAATGCGAAAATCGACAACAAGCATTTTGTCTAGCCTGCCATGTTCGATCTGGCCTCAACTTACAGTTTTTTGGGGCGGCAATGTTCGTGGGGATTCGAGATGGAAAGTGGGAGTTGCGGTTTTGGTCAATGGCAACAAGAAAAGGCGTATGAAAATAAAACCGCTCAAATATGATTAGCTTGGTTAGTTTCAAGTTGTAAAGTATTGTGTTTCTAGTCAACCATTGAAATGATTTATAATATTCTACACCTAAAAATTTGTGAAACTATTTTAAAAAGGTATCTCAACGCGGCTAGTTTCCGAAAGTCCACTAGTATCTTTTGGGACAATTGACAATTCTTCATGCTGGTATATCTCACATTTTGGCAGTTCCAACCATTAGCCGCTATCACTACGGACAGTCATGACTGGGCCATTAGACCATTAGCCACTTCTTTGGGCAACCCTGACATCTGCCAAGCCCCTGCGAAGTCAGTCTAGTTTAGCTTTTGATTCATGGGGGACCACCGCCCGCGCCAGTGCAATCAGCAAATCATTAACAACTAATTAAATTATATAAAAGAGCCATTAATTAAGCCTTAAACTCAAGGCGGCCGAGAATAGATTTGCCAGCGTTTCCCTTTCACTTTACAAGGAAACAGAAACAGAATCCGATCAACAAGCGGAGAACAAATAATGACAAGAACTTTGCGCTAAACTTTTGCACTTTGACACCCAACTGTGAACTCGGCCCACTCCCAACCTCAGTAAGCATTTTTTTGAGGCACGCTTTGTGCGGCGGCAGTTGTAAATATTTAATAACTACATTAATAACAGCAATGACAACGGCAGCAACAGTAATAACAACAATAATAACACGCGCTGCAATTTACCAGAGCTGCTATAAAAAACTACCGTTTTTGGCCACGTTTGCTCAACACAAGCTCGGGCTTAAAACTCCAACTCAGACTCGGCCACATGGAATGAATGAATGTCATTAATTTGACAACAGAAACCGTTAAATCAGCAATTCAATCACCTGGCCAGAAGCCGACTTGCACAGAAAGAAAAAACCAGGAGGTCTTCATCAATATTTTGCCACATCAATTGATTTGAAAATATTATTTCAGAAAAGTGTTGCCCTGCTAAAATATGCATATCCTGTAAAGTCGTTTGTTAAGTGTGACCTTCATAAATGATAACTGTTCATTTGGAGGGTTAATAGAACTTTAGAAATTTAATAAAATATAATTTTAAATTGTATTGTATTTTGTATATGAATATTTTTCCCTCTGCACTAATTGGTGAGACAAAGAAACGGTTCTTGCATTCGTTTCTCTCGCGGGAATCTCTCTCTCTGTTCCTCAAACTCTTTTTATTTCGAGACGGCGTGAGTCTTAAATTACCAACCTTGCCACAATTTCAATGCGCATTCGCATTCGAATTTGTTTGCGGTAATTGGCCTCTGAGCTTGTCATTCAGCGGCTAAAAAGGGGGTGGTGAAACGGGTCGGTGGGTGGCTTACTGGGGGTCGGGGGTCCAGCTGTTGGTGGTGGCTACTGAAACCGGCGCACCCATCAGCGATCTGCACAAATCCAATAGCCTAAGCGGACCTGTGTACAGTGACTTTGGGGTGGCATTAAATGCATTAAATAAAATAATTACTTCTTGCCTTGCAGTTAATTGCTCAACAGAATATTTAGCGTTCACATTTCGCTAATGATGTACTAATGCTCCGAAATATTTATGGAAGTCTAAAATTTTTACTATTCGGTTAATAAAGTTTATGAACCGGCACAAAACTTAATGTGAACATTAAAAGAAGCCTTTGCCTTACCTTTACACGGAAAATCAATTAAAAATTTTTGAGTTTGAACGTTCTTGTAAACTAGTTGTTGTTGTTGACCCAGGACCATAGGGTTTTTATGGATTTTTATTAATTTTTGTTTGTTAAAAGCAGAATAATTTTCCTTAAAGCGGAACATAGAATTTAATTATTATTTTAGCTTGACAGTTATTTTTAAGCACTACTATTGCAATGGGCTAGTCCCAGGATGGTTTCTAAATCTTTTGTCAAATTGTTGGAGTGATCGTGTTAATATTTCCGGAATAGGCTCTCCTTGCATTGGTTTTTTAACCACTGTGCGAGGGAGTTCGCCTTTTGCCTTTCAACTTTTGTGGCGGCTACAGGTGTCTCTGTGCTCCAGTCTCCGATCTCCAAACTCCGGTCTCCGGGTTGGCGTTCTCCTCGATTCTCCCCCGTGTCAATGGCAGTTCAATGTGCTTGGTTGATTGTTGTTTGTGCCGTTGTCGTTGTTGCCGATCTGGCAACAGTTGTCGCACATGCAAATCGTGACTGTTGTCCATCACAGTTCTCCAGTTCGCCGGAGTTTCAGAGCCTTGCAGTTGCCAAACTTGCCAGTCAGTCAGTCAGTCAGTTTGTCAGTCAGCCAGTCATTGGCTCGGTAATTTTTTGTCTCTGCTCTGTTGATTTTTTGGTAGTTGCACATGCGAAACGAGTGATTTGTTTAAGACGTTTTGATTGATTATTGGTGCGCATGGGCCAAAGTGACGACAGAAATGCCGAAATCTTTGCACAGCGAATTTTACAAATATTTTCTTTATTATGTTTAATGTGTAAATATATTCAGTTATTGATGCTTGTTAAAAATTAAATATATTTTTTGTTAAGGACTTTTATATTGTTGTGCTCTGATTAATATTTTAATTTATTTCCAATGATTTTGAGTTCATGCACAGACTTAGTGGATCATGAATATGGGATGAGTAATAACTATCAGAAATTGATCTGTTTTCTTTGTGTATTGCCACAGCTTTGTTATGGCCCAGTCATGCGCCAAAAAGAGCCGCTTTTATTAATTATTCTGACCCACAAATCGTACGAATCTGAGTATCGGAAATCTGAGAACAGAAACCGAAACCAGAAACGCGAACAGCGCGCTGTGTTTGAGTTTTATTTTTGAGCTCGGCGCGCGTTTGTTGTCAGTTTTGGTTTGAATTACTTACCACCTGTGATGAATAACGTTACATTTGCGCTGATTGTTTTTTATCCGTGATTTATCGAGAAGTTCGAGTACCACCAGCACCTCCATCGATGGCCATGCCCACATATTGCTGATTACTCAGGTGTTTGGGGTGCGTGTTTTTCTGATTTTTCGGATCTGCTCCTTCTCGATACCCGTGTACCGTTAATTAATTTGCAAGTCTCTGCCTCGGCGGAGTCTTTGTTGTTGCCTGTTTTAGTTTCGTTATGTGTACGATTTAACCGGAATTTGTAGTGCAAAGTGCACACCGGGTGGCATTCGTCACGCGCTTGGACCTGCGGAAATGAGTTTATGCGGGACTCAAAAATCAAATGCCTTTTATTATTTAAGGAATTTTAAAATATTTTATTTATTTTTATTATCTTATATTATTTACTAATAGCTTTTAATTAAGTGTCATGTAGTTCATTTTTATACTTTTTATTACTAAATAGGCATCTAATGCTTGACTTTCTTGTCTCAAACAGTATGATCATTTTTTGGGCTTGCTGGCCAATCTATACTTTGATATATTGGGAGTTGCACCGTTGGAGATATTCGGGGTTATCATTGTGGCTCTTGAGGGTGGCGGTGCACTCGGAATGTGGGAGGGGGCTGGAGAGGGCAAGTTAGGTTCACCTTCGGTTTCGTTCCTTTGTTTGGGCCTATTCGGCTTGGTTGATTGGAACTTCTGCTTCGGCGACTTCCGTTTGACACCCGAGCTTGTGCGATTGGACATATTTTTGGCTCCTTGGACCAAGGAGTTCTTCACCATGGACGCAGTTGGGACTGCAGACAATGGTGATGGCAAAGTGGTCGAGGTGATGCCGTGGGCACTGATCGAACGGCTCAGGGCCTCCGCCTCCTGGTTGGCCTCCTCTTGACCATCCCGGATCAAAGTGTTAATCCGCTCTCGCTGCAAGCGCTCCTGCGTTATGCGATTTTGCTGAGTCGACCGGATGTGTTCGAACTCCTGCCAAAAGTTGAAACTGATTTCCGCCGAGTTGCGGGTTATTTCACTCCTCAGCTCCTGGGCCAATCCCCTGTCTCTGGGAATTTCTTCCCTTTTAATGCTTTGGGACATTGTGAGAGCCTTGTATTGTCAGAATTTGGAATGAAAATTGGCTTGTGCTTTTATGTGAGTGAAATATACTGGCTAAAAAGATTCATAAGTTTAGCCATCAGTATTAACATAAAGGTTAGAAAAATATGTAAATTATTATAGAAATGCTGATATCATTCTATTGGTAAAACATCTTTCATTTTTTCTGAAGTCCAGAGAACTGGGTTTGATTTATTTTCAAAATATTACATTCTAATATTACAATGGCAGAGAGAGATATGTCTTAATAGCTCTTATGGAGCTCAGCGTTTATCCGGGCTGCCCAGCTCCACACTCACTTGTCTGCAGGTTGAAATGCCGTTTTGGACAAACAAACAAAACACGGCACTCGAACATGACGTTCGTTGTCGGGAGGAGATTTTGATCGATGTGCGTTTTCTAATTGCTGCCAACTTTCTTCATAATTGTGGCAAGAAAAATGAGGCCCGTATCGAAATGGCATGAAAAGCACAACGAAAATACCGCGAGGTGGGGGAGAAATTGTCAGCATGTATATAATACTTGTGGCTTATGGCTTCTCCCGCAGCTCCCCCGGCTTCCTCGATCAATCATGTGGAAGATAGAAGCCCCCGAAAACTTGGCCCAATTGTTAAGGCAAACAATAAGGCGATATGATCGCCTTGGCCAACTCCATTTAGCCCACAATGAAGCAAAATTGCAGGCTTTCGGGGGTTGTATTTTTTAAATTTTTTTTTGTTCGATTTTTGGTGATCTTTTTGGAACCCTGCTGTGCACTTGTTGATGCCAAGAGTTCAATGCGCGGCTACCATCGCACAATTTATTCCTTATGGCTTTTGTTTCTGCAGAAGTGAAAACAAAAGATTGTCATCGGCGGGAAAGGGACGTAGCGGTCTTTAGTACTTTGCATATTTCCAGGCCGTGCTCATATCGCACTCTAATTGGGTGAAAGTGCCCTCCTCGGCTTAGAAAGTGTGACAGTCGGTGCTATCCCATCATCATCAGCTGGCCAAGTCGAAGTCTTCGCTCAGAGCCTGTCAAATCAATATCTATGGCTATAGCTTATACCTGTGGCTGCGGCTATATAACATACATCACCCGCATATATAGGCATCGCCAGCAATCAGGCGGACAACAAAAGCCGGGGCCGGCTCAGAAATATTCCCAGGCCAGGAAAACTAGAACTCAAAATCATACATCACAAGCAATTACCGGCTAAAATGCGCCAGAGTAAGCCCCCTACGACCGATAGTTGCAGTAACTTGCCAGCAAGCCTGCGACTAACCTTGGTCGCTAGTTAAAGCCCGCAAAAAAATCGAATAGTGGGCAGCTATTATTACTGTTGTAAATACCCTTAAAGTTGGGAATCTATGTTGGCTACTACGTAAATATGGTCAACTCAGATCAATACAAGAGTGCACATTGATCAAGCTATATTTTATATAATTTATAATAAATAAAAATATATATTATTGAAAGGCAATGTAATTAATATGAATTTACAATTTTTATTCTCTAACTATATAAATCCGTAGCATTTATTTGCATTTAAATGAGTTTTAATAGTTTTCCTTTTGATTAATCAATTTATAAACGAAGGATCTATTATAAACTAAAAAATAAAATATTAAAAAACCAAAAACAAAATTATTAAAAATTTCTAAACAAAATCTTGTAGAGCATTTCCAATGCTATACCCAAAAGTTAGGGTGCAGCTTATTCCCCTCGCCCTTCCCTCGATTTGGCCCCTCGCTGTTGTTGTGTATGCTGGGCATGCATCATCATACCATCATCCCATTATCACATACCACAGGCCGATCCAAGGCAAGTTGGTCCAGGTGAGTCCAGAGCAGGCCACGAGGATTGGATTGGGCTCCTCCTTGGCTTTGACCGACTGAGGCGGCACTTGAATGCCTGGCATGAAATAAATCGCGTGTTTATTGTGCCAGCGGCGATGGCAGCGCTCTCGACGATCGCCTCAATGTTGCACATGGAAAATTGAACGCAATAGAATGCCACTAATCGATCCGGCCGAAGAACTGGATGCTGTGGATAGTGGATGTTGTGGATGCCCCCAGCTTCAGGCAGCTAAAAACAGAAAAAATGAAATGTTTCAAGTTCAAATGCAAGGTGCGGACTGAAGGCAGTTGAAGTGAAGTGAAGGAGTGCCAATGGAGCGACTGGCGCAAGCAATCTCGAAATAATCTAAACGATTTGGCGAAAATCACGTCGAGCATCGTCGGCATCGGCATCCACCTGTTACGTCGAGCTCATTTTTAATGCCCCCAAAACGAAGGAGTTTGCTTTTCCAGCCAGTAAGGAGGCAAACGGCCGGCCGGCATCGAGAGCAAATTGCAAAAGCCAAATTCAACGAATGCCGGCGCACAGTTTGGCATAATAATGAAGGCGCAATCAACTGGCCAGGGGCTGGTATTCTACTGCTGCCGCTGATCCTCTAGAGTAAGCAAAACGACTCCTTACACAAAGAGAAAATTGGGCCACGGATTGTTAGAAATATGCGGGGTATTTCAAATATTTCTTATATTGATGGGAACTCTTTTAATAACCACCGAAAATGCAAAGACTCTTGTTAATGGAAAATGTTTGGTGTGTGGCAGGTGATTGTTGCTTTTGTATATGTGCCCAAAGAGTCTTCCAATCTTTAAAATGCCAAAGACTATGGCAATGAACTTGATTGGAAATAATTGCAATAAATAATTTAATAATATACATTATAATTTAAAATAAATAAAGATCAAATATATATTTATTTAGTTGACTAACTTTTCCCTAGTGTAGACGGGAACGTTTCAGATGAGGGTGCATTGCACAGATTAAACATTATTTCTGTTTTCTTCATTTTGGGTTTATCTACCAATACAATGCATAATTTCTTGCTGCTGGCCGGGACTTGGGATACCAGGTCTTTGGTTTTGGCTCGTTGTGGTGTTATTCTAAACGGCTTTTAGACAAAAGCATCAGCCGGGTTGCCCAAGTTCACCTCACGGTGCCAATCAATCAATCACGCCCAAGAAGCCTAGTCATCTGAGCATCTGCCGACTATCCACTCTTTGAGCCTGGTCAAGTGTAATGGTTTTGTCATGATGCAGCATTTAAGCTGCCGCCGTTGATTGATGCGGCAAGAAGTGGCCACAAGAGTGGCGAGTTAGGAATTTCACACCATCAGATCAGCTTGGTTGCGAGTAGATCTATGGAAATTTTCTGCCGTACACTTGTCAGTCATTTCTCTCCGTTAGTTTCTTGGCCGAGACGAATTGGAACTTCGAATGGAAACTCAAAGAGTCTCTTAAAAGATCAGGGAAGTCGTTGAGGCTAAGCACTGAGAAAATCATACAATTAAGATGAGTATTATCTCATAATTAATGGATTATTCTAAAAGAAAGAAACTGACTCCGGGACTTTCTTAAGACTATATTTGTGATCGTGGTTTAGGTAAATTATTATATTAATTCAAGATATTAGAAAGATTTTACACTCCAAAAAACTTTCTATCACGATTTTCATCTTTTAGTTGAACTTTTTCTTTTAAATCGTATCGGTAATAAGTTAGCCAAGACACCAAAACGATATATATTTGTTATTAATGATTGATTCGCTTTTGATTTGCAAGCAATTTTTGAATGAGGAAAAAAGCATGAAACACTGGCCGTTAAGTCTCAATGCCACCTGCAAGGCGGCGTCGTCGGCGTATCAAATCAGCAAAATCAAAACAAAATTAATTGACGACAATTGTGGCGAGCGAGCAAAATGTGTGGCAACCACTAAAACTGAGGCAAGCAGAGCAAAAAACGTAATTATAGCAACAACGAATGCTACATCGACAGACGTCAATTGTCTAATCAACAAATTTAGTCAATAAATCGTAATTAATTAACGTTCGATTGGCAGGCTAAAAGAGTTTTCAATTTTGCATTCGAATCGACAGAGACTAAAAAATTTAAATTTGAAAAGGAACAGAAATGGAAAAAAATCGAGCACAAAGCCAAATCCATATTCGTGCATTGCGACTAATTTTTATTGCCGGCAAAAATTGGCAACAGCTAATCAGTGAAGCATACGCCCCACGAGGCCAAAATCCAAAGCTAGAAAAAGGGGAGTGGCTGGCAGGTGGCCATGTTGTTGGCTATTTGATAACATCGTTGCAATGTGTTTATTGTCCAAAAAGTGACTACACAATCCGACAAAAATCGAGCTGGAAATCGGAGCAACCTTTTTCGCCTCTCACAGTTGCAATTGAAAGACTTAGACAACGAACTTGGCTGCAAAGCGAAAGACTTAGGCAACGAACTTGGCTAGTATTTGGCATTGTCTTGGTTGTTGGTATGAAACTTACGGTGTTAGTACTATTAATATGGCTTTAACGTAACGGGAAGCGTATAAAATATATTTTAAGTCCATAAAGGCATAAATTGAGGAATTTCCGTTGCCATGCGAAAGTCTTCCAGCATAATCACCATTTTGGCGTTCGCCTTGAATCTCTTATATCATAGCTACAATTATTTGCTAAGAACTTTTAATTAATAACGCTTAATGCTCATGATAAATGCCTGACGGACTTATAACTCACTCTCGCCGCATTCGGTCTGATCAGCTAGATCAAAAGAGCCTCCCTGCTTGAAAAACCGCAGCCCGCAACCATTTTTGGCAGTTAATCAAATTAATTGCTTAGAAAATCAACATGTTGGTTTCGGCCGAAAGCAGTCGAATCAACAGATTCGGTAACAATGACAAATAACGAATTATGAATAGATATGAGTACTCACATGCACATTCAAGGCCCTCAAATAGATGGGAATTGTGCAGCAAAAAGCTGTTTTCTTGCCTGTTTCCTTTTTATTGGTATTCACATACACGCCATACAAATCCATTGTATATATATCTTGTGGGTTATATTCTTGGAAGAGCATTATTTAACTCTGGACTAAAAACGAAAATTGGCTAAAAGCGAGGCACATAAATCACCAAGCACACACGAATCTTTATTTATTTTTTTGGCGCTTTTCGGGGTAGAATCATTGACAGTGCGGCGGAAGCATTCATTGTTTCCCAATCTCTCGACGATGGCGACGACTTCTTGGTATTTTATTAAGCCACACAAATCAAAAACAAACCAAAACGATCGAAATCGAAACAGAGAACACAAAATATTCGCGAAGAAAAAGAAGGCTAAGGAAGCCTGACTCATGAATTTGGATTCTTAATTCTACTTAAGGTTGTGTCTGTTGCCGCTGCCGTTGCGTCCTTTCATATCGCAGCGAATGCGATTAGCTGGGCAAACAAGTGTTAACGTTTGGCTGCCGGTGGGTGCACTGATTGCCTCCACTCCTTGGAGGTGAGAAAACGGCACAAAACGACATCGTGGCACTGCTAACTGAGTTTTTCTTGCCATTTTTAGGTACCATCTTTGTTTCAATGTTGCCTTTGTTTTTGCTTATTTTGTTGTATTGTGCAAGATGTGGAGGTGTTTTTTCTTTGCGCCAGCTTTTGAGAACCCATTACGACTAAGTGTTGCATAATCCTCTAAACATCACTAATTGTACGGCGCGGTAGTATTTCAATCAATTTGTTAGATAACAACGGAAAAAAGAAGTTATGCTTGGTTGGTAATCAGTTTTATTTTAAAAATACAACAATTCTAAATATTTGCTAAATCAAATTGTTTATTTTAATGAATTAAACATGCATATGTGCTAAATCAGTTTGTTGCGACAAGTTTGAATATTGTATCTTAAATTTTTCAACCTCGCTTACACTTGTTATTGCCGCACTTAGCTAGACAAGAGCTTCGATTTTTTCCTACAAATTTTCTCATTGTTTTGCATATTCAGTGGATTCCTCCCGCCGCATTCAGATACTATATGCACGAGTATCTGGCGGATCGCATGTAGCCACAACACAACAAACTTTGTGAGGCAAACATGTGCTAACAAAACATTGATCATTGTTCAACATGTAAATTCACTAATTTGGCAACGAAAAACAGCCAGCGGCTATAAATGGTAACAGCAGCGACAGAGACTCTAGCCAAGTCCTTCCTTGCAGCCTGGCCATAACAATTTTTGCATACGAAAAACAAAACGAAATGAATTCGTCGTCGTCATCATTGCACCGAAACAAAAATTTTATACTTGATTGGTTGTAAGCGATACCGCAAAATGCTTAAAAATTAGTTTATTTAAATATGTCACTGAATTCCAAAATGTAAATCTAAAATAATATAACTATAAACGAATCAATCTTTTTAATTTAACTAAGAAAAGTTATGTTTTTTTTCGTGTCTTTTGGCTTCTTTCTACTTTAGGCAAGCAAAAATAAAAATACAAATTTGCATAAAAATCGAGAAAATAAAACACAGAATGCGTAGAGTGCAGCGAGTGACTAGAAATCAGAACAGAACGAGAAATCCACGGAGCTGCGAACTTATTAAAGAAACGCAGAGCTGCCAGTTGGATACGGAGACGATTTTGCCTGGCGGGGATCTCCATCCTGCCTCCCCCGATTTTCTGCACTTGACAAGGATCAAGGTTGCCTCTCTTGGCAATACTGCCTCGCCCTTGTCGCCTTTTTTGGGGAGTTGGCAGTGGGCCTCCAAATGGAAATTGCTTTATGGCTTGTATATGCAGATTGGGGCATGCTCTTGCTGCTGTTGCAACCTGTTGCAGCTCTTATTTTTATTTATATTTTCCCCCCTGGTACTCTGCTCCGATTGGGGCTTGGAAATTTATGCGCAAGCGCGCGCGGCTGATTCTTATTTTTTCGCCTTTAACAAGGCCTCGCTACAAAACTTCTCGACCGCCTTCTTGGGGATTTTCTGCTGAAAATTCAATTTGCTTCAAAATGTGCGCCGCTTTTTGCATATCTTCCAGCAAAATTCGTGATTTACAATTTTCGTTTCGTTTTCCTGCTCCGCAATCCCCACAAAGCCGCATCCTTTCGAGCTCATTTGTGATGACCCGGCAATGCAATGGGACGATGGCATCGTGTCACGAAACGCACTGTACAGAAGGTCAAATAAATAAAATACTTATTTTGCAAAATCAAATTAACAAGATTTAAATATATTATTTAATTTATAATATTCCCAAAATCTGTTTAAGAACATTACTATCTCACGCATTAAGTTCTTTTTATTTTTTATAATTATTTTTATTCCAGTTTAAGGATACTCACGTTGCCATACCCTGCTGCTATGCTGAGACCTTCCTGTGCCTGATTTAATTTTTTTTCATTCGGCTTTTTGCCTTGCGGTCCGTTTTGGACTTGGAGTTTGAGGTGGAGTCGGAGCTCGAGACTTGAGAGGTAGGTTCACCTGTTTATGCCAGATTCCTGGCATGCGATTAAAATCACCTGCGCAAGCTTTTGCGCCCACACAGTCGAAGTCTTGGAGTCGCAACTCCAAAAGTCGCAGCTTCGGGTTAAATTGGGATGGAATAGGATGGGTCTTCATGGCCGCCCGGGTTTGCCTTGATTTCTGTTCGCTTCGGTTTGGTTTCCTTTTTATTGCCTTCCTCGACTTTGTGGCTGCGCCCAGTATTTCGCTCGGTTCGGTTCATTTATTATGCACTTGGATTTTATTTCATTTTAGTTTCGTTTTTGTGGCTCGCTGTTTATTCAAACTAATTTAATTTGTGCGCGGCTTGGGTGCGCGCCCGCAGGTAGAGTCTTGGCAGGTTGCTGCGTTATTTTGGCGTTTCACGCACTTGGCGCATGTTGCAGTCACGCCTTTTGTTGCCAGCCTCCTCGGTCTCCACTGACCACTGTCCACTCCCAATTCCAGAAAAGAAACCTCAAGCCACACGCAAAAAGTTGTTAAAATGCAAATTAAATTAGAGCCAAACTGATCGAGAGGAGGGCGTGTGGGTTGACAAGTGGGGTGGGGTGTGGTTTTATTTCGCTTTCGGGGTATATGCTCAGAATGACAAGGAACAATGCGGTCAACAAATATTTGCCTCGAGTGTAAAAGTTTTAACGCGCTTTGAAGGATAACAACGGATAATAAAAGTTGATTTAAAGTAACATGTTTACCCAACGTTCATATAAATGTAGCCTTGTTTTTAGCTTTTATTGTAACATCAATTAAAAACTGCCGAGTAATACTTCCTTTCAAAGGAAGCAATTTTTCTCGGAATATCAAATTATCCTTCGTAACATCATGGGTTTGTTACAAGTCCACTTCCACGTCATCTGGGCCGTTACTTGCATGGCTGAGTGGGAGGTCAAGGGTCTCATACGGATGATAGATAGATATGCCTGGGTTCATAATCAATTAATAATGAACCCCTGGCATGGCCAAATTTTAATGCCACGCCAGACACAATCGGCACAAAAGTGGCAACATGTCCATTGTGTGAGCCGAGTTCTATTTGGCATCCTGGTGCTGCCGTGGAAAAGCAGCAGCAGGCGAAATGGAAACCATGACACGGCAGTCCTGCACTAAAATTAAATTTGAAGTCTTGTAGTACATATGCGAATCTTGAGAACGGTGCAATGAATATATTTTTAAATTACTTAATTTTAATTATTAAAATATTATTAACTATATTAATTTGTGGATTTAAAACTCAAGCAAGCCTACATTTTTCTGCCAGTGCAGACAGTCTGTCAGCCACTCATCGAGCCGTGGTCAAAGTTTACCATCAAATTGCTAAAATAGCAAATAATGAAGCTGACAGCAGTAGCACCAGCCACGGCAAGAACTGGAATCCAGGGGATGATCCGGCTGCTAAGCCGAAGGGAGGCGGCAATTAAAACGGGGCGATCCGAGCCCAACCGCTGGACAAAGAATATGAACTGTGTTGTTACAGCAGCCGGGACACAAGCAACACTTTGCGAGTCGTGGGAAAGTGCTCGAGGAGGGGAGCCAGGGAGATACGCCACTCGGCGGTTTGACGCGGGAGAAGAGATACATTTGTATCTGCGGCAGACAGCGAGCGTCTGTTGGCCATCAATTTCGGGGTACTTTCGCATTTGGGTTTTCGATAGTGGGCTGGCGGGTGCGTGCAAGGCTTTAATTTCTCAATGCTCGGCCGGTCCTTTCTGGTACTTATCGTTCGCATCCTCGTGTCCTTTTGATCCACAAGCCACTTGAGTCCTGCAATCGAATGCTCTGCGCTGGCAATGGTGGCCTGTGGTGTGCGTGTGTGTGGGAATCGTTGTCATGCCCCTGTGAAGCTAAGCATATGCTTTTCCTCCCTCTGAGGAAAAATTTAGCATTACGTTTACATGGTGGGTATGGGAAAGTTGACATTTTCAAGCCAGATCTGGCTATTTTTTAGTATTATGTTGTATTATGTTAATATTATTTTTATAACTAATGTGTATAATTAGCAAATAACTAGCTAATCATTAAACGAAAGTAACCATTTTTAAGCAGAACGATTATTCTTAAAATATTATTCTATATCTTTTTATATATTTTAAGTATAATTTAAAGAAGATTTTTATAATTTAGAGTTTTTTCTCTATTTAACTTTGTTTTTACGAATCCAATAATGGGTATACTTTCTTACAGCTTTCAGCAACAATGTATTTTATTACTTTTTTTTTGCATCTATCTAGTTTTAGCTATATTGCTATCTGTTTTTTTTTTGGCCTGTCATCGCCCACATCGAGAAGGCAGTTTTTGCTTTTAATGGTCGTGTGCGCACACTATCAATTTGAGCGGCCAATGGCATCTTCAATTTTTATGCATATTTGCAGTGCGTCGGTCACGTGCCGCAAATTCGGGATTCTTTGTCGCCGGCCTGTACCTGTCACAATCACACTTTGCGGCATGCTGCAGCATTGCAAATAATATAAATTAATATTTTTCACCGTATCGTCACCCTTGGTTTTTGGTACTCTTGTGCATTTTATTTGAGGTTTTGTCTGTTTACCAGGCTCAGATTTACCAATGAGATTGCCAAATTTGAACGGAAGATCCTGAGGGGCGGTTTTTGGACAGGACGAAAAAATGTACACTGTGCACTTGGTGTGGGAAACAATTTTGAAGATGTCTATGCTTTTTGGAGAGCCATACGAATGTTATTATAATTGCGAGGTGTAATTGGACATTTGATTGATGAATGTTGAAGAAACGGAAATGGTATGGTAGAGAAATGTCGTTTAAAGAGGACACCCGAATTGGCTGTCGTCTCCCTTTTAGATCATTTTGCTTGAAGTAATTGTAATCTTAATAGAGGAAACCATGTACTAACACATGAAGTTCATATTTTAAGTGGTTCGTTTTCTTGTACTGCATGGTCCTTATTTTTTTTCCGTGCAAGCTGCCGAATATATTGCAAATCCTTTTACCGCCCCCATTCCTTTTCCTTTGCAAATCGAAGGCAAAAACAAATGGTGCTCATTTCCGCTTTCACTGAAACATCTTTAAGACACGTGCCGTCGTCATCAGCCAGTTCGCCGGTCGTCTGCCGCGAAAATTGCCAACTAATAAAATTGCAGATTTGTCAAGGATTTCGACCAGCCCGATGGGGCGCAAAAGGCAAAAATAATCTGCAGACAACCGCCGGCGAAGGGTGCGGACAGATAAAAGGCCAATTTAAGGTGGCACTTTCTGCCCAAGAACCAGATGGCGAACCAGGGGCGTTTCTACGGCGTTTTTACTGTCAGAAGCGAGTTGATGAGCCGCATTATTGCAAATTGTCTGTGGGTCCCAACAACAGACGAGCGACAAAATGAGCACTTGATACTGTTGGTGGAGAATACTTCGAAGATATGACTAAACAAGCTTGTGTCCATAGAAGTGCACTTAGTTAAATATATAATTATGTTTTAAAATAATGTTGCTGAAAGCTTTATTTAAATAATCGAATCGATATAGTTTTATTATTTGTATTAAGTGCAGATATATTAAATTTCAAGAGCATAATCATCTTCTTGTGGACAAACAGCTCTCATTATATTTTCTCTGTGTGTAAGTGGCGTTGGTAGTAGCACCTATACTTCCAAGTCCATTCTGCCAACAGAGTTATGGACCAGACGAGGACTGGATGCTGTCGAGGGCATAAACAAAGGCATTAGACAACGTCGTAGGAGCCGGCAAGCCAAAGTTGATTGGTGTCAGCCATAAAGTTCGCCTTGCGTCTTTCCGCATCCTGTTCAGCATCTTGGCCCATTGCGTTTTGAGCCACAGTGTTGTCAAATTAGAAGGAAATAGGAAATAGAAATTAAATATAATAATAATTTATATAAATATAATAATATAATAATTATTATTATTAAATACTGTTTTGTATTCATCAATATATAGATTTATTATTCCATAGATGTATGTATAAACATTTAAGGGTCTTAAGTGTCACATGTCAATAGTTAATTAGCTAGATTTTAGCCAAGCTGGCAGCACTGTTGGCCACGGTGGCGCCAAAGGCTTTGATGTGTGCGACTCTCGTTCCTTCGTTAGACACGCAGGCGTTGATGGACATCTTGGACTTTTCGACTGGTCGGCCTGAAAAGTGTCGCCGGCGTTTTAGCCTGGCCAAAAAAAAAAAGAGCCACATGGAGCGACCGGCGTCAAATGGTGCTTAGCGTCACCCACTCTCGGGTACCTGGGATCTGAAAGGTGGACCAGGGTATAGCTCCTAGCTCCCCAGCCCCATCCCAACTCCATACCCAGCACCATTTCCCATCTCATTTGCATGCAAATGTGCGCGGGTGTTGGCCCGGCACAAAGCTATTGTCTTTCCAGTATGCAAAAAATATGCAAAGCTTAAATTTATGAGAAATTAAAGTAAATTTATTGCATTGCATTCGCCTGTCTTTGGTAAGGTGAAAATCTGGAATTGGTGGGCGGCGGGAGAGGAAAGCACTTTCTGCGCCCGTCCCTTATTCCTTTGACTTTTTCCCCCACTGATTCTGTGATCGATGGAGCTCATATCCATGCCTTTTGATAACTTTCTCTCCCTGCACGATAGTCAAGTACAACAATCCCATAACCTTTGAACCGTCAAATGTCAGTAAGGACTTAACTTATTTTTTGAGGTTTAGATATTTCCATTCTCTCATATTAAGTTCATTAATATTAAGTATCTAATTTTAATTACAGATCTTGCAACTTGTAAAGGGCTTGTTTGCGTACTAAAGTATATAATTTTATAGACCGTTAACAACGCTTCCGATTGATCCATTCGAAATAATGTGGGACTTTCCATACCTTAACGGGGCCAATCGTTGGGGCCACACCCACCGGCTAATCAGCACATAGACAAATCATAAACTGCACCCAACCCCCTGCGAACACCTGATGCAATTTGCCAACTGCAAGGCCCCCTCCGATCTTTTATATTTTTTTGGGGGAAAAAACAACGAGCGCAATCACAATTGCTTGGCAATTTCACACTTTCAATCGACAGCCACCGGCGGGCATACAACTGCGAATTCAGACTGGGATCCCGAGCATTACCAAAAAATAGCCACCGATATGTGGGGCAAGTAGTGGGGCCGCCACTGTGCAATTAACACCTCAGCGGCTGACTAAAATTATATACACGGCTTTATGAGTGGTCCGTGGATCGAAGTTAGAGCCGCAGCCAAGTGTTTTTCCTTCTAATTAATAAATACGAAGTTGGTTTTTTTTTGTTTGCGTCGGTCGGCATGCAAATAATATAAAATTTTATGGCTCCATACACGGCTATGCACTTTAATTTGTGGCCGTTGGTCGTATTTTGCCCGCCGAATATTTCTTTTTCACCTGCTGCCAAACTGCAGTGCCGATTTTATGGATTTTATGGATCCCGTTGCTGCGCCCCATAATTCAGCTCACTCAATAATAATTTTTTGCCATTTACCTTGCCCATTTCAGAGAGTTGACAATAATTCAGTGGCACTCGCAGTCACAGTCGCTTTTTATTGATCGGCTCTTGCGGCTCTGCGAGGCCCACTAATTGATTTTCAATTAATTTATTGTAAACATTTTCGTGCGACACCTCTTATTTAGTGCATAATTAAATGTGCCTGACAAAAATTGCATTGCTTGCATTTTTAAATGATTTATATCAGCGGCACAATAAATCACACGCTCAAAAGCCAGCGATAAAAATTAATCACAATGGTCACACTTTTTGGTCACAACTCTGAGGCGGGTTCAGATATGATGACGTGACTCAGGAGCTAAAAAAAACGATTTAAATTTCTAGGAACTTGGCACTTAAAAAATTAAAATAAGAAATTAAATAAATTGAATTAGTCTCATCTGAAGTGAGCAAGACACATTTGATACAATGTTTGAAGATAGCGCATCTAATCTTATTATTCACCACCAAACCTTTTAGAAATGGTCTTGACATAAATCATTGGTAATGAGGGTAATTTCTTACAACGAACGACATCTATTCAATGCGCTCTAGAAATAAATCTTAATAATGTAGTGTTTAATTTCCCTAAATTAATGGCCTTCCGTCAATGAGAACCCAGTTTAAATCACGATCGCATCACTGACCAATCACTGCATTAGGTAATCATGCATAGTATTTTGTTTCTTTTGGCCAATCCATATCCTTTCGCTTCGATGTTTTTCGTTTGCGGACCGGACTACTATCCCCGGGGCAGTGGGCTCAGAATCATGGGGAACCACCGACCATTGTCAGACGACTCCGCTCCACTCACTTTGGCATATTAGTTTCAATTCATTTGAGTGTCCCGCTCCGACTGTCCGCCGTCCGATTTCTGTGGCTTTGTTTGGTCGCGACGGGCGCCGCATTTGCGAAGTGTTGCCAGTCAATTGACAGTCCAACTGACAGAGCCGCCTGCAGGCCGTCGTCCGCCTGGAGATTCGAGCGGAGTCGAGTGGAGTCGGGTCCAGGACTTTTATGGTCGTCTGGCCGGGGCATTGGGGCTTATAAATTATCTCTGCTCGCCTGCGATGAGTGCTGCCCAGCTGGCTATGCATTGGTTAAATCTGGCTAAGGATCCTATTTTCAAACATTAATTTAAATATATTTTAAGTTATATGATTAACAACAAAATGTGGAAAAAAATTAGAACTTAGAAAAGTTATAAAAATCCTAAATACTTTAAGACAGCTGAGTTACAGCTCAACAAAAACTAGATTTTGGTATAATAATATATTAATTTAAAATTTGTCAGAATAATAATGATAAACAAGGTAAAGTACACTCTATATACTGTATACATTTTACTTGCTCAAGTTTAAATTATACTTAAAAATGATTCCGTATCATAACACATGTAAAATTGACTACTTTTATTAACATTCTGAGGAAAAACTATGGCTGTTCCAAAGATTTATTTAGCCTTTAAGAGCTATTTTACAGACACCACTGCCGCCAAGTTTGATATGGAGCGTCTGTGGCGCACTTGCCGTTGCCATTTGAAAATGAAAAGTGACTCGGACTTGGACTAACTCGAACTCGCGGTCGCATAAATGTGTGTCTATATGGCCAGCTTATTACCTAATTTCATTGGGCCCGGTGCATTGACAGGCGTTTGCTCATTCGGCTCGTCGGCCAACTTGGTCGATTGGCTCGAATTGACTTTGGCATTTTAAGTGCCTTTTTTGCGGCTTTTGGCATTTGGCCAAGAGTCAAGGGTTAGAGGATGTTGTTTATGCGTGCGCCTTGTGTTTGATTCGTGCTCAGGCCAGAGAAAGTTATTCCGGTGCTTGGACAGCAGGAATATCAATCATTTAAAGTGGACAGGATCTCAGCTGGGAGAGTGGCCATAAAAGGGTGGCTGTGTAGGGAGTCGAGGGTTATTTAATAAAAAGCGGAAATGTTCGCTGATACGATAAATTACATCTTTGAAATTATAGTTAAAAAATTACAGTAGGGTGTTTCTATATTAGATTTGGGCTTGAATTTTCTACTGCACCTATAGTCATTCCAATTAGGAATTCCTTGTCCGCATGGAGACCCCAAAGGGTTAAGTGAATACTAATACGATATGCGGCCAGGCCAAGTTTTTAAGAGGGTATCATTAAAATGCCGCACATTTAGCCAGCAAACAAAGCGATCTAAAATGCTCAAATTAATTCATTTTAATAAATCGAAAATCGCCGAGATCGTGGGCCAGCCAAACAGAGCACCGTCCAAAATCGATTCTTCCGCATAGCAAGCGGCCGAATGGAAAACAATTTTAACAAAGACCAAAAACGCTCACACATGGCTCGAATTCGGATGCTGTGCATCCAACATCCCACATTTGTATGGGGAGCAGGCCAAAAGCGCAGTCGTAATTCGTAATTCGGCTACAGATTTATGTAGATTTGGAGCATGATGAGCGGCATGGAGCATGGCGTATTAAGCCCGGGAGGAGGTCAAAGTGAATCACGCTCCTGGCCGGCATGACCATTAAGAGATGTGGAACGTGCAGCGGCATGCGAAATTCATTTCGAATTGTAACCCCAAAAGTCATTGCCGGATTGCCCGGCACCTGGCTGCCAATTAGCGTAATTATTAAAGATTCTATAAGCGAAGGAGGTGGCATTGGTGGCTTGGCATCGGTTGGAATCGCCAATGGAATGGAATTCCCTGCCCGCCACTTGGGCGCAATAAAAATTGCAATTTTCATAATTGCCAACGGCAGATGGTGCAAAAAATGTCGCCTAATTGGCTTCCATGGCCAGCGAGCGATAAGCGTCCTCCTGGCCAAACAATGGCCAGGATTGCACCCAAACGGCGGCAACAGGTTAAGCCACATTCGAGAGCCAGAGTTATTCTGTTGATTCTCCCACCTTCCACAGTTCTGTGACAATATTTCTGCCGCTGCAACTGTTGCAACTTCTGCTGTTGCATTTGCTGCGTTGCAGCCGCAAAAGCCCCTCTATATCATTTATCAGATGTAAGTTTTCCTTCCATTGACTTTGGCATTGTTGCCATTGGATTTTTCTATATGCCTATATTAAACAAAGGGTATAATGACTATTAGATGGTGTTTGCCATGTTAAGTTATTTTACGAATTTTAAATGAAACAAAAACATCTTAGATATTTCAAACGTGGCTTAATGTGCCACCAATTCACATTCACATTCAAAAATGTCCAAAATTCTTATTTTATAAATTTGTTTTGAATCAGTATTTAAAGATCTCTGATTATTGTTTTGATTTTGCTAAAAGGTATTCAATATTCGAATAACTTTTGCAGTGATAGCAATTCCCCTACACCCCTTTTCGAAATGCCCGTTTATTGCCGTTGTTTTGCACTGTGTTAACATGATCTTTTATTACTTCTACTGCTCGACAGAGCTTGAGTTGGTTTTCCTCGGTTTTGCCTGGTTTGCTGGGTCGGGTCTTGTGGTTCGCTTTGCCGGCTGGAAGTTGAGTTTATTTACCGCTAATAATGGTCATTTGAGTTGATATTCCGACGATGTCGTGGCTGTGATAAGACGACTTTAGCTTCCAAAGTAGCAGTAAGTATATGAGCAGTGCTTAAAGAAAAATATACCATAATAACAAAAAACTTTAAAATATATGTACACATGAGAACAAGGTTTGATTCAATTTGGCTGGAAATTTGTAAAACGCGATTTTTGAATTTGTTTGGCAAATTTGCGGCTTAATTGACAAAACACATGGCGAGACATGCGACTGACCAACGACCAGCGGCGTTTTGGTGTAGTCAAATGCTAAGAAATATAAAAAAAAAATCGGAGCCGCCAAGGAAAACAAAACTGCAGTCCGTGGATAACTAATAAAATCATATATGCAACAAATAGCGGCAGACAAGCTGCAGACCCCAATGAGTCATTCTCGAAACTACAGAAAATCTGAAGAAAAAAATGAAAAGCGAACTTTGCGCCCCAGACAGCTGTGCAGACCAAAGTGGTGCAAAGGGGTGGGGTGTTTGTCTGGTGCTACGGGGCGTGTTGTTAACGTTATTTCACTTTATTTTTCTGTTAACAAACATGCTGAGCTCTGGGCCAAAACAACAGCCCCGGCTTCGAATTCGAGATAGACACAACATGCAAACTTTGGATGACGTTGAAGTGCGGTATAAAAGGTTAAATCTGCATATAAACTCTTTTAGTTGTTTTCCTTTCTGAATCAATGAATCAGCGCTTACCGCACTCCATTGACTAACTAAATAACACAATTAAAATTTAATTGACAATAACATTCAAAGGTATTTTTACAAATGTTATGCCTCAAGTGCTTATTCAATTTAGTGTGGTATTTTAAAAGTAAATATATTATATAAATCGATATTGGCACGGACATCAAATCATGCGCACTGCATACTCTGGTATTTATGTTGTTAAAACCACTTTAATTTAAATAGAAACGAATTAATCAAATTACTAGAAAAGCACAAGCGCAATTTTCCGTAATCTTATTTTGGATTTCCCATTTATAATTTTGATACAGTTTTATCTAGCCACCGGCACTCACTGACCACTCGATTGTATCGGGCTCCATGTAACACATGGAAAATCGCTTAACATTAGGCTAATGCAGAGCCAGCAGAGCATTTTTCACTTAGCCAAGTGTCCCTTATTGTATCTAGGGGTATGTAAAGTGTCCCCCATAGGTAGTAAAAATTGCGCCTATTAATTTATGACATAATAATTCTCAAAGCGCAAACAAAGCCGCTCGTAAAATGCAGCGCGGCCACAGACAATGGCTTGCATTATGAGTGGAGTGCAGCCGAAGGAACCCACATGACCACAAAGTGCACAGAAAAATAATATATTTAATATATATAAATACAGAAATATAAAACAAAGAGTGCCTCGTATATTCATATGTATATAGAGATATGAGCTCCCTATTTTGACTGTCCTTAAATTTGGTTTGATTCTCTATATCCAATCCCGATTTTTGAGATTTTTTTAAGGTGCATTTTCTGCCACCCGATGGGGAGGCAGAAATCACGGCGACAAAAGTTGAAAGACCCGACAAAAGGAGGGCGCCAGGCAGTTTCCTCGATTTTCCAAGTGTCCAATGCAGCTGTCACAGACTGCCACTGTGTCGTGTGGCCAACGAAAATCGCGAGTGTCAGTGCGAATGCCAGAAATGAGCGGGAAATACGTATGGCACTCCATATCGCATTATCTGGCATCATAATTATCCCGCTGGTGTGACTCACAATCTGGCAGTCGGTCGTGTCGGCGCAACAATGAAAAATCACTTGCAATTTTGTTTATCAATTTGTGAAAATTATAAAAAATATGCATACGTTGAATATTTTGGCAAAATCATTTGTAAGAGGCCCCCGCTGGATTCGCCCACGCTGCCCGCTCTCAGCGACGATGTGGCAACGCTATCAGCAGCACCACCCGCACCACTTTTTCTGCACCACCGCCACCATCATCATCATCATCGGCTGTGGTGTGTGGGTTTGGGGCCTGGTGACTCTTGGGCGCCAAATAAGCGCTGCCAACTGTTTATGCAACTGTTTGAATAATCTCCACTTCTTGCCTGGCCCGCAAGGGTTAAATGGTTTCGTTGTCGATCTTGTAAGCCTAAGGTGTTTCGGAACAAACAAGAAATGGATCGGAAATTATGGCTTATCGAGCTGAGTCAGCTGCAAAAAAAGCGAATCAAATTAAAATAAAAACGAATTTGAACGCGCTTTAAGTTATATGTCTTATACCAAATATGGTATTTTCAATATAATTATTTGTGTACTCCCTTTCAATTAGATAGCTTTTTAAAGAGCATTAAAACTGCACTCACACCCACAACATTCAGCCAATCTCAATGCAATTCGATACACTTGACGCCGTTCACTGAAATTAAATATATAGATAGACGTACACTTTATATCTGCAAGGAAAATGCGTCGTGAGTCAAGTTTGGGATTTCTTGCTCCTGCAGGAATGATTCGGTGTCCCAGTCGCATCCCCCGACTCCTGCCTGGGGAAGAGGAAAAACCATTCGAACACAACTTCTTCGGTTTGTTTGGTTGCTGCAGCAAACAAATATTCGTGATTCCTGATAAGCATCACATTTGGCCATCGACGTCGTTTGCAGCTTTGACTCCTTTTTTACCTTCTTCCTTCTCCGGTTGCTGAGTGCCAAATGCCGCTAAAATGCGGAAAGCTAATCAAAAACGCGTTGGTCTGAGATGCTTACTGGCGGTCCCCAAAAAATCGAATTCAAACGAAAGGTTTCCAAAGCCAAGTTCAATTGCCAAACAAATTCGCGTGAATGAGCCGCGGCCACAAGACACGGCAACAAGAACTGCGATTTCAAACACTTGTAGAAAATATATAGTTTATTCAGCTAATAGGATTTTCTTTACTGATTTATCGTATAAATATAAATCCCACACTAATAAATAATGATTTAATATTAAGAGAAGGAATTAGTAAAAGTTTAATTAAAGTTATGTTAATTGAGCCCGAAAAGTAATTATTAAATTGAAAATTAATAAAATTGAAGACAGATGAGGTTATACATTTTTGTGTTATTATATTTTTATTACCAAGTTTATAAAAGTACATTTATTACAAGGATTCTTCTTAAATTTGATATATTTTAGTTGCAGTGCTCTTGATTAGCTGCTGGTATTTAGTTGGCAGGCAAATTTGGGAAAACAGTTGGTGGAGGGTCGGGCGTTGCGGGTTGCGAGCTTGGAAAAACAGTAACCGTTTTGTTCGCCTGGCTGTTGCCGTTGTTGTTCGGGGGGAGTGCTTTGTGTGACTTATGTGCGACATTAGCGCGACGTTCTTTGCTTAATTACGTAAAGTTTTTCGGGGCCGCCGTCGCACCGACTTTGCCTGACTTGACTTAAGTCCCTGGCTCTCTGTGATGCTGCGCTGCTGTTTTTGTCTTGTCGCTGGCTGCTTTTTGTTGTTCTGTGTAAGACAAGTTCGTGTCCAGAGTCTTTCGTTTGGGCGCTTGTTCTGCACTGCAGTTGCAACAGGTTGTACATTGAAATTAAAGAATCTGTTGTGTTCATTTGCGGGCAGATATTTGGGATACATTTTAGCGGCAACTGACAGCGCTCAGCCATATCTCAATTTCCCAAGAATTCACTCATTTACATCTACCCCTGCTGTGTGCTCCACTTTGCCGCAAGCTTACAGATACTCAGCGAAATTCCCAGCGATCATTAAGGGGCTAATTAGCTCAGCTTTATCAATCATACGCCGTGTGAGGCGCAGCGAATGCAAGGTGCCTTCAAGAGTACATTCAATTGCCAAAAAACGAGAATATACGATTTTCTCACGCTCTATTAAAACATCATCAATCAGCGCGAACGAACGAAAGAAGAAACTTATTACAAGAAACGGTCTGAACTAATTTTAATATTCTACACAGCGGTGGAGTTCAAAAGGTTTCGAGAAAGGCCGACAAGTGCTGCACGCACTTACACGGAAACGAACAACATTGCCGAAATTCGTTGGGCGAAAGAGGTAATTAAAATCCATTTAAAAGTTACAAGCTTAAAATTAACATACAAATTCAATTCTCCTCAATATTGCCATTGTCTCCTGTCGATTGGCAATTTTTCATTGTGGAAATCGTATAACATAATCCAAATGAGGCATAAATGGCATTATTCATGGGCTGGGCAACTTCCAAATAGTGTTGGCAAGTTTTTGTGCTTTCTAGCTAGTGTTTCAATCCTGAAATACTTTTGGATAAAGTTTTATAAAAATATAAAGCATAATGTATATCTAGCCAAAATAGTGCTTATAAATTATGATAACTTGCTAATTATAACTTGCCAAAATATGCATACACATTTTGTAGAATATTTAGATTCCTAATTTTATCATTAGCATTTCGATTGCTTTTAAATACTTTTAAACTGAAATCTTATATAATTTGAATTATTTGTGAAGTCTGGCTGCCAGCACTGCTTCCCCGGCAGCTGTGAAGTGATTTGAAATGAGCCGAAGCTATGACTTAATAGGACCAACTTCGACTCTGAGTCTGGGCCACCCAGTTGAGAGTCGAAATAGCCGAGAGTCGCAAGACGGGACTGTGAAGTCAATAAAGGCGCCGTTGGTGGTCAAAATGTTGCAGAGTCGCCTAGCCTGGCCAAGACAAGATCATTAAGGTGGCATATAACATGGCACTAAAAGACACAACAGACACTTGCCGCCATCATCGTCGTCGTCATCATCATCATCATCGCATCGGGGCGAAAAGCGCGAAAAGTACCTGTTTCGCATCGGGGATCGGCATAGCCTCCGGGCTAGTTAGTGCAGCTCCCAGTTCCAAGTTCCCAGTTCCCAGTTCCTAGTTAGATGTTTGCCACCGACTGGCGCTGACACTTTTGATTGAATTCCCAGCAGCGTGTGCGTTGTTCCGATTCCAAATCGGCCAGCCCCGCGGACCGGGGTCGAACTGCAACTCCGATTGTAATCAACGCGCCGCGATCAATCAGCAAGTCTCTAACACTGGACACTGGCGCACCGCATCCACTCAAATCAATCCATCAAACGTATCAATCATGATGACAAGCTCAACTCCAGTCGCTCAGCATAGCCAGTGCACTGAAACAAAGTGTTATGTTAATATGGAGCTATTTTAATTACTTAAATTCTTACTACTTACTTAGCATAGACGTTAACTTCTTTGCAATATGAGAAAATATTAGCGCGGAACTTCCGTTTTTTGAAAATATTACAAAAATTAAATCAAAATGATCTAATATATTTTTTCAGTGCGAAATTTTCGAGCCTGCATGGGAAGATACTTCAGCTCTTGACGCTCCATGCTCTGCTGCCTCTTTGCCCATTAAATTTGAATAATCTTAGTTTTTTCTCCTTGGGCGCAACTGTCGTCGCTTGCGTGCCCAGGATGGGACCATCAGATGATGAAGATGAGGCCGAGGATAGGGGATGGAGAACGGAGGATGTTGGTCGGTGGAGCAGGACGTGGAGGCAGTGCTCCACTAAACGCCACTTGGACACTGGGCGGGCTGAGTGTCCCGGCTGACTGACGGACTGATGGAGCCAGCGATCCACAACTCCCCGGGCCATCGTCTGATTTGAAATTCTAAAGTGATTTTGATTACTTCAGGTGTTGATGTTTTGACGTTGTACGTTGATTAGATACTCGTACCCGGCGAGCTTGTTAGATGCATGTCAGATGCAGTCGGCCGCAAAAAGAGAGATCCGGTCCTGGTCCTCGACTTTCCGTCCGCCACGGGGTTGATTATAATTTAATTATAAGCAATCTGTAACGAGTTAATGGGGCAAACTGCACTCATTTTTGCAGGCAGGTGTGAAATGGCTTTATTAGCTTTAACTGCCTCTGATGGCGGGCAGGAGCTTAATAATAGTAATAGCTGTTGATGTCTGCCTGCTGGGCGCAGTCTTTTCCATGATTTCTTGTGGAAACGGTGGCACTGTGCTGAAGCTAATTTTCGTTAAAGATTTCACAGGTATTGGGCATTGTTTTCTTACTTAACTTTTCCTAATCATGAATTTGTATATAATTTCGAAGTTTCATTTATATTTTTTCTTTCACCTGTTTATTAACCTTATATACTTATATACAGTACGATTCCATTAGCTGCAAAGCAAGTTATTATTATTAAAAAAAACAGACCCAACTAGCTACTTCCCGGAATCCACCATTAATTCTTTTTATTAGAAAAGGCTGGACGGGCCCGACTCTTAATTTTAGGTGCTCTTTAAACTGATTTACTTCTTACAGATTGATCCATTAACCCTTTCATTAGTCAAAGTTTATGCTCTGTTACATGGTGATTTATGAGCTGGAATTGGAGATCTAAAAGCGGCCGCCATCGATTTGTCTTTTACACTCCAGATACAATTCAATCTGGGCAGTTGTCATCAACTTGGATAAGTGAAGACCACCGAGCTTGAAAAGATTCTTTAGTTTTCGGCGTAGTTATTGTGCGGAAATAATGTCATGGTCACTTGTCAGTCAAGCCCTCAGTTTCAGATCCATATTTGTTTATTTTCACTTGGAAATCAGATTTATTCTAATGTCTTCGCACTCGAGATTTTTGTTTATTCGACCAAAAGTTTGTCCCATTTTGGGGATGTGTCAACAGTTTGGCGTTTGCTTTTTCATTTTTAATTGCGCTGACAAGTCGCATGTGTGGGCCGAACTTCTAAGTACGCCCAGCAATTGTTTATAATATTTTTTTGTTTTTATTATGCCAAGTGTTTGCGTTTCGTAATTGGAACGTCGAGAAAAAATGTCAAGAGGGTTTTTCAAAATGGGTTCCCCCGCTCAAAACTGCCTGCTGAGCATTCTCTTTGTGGTCTTAAGTAAATTGAAATTTCAATTTCGGTTTCATAGAATTCCCTGAGTAATCGCGCGGGTTTCACCTGTACCTGCATAAAAGTAAAAAATAAACGCAATCGTGAACCTGCCGCAGCGGCCAAACGGAGCAGCGAGGGCAGGAGGGCTATGGCATAATATTATTACCCAACATTAAACGAAAACGCTTCTAAACAAAGTAGGAGGCGCAGCGAATGGGGCAAGGGTAAAAATAAAGGCCAAGTGCAGGCGAAGGGCGAGGCAAATCAACGAGATCGGTGCACGTTCGAGACCCGATTCCCTGGGACCTGATCCCGAAACCACAACAAAGAGCCACGCCAACAGGTACTTGCCACTCGCCTTCGGGCCAGGCCGAGATGCGAACCAATAATCCACGCACACACCACACACAACACGATGCGATGCGGTCGAGCCGGCGGAGCGGATTCTGTGGAACGTAGAACGTCTGGGCCGAGAATCAGAAACGACTTCGTGCCCCAGCTTTACACTGACACAAAATTTAAGTTCCCAAGATAATTTAAATTTGTTGCATCATTACCAATGTGAATACTGAGCTATTAGTATAATCTGCGCTATTAGTATAATCTGAATTATGAAGACCGCGTGCATATTGTACGAAAATATCTTAAAACTGGTAGAAAACAATAGCTCATAAAAAACTCAGTATCTAGATAAAACAAAATAAAAATGTATTGTTTTACAACGTTTTAAGGTGATTTGTATTTTGTTTTTAAAATATTTATTTTTACTTCTTTGTAAGTATGCAAGATGGAATGGGTAGTTTTGCTTATTAAAAACTTTACTGCTTTAAATATTTTCTTAAGCTTGATTTGTTTTTCTCTGCGCAGACTCCAAGGGCGCATCGGGCAATTCTCGCGAAATGGAATTATAAAAGAATGCCTCCTCGCCTGGGTCGAGGTCTCAGTCTCAGTCTAAGCCCGAGTCTCCTCAGCACTCCGAGTGCGTCGCTGTACCAGGCGCGTTTTAACGAGTTGAAAAAATCAACCGGGCAGGCCAGTGTGTTTGTGTGTAGGAGAGCCCCGAAAGAAATGAATTTAAAATAAATAAAAGCTGGAAAAGAACAAAAGGGCCCTGGCCAGCAGTGATGAGGGCGAGGGTGCTGTCGACGGCGGTCAGTTGGCCGGACCCCAAAGAACCAGACCGGGCCAGCTGAGGAGAAGCCCAGCCACAATGAGCCCGCAAATGAATGCGTAGACTCAAGTGTGGAAAATGAGTCATATGGAACTGGAAACACCTTGTAAAATTGGGATTTCAAAATAAACTAAATTTTTCCATTCCCTTTTCTTCAGTTATTTAAAAAAACAAGAATGTGGATTCTTGAATGTAAAAAAAGGGTACAGCATTTTATCCCTCCTTACTGAAACAATGTTAAATACCCGAAGTTAGGGTATCAAACGAACTTAACCGAAATGCGATCGACCGCAGACCCGCAGCAACAAGTGTACAAGTGGCATCGCCAGTCTGCGGAGGAGGGCGTCCAGGGTCTGAAGCGTCCATAAGAAGGTACTGAAGAGACCCGGAGTCCGGAGAATTGCGATCATTGATCGCGGCAATTGGCAGAGCCAAGTGGTAGAAGGGCGAAATGGGGGCCCAGAGGCGGTGGTGCTACTCTGAGCAGGCGATCCGATCGATGGATGAGCGTTGGGATGAGGCCGGGGATGAGGCTTTATGGTGGCAATTGTACTTGGCCAGCGATGATCATCAGCGGATGGCGGCTCAATTGTTGTTGCCCGGTATGGTTCTGCTTTTTCTGTTGCTGCTGCCCGTACATTTGTGCAATTCATTGTTCCAAGAGCGAGCGAGCGAGCGAGAAAGTGCGATGATCATCTTCAACACCTTCGACAGGTTACAAAACAAAAGTGGCAACATTATTGAACATCTTAACTCACACTCGGAGAAAATGTAGGCTAAATATGAGTATTTTTTGTTATTTTAGGAAAATATATAAAAACCATTCTATTTGTAAGTTTAATTTAAATAGATATTGATCTCATCTCATGCCTATGGATTATTTTAATGGATGGATAAGACTGCAGTAGTATTTATTCGAATGCACTCTCAGCTCCTACAGCACTTCCTAACTCCTATCGGTCAAGCGAAGATATATGCGTACGTGGTTTGGGCTTTCGGCTGCAGATTACGTACACCAGCTTCCCATCTACTGAGCTCCTCTAAGTCGGTAGTTAGTGCTTGATGTATGTAATTCGTGTTGCGCCCGCATCGCAGCTACCTGCGGATAAGTCCTACTCTCAAATGCGACTGGGCTGGGGAATATTTCATAAAGCGATGCGGCAATCTTTATGGGTTCATCGGAAAGGTGATCATCGCCGGAGACCGGGACGAATAGAAATCCAACCTGTTGGCCTACCTCGGGAATGCCTCAAGTCGTTGGGTACTCAGCTATTGAAAACATTAGTATAGAATTTAAAGATATATGCTTAGGGCATGGAATAGCATGCTACAAGAGATCTTTCCAAAATATTCTGGATAACTATTTCAAAATCATAAGAGTCCTCAGCGAATTCTTAAATTTATGCATAAGCTTTTTTTGTTTTCTTACCAACCCATAACTCCCATATAGGGAGTATTTTAGATATGTTATTATCCCACAAGCTACTTCCTAACCATAAACTTAGCTTACTTCCTAAATATTCTCAACTATCTCTAGAAAGAATCTTAACAATTTAAATCTCAATGTTGCCTCGCTTTGCCTTTAATGCGTCGAGGTTCTGCAGCAACCTTGACAACAGGAATTGCCAACCTGCGCTCGTATGCATAAGGAAGAAATTAAGTTTTTTCTTTCCTCTCCGAGGGAATTTTAATGATAATTTCCTCTTCACGAATTTATGGCATTTTAATTAAAACTGCCCAAAGAGCCCACCCTGCAGAGGCTGAGATCGTTTCGTGGTCGTTTCAAAATACAAGTTTTAGGCACGTAAATTTGCCGGGTTTAAAGGCCGCCCGATGGTGTGGCTTCCTGTTGTGCATGAACTTTTGGTGCGGACTGTCAATGCTATAATCCTGGCCATAAACCTGCGACTCGGTCCTCGCATATAAACGTCAATTTGGCCAATTACCCAGCGCTCTGGGTCCACGCTGGTGTGTTTGTCTGTGTGTGCGCGCTTGGGTGTGAGCCTGCACCACAACAAGTGCATTGTGTGCCGGACTTTCGATTTCTTGGCCGTCGTCTTGCCACTTGTTGCTGCCTTGATTAATGCGGCAGCAGCTCGTGCTCAGACAGAGACTCAAAAGCCCGACTGGTTATTAATTCTAAAGGTTCTTCCTTTGTTGGGTGTTTCCGCCGTACACCCGATACTTGGAAAAAACTCTAGATCTGGGTGTTTCTGACCCAAGATTATGTCGGTTCCAAGTTTATTAGCAAATGCGGTTAACAGATAGAGAATTTACTTTAGGATAATACATATCGAAATTTCTAATTATAATATTTTAACTCTTCCTTGGCAAAAATTATCTTGCGTAATGTTGAAGTAATGTTTGACTGTTTATTCACTCTAGCATTTTTGAATAGCTTGCGAACTATCCAACATAATTTCAAGTTAACATTTATCTGGTAGCTACTGGGTAAGTCCGCTTCGACCTTTATAGCTTCTCTGCTTTTGATGGTTTTTCTGGTCTGGGGGTCTGCTGCTGGAGCACCACCACTCGACTGCCCGAAAAGGCAACGTTTGTCGCCCTGGCCGGAACACTCAACAGGTTGCTGTTAATGAACGCCCGCGCAGAAGCAGAATGAGAGGGCCGCAGGAGTTGGAGGCTACAATAAAGGGTTGGCAGGGCGCAAAGGGGGTGATCTGGAGCCCGGAGGTGGGGCAGCACTCCAGTGAAGTTCGTTGTCGGCGGTGCCAACGCAAATGGTTAGCAATTACTTTATGCGTTCGCCTGCCAACTGATTACAAGTCCCTCGGCTGCACCTTTCTGCATCCACGAGGCCGACGTGTGCGGTAGAATGCACGAATGCGTTCAATATAATGAAATTCATTTGTTGAATGTCCGTCTGCCCGGGCGGGGCTCATCCCCTCCTCGGCAGTTCTTAACCCCTTACAAGAGCAGAAGTTACTTTTTTATATACCTAATATTCGATTCTACCTTTAGTTCAATAAGTGATCAAAAGTTTGTAAACTCGAAATAAATCCTTAAACTTTAAGATGCCGTTAGTCATAGGAGAAAAGTCTTAACAGATACTTTTAGTTATATCTTTGGTGTTGTTGGATTTTTTTAAATAAGCATATTTCGAGTTTGCCCACCTCAATTCGGTCACGAAGGGGTTAAGTTTTCGTATTGGGTGCCGCCGCTTTTCAGTTCTCAATTCTCGGCTTCTCTCAGTCGCTAACCTTAAATTTTTGTTTCCAGAGATCTCCAGCATCTCGAGTGGAAACAAGAATTCTGCCGCTGCCTTTTTACTTTTCGCATTTTAGCTTTAGTTGCGACTCCTCCGCTGCTGTCAGGCGGCAAAAACTTGTTACACCGCAAAATTATATATACACAAATAAATGGCCAAGTGTGTGCTGCGAAATGAGCGAAAAAAATACGTCCACCACAGACGCCCTCGTCTCTGTCTGAATTTCAGTCTGAGTCTCGTACTCCTGCTCCACTTGATCTTGATCCGTCTGGCTGATTCATAGGCTCTGCCCAAAAGTTGCCAGCGCGTTGATTAAACGTTCTCCGCCGGGCCCCATTGGCAAAATGCTGTTGATATTATTAATAAACATAAATTTCTGTTTAAACAGTTGTTAAATAATCGTTTTTAGTGCCCATATTGACAGACAGACAGGCCCTAGTTGGTAAGGAAGTTGGCTAAAAAAAGACTAAGCAGTTGACGAGTCTCAAGGATATTACCAGACGTTCCTTACTTTAACTGTGGGTGCAGCACCAATGAGCTAAAAACAAACTTAAAGATTTAAAGCAGCGACTTTGGCAGGATTATTTGAATTGATATTCAACTAGTGCGTTATTAGTTTTAGTACGCAATAAACAAGAGGCATGTCAGTTTCCTTGGGCATCTACTTAAACCCACACACCTAATTGCTACATTTCAATAACAACGCATTAGCAATCATCATGTAGAACACAACGCCGCCTGAATGTCTGGAAAATTAAGCACTTTAAACGTAATAACCATTAAGTTATTTATCTTTATTTATAACTGGGAAATTGGCACGCAGACGACATCGAGGAGGGATCTCAAAGCCAAGTCGCCGAGATAGAGTCAGATTCTGCAAAGATTCTGCCTCTGTTTGCTTCTTTCTTCGGCTGCCTAGAATGTTTACAATTTGAGCTACGTAAATGGACACATAAAATGTGAGGCCAGAAGATGATGGGCCAGACCCTTTGGAGGGGGCTGCCGCACTCACTCGATCATCATGAGTGCGATGATCATGATAAAGATCTGCAAAGTGCGGAGGACTAGCTTCGCAAACTGTCCGGGATGAAGATGCGGACGACACTTGATATGGCAATAAATCAAGCAATCTGCTTAATTAAAGTGCAACTTAGAACATTTAGATGCAATTTATTTTAATGCGATAATTTATTAATTTATTGACTTTTAATAAAGGGCTACCAGTGGCAGTTATTGCATGTGGAGCACTGAGGGAAAATGATATCATATATGAGCATTGATATAAGATTTTCTAAACTGTGAGGTGTGTATATGTTTAAATGCTTAATGCGACTAGTCTAAAGACTTTTCAATCGTATGAACTAGTTTATTTTAGTTATTTTATATTGTTTAGATTTAGCAAAGTATTGAGTGGGAATTAAATTTTTCTTAGTGCAGATTCATTTAAATTAGCCCAGCTCGGGAGCAGAGTCCGAAGGATAGGATTCGAGTCTCCTACAATGGCCTCGGTGGCTGAAGATTTACGAGCTGACAGGCGTAAAAACTGTTAAGTAAGTTGACAAAAGTGCCAGAGACAAGCTTCTGGTTTGCAGGAGCGGCTTTTCCCCCACCGCCTTGCCCCCCTTTATAAGCAATTCCACCTGTCCTCGTCTGTTTTCGCATGGCATTCCTCGGCGTATCTTAATTGACGTGCACATTTCGCTATCGCATAATGTGAAAATGCTGCTGGCTCTAGGAATCTCCAGTGCTGACGCGGGGCATGATTTACGACTTGTGGTCCAGTCCAGGGCCCCGCCAGCTCCCCACTCTGCTAATTTCTTAACACAATTTTAATGTTATCATTAGGAGGCAAGTGCGTCAACACACTCGCTCATCGAGAGAGTTTATGGTCAACTGGTCAGGCCATTTATGGGTGAAAGGTGCCTGCCGATGTTTGGCTTGGCTTGTTCTCGCGAGTCGCACCGTTTGAAGTTTGATTTATGTCATGGGTGTTGGAGGAGAAGGAAGTTGACGAGGTGGGCTACGCGAAGATAGAGGCGGGCAAGGGCGCTTTAGGACATGCCAAGTGTTGATTAGTGGCTGTCGATGCGCCATGTTCTCATCTACGAAGATAATGCATATTTATGAGGTGGCAGGCAGGCCTTTAAACTCAGCGCACTCCACAGGTGATCTAGACTAAGAACGCAAGACAGGATTTTAGGCAAAGCTCTATTTTTATGAGCCCATGTCTAAATTAATTGTTGGGGCTTACAAGTAATTATTATTCAAAAGATTTACGATAAAAGGAGCTTGAATCCTTAATGACGCCTTTAAACTCTATTTTATGAATCGCAAATTTAACTATGAACCCATAATTTATATTAATTACATTGCACTAAAGTTGCGGAGGGCATTAATAATTGCGTTCAGATGAACAAAATCTCTTGTTTTGGAGTGCAAATAATAATGTAAATTACAGACTTAAATATACAAATCCGAAGACATTAACCTTTTTCGGTTGTATAAGTAGTATCCAACCAAAATAAATTACCCACTTTATACGTCTTGTGTGTATAATTACATCCCCACTTCCTAGTTCCCCCATCCATAAACCGTCGTAAGGGCGATGCTCTGGAGGCATGTTAACAAGTGTAGTTGGAAGTCCGTAGTACCTGTTTAACCAGACGAAAACAGCAATGGCAGCAGCAACATAAGCTGCAACTGCAACGGCAACGGCGACGGAGCAACATGCGACATCAGGAACAGCGACAACAGGACTGACGACAAGACGACCCACAGTTGGATACACCGACCTGGAGAAACAGAAATATGGCACATGCCGCTATGTGCAATTGTAATTTCTCCCGGACCACATACTGCCCAATCCCAATTTCAATTCCATCCTCAGCCCCTTTCAGTATCTCTCTATTTCGAAGGTGTCAACGCGCATGCGCGCCCGAGTTGTCAGCACATTAATTTCATTTGCATTTCCGCTCGTCGCTGGTTTCGCATTACCAACGCGCGCTGGCTGGAAAAACTAGTGCGAGATTTTCCAAGCGTTGCCCACTTTTGGCCGCGGCTCGTGCCATGGCCCACTCTGAACGTGGCCAGGATGCACTGCAAAGAATCACTGAATTGTTCTAGAACTTCAATTTAAAATGTAATTCTATTAAGCTGTAATTGGATAATATTTTACAGTGTATAATAGGAAGTGCATCTTAGAATTTTGCCTTCAAACGGAAGCTGCTTCGGAGAGACCAGATATCCATATCCCAGTACTCACAATTACTTTCAAAAATCTGTCTATTTCTAGAAATAATTTAGTTTCCACTAAGACTTTCTTCAAGTGCATCGGCAGTATGACAATCTCCACCTGGCTGCTTCGCACCGAACATGAATCACACACGCATTTCTGCCTCTGCCGCGACGATGGTTGTTGTTGTTGATTATTTACATAGTTTTGCTATTACTACAAATTTTTATTTGCCAAGCACCCAAGACACAGTTCGTCGTGGTTGTGCTGGTGCTTTTCGCTATTGGCCGCCGCCGCGTCATCTGTCGCCTGTTTCTCTTGGCTCACTGTTTAATTGTGGCTTAAAGTGGTAATAAACAAGCTTCGGCGGTGGAAGAATATTAATAGCCCATGTTATTGATGGCAATTGCTCGTTGATTTTGGCGTAATTAAGTCGTTGTCAATGTGTGAGTCGGTCCATATATAGGGGGCAACGCAGGCGTGTGTGTGTGTGTGTGCCTACTTGGGGCAATTAAAGTCGCTAATTTATGCACGGCATCTTTTGGTATTTTTATGGGCAATCATACTCGGACAAGCAAGTGCATTTCGCCCCAAGGCGGATATGGACAACTAAAAATGCATCAGAAACACTTAAATTATCGTTGTGGCGTTATTCAATTAACAACGCCAACTAATAGGCGATTTAATAATTTATATGTCCGTTCTGCATCAAATGGTTTTCTTGAGGATTATATTAAATTAAATGCAAAATTGCAGAACTAGTGCGTAAAGGTGTTTGTGTAATCATAGTAGAACTGTTAACTAATCTAGTTTCTTACATATATAAGTAGTCATGGATGTTTCAATATACCATGCCTCCTAATAAAAGCGATATATCCATAGATATCCATAGATAGGAAGTGCCACTTCCCTCGTAGCGCTTGAGCAAACAAACTTCCTAATCGCTACATCGCCTCTTATCCCAACATGACATTAGCTAATGGCCACCAAGCCACCACCACTCTGCTCCTCCCAATCCCCGTCTGCCCGATGGGCACTCCATTTCCCCCTTAACATGTGGCTAAAATGGAGGTGCTGCCCACCGCCAGACATTTGATGGCTTCGTGATGCGCGTCGTCGCCGCCAAACATCAAACGTGGATCGTCAAACGCCCAACAACAAAAAGTTTCTCTACGAATATGGCCAGCAGGCAGCTCTCTCTTTCTATTTCCAACAGAGAGAAATAAACAGGATCATAAGCTAAGGATACTTTAAAATAGTATATAATAAATCATACTGTTAATGACAGCGGTTACTTTTATGTTTATGTACTAAACTAATATAATTAAAATTATGTTAGTTAATGATTTCCCTGCACATCCAGCGTTTTTCTCAGTGTACTTTTTCTCTGGCTCTTTCTTTCGAAATCTACGACTCTTATCAGCTTCCAAATGCAGGAAAGGCTTACAAATTAGCGCGCTGCCAACTGTCTAAAATGGCCCAAAAGGCAGACCCCAAGTCAAATGACACTAACAACAACAATAAACTACTGTTGACACAGTGTTTTTGTTGTTATGGCCGTTGTTGCCATTTTGCTCTCTAGTCCATTCAATGGGTTAAATAAGACTGGCGATGCGAGCGTGACTACTATAAATGCTTAATGTATTATTGAGTACTTATATTCATTTCTGTATAACAAAATGTTATATCTGAATATTAAATTAATATTATTATATTATTTAAGAGTAGAATATAACAATAGTTGTAGTGCTTATGTTAGTTTTAAAGGCTACATATATAAGTGCGTTTATTCATAGAAACGCAAGCCTAAATTGGACAGCTTTGACTGTCAATAGCTTTTGACAAGATAATTTGATTAAAAATGTTTCCTTTTCGAAAATCTCTATCCTTTCCGATGTTTGCTTGGCCTCACGAGAAAAGGCCCACCACTGTGGATGGCCCAATCCAAACCTCCTACAACTAATACAATGGAGCACTTGTGACTCTGCAGAATGGCGCTGTGTGGGGGTGAGTGTTAGTGATTGTGCATGGGTTTCCATGGCGAGTGTGTCGACTTTGGTGGGTACTTTATGGCCACGCAGCTCCAGCCGGCCAAAAGAGAGCTTGTCCCCTGGTTCGGACTCCAAGCGGCCATCCACCGACTCGGACTTCGAGTCCAGTTCCAACTGCAGCTCCAACGTCCAGCTCCTGCGCTCCTGTCAGCCAGTCGTATGTATTCATTTCCAAAGGGAATAACTTATGTACGCTCTGGGCACAATAAATTCTTGCACTGCAAATGTCAATTAGGCCGTTGATTTTCTCTCGTTTTTTTTTTTAGTTCAGCTTTTCTGTCCAGGGGAGAGCGTGAAAAATCTAATTGGCTTGGTGGGTATTTGTTTTCGCGTGGCCCCTTGAATTGATTTGTATTCAATACACACAAAAAAGTGTAACGAAAACTAGAAAGGATGGTAAAAGTCTTATGCATAGTTCGTATAATAATGATTAAAACGTTTGAAACATAAAATTCTGGTTGAAAAATATGAAGAACTAGAATAAAACATTGCCATTAACCTGCACATGTAGTGCCTTAATTTTTTTTGGGTGCACTTCGAGCACCATTTGAATTTACACTTGCTGGCGAATAAGGAGGTTGTCCACCGACTGCCACTTAGCTGTGAAATGATGACATAAAAGAACATATGCCCTGACACATCAATGGCGATGATGGTGGAGGAGTTGGTGGTAGTGGGGGCGACTAATAGGCACAAAAGCGTAACCGGAGGAGCTGCGACTCTGGCTCGTTTGTTTGCTTATTGACAGCTTCTTACGCACGAGAGTGTGGCCACAAGTGCCATTGGCAAGTGTACAATGGCCAAGTGCGTCGTCGCCGTCGTCGTCTTGGTCGCCGTCTTCTGCTGCAAAAATCGCAGAAAAAATCAAAAATAATTGCCAAGACACCGACAAGCAGCGCAACGCGAGAGATGCCGGGAGATGCGTTTGGTGTGATTATATTGGCTTTTTGATACGTTAACCAAAGGGCCAAGAAACAGTCGAGCAGAAAGAGCGACGGTGGCTGTGGCTTTGGCAGTGGCAACAGCGACCGACATTGACAGGTCAATATTGATGGAAACAAGATTTATATGACAACGCTGGCTATATTTTCAAATTTAATGAGCCAGGCGGACCGACTGGCCATAAGGAAGTGACCGAGCGACTGCGGATGATGGACCTGGTCGTGGCACATCCACATGGGCCCAGATGAGATGCGACTTGGACGTGGAGAAGTGTCGAGTAACTCGCTTAAATGATGTGCTAATAAGGCGCACATAACTTCGCGAAAGATGATGGATCCTCGTTCGCGGCGGCATCTTAGGGGTTTCAATAAATGCAAACAGGTGGGGTCAATCAAGTAGCGCTGTAGATGTGAACGAAGCTACAGGGTTAGTTGTTAAGGATTTGTACTAGAGAAACATTGAACTTTATGAAACTTTACTGGAGTTCAATTTTATCTAACGTATTCTATATTGCTTGTCATTCCAACAGCCATATTAAAGTAAATTTTACATGAAAAATGTATTTAAGTTCTTTTAGCTGACTTCTCAAAAATATGACCTCAACTGTATGAACATATCCCATTGTCTTGTGCTTGGGGATTTCACGCAATCACACATTTGGTGTCTTGGTTTTGATTATGGCAAATATGATGTGCATTTCTTGTTTTCTTCGTTTGTGCCTAATGAGCAGGTAACTAAAGAGTTGCGTAAATTGCTTACAAATTTGGGTCAAATATCAGAATAAATAATTACATCCTGGTCAAAAGCATTCCAACAAGAGAAATGATGAAAGTACTTGACGGATATCCTTGACCTTTGGCTTGAAACTCTGACTTCGGACAGTCAGAGGTGCCTTTGTGGCCACAAATGCTGACACCCACGGCTCTTACACCCACACCCACTGAAATGGCCAGACGTCTACATTCCTTTGTAGCACCATTATCGCTGCACGTCATCGCAGATGAAAGGAAGTGCGGGGAATGCTCCCTCCGCCACTGCCCGTCGTCACTTGTCTGATATATCACCTGTACTTCGTACCAGCAGGAACTACAACCAAGCAACCACATCGAGTGCCTTTACAGCCAGAACAAACCAAATTGGAACAATGCTTGCTGGCCAAGAACTCGCGATCCGTGCCCTCAGACAATTGTCACACTTCAGACTCGGATTCGAATTCAGATTCAGATTCGGACTGGGCCTCAAAGTCAGCGAGCTTGAGGCTTTTGGCGCTGGCGTCTTTTGGGGCGAATCAAATGCATTAATCCAATTTACGCATGCCGGCTCCAGACGCAGCCTGAGGTTCACGGTTCTGGGCGTACACTGTAAAAAAAATATGGAACCAAATTGATTCAAGAAATTAGGTGCATTAAAGTTATAGAAGGATTAAGCAAAGCATTTCAACTTTATAGGTAAATTTGTGACAAGAAAATAAAATACTTTTTAATTCAAATATTTATTAGTAAAATTATTTTATTTTTTAAAATTTGATTTGCATTACATTTTGTTTTATAATCATTTTGTTTCTGTGTTGATCTTACTTGGTCCGAAGCCACTTGCTCCAGAATGTAGACAACAAGTAACTCGCCTGATGACGGCCCCCGCTGGAGCTGTCAAATGAAATGCGTTCCATAAGAGCTGGGGACCAAAAAAAAAAAGGAAATACGAGTATATATATGTAAAACACTTTGCCAATCCCCAGCGTTGGATTCGAAGATTTCCGTGTAAATTTGCAGATTTTGTTCGGATTTTCCTTTCCTTTTTGCCCATTTTTTGCACTTTTTGAAAAGTTGGCAGCACAATTTAAGAGCAAGGCAATCAAGGAGGCGCAATCTGTGGAAGAGTTCGCAAGTGCAGGCGACCGTTGACAATTTTATTTATTTACAGTTGCCGACTGTCTATATAAATTGAGACCGTTGACCGCACCGCCCCCTCGTCCATCCAGCTCCATCCTGAGATCAGCGAGCGGGTTGGACAATGTCAACATAGTTGCAATTAATTTGTAACCGATTATCATCTTCAGGTGCCAAATAAACTTCTCAACGTGTTGAGTGTCCTCTCCGTATCGGTTTTTCACCGGTTGTTGTTTGTTCTCCTTTTTCTCGACTCCTTGATTTTTTCTTTATTTTTTTTTTTGACTTGTTTTGCATGTTCCTGGCGTCTGCTTTATGTGCAACATGGTCACATAAACAAGATCAATCCGCTGCTGGTTGGACTCAATGTGGTGCGATATTCTCCGGACATAAAGCAAGAAATAACTTCATGAATCCACCATAAAGGCTGGCGGCGATAGGAGACTGCGAACCAAAAATATTAGGGATTTTTTTTAATGGAAATAACTGAATTATATTAATAAAAATAATATTTCTTGGGCAAGAACGTCGATGTCGAAAAATGCAAGCAGAAAGTTATTTAATTTAGCATTAGTATTTTTTCACTGACTGATTATTTATATATTTATATATTATATATTTATATCGCATCACGGACTCATCCCTAAAGCTCCCAGGGTGACAGGTTGCCATTTGGATGCACGGGTCGCTTGGGTTGCTCTTTCGCTTTTTTCCGGCTGGCGATCGCCTCGGTTGCCAACACTTGACGGATTTAATTATTTCGACTCTCCAGGCCCCCTCACCAGCATCCTCTCCAGCGCAAAGTATCCACTCTGCACTTGGCCCCGAAGGAGTTGCGTGTCGCCTGTGGGCATTCCACATGCATCATGTCCAATCGTAATGAGAAAATATGGCATTTTTGATACAATAAAGTGTGCTTCGCACTTATGTTACACCAACATACGACTGCCAGTGCCCGAGTGCCAATGAAGTGGGGCTCAAGTTGAGGCTGAAGTTGGCCTCCGACTTTAACCCTTTTATGCCGTGAAATGACTACGGCAAATGCCACCATAATGGTCAGGGAGTGAGGCGATTTGTTAGCTGTCCATAGAATGGGCAAGAGTTTCAATGTGAAAACGAAAAGGATAATGCTCCTAACAATCAAAACATCATTATTTGAGTTTATTTTATTTGAAAAGTTTCACATAACCCATATTTGTATTTTTCGTAATTTTAATAATATTCGAAATGCACTATATATTTTATATTTCATCATTGATTGTGACCCCAATGGGTTAACGCTTAAAATGCGAATGGAGATTGTACTTGCTGCTGCTGGCATTTTGCATGCGCCTAAATTATGTTGACAACTGTCTGTAGCGTCTCATTGCTCCATCTGCTACTCACTCATTATGCCAGGACGACAAGAGTTGGCTCAGTTCAGATTTGGCCAGCTCTGTGCCACGTATCATATCGCCGGCTCATGCAACATGCAACTGCAACTAGCTGCAGTTTGGCAACGGCCAAGTATTCCTGGAGAGCTGCTGAGACTGAACCCGGTCTAATGCCTACGCTATTTATTAAATGTCTTCACGGTGCGACAATAACTTTATCAGCCTCAACAGAGGAAGCTGCTCTGGCACGAGACAACTACAGGTTCACGGGAAACATTTTTGTTTACCTTAGCCTGGTTAAATAATTTAATAAAATTCACCAGTCCTATATGTATTTATTATGTTAATATACTACTCATATAAAATAATTATATTAACTTTATTTTTAAAGTCCTCAAAAAATTTTTTATATTATCAAATACTTTTTTCTCTGTGACTGGCAACGAGTCATGTGAAGAAGATGACTTTGCATGTCCAAGACGGTGTGCTCTGGTTACTCCACTGGATGCCAAGTGCACAGCATATTAACCCACTGAAGGCCAGCGCAGAGTGTTCAGCTCTTGACTTAATTTAGAGATGGCTTCGCCAATTTAAATGGCTTACCATTAATTCACTGACGCGTCTGATTTAATTATTATAGAAATAGCGCATATACTAGTAATACATTCCCTTTTTATTTGTTTTGTGATTTTTTTACTTCTAACAGCACGGTACTTTTTGCAGTATTATAAACTAAGTGTTAAGTCCACATCAGGTGTAAGCCAGCCCAAGATGGCGATTGGGAAAAGCAGAGCTGCGCTACATCCACTTTACCAGCTCATTAAAAGCCATTGCACCCACTTGCAGTCGTAGATCGTCCACTTATTGCATTGCGTGTACATTGCCCTCTGGCTAAAAAATAAGAGAAGAAACTCTGACTTTAAAACGACTATGGCACTGAGATGTCGATTGCCATGTGCCGGCCTCATAATAAAGTTGGCTCAGACCGTCGGCCATTTTGTGGGTTGATTCGAATTGTAAATTTGTCGCCTTCTTTCTCGCTTTACGCAAATTAGCCGATTCACATTTTATACATGAATTCTAAACGAGTTATATGAGGTTGGCAAACCTGTCGGGTAATAATTTTTGGTCCCGAACATATTAAAAAAAACCCCAATGGAGCCGCAGTAATATAATTTTTTTGAGATCACCTAATGAGAAATTCGTGTTTCATTTTTCGGCTCAACAAAAATGCCGATGCATGCAAATTTGTGTATTTCTTGTTGAGCGCGCATAAAAATAAATAAGTCGCCAGCGGCTCAAAGTGCCATAAATTCTAAGAGTTTATGAACGGGTCAATATTTGCGTTAAGCCACAATCCTGCAGTCGCTTTAAAAATTTGACAAAATAATTTCAAAAAGGCAACAAAGTTGCCCCTTACTTGTGTCGTCTTAGCCATTAAAGTGGCCATAAATATCGAAGCGTTTTTAATTAGTCGCCGATCTCAGTCCAGTTTCTGGATAAAAATAACAACGAATCAGGTGTTGATGCTGCTGGGGAAAATCGGTTTGATTCGAAATCATTTCAAATGCGCGATGGAGTCGAGTCGGTGTCGGTGTGTCTTCTCAATGCCAGTTAGTTTTCTGTTGGCTAATGGCGTCTAATTTGACTAAATTATTCATGGCAGCCACCGATCGGTTCAACTTGTTTTCCGCCTCAATCAGTTTTGTCATCGAGCCATCATAAAATTTGTATAATTTTTACGGTCCTATAAAGTGACAGTCATCGGTTTTTAGTTGGACATCCACTTGATAAGGTCGCTTGTCTCCTTGATTTGCTCGCTCGCATTTGTATTATAATTTTCCCCCCTATTCATTATGTTTTTATGCTTTTCAATTTTCCCAACTCATTTTCCGCCGAGCTGATTGTTTTTTAATGAAGCTTCGGTGGGGAATGTGTAACGAAATTTGTGGATGGGTTTAATTGGTTACAGCATTTAGATGCGATTATTCTTGAATATCTTCGAATATTTATCCAAATATGAGGCTTTTTGGGTCGGTTATCTTGGATCTCTCGTTTGTAGTTGATTAAAATTGGAGCAAGGGTGTAGGAAAAGGTGAATGAAAGTTTATTACTATGTAATTTGGAAAGACTTGAATGAATTTTATACGGGAAAACGTCTGAAGTGCAATCAAATTAAGATGAATAAAAACGGGGGTAAAGAAGGTGTTGATAAAATTACAAATTACCAAGTGATTCAGATGTTGATTAAGTAAACACTTTCAATTTTTTTTGAACTGACAATATAGATTGGATAATTAGAAAATGGTACAATATAGTATGTTATGTATTTGTAAATCATATGCAGCTGCAATCTCGACTTTCCCCCTTTCACAATCCTATCCAGACCTACAAGTTAACTAGACTCCCCGCTCTTTAACTTCATGTCCGAATCACTTTAGTCGCTGTGATCGCTAAATCTCAAATGACAGGCGGGCTCAAAACAAATGTTAACCTCCTGTTTCTGCCCCCGAAATAATGTGTCCAACTGGTCGGAGCTTCCTGCTGTTACCGCTCTCCATTGGATAAACCCGCCCCCCGGGCCACCCCATCATCAATTTAATTGAAACGCCCACGTCATAAACTTGGAGGCAGTTTGTCGGATGTCTGGCCCCGTCTTTCTGGCCCCCATTGCGTGCTCAAATGTTTGCCATTTGCACCCACGCCCACTTAAAGCAAACTCCTAACTCGTGGCCCCCAAAACCACATCTGCATGTACATCGTACAGACGAATGCAAGCGGCCACTAAATTTCGGGTAAAATTATTGTTATTACACCGAAATCGTTTATTATTAATTTTAATGTATGGACAGGGCGACTTGGCGTTGCGTGACGCTCCCATGGCGACTGGCTTGTGCATCCGAAAATAAGCCAAATCCGCTGCAAATGCGTCACGTGACTCATCCGACGACCCACGGACAAAAACACAGACGCAGACAGGAGTCGTCCTTTGCTTCCCGGTTCGGTTGTGGACGCGTTTTTTATTGGTGCACCGGAAGATCCCATTTGGTCCTTTGACTGCTGAATTATCTGAAACATACATATATTGAAGTTTAAACCATAAACCATGAAGATTACCAAATTGTCTAATAAGATGCTAACTAAATACTTTTAAGTAAAAAATGTTTTTTTGCACAAATTAATATTTTTTTAAGTGTGTCTATTTTTTGAATCTATTATTTTCCAAAGGACGTGCCCAACTGGGTGCAGCTCCTGTCCAGGTAACGAAATCCAGTGGGGCAGAAAAGCAAGGAGGCACGCGTCGAATTCCCAATCCTCCCCTGCATTGAATGGAACTTTTTATGCCTAATTGAAATGGCGAGGAAACTTTGTTTTGTGTTGTTTTCATTTTTTCCATGTTGTTGCTCACCTTCTGACACGCTCGTGGCTCATTAATTATAGCACTCGCATTGAGTGGGTTGCATACAGGTAGTAAACTGGCAGAAAAAATGAATAGGCAGTTTGCAAAAATTATTTATAAACATAGAGTATATTGTATATCGTGAGTTAAGGATAACTGCAGGGCTAAAAACATGTGGAATATATGGAATATTTTGCAATTGTGTTTATAAATATATATTTATTTGTTTTTATTCCATATACATATTAGACAAGAAATGTCATTCTTATTCGTCGTTGCATAAATATATATTTTTCGTATTTCAAAATAAGCCAATTTTTTCAAAGTGCACCCAAAGATAGGGTTGCACGACAGTCGGGGTGTGTTATCGGGTTTTATGTAAATTTGTGACAACCATAAAAAGCTGAGCCGGCGCATGAAATGCATGGAAATGTAATTTCAGCTTATTGGTACTGCAGTTTCCATCATTGATGCACTTCAAGGTGGCCAGATGACTCTTCCGGATGAACTTGAGGGTGAAACGATCCGGCAGGACCTTATATTCACGGCAAGGACCTTCCCCTGCACAAAGTACTTAATCATTCTGCACGCTAAATTAATCAAGTGGCTAGAATTTAGTCTGGGGCGCCGTTTTTAATTTGTACTGCTCATGGAATATTCAAGCAGCATATGGCCGTAGTTCTAGACGGGTCATGCAATCCTTGCTCCTTGAGGCTGCATAAAATTAGGCAAAAACAAGTCGGAAATTAAAAATCAACCTGGGCTGTCATGTGGCCACAATAGCGGGCGGTGCGAGTGGTCCTTTGAACTTGGCCTGTCAGGACCTGAGAACAGAGTCCATGATTAATCGGCCTCATCTGTTGTTTACCATTTCTCCATTTCCCCGCTAATGGGCGTGAAGCCGTAAACAATTTCTCCCGATTTCGTTATGCTGGCTTCAAACACATAAAACACGTAATTTTCAAACGAGTTCTTAAGATCATGCTTTCAATTTAGGGATGTAATTTTTTCTCAAATGGAATTTTAAGTTTAAGTTAAAACACATATTAGAAAATACATACGACTAAATTTCTATTGTATTGATACCTTAATTATTTTCTGTCCATTTTAAATATTATACGCACTTTTGGGGTGAATAACTCCTCGGAAAGTCAAGACAACAGGTTGAGTTTAGTTGTCAGCGGAAAAAGGCCCGTCTCCAGGAATTTTAAATCATGGCGACAATTTGGAGAGATCCGAAAACGGTAAGCAAATTGGCACGGACTTGTTAGCCCGGCTCGCTGGCATTTCAGGCATCTTAAGTACGCCCACCAGAACATGTAAATAGAGTTTCGGTATCGAGGAGGGAGCCGAATTGCCGGTATGCAATTTGCTCGTTTGACACTTGAAATATGTGGCAACAATACGAGAGGAGGAACTGGAAATTTTGCGCATTTCGCGTTTCGCATTCGCAATTGCAATCGAAATGGCCATGTCTGCGGCTTTATAGGCAAATGTCAGCCAACAACCTCGTCGCAGGCGGTGACAATGACAGGTGAAGGGGGCCGGCGGGGCTTCGATGGACATCGGGCTAACTGGCGACGACAAGTGGACAAGCCAGCTCCTAGCTGCGAGCTGCCTCTGGATCAGCCTGTCTATCTTTAGGTCTGTCTGCCAGCCACTGATCGCCGGGATGAACTCTGAACCCGTACAAAATATGCGGCCAACTTGTTTCCAATGCACGCCCCGAGGAGCAGGCAGCAACGCCCCCAACTCGCCACGGCATCTGGATGTTGGCCACCCTCTGGAGGATAGAGTCGCTAGACATTTGAGGAAGGCGAACAGGCGGAGAGAAATGCTTATTTTATATAACATTGATGCAAACGCGTTGATACAAACAATTTAAATAATAAGGTGAATATTTATACGCATTACATATATACTATATGATCTTTTAAGAAAGATTTTACAACATATACTTAAATGTGCAATACAGTTTTATTATTCCGATTTCAATTGTTTATTTTTTTATATTATATCAAAGAGAAGAGTATTTAAATTTAACTGCTTGGTTTTTGCATAATGCCCTAACCGAGTGTAGTTCTTATTTGGATGCTACTATCAACGCTGAGTGAATTTGTATGTTCACAGTTCTAAAGAGCGGGCGCGAAAGTGAACACGGTCTGTACAAGGGGGAGTTGAGGTGGTGATGGGTGCAGTAGGGGAGATGGAAGGAGGAACGGCGGTCAGGCTCGGCTCCTTTGGAACGACTTGCTCCTTTGCGTTTACAATAGCTCAAGAATACCGCTATCATTATTCTTTAAGCCGCGAGGCCGGCGGACCAACTCTGTGGCTTTAGCGGCAGACACACTGGAAAATATTAATACCATTTTAAAATTAATATTGTATTAGGAAATTATAAAAAAAAGAATATATATAAGAATATATATCCTTGAACCTTATTTTATAAAAATAATCCTTTATTGCCCAAGGACAGCAAATGAACTAAAATCCAATCCTATAATTGTACCAAACATGGAAGAAATTCCCGCCGTGCAGCCACTGTAACCTCTGCCATCAGCAACCCCCCACCCAGCCACCTCCTTCCCTGGCCCGACCTCCTCCGGATTCTCATTTTAATGAACCGCCGTTCTATTTTTCGCTGATCTTTCGCCACTAATAGGAACGTGTTCACGTCGTCGTTGTTGTCGTCGGCTTTGGTGGCTCTGGCTGCCTTTGGCTTTGGCTATAGCTCCAGGTTAAGTCAGCTGCCTGGGGGGTGGGGTAGAAGTGGCTGCTCCTTTCGGCCAGACAACAAACTGGAAGCCAACGGCAGCTTAAAATCTATGAGGACGCCTTACAAACTATGCTTAAGTGATTGTCAAGTTGGGCTTTTAATTTATCATCCATAGACAAGGCGAGAGTTGTCGGCAGCAGACTCGCCAGTTGGGGGCTAAGTAGAGGTTACGCTCGGGTTAGGCTACTTTTTCCCCGTGTTCCTGGCTACTTTTAAGGGGTGTGTGGAGTTAGTTCTATTCATGGGTAAGGATAACTCCCCATATAAAGAAGAAAGTACTTGGCAATTTCGTTGAACCCCAAAGATCGTGCTCCATTTGCTTAGTAATGAATGATTTTTTGAATACTCCAAAGCAGTAATGTATATTTTCAGAAAACATAATGCGATATCTAAAGTGGTTACTGGGTATATCCATGTCGAATAATCCCCCAAAAAGCTTACTTTTTGGATCGACCAAGTGTTTGCATTGCATAATCTTTGTTCTGGGCTTGCTGCTTGGGTGTCCTCGGATGGCCGCTTCTATAGCGTTCCACATTCCGGCATAATTGATTTTAAAGCGACTCTGGGCTAATAAATCGTAACTTTATCGCTTTTCGTTGTAAAATGTTGCAGTCTGGTGGCGGGGAATTTTTCTTCGGTGGCTTCCAGTTGATAGCACTTGCTGCTCCCGCTTTTCTTTTCCAGCTTGGCAACGGCGATTGTCTAATAAATAATGATAGCGAAATGCTGGAAAAGCTTTTCACATTTTCGGCCCTCTGCGAAGGGAAGGGGGGAGGGCGTGTTCGGTCTGGCCTTACATTTTTGAAAATGCTGCACTTGACGACGCCGAACAAATTTTTAGCTCGTTTATGGTCAAATGGCATGGCACCAGACACACCGGCTGCAACTCTACCTAGATCGCCAATTATCCGTACAAGCTGCGGCTGCGAGCTGTTTTCCACACCCCCGACATTGCGGCTTTCCGACATCCCGGCGACTTTACAAGTTACTTTAACTTGCCCGAATGTCCGGCTCTCCGGGCAGCTCGGTTGTTGCTTTTGTCGCCTGCCTTTGTTGCTGGGTGGATTTTTGCTGTTTTTTGCCGTTTTCCTTTTTTTTTGTGTCTCTGGCCAGCTTCTTCGGCTGCCGCTATCTTGGCCAGCTTGTCCCAAGACTTTTATCCTATGCGTCTGCATTATCTGCCGTTCTTGTTCTGTGTTCTGTTCTGGTCGGATCTGTCGTCCCGCGCCTCCTGGACCGTGTGTTTTCTGTTGTATTTTATCGCAAAAATACTACTTGAGTAGCTTTATGGCCCATGTTGGCCAATAAAAAGCTGACAAAACAATATTCCCCGTGCGCCTGCCTTCGTTTACCAGGCTGTGTGCAAATTTTACCAGAGACTCCAGAGAGCAAACCGAAGCCGAAAAAAATAGAGGCCACCAAACGAGCGCACAAAATCTACATACAAGCTTATTTTGGCTGCCTGCTTTCCAGAAACTGATCTTATGGACTTTGTTTTAGATAGGTTTTGACAAAGGGTGAAATGGGGTATATACCTTGAAAAAGCTTACCATTTACCAGTATACTTTTTATATTTTAATGCTAAAGAAAGTGCTGATTTCGCATAAATATTCATTTATATATAAACTTATGTTATTTATAAAGGTAATACAAAATATGTGATGCGTGGTATAAAATGTATCTAATACCATCAGAAGTATAGTTTTCCTCGAAAAAAAAACACCTCAAGAAGATCGAAATCGGTTTCCAACAGTGGAATCTTTTATTAATTTAATATGCACGCCCGTTGTGCCAATAAAGTTGCTACATTTTACGCTGGCTTCCCCGATCATCCACATCCACCTCCGCCGATCGCCCAGGGCGTGTCAGCTGGGCTGTAGCCCAGATCTTACCGATCGGGCGGCTTAAATCAAATGGATACAGAAAACTTCTCAATGCTTTTCGGTTGGGTTTTTGGGTAAAAAGGTAGAAGGCGCCGGTATGGGAGAGGAATCGGAGTTCGAGAACAGGAAATATAATTTAACTTGACTCGAAAACGCGGCATGTGGTAATTAAAAGGGCAGAGCAGGTACCTATGCGGTGGGAGTGGCACGACGGTAGCTATTAGTTTGAGGAGATTACCCTGATTTCGTTTCGAGGCTGTTGCCACAAATCAAATGACTTAGACAACGAACTCGATCGCCCATCGAAAAAGTTCCCACCAACTTGCGCTCGCCGATTTTTGTTGTAGTTATGTCAATGCTAAAACCGAATGACACAATAAAATTAATATACAACGAAAACAGCGGTGCGGACCCAAATCTAAGACCATAAATAAACCGAAACGCCAAGCGAGGGTAGCGAAAAATAAATATGAAAACAGCGCTGTTAACAAGTTCACCAACGGCAGCAGCAGTTATAAAAGCAGGTAACAAATGCGGCAAATAACTGTCGAGGTTGGGGAAAATGGGGACCTCTTCTGCCATCAATAGATGCCCCCAATCCCTTCTGAATTCACCCTGATACCTCCTATCGGGTATCAGGCTTCCAAAGTCCACATATTGGAAATACACTCAAAAAACGATTGAAAACTACATTGTAGTTATTTATTTATTTTGATTTGTCTATTCTTTCTGAGTTTTTTTTTCGGTTATGGTGTTGATATATTGCCAATTTAAGTTTTTTACTTACGCTGTATGTAAATTGTTTATAATTAGATTAAATCAAACACAATACAAATTCTTGTAGATTTTTTCTGAATGTGCCCACTTTGCTGCCAAAAAGATCAAACGAAAGACATGTTAGCGGCAGCTTTTGATAATTTTTTTCCAAGACCAAGACTCCACATTTCTCATATTCTGCGTGTGTTTTTTATTTTTTGTTCCTCTGTTTACTTTATTTATGTTTGCGTTCCTGTTCTTGTTTTTATTTTTTTGTTTCAGTGGCCACCTTTTTGCGCAACTGGCGCTCACCATGGACGAGGATCTGCAGCTCGTCGGCATCATTAAATTAAAACGAAATTTAAACAATTTCACTGAAAATTATACACACCGCGAAGAGGCCGAAAGTCGGAGCCGAAACTCGGAGGGACCGACAACCTGTCTCGGCATGTCAGTCATCGGGCAGGGACAGGTTGATTACTGTTAAAATTATCACTGATTGTGATAAGCGATAACTGTGGGCACGTCATGATGATGACGATGACGCTGAAGTGGGGATGAGATTTCTGTTTCTGTTTCGGTTTTTGGAGTTCCAGTCCTCTGGTTATTTGCTCTTGCCTGGCATAACGAATTGTTACAAACCCAAATGGAGCGGCTCGTTAGTCCAACAAGTTAATGTGCATCGGCCGGAGTCGCCTCTGTGATATGTTAATAAGCATCTGCCACATTGGCCACTTGATACGTGTTTTTTCCCACTCGTAGGCATACAAATTAAAAAATTTGTTCGAATGCCGGTAGAGGATTTGGCGCAACAAGGCGAAACAAGTGCTTGCAACACCTACAACACACGGGCAGCGCAGGTAGGTGAAAGTCAGGTGAATGCAGCGTGGGAAATGCAAATCACAGGGCACAGAATTTCTGTAGCCAAGGGAAAATTATCTACGAGCAATAGGTATACAAATTCTGATTGGCAAACCTTGCTTGCTTGTCATTTGATGTAAATCGATTTCCATTATTATTCCGGCACCGATCATCATCCGTTCTCACGCCTTGCCTTCTGCGATTCATAACCACCTTCAAACGAATTTGGCTTGAGTCACTGGTCCACATAAATTAACACAGTCCCATGGAAATATGGCGGCTAATAAACCGTTTTAGTGTCTTCGGAATCGAAAACAAAGTACCCACCAATGAGACTTAATCTCCGCAACAAAGAGTCGTTAAAATTAAAATAACAAAATGCGGCAAGCAAACAAAAAATTATCAACATCATTACACAAAGAAAAGCTTAACACCGAATATACAACCGAACCCAAAGCGGCAGCCATCATTAAGCTCTGAAATGCAATAAAAATTCAAATAAAAAATTTAAATTATTGATTAAGATCATCGAAACAAAATATTAAAACAACACAATATAAGTAGCCTCGTGAAACCAGATAAATAAAAAACTGGAACAAAGAGAAGAGTCAAAATATGACCACGTTGTAAATGTAGGATGGATTCAAAGTGAAAACTATGGCATTAAAGAATACTCTAACAAAACGGTGTCCGTTTTATTATTAATATTGCTTACATTTATTTTAATAGATTTAAAAAGTTGTACGACTAATTATTTAACACAGATTTTTGCCTACTTCTAACTGTGCACCCAATATGATTTAAAGCGAAATGATCGCTGCGATCCTGTAGAGTCTCTTAAAAAGAGTATTCAATATAGCTGATGTAGTGACAATATAAATTTATTTTATTTCTTTTAATTGCTTCGGTGGCTTTCAGATAAAAGCCGCCATCTTGAGGAGTGGGAGATGAGCGTATAAAACCATGGAAAATTCTATGTCAGTTTGGATCAGCTGGGCTCGCTTGATTGAGCGATACTTTACGAGGACGGACTGGTATTGTTCAATCGACGTTGGATGACCGTAAAGCTATTAAAATATCCCATTCCTGTGTGTTAGGGATTTGATTTTGGGGCTTTGGTCTTTGATTCGTTTTGAGGGGATTAAGGCCGTAAGAGATGCGTCACACGAGTCGTATGAGTGATTTTTCGGGAATTCAAACTGAGTAGCGGGGGCTTCTACGAATCGCGGGGCATTAGTCATTGAACCAAATGCTGGCTCATTGTTTTTCCAAACTCCCAGCGTGGCTAGTCTGCCCACCGCCGCTCCACGGGCAGCCCACTTAGTGCAGACACAATTTGCATATGAGTTCATTTAGCAGTTTTAAGAACTAGCCTTCTTCCATCGGCCCAGCAACCTCCTTCTGTTTAAGCCGGGAAACGTGTGCTAATTTACATGAGAAGAAAGATCGCATCGCTTCACATCCTCATCGACATCTATGTTGCACCCAAAAACCCAAAAAGACTATATACATGCATAAAGGAGGCAGCGCTGGAAATTAAATCAAAAGCGCGATACGCCAACGTGGCCCACAGAGGCCAACTATCCGGCCCACTCCACGACGCAGATGATGATGATGATGGAGATCCCAGATCCCGGCTTTCAGCTCCCTTCCTCGGCAGCCTGCTGGCGATGGCACAAGTGCAGATTGCCAACATTAGATGAAATATTTATATTGTCTATATGAATTGAGCCTACGTCGCCGGTTGGCCCGGCAGTCAGGCAAAAGGTTATTTCTCGCAGCAGGATGCCAATGTCTTCGGATGGTCTAAAGGCATGCAGGAAAATGTATTGACGATACGGGAATGCTCTTTAAAATTTTCTGGAATAGATCTGGTTCACCGGACAGACGTACAAATGTTGAGAGATTAACCTTTTTTTTAATTTACAAAATCTGGGCACCAACATTCGTTTAGTGTTAAAACTGCTAACAAAGTTAAGCACATGACATCCACTTTGACAAGATAAAGGGAGGAAGCAAAAGCTTTTTAAAACAGACTTTCGTTTAACGACTTTTAACTGTATTACTTAAATCTCCTTATACCTTTCACATACCCTGTATCATGGATTTGGGGTATGAAAATATCAGGTAGCGGTAGCGCACACAAGTGTCCAGCAAAACGAGTCGGGGAGATATGGGGACCATTTTAGCAGTCACGTTTTATTTAAATATATGCGCGTGCGGGCAGCTGCTCCTCTTTTTCCAGCCCATGGTTTTGGGGTTTTTAGGTGGGCATCGCCGGGCGGGGCGATGGCGAGTGGCGATGAGTTGTCTCTTGTCTATCCTGTTGGCTACTGTTTCACCAATATTTCGAATTGAAAAAGTGGCTAAAATGCGTTTGGCAGACCTTTTCCACCCGCCGGGCAACTAAAATTGACAATTCTCTTCGCCAGAAGGTGGAAATGGAAAATAGACAATCGATAATCGCTGGTTGGGGGCGACAAGTATATGTATGTGTGCCAAGAAAATTATGACTCAGGATCTTTAATTGCAATAGCAATTGCAATTGCATTTCGTGTACAGAAATTTGAAATTTCAATTACCCCAAGATCACGCGCAATCAGCAACTCGCAGTGCAGTTGTTGCTGTCTAGGTCGTTTCTGGGATGATTAACCATTTGGAGGCGACGAAGCTGCTCTTCCTGGTGCATCGCGTGATGCTGCTGGGCTCCTGCTCTTGGCCACTTTATTCCATCTACTCAACAGCTGCCAAAGACCAAATTGCAATTGTTTCGCTGCTGGGTTTTGTAGGGACAGATGGGTAGCCATGACTTTGGTGGACTGTTGGATCATTTATTTTACAGAACTTCAAATAGATATTTAGATATTTTTCCGAAACTTTTTTAAACTTTAAAAACTTTAAGAATTCAATTACATATTTAGGCTATGAATTATTATTAACTTTATTATTTTTTGTATATTTAATAATGATATATTGATGCAATTAACTTTAAAATTGTAGCGCACTGCTGATTCGCTTCAGCTGCGTCTGATTTGCCTACCCATTCGGAACATAGTTTATTTGCCAAGCAGCTTTTTGACACAGTAGTTAGCCGGGTATAATAGTAATAATGGGGTCTGGCAGAGGGCTAAAAACAGGTAGCTGGTTCGCCTCTCCTTCATCCGCACTCCGCGACTCGCCAACTGCAGTATCCCATTACATTTATTATTTATTAATAGCGTAATTTATTGTTTCATGGCATTCATGTGAACTTCATGAGCCACTGCACCACCTCGAGAGCCACCGATCGCCATCGTTCGCCACCTCCCACTCCCACTGCTACTGCTACCACATCTTCTTATTGAATTAAACGACGACAAGCACGTTGGCCGGCAACCACATCGATTGCCAAACGGGGCATTAGGTCGTCGCCAATTGTTAGACGAAAAATTGGCGCTACTTTGGCGCGACGCTGCCTTCATCTAAGTCTACACTTAAAAAAAAAATAGTGCTAACCTGGCGAGAACTATTACATTATCTTAACAAACAGTGCACATAATTCAATCGCCACTAAAGATTCATAAAATATTAATAATGTTTAAAAAACAAGCAACTTGTAGCAAAGTTTCAAAATCATTAGAATTGCTTCAAACTAAATATAAAAAATTATTTTAAACTCTTCAACAATGTTTTTGTTTATAACTATTTGCACCATATTCGACGCCCTGAACTCGGAGTGTAATCTTACTACCAGTTCCCGCCGCCACCGCTCTTAAATTGCAGCAAAGATTCTTAAAGTTAATGGCCCTTCATAAATTTTGTTATGAAATATGTGCGCATTGGTTTAATATGCCAAGCCGGCGAAGAGAGCCAACCAACGCCAACTAACCAAGTGGAACGCCGGTCGAAGTCGCCGTGATGATGGTGTTCGGTTTTCCCTGGAGAAAAGTTCTCAGCACACCGGAGTGCCGGGGCATTTTCCCCATGCCTGGAAAATTGGCAAGTGGCATGACAATAAAAATTTACGATTGCTTTTATGGATTTACGAGGTTTGAGGTGCTTGAGCTTCTGCCATTCGCCGCTCGTTGCCTTTTGCACGCGCTATACTTTGACGCTAATGAGTGTCAAAGTTGATAGTTTGATTTTGGCAAATGGCATAATTGGTCATGGCCAGTCCGCCGGCACGGTGAGCGGTACTTTCTTCTGGAAAGGTAACGCCCACCCAGGACAGGATCTCGAAATGCCTGGGAGGGAATGCCAATTAAGTACAGAACTTAACTGCTCCCAATGATTTAATGGATTCAAAATATACAGTGCTGTTAATTGCAAATGCATCTGCTGCATCGCCTCTCCCTTGAATTGTTCATTAATTGCATAAGTAATTCTACGCAAAATCAGAAGATGGCCAATAAAAAAAAGGTATATATTTAATTTGGAATTCGTTCGTTATGAATTTAATTCAATAATAGTTATTGTTTCTCCACTTATTCTAAGTTGCTTAAGTAGCTTTGGATTACATAAGCGAGTCATTTAAAAACAAAGTCTTTATATCTGCTCATATTACCCTTGGTCAATGTGGATGATGCCCTGTTGATCTCCTGATATTCATTACCCCTGATTTGTTATCGTCATCTGGCCTCGACACTTGGCCACATTCTATCTCCAATTAACGAAATTGCGGACCGCACTTTCCACCCAATCAAGAGCCTGGTGGAATGATCGCAATAAGCAGCTGCCGCCTATATCATGCGCAGTCGCTTTCACTCCTCGCCAAAGCTCGAAATCAATTTTATGACTTGGCCGAAAAGTGTTCTCCCCTGTGCTGAACTCTGGCCCGGCATAAAGCAAATTTTCACGCAAGCACCAAGCCATAAACCCCAACCGTATAATACCGACAGGGAAAAATAAGGAATAAAAATAAAAACGACACAGAAAGACCCATCCACCGACTGCATAATTTCACCGACTGCTGCTGGAATTGGTCGAGTGTCTGCCTGCCCATTGTCGACGCAACTTTCATTGAATTAAACCCTAAAAATATGAAGCTTATCACAAATCAAGGAGCATTGGAACTTCATCACCTACTTTGAATGCTGGCTACCGCGGACGCGAGCTGCGAGTTCGATTTGGTATCCGAGTCCGAGTTCGGAGCTCGGAGCTTCGGGACTTCAGGTTTGACCCACTTAAACGGCAGACGGAGGCAACTAAAAATGCAATATATGAAAATATGTGCCGGGAAGAAGCCGCCAAAAACAATTTACCAATTTATGTTGAACTGCGATGAGGCGATCTGATCCGATATGTTTCGTATCCGTATCGTTTCGTTTCGTTTCTCCAACTTGCAGGGCCCAGTCTTCAGAAGAAGCTTACACACTCGTTGACTCCGAACTCCCCGACTGGCAAATCACTAAATTTATATGTTTTCTGATTCAAAATATTTATTGCCAAACCGCGCACAAATCCAGAGGAGTTGCCCCAAAAAGGGCACCAAAGTGTTTGGGTTGCCTGGGTTTGCTGGGCTTGCCTGTGTTTTCGGTTGGTTCTACGGTTCAGGAAAGGAAGTCCCGAAGACGCTGCGCTCAAATTGCCTGAAAAATGGGAGGAGGACATTAAAATTCACCAAATGTATTTATTACGGCACCAAAACCACCGCAGCAAGCCAGAAAGTGATGCCCACATAAAGGACGGAGGACTGACTAAGGGCACTTAACAAAAATAGTGCAAATAAATGTAATATGTATTTAAAACTTACTACATATGTATACCAAATATATTATTTTTTTTTGTATTTTGGTATATTTGTTCGATACCTTATGGCACTTTTTACTACTTTAATTTATTAAATTAGTATCATTAAACTATTCTCGCTGTGTACCTGGCTCTGAGGTCTCTGGATCTTACACTTGGCTTGGCGGCATGTTTGCAGATTGATTTGCTGCGCCTTCGAGGGACCCGAGACACTTGCCAGACCGACCAAGAAAAGAAGGAAAACGCAGAAATCAATTGTATACCTGTGTGTGTTTATGTGTGTTTGCCGAGCAGCATTTAGTGAGCAATCAAAGGAGTTGGGGAAACAGGCAATATCCACACCATACTATAGCTAGTCTTGGACCTAGGCAGCAAAAATTTATCTGCACTGCCCCTGCAGCTGAATTATTTTATTTAAACCGACGAATTCAATTAGAGACAGTGACTTGGTTTTTGCGCCTCCAGTGAGATGCATGGCGATCAAGGAGATGGCAGGAGGGGCTGAGAGGATCAGCGGATCCATTGAATTTGCGTTGGCGCTCAGGGCGAGTCCCCTATAAAAAGGTTCGGGTGCGGCATCCACCTTTCCTCACGCAACTTTCTACAGGGAAAAAATTAATTTTAATGTTGTCAGCCTTTTATAATAGCAAGAAAATGATTTGTCTAATTGTATTAAATTTTGTATTTTCCAGATTTTATTCTAAAAGAATGCGTTCTGCATTAGCTGCATACAACCTGGAAATAGTGCATTGTTAGGGTAATAAAACCAATAATTTATACAACCACATATTTCTGTGTGCAAAGAAGAAAATTTCCTTTTTGCCGAAACAAGTGGAACAGTGTGACGGCTAGCCTTTTATTTTGTTAGTTCCTTTAATTTGATTTAATTATATGCACAAGTGATCGCTCCTCTGCTCCGTAAATTTATATGGGGGCGTGGAGCAATTCTTCGGCTGTGCCCAGTTTTGTTGAGGGGCTGAAACAATATTTCCATCTACCGAAATGTGACGTATTTTGGGTTCGGTGTTCGGCTGAAATATCACCGCTTTCGACTCTCATTGTGTGTGATGATCGTTTTGCTATTGTTGCCAGCTCTGATCTTTAGGAGTGGCTTGTTAAATTTCACTTGCATGTTGGGGCAGGCTTATACCCACCTCCCATTTTCCCTCGACCAAATAAAGCTGTTGGGCGTCGATTTATGCGCTTTTCACTTGTCTCGCGTTGGCGAGATTTTTGGCGCAGGAGGTGGAGCTCTTGAGGAAAAGTTCGAGGTCTAGCGGGAGAAAGATCGAAATCGCATAAGAAAAACTGCTGCAAGAATTCTTGTTTTAGGGATTGTTTACGATAAATATCGGTCGATTCAGTAGTCTGGGAAACGTACTAATCAAGATTTTATTTTTAAATTTTGGAATCTTTTATAATATTATTTTCCAATTAGGTTACTTTTTCAATGCCAAACAATAAAGTAAATAGCCCTAATTTAAACAATAAATTATCTTGATATATTATTGGCAGCCTAGACAAATGACTTGGGTTATTTGTCAGCAATTGAACACATCAAGCTGGGTGCAGTGAAAACTATGCCAATTAGATCTTATCGCCGGACATTTCCCAACCAGAAATACGACAAGCTCTTTTGACATTTCGCTGCCGTCGTAGAAGATCAACACGATTCCCAAAAACAGCAGCACCGGAATGATTTATCACCGGCTCAGAGCAATCAACATACAAAACCATAACAGATCATGCACCAGCTGAAAAGAAACAAATACACAAATACCAGAAAAGGCCACTAAACCACATAACCATCTAGGTTTGAAACAAAATCTGAGGAGAAAAAAAAGACCAATCGCACAAACGACGACGACAGGTGATTAATTGTTTCAAACGCGTAGACGTTACTTAACGCTCTGTCAGTCGGCGGGCTTCGAGCTACAGGTTCAACCTCAAACTCCAGCTCGTAATGTCAAAATCTCCTCCGATTGTGAGCTACCCATATATGGTCTATGGACTGTGTGTGAGTGTGTATTTTGCGGCCAAGTGTCGAGCCGAGTGCGAGAACAAAACAAGTTGCATGTCTCAATGAATGAATAGTCGAATAGTTTGAATCACCCAGGCACCTGAAATTCGAAACAAAACAAAAAGCCAAATGCTCGTAACTCGTGAGCAATGACAGCAGTTGAAGTCATGTTTCCGACAGTCCTAGTGAAGTGTTCGTGAGTGTAGGATCGATTACTATCAAAAGGCGCATTTATTACTGGAAAATATTTAAATTTACTACAAGAGTTCTTCGGAAATAGTCAATATGATAATAAAAATGTGCTGTGAATATATAGAATCGTTATGCGTTTTAAAATCATAATAAAATAGTTAACTCAGATACCGATTTGTAAGTTAATTTTAATTTGCTAAAATTACTTAGGAGATAAGTAATCCTCAGCCTTTTTGCCTCACGCACCCGTCTCTAACCCTTCTGGGCCGCACTTTGGCGTGCGTCGTGGCTCACACAAAAAGCCAAGAGGCGAACAACATAGATAAAAAAAAAGCGAATATACGAACTTGAGCTTTGTGCTGGTGTCTGATGTCTGGCCATATGATCCACTGATTGCTTGATTATTATTTTGATTAATTAGCCAAGATTTGGCTAGTTCAAACTGCACGGCCCACGCCCGGAGCTGAAATCTAGCCATTGTGTGGTGACTGCCTCTCAGGTTGATACTTGCCAAGACCTGGGTATTCTATGATTGATTGAAGTTTTCTTTGATAACAGCTTACAATTGAGAAATTATTTACATGAGCTATAATTAAACTTGTTTGTTGTTGCCTGTCATTTGGATTTGGATGTGGATTGCTATGGCTATTGCCTTTGCTGTTGGAACTCAGCTGGGACTGGGCCTGAGTCTGGTTTATTGAACCGTAGCAGCAGCGCACTTCAATTGAACCACATCGGCGGATTGTGTGGGTCTGTGGCCGCTGGCAAGTGATGTTACCTCTATAAATAATCAGGAAATTGCTTTAGGGCCTGTCAGATGCCTTGAGTTGATTAGCCCGGCCATATAGTGTGTTTAGTGAGTGAGTTTGCAAATGGGCAAATTGGAAATGAGGAAAGCTCCGTGAAGATGGGTTGGGCTGGCAAGTGATATGCCCGAAATCATCGAAATCAGCCTATATATATCGGCAAATTCCATTACAACAATCCCCTTTAATTATTCAACACTTTTGGCTGAAATTGTGTCAACTGTTGCGGTCTCATCCTCTAACTCGGCACCCAGTCACGATCCATTAGAAAGCTAACCGAATACTATATAATTTTAATGCGGGCAACCTGAAGATACCAAAAAGCCAAATAAAAGCGACGGATGCGTGTCGCTTTCGACTGGCTCTGCCACTGATTTAATTCGGTAAGCGAATGAGACACGACTCTGGCCGAGCATTTGTCCAACTTTAAGGCCTGATAGCCAAAGTTAAAGCCAAAGCCCGGCTCTTCACTTGCCTGCCGAGGGGAACATGCAAAGTGACAGCGCCGACGACGGAGACAATTCCATATTTGGCCAAATTCAAATGCCATTAACACGTACGCCATTTGTCGGACTCCCAGAAGAGGATGAGTGCGAGGGGTGGGGTTTCACTTAAGGAAAAGCTTCGTCCTTAAAGTAACCATGCTAACAAGACTCAAAACTTGTACAAATAATAAAATAATTCGCGAGGTATGCAAATACCTATAACCCTTTTTATTCCTTTTATATATACCTATAACCCTTTTTATTCCACAGGTGTACGATTACGTCCGATTTTTTTTTTAAGTGCATTTTACAACCTGGGGTTTATTTGTCCACCGTTTCCGTGTTGCCTTCGTGTCGAAAGCCGGCCAGCACGCATTTCCCCTCAGTGCCAAAAAGCGTTCGACATTTAACACTTGTAAATTTCTTTCACCAGCCGACTTGAACTTTTCTGGCGGCGTTTCGTGTTTGTTCCGAATGGAGCTGAAGTCCTCCCGGGTTCGATTGGGGGATTGCATGGTAACCTGTCGTGATTCTTATTTTAATTTGCTTTGACTTGTGCGCCTTTTTCGGGAGGTTTCTCGGCGTCTCTCCACTGGCCATTTGCCGACTTTCCTCGCCGACAGTTATTAGGCCTAAATGCAGAAGCGATGCGGCGATGTTCGGCTCATTAGCAGCGGGCCAAAAAGGTTTCTGCATTGGCAATTATTGTGAACCGTTTGCTGACGAACCCGGCCAAAACGACCCAAACCGACAAATAAACTAATTTATGGCTGTTTCTTGCAAAATTACGACATCTGGACAAGGGGGTTATTACTTTATTCTTTATTTTAAGGAAAATCAAAACATTTTTATGTGCCCTTACAATTTGAAAGGGAAAACTACCCACAGCCAGAGCTTGTTCCGCCCAAAAATCGAATAGAGAACATCTATCTGGGTTATAACTTAGCGCAAAGTTGGTCAAACCGAGACATAAATTTCCAAACTTATCTATGCCGGCGGATCGTGAGCTTGTTGGGGTATTTTCGGGGCAAGCAGCTCGTAGTTCGCAGTTCGCGGCTCGGAGCTGACTACATCTGACAAGTGTTAATTGAATTCATGTCGCTGGTAATCATAATAATAATAACAATATCATGTTGTGCTCTCGGATCCCTCCGACTCTGGAGCGCCCCGAGACATGCGCTTGCCGAGCTTTTGATGTCGGCTCTCGATGTCTTTCCATCCATTCTGTCTGCTCGGCATCGTTATAAATTACTCAATTAATGTCAGCGTTTATGTCAGCGCACCGCCATATAGCCAAACTGAAACGATCCGAGCCGATCCGATCCTAGCCTGGAGTCTGGGATCTGGGGTCTGAAGCCTGGTCCCCGGCCAGAAGATAGGCACATGCAGATAGTACACATAGATATGACATGATAATGGGGCATGTTTAGTGGCTGTCGTCGGTTTAATTAAAAACGGCTTTATGCATAAAACAAAAAGCCCCCTGACTAGCTGACAAGTTGCGCAACTTGACACTTTGCAGCGGCGCTGGAGTGGCGGATGAACTGTTGGACTGGCAGACTGGTGGACGAGGTGTTCCCGAGCCCTTTTCGGCAAGTTCGCTGCCTAAGTCTTTTGTTTCGCTCGTCGGCACTCGACACAAAAAACGTGCAAAATATGATTTTTTCGCTCTGTTTTGGCTTTTTTCCCTTCCATCTTAATTTTTTTGGTAGATTTCGAACGTAACTACTGCTGCTGAAAGCAAAATGTCAATTTTGTGACTGGATGGCTTTTGTCTCTTTTGACGCCCTCTCAATGACGACGACGGCGACGGGTCGAACACCCACGCCCTCGCCTCCTAATAATAAAAACCATTGAGCTTCGCTTTTGAAATACCCTATTCAAAAATATAACAAGTATGCTTAAAATCAAGATTATTGCACCACCTAATGGCAGGCATGTATTAAATGAGGTACACCAATTAATTGTTTTATTTTCAAATAAAGTGGAATTTGCATTAAATGTTAATGTCAAAATTGTAAGGTACTTCACTAATAGAGCAAATGTATTGAAATGGCTCACATTCATGTGTTCCACGGATACTGAAAACTAATATCCGGCACGAGCATAATTAAATCTTTTGCCTATCGCCTTTTCTGTGTTGTAATAAGATAAATCCGATTTCAGCTGTATGCAACAAGTGAGTAGCACAACAGGTTGCTCTGCAGCAAATCGAATGTGCGGGTTGAACGCCCAATGGAGAACTAAAAGCTAGGCGCTAAAAGAACAATGTGTCATAGCTATATTCGTGGTATTTTAAAGATCTTGACTGTTCTGCATATAAATGTACGTGTGTATATACTTTTTTTTGAGCACTTAGCGCGCTGACAAGTTGAAGCTTTGCGTGGAGCGCGGTCAGGTTGGGTTCGGATTTTGCCTCATGGGGTTTGGAGGCTCAGACACATTTGAGTTTTTTGATATGCGCTGTCTGTCGCCTGTTGACGGATTTCGGTTTTTTGTCCGGCTTTTTGCCCGGTGTGGGTGGCCCACACATATGGCCAAAACCAGAGCTCGGTGCAATTGTTTCGCCGCTGGCGCCTCAGTGCCATATATCCGAGCCCGATTCGAGCCGGAGTCCACATTAAGGTTTCAAATTGCTTTTTTCTCGCTACGGCGGTTAGATTAAGCTTATTTCCGTATTGAAGTTTCAGCTTTGCGGTTTGAATTAATTAGCCGCCGCAAAAACAATGTCCCGGGCAGTTCTTTAGCATATTACGAGTGGAAAAGCCAATCTTTATGGTTCTGTGTGCGGTCGAAGCCACAACGCCAACGCACATGAATTTGAATTTCATATCTCCGAACGAATCCGAATGCGAGTTTGAATCCGAGTCGAAATGCCAGCGAGACAATGGTAATTATTAATAATGCAAATAATTATATCGATTCCATTTCAGGGGCGTTGTCTGCATGTGATTTGCTCAGAAGGTTCATATTTTTTTGTGTCGAATCCGTTCCTCGGTTCGCTTTGATCGAGCCTGGCAGTGTGGGAAAAAAGTTCTCATTTGGCTTTTGCCACTTGATGTGTTTTTTTTCTGGGTTCTGTGTCGGTTTCGCTTCGGTTTTGTTATGGCTAATTTGCCTGCGCTGCATTTTGGTTTCCTTTTGATTAATTTGACGTCGACGAGTGCACGGCATCGGATTTATGACTTGGCCAAGTCGTATTTTCGGCCAGTTCCGCCGAAGTGTTGTGTGTGTGGTGGCATGAGTTATGAACAGTCGGGATTGCCGTGCTCGTGGCTTGCTGTTAGGCGACTTGCTCACTCCTCCACATATGATGTGGAAGCTGGAATCGATGGAACCCGGATAGAACTGCTCTTTATATATGCAAGGAATTATTTAAAGAATAACTTAAAAACACCTTAACGATACAAAACTTGTTCCAACCCTGTATGCATTGCCCAATATGGATTTTTTAAGCGAAAGCCAAAATCGATTGCCCATACCCAGGCACAAGTGACTTGGCCTAAACGTTTTCTGTTGTTGGCAGCATTTTAAAAACACGCCGATTAGATCTTAATACAGAAAATGGCGTTTACTCAGCACACGATCAGCGGCCCGAGCTGAGAACAATCATAATTAAATATTAATTTACACTCGGCGCGTTAAACAAACAACACGTACAGCTTAGTGGCCATAACAACAACAATGTTATTACCAATACCCGATAAAAGCAGCAACAAAGGCAAAAACAATGCCTGGTGTCTATGTGTACAGCTGCGGCGCCAGGTAATATTCCATAATTTGTTTCTTGTGCCGATTGAAATTATTAAATATTAATGGCCAACGAGCTGGTAAAACGTGTCTTGAATATCTGAATTTAAATAATAAAAATTTTGAACGCAAAAATGCATTTAAAAATGCATTTTGAGCGAACTTGAGGCGATCGAAGATTAATTAAACTGCCATGGCAAGGAAGCCGGGCCCAAAATTAGAAAAAGAACAGGGCGTGTGCTGCTGGCCAACGGAAAAGCTGGCTGTTACACCGACTGCCAATTAAGCCAACTCTGCACGTAGCCGCAATAAACGAAACTCGAGCAAAGTGAAAAACACATTTTTCGGTTGTTTTTGGGACTTTGATTTTTTTTGTAAGCTTCAGCGGCCCATAAATTAGCGCTCTAAACGATTGCCTGGCACTTGTCACCAGGCCGCCGTCTCATTTAACCTTTGACCAAATGCCGCTACCAGAGAACCGCGTGCGTTCCAAAAGAGGCGTGGCACTTGGAGCCGACGAAACGGCAGCACGCGCACTCAAAATCAAAATAAAAACCTTATAAAAAATCAGGCTGTCCCCGGTTCTGGCGAGTGCTGTCTACCAAATGCAATATGACTTTCAAGTGGCAGCTCTATGGCGTGGTTTCCTAATAGACCAAAAAGCTACCGCTTGCCCCAGCCGAACTCGGAAGCAAGTGAAGGTAAATCGTATCAGGAAATACCCTTACAATGGGCTAAAATAATTTAACAAATAGAAAAACGAGACAGACTTACATAGAAATATCATGATAGTTTCCCAATTTAAGCCTGTAAGAGCTGTTAAAACATAAAACAAGTCAACTAACTTGGGTAATGAGAGATATAACACATATTCAGCAAATAGCATCTGATTTTGTTAGTCTCCAAGTTCTTGTAAGAGCAGACTGCTTATGAACAAAAAGTAAACTGGAAGTTGTGGAGCGTTAGAAACTGCGTGGACGGCTTTTATAATAATGCGAGTGAGTTGAGCCTGAGATCCAGATGGTGATGCAGGGTGGGTGGGGTTCTTTTCGCTATATAAAGTAAGGTGCGGCTGGGCTGTAGAGCGGAAAAGCGGCGCAACTGAAAGACGCGTTTAATTGAGCTTGCCTGCCTGCAACCTGGCTGCCCACTAGCGCCATCTAGCTGCGTGCGGCTGCACCAAAAGCCGGCTTTGTTTTTTTTATTCAGTTTGCCTCGAAAAAAAAACCGAAAACAAAATCGATGATTCATCGCTTGGTTTGTTGTTTTGAGTGGATTTCGCCAACTGCAGCAGGCCCACAAAAATACTAGACTGTTGGCGCTTGCCGCCTGCTGCTGTTGTTGATGTTGCTAGTTGCAGTGTTGCTGGTTGACGGTGACGCAGTCGCAGTTGCAGTTGCAATTGCAGCTGCGCCAATTCTCCTCCGGTTTGCCGTTTTCATTTCGGCGCTTTACGTTCAAAACAATTATTATTCTGGCAATTAATTTTGATTTAAGCAGCGATTTTCAATACATTTCTATACATATAAACGGCTTCATATGTATAGACTGCTTTCCTAGCTCGTTGTAGCCCCCCATTGAGTCTCCCTGACGGTTGAATGTCTCGATTTCTGTGGATTTTCATTTCGAGTGCAGCGATAAATAAACGACACCTACAGTGCATTTCCGAGATTGCATCTTTGAGATTGCGATGCGATTTCAACAATTCGTCCAATAGATAAAGCTAGATAAAGTAATAGAATGAGGGAAATGAATTTGTTTACCTCCTTTCAAGAAACTAAATGTGATGGCTTCTGTTTTCTTGTGTTTTATTTATTTAAAAAAAATTAAAATTAAATACATGCAAGTATGTAAATGGCTACCTTCACCATATTTACAAGACTTAAATCATAATGTTTAATATAAAATAAATTATAAGATTAAATTATAAGTTGGTATGTGGCATGAATTGGGGCTTAATTCTCTGGCACCTTTTTGATTTGTACACGAATGAGTTTTAACAACGAACTATAATACACGGAATTGTCAACGAAAACAATCTTATGCTAAGCTCTCAACTGCGATAAGAGTTTTGGAATAATTTAGCGATAACTCTATATAAATATTTCTGATAAACTAGAGACCCTAAGAGGCAATAAAATTGCCCTGACTAATTTTTGGCACTGACTTTTCCCTGAATCTGACTTCTGACTTTGGCTAAACTGACTAAGATTAATAAATGGCCGGTGGTGGCAATTGGTAGTCCCCGCCCTCCTCCTCTTCGCCATTACTGCTGCCCACACTGCCGGCGTAGTAGAGTTGGTGTGGATTGTGTCCCTCCTCGTAGCCCTGGAGGTGCTGCTGTAGCTGCTGCTGATCAAAGCCCCCTCCTGACCCACTGGGACCTCCACTCTGCTCGGTCTGGCAACCGCTTTGCAGGTGCTTGGCCATCAGGGACATGCGCGAGAAGGACTTGGTGCAGGTGGGGCACGAGTACTTCTTCACATCCGAGTGGGTTTGCATGTGCGCGCGGAGATTTGACCTATCGGCGAAGGCCCGATTGCAGTGTTGGCAGCTAAAGGGCTTCTCTCCCGTATGGGTGCGTATGTGACCCTGGAGGAGCCATGGTCGCGAAAAGGCCTTGCCGCAGATGGGGCACTTGCAGGGCAGGGTATGTGTGCGAATGTGCATCTTCAGGGCGCCCAGGGACACATAGGTCTTGTCGCAGTTCTTGCAGCTGAAAACCTTCTTCACTTGGTTGCCCTCGGCCGACGGACAATGGAACTGCTGGTGCTTAGAGAGTCCCGAGTAGGTGGAGTAGCTCTTTCCGCAATCCTGGCAATGGTATCGCGGCACTCCCACTGGCTTTTGCATGCTCTGTGCTGAGGCTACATTAGCTGCCTGAATCAAAGCAGAAGCTTGATCCGTGCAGAACTCGGTTTGGTCGACTATGGCACCTGATCCTCCAGGCTGACTTCTAATGATCTTGTACTCAGTGCTTTCGTAGGCGTGCGTTTGTTGATGCTTCACCAATCCTGCATAGGTGGCATAGCACTTGTTGCACTGCTGGCACTGGTAGTACAGATCATTGCTGCTCTTGATCTTCAGCTGGTTGATGTCCTGATTCTCCTGATCCTCTTCCATGTCCATCGGAGGCGGCGCATGTTGCGGAGCCATGTGTTGCATGCTAAGCAAAGCTCTGGCCACGTTCTGCAGATTCATGTTCTCGCTCAGCACTCTCCTCTGGGTTACGGAAAGGTCCTCCGGTTCGGCCAGTGGAGTCGGGGGTGGATAGAACAACTGGGGCGATGGAGTGGGTGCTATCTCCTCTTTGATGTTCTGCATTTTCATACAGTCCTCATACTCGGCTATGCTTTTGAGTAGGTTGTTATTGTAGTTTCGCAGGGGAAATTGTTCCTCATCAGCGGGTTCAGCCTTGATTATGGTTGGGCTAGCATCTCTGGCATATCGAAGAGGGAGATGCTGTTCTGGTTCCGGCTCCGGCTCCATTACCTCCTCCTCGGGTGGCAACTCGAATTCACCGTAGCCCAGGCGAGCCAGGCTCTTGGCGATTTCCTCCCGGGTGAAGACATCCGGAAATGCGCGGGCTATCTCACGGGTCTCCTCCCAAATGCGACGGGCCAACTGCTCCTTGGTCTGATTCATGGCGGCATCGAAGCGTCGCCTCAATTCCGTGGGCACCGGCTGAGGTTCTGGTTCGGATTTAGCCATCCAATGGGGCTCCATAGGCACTGCAGCTGAGGCCACACTCAAGTCCACGGGTCCTTCATCTGTTGAAATCAGCATAAAGTTAATATATGCCTGCTAAATTACTTCCGTAGCCTTAAACCTACCATGACTTAGGTGATCCTCTGTGCTGGACTCCTCCACCATTATCGGACGCTTCTTGAGCGGGCAGCGGCTGTACTTGAGCTTATCCATGCTTGCTTTGTTAATATTCCTTATGGTCACTGATCACCGATCTTCGATTTTGTATTTAATACTGATCCTTGAACTTAAATCACTGCTCACTCATTTGCTTTAGCCACACGCGTCTCGATCGCTTGGAGTTCCTTGCTGGAATGATGCAACCCGGCAAGGATCAGTCCGGTTTTATAGACTCCCGATCAACCCCCTGGCAGGATGATCAACCCCCTGGGCAAAAAGGATCTTGGCGTCTACCTACTTCCGATGTCGCCCGGGATTCTGTAAATCCACCCCGAACCACGAGCCAAAAGATCCATTCAGCGATCGAGCCACAGCTGTGCGTTCATTGAACGCAGATACAGCTGCAGATCGGGCAAACCAGGGGTACCACTGCCATATAGAGAATCGGAGAGAGAGGGAGGGACCTGGAGACGAGAGGATCAAATCTGTGTGTAAAAAGCGAGCACGTGCCACAGGGCTCTCTTCGTTCCACTCGCCGATCGCCACCAGCTGCCTCTCTGGTTCAGCTCGTATTTCCCCTGATTTCCAATGGTATGAGTGAGCGGCAGCTGGTGGCGAGCTTGCTATTGCTATATACCCGATCAAGTTTATTTATAAGCCTCTTTCGGGTCCGCCTCACACGATCGCTTTGTATATAAGCCTACTGGACGGTTGCTCTTCGGGAGCAGGTGAGCATGCTCTTTGAAGCCCCACCAAGAGAAGCTTCGTTGGCCCACAATTTTCCACTCTCTTCGATCTTTGGGGCGCTCTTGTTCCAATTGTCAGTCGTCCCACGAACTTAAGAGATAGCTTTCTATGGTACTCAGAGGATAATTCAGCTATCTTATAAGCTATCTTAAGCTGTTTATTATGTTTACTATTCAAATTTTGCTGAGCTGAGCTTAAACGATCACATATTCGGCTGACTTTGCTGATCGGAGAGTATGAAGATTTTTCAGGGACTCGACTTAGGAAATTATGCCCAAATATTTGAATACCATTGTAATTAAAAAGTCCTCAAGTAAAATCATTAAGATGAATATTCCAATAAAAGTACAGGAAAGTGGTTATATTTTCTATTTTAAAGCTTTTCAATTGTTGTGTAAGATCGCACGCTGTTACAGAAGAAAAGAAGCACTTAGGATTCCAATTGATCTTTATCGAAGCGATCCTCTCCGGCTGGCAGCTGAGTAGGATCAGCACGTGACATTGGCTCCGCCATTAAATCGAGCCAAGCAACAATGCAATGTACCCACTTAGACGTCCACAAAAATATTAATCACCAGGACAAACAGCGCGCAGATCTAAGGTAAATCAACCTTTCCCAGAGCATTGTTCCGGTTCTCCGCCTCCTCGTGTATCGGTGCACTCGGTAGAAATAACCCCCTAACGGCCATGAAATTTCAATTCCCGATATTAAAGAATCTCGCCATCTGCCAGAGACCTCCAATCCACCCCAAAATGGGCATGTGCCCGGAAAGTTACCTGGCTTTATTTTTCCGATCGGAGCTGAGTGCCTTGGAATGCGCCAAAAGAGAGAGGTTCGTGCAAATCTACCTGGCGCAGTTGTCCCACCCCAAAATCCACAGCATCACCAGACAACCTTCGTCGGAATAAAGCCGGTGATGGTGGTGGAATTGCAGTTTTGGACGTTACTTTCTGGCCAACCCCTCGTCGAGAGCGTCTTGCAAGGAGTCGCACCCCCCGATCGTCATCCATTCCCGCATCTGCCGACTGTGACACGTACCACAAGGAACTGATTTCGTCTTGGAACTGATTATTCCATGCCACGGGTATTTGGCGCCAAAATCCTGTAACGAACTCAGCTGGCCGAGATGTGTTGTGATCCTTGTAACAATAGGAAATGGTGATGGTACATTGAAAAGTGAATTTGAATTATAATTAACTGGAATTGAGAAACTATTAATCAGGCTTTGATGCTTCGTTGCCTCATCTTTTATAACGAAATTTTAATTCAGGGTAAGGAAATTATGCCTTCAATACTCTAAGATCAAAGAATCTGATACTGATCTTTTACAAAGTGTTAAAGATACAAAAAACCTTAAGCGATTGCCAAAATTAGACTGCCAAGTCTTTCGAGTTCTCTAATATCTATTTAAGAATTCTTTACAAAATAATATTTTACAGAGATTATCAAATCAGAATTTCTGACTTTATAGCAGCCCCTTAATTTTCTTATTTATAATACGTTTCAAATATGTGCATCCATCATCTCGATTGATAACCAATGCTCAATTGTGTGCCTAGCCATCTGCCGATGATCATTCGATTCTGACCATGGCCAATTTCACCTTCTGCTTGGCCAGCCCATGAAGAGTGCAGATTTGCAACAATGCGGATAGTGTCATCAAACCCTGGAACGCCGAGGAAAAGCTAACTGCACATCACCTGGCAGGTAAACCGCAATGGCTAACTGTCCCACACAGATTTCCACTGCTCCACAGCTGAGTGCCTCACTTCAAAGTGTCAAACGGCCGCACAGAGTCGCATAATGAAGTGCAAAATGTCATTAATTTGCCGCCGTCAAGGTGGCAAGGCAGCGAGTATCTGCGTATCGGGGCATCCAACTATCTGTGTATCTGCCGCCTGCAGCTGCGCTCGGGAGCGGACAAAAGAAAGTCGGGCGGCGAAATAGTCGTCCAAGAGATGTATGCAGAAATCCAAAACGAATCCGATCCCGATCCAGGCCGCTTGTCCCAGCCACACGCCGACTTTTGTCTCACATTGTCACGAGCTGAAGGTTTTTCAAGCCACTGAGCAGACAATGCGGGAGAAATACTAGACAAATACAAGAAAAATGCGATGTCGCCCAGGCCGAGCTGCAATCAAAACAAGATCTTAGAACTATTGGCGCCTGATACGGCGGGGGAAGCTCCAGGTCAGCGAGCATAAACGCCGCTTTTGAAATCTGATATTATTATCTTGCCGGAGAACACGGTAACGGTAATTATAATCGAATAAAAGCAGACAACAGTCTGAAGCTTCCGACGCCGCATAAATTAGTCCCGACTCCGTAGATCGAGACTAAGAAAATATGGAAGCTACGTCTATAATTCAAACTAATTTCTTTTATTGACAGCGTGTGCGCTTCGATAAGAGACCCACCGCACACACTCTCAAATTGGTCAATTATGTGGGGTCCGAAACCCGAGTTTCGGGACTCCAAGGCGTGTTTCATTAGTCGGAGTGACAATAAATTAAGTTTCGACTTCATCGCCGCTAATTAAAATGCGCTCTTGAGATATTAATCTGCTGGGAAGAAGCTTAGTTACTAGTCACTGTGGTTAACTACACAGGAAATAAAAGTTCACTTGATATCAAAAGCAAACATATTTATAGACTTGGTTGAGATACTTCCTTTTAAGCTACAGCGATAACAATATATTTTTTAAAAACATCTCCTCCCTTCTGTATGTGACATTTTTCTCCGTGTATCTAAAGGTTGGTTTTTCGGACCACCCGCTTGGCATCGGAAAGATAGATCGATCCGCTGATCGCTAGCTTTGGCGCTCTCATCTCGAACTCATAATCACCGGCGAGCTTGTGATTTTATTTTCATAAATGAATCACGATAATAAATTGTTTATGTTTCTTCGGTTCTTCATGGGAAAAAAAGATTAGCATCAGCGTTTATGTTAATGCAATGTTGAGACATCATAAAAATGAAAAATTTGCCGCCTTATTAGTTGCCAACCGAACACATTTGGCAAAAGCTGAATCACTTGCAAATATGTTTGCATATCCGAACATCTTGAGATAATTTCTTGGGGTGCTTCATTTAATTTGCTTATCATTGTCAAACATCCTTTTGGGTATTTCTTCGGTAAAGTTGAAGGGTAAAATCTGAAGTTCAAGTTCGCTATCGCTTGGCAGGGATAAATAAACTTGGTAAGTGCAGGAAAAAGGCACTCGATTAGATAAAATGCAGCAATATAATATGCTTAGTTGTTCCAGTAAAGTATTATGTTTATTTTATGATTTGCCAGATCAATCCCATTTGAATTTCACCTAACTAAAATATAATTTATCTACCATTGTGGTAGCCAATTCAATGGCTGAGACACACCCATTTATTTACCTACAGTAGAACCCCCATATGATGGCCAATCAATTAAGTGCCATTGAGTGCCTAATATGGAATATAACTATGCCATTATGGAGTGCGAATGTTCCCATGACCAAACAATTTACACTTGCAGAGACGGTGAGAATGGCATTACGGTGCAGGAGGAGGAGGAGAACGATTCCTGCTCGAGGGGGTGGTCAGGATCACGTCCACATCATCTCCCTGCAGGATTCTGACCGATAAATAACTTACCCACGCTCTGCGAAATACGGGTTCCGGCTGGATTTCGTCGTGGCTGCGCTGCAGGACTGAGGGATGATCCCTGGCAGGAGTTATTTGTTATTGGAATCACGTGACAAGTTGCTGGCTGGACGACGAGGGGGTTGCCACCGCGCCACTGGGAACCCGAAACAGAAATCATCCCACGGGATTCAATTTATGCGTGTTTGAATGTTTTTGATTGCGCGTTGCTAATTCAAATAAAATTCGACTGCTCCTGCAGTTACTCCTCGATATTTTTTTGTGGCGAGCAGGCAGGAGTCAAGTTGCGTGCTGGTGGTTCGGATGGAGGATGGTGGATGAGCTGGTTCAGCTGGTGGTGGTGGTGCTGCTGCAATTTCTGCCTCTTTAGCTTTTGTTTTCTTGTTTTTGTGGGCTCACTGCTTTTGTAATCGAATGCTTGAGGGTGCATCAATTTAGCTGACAGCTTTCGCATGTTTTTCTCTTTTTTTATATTCCCTGGCCATAATGAAGTCAAAAGCATTTGTTTGCCCGTGGGATTCCTAATTAAACGAATTAAGTGCAAGCGAAAACTCTGGGGAAGAGTCCCATTTTTCCTGCCAAAAAATCCGTGCTGGAAACGGCAGCAAATGTCGCCCTAATTATTACAAATGATTTCCAATTTTTATTTTATGCTAATTTAGAAGGCATAACCATATTAGAGCTGTCAGCATTGTATTTACATAAATTTGAGCTATGAAAATGTTTGAAATTATTGCCGCTATATGGTTGGGAATTTTCCTCACCCATGCACCTGAACAGAAGCCCAGAAGTCGGTCTATAAATACGTTTGGGGGCCGTATAATTGATTTATGGCCAATGGATTGCCGCACGCCCAAGATCTCAGCATCAGCCGAGGGGTCGCAGTAGCTACTAAATTTAGACGCAGCTAAAACAACTAATTTAGCCCGATTCCCGGCAGCGTGTTCTTCAGTTTTGTCACGTTCATGGGCAAATGTTTGGCATCATCATAGGGCCATCTTCTTCCCCCCAGGAGAACGTGTCCGTTTGTTTGTTTTCGGGGAGTGAGCCTCTGTCGCTGGCACTGTCACAATTGACACTGACAATGCGGCAGGTACACGATCCCACCTCATTCCATCCCATTTCGTCGGCTACTGGTCCCATCGGATCCCGGGAATCCGTTCCGGAGACGTGCCGTTAAGTTGTCAGTGGGTGGCACTTCGATTTCCATGTCTGCCAGCTCCAGTTGCACTTCCAGAGCAGGCGCAGCGAAAGATTAATTGAACGTGCGCCGGCGAGTTATTAATCTTCTCGAGCTTAGTTTCCTGCGTTGCAGTGAGAACAAATCTTAGAAAATGTTAGCTAAAAAAAAAAGAAAAGGCGTTTAAGCTGTACCAAGTATTTAAAATATTGTTTTAACCATATCAAACCGAATTGCAATTGAGATTTAATTTGATAGGATGCACAAAAGGTTTATGGAAACTTGTAAGGAAGTGCTGGTGACAGTTAATAGTTAATAGATTTGTACTAATTAAAAGTGCTCCCATTTTTCCAAGTACCACTGGCCATTGTTTCTAAAATATTGTGTGCACTTCCCTCGCTGCGGTGTCAGCTAATGGGACCCGCCACTTGAGCCTTGATTATCCGGCCACATATGCAGCTGCCGCTCTCTCCGCTTTCGTTCTCGCTTTTGATTTTTTGTTGGGACCCCTGATTTGTTTATGACTCCGATAATGCAATTTTTTACTTGCAACGATCGGGGGCAGCAATCACATAAATATATTCACTGATCTGCTGGGAGCAATTACCGGGTGAGCCATATTTTGTCACTTTTTTCTCGTGCCGGGTGAAAGTTGAGGCATTTTTATGGCAGAACATAATTCGGATGCGGCGAGATAGCCGAGATCGCTGAATTGCTACTTTATGGAATTCGATATCCGTTCGATCTTAATTCGAACTGCTTGGGCGGGGTCTCTTTTTACCGCTCCCGATATCGAACAATGGCCAGTCATAGACGCCAGTCCCCACACCCAAACAAAAAAAAATTGGCAATATTGCGTAGCGATGAGCACATCCCAGAACTTTGCCACAATAACTACGCAGCTGCTCGGCGATTTCGGTTTTGTGATTTCATAAGGGAACGTAATTCGGTCTAACCCCATTCCCTTCCAAGTTTACCCAAGACACTGAAGATTCAAATACCCTTGCCCCATTAAACAAGTTCTAATTTTATATATTTTGCTTAGATTTCAAATCAAATCATATCAGTGGGCATCAATAAATGTATTTGTTACCCATTGGTTACCAAAATTATAAAGAATTTTAAGGTATCCATTATGTTTTATAGGACATATAAAAGGTAAAGTCTCCGTGGCAACACGCTACGGAAAGTATTTAGCACCTTGAGTCGCAAATTTAAAGATAGCTATAAGAAATCACCACCGAACTTGGAACCGGATTTTCACGGGGGAAGTTTTCTATTTCTGAGGAAGAGAACACCTGGATGCGAAACGACGGGGTCTAAGGTGCACGGCCAGCGATAAGGAGCCGCAAGTTTCACTATTTTGACGCACCGGTGTCTGCCACAAAAAGGGGTAAGTGATACACTGTGAAAATTAATGATTTTCGATCGTTTTTCCTACACTTTTGGTGAAAGCTTAAACTCTCATTCGTATTGTTTTTTTGTTATTTTTGTATTTCGCCCAGTCTTTGTAGTATATTTAAAAATGTATTTCCCTTTAATGAATGAATGAATGAATGTATCTTAAGTTATTTTTCTCCGTGTCATGTTTATGAGTGTGTCATGGGCAAACAAATAATATCATATCAGTTCGGCTTCCTTTGGCAAATGCTTATGCAAATAAGGTAGAAACTGTACGATCGGGACGAACACTTGCGTCATCCGCAGTTCATAAACATTCAATTGGATCGGATCGGAACCGAAAGGGGTTGTCAGAGGAAGTGCACACCTTGCTCCATTAGCATAGTATTAACCCCGACAACTGTGAGATTGAGATTCCCACAGTGCGGCGGACTTGTTTATTAACATGTGACAATTATGCTAACTGCAATAACCCTCAGCCAACCCTTAGCCTTGCTAAGATTTTCATTTATCCGGGACTGCGTCTCGAACCCATCCCAAGCCGGATGCAATCAGGGATCAAGGGCAAGCACTCTAAGAATATGCAAATTTCATTTGCCACCGACCGTGTAAATTACACTTGGACATGCCGCGATGCGGATAACACCTGGGCATCGGAAGGAAGAGGTTCCATAAAGGGGAAACGTGAAGGTGGGATCACATTAATGCCGCGATGTTTCCCACAGTACTTACCTGGCTTATGTGGGGACATTTCTGGTAACTTTCCTTGGGGCGATCAAGGATGTGAGTTGTTAAATAAATGCTGCTTCAGTGTCATTTGATTGAATTTAATGAGACTTTATCACGAAGTTCTTAGCTTGTAAGCTTAATAAAAAGTAATACTGAATTACTAATTATTTTTTGAACACGATTTAGAAGTTCTCGATACCCAGGTAAGACTTGTTAAAAATTTTTGATTCTTTAGTAAGTTTTTAGAATAAATTCCTGAAAGGCTGTAGCCTTTCCCTTTTAATTTTTCTTCCTAAAAAAAATTACAAAATCAAGCTGACTATCAAACTCAAAATAAAAAGTATGGGCTGGCGTGCCTCAACGCACTCGGATAAGTCCACTACCACAGATCTTTTTGAGGGCCCAACTCCTCGCCATTCCCTGCTGTCCGGAAGATACAAGCAGAGTTTCGCCTATTTGACGCTTAGGACTCGGATGCCGGGAATTATGCAGCAGATTATTATGCGGCTCCTATCTGATTTGCCAGATCTGGTGAATAAATATGGCGAGGAAGTGCGCAAGGATGTCAAGCAAATAGTGGATGCCGTAGAACGACTCAAGATGGCACTGAACCGAGATCGACAGTTCCTGCTGTTTCACGGCGCTGAGCCGGACAAGGTTGAGTGGAATGCCTTCATAACTGAGATGCCACGTCCCAAAAAGTCCTTCTTTCGCGCCTGTTGGCTTCATGCCGAGTGCTACTTGTACAGACGAATCTTTTCCTTCTTCGAAAACAGTCGCCACCTGCAGAAATACGACTGCTTCGATCACTTGAAAAAGGAGGATCTGATGCTCAGCGAGGTGGCCATGAGTGCCCTCGCTAAAGCCACGCGAGGATTGGCCAAGAGTTTCGATGTATTCAGCAAGCTTTTGCGGATTAACCTGTGGGGAAATCATTTCGAAATGCAAATTGGCGCCTTTAGATTCACGGAGGAAGATTCCAAGGACGATATAAATGTGCTGGTTAAGGTGGCTGACATCGATAGGATCCTCCTCGTCGACGACACCACTCTGATTTGGAATTGCTTGGTGTTGGCGAGCAAGAGCAGCGGGAATCGCATTGTGGACTTCATCTGCGACAATGGAGGGTTCGAGTTCTTCACGGATATGCTGTTACTGGAATATATGGTGGACAATAACCTGGCCACCCAAGTGCGTCTCCACGTCAAGGCCATTCCGTGGTATATATCCGATGTTACCCGTGCTGACATTGAATGGACTTTAGATTTTCTGACTGGACACCGGGATGAGTGCCTTTCGGCGTTGGGCAAAAAGTGGACACACTTGATGAATACCCAGAAAATCGTTATAGCTCCTACATCGTACTTTTGGACTGGGCCACAACCATATTTCGTTATGGTGGAATCGGATATCGAGCTCTATCGTATGCTTACCACCTCCAAACTGGCCATATTCAAGGGCGATCTCAACTACCGAAAGTTGCTGGGTGACTTCATATGGGATTCCACAGAGGAGTTCATCACTTGCCTGCGCGGCTTTAGACCCACCAATATATGTGCTATGCGAACTGTCAAATGCGAAGTGATTTGCGGACTGTCGGAGGGATTGGCGGATTCGCTCCTAAAGAACGATCACAACTGGATGATCTCGGGCAACTATGGCGTTATCCAGTACACCGATTCACTGAAATGTTCCTGCGCCTTACCAGGCAAAGACAGCAGTGAGAAAAACACTCGTATGCTGGGTATGGTTGTGCCCCAGTCTGAAAGGTCGACCTTAATCACCAATAAATGAGTGCGAATTTGTCAGTTGAAAATCGAATGGCCTCGTTACACCCACTCGGAAATCAGGTTGGTTGCAAGTGCTTCTCTCTCTCAAAAAAAAAAAAGCCCGAGGGATTGTTTGGGCCCGGCTCTAACAGCGACTCTCTTTCCGGCCAATTGCCGCTTGACTAATGCTGTGGTTTTTATAGATGGCGCGCACATGCGCACCCATTTGTCCTGACGACTACCAATTTGGAAATGGAAAGTTGCCACGCCGCCAAATGTTGCCAAAGGCGCTAATTCAAGGCAGCAAAAAAATATGGAAATTGAATATGTGCTGATTAAATTAATTGTCTTTCGAAATCAAATTTGTCACAGAAAACTACTGAAAATCTCAGCTATGGTATTGTTTTCAATTAATTGAAAGTAGGCAACTATTCTTGACTTCACTTTCTCGTTAGTTAGGCAATAATCCCTATTGTTTGAAATATCTTTTGTGCAAAAAAAAATAATATTGCTCCACTAAGTTTAAACAAATTTCCCAGGCTCATTTTCCCTAACTTTTTCCATCGGTTGCACCTCAATAAATATTATATCGATGGGAGACCAAGATCGTCGCATTAGATTTGGTATCATGCAGTGCTTTCTCAGTAATTTGAAACCATACATAAAAGTATCGACTAATAATTGTAAGAATGCTCCTTTAAATTTTGCCGATTCAAATTAAATCATTTTACTTGATTGCCCGTTCCAAGTGAGTAAATTTAAAAAAGCAGCGATCTAGAAATATTACAAAATCAAATGAACATTCTCACAGCCATTAAGGAGGCAATTTTTGAAAAGAGCAACATGAGGCCGCCGAATTCCGCTGCACATTTTCCGCCGTAGATCAGGTACAGTTTTCAAAACATCGCTGGCGACTAATCATCAGTATAGCAATGTTTGAGAACTCGACTGATTTATTTTCCCACCAAAATACGAAAGCCACCCTGCCGTCGGACAGGATTTACTGCGCAGCTGCAGGACAACCAACACACTCACGAAGAACATCGTGCAGCTTCAATAGCAACAGCCTGCTGCTGGGTGGCATGGGGTGGGTTATGTGTGTAGGGCTTGTCCTTGAAGGCACCCGGTGTTTGGCTGTTTGGTGCCCGGTAAATGGTACCCGACACCAGCTTGCTGTCAAGCGACGCCTCTTCAGAGCCGGTGCTTTTGTCTCACTTGGCAACGTCGGGGTTGCAAAACTTTTCCCACCATTCCGACCCTGATTTCCACCCCACTCGAATCCGGGGTGAGTGGATAGTGCGCAGGTATGCAACAGAGGACCAGCTGCCGGCATGCAAACGAGTCCAACAAAGCTTTTGCCACACTCAATTGGGATCTTACTCTTATGGAAAATTACCAAATTCCAGAATGTCCAAAGAGATTACTATGTATGCCAGAAAAAAACGTAGAATTAAAATTGGAAAGTCTTTCAGATTTTCAAGAGAGATTACTTATCTTTAATTTAATAATTTACTATCAAAACATATTATTTTGTATTATTTGTAGGTTACGGATTTGTCAAATAAGTTATTGGGGGAATATCTAAGACACATGAGTCATAATCGATACAATCCCCTACTTTGTATATTCAACTATTTGATATATCAATGATGGCACCCTAGAAAAGTTCATAGTTTAAGCATGCACTGCTCACCCGGAAGTACAGCAATTGCTTTGGGCCGATCAAGTGAGTCACGCATGGGTCACACTATTAAGTATTACGAAACTTTCAAACAAACTGTTTGCCAGAGTGTAACAGCTCGATTTATGGTTCACTCTGGACTAGTTTATAGGTAAAGTGATAAGCAGGAAGTACTCACGACGACAATACCACCCGTTCAGCCATTAGCGGGAGCCACCTAAATTATGGGCGAATTAAATCGAACTTTATTTGCGGGCAATTATCTGGGGTAGCCGGGGATTGGAAATCGGGTGACTACAAGGGGAACCCGAAAGAGCAGTTGACATAAACCTTTCGCCGGCAGCTCCTCCGCCAAAGGCGCTGACAAGTGGTTGGGTTGTGCCGCAAAAAGGTCAACATTTCGTAATCAGCTTAGTGGCTTTTGTATGCACGTAACCATAACCATGCCCCATGTCATCCTGTATTTCACAGGAACCGCGAGCGGTTTGCACCGGGCCATACTGTCAACCCGCCAGCGGCGTGAGATTGTGGAACACCGTTCGCCGGCTGACCAAGTGGTCGCCCGTTGCCCAAAAAAAGGAAAAATGACTAGAAAAACTGCGACTATCAGCCGCTAACATTCAAATTCAAATTTGCTTAGGCCCACCGACAAAAATTAGGCGCAGACTTGGGCGCTAATCTGGTTTTAAACTGAGTTTGTGTCTGCGTCCAGTCTGCTGCAGCGATGCGGGTGTGTTCCGAGCCACGCAGAGTTCCACGTCTTTCTTGGCCATTGAGCAGCCAACTTGGGACTGCCAAAATAGCTAGATCGCATCAAAATATATTACCTTTAATTATTATTTTAGCCATAGAATATTTCTTATGACAATTAAGTAAATATATGAATCCAAAAAGAAATATGTTGTAACTAAACTACAAATGTATATTTCAATATAGAAATGATGAAATAACAATGATGAAATGATAATGATGAAATTAACAGACAATTTAAATGCTTTCAAAATTAATGTTTTAGTAAATTATCTATTGTACATCTAATGTAGAATGTATTATTTTAGGTATAGTATCTTAAAGCTATTTGATATCAAAAAGTGTGCATAGGTCCTTTAAAATAGCCAAACTTGTTGGGAGCTAAAATAGCCAAGTAGCCAAGCCCGGCACGCTTGTTGGCCAGTTACTAGCCTTTTGCCTCACCCCATGTCCAGCAACCAGTTTGCAGGCGAGGTGCTCGAGTGTGTGGGGCACCCGCACCTGGCCAACTGCCCAACTTACGACTTTCGGCGAGTCCAACTGACCAGCTGCCAGCCGATTCTCCCTGCCCTACCCACCCTAGTCTCTATCATGCCATCCTTGGCATTTCCACCTCTGTGGACTGATCCTGTGCAGGGCTGTTAGCCAGACATTATCCTTCAAAGTTTTTAACTAAATGGGTGATTAAAAAAAAGGCTCCTGAATATAGTATAGCAATGAATTGGGTTATTATTAGGAAAACTTAAATGCTTTACAATGCCTTTAAACAAAAATAAAAGCTTTGTTACTTATTCGGTTTTCATTTTACAATGGATATATGGATTGTGTTACAAATGTAATTAAAACTTTAAGAGGTTATTCAAGGTAAGCTCCTTACAACAAAAAAAAAACAGGAAACCTATCAAAAAAATATAAAACCCATTAATCTTTTCAACGGCCTTAATCCTTTTAATGTTTTGAATGTTCACTATTGCCATTGATAAGGCAAGTGCTTTTCACAAGAAATGTGCGCAAAAAGCCTATTAAGTATTAATGGTTATTTGTGTGGGACATGTAGATATGAAAATATGGGTTTATGGCGAAATAAAATTTGAACTTTTGTTTTTGTTTAATACTAAAGCAGTCCACACCCGTTGGACATTGTCGGAAAATTAGGAAATTAACAGCGAGTCCTGGGCGACACTTTGACTGAAGATTGATGGTCCAGTCGGGCGGGCCAGAGAAACGCCTTTCCATTTTCAATGGAAATAGAAAACAGGTTGCCAGAGACCCACAGCCAAATACAAATACCCCAAGTGCGCTGTAATTCGTCTACTCAACGCCAGAGCCTGATTTGCTGATTAGCAACACTCTTTCCGTCATATTCTGAAACCCAATTACAACGCCACTGACAAGACAAACGGCCAAACAGTTGCGACTCCAGTCTCCCAGCCTGGGCCACGTGAACACCCTTATGCAAAAACAAATCAAAAGAGCATAAAAAGTCGTAAATCTGTGCCGAAAACCAAAAAAAAAAAAAAATACAAACCAACGGTCTTAGAGCATGTGCCATAGCCGAAAAGGCGAAGAAAAAGTCTGGCTAAAACCACGGCCAAAAACCTCTAGCCAAGACACTTGGCCACTCGAGACAGCGGCTGCTGTGATAAAATATGAGACAGTGGGGCAGACAGTCAGCGGTTTCGGTTTTTTGGCGGTGCAAAACGTGGGGCAGGCAATGATTCAGTACAAAAGCAGCCAAAGGAAAGAAGTCCGCCGAGACACTCGAATATATATGACCCGCCGGACAGACGTCCGAGCACTAGACGCCACCTAGCGAGCGAGTGGGGAAACCAACCTGTCAGCCCAAGATATAAAACTCCGATTAGAGATGTGAACTGGGGTGTTCAATGATGTTGCGATTAAATTGACTAATTGGAATTAATATATTTAATAAATAAGGAAGATGTTTGAAAAGAATTCATTTTGTACTCAAAGGATTTAATTTAAGTTAAATTATTATTGAATTAGTTAAATTATATTGCATGCGTCTTTCAATACAGTCTCTTTTCTTACTGTGGCGAATGCTTTCTATTACTGTATTCTAGTTATTTTAAACTTTAGAATCTAAATCTATTTCTTAAATAGCGAAAAGAAGCCGTGTCACGTTGCCTGCGCCAGCATACTCATTCGCTCTCTCCATATGCAGAGTGGGTTCCTTTTTGAAAATGTCATGCTTTTGTTGCTATTTCCAATATTTATTTATTTGCCAGGCAGTGCGCCGATGCATTAGAGGCAATAAAATAAATAAAAATTGAAATTGACCACGTCAGAGAATTTTGGCATTCATAATGCATGAGTTTTGATTTCTTGGCGACGTCGCCGTTGGCCAAATATAAAAAAAGGTCCAGCGCGAAAAATCACTTAACTTTTTCATTGAATGCGGATAGCAGGATTTATGTTAACTACTCGACTTGTTATAATTGGTATATTAAATGATTTAACAGCCTGCCTGTGCTCGCAGCCCAAACAGAAATCAATTCGCATCGCGAGAGGGTGTAGCATGGGATTTGGATGTGGGACCTGGAATGGAACTCTGACTTCGAATCCCCGACTCTGGACATTCGCCTGAAAACTGGCTTAATATTATTTATGAGCCGACTGCTCGCCATATCACGTAATAATCACGCACATAAATGGCCAGTTAAATGCTGGCCAGACCTCTCGGGCCAGTTGCATTTCATATTTCATCTCGGTTGATATTTGCAAAACATGCGCGAGAGTGGCGCAAATAAAAAATTAAGTAATAGATTTTGTCGCTGCGATAACGCAAAAGTGCTAAAATATTTCAAAATGCGTCAAAGCTAATTTATAGATAATTTTTATTTAACAGCGACGAATTGAACGCCGATTAGACCACCAAACGAGGTACTTTCTGATTTGTGGGAGTACAGAGTTTGTGGACTCAAAGATCTGATTAAGGTGGCATTTTTATACTTTAAAGCTTGAGTGACGTTTTTGGGTTTATTGTTTGGTATATCAGGCTCTTAACAATAATCAGAGTTACTTTCATAATACAATTAAATATTTATTTAAATATTTATGAGACATTTTTGGCAATAAAACTATACGTCAAGTTTCCTCAATACCTCAACCAACTCAAGGAAAACTCTACCCAAGTCAGTTGAACAGCCCGCTTGTCAATTGTACTGGCACAACAGCATCACACAATTACAAGAAAATTGCCAGCGATTGATGTCCATGGAACGTCATACCGATATCCAATAGCCAAGACCACATCCATGCCATGTCCGAGCGGAAAACATGCCGTGACTGCCAGGGAGTCGCGGACTCGGTTTCGGATTCAGAGTCAGGGCTGACAGTTGAATCACCTTCATTTTTAATGGAGACAAGTGTCAGTAATTTATGCACAATGGCCCCGGCAAAACGAAGAAGATGCTGCACAAACAAGCGCAGAAATTGATGCACAAGTTAAACAAATTAAAATCGATTGTCGGCCAGCCAGCCAGGCTCTGGATCTGGCTCTGGCTCTCCAGTGAACCTGAGCTTGAGTCTCGGCCATAGACTTTGACTGTGACTGAGCCTCGCTTCCAGGGTCAGGTTAGTGTGCGCGGGGTCAATGCGAATTGTGTGAAAATGACCGCAGTCGGTCGGCGATTCTCTGAGTGTAAGCGATCTTGGCACTTCATTATTCACGCGCGTGCTTCGTTCAAGGCTCGCGGCTGGCTCGAATCTGGACCCTGGCCATAAGACTGGCTCTAAGTTGGGTCCCTGGCGGAAATGTCAATGGCAAATCACTTAATTTGTATGGCAATTTTCGCCATTCGACCGCTAGGAGAAAAGAAAACGTGCTGGGGAAAATTGTGGTCAGTGCTCACGATGGTGCAAATTCGATCAAATAATGTACAAACATTATTGTGGATTATCCCAGTGGTGTTTCTTTTTAAGTTTCTAAGCTGTGATCGTTTGTCGTTCGACAGTTAAGTTGCCCCGGAGCAGGGGACTCTCCGTGACCTCTCGAGACAGGGTCAGAGAGGTCAGTCAAGTGGGATCTACCAGTGCTACATAGTTGCTTGCTTAGCTTAATTCTTGAGAAGTGCAGAGGGAGACGCTGAAATGGGACGGTATTTAAGAATATGTAATTATCAAAATTCAATTATTCGAGTGGTTGGTTAATTTTTTAATTATTTGTATCTTTAAAAAAGATAAAAATTCTTTTTTTGCAGAATTTGTAATTCTTTTATCGCAGCTTAACCTATGTAAGAGCACTTGTGGTGATGTCAGGTCATCTAATAAGCTCCACAATGGAAAACGCAGAGAGCAAAAACGACAATAATGAGCTACGGACAAGCTACAATGGCTCAGCCTCATCAGTGGTTCTGTACAAAAGCTCTGCGATCCACCCTCATATGGCCACATGTCAACCCTCTCCTAGCCGCCAGATGACACACCCACATCACAATCCATACCCACGTCCTATGAAGACGCGTGTCGCTGGTCAGCCCACAATGGAGTTGGAAATTTAGACGGAACGATGGAGTTCGCGATAGCGGAGCGCGTGTCACACAACAACAAGTCAAACCGGGAAGCAGACGATCCCCAGAGAAGGAGTACCAGGACTAGGACCACGACCAGGACCTGCATACTGCCGGCAAAGAAGGTGGAACTGCAGAAGGTCGCAGCAGAACAAAACGGAACGTGCAAAGTGTGGGTCACGTGTCGCATATTAAGCACTGAACGCTGCTCGAAACGTATGTCAAATGTCCGGGCCATCGGCAGCGAGGGGTTAAGCCGCCGGCGCGCGCGAAGCGAGGGGTTAAGCCAACAGGGCGAGGGTGTTCAGGCAGCCGTGACGCCCACTTGCCACCCTCACCCTTAGCGCCTAGCTCATCCCTTCCCCTTGTTGACTTTCAACTGTGTGGCCAGCGAGCAATTACATGAAACAGTGAGGGTACACTGAAAAAAATATGTATTCCTAAGTATACCACGCATTTACTAAATATATATATTTATGCGTATTTGTCAATACAAATTTCTTAGCATAATATCAATATTAAATATTTATTACCAAAAATAATTTATATTTTAAATAAAATGCTAATCCTTTATTACTAGCAAGTAATTTTTTTATTAAAAATTTATTTTAACATTAAGTCCTCTTTTCTCTCTATGGAATGACGTCAAGTAAATAATATCATCAGCGTTTGTCGCTCATTAATGGATCGAACAGAACGTAGGGTGCAAAACCACCCCTGAGTCCCTTGCAACTTGCCATTTAATTTGGCTTAATTTAATTTTTACTGGTAGCTACCAGAAACTGCTACAGCGGCAGTTTTGCCAAATTCACAGCGATTGTGATTTGACAATTGTGGGAATATGTGTTGGGACAATATTGAATCTGTCAATTCATACCACCCCGGGTTGCATATTCTTATGTTCCATGAGCATTTCACCGACTTTGTATTGAAACATGTGCAATGATGCATGGCCACTTTATGAGGGAACACCATTAGAAGCGCACACATCATCATCGATGGGTTGCAATAATTGATATCTGTTTAGTCACTATTTGATTTCTGATCTGCGATCACCCACCCCCAACCAAGGGGCGAAAAAGGTCGCTCAACATTAACCGTTAATTGTTTTGGGTCGACTTAGCGCACATATTTACCCAGGATTGGTCATAGAATGAAGTGCATTTGCAATGGGAAATTTAGGGAGATTCAAGCGTGGGAATAGGAAATCGATGGACTTGCTCTAATGGAACCTTTTATGACTTACTCATTGATTTCAGGTGTGATCAAAACCGGCAAAGTGTGACTGCCTTTACATGGGAAAATATCAGAAATATTATAAATGAAGTTAAATGTTATATTAGTGATTCTAATGATTTCTGTTTTATCATGGGAACCTTTAAGCGCCATCCATTCGGGCTGGGGACTTGTGGGAACTGGTTGGTTAATTTACTAACTGAGACAATTTAAAACAATTGAGTTACCTTTCCTAGATTTGGGCAAATACTATGGCTTAGTATCGGAATCGAGAGCCATCAAAAATGGATCAATCAAATTGATTTTCTGGACTTGATTGCCAGTCCGTTTCTTGGCCCCAAACCAATTTTTGCCAGCCTGAATCCATAAAATTAGCACTAAATATTGTTCGTTTGCTGAGCTCATTAAAGTCCGAATCTATGCATGCAATTTGCGGCTAATGTCTTAAACCCTAGTCCCAAAGATGGGAGGGCCAGGGCCATTGCCAGCCAGCTATCCAGTCAGTCCGTCAGTTTAAATGGCCCATCTGAAAGCCGAGACCATTACAGGCCATTACAAAAAGGAGTTCGAACGACGAAGAAATGTTAAAAGCAAGTCCAAACTAATTTCAAGCACCCTCAGGTGATGAAGACAATTAAATATTCGTGATTTAACGATCACTTTGCAATGCTCCAAACTGTCAGGCAGAGTCGGGCCTGCTCAGACGTTCCGAGTCCCATTCCGCCAAATGTAAATGACTTCGAGACGGACGATGGCTAGCTAAAATTTCTAGCGGCCAAGATAAAGATCACACAGTGGACCTGGCCAAAAAGAACTAAAGCAGCCTCTTTTCTCCCTTGTTTTGTTTTAATTTTTTTTTTTTTCGGTTCCGTGCTCATCACGAATTTTCCAGCGAGCCAAGAGGAGCAAGCAAACTGAAACAGGTTATGGCCAGTTTGCAGCTTTGTTGTTGCCAATTTGCCTATCAACAAGCGATCGATTAAGTACGCCTACCAAGCCGCAGTTCGGGATTTGGGAAGGCTAACGTTTCGTCTGCATACAGCCAATATTGGTCACAAAGTCAAAATGTTAATAAATGCAGTCGGTCCGCAGCTGAATCTGAATCTGAAGCCGGCCTGAATCCGCAAGGCGGCTTCCCTGGCCGGCGGATTCTGATTTCGAGACGACCCACCCACCCACAAGTAGAGAGTGGTCAAGTTAAAGCTGCCGATGCTGCGGCAGCAGATTCCAATCAGGTGTAATAATTCTTATTGGCAACGCTTCGTCGAGAAGACTTTCTTTTAATATGCCCCGGCGACTGGCGATGGACTCGTGATCCGAAACTGGGAGTAAATAGTTCTGGAACAACAATGTTTTTTTGGATAAAATATTTAAGAAATTTAAATTGAATTTAAATACAAGCTAACTTATATAATGAAGTATATAATTGGGGAACACTTTATGCTCTCACAGTCTCATAAAGTTAGAGCTGAGACAAAGATTTCCATAAAATTCAAACGAGACAAGCTTTTAATGGCACTTCCTGTGCCCTTTTCTGCAACGTGCACTTTTAAAATACATTAATATCATGACTAGTTTCTGGTAACTCAACACCTAATACTATTAATTAATTTTTATGGCTATGGCAAAGGCCAATATCTGAATGTAGTGTGACGATTTGATTTTTAAAAAACCCATAGAGATGGCTAATAATTTAAATGGCTACTTAAATGGATTTTAATTACCATAGGAACCTGCAGAACGCTGGTCACGAGTCCATCTCCTTGGCCGTCGTTTACTGTTAGACGCAGAAGAGCTTGAATTGGATTTCTCTCTTTCTCTCTGCGCACTTCACGATTTTTGATTGATCGTGCATACTAAACTATAAATCCATCGTGATACATTGGGGCGATCAGGCGAGCCAAGTCGGACGTTCGAAGCTCTTGAATGGAGCGGGGGGCAATGGTTTGGATATATGTAGGTAGGTAGGTAGGTGGTGGTGGGGCTTGAGCTGGAGCTAGTCTCCCGATCGGGAAAAACCCATTTTCATATTAGCAGAGCACACACATCGAGGGCTCTGCAAATTTGTGGCATCAATCAGAGGCGGCTAATGCAGGCCGTTAATCGTTTCGTTTCTCAGTCGACTGCACTTTGCCTAATTTTGGTTGCGTTTTTATCGCACACAGCTGCTGGAAGAGTTTTATTGGGCATAAATATCTTTGGGGTACAACTAATTAGTGGGTGTTTGTCCCAGGCAAGGTGTCCCAGCGCCCCCTTCACATCCCTCAAGCGGATCGGATGGGGTGGAGCAATGATGTTAAATCAATTCCCCCAGCGATGTCGCACTTAACTTTCCCCCTTTTCTCGCTAGGTATTTTTGGCGCTGCCTCTGGAAAATTATTGAAATTTTTATACCGCCAGTGGGCTCTGCGTCGTCCGTCGCCTATTTCGATGTCTGGCCTGGCATTAAATGCGATTAAATTGATTCCCCACCAAATGCCATCAAATCGCAGCGTTTGACTTTGATTTTATATCTCTTTCATCGCCGGAGGCTTTGTCACCTTTCGCCCGAGTTCTCCAAAAATTGGGGATTCTCAGAGCAGAGACCTCCCTTCCGCTGACGGATTGTCCCGTGCAAGAAGTTTTACTGCATTTTGAGAGTAAATCTGTGGCCGTCGTAAAAGTTGTTTTTATTCTTTTAGTATCCCTGCACCGACTACAAAATCCCCCTTGCGATTGCCCGTTTTATGTGTGTCGCAACTAAGCCAAATTCAGCGATTATGGGCCATCATGGGTGTGTTTGCAGCTAACAAAACATAACATATCGATTGATATGGGGAAATAACACTTGGACCGGCTAAGCCCCGTTGAAAACAAGACGTTTATGTCCTCTAAGACTGGAAAATGGGATGCCGATGGCTGTTCAAGAAAATTATTTTGTAAATACTGGTATTCTTCACTTTTGAATAGGGATTTGAGAAGCTTTTTCTTTGGAATCCAAGAAAAGCCTTTTACACAAAAGTATACGAAATTTAATTACTTGTGTTAATAAAAGGGATTTCGTTTTGGATATCAATTAAGTATGCTGCTTTTTAGGCAAGTAACATTATAAAAAACAAAGCATGGAATGGAATATATATTTGTAAATATAATATAAATATAAATAATTTTTCAAGTTTGACTAAAAAACTTTGTTATAATTCCTTTAAATCTACTTTTGGATTTGAATCATCTACCCGTTGTAGCATTTTCCTAAATTTTCCTCAACCAAACTTCCATCTGCTGGATATCCACTGACAGGCTCATTTGTTGCTGGTGAGCCCTGTCTCCCAAGTCTCCAAAATCCGGGCCTCATTAGCCCGCCTAAGGCAGTGATAGCTGCCAACAAGTGTGTTGCTTCCCGATCCCCACTCCCGATGACAATTGCTTTCAAATGTTTCTAATTAAAAAACCGAGCCCAGGGAGAACACCACAATGCCAAGGTACAAGATCGCCCGAAGTCATGATGATGGTCTATTTTTGGTGCCAGCATATCCATATCCAGCTGTCGGAAAACTCGCTACTCCGGGCCCTTAACTCGCCGTGAAGTGTAATGTGACCGTGGCGGGAGGAGCCGCCTTTTTTCCTCTAATCATAAGCATTTGGCTATGATTTAGTGCCGCCCAGACTGCGACACGTGTTCCGTGAAACTGAGGGGAGTACGGGCACTCGATACCAAGGGTCGGCATCCTTTCAAGCTGATTTTTCACACGCCCGGACCAATTCCACGTGAGATTTTTCGATGAGGCGTTCAGTCCTCCTCCTCCCACCGCAGGGCATTATAATAATGTTTAGCTCGGGGCCATTTTTTGGGGTTTTCCGTAATTCAATAACTCACATTGCTGCATTCGGGTGTTTTTTTGGCGCCCCCAAGTCCACATAAATTGAGTTGCTTTAATACGGTGTATTTAATACAGTGGCCTCTGGGACATTAAATGCATATTTTATGAGGGCATGGAAAGATTCTAGTAATTCCTATTTTTTCTGTTTTTACAAATTACTTTCTACTCTTTTTTAAATAAGTAGTAGCAAATCAACCTATGCAAAGAAGAGAAATGCGTTTAAGGAACAAAATACAATTTTTGTTATTATAAAAGCAAATAGTAGCTTCTTAAAGCCTATAAAAAAACGGAAAATATTTTTAACAAATACCTGGCATTAGCAATAGTTTATCACTTTCATCATATATACAACTGCTGCTTTGAAGTAACCACTGTATTTAGTAGTACTCCCTTATCAACCCCACGCAATTCCAATTACCAACGAGTTGGCTGGTTAATTCTGTTTGCATTCGGCGGCGCCCGGTAAATTAACCCCTTCGCGGAGTCTGGTGGCACACTTTCGCCCTAAACAGCGACATAATTACCACGGCACTTCACACAGTTAATTGCCAGACCAGTCTAGGCATATGTATATATATATAGATATATATATATATAGTACACCCCGCCTTCAAAGTTAAAGGGTTTCGCTTCATTGTTTCCATTTGGCTGCCAGCGGGCTGTTGAATCGCCTCCATATGAACCGATGGTCTGTGTTTTTGTTGATTTTAGCAACTTTATCGACGTTTAACACGTCGAGTGGTCGCGAGGGTGCTGCTGGTTCATAAATGAGTTAACAACAGATGTTTACATCATTTTTATTGCGTCCATAAATGTTAACCCTCTAGAATGATTTTAAATGGGGCTGTGGAGTGCAGAAGAATGGCAGTTAAGTTGTAAGCTGCATTACTTCGCAATTGAAATAGCCAAAGAAAAAAAGTATCTACAAGAGACTTGTTTGTTTTACTATCTGTCTTTGATCGGCGTAACCAGAATCGCAAGTTCTCACGTTGCTTTTGGCCAAGGCAAAGCAATTAAAATAAACCAATAATCGATTGCATTTAGCAGACCTAGCCCAGCCAAAACGTGCATTTAATTGAGGCTGGTAGCAGATTATATAAAATTATATTTTAAATCAAATAGCAAATAACGGAAACCGGCCAAAAAATAGCCCACTGCCAAACAATTTAAGCCACCCACTCGAAGCGAAGGACGTGGCAGTTGCAACTGCGGCGCCAGGGGCCAGATTATAACGATCTCTCAGTCTCCGAAACCCAGAAAGCTCAAGAAATCACCGTAAAACGGGCAGACAGAAACAATGCCAGTTCGATCGAAACTCTGCGACAGTCGAAACATAACCCGCGGGCTACTCAGACTTAAATGAAATTGAAATGGCCACACAATTATATTTTTTGAAAACGTTTTTCTACCGCTTTTCAAGAATGGTATTGGTTCCAAGTGCTTACAGCATTTGCCAGCTGATCGACCGATCAAGCCGATAGGAAGTGGCATACAGTTCCGAACTTCCTCAGCCAAAGGAAAGACTTCGTCGGTATGATTTGTCGCCCATTTAGCGGATTATGATGCCGCCGCCGATGATGCAACAAAGCTGGCCCAAAACAATGGCCACTGAGCACGTGCAGACCTTGCCATAATTTACAAATCCGCTAACGTAAAACGTTGGCAACGCGGAGGTAAACGGGGATCCAAAAAGGTTGGATCCAGAATGCCCTTACCAAATGTTGTAGAAGCCAAATAGTATCTAAAGTAACTATATAAGTAACATATTTTGAGGGTTAACCACAAAGAGTAAGATGTTTGCAAAAGACTCGATTTAATAAATTAATAAAATTAAATACAAATTTTGTAGCATCTTCAAATCAATAACAATAATAACCAATGGTTTCAAATGTCATAAATACTATTAGAAAGGGTATTATTATCGAAACCAGTAGATGGACAAGCTTAGGTTTAGGTAATTTGGCGAACGCTTTTCCTATCTGCAACTCGTTGGCAGCATCTTGCATTATTATTGCGCTTATTATTATTATTATTTTGATGGGGTCTCCTTTGCGTCTTTGTGATGTTGTGGCTTCGAAGCCAAAGTTAGTATTAGCGGTGGTCAAAAGCGGAGAGACTTGCATTTGCATCTGCCTATTTGCATCTGATGCCCGAATGTCTCTGGGGTTGGGTGTCAAAGTTCAATCAAATGAATGGCACCCACAACGTTTAATGTCTTTGATGGTTTTATTAGTCGAATGCCGCCGACAAATCAGCAGACAGACAGACCAGCTCCACTGACTCATTAGCCATTGTTGTGATGAAGTTGTTGGCGTATTTTGTCTGCTTTGCTGTTGGCCAGCCGGCTGCGATTTTTTCAACTGATTACTGAGATCTGCAGCATGGCTTTATTTTTATTGCATTTACTGGTGTGCAATTTGCGGCCGGCCACAAAAAGTTCAAGGTTCCAAAATTAAAAAGTAGCCCAGCCAGGCGATTGAATCGATCGATGATGATGGGACCCCAAGGTTGCCACGCATCCTGGGGCGATCCACATTTTGTTGGTGGGTGTGTGGATCCACAGAATGTGGGTTGAGGTCACTGGGTGGGGACTTGAGCAGAATGGACAATGGTATTGTATTTGGTTAACAGGCCTAAAGGTCTTTCAAAATACTTTAATGGTTAGAACTTATAAACTATGATAGTTTTTCTTCTGCATATTTCTGCAGGGAGAAATTATATTATACGTTAACCACTTTATAGAAGTGTACTAAATTAAAATACAACCGTGTAATGCAACTACAATATTTATTGTCATCTCAAGAAACCACAGATGTTTCAAGAACCATTAGGTTTTCATACTTAATCCCCAAAGAAACCGCACAAAATATACATCTCCCCATCTATTTATAAGACCCATACAGCTGCAGATTTTCAATTTCTACGATTTCGGGTGCCAAACAACCCTTCCCATAGCATTACTTCCGATATTTTCCTAGCCCAAGAATAGCGCACTTCCTCCGCAGATGGAACAGGTGTGAGGTGGCTCGAATCACAAGCGCGTGTGCGACTTGTGCCTGGATCCTCATCTGCGATCCGTTCGTCGGTCTGGGGATATACGAAGCTGGGCGGCACGACGTCGACATCGGTAGTAACAACAAAGACAACGGCATTCACTCGAGTGACACCTTTTCGACCAATGCATCTGCACAATTACGAGCGGAGCCAAAGTATCAGATTTCTGAAGAAGGCAGAGCCACCAGCAGAAAACTGAAAGACGACGACCAAGTACCGAAAACAGAGAACTCCTTTCTTTTACGCGCCACTGAGAAACGGCACATTGCACATGTCCATGTCCATGTCCGTGTCCGTGTCCATGTCCTGAGCCCTGGATGCGACTTGCAAGTCTTGGAAAAGAGTCGGGGCACTGGGACACAATGCTGCAGAGCTACAATCACAATCCCAATCAGTCACCCCCATCAGAAAGGCAGCCTCTGAAACAAAAGGGCTCTGCGAGTGCGTGCGGGCTAGAGATGGCAGCGTGAGGAGTTTTAAACAATGTTAATTAGTCTTTAAAACATATTAAATAAAACTGGGTGGTAAGAAATTTTTTAAAAATTTTTACATTATTAAATTATTTTACATAAGCCTTGAATTTGCCACCAAAGTCGATTATTAAACGAAACAAAAATAACGTATTTAATAAGTTTTCAAAATTGAAATTTTTAAAGGGGTTTTCTCTTTCAATTCGAATATGATTGTAAAACTATTGAAATATTAAAATATGTCTATAACTTTTAGCTTCTATATGGGTATTTATTTCACCGGCATTTCTTTAATTTAACGAAAAGTGACGATGCGATAGTCTAAGCATCTCAAATCGCATACCAAGGACCATCTCTAACTGTGTCCTGGCCTTAGGTGCGGGTGTATCGCCTTGGACCCGGTATTGATTTCATGTTGACGCTGCAATATTTCTCTTAATGAAAACAAACAATGAGACGCTGATGCGGAGGCCACGGGCCAGAATGCAGGCAGCTGGCTCGCAGGCAGGAGGTTGGATGGCTGGCAGGCTTACAAAGTGCGTGTTATTAATATTATTGGCCCACAGGCTGCTCCCGACTATTGGCCACACAGGGCGAGCAGGGGCCAGTTGAGCGGTGCCCAGTTGGCCACTTGGCAACTCGTCCTGCCGAGATGTGTGCTGCGAGATAATTGTGGCGGGCAGGTCGTGCCAAATTCCACACGACGGAAGACAAGACCATCGAGATGGAGCTGGAGTCGGGGCCAATTTAAAACCAATTTAAAGTTTAATGAATTCATAAAGAAATCAGTGACTGCACTTTCAAAACATAATCTGCCGACATTCCGCCTTCTCCTCATGGCGTGCCAAATCTCATAATCAGTCAATAACTTTTGCCGCCTTCAAGCACGTGGCCATGCACTTAGAAAAAGGGTCCAGTAATTGGTTTTTAGCTATTTCATTTCAGAAATAATTGAACATTTTGAAGGTAACTCATTCCATATTTGTTCAAATTTAGTAATCATTTGCCTTAAAAACATTTAAATTCTTGCATATCTAGAGATCCAGGGACTGCAGAGGCTTCATTTGTTGTTCCTTTTTCGAAGGACCAAAACTTTTCCCCGAGTGTGAGTCCTCCGTCCGACATTGCCTCGAACTTGGATTTCCACTTGGCCGTATTTTATGGGCAATCGAAGTGAAATCAATGGCAGTGCCTGCATGCCATTAACACGAAAGTCGCCTCGATTGCGAAATCGCTTGAGGCCATCGCGAAGAGAGTGGAGACGAGTACGCCGGCTCCAAAGAATCTCAGATGGACGAAAGACCCAGACCCAGACCCAACCCCAGCCCGAGTCCCAGTTTCACAGTGCCAGTCTTTGATTCGTTAAACAAATTTTATTATTGAACAGATTTCCGAAGCATGACAGTTATTAATTGCAAATATCGCTTAATTCATCGCTTCAAAACGACAACACATCGCATAGTTCGGGCCAATCCTCCAAACAACCTGTAATCACGACACGATTCAGGCCAGGATTTCGATGCGGGGAGAGGCTCTGGCCAAAGTTATGGCCAAGTTGTGCTGGCTCTGATTTCGCCGGGTGAGCGGCTGGGATCGAGGATGTATGTAATTTACATGGTTGCATTCCATTGACACTGATCATCAGTTAATTTGTTTCTTTATTGCCCGTATGGCTAAAAGTGAATGCGAGTCGTTTGTTTTCGGCAGTGGGACACTTCTTATCCACCGCGATCGGGTCGAAGAAGAAGTGAAGGTAAAAAGTCCCGACTGATTGAAAGATGGCAATGAGTTATGGCCCAAAATCCGATCAAATTGCACAGAGACCCAGATCGCCGAAAAACAAACCGAACGGCTAAAACAAACTAAGACCCCGAATTAATACTAATTGGACTGTCACAATCCATTTGGCAGGCTAAATGCCGGTTGTGCCAGCCAGCAGCCCCACATGCATCTATTGGATGCAGTTTCAATTTTTGGATACAGATACAGCCACCCACCGCATGATCGAATCATTAGTGAAAGGTTTTAGGGCACTTGATCGATCGGGCCGGCTCGTTAGGCCCCAATAAATGCACTTAGCGATCGGATACAAGTCAAATATTTTCACAACCAAACGGACTTGGCAAAAGATTGATTGTGTTGACTGATGGTGTTGTGGATCGTTCGCCGCAATTGGCCATATTTTCTCCACTGCAACAGTGGCAACTGCAACCTCCGACTGGCAGATATCGTGATGGCCCCGTTTTATTGATGGATTAAGGGCGATTACGCGATCGTTGTCCGATTCAAGTTAGCATAGAAAAGGCAAAGTGGCTGAAGGGCCAAAGCAGCCGTAGCTCTCGTTGTTTGCTGAAGACCAGAAAGCCCCGATTGGAAGATGCCGAGGATAGTACTCTCGAGGGACTATTGCGCAATCGATAATCATGACATCGGCGGGCCCGAATTGAGCTGTCATGTCAGACGGCAGTTAATCAATGTGGCCCAGCGGAAAATACATAATCAAATTAACTGCCAGAAGAGAAGTCCGAGTCAGGACAATGCTGCCAATGTAGGCCACAACGGAACGAACAAGACGATTGTTGTCTAGCAATCTCTGGGGCTAGAAAACAGGGTATTAAGGGGGTGATGAGCTTTGTGGGGCTGCTTGATGCATTTAAAATAATGAATATAGCCCGATCACTGTAAGTGCAGTTTTTAATATACAGTTTAATTATAAACTATACCTAAAGTAGCTGATATATATAGACTTTATAGTTATTATCTTGTAAGTAGTTCCCAGTATTTAAATTTTACGTTCACAATTCTTTACTTTCCAGAATATTTGGAATCAAGCTGAGAACCTACCATTCGAATCCGCGATTTCTAAGATTGACTCGATTTAGAGGTCCGCTTGGGGCGGCAAGTGATTTGATTGCTGGCCATTGCCCGGGGTCGGGTGGCGGATAGGATTCGGGTTGGGATTGAGTCGCCGATTGAAGACCGGATCGGGGTTGGGGTCCAGCAGTGGCTGACTCAGTTCAAACAAGTTGCTGGCGGGAGTTATGAAATAATGCATTATAATTTGCAGGCAATTGGCTGGATGGGAGATGCACCTTGTGGTATGGGCATGTTTGTTTCTGCCCCTTTTCCACCCGCTCCTCGTAGAGGCACTTTGGCTCCCTCTTTGTTTTGCATAATTGTGGGAAACAACCAGCGGGTTTTTTTCGGCCATTCGAGCTGGACTTGCTAAGTAGGCTAAGGTTCGTTATGGCATGCCTGGCCACTGACTCAGTCCCTCCGAAATCCGTCCCCATCCAGCCTTCTGGTATTTGATAAATTGAGCGCCTGCTATCGAGGGCTATCGGAACGACGAAGTGCAGGCAGCTATCGAAGGCGATCGCCGTTGAATCGCAGTGATTAATACGGAGTCCCAGAATGGAGATGACGATGCCTGGGGAACAGGTTTCAACTGCACTTGGCGCCTGCTGCACAGGAACAAAATTCAATATATATTTATGATTCCATGAATGAGAAAGATGGTAATAAGGCCGCATTTATAAATTGCATGTATCAAATGAAATGATACGAATCTAAAAATATACAATTCAATGGCAGTTGTAAGAATCTTTTCTTTACATTGTCAAAAATTATTATATTATGTATCTCCATCTAAATGGAGCCAATTTAAGCCTCTTTTTCCTAACTGACTGGCCTGTCACCTCTCTCCCCAGCTTCAGTACACACCCAGTTCCGTCGCCTGGATACGATACCATCCCATCCGATCGGATTCGATCTGTCCCGGGGCGATCCTCATTAGCCTTGCGCGCCTTGCTCCGTCGCTCGCTAATCAATTGTCGCCGTATTAAGGTCGCACTCCACTGCCTTTTTCAGTCGCTATCAGCACTGCCATCCCATTTTGGCGCTTCATTTAAATCATAAAACAAAGTACGACTTCCAGATTTATGATGTGAAATGAGCGACTGCAAAATGCGCTGCACTTGATGGCAAAGGTAAGGTAGTTATCATAACTTAAACTATACCTCTCTACGCGATTCTCAAGAATATTAGTTCGTACTTTGAAGTCCCTTCTTTATTGGCCATAATATATTTGAAATCTTTACAGATTTTAATAATTTTAATTATTTTAATTATAAAGAAAGTTAAAAACACTGATCAACTGGATGCTCTACACAGATTTCGCAGATTCACCCAAGTGTGTGACAGCTTGCATTTTTGGTCGCCGTTGGTTTGCCTTTGCTTTTGCTAAATGTGACACTGAGGCTACTGTTCGTAATGGTGTTGGCATTAAAATGGATTACACACCGAAAGCGGCTGCCTGAAATTAACCGAAGTATCTCAACTGAACCGAGCTGAGCTGAGCTTTCGCCTGGCGTGGCCCACTCCCCAATTGGCACCTGTGTTTTCGGATCCCCGATTGGAGTTGGAGTGGCTGCCAGGCGACCGGACTGGTTTGCGGAACACATAAATATGTATAAACCGAGGCTGGCACATGGAAAAAAGGTGTTCCTTGTTGGTGCGTCTCTGTCTGCGTCTCGGTGCTTTAGTGCAAAGCGGCATTTATTCACGGCATTTCGATTTCAATTACGATACAAATTGTCATTAATGTTGGAAAGTTGTTTTCGCAATCGTCGGGCGGAAGATAGCGCCGGCGGATCGAAGGAGATCGGGGGCGGTTAGCCATGATTTTGGTGGAGTGGATAGGCTTAGAACACGGCCAGGCCAGAGCGACTATCAACTGAACCTGTGTCACAATTGATTGACTTTGCAGCAATCGCAGTTCGGGCTCATGAAACAAGCAGTTCTCCCCCCTTCTCGGGTGACTATTAAATGCTCATAAACCACAATTATAATTTCCATATCTGTTGCGCTTGTGCACCGAAAAACCACACCTCAGATTTACTTGACTTGCCACACGAAATACGAAATACGAGTGTGTGCCCAGAATTCTTACTCATAAATAAAACATTTTTAATTTCCCATAATTTTCGACCCGCAGCGCACCGCGAATTTCTCGTGCGGGGAGTGTGTCCGATTCGAACAATATTTAGAACGATCGATGAAGAAACCCCGATTTCCGATCTCCAACCCCAGTCGGTTATTAAAGTTACACTTGAAAAAACAGTCTGCGCTATTTTCTGTATGTAAGGAGTGCTTATGCACATTATTGTTATACACATAACAGAATATAGGTTAAATAGTTTCAATGCTCTCCGAAATTAGGGGTAGCTATTTTTCTTCAGTGCAAGCCCAGATCGACTAACCTGCGACGACGTCTTCAGACCAACCCAAAAGAACTTCCGCGACGAACGGCAAACACGGGTCACCGTTATGCCCCAGTGCCACCCCCACCGCGCCTACCTGTACATATTCCATAACCGAACTGATCTGAGCGGGGTCCTCCATATGCATACCACATACTACACCTTGAGTCAACGAATCGAACGGACAGCGCCTTAAATTTTTATTTGGGTTTGGTGGCCGCCCTGTCAACGTTCCAGCATTGCGTACTTGTTAAAATATGTTTTCGATGATCGCACACGGCTGCACTGGGAAAAAAAGATGCTGTCAACTGTCCTCCCTAAAAGAAATATTTTTTAAGCTAAAAACCGCCATGGATTGGTTCTGTTCCGAAATCAATTTTATAATAATGGTAATAATAACAATATTCATTTTTTTTATGATTTACATATATCGGTATTCACTATCTGTAATCTTAATAGCATTTAAAAATGTTTTTAATTTAATTTTATAGGTAACCGATTTTTCCCGCAGTGCATTCACACATTTGCTTGTTTGCCTTTTGAAGCGCTGTGTTTTTTCGTTTATTTCGAAAGCGTTGCCCAGAAGATGACAGCGGCGACTTGGAGGTGGACTTGGATCGGCGATCGGTGCGTTATTGAAGCGAAACAAGTGTTTAGTCACCCAAACAGAACATCGCAGGTAAAATGGGTGCTCCTTCACGGGACCCCTCGCACATCACCGCCCTGGAAGCCCCTACAAAGTGCTCCTCCTTGGACTCAAGTCAAACTTGTGGAGCGCACCCCAAAGCTGTCATCCGACTGCGTGGCATGCCTTATTTGGTTAGGCTTCATTGAAGGTGCACCTTTGTTACGCTCAATGAGCGATATGTTTGTCGTCTCTTAGGAGGTAGCACATCCACTTTGTTGGCGATCGCCATTCCCGTCCCCATCCCCAACCTCCTGAACCATCGCGATCGGTAATGGGTTCTATATGTCTGCTTGTAGCATGTGCCCGGTCAGTTTTGTTTCTTACGACATGTTTAAGAGGTTGGGGTTAAAGTAGATCGGCTTTCCGAGAATTAGGGACATAATTAATGCTCGTGGGTTTCCGGTCAGCAGATTCACTCAAATTAAAGAAGTCCAATGGGGGAACCTTATATGCTAATAGCCCATGAAACTTACTACACAAATCAATATAGATATCATAGTTTTGGAAAGTTATTGTTTAGTAATATTCTAATGCATATTCTTACCATAGGTTTGCGCAATCCATCTGTAAATTCTATTTTGAACTTTCCGTTTTCCAAGAGAAATGGCCTTTCTTATGGGCTTACCCGCAAGATCAATGTTCTGCGATCGACCCAAGATTTACGATCGCATTTCATAATTTATGTCACATTCTAGGGCCAAACCGAACCATTTGAAAATACCCCCGCCATAATTATGGAGCCCCACTGCTGTTCAGTTGCAAAATGATCGGCAGCTGGCCACCCCGCTTTGCTGTATCTATCGGATCGATCTGGCTAAGCGCATCTCCGCCGTAAACCTTATGACATTTTTATGTTAATGCAACTTTGACTTGGGTTGCTGCTCCTCCGGTTTGTTCCTACCGAATGGCGCCCGCCTCGATTTTATTACCTTCTAAATGTTGCGTTAAGTCCGCCATTAAACGATCGACGCCTGTGCCGTATGTTTACAGATTTGTCGTCATAATTGCTTTTTAATGCCTTATCTATCGGACCGGTCTGCCTGCCCGCCTGTCTGTCTGTCCCCATATCTTTCAGGGCTTGTAGCATCATCATTAGGAGAGCCATTTAATTGTCTCAAATGAATTGCTGCCGCTGCTGAGCTTTGCAGCTACCCAAGGTTACACAGAAAACAAAGGAACTACTTGTTAGTTAAATACCTAATGGTGATAACAATATCATTAAATATTTTTAATCGCAATGAATAGAAACTAGAAGGATAATAGTTCACTAAGACATAATCTTATTTATTTGCTCAAACATTAATTATGTTATACAGTTTTTTCCCAGTGAACAGCTTCCTTATCAACCGATCGCTTTGAGTTTACGCATTCGACAAAAACCCTCTGGACTTTCTGGGTGTGTGGGAAATCATTTGTGAGTCCAAGGGGGGCCTCCCAGATTAATCAGCATGATGAGTAATGGTCAAATGTGAGGATCACACGCATACAGCTCCCCCAGCCCGTTGGGCTAATTCCAATCCTAACTGATCGCCAGCCACTATAAGCCCAGGATTTGTGGCTATTCCAGATAGCAATGCCTAACTTATCGTGACACCTCTTAACCCCTGCCATCGCTACCATAAATCACCAAGTATAAAATTCAATCCGCTTAAATTGCTTAATTATTGACCAGGTCTTGGGCGTTAAATTTACCTACATAAAAATACGTCATTCCGGCTGTGGTAATTCACTCATATTAATTTCAATTACACACGCCGCACAATGCAATTATGCGTTTGTGAAAGCGCGGGGCGGGGGAGGGGGCAGCAGCACACTGTCATGTAAACCGAAAATCTGGCAATTTATGTGATCAGCGGCTGCGATTTCAATCAGCGAAAAAGTCGCGCGCGGCGATACCCAGCGTTAAGAAAAAAGCAAAAATTACTCAACACCTTCCCAGAGAACTGCACTTAAAAATACTTTATTTATATTTATTAAATAAGATGAGTTCTTAGTTAACTGTCTCCCAGTCACTATGAGGTTAAAAAGTGATCAGAAACTTAAGGTAGTCTTTAATTTTTAAGTCCTTCCAAACTACTCTATTTTAAATTTAATAATTTGTTTTTTCGCCTTATAAACTATTAAGTGAATTTATTTTGAGACCGAACTTGATTTTTTTCAGTGCGCCTTGAACGGATCTGTAGCTGCAGGGCGAGTTTCTGGCCGTCGTCTAAGCGCGTTTCAAATTTCTTGTCCCGCGACTCGGCAGCGGCAAAAAGGCTAAGAAAAACAGGCAACTGCAACGGCAAACGGCAGAAACTTTAATTAAAGAACACCATAAAAGTGTCGCCCGTGCGATCGTAATTATGAATTTAATCTCAATTAAAGCGTTTATCTTGATTTTGCATGTGGCCAGGCCGGGGGACCACTGTGGTGGTTGCTGCGATTGTGACTGGGATCGGGATTTGGACTTGGGTGAGACCTGGTCCCCGTCTCTGGGCAATTTGTTTGCCCAACGTTTGGCCAGTGAATTTATTTGCATTATCCTGCTGCTCCGGCTGGCGTCGCACGTTCCAATGACTGTGGCTAAAATGGTGGCCACTATCCGAAAAGCCGGCGCCCGGCTTTTATTTGCTTGGACATGTGCAAACACCTTTGTTGCATTTAGCAGATAAGCATTTTTTTATTTTCATGTGGCTGCCTAGAGCCAGTTATCAATTGGTCAAAGTTTTTATCTACTCTTGAGCGTGTTTTTCCCTAAGAGTTGTGCATTTCAATTTGCCTTGAATCGGCTAACTTGTTACTGATAGTTGATCTAAGTTTAACGACACAGAATCCTTGTTATTAGCAGTTAAAATAAAAAAAGGACACGCTTAACGGGTATTTAATAGTTTATATTTATATATCATTTATTACTTTCATACTCATGATAACTTTTATATAAAAATAATGTTGGAAGTCAATACGCTTTCCATTTCTCGATACTCAAAGCTAGATATTTCTCATGAGGTTTTCCTTTTTTACTTATGTCTGCAGTTCCGCTTCGGCTGGCACTTGAATTTGATTAGTTATATGCCAACTTAAGCATAAAATATGATGCCTGGCCAAGAGTTAACGGGCTCCAATTGGCTTTGACTTGGCCCGAGATCATTTATCAAAAGAATGTCCCGACGCACTCTAAACACCTACACAGAAAGAGAGGCATGATCGCGAAAGAGAGAGAGAGGCAGTCAGCTGGATAGCTGCTCAAACAAACGATTATTGGCTTGTAATTTCCGACTATTAGTAACATTTTGCGATGACAACCACCGCGGCTTGGGCGATCCATAGACGTGGGCAGAAAACCAATAGGATATCGTTCTTTATCAGATCCCTTTTTGTGATTTTCCCCGCCTATGAAACGAATTTAAACTCTGTCGATGCTCATCTAGCTATTTTGATATTAACTAAAAATTTATTTTTTTAACTTTTTACTTATTTAATATATTTTCAAATAAAACCTTATATATATAATTGTTGTTCAAGATATTCATTAAACGAACCATGTTTAAATTAATGTAATATTATATTTTGTTATATTAAGTCTTAGTCATATTAAAAATGTTGTATTTATTTCTTTACCCATATTTCCAAGTACTTAAAACACAATACCCAGCACTGCTGTGGGAGGACCTGCCATTTGGAAGAACTCCCCGGCAAGTTGTGCAAATTTGACGGCAAAAATCAATTTGAAAACGATTTCAGAGGAGTCGTGGGCGTCGCCCGCGAAAAGGAAACGCCAATATGACACGCTCAGCGGAGGAGGAGCCACTTGGCTGACTGGGCCAGGTCTCATGTTACCACAAGCCGAGATGAGATCCAAAGCCCGAAGCCAAAGCCAAAGCCAAACCAAAGCCATTGCCTTAGCCTAAACCTAAGCCAAGAGCATTAACCAGCTATCGACGACGCTGACGGATGGCCAAGACCGCGAGGAGTCGCAGCCGGCGGAAGATAAGCGCCGCCAAAGACAAATGCGTCTTGTGGGTTCAGAAAATCGCCGAGATTATTACGATTTTTCATAATAAATTGTGGCAAATCAGGCGCTCTGGCATTATAAGGCATCATTAACAACGACAACGACAACAAAGTCGCAGCGGGCGAGGCAACTTCGTTCCGATCCTTTCACCTCACCACCCTTTAAGGATCCACTAGCGAGGCGCAAGCTAACACTGTGTAGGCCAAAAGCGTTAACAAGTCGGCCCATGACGTTGCAGGCGACTCTTGAAGACGCAAAACTGTGAAAGCCAAGGCACTTGGGAAATAGCTTGTACGATTATATTTTTATGAAATTTTTATTAAGTAATTTTTGTAATATTTAAACCAATTTAAAGCATATTCATATTTTTTGCTATCTACTTAAATATATTTTCTACAGAAGTCACTGAAAACTACTATGCTAGAGAGAAGTCTATATATTATACATAATATTTTTCATTTAGTTGGCCAAACATTTTTTTGAGTGCCTTGGGCCCAACAAGTGGGAAGTGCTTCACGTTCCGCCCCATCCCGACCAGGTCCGGTCCAGTGCGTTGTGGTGCAGTGTGGTGCGGTCCGGCCAAAGATCAAGCCAGCACCACCAAAGTTGGCGCTGTGCGTGGCGCTCGTCGGCCTCCTGCGAGTTTCTTTGAAGTCCAATGGCAGCGAGCGGCCAAAGTCGTTTATGAGCAGAATGTGTACGCGTTGATGACGCTGATCTGTGTGCAGCAACAACAACAACAACCAGAGCGTCGCATGTGCGCAACATCATCCATATCTATTGGAGCAGAAGGAGTAAAACCCACCTAGGAACCCACTGCAGCGAACTCCACTGAACCCAACCCAAGCTAGAGTACACTCAACAAAATATTATAAAAACTTTAATATTCTGCCATATTTTCAAATTGCTTTTGCTTTTAGTTAGATTTCTGTCATGCAGTAACCTATTTTATGTTCGATAAGTAGCAAATGAAATTTTCTGCCTGTGTATGGCCTAAGAAAACGCCAAAACGACCCGACCATGTGCCGCATTTACTTGTCAATTTGTTTTTTGGTCAACGTTTAAATAATGAACTCATATTTGCAACTCGGCCCGAGACTCTGTGGCTGTGTTGCTGCACATGCGGCGCATGTCATGTTGCATTATGGTCGGCCTGTTGCCACATGGTCGCTGTTCGATGCCCCTGTCCCCCAGTAAAGGGGGTTGCTCAAGAGGGGTATTGGGAGTGGGCATCGCACTTGCTGTAACTTAATTCGAGGAAGGCTTTTGACCGACCGCGCGACTAGGAAATGCCAACTCCCAAGCTGCAGAGGGTGGCCGGCACAAAAGCTCGAATGCCAGCGAAAAGGAGTTCATACGTAATGCGGGTTGAGTTGGTGAACTGGGTGTGGTTCCAATCGGTCTGTCCGTCCGGCAATTGAAAGTGCATGTGGAAGTCGAATTCAGAAGGCGTCAGGGGGAGGAGAGCAAGGTGTATGTGTAGAAATATAGCAGCCGGGTGAACTTTGGCATATACTAACTGCAAGGTTTTGAAGCATCTCGAATTTTGTAGTTAGAAAACAAATTTTATATACATATATAACAGATTATAGAATGATAATCTTATACAAAAAATGGTTTCCTGCAACGTTAAACAAGAACGGTATACATTTTTCCTTGGCGCCAGTTTCATTCACTTTTCGCACATGACAATTAATCCACAGCCTGATCAATGGCGGTGATATTGGAGCTCTGGCATTGAACTGTATGGGGGACTTTATAGGGACAACACCCACCGGAGATTGAGATCCCGGAGGCAATTCGAGCTCCAATCGAGTGGCGATACTATCGGGCGTCACCAGCGACGCCATCTCTGACAGATTCGACGTCTCTTTCGGCTTGGTGGCAAAAAGTGCATTGCATTCTCATAATTTGGATGCAGAGTTGCTGAAATAAAGAAATCGGTTAGAAGTGCTCCGCCATCGGGGGCGTTGATGCATTGGAGCACTGGAGCATTTTCAATTTCAATTTGTTAATGCGCGAGGAGGCATGGACTTGGACTTGGAGCTGAATCTGGGGATTGGGGCCTCGGTTCTGGGCTTGGCCACTTGTTTGCATCAATTTGAATTTTAATTGAAAATGCGCTGGGTCTTGAAAATACTAAGAACAGCACGCGAATCCGAGTCGGAACAGAAGACTGGCGCCAGTTGTCGGCCGACTCATGTGGGTGGCTATATAACTTCGATTCGAACTGATTTATGGCAGTTGGTTCCGCTTAGCTTTGGTTCTGCCTGCAGGTTAATGCAAATTGTCAGGGCTAAATGAACGAGTGCTAATTAATTAAGCTATTCATATGGAAATTGCGAGCATGTAGTGCTTTAATTTTCTGAATTATCAAACTATTATCAGTTGTGATGGATTTCTATGACATTTTGAAACAGGCATAAGTACTTCCTAGCAATAGCCATTACATACATATGCAACGTAATATATGAATGCTATTAAAATTACTCCTTTGAATATAAATATCGTGAAACCTTTTTTTGAAAACTTGGCCCCTCTTGATTAATCGCGGTCGGATTCAGAGTCTAACCGCTTATCAAAACACGATCAGAATGTTCAAAATGTTCTGAAATATTCGGCCGCACGAGGACCAAACAAGGAATAATATCCCGGACACACCCAATAAATTTCGAAGAATGCTCAATCCTTTTAACATTTTCAAAAACTCGATCCTTGGGGGTTGCAACTGCACATCGGAACATCAGAAGTGTAGCGCACAGGATAATGAACCCCCGATTATGGCCAGAAAGTGAAGCGAATGAATTCATTAGGGAAAACTGTCGGCCGACCGACCGCTGACCCTTTGGTCAAAAAGGGGCATTTGACCAACTGTTGTGGGCCCGTACCCGAATCCGAGAAATTGATGAAAACTGACTGAGCCGGCCCAGCACACGAACGGCACACGAAGGACATGAGCGTGTCGTGTTAATTGCCACTAACTATACGATATAAAGCGGGTCGGAGCGGCGAGCCCTATCTACGTTGTTTGCGGGGCGGACAGCCAGCCATATGGTGCCTCGCGAAGATGTATCTATCTTGGGCAGTACTGGAATTAATTACGAGCTGACCAAATTTGATCACCGAACTGCCGTTTGCCCATTGTGGATTAGCATCAGAGGTGAGTGGATGCCATAGAAAAAAGCTAAAGGTATGCATTTCTACGTACGTTTAAAATATAGTTGTAAGTAGATATGAATATTTAGATACATACGAGTTGATAGGAATCCCATTAGCAATACTTAAACTGAAATGTACTTAAAATATATATCAGATATAAGAAGCTATTTTCTTATTTAAACTCTTTATTTGATGTTCGCATAAATGAACGGATGAACTAGGATGCAGTCAGTTCGAAAATTTGTTTTTAGGCATCCATATAAAAAATATATTTATTATAAATGTGTTCCTCAATTAACTAATACAGAAAATAGCTATTTCAGCACCTCTGATATCTGGAGCGGCATAAGGGCCGCTGAATGGAGAAGAAGTCCTGCCACCTGATGTCTGATTTGATGGCCAAAAGGAAAACGACTGGCATTGGGCCCTCGGGAATGGAATTTACGGTTTCACTTTCAGCGTTCAAATCAGAACAGGTAAACGTAGCCCGCCGATAAGCAGACGGTTCTAGCCAACAGTTGTGCGTCTCGCCCAAAGATAAAGTTAATTGCCCGGCGTTTACAATCTGTTAGTTTATGGAGTGTTGCCAACACTTCTGTATCATCGTATCGCCGGCTCGTTAAATACACTTCAAATCGCTCTCCACAGCGGAAACGGAAGAAAGTCTTTTTTCTCATGAATATTTCAGCGGTTCGAGCGTCGAACAAGCTGCGTCATTCTATGAGATCATAGAACCCCAAAACTATTTGCATATACAGCATTCGATTGTCTATTATAACGTGTGCTGAAGAGGCTGTCACGTGAATACGATGTCTTACAAAATTTCACAGTAAATTTTACTTTAACCATGTTAGGCTGCAAAGATAAATATATAATATATTAATTAAAACTTAGCTGATTGTGTAACATTCTGTTTATTTATTATGGTCTTTCTCTTGTACCAATTCCCAATAACAAAAGGTAGTTGCGCATTTCACATTTTGCTTAAGTAATTTTGAATATTTTTTATATATATTGTTCAATTTCATTGAGCAAATGGTGGATATGTTGCATGGAAACAGCGTTTGACAGCTTAAGTTTCAGCAAAGTCTTGAGAGTGGGCAATGAACTCCCTTGTGAAATACAGACTTATTCCCATTTTAAGGGTCATATCTACTGTTTCTAATACACCGCGATACAAAAAGTAGGCCCATCTGAATGAAATGGAGGAAAGTTCCATACATAAATCATTTTCGGCATAGGCTGTGGAGCATCGGCTCAACCCATCGCAGGGGGCTGTCTATTTTTGGACACCGAATCGCATCTTTTGTAAATTTCAGTGCGGGATTGGCGGGTGGAGTATTCCCCGATATATGGTATATTTGTAAATGCTACCGCATCGATTTGCGTGCGATGTGTGTCAAGTAGATGCAATCGCTGGGCGAAGTGAGCTCTGGATCGGATCCCATCGACTGGAATCGATTTGCCTGCAAATTAACGAATCGGATGTGCCAGGAATGAGAGAGGGGAGCGCTACTTTCTACCCTTTGACTGTACTTTATGCAATATTTATACCTGGATCGTGGCTCTTGGGAAATTCAAATTGCAGATGAGCCCCAGATGATGGCAGATGTCAAGCAGGAAGTGAAGGTAATTTTAGTGTGGCATATAAGGTGGCTAATTAGGCGGAGACATGACCAAATCATAACCACAATTAACCGTTTGGCGAACATGTCGCCGGCAAGGGCAATCAGTCGGCCAGCCCTGGGCGATCGTGGCTCTGGCCCCTGGCCCCCTTTTTGCGATCCCCATCCCGATCCCAATCCCTACCCTACAATCTGGAGATGATGGGCCTAGCAAACACAGAGCGACATGTCAACTATAACCACCCATCGATCGGGCTTGTCGACAACTCAGAAGAGTACAACCATCCAAAGACAAGTAACAACATTTATCAACGCTCACCGATCTACAGCAGTCCAGCCACGAAGCCTACGAGGGGGTTAAGAGATGGTGCTGCCGCCTGGGTTATGGTTGATGCTTTGGCTGGGGAAGCTGGGGGATTGGGGCGATCTGCCTGCCTCGTCATCAAGTTGATGGCCACAGGAGTCTCAAGTCCGCAGTCTCTTGACTGCACTTAGCGACTACTAACGCCAGGTTTCAGCGGTCATGTTACTCAAGAATCCACTGGCGAAAAATGTTTACAAGCTTAGGAAAAGCGAAGTTAGTAACCTAAGAGCTTTATAATATATTTAAATATTTACTTTATATAAATTGAAATAGCTTTGAATTTTCAAATAGCTGTTTGTATAATCTTAATATATATTTAATTGTTAAGGAGCTTTTATGAACTTAAGCAATCAGATATTAGAGTGGCTTGTATATAACATAGCCCACAGTTTTTGAAGTGTCGAGAATAGAACCTAAGCGGTCTGCGACTGGCTTTACAGTTAAGGTCACTGATCGCTGACAGGTTGCCATCCGCGATCCGCAGGCCGGTGTCGAATGCTGGGCACGATCATTTGCATGTGGCCTGGCATAAAGCATAAAGTTGAGCTCCACTGGATGGCGGGATGGCGGAATGGCTGGATGGATCCAATGCGATGCGATGGACAGTTGTCGTGGCTGGGTTGTCAGCCGGCGGCGCAATTTCTCTCCGGGATTTGATTTATGCCATGCGATCGCACATCGCTCACTTGTCGGAGTCGGATTCGTGGACCCCTGAGAGGGGCTGGTGGGATGGAGATCTGCCGATCATATCTGCTGCTCCACATCAGCGCTGCGATTAAGCAATATGTTTTTTTATTCCAGATCAGGCTTACCCACACTTACACCCGCTTATCTGGCATCTCCCGACCGCTTACGAAATCCGATTCCCAATCGAAATCGAAAATCGCTAGTTGACTTGGCTGGCGATGTGTGTGCGAGTACCAAGATTAATGTTGATGCTTTTTCAATTACAACTCTGGCAGCATACAAATTTGGAGTAAAACGTAATCGCTCGTAATCTCAGACGTCCTAAACGACGACTTGGTCCACGATTCCTGCCCCATACCTGGTCCTCCTCCTCCAACTGGCGACTCCTGGCTCCTCAGCTCCTCGACTGCTGGCTTTTCCACTGAGTGACTGCCTAAGTGGCTGCTAGCTGCTGAATGTTAGATGCTGGATGCCTGAGTTCGGATTGGATTTCCTAATGTTTGTTTTGCATGAGCTTTTTGTCTTGCCTGCTCCCCTGGCATTTCTTTTTTGTGAATACCCTTGTTAAAAGTATGCAGACTTAAACAAAAAGTTAGGTACAATATATGAAGCAGAAAGATGGGGATATTCCTTAGTATCCCTGTAAGTATTGATGACATGAATGATATGATGATATTGAAATAGCATTTTTAATATGCTAGAGACAAGTTTGTCTGGAAGAGTACCCGTTCTTCGCTTTTCAAGGCTAAACAATCTTTTCTAGTTTTTGCTCGCGCTCTGTGACATGCGCCGCTCGCTGATTGCCTGGCCTGATCCTCCTGCTCCTCCGCATGCTCCTTCAGCGCCTCCTGATCCTCTTCTGTCCCTCGTATTTCTTGGCAATTACAAATGCCGCAGCTTGTATCTCTGCCGGCCATCGATTTGTATGGCATGGAATGGGCCGCGTACTCGAAATCGGAATCGCATCCACATTGGAGGCTCGGATATGTGGCTTCCATCGATCGCATCTCGTTTGCTTTGTCAATTGCAATTTGTTATCGCGTTGCCGGACTAATGGGGAGTAAGTCCCCGATCTCAGGTGGCTCTGGGATCGATTCCCTGCGCGGGATTTGCATTCAGCCAAGCGTAAAGATCGTCTGACTTTTGTGGTCTGTGATTTCTTTTGGCTTCCCTTTAAGCGGTGATTAGCCGCAGGACAATGGCAAAAAAGGATGCCGCAGAAACAAAGGGCGGAAGACTTCACAGAAGTCGGTCGCCCAGCTCTCCCAGTAGGTCACTGGGTGAAGGCATCTTGGGCAGACAATCGGGCGACAGGTACTGCGATCCTTGGACTCGTTCTAGCCATTGTCAACCCGGCAAGGTGTTTGCCTTACAGCTGATGCATTGTGAGCAGTTGCATCTGTGCTGCAGTTTTTTGCAATTGCACAAGAAACGCGCTCTGATTACCGTAGAACTGGAATGATTGGTCATTGTCTGCATTGGTTCCTTCTGGGAATGGATTGTTGTGAGTCTTATTTATGGCCAAAAGGTGTTGCAACTGCAACATAATGTCGCTAATGCTTGTCCCCTTCCGACACACCCGCATGTGATTATTTATGTTTTAAAGTCACACATCCCTTTAATAATAAAAGAATTGTTAAATGTTTATTGGCGAATCTTGTAGCTACTGAATTGTATCTGTAAAATATTCCGAACTTATATCTATTGGAACATGGCTATTAACAAATTGAATCCAAATACCCACTCACCGTGCCTTGATAACCATACGTGCCTAAGCTTAAATACCCACCCATATCTTGGATTTATGCCTCATACCTGTTCAAACTAAAGTATTATCACCGCGCGGGTCTAATCAAATAGTCAGATAAACCTCGTCGGGTTCTCGGTTCAGAGCATGCTTCGGTGGTAATCCAATCCAATCAGGACCTGAACTACCGTCTGCCAGTCAATCAGGAAGGACTCGATAAGCAGCCGTCGCTACGTTTATCACCTGCACTCCTTGGTCCTCTGGTGTCCTTTGGTATCCTTTAGGGACTCAGGACGCATGCGCCGCCATCAGTTCGGCAAAATGCTGGAAAAGGATTGCAGAAAAGTAAACGTGAAGCGATGTCGGTGTCAGCTAATTAAATATTTGCATTGGCAAAAGGTGCAAAACGCCGAGCGATATGGATTGAATCTGATGGAATACTATTAATGGGGGCGGGTTAGAAGGAAGTCGCCGAAATGGAAAGTGTATGACAAATCGGTTCCCTGTTTGCACATGCCAAAGGTGTTTTCTCCGAGAATTCGATATTGCTATTGTTGTGATTTCTGTTTTTCGAGAGGGTTGGCGGAAATTGTCACAAAATATGAGCAGGGGCAGACCCCAAAATGCGGATGTTTGGTTTCCTGTTAATTATTGTATATTTTGAAAGCACATAGAAACTGTAGAAAGAAAGATTACATTTTTGAATGCGTTTCGGGAGATGAAACAGCATCTTAAAATGTTTTCAATAACTTTTGGTTACCAATTTATTAATTTCTTATTCACCTCTGTCTGTACTTTAAGCCCAAATATGAGTAATAGAATTTAATTTGAGTATTTCTATAAAATTTTCTTCTGTGAAAAGATCTTTCTAAAAATCGTTGAAATAATAAAGACCAAATAAATTTCTTTTTTAGTATGTTTTATTTTTATAAAAATATTTAATTTTTCTCTTTAAGCTAGGAATAATCTTAACAACAGTTGGCTTAACAGTAATGAGAATACATAAATAAGGGCATATAATAATTAAATGAATAGATTTGGTAAGATGCTGCGTGTGACAATGAGGCAATATACATGAACTTAAACATAGAATACTATGGCTGAAATAAATATAGTAATAGTAGCACCAAAACCGAATCGACTTAGTACAAGCTTATACTAGATATTGTCTGTTTGTTTGGTCTTCGCCAGCGGAATGTGAGTTTGTTTAGGTAATTGTGTCCTGCTAAGGGGTTCTTATGCTGAGAATCCTACGCAATAGTGATGGTGCAGTTGGAGCTGGAGTGCTTGTTCAGGAGCGACATCCTGGAGAAGGATTTGTGGCACACCTGGCAGGCGTACTTCTTGACGTCCACGTGGGTCTGCTGATGGGCTCGCAGGTTCGAGCGGTCGGCAAAGGATCGTGGGCAGTCGGGGCACTGGAAGGGCTTCTCTCCAGTGTGGGTGCGGATGTGTCCCTGGAGCAGCCAGGGCCGGGAGAAGGCCTTGCCGCAAATGGGGCACTTGCAGGGCAGAGTGTGGGTGCGGATGTGCATCTTCAGGGCTCCAATGGTGGTGTACAGCTTTCCACACTCCTCGCAGGAGTGGGTCTTCTTCTCCTGATTACACTCGGCTGCCGGGCAGTGGAACTGACGGTGCTTGGACAGGCCCATCGAGGTGGAGTACATCTTCTGGCACTCGTCGCACTTGAAGCGGTAGTTTTTGGCATGATTGGCGGCCACACTCGCAGACGAGGCACTCATGGCCGGAGTGTAGGAGTATCCCGATGAGCTGCTCACACTGGCACCGCTGCTGCTGGACTTTGCCTCGTCGAAGAGGTGGAACAGAGCCGGCAGTGGGATGTCATTTCGCACTGACAGATCCTCTGGCTCGGAACCGGTTTCCAGATCGGATCCCGGGCTGGAGGGCGGCGTCATCTGCTGGTAGCTGTAGACCGACTGAGGCGAGGCCATCGAGCTGGCTGGCGAGGGGAAGGCGGCCAGATGGGGCTGATAGCTGCTCCACAGGGCTGAGATCGGATTGCAGCCGGCGGCCATCACAAAGGCAGACTGGAAGGGATTAATCGTGGTGGGGGTGGCGGTGGTATATCCCGTTGTTCCTGCCGTTAGTCCACGCATATGGATTTCGGTGGGCAGGTAATCCTGGGCCTCCACTGGCGGCGACAGCAGGCAAGAGTTGGAGCTAGAGCTGGAGATCCTTTCCGGTGTTTTTGAAAGGTTCAGCACATAGTCACGTTTCGGTTCCGGCTGCTGATAATCCTGGGTCTCCTCGTCGCGACCCCGTTTCAGGGATAGATCTTGCGGCTGATCCTGGGCAAACTGCGAGTCCTTGGTCAGGGCCAAGGCCTCCGTTTGTGGCAGACGCTCCTCCACGAAGACAATGGGGCGCTTCTTTAGCGGGCAGCTCTTGTAGTTGGCGGCCATTTTTGATGTGTGTGTGATTAAGTTTTAGTTTCCGGTACTGATCGAGATCGGTAAATCGGGAGATCGGCGATCGAGAGGCGAGTTATATAGTTCGGGATCGAGTATAGAGCGGTGGTTGCGTTCTCAACGAGAGCTGAGGTGGCTGTGACAGGTCGACAGTCGAGCACGCTCTTTTATACCCGGAACTCCGCGCCTCTGTCGACGTCGCTGCCGCCATTTGGTGGTGGTTCTTCTTCAAAACAGAAAAACACTCGCACGTGTGCGTCGCTACCTAGCAACAACAACAGCACTTTTCCCATACCCTTATTGCGTATTTCCCTCACTTCCCTCTACCTGCTCTCTCTCTCTCTCTCTTCGTCAGTTTCCCACCTCTCTCTCTCGGAAGAGCAGACGCAGGCGCACCCTCCCAGGAGTAAGGATCCCCCGTATAAGTTATGACAGCTCTGGTGGCTCTCCAATTTCCCGATACGCTCACAACCCACCCGTAATAACTCCTGCAGGTCCGGGTCCGAAATGCAAGTTACACTATCGCCTCCCTACTCATGGATCACCCTAAGTAATTTTCTATTTTAAGCACGAGTCAAATAGGACTCCTAGTACTCTTCGTTTATGGGGTGGTTTCTGCACTTAGATTGAGTGCTTCAAGTACATCTGCCGAGGGTCTAAATTCGGTTTCTAGGTGGGGAGTTGAACCTGAGCGACACGCACTGACAAAAATGACACCTTCGCAGAGAGGTGTTCCAAATATAGCACTGATAATGAGCCGAATTCCGAGGCACCAAGTGTCAACTGTGGTGTGCACTCTACGCTGACTTATGGATCATCTCCAGTGGCTCATTGGCAGCGATCGATGAGAGCTAGGAAAACAGAGCTCGGGGCATAGGAGACGTCATTAAAAACTTGAGAAGGAATTGACGAGGAGTGTCAAGTCTCCGGTGAGCTTACCTTGGATCGTAGAGATCTCCTGTTCCCATGATTGTATCTTAGCTAAAAAACTGTTTATAAGGCCGAGAAAGAAAGAGTGTTCAAATACGAGTTCCACATTTTAACTAATCCTGCTCTCTTAAAATTAATTCGATTGATGACGTAAAAAATCATACTGCCCCTTAGCAGCCGGCTGAGTCCTGGACCATTCCCACAATTCTCGCTTTCCACCTCCCCTGATCTTTGACTCATTGCCTCATCGCGCACACACAACTTTCCCAGCTAGCACCTCCAGACTTTCAAGACACCCCTCCAACTCTCGATGGGAAACTTTCCCAACTCCCACTCCCGCATGGAGGCTGACATGCAGACTTTGTACCCGGAAAAACAGACAAGCCCGCATAGCCAAGTCCGATTTTCCGGGTCGTCAAAAAAAAACCAGCCGCGATGGTAAAATTGGAAAAAATCCATAGCAAACCCAAAAGTTGTGATAAACCCAAGAGGTGACAAAAAATTCCAGCGCGGAATTCCAATTCCCCGCGATCCCAACCAATGGCGTGAGGGAAGATGGGAAATGTCGCATTTCAATTTCGTATTTCCCTGCAATGGATTTTCCTTCGGCGAATGTCCGGATGTGGATCAGGGAAGGATTTAAAGTAATTTCCCATCTTATCCAATTACGCAGTCAGCGAAACTCAAGCAAAACAAGCCACGACGAGTGGAAAAACTGGCTGGGGGTTTTCTATATGTCCTCACATCCTACCTGGTGGGTCATCCCGGATATCTCGGTTATTACGTGTGTTATTCCGCGCAATGATCGCCATGACACATCCATGCGCATATCTACCTAATGATCACTACGATGAAGTCCTCGGCCGCGGAATCGCCCGATGGGCACCGCGGATAACCCGGCCAAGTCCTCATTCATGTCGCGCGAAAATCCGCACTTGTCGACCCCGCATATCCGCTGAAGTACCTGACTTGCAAAAATTCCTTGTCGGGTTGGCCCGCTCATTGGCATTAGGTAGATTGGCGGCCAGTGTTTTCCACTTCATTCATTACTTCAATATTTTGGGGAAAACCCTTTCGGGAGTTAAATACTTTTTCCCCGACTCGCTCGGGATTTCTGCAGGTGCTCGCCTACAGTACGATTTTCCATAGACATTGTTGTTGTTTTTGTCAATTTTCGCTGACAATGGGCCCGTCCCATTTTTGCACCTTGTCCTGGCTCATTTGTTCAAGTTGACAATGAAGAGGGAACACAGGGATCTGCAGAGCTCGACTGACATTGTTCGAAGAGGAGCCATGCGAAATCGTAGATCGAGTCACAAAACAGAACTGGATCGACAACCAGTGCAAAAAGGAGACATTATGGGTAAAGATGGAAATGTATTTGAAGAACAAAATGTTGATCATTGTAATTTTATACATAATTAATGTTACGGAGTTTGTAAAATATATTCGCATAAAACACTCAGAAAAACCTTATCGCGTTTTCGCCCAAGTATCCTGTAACTGTTTTTTCAGCTTTCCAGACTGCGTTTTTCTAACTGAGACCCCCACCCCTTCATAGGCCATCACTGCCTAACAGTATATCCAGGTCACCTGGCCTGGTGAACCTTTTGCAAAAACGAAGATATGCAGAGGAGAGAGAAAAAGCAAGGAACGAACATTAGGGATACCACCAAGGAAAACAAACTATGGCCCAAGATATACGATGTGTGATGTCGTTGACAATGAATTGTTGATTACTATACTACCCCCAGGTCAGGCTCTCCTTTTTTTGGCACGGAACAAAGGAGCTGCGATCCATAAATCGAAGATCGGAGAAGCAGGGAAAATCACTGCCACGGGCTGTATGTGTGTGGATGTGGACCGGGTGCATTGCACAATCAATAGGTTCGCGGCACAATGGCCGAATACAGTGGAGTAAATGTTTTGAAAAGCCAGCGAAAGGAATTGCTTCTCGGAATCCTTCGGCGGGGCCGGCGTATCAATGTCCTTTAGCCAGAAGAAATCAAAAAGTTGGATCACCTGGCCGTATCTGTCGGCGTTTATGTGCGGGTGCGGGTTCCAACGCTACCTGTGGCCCATTGTTCGCTGCAAATAGTGAATGACCCCCGACCCCGACCGTGGCGGGTCTGAAAATCTAGACGGACCCCAAAAACCATCCCAGCAGCAAGCTCTATTGTCGCAAGTCCTGCACTTGTGGCAGCTGCCTTGACCTTCAGTTCGATTCCCCCTTGGCTTCCCTTCTTCTTTGATGCCCGACGCAGGTTTCGCGCCTATTCACGGTTCGTTATCCTGTCAATTCAGTGCCGGCATTACGGATCCTGTTGTCAGTGTCCTGTCGTCATCGCTGCCCCCAACGTTCCATTATGCCACAGCGACTAAGCTGATTAGGGGACATCGCGTGTGTCCTGCTTGTTGGCCACACTAAACACTCTGTTTAGCCTATTACACGTGTCTCCTAAATGAAGTGTGTAAATATTATTTAACTCTGTTGCGGTGATTACGAACTACATTAAAAAAGGGAGAGTTTTTTGTCTGGAGAAATTGACTACAGGGGTTGAATGTGATTATTCACTAATGATAGTGATTTCCGCTTGGAAACGCTTCCGAATAGGAGAGTCACCATTTTGTGCTTAACAGAATTACACTTATGTACTTCTACATATATATAAAAATAATAAAACATATACCAGTAAATAAATTGGTTATTATTTCGATTAAGTTTATTACATGAGTTAAGAAAAAATGGAAGTACCAGCCTAAGCAGTACCTCATACAACCAATGGTTTTTTATATCACTTTAATCCCTAAATATATGGGACATCTTATCTCCTCTGCCAGACGCCCACCAAGTTATGCTAGGTCAGAAGGATGAAACTCCCCTATTAACAAGATTTCCAACACCTTTTTGGCATGACCTTAGGTGCTCCTTGGGCAAAGCAAAAAAAAACCCACACAAACACAAAGCAGCCAAGGAGCCGTTAAGAAAAAATCATTGCACCGGGCGGACGGGTGAACGGACAACAACAATGCACCAAGGAAACCCAAGGGACTCGCATCTGCGCCTGCGGGCAGGCAGGAGCATTTCGAAATCAGGAATCAGCACAAATCGGTGCTGGAAATAATGTCAACTCGAGGGTGGCGCGTTGGTGGCTTGGCATTGACAGCTGCAGCTCAGCCCAGGATTCTTCTCCTTTGGCGCGTCTTCGTCTTGGGCCTTCGGCTTGGGTTTTTCGTTTTCAGTTCTTGGGTTTTGGTTTTTGGCAAGACGTGCATCTGTTTGCCCTCAGCCCAAAAAAATCGAGACTTGATTCGGACGTTGACTTGCATCTGCGGGCATACAATGGTGAGTGCAGAGGAGGGGAATTTACCAAGTACACCAGCCAAAAAATTATGGAGAAATTGCAAAAAATTTGAATTGATAAAAATGTTTGGATATCTACGTTTAGTATACAAAACTTATGTATTTTTCTACAAATTTCACTGTCAAGTAGTTCTGAATGCATTACTACGGCCATATATTATACATTATTATATTTTTTAAGTCAGTCGGTTCTTCGAATTTCATATTGAATTTATATCGAATAATGGTTTCTTAGAGTGCATTAACCACCGCATTTATGATCGACATCGGAATACGAGTAATCACAGTCAGGGCACAGGACACAACAATAGTGCACCATTCGAGATTTTTCAACATTTTTTTTTTTTGGCGGCAGGCCCGGGGTCCTACCTGAGCCACATCCTTTGTCGACTCTGGCTTGTCCTTTGATTTTGAATTTTTGAATTTCATTGCCCGGCTGGAGGCTGCCGGAATTTGAATTGGACTGCTGGGGTAATGCAACCGCAATTGTTTCGCCCCCTTTGTTCTCGCTGGCGTTTTGGCATGTGCAGGGATTCTCTTCGAGCGGGCAAATGAGTTCCGTTCTGGATTCCCTTTGTAGTAGTGGGTTATGCAGATGCATATTCCTTAAGATATAACAAAATGTTGCATCACAGCTGCCCAAACACTGGCCTCTAACGGAGCATTCGGAGATCGGAAGATGGAAAGCGGAACCGTTTTAGAGATCATATCTGCTCGATATTATAATTTTCGAGTTTTTACTGTTTACATAATCATTATTGTTTTGATATAAATGGAAAAACAGTGCAACAATAGATTACCAAAGCTGCATTTGTGTAGTGTTCTTTGTACTTTATAGAATGCTGTTCTTCAAAATATGAATATGTTTTTAAATTGTTCTGTATCCAAATACAACTGCATTTTGTTTTAATTTCACAGAATACGTTGGTATAAATAAATAAATAATGTTAATAAATGGGCTAGTAAGCCAATTCCATACCAATTTGTTTCCCAGAAAACTGTAAGGCTAGAATCTCCGGAATTCGTGGGAAACCCATTGCAAGATCGCGTGGAATGGCCAATCCTTTCGCATAATGTGCCCACATTAACACTACATCGATCTAATCCCATCTAAATCATTTATAAGCGACAACAATTACCGTGGAAATGAAGATTTCATTGGAAATCCCGCAGCAGTGGCAAACAATATGCCCAGTATTTACATTTACAAATTATATGTAATGTCTTATCCTGCAGCCATTTCCCGTCAAATGATCCCCGATAACCTTCTCGGGAGTGAGAGCAATCAATCGAGTGCAACACGTTCTAACGATTTACATGTCAAGTTGACGAGAGTTGTCCTGCTGAACAATGGACTGGCGCTTCGTGTGTGTCCAGGTGTCCCCTCATACTTAAATGTCTGCCCATCGATTTCGGGGTTTCGATCGGAGTTTCGCTTTCATTTGTCACTGCTGTCTGACACCTTGTTATGCGGAGATATCCATCGAGGGCCCGAATGCGCAGACTTCCCCCTTTTTCGAGCTAAGCAAACACAGTTGCGGCAGTTTCAAAATTTCGATTATGCTCGCGTGATAATTATGCATGCAATCGTAAGCTTCCCTCCAAAAGGAGTTTGGAATACGCAGTATAAAATAATATTGGGTCTGGAGTTCTGGTTTGGTTCGGCTTGGCTTTATCGGTCGACGACAATCGGTCTCATTGTTTCCGTTTCCCACCGTCTGGCTTTGCCTTTTGTACGAATTGCGTCTTTGGAATGGCCCCATCCCAATCCCAATCTCCCCGTCCCCTCCCCATTCTCGAGCCGAAGTTGTCCAGCTGCGGCAGTAAATTTTATGGTTAACTACGGTCCGACATTTGTGCTATTTAACCTTTTTGTGCCGTTGAGCTTCAGGGCAAAAGATCCCCGATCCACGTGCGACTCTGTTTGCTCTGACTCTGGTTCATATGCTAATGGGTGTCTGGTGGGGGTACAAACAAAACCAAGTACTTCTTACTTACAACCTGTAAATTCAAATATGAGTTCTCTTAGCTAAAAATTATATGTTCTCCATGATTTTAAATCTACTAGGTATATAGCAAGCTCAGTCGCACGATTCACAAGACACAAAACTCTTAATTTCTTTATACATATCAAGCGACGTCAAGTTACATATAACTCAGTCGTGGAACATAAGCAGAAGGCTTTACATTTAGCAAATTCAGTTTTTAATTTCGGCCAGTGATAGGAAATCCTCCCAGTGGAAAAGTGCGAACATGGAGGAGTATTCGCGGGAGCCGTGTCCCCATCGCATCGTCGACGACTGCGGAGGAGCCTTTACCATGGGCTGCGTTGGAGGCGGGCTCTTCCAGGGACTCAAGGGATTCCGGAACGCACCACAAGGTCTAGGACGCAGGGTCGCCGGCAGCGTGGCCGCCATCAAGACCAAGTCTCCGGTGATAGGTGGCAGTTTCGCCGCCTGGGGTGCAGTGTTTAGCATTGTGGACTGCAGCCTGGTTCACTTGCTCCAGAAGGAGGATCCCTGGAACTCTATAGTGAGCGGAGCTGTTACTGGCGGAATTCTGGCCTCACGCAATGGAGCGGCTGCCATGGCTGGAAGTGCAATTATCGGTGGCGTACTGCTCTCAATGATCGAGGGTTTAGGCATATTTTTTACACGTTTCACGGCGGAACAGTTCCGAAATCGTGAACCGCATACCATGTCTGAGGCCAATGATGGATACGGTGACTTCAACTCCTCTTCCGGATTTGGATTTCCGGGTGCTCAGCAGGCCACTGCAACAAGCTAAATTCCGATTTTTCTTGTCTGGGTATATTAATAATACATAGTCCTTTTTGATTTTCATAAGTGCTAGATTTAGCAAAAAAAAAAAGTTAATCAAGATATATTCCATTTGAAAAAATTCTATGATAATAAAATATGGACAAAATTTCAGTATTTCCATTTAAGCTGTTTTTCCAAAGGAACCAATATTATTAAACAATTTAACAGAGATTTATAATTATTGAAATACAATTAGCTGCACTTCTCAGTTCGTAAAGGAAGGAAGAAATAATGCAATTGGCCCACTTATTCATAATCATTATTGCCTCAACAGGTAATAGGTTGTTTCACACTTGCCCGAATCCACGACAAAGACACCTGACACGTGTCATAGGTCAGCGTGAGATATTGGCAAATGTTTACCTGTTCCAGATGACTACCTGCGATGCTGCGCCGGCGCATAGAGTCAAGTGTCCGGTCGGTGGGTGTGGCCACTTCACAACCTGTCCACTCGAGATGACCGCGGTGTTCTGGCCATTAGTCGGTGCTGAGTGACACCGGCTACCGGCCACATGTCCCGTTCCTCGCTGGAAAGTCTCGAGCGTACTCGAATCAGAACTTTTCCCCCCGCAACGCAAAAATCCAAAGGCAACGCCGATTTCCCAGCAACACATGGCCGGTGGGAAGATGGGAAGTCGAGCCCAGTTATAAAATCGTGGGAAAACGCCGCCTACAAGGAAATCCCTTTTCGGCCGACATGGAAATTTCTTGAATAAATGGCCCAAACAACATATGTAACTTTGGCTCGTGTGTTTTTTTCCGCGAGCGCCGACTCCTCGTAATGTGTGCGAGATTTCTCGCCTTGAGGAATTCCGCAACAAAACATTTGGACACGCCTGGCGCTACGGGAAAAGCACAGCAACATCGTCATGTGGCCCGGCCAGGCTGTGTGGGAACTGGAGAACTGGGAATCCAAGGAGTCGCACCTACGCATAGTACGTGCTCCGGTCCGGCCAGCTCACACATGTGTAACCAGCACCGCCAGTCCTGTTTGTTTTCCCAGCTCCGTAGTTGGAGTTCCGACATATGTGAGCGGGCCAGGAGAACTCCCTCATGGGAAAACGGAGAGCCCAGCGAAGTCGAAGGTAGGACCAAGGTGAGAGAGCCTGGCACATGGGACTTCGAAGGTATACAGCTATCACAGTTACACCGCAAAAAATGTCTACTTCTTTTGAAAATGGAAAATATACCAAGAACCTCTTCTTTTTTAATTAATTATGTAACTAAATGGTATAACAGTATAAATTGTATAATTAAATGATTACAATGGGTTTTAACAATAATCGCCAACTTAGATGCTTTTTTAAGAATTTAAAGTATTTTTTTCAATATACTCATAAGCTTTAACCCCGTTCCAAAATCAATTTTAAGGAGAATTAAAACGAATTTTGGAAAATGGAGAAGTCAATATTTTTCTAAGTGTAGATAAGGCACCAGGCCAAATAGTTCACACCTTCGCCTGGACAGGCTTGAGATTGGTATGGAAAATGGGTCCGAAACGGGGCATGTGGCCAGCACATGTTTGGCGTTGACCAACAAAACACCTCAATGCGAGAAATCAACCCAAATGGAAGATTTTTCGCATGCTGCGCCCGCATGGCGCTAAACGCGAGTCATTTATCAGAGATGTTGAGGCTAATAGAAAATTCAAGAAATTTTACAGAGAAAAATATTTAAAGGCCAAAATCTTGGTGTGTAAAAACAAATTTAATAAAGCTGCCAATCCCTAACGAATGAAATTTTAATATTCGTTTTCAGATATGAACAAGAATATTTTTCTGCGTGGCACACATCTTAAATTAATCCTGAACAGATATGTTGATCTGAAGCTAGCCTTGGCACATGTCAATGTCAATCGTTGAACCGCATTCAAATTGAGGCGAGGCGCATTAAAGGCATATTTCCGACTTTCTGGCACCTTTCAAGCTCTCTGCATTTGAATATTTGCATTTCACTGGAGTGCCCGTTGAAACTTGTATTCCCGAAATCAGGCGCCAAAAATCTCATGCATATATGACACACATTTTAAGTGGGATTGGGACAAGTCTGCAGGCAGACCAATGCATTTATTACGCGACTTGATTTTAGAATTCCTAAAAAGCTACTGCTAGGTGAATAAATTAGGCTCCAGCCCCCAGAAAACTTGGTCTGAGTTCACAACAAGTTCAAGGGTGCTACACAGCAAAATGTCGGAATTTGAAAATATATAACAATAAAATAACAGATCAATAATTCATAAGCACAAGGATAATGTATGTGGAACGGTGAATAAAATAAGAAGTTTATTATATGAAATATGCATATTCCGGTTTATTTTTGGGTTTTATTTTCGTTTTATTTAATTGTTCTAAAAAATATTATTTTATGTCGACTGTACATTCTCCGTTTTCAACTTGAAGGTCATTGCACCGGAGGCAACCAATTAGAAGCTCGAGTTAAGCACTCCAAAAATGTGTGCACTGCAATAGTTTGCAAGGCGGCAATGGGCAATGACTCTTTTTCCCATGTGGCATGATCTACGGATTGTCCGACTCCATTTGCATTATTTCAACCGCATCGATAATCGCTTTCAATTTTCTACTGCCGCTTAGTATGCATGCGGTCCATTTGCATGTTTTCGGCTGATGAAATTGATGAAATCATCGTCCAGAGCAGCTGTCGAAAGTTCTTCGTCTTCCTAGGGCAAAACTGCATCCATCAATGATGGCTTCGTGATCTGGGACCCGTCTTTTACTATCAGCTCTGACCTTATCCCAAAAAAAACGGTAATCGCATTCATTAAAGCAGCCATGTTTACAATCACCATCGAAGGGAATGCAAATCGAAATTCTTTGAAATCTGTCTGAAAGCTTCAGGTGATAAGACTTAAATGGAGTAAGAGTTCTGCATTGTCAAACAATTTCTTGGAATTTTCTGGGTAGCACTAAAGCAAAATTGATGACGATGTGGTAGGTTAGGACTGAAGGCCCCAGAAAATCGATCATGGAGCAGTGGAGTATTGACTTAGTTCCAGGTGACTTAAAAAGAGTGAATTAAGCGCTCTTTGGTAAAATAAAATCGCCTATTGCATTACATAACCCAGTTTTACCAACTATAACTATATTTATATAATTCTTACTTAAAGAATCTTTTACGGATCATTTTAACAGCTTTTTAATTTGTTGGTATAAAATTAAAACTGTCTTATTTTATACAAGCATTTTATTTAAGCATTAAACATTGTAACTCTACTTCCTATATAGCTTTATGACCTAATAATGGAATTTATCCTAAAATCCCCTTTATGTTATGCAATTTCCTTGATAAATCAGTTATGTTTTCCCATTCCCTCATTAGGTGATTTCTTGGCCCCAACTACTATTTAGCTTTGTTTTGCCTGTGCAGCCGCCAAGGGCTCAACTTTGCGCCTTTTCAAGTCATTAGGCTGAATTAAACGCGGCAAATGGAACGCAGAATCGAAGGCAAATGGCAAATTATTCACTGTCAGGCAGGCGAACAACGCAGAATGCAAATGCAAATGCAACGGAAAATGCTGCAAATGCAACGGAAAGCACGGTGTAAAAGTGCAACTGCGGGCAAACAATTGCAGTTACTAAGTACGAAAATATTATTGCAAAATGGTCTCGCCATCGATTTTGGGCGCCTGATAAGCCACCAAGTCGGAGTCAGGCGAGCTGTATCGGCCACAAATCCATTGTGGCTGCGGCTCTTTTTCAAGGCGAGTAGCTTCAGGTCCTAACCGCCGTCAATTGTTGACTTTAATTTGTTTTATTGGCGAACGACGAGCGAAGGAGCGACGATGTGTCGATAACGCTAACTAAGCTAAGCGGGTCAGGGCTGCCGGTTGGTTTCATATTGTTTGTCTATCGAAAAGTGGGGGTTTCTGGGTTCTAGTCACCATGGGCTCTGGTTCACACATTTAGCCGCCGCCTCATGGGTGCACACGTCGTATACGCAACCTGAGCGGGATTTGCATAACAAGGCGGTCAGCGACAAGTCTTGATACCTTTAATGCCTTTAGGAAGTCACTCGCAGCACTCCCGACCCGAATACAACAAAAAAACAAAAGTAAACAGCACATATCTGTTTACAATAACAAAGGGGGAAAAATATCGTGGTTGGGGCTTTCGGGGCTTTACAATCCATACAATAGACAGGTCCCATAATAATTGTGCAGTGTGCTGCATGGACCCACTTATCTTTTATGTAAATTACCTGCCATAACAATTTCATACTGCGACTCCGAGTCCAGGTCGTCGTCTACTGTTACAATTCGGGAAGTCGAATCAAAAGAGAAGTACTTTAATATATATAAATGCGAGCACAATGCAAATTATTGTCGAAATTTTTAATGACAAACTGTTGATGCCACGTCACGAACTCCGGCCAGGTTGCCGACTTTCCTCAACCTCCACAGTACAAGTCCCCAGTCAGTCGGTTCACGAGTTTGTAACGGATTTAATGTCATAAGCGGGCATATCAGGTTCATCCTGGCATCCGTTGAGCAGATCCCCTTGGAAAGTGCCATGCCGCAGATGAATGGCCTCTTTCTATCTAGATTGGGAGCTGCGTTTACTACTGGCGTCAGATGATCTTCTTTCAGTCGGGAAGTTGAATGTTATCGTTGCTTGCCACTTTCAAAGACAACTATAATAAGTGCTCCTACTCCTGAGAGATGATCAAAATGAAACAGACTCTTAATATTTAATTTAAATTTAATACGTATTCTAAGTCTATACATATTTAATTTATGATAACATCTCATTTTTCATTTCTTTATTGCTTTAAAAATATTTAATGTATTACAATTAAGTCACGATTAGATTAGTCATGCTACTTGTTCAATAGTGCACAATCTTCAACTTCTATAGCATAGTCAGCCAATCTCAAGTGGCACTCTACCTAATCAGCCCCTCCTTATCAGCTTTTTATTCGGTACTATCAATTCTCCCCTTCACACCAACCCACTCATAACTTGAGCAGATTTTCCCACGCAGAGGCCTCCCAGACTATGCAGGAGCAACTAGATCTACTGAACACGTGGCACACGAGATGGAATATATCGGTAAACAGCGACAAGTCAACCGCTACCACCTTCGCAACTAGACGCGGCACTTGCCCACCAGTCAGTTTCAACGGGTTCCCAATCCCAGAGGTAGCCAATCCAAATTATCTTGGCTTTACACTGGACAGGAGACTTACATGGAGACCACACCTGCTAAAGAAGCGGAAACAGGCGGAGAACCGAGTCCGTGAATTCTACTGGCTGATGGGCAGACAATCTAAGCTACCGACTTCCACTAAGCTCCTTATCTACAAAGCGATCATAAGGCCAATCTGGACGTATGGCATTCAACTGTGGGGCACTGCATCGAAAAGTAACATCAACATTATCCAGACATTCGAAAACAAAACGCTCCGCACAGTCACAAACGCTCACCCTTTCCACGATAATGCCACTATACACGAGGTCCTCAGCTTCCCCTGGGTGAAGGATGAGATTAAGAAAAGCAGCAGGCAGTACATGCAGAGGCTTCAAGACCACCCAAACAACCTGGCACAAGACCTGCTGGACACCAGTCAACGCACCAGGAGGCTGCACCGATCACACCCTTTGGACCTCTCTGGGATTAGACACGCAAATTAAATTAAATTATATACATACATTATTATATACATCATACATACAATATCGACAGTTATTGTATAGTTTCGCAACAATTTATGTAATCAATTAATTCTCTACCGTTAAGTTTAGTCATCAAATTTAATGATTGTCCGCGAAGGACAGTTTTAAATTAATATATCCAAAAAAAAAAAAAAAAAAAAACTCTTATCAGCGAGCGTATAAAGAAAATTTCATCGATCGATGGCGCTCAGCTCGCAGCGAACAGGAGCGGAGCTCAGATTTGACCTACCCCAACATCGGGATGCCGAGGATTCCAAGGATACCAAGGAATGCCAAGCATTCCAACGATATATGAACCAGCAGCTCAGTGCGCACGCTTATGTTGGCCTGGAACTTTTGGCATTCTTATCATTTCCCAAGAGGCGTGTGAAAATCGATGCCGTTCGGCGGAAAATGTGTGACGTAGCGGGAACCGCTGACTTCTGGGTGCCCGTTAGCTAATAGTTGAGGAGCGGAGTCGGAGCCTGAGCTGGACCCGGACCCGGAGATTCACTGCCCCTTTTTGGAGCGGGCAAAATGTCGGCAATCCCCTCGCCCTTTGCAGCAAGTGTCGCACATCCACCCACCTAGCAGAAATTATGACAGCTGGAGGTTCCAACTCACAGGTGTATATTCCCTGGAATCCTATAATACTAAGGGTGTTGATGGCACTTTCGGTACAAACGTATTGAAGCTCTGTGTGGTACTACTCCAAAATTGAAGATTTAGTGCCATTTCACGTTTGGGATAGATATCCTTACACCCTAATGTTTTTTTAACATGTATAAACAAATACCGATTTTATTAAATATTATTAACGCATACTCGAGAATTGGGGGAGGGGTTTATAGAAGAATTGTTTTGCATTAATAAGGATTCTATTACTATTGGCGGATACACTCATTAATACCCACCTTCCCAAATATAAATATAAACTTCCCAAGCTTTCCCCAACAGAAGCTCTAGAAAGTGGTACTACTTTGTCGACTACCGCTCACACCATTAAATTGTCGAAAATCGGGAATACGCGCATTCGCCTCCTTTGAGATCCTGCGCTTCTGTTTCGCTTTCTACACCATCCGCAACTCGAATTCCTGTTTCGTGTCTGTGTGTGTTATTGGAGTGCCACGCCCACTCAACCTGCGCATCCCAGTAACTCCCTACTACTACTTAGCCATTAGCTGAATATTTCCGCGTGCGTATAGAGAAAGTGTGTACCCATTTAATTCGGGGACTTTCGGTGGTAGGTGGGATGTTTTGGGGTGGCACTGGGGGATGCTGCCACATTCCATCGCTAGTTTAGTATGCATGATGCTGTTGGCCGTTTTGGTTGCCTGTTAGCCTAAAATGCGTGTCGCTGTGATAATGTGATGTGTGCAGCGACTGTGTGCGGCGATAGAGAAATGGGTGGTGGCACCAAGCGGGTGGGAAAGTTTGGCGGAAAAATGGTGGTGGACCCATTCATCGCAGCGACCATTTCTGATCGCCCGTTACATTTGAGAAGTAAAATCTACGCTATGTCGTGCACTTGAGCCAATCTTCTCTATAAAAATATATAAAATTTAAATCCCAGCTAACATTTATTTGAGGCGAAGGCAAAAAAAGAGAAAAAGGTGGCAAATAGGATTATCCAAAGGAGACAGTTTCCGGCAGGAGTGGAGTGGGGTGGCCGGTGCGGCGGCTGCTGCTCAAGTGAGCAACTCCAAATCCGCCACTCAACCGGCGTGTCCTTCAAACTGCAAACCCCCACCACATTTTTATGCTCAGTTTTTTAAAAATCTCTGCGAAACACGCACACAAGTGAAAATGTTGAATTTTGGCGCCTTCGTCGACCAGGCGAGCAGGAGCAACAGAATGCAGGACATTCGTTGCCGGGACGCGAGAGAATCAGAGAAAGGAAGGCATCAACCCCTGTTGCCATAACAACAGCAACTGCGCGCGCTCTCTCTCTCTCACTTTTTCGCTAGCCATCTCTCTCTTCGCATTTTATGCTGTCTCAAGGACTCTTTGAAATTTTTACCCTGACCTTGTTTTCACTCTCGTTCGGCACTCTCAGGCCATCTCGCTCTTCGGAATGCGCAACCGGAAATGTCGCCTTCGTCCTGTTGCTGTTCGCCGGTTCAACAGGATGCTTTTTGCGTTTGATTTCAGGGACAAATATAATGATTGATGGACCCGGTTGCTATCGCAAAAATCCCATTGCGTGAGGGAATGTGCCGGCAGTGTGTCAGTGTGTGGCAAGCAACAGCTGATGCGGGCGGAAAACCCCCGCGCTGTGGGTGGGAAACTTTGTGGGTGAGGCAAGGTCACAGCTGACAGTCAGGGATTCCCCTCTGATATACCAGGAAGGAACCTTGTGCCAAGGAAAGTACACTTTATTTGTCATGAGCAATTTTTACTATAAATTGTATTTGAATTTTATTCAAAGTTATGCCAACCAACTGCAGTTTTGCATCAGAATATTATTATACAATATATACCGTAATTACAATTGAACTTAACAAGAAAAAAGGATAAGTTTTTTGCCATTTGGTAGATTTAATTCTAAGCGACAAGTGGTCATACGATTAGGTAACCCCTGTCCTGGGGCGCTTTATTCCCCGCCATCGGAAACCGATTAGTTGCCCGCCACATGACCCAAACCGACCCAAATAATTGTAATTTATATGCCAAATGCCGAAAATAAAATCGAAACTATAATAAATGACTGACCGGCATAAATGAAAACAAAAAATCCGCTGCTGGCCGGTGGAAACCGAGCTGGGACTAATGTGAAATGCCTCGAAGAGATTTGTCCAGATAACCAGATTCCGTTTTTCCAGTTGCCAAATGTTCGTTTGGTTTTTTTTTTCATTATTTGGTATATTACGGCACACGCCCTCGCAGCGACCACGCCCACGTGGCAGCACCTCCGCCTCCATTCTCTTTATTAGAGTGGACTGCGAAGAATTTTGGGGAGGGAGCCGCCGAGTGGTAGCCCTGGTTTATCTATCACCCACCTGGAAAGGTCAAAGTTGGAGCTTCCCCTGCCCCCATCGATTCCCTGGCCGACAATCCTTGGTGATCTGCACGTTTCGCTCATTTGGCTAACGTGATAATAAAGTGCAAATAATATGCCTCACACAGTTGAAGTCGAAAACGAAAATTTCAGACAATTGTTGGCCCAGCCAAGCCAACTCTCGGTGATCTTGCAACTGCGATATCTGCCGCTGCTGCTGTTGCTGTTTGCAGCAGCCTGTTGCAAGTTTTCCGCAATCGATGCCACGGCAACAACAGAAACAACAGCAACCACGGCGGCTACAACAGCAACATGGCATTATCGCTGATGGAAATGCACCTGACGCTGGCTATCACGGCTCTTTGCTGCAGCTTGTGGTATTTGCACGACTTCGGCTGGGGCGTTGGTTGCCACTAAAGCGAAAACGAACTGAATCGCAGTTCAATCCGGCTAACAAAAGTCGGTCCATTCTAACGCACTACTCGCCACTCGTAAGGTTGTGGGCAGCAGCAGTTGCAAAAGTACGAGCACTTAAAGAAATAATGTTATATATATTATATATATTTAAGCGGAAAAAGTATAGAAGTAATATAGATCCACTTACAATCAACATTTTTGATTACTTGGTAGATAGGTTGAGTAGGTTACTGTGCCTTTCGATTTTCAAAACTTGTCAAGAATCTTACCGAAATTATTCTCAGTGCAAGTGCAGCAACCGGAGCCAGAGCAAAGTGCAACGCCAACCCGATTCTCGGTTTTCGCCCGCAGGCTCTTCTCTCGACATTTGCAAAAAGCTCCAGAGTTGCCTTCAACTGCTGCTCGTTATGCGGCAATTACTCGACAAACAATTTTTACCTTTAGCCCCAAGTTCAAATTTCAAAATCAAAATCAGCAGCAGCGGCAGCAGCGGTAAAAACCTGGACCTGTAGCCAGGTAATTGGGCTCCTCTCCCCCACTCTTGTAAGATTTCCCATGGGTAACCTGTTGGAGCGGCCGTCCGGCGAGCAACTGTAATCACTCACTCAAGTCGGGGGATCTGCACCGGAAAACATGTACTCCTACATACGTTTAAAATAAATATGATTTATATAGAAGATACTTCAGGCGGGCAGTTTACTTTTCAATTTGATATACAAATTAATATCTTTTCTTTGATAAAATGCAGAGTAGCCAGACTTTTTACCACTAAATATAGTTCTCTATGCATTTTTTTTCTGTGTTCCACTGTAGCTGGGTAACCACTTGAGCGGTCCAAGGTGTTAGCCAGTCAGTTTGTCAGACTGCCAGAGTTCGCATAGGGACACGAACTTCAAATCAAATCCAGGCTAATTGCCGGTTTGTGGCCCACAAAGGGACGCCAGATTTGCATGTGGCAGCCAGAGCTGGGAGCTCTTGGAATGCGGCTGGCCATATAAATAGTTATAGATCGTTGCGCTTTTTCGGCAGCCTTGCCGGCATCTCACAGGTTGCCTTCGGAAGGGCAGACAACTTAATTGTGATCCAACGCGAATTGCTGCCGGTGCATGTGCAATGGAGGTTTTCCATCTGGGAATTTAGGTTGCCAGCGGAATGTGCACTTCCCATGGCCAAAAGAGCTGAAATTTCATTTCGAAATTTCAAAAGCTAAGAACTTCATCCACCTTGGGCGAAAATTCGAATCATAATAATGTGTATTTTAAGATTAAAGGGGTAGTTCTTTGGTTGTATTTTGATAAATATAACATCAAACCATATAATCTCATTTACCTCCTACTTAAGAAAATTATTTTATTAAAATGTATGATATATAACTAATCGTTTTTGTTTTAAATCCTATAATAAAACACACATTTTTCATTCATGGCAGGAATGCCTTTCTTCTATTGAAAAGTCATTTGCACTTCCCCAGAAACGCAACACTCCGCTGGGGAATCTTGGCAACAGGATTTAAGTGAAACAATAACATAATTTGTGTTCGATTAGTTACCCCAACCCCCCTTCGCCTGCTTGGCCGCCCACAAATGCAGTGGAAATTGGCTATAAGCCGGGCAATTAGCAAACATTTTCACGCACTGCACGCGTTCGCGATGTTCGCCGAGTGTTCGCTGATGGCCAAAACGTGAGCGAGGCGTGAGCATAAATACGATGGAAAATGGCAGTAATTAACGAGAGTGGAAATCGGATTCGGAATGGAAATGGGAATACGAGATGTGGCGGGGAGATTCCCCCGATCCGCTGGCAGTTTAGTGCCCGTTTTCATAAACATAAAAAGCCAATTTCAATAACATTTTCGATTCGCGGCGGGTTTTTCGGTGTCGATGCAACATGAAACGGCGGCAGCAGCAACATTTGCTGTTGCAGCAGCAACAGTTGCTGTTGCTACAAATTTGTAGCAGCTAGAATATCGTTTATTGAAACATTAATTGCCCATGTGAAAATCACTGCTCGTTGCCATTTTAGTTCAGTTCGGTGGCCGCCCGCCGCAGTGAATTTGCGTTTTTTGCTGCTCCTCCGTTTTTTTCCTCTTTTCAAACACTTGTTCAAGTCGCATTTGCTTTTCCTCTATTTTTCCTTTGGGGTCGGCGAGTGTTGCCCTCAGTCAGCTTCCTTTTGTCGATGCGATAATTGAAATTTGATGTTGGATATTTTTTGTGCCATTTCTGCTGATGTTGTAGGAAATTTTGTCGGATATGTGTACGTGGTACACTAACTAGTTTGGGGAGATTTTAAAACACTACTCGACTTTCAAACACAACTAAATGAATCAGTTAAAGGAAATCTTACCACTTCTCAGTAATTTGTTTGGAATAAAGTATAAGCCAAGTGCCCCCTTGTTTGTTTTACACTCAAAATAGCCCCTTGACAGTTCTGCGCATTCTCGTAAACAATTTGTTGAGCCTATGCTAATGTTTTGGGGTCTTGACAGTCAACAATTGAAATGCCTTCAATTGCACCTCACAGCTTAATCGCAAGGCACAGTCAAGTCAATAATTGTAACACCTACACTGGACAACACAAAACGATTGACAACCTGAACTGTCAACGCATTGAAAATCGCTTGAGTGACTGCCATAGGTGACCACGCCCCTTAACCCTCCCAGCAAACACTGAAAACAAAATTATTTCAGTATAAGGTTTTTTTTATTTCAGACAAAATGCTTTTAAGTTTTTTATTAAAGATTTTTATCTATCTTAGGGTTTGACTTACAAATAGTCTCTCTTCTTAATAGTTTCAAAACATTTAATTCGTATGGAAGAGAATATTTCTTTAAAGTGTTTCCTTTCGACGCCGGTGGCAACCGAGGCTGAGCGAGAAAACATGTCCACACAACAAGGAAAAATAAAAGAGTTCCCCATAATGAAAATGTCAACCCGTTGGCGGAGTGCAAAGTCCATTTTATTGGCCCGGGGGGAGTAGTTCGGGGAGGGGCAGATAAATAAGAGTATAATACGGCAGCAGAGGTAGACAATAGTTCACAGACTGCAACTGCGAAATATCACGCGTGATTCATCGGCTGCGGCAGCAGCAACAACTGCAACTGCAACACCCACGCACGCACAAATGCATGTGGAAATGCAAATGCGTTTTTTATGCTTGTTAGAGCAACGCCTGCGTCGCCCGATGGAAATTGTGAACTTTTCTTGTTTATTAAGCCAGCCAAGTCGTAATTATGCAAAGCGGGCCAAGAGCTACAAGTATGCTGCTGATGGAACGAGAGCGAATACTATAACTAATTGTATACAAAGGGGCTACAACAAGTTATTACTAAGGGCGTGCCAAGGATATCTATTATTTCTGTATAAGTGCTCATAAATTCGCTGAGATTTCACTGTTAATAGGTATTACTACTAAATATTTCTAAGCGGAAAATGAATACATTAAATTGGAAATATGATGCCATGTTGCTGGTGGATTTCCCAGCAAAGGCGGCAAGTCAGATTTGATCCGGTAATTTGATTACACAATTGCCAAATATTTGTCAGGACCGAAAAACGACTCAACTGCCATTGTACTTGAACTCCGCACTCGATAAGCGAACCAGCCAAAGTGCAAAACCGCCAACGTGCAACCAGCAACAAACGGCAATCGACAACTAGCAGCAACACCAAAATCGCAGTTAGCCTACCGAAATTGCAGACAGAAACACGGTTTGTGGCATTCAAAAGCGATTTGCACCATCAGATCAGCGAGATAAGCATTAAGAATCTTTGACAGAAATTGGCTAGCTTTAAGATACAATGCATTTTTTCTACGCTCTAGGGATTTACTTGGCGGCATAGAAGTGCAAAATATAGAAATTAGTTTTATTGACATAAGCAAAAAAATTTATCAAATTTTAAACTTTACATTATATAGTTTCAATGTCGTCGTAGGGTTGTTTTTAAGTATTATTAAATAATAATATTCTATAAAATTTATAATATTTACATGTAAGTGACATATACCGAGCAATAATATATGGTAAATTTTAGAATCAAGCTACTCATCCTTGATTTATTGGCTTGAGAAATAAAGGAAACCTTCTCGAAAAGGGTATGTGATTTTCCCTCTGGCATTGCCGGAAACTTTTGCCTTCAGGGTGCCGCTGGCGTCGATCGGCAATCGCTGGATGAAAACCCGATGTGACCCGCTTTCTGGGCCTGCAGCTCAAAGGGCTGACAGTAGCACCCACTTTGGTGACTCGGACTCAGATTGGGTTGCAATTTTTGGCATCTCCGGCTTCGACCATTTTGGCAATCATTTGCATATCGATGTAGCGATCGGTGCAGCTTTTGCCGGGGAACGTGTTGGCATTTTGCAGAGGCTACATCTGCCACAACAGCTACCAACTCAATTAGAAGCCCTAGCGTCGTTTTCATGTTGTTTACCCACAGTTGGGATGCGGCGCATACTGAAAACGAAACTGAAATGCGAGTTCAATGTTTTGATTTTGAAATGGGCTCTGAAAATCCTTGAAAAGTGTCATCGGCCACGGCAGATTAATTTACAAAATAGTCGAAATTCTTCCGCAATAAGAAGTGAAGAAAAACAAAAGCCTGCGGTATGGAGATGATCTATTTATGAGGCGAAATCCACTGCCCGAGACGTGTCTCCTTGCGGTAAAGAGTCAACGCACTTCGCACCTCATGAATTTTACTACAATTGCCGCTTTACGCACTTTTATCTGAATATCTGTTGCCTGAAATTCTGTTTTCCTCCTTTTCTTTGTGCATTTTAATCTAATTTATTATTGCCGGCGAGGCGGAATTTTTCTTTGCCTAAGTTTTGGACAGTTTTTTATGCTCAAGGGGAAAATGCTTGACGTGTTAAGCCTGAAAACTTGTGGTTTCTAATTTGTATTGGAATATAAAACATAATTTTTTATATCTTAACACACATTTAAAGGATACATTGTTTAACCTTCGTATCATATATTAATTGATATATTTTCATTAAATTGCTTTCAAATAATTTTAGGTAGAACCGCTATGTGAAATGACCAGTTCAGTTAGAAATAAATTTATTTGAAAATCTAATTAATACGAAAAACGAACTTTTGCGACATCTGGCGCTCAGAAGATATACTAAACAGTACTGCTGTTTGAACTGCTGGCATGGTGGAGGTATTCGCTAAGGGCGGGCAGTACTAAAAGCAGAGAACACAACCGGAAGTGCGGTCCTCCGAAATGTGACCCTTTTAATTCTATGTGAAAATACGACAATTATAAAGTCTTGCCGTAAAATACCGAAGGCACGCCGTGTTCAGTATAACAGCTGCCCGCGTAACTGGCCACACCATTCCAATTAGAAAGAAACCTATTTAAGCAAAACGCATCGATCGCTCCGTAATTTTTTGGACGCAGAGTGAATCGGAAATCGGGAGCGGAATAATGGGCAATTTCGACGGCGATTCTGAAACGGTTTTCGAGCAGAGCTATGCGACGACCAACGGAAACGGAAAGCTGCCGAATGGAAATGGGGTGGCGGACCTCAGTGGCCCGGAGAAACAGGAACTTCTCCGGAAATTCTCGGCACCCGCGTACACTGAAATTCGCACGCGACGCTCCCAGCCGAAGCCCGCAAACGACGCCCAGGTGAGCCAGGCATTTTCGCTCAGTGTGCGGGGCGGAACGCAAGTTAAACACTTGGCCGAAACCAAAATAACGAGCTATAAAGCCATAAAAATTGGCCAAAAATATGGTTCCATACCTGGCACACATTCTCTCGCTCGCTCTTCCAGCCGGCGAATCATTGATTTTGTGGGAGAGCGAGGGAGCGCGAGTAAGAGAGAGAGAGAGTGTGAGAGAGAAGGCGTGCGTCAGCTGGAGAATTTCGACCGAATTTTTGCTGCCCTTTGTGCCGATTTTCCTCCACTTTTCCCGCTTCTGGGTCATCCGACCGCCACAGCTGTTTTTCCTTCACTGCAGTGTTTTCCTCGCGTGTTTTCCTTTTCGCCGCGAGTACTGACCATTTGGCGTATTTGGCTATTCTAGGATTATAGGAACTAAGAGAACTCTGGGGAAATATGCTATCATCATAGACGATCAGAGAGTTATTTTATAAATAGTGATCATGAAAAGCAAATGCACACTTTAACTTTAATAAATCAGTTTTTAGTGTGAGAAACTACAGTATTGGGCAATATTATTTCACTGCTCATTGTAATAATTTGAAGTAGTCTTTTTACATTCCTTGGAGATAGTTATCCTAAACTTGTCTATCTTTTTTGGATATAAGAGCGGTATAAAGTAACTTAAAGTAACTTAGATTTCAGAATAATAACTCTTATAGATAAGTGTTGAACTGTTTGGTATGCTAGTCCATTTTACCACTTTGTAATCTAGCCATTGTCTCTTCTTCGGCACTCCTGCACTCATTCGAAATTTTCCTAGTGGCTGGAGTACGACCTCAAACCAAACACACATAAGTACGTAGTTTGGGTGCACAATGTTCGTTGGGAGAGCGGCACAATGCTGGTCTGGTCATAATATTGTCATGCCACGCCATGCCCGGCTCGCCTTATCAGGCCCATTCCACCAATCTTTTACGTAAAGCCTCGCAGAATGCGATTCGCTGGTGAATCACAATGCTCCGCAATCTCCGAAGGCAGCGGTTTCGGGTGGGCGTTGATTTGTCGGTGATAAGATTTTTTTTAATTCATGGACTCTCCCTGCGTCTGGGCTGCCATGGAATAAATGTTGGTATACTTAACCAATTATCATATTTTTTATTATAAACTTTTTAAAAAGATAAGATAAACATATTATAACATTACATTCATTAGGTAATTCCGATACAATTCAAACTTTGAAAAGTGAGCCATTACTAGAACACTTTTACATTACTACATTACATTACTAGAAAGTAGTACAACATATTATTTAATGATTAATAATGACAACTTATTGAAATCATTCAGAGCTTGATTTAATGGCAACTATTGACCTTTTCAAATTTCTAATCACACGGAAATAATTTTCGCGCGTGCAAGTCTCATATCTCCAAAATCAACGGATAGAAAATTTTTATCAGCTCGACAAGATTACAGTATGCATGATTTTAAAGATAAAGTCTTAAATAAAAAAGAAATGCTTAAGAATATGAATGCGCCAAAGCAATTACCTACTGACTCACAGCGAATACTTCTTGGAATCCCCAAAAAATTGGTTAGAACTTGGCGTGCGCTGGTCGATTGTCAGTCGTTATCTTGGATTCCATGGATCCCCGACATATGGAAGTCATTATCCGGATCCCACTGCATGATCCCTCTATAGCTGTCCTTCTGTACGCGACCCATAGCGTAATTAGTATTACACTTTTTCTATTTATTTATTTATGTCGGTTTCGATTTTGAACTTTCTACGGTAGCTTCGAGCTCGTCTATATACCCTAACACTGGGACTCCATTAAATAACTCGGCATCGCGTAACCCACTTGACTTTTCGCTCCCCGCACTCCATCCCATCGTATTTAGTAAACAAGCCCGGTGGCAAATGATAATAAACACGAAATATTATTGTCGCCGACTCGTTATTGTTATACGATTAAGCTGGCGTTCAAATTTATATATATCGCAGAATATATCTGCAGTGTGTGGTGCTCTGTTAATGAGATATAGTCTCGTATCGAATCCTTTGGCCAGCAAAATCAATAAGCAAATGATATGTACACTTAAATGAGTAAGTTAATAATAACGCTCTATTTGTTAGCTGTTGAGGTTGAAGTGTGCCAAGTTGGGCACACAAATACTATATACATTTATGGCTTCCCCTATACGATTTTTGTGTCTGTCTCTTTTTGTGTGACTTCATGTCGAACTCGGCTCATGTGAGCGGTGGAGCAAATTGTTCACCAGTTATCGTGTGACTGTATTTATATACATACGTACCTTGCATATATGGATCTTTTAGTTAAATGTTAATTGACTGATGAATTGACTGAACGCATAGAAAGGGCAAGCAAGTGAGATGTGCTATCAACACAGAATGTATAATTTTTCATTTTTTATAAAAGCTTTTACGCTTGAGATCTATAACAAAATTTTTATACACATACTCGTATGAGCATTACTGTGACGATCCCTTTGAAGTGTTCGTATTACAATTCCTAGTCTAGTCCAACAGTATTGATTATTTGCTCTGATGATTGATTTTCAATGGAAATTATGAAGATTCACAGCGATACCAATAATAACGATAAGCAGTAGTGATGGCCAGCCAGTAATCGTTCTCCTCCCCTCTTACAGAGTCCCAGCTCGATCAACTACCATCCGGAAAAGAAGTCGATCTCCAATGGACATGCCTCCATTCTGGATCAGGAGTCCAAGCCCAACCAGGCAGAGGGCAAACTTTCGCCGGAGCTGGAGCACTTCCAGAAGACCTCCTTTGAGGAGGTGCCTTTGCACACGGCCTGCCTTACGTATCTGGGATTCTATCTACTGATGATCCTGGGCTACATCAACCAGTTGCTCTTCGTGCCCAAAGTGGCCACCGAGAAGGGTCGGGATGGCTATGTAGCCCTCTACGATGCCTTCGAAAGCTTCTACTCGAGGTACGTTTACAGGAGGATCAAGGATTGCTGGAACCGACCCATCTGCAGTGTTCCGGGAGATGAGCTCACTCTTAAGGATCGCGTGACCGATGATTACGGATGGAGTTTCAAGTTCACTGGAACGGAGACACGTTGCTTAAATCTGGGATCCTACAATTACCTGGGATTTGCCGCCGCTACTGGACAGTGTGCTGATGATTCAGAGGAAAGTGTTCGGAACTCCGGACTGGCCTACTGCAGCTCCCGCTGTGAGCTTGGTGACAACGAGCAGCTGCAAGAGCTGGAGGCTCTAACTGCTAGATACTTTGGCGTGGAGGATGCCATTGTCTTTGGAATGGGTTTCGCCACAAATGCGTTGAACCTTCCCTCACTGCTGGGACCCAACAGCCTTGTGATCAGTGACGAAAAGAACCATGCTTCCATCATTTTGGGACTGCGTTTGTCCGGGGCCACCACCAAGGTCTTTAAGCACAACAACATGCGCGATCTGGAGCGCGTCCTCCGCCAGGGTGTCTGCTATGGAAATCCCAAAAAGGGTGGTCAGCCATGGGATAAGGTAATGATCTTGGTCGAGGGCATCTTCAGCATGGAAGGGTCCATAGTCCGTTTGCCCGAAGTTATAGCTCTGAAAAAGAAATACAAAGCATACTTGTACCTGGATGAAGCCCACAGCGTGGGAGCCATGGGTTCCCGTGGACGAGGAGTTACCGATTACTTTAATGTGGATCCGAAGGAGGTGGACATCCTGATGGGCACCTTCACCAAAAGTTTTGGCAGTGCTGGAGGCTATCTGGCTGGATCCAAGGTATGGTTGAATGGCTACACTTTCGCATATTCCTCACTTATTAATAATCTTGTATCCTCCGCAGAAACTGATTGACTTTCTCCGCACCAACAGCCACGCCCATTGCTATGCTGCTTCGATCTCGCCACCCATCGCACAGCAAATCCTTACATCCATGAAGACCATTATGGGTGAAGATGGTACTGACATTGGACGCAAGAAGATCCACCAGCTGGCCAGGAACACACGTTACTTCCGCCGACGTCTGGCTCAGCTGGGAGTGATCACATACGGTCACGAGGACTCCCCAGTGGTGCCAATGCTGGTGTACCTATTTTCCAAGATTGGGTAAGAAGGCGGTCAGAAAAACAAAATAACTTTTGTCATTGGATTGCGCGTGGTGGAGCTCAAAATCTATGTGTTTTATACTAAACTGCATTTTCCCTTTGTAGCGCTGTGGTTCGCACCTTGACGACCCGCCACATTGCCGCGGTGGGAGCTGGATTCCCGGCCACACCCATCATGGAAGGACGCATCCGATTCTGCCTTTCGGCCGCCCACACCAAGGAGCAGCTGGACTTTGCCCTGGAGGCGATAGACGAGATTGCCGATGATCTGGGCCTAAAGTATTCTCGCAAGCCACGCGATCCGAATCCCGTCATTTACTAGAATCACACGCACACGCATAGATGTTAAGCTTGGGGAAATGGTAACCTCCCCGATCGGTAAACCAAAACTACAACACAGTCCAGATAGTGCTAAATCAATCACGAACGGTGGCTTACATTGACCAAGTTTCAGTTGCACTGGGCTTCTATTTATGACTAATTCTCTGGTTATATGCCTGAAAAGGGAAGATCACTACAGCAACAGAAACAAAACACTAGAGCACATAGCTTAAATGATACAATATTATTAATTATTTAGCATTTACCTCTACGTAGTTGTTATTGTATATGTAAAATCCAATCGTCTTCTTTGGTCGGCTGCTGCATTTTAAGTATTTATAGAAGAGAAAATGACAGCATTAGGCAAATCAGGTTTTGGTTACTTTTAGAGCTAAGCTAAGGAAAGCCGCTTTTTTTGTGGGAAAGCCTCGAGCACCTCGCTTCTACCAATTAAGCATACTAAGCTGAGCCAAATGTAATGTCTAAGGAGTCAGCGATACAATTGTAAATCACTATTTTGGTAAGTCTTCGAGGGACCCAAAATTTGGGTCAATTTTAGGGCATTGTCAGAAAATATATATGTATAATGATTATGTATTATTGATCTTATTTTTCCACCAAAAAATAAAAAACTGTTGCTTTATCAAATGAACTAAATTGGAAGAGGTTATTGGAATAGCTCACTGTAAAGGCATAGGGGCACTGTAGGGGATAAATTTTTAAAAATCTAATAGTGTAAATATTTGTTTAAACCATATAAAACTTGGCGGGCAGATGAAGCTTTAAGTCGGAAAACATTTTTGCCTAGAATTTTACATAAATTTGACACAGCTTATGCGACCTCTACAGATAATTTACAGAAGTTGAATATTCGACGCTAACCCAAATGTAGAAAATCCGCTAAGGGGCTTAGATGTTATATTTGAGAAAATAAAAAGTACTTTGGTCAGAAATTAAATAAAGCTACTCCTTAAACCATTTTTAATTAAGTAAATGGGTGACTATTAAACAATTTTTTTTCACAGTTTGGCAATAAGGGATAGGCGATATTAATTGAATCTAAATTGATAATTTTGTATTTTAGACGTTTTCGAAGTAATATTCAATACAATTACCAAACAATTTGTTTGGCTTTCATTTTTTTACTTCTACCTTTTTCTTCCTTGAATTTAAAATACAGAAATTCCATTTTCAATGGGTCAAGTTAATTTAAGTTTATGTAATGGGAATACCACTCAATTGACAGTTCGACTTTAAAATCGTTCCTACCCAACACGATTTCACACTTAAAGCGTCGAAGCCGAACTACCAATCCTTTGAATAACAATTTTTTAATTAACAGTAACTCATGACATCTCTACATCGCTCCCTGTTTTCCTTTTCCGGTGCTGACCACAATGGCAAATAAATTCCAATTGTAATTGTCTCTGCCTTTTAAGAAATTAAGACAAAGGGCGAACAACGCTCAGATCGAAGGACATGCAGGAGTTTCCAGGGCGGGTGGCTTGTAAAGAGCTGTGTTGGTTTATGGGCTTAGGCAGTACTTTCAATTTTATATTCTGGGCAATATTTATTGAGTGGTTATTGTTGAATCTTTGGGGAGTACATGTAAACTGAATTTAACTATTTTGCATGGAGAGAGCATTCGCTCGTTAAAAGTGCATTTGAATTGCTTTTTAAGCAACACGTTGCACAGGGCACTCAAGGATTTGTACGAAATCGACTAGTAAACTGTTTCTCTTAAATATTTTTATTAAGCTATATCGGATACACTTAAATTGCCGTATTTGCAATATTCCTAATCGAGTGGAATCGATAAAAATCAGGTGATAGTACTGATAATTCTGAAAATATACATATATCCCTTGGATTGGAAAGTTGAATAGAATGACAAGGCCACATCAGTTTGGACGGCTTAATTTATGTGCTCTGTTTACTTTTTTCAAGCTGCCAAAATGGAAAATGACAATACACGTTGGTACATACATATTTGTGTATTCTATGCAAGCACGTGTGAGTGGGTGGTAGAAAGGGGGCGGCCTAGGTGGCTGGTGCTGCTTTCCCAGCCAACTTGGTGTGAGTAATTGACTACGTGCGTATAAAGTTTGTGCTGGCATTTTACCCGAGTACTGCCAAAGTGGCTGCAACAACAAGGGCAGCATTTTAGCCTGCCCTTGAGTGTGGTCAAAATTTCGGGAGTAGTGTGTGTGTGTGTGCAATCATAAATATGCATCCTGTTGGCCATTTGTCATGGCTTTTTGCCCGATGCCGCAGACAAGAGTCTGCATCTTCAACACCGCAAGTGCTCCAGCCCGTATTCGAATGCTGTTTTCCAAAGCGCCGTTTAATAGAGATTGATAAGGATATGCGGCCAATAGGGACCACCGATCGGACTATCAGAAAACATCAGCATTCCTGTGGCCTCAATAGCATGCTTTTATTTTTTGCTTCCTGCGCTGGTCCTTTACAAATTGCTGATGCGATATTCGCGTGCACCTTGTTCATTTTACCACCTGTATGCGTGCCTCACTCGCTCACAAAAAACATGCTCAACATCAGGAAAATCCATATTTTTCGGCATGAGTTTGCCATTTGGATCTGTAAGTAAACTATTTAAAAACTTTTAAGTGGGTGTGTTAAGAAATAATATAAACATCTCAGTACCAAATGAATTAGTATTTCGTTTAATATCGAAAGATTATTATCATCTGTTGATTATAGTTTCATTTATAGGAACCTAGACTGAAATTCCCAATTACGAGCAATTTCTTATTTATTATATCTTTTCAAACTATTCTCTTTGAATTTGAGCTATTTGTAAAGAAATTTTTCGTTGCTCCCCTGGACTCGCAATAGTTGTTCCTAAGTTTACAAGCTTTCAAATCCCGCGGTTTTGGCTCACAAACACAATTTTAATGTTTCCGCTTACTTTGCAAAATATGTGAGCAAGGTAAGAACACATTTGAGTTCTATTTTTCTTTCTTCTCATATCCCCAGCACGGGAAGTTGCATTTTGTGTGTTTCATAATCTGATAAAATGTTGCAAAAAGTTTCCCCTCGTCAAGCTGGCGCAAAGGGAATTTATGCAATGCGGAAAAATCCAAGTCCGAATCCCATTTGTGAACACTCGAGGCATGCAAATGGCGGCTCCTGAGTTATGCGCATACTTTTGATAGTCACTGTGTGGCTGAAGGGGTTGATTGAGTGGTGTTACACCACACCACATGCACTTGGCAAAGGCACTGATAACTATACGGCGATCAGAATATGGGAGTTAAGCCGATCCATGAGATTTTCGGATGTATTTTGTATAAAATTGCAATGAATAAATCGTATAATACGGATTTAATTTGAGCGTATTATACTAAAGTAAAATACTAAACAAAATAAATAATGTGAACACCTTTTTTCCGAAGAAAAATCAATATCTTACTCCGCTTCCTTGGCCTCCTAAAATACAGTCCCCCTTCGGACCAATTTTGATTTCCATCAACTGGCGCCAGGACATCGCCCATCAAAGTGCAAACAAATTAATCTTCACCCCGTTGGCTGGAGTGGATTGCCAATCTGTTACACGACGCAGGGCGCAGTCAAACACTTCACATCGGATGCTATTACTTAAGCACATGTTTTATAATACGATTCGCTGGAACGATTTTTCATGGGCAAACGTGTCGCCCTGCTGCTCAGTTATGGAAAAAAAACTGGGGGGAATCTGGCGTATAGACGTGGCCAAGGACAATCAGTCATTTGGCATAAAGGCTGGCAATGAGACGTAGTTTGACTTTTGTTGCCGCTCAAGGATAAGGATATGGGGATACATGTCTGCACTCGCTTTGCGCCAACACTTTTCATTCCACACACACGTTAATCAATCACTGCACCCAAGTCCCCCCCAAAAGGTAGAGATTTAATCAAGGAATTTCCCGAGATTTTCGCCAGCAAATTTGAATGCCTGCCTGTCTCTGTCCTTGTGCCTTGGTGCGGTGACCGCAAATTAAATTTGTTGTCGAATGCTCTGAAGGACCTGGTAAAGCAAAAGGAAACCTGGGTCCGACCGCAGTTTTCTAATTAATTCCATGGGCAGATAGTAATGACATTCGAATCCTGCAGACACCTTAGCACCTGTCACCAGCACATGCTAAATGTCCTAGCCCACAACTTTCGGCTCGAGTGGCTGCTCCTTGTTGGGCATCATTAAGTTCTGTGTTTTGCGGGCCGACGGCTTCTTGTTAACATTTATGGTTATTGTTTTCTCCAGACAATGTGGTCATGGCTAGGCCCCCAAATATGCAAGCAATTTGTTGGCCCGAATTAAAATATCTGCTGGGCCAATATGCTGGCGACAGTCATATATATTTGCCAAATTAGATGATTATTCCGAAGTGTGGGTGGTTTAATCTTGATGTCCGATATCGAATTAGGGCTGTAAATTTTCGGTGATCGATTTTGTTAGCCTTTTTTGAGTTACACATGTATATATATAATTAAAATAAGTTTAGTTAGTCAGTCATTATATTAAGGATATAATTGTATGTTTGCGGATCATGTATTCATTTAGTTTGCCCAACCAACGTTTTCATCATTAGTTGCTTAAAGGAAATTAAAAGTTGTAATTTAACAAATTTTGTATGCCTAAGAAGTACAATTCAAACAAGCTTAAAATACTGATTCTTTACACAATGGCGCTCTGAAGCAAAATAATCTCTTCAATGCAGCTTGTGTTGCTTAGATGTTTTGTAGCAATTCCTATAACTGAAAATATATGCCATTCGTTGGTCAATAAAGAGCGGGAGTAAACCTACCGGGTGGCTTTCCTGCATTATCTTTTCAGATCCAGCTTTAAACGGGCATAATTGGATTCCTAGACGACTTTAATTAAGCGGAACAAGTACGATGTGGCGCGTATTTATTAAGCACGGGTATCTGTGAAGCATTGCATTAAAATTGAGAGCACGTCACGTGGCGTATGCGTAATTTGATTATTAATTAAATAGCCGGCAACGAACATCCGGGGGCATTTAAATGGGGGCCAATCGAATTAGGCCAGCAGAGGCGGAGGAATCCCGTCCAGATGCCGAGGCCACAAAAACAATGACCCGTGTTTAATGACAGGCACAAAGGACAATGGCCGACAGATCCTTAGCAGCGTCCACATGGCGCTCCAAGGAGTAATGGGAAGTAAACAAATCAAATGAGATTTATTATGTGACACGCATGAAACGAGGACAAACGCACGGCTTAACGAGCGGGGACACCATGTGAGCAGGATTCCTTCGGAAGTGTGCGGCAGGGCTTCATTCTCCGGGACCATTAAATCAATTGAGTGTAAGATGGCACGCACGAGACTCGGCCACAGCCTCCATCATCGTTTCCAGCCAATTCCCGGAAATGCTTTCTAATTAACGCGCCTCATTTAGCAGACGCCTGGCTCGCCACTCGGAGTAATGGCAAAGATCAATCCGCTCGGGTCACAAACACTGCTCAAAGTTTAAAGTACTAAGTGGGTTTTGTATTTGGTTTCTTAAGAATTGTACGCTTTTTTGATAGCATTTACAAAAAAAGATTATGAGCAATTAATATTGCTTTAAAATAGGTTTTGAATTCCATCAGCAATGTATTTACAATGAACGCAGCAATTATTTTTCAGTGCAGCACTTTTCTGAAGCCAAGAATGTACAGAATAATTTGATATCAATCAAAGACTTAACTGTCCTCAATCTTGTAGAGCTCGTTGAACATGATCCGTGCAACAACAGCATCGACAGGATTATGGGGCAATTATGTGCAAGTGCTTAGCGCATTTCCCAGCTAATTAGCCATTTGGACAACATGAACTGCTGCAATTCGGGTGTCCACTGCCAATTGAATACGCAATTGAATGCCCAGCGGGCTTTGCCTGCCTGACCTGGTTGGCATCGGAAATGGTGCGGTAGTGGGTGGTAGATGGGGTGTGGAAATAGAGCCCTGCAGCCCTTTCCCTCAACTCCGTACGACACGGCCACCAGAAGCGCGACAGATGACGACGATGATGATGCGGGGGACAGACCCACCTGCCAGGCAATCAAAGGGAAGCCTAGCCCCATCCTCTGACCCATTGAAAGGCTTCTGCCCGTGGGAGTTTTAATAGCCTTTTGCATTTGGGCTGGGAGAATATTCCCATTGTGAAATCGACAGTAGTATGGAGTCGCCCTTAAGTGGAATTACTGAATGTGCTGTGTCCTGTGAGGGGGAGGAAGGTACATGTATGGCGAATCCGGCGACGTGTGAGCTGCTTTGGATCAAATTCCTGCAGCTTGTCGGGAAGTACAAGTAAAGAGTTTCTCGTTTATTACCTTGGCATGACTTCTAGAATGACATACAGTTTAACAGCTTAAATCGGAGCTAATGAAAGCAGCTAAGATCGCAAAAGTATTGTTCTGGGGCAGCACATATCACCAAATGAAACTGAACTATTTATATTTAGTATCTCATACTTTGCCAATGTTTCTATAAAATACAAAAGGGCAAATTTTCGTTGGATAAGCATCCATCATAGATTTTAATATATCAATCATTAATTAATAATGATCAGTGAAATTTCTTTCGAATAACCTGAGGACACTCGGAATTGAGTGTTCCCATACGAAAAATAAATCGTAATAAAATTTAAAGCTCTTCCGTCATTTTTTTCACATTTTATCTGAGAAGTATGCAACGCATTCGTATCAAAGGAAAATCGTGAAAGGCAATGGCGAATACAGCTGGCAGCGACAACTGGCGGAAGTAATAGCAACATAATCGATTTGATGCTGCCTGCTCCTTTATCCTGGCTGCAGTTTGCAGGCTGCGGATGTGGATTCGGATTCGGATACGGAAGCTTGCTGCTCTTGGCAGGAAGTAATTTTCCAACAGTCACAAATCTGAGAAATATTAAGGTTGCTTATAGCGCAAAGACGCTGGATTTGATATTGAAAATTGTGAAAGTGCTCAAGCCGATAAGCATTGTTCAATCGGTTTGCCAGCTGGGATTACCGAAACATTCGAGTTTATTTAAAGTGGATTTGGCTAAAATGTATTAACTGCCAGATGTGCGGAAATTTTGAGTAGAGAAGAAAAACTAAGAAATTTATATATAAACAAATTTAAAACTACCAAAAACTTGTCAACATAATTTTTGAGCAAATGTGTGTAGAAAACCAAGTTGAAAGACAAAGTCGACACAAATCCTGCAAGCTTGAATGTAAAACAAAACTGCGTCTCCTCTGAATGATGACAGGATGACAGGCCCCGTAAATGGTATCTAACACTAACAGCGAAGAAAATGCTAAAAATTTGCTATAATGCAGCAAGCTGCTATCATTTGTTGGTGTTACTGTTGCCGTTGTAGTGTCATTATTTGCCATAATACCCGCGATGTTGCCGTCATCAGTTTTGTCGCATTTTTGTTAAGCGCAAAAATCATATTTTATATTCCTCAAGGCGACCCAGTTGGCCAAGATAAGAGCGTGCTCGCTAGAGAGGAGCTCGTGTCCTCTATACATCAAGCTAACTCAAAGATGGGCAATTTTAAATAAGCTTGTTATTGAAGCTGAATAGCTGAAAAAGTATTTTAAAAATTCAAAAGAGGGTACAAATTTTTAATAAAAACCTCGTATAATCATTTCCTTTGAATGCGCTTTAGGTAATGATTAAAATAACTGCTATAAGTATAAATGTGTATTAATAATTAATTTGTACAAATCCTCCTACACTTCTAGATTGCTTATCATATATATTTGTTACTATTACTTAAATTTCTTACTAACGTCTCTGCTTTTCGCTCATCGCTGGCAAGGACATTAACACGATTTCGTTCACCTGCTGCACTGTACCTGGAACTCCGCACCTCCTTTGCTGGTCCGGCTGCCACTTTTACATTTTAACATAATCATAAATTTTTATGCGGCGCGCCGTCTGCAAGGAATGTGCCGCCCATCGTCCTTCGCTTCTCGCCGCTCCGTAGTTACAGTTGCCTAGTTTCGATAGTTGGTCTCTGGCCAGGCACCTTGTGGTGTTGAGGAGGCAAAGGGACCTTCGTCCTTGCTGCTTACTTGTTGCTCGCACTCAACAAATTGTTTCCCCTCACCGAGCCTGGCCACCATCGCCGACCTTCTTTCGGGGGTAATCGTAATCGTATTTTGCCCCATCAAGTGTTTCCCTTGAGCTGTTTCCGTTTCTAATACATTTCCCCTTTCGTTCTCGTGGAGAGCACGTTCCACGCTGGCAGGTACAAAGTGGCGTATACGTAATGTCTTCATTTCCATTGTGCGGCGCTGGAGTAGCGTGTGCCAATTTATTTGAAATTTATGCCGCGAGGGCAAGCCCCGATTTCGTTTGGTCAGCTGCATTTTTCACGACCATTTTGATTTATTTGACTAAGGCGCAATGAAATTGACAGCTCCAAATGTTTTTCGTCATTGAGAGCGCGAAATGTTAGTCAAGAAATGGGTTAAGGATGTAGGCTAAGGAAATAATGGAAATTCTGTGATGAAATTTATGTTATCTAAGCTAGTTAAACTAAGTACATGTTAATCAAAATTTAACTTAAATGCTTAGAAAAATAAATTATTGCAAAAATAAGCATATATAAAATTAAATTAAACTTTACATATATTCATTTAGATTTTAAACAATTTGACCTCTAGTTTAGAGACATTTTTATTTAAATTTCCATAAAAGTACTTTTCATTAGTGTTTCCAAATGCTAATTAAATATTCTATGGAATATATTTTCAATTTACGCTCTTCTCAGTGCACAATAACATTTAGCCAATTCCCCATACAATTTGAATTTGCAAATTAAATCCGGCGCTTTTTTCCTCTTACGTCGTATCAATGAATTTGATTTGATTTCGGTGTAAATAATTTGAAATTATATTTATGATTTAATAGTAATTGATATTTCTGTTTGTGGGCTACGATTTTCATTTTGTTTCGTGAAAAACCAATTAAGCTGCAAGTGCGCAAGCCAAAGTGAAACATAAATACAAATCGGTTTATGTTTGATAACCCAATTTAATAATTATGTAAATGCATGCGTTAATATTTCGTAATTGCATTTTGGGCCCACAATTTAAGAGCTTAGGCCAGCTGGCCCATCGAGTTCGAGGAACTTTTTTTGTCTACTTGGCTGTGGTAATTGCCACAAGCGTCTGGCTGTTTGTTTTCTGCAATTGCTGGGGTCTGGGCAACTTTTGCGGCCAACTCAACTTTTCTGCTGGCGCCGCCAACAGACGACACACACCGAAATACATTTTCGCTTAATTCAAAAATTCTATAAATTGTGTAGCGTTTATAAATTGTGTTAAAAGTTCTTCCCAATGCCGGGACTTTTCGCAATTCACCATGCAATGCACGTAGCGCCAACTCCCGGAAAGTCGGGGTATGGGATTTCAGATTGGGTTCGGTGCTATCTCCCGCTGTCGCTGATTTCTGGGAGAGACTTTTACACGTGGTTTTATATAGGGAAATTCGTGCCTAAATCCGAACTCGCCCAGAAATCTGATCAGAGAAAAATTAAACTAAATATTATTAAACTAAATAACTTAATAAAAAATATATTCAATAAGTCGTTTATAGTATCATTATTCATAATTTACGAAATGACAAAGATAATATGTATATTAACTGTTTTACCAAAATAATGAACATGCATATGGTCTAAAAACCCGATTTTACAATTTCGAATTTTTTAGGAGATTTCGCATCACAGAACACCCACATTGCACTGCTATCACTGACACACTCTCTGCTTACATATCCACTCCGTTAACTATCGCTACTTTGCATTCTAAGAACGTTTAGCAATTATTTCATTTCGAGGAGGAGGTTTAAATGTCTCGCCCTCAAACTGCTGGCGCTGGAAAGTTTTGGGAAATGATTTCGAGTGCATTAAATCGGTTGGCTTGCAACAAATGCGACTAATTAAAATGTGGGCAGGGCGAGGGGTGCCTCCAAAGTTCCCCGTATCTGCCGAAAGGCAGAGTTGTACTATGACTTTCCGCCGGCGTTCTTGTTTAGCTGTTTAACTGTTGAACTCGGGGCCTAGGCGCAGATCCTGGAATCCTAATGACGAGCGAACACCTAGCGTCAGCTGAGCCATTTGGAAGGGGAGATGAGAGTCTGCAAGTTTTTGCTCAAGCGTTTCGCGCAATTTGGTAAAATAATTATCCATTTTGGCGAAATTCAAAGCGGCAACACTACAACTTTTAGTTTTCAAACTTAAAACGAATTAAATAGCAGAAGCCGCAGAAAGAAGCTTTCAGTTGGGAATAGAGAAAATGCTGTTAGGAAGTGAAAAAGCCGCAAAAGAGTTCAGACGTCAAGGGGAGATAAACGGCGCGAGGATAAGCAATTTTCACAGATTATTTATTCTCCGCATAATAAAGCAATTAAAAATAACATCTTTATATTTTTTATTCCATTTTCTACTTTTAGCTCGCCTAAAGTAGTATATTTTGAGGTATAAGTGCCAAACTTTAAATAATTTTTCGACATTTTTGATGAAAAACTTAAGTGGATTATCGCACAAGATATAATGTACATAGTTTTTGGCTAGAAAATAATTTTCCATGAATAATTGAATAGGAAATTTAAACATTCATTTAAGTTTTCTACCAAATTACCCTAGTATTTCCTAACCAATAATTTGTTATGCTTAGTGTCGAAGTCAGCAATGTCAATTGACTTTATGTGTTAGCCCGCCCACAGTGAGAAATGTGTACTCATTTCCGGCTTCATTACGCTTAAAACCATTAGGAAACTTGTGAAATGAATTCCCGTTCCGCCAGAATACTCTTCGCCCTCCTTCATTAGTAGGGAAATGTCGCAGCTCTCGACGTCCTCTCGATTCGCTTGGATCGACTTACTCGACTGGGATGATTGAAAACGCATTAGCCGGGAAGAGTTGTGAAACTCCGAGCGTAACTGTTGCCTAATCAAACATGGAATCGTCTAATCCTGCGGCATGGAAATGAGTGGCACTCATAATTAGAGTTGCGCACTTGCGGGGCCACTCGAAATGCGATTTTAAACGGCGTTGACATCGATTTATGCCTTAAAGTTGGCCCCTGCCAACCGCAGCACCAGCTCGTCGAAAATTTATAGTTCGCAACTTTACTTCGGCGGTCAGACATCAGCTGGCTTATCTCGGACCGGGTCGGAATGGGTCGAGTCCTTCGGTCTGTTTAGTCCTGTTCAGTGCTGTTCTAGCTTAGTTTGGCTTGGGAGAACACAATCTAGCCGGCAAGTGCAAGAGAAAAATGAAATAACTACTTAAACAAACCGACGAAGGAAAGCGGAAAGTCTGTGCAGTGAAAATGGGAAGGAAATTAGTAGGTATTGTCAAGAGCCAAAGATGTTATGCCCTTACATTCACAATGAAAATAAAGAAGAGAAATCTGAATAAAATATACAAAAACTAAAATATACTACTAAAATATTATAATGACCAAGGCCCTTTCATTTCAAATTTGACAGATATTTAAAGTACTTAGTAAGGATTTTGTTCTATTATTGACTGAAATGTTGATTATGAATAAGATAAGAATCAGTATAAATTATAAAGGTATAATATATTAATGATATGTGTAATATGATTTAGGCTAGGTTTTTATTTTCTTTTGCACAGCTGACTATCTGTAACCTCAGTAAGGGTATGCTGAAGTAATGTCTCGACCGTAATGCTCTTGACTGTCCTCCGGAATTGGAGGAGACAAACACTCGGATCTTTTCAAAGTGCAGCAGAAGCAGGAGATGGATGAGGAAGCAGGGGGAGGAAGGAAGCTGACCGGCAAACGCAAACAAACTTGAAGTGCGAACTGGTCAATAGTCTGAAATAACAACAAGACAATAACACTGGCAATAACTTGTGCCACTCGAAAGGGCCGAGGAGCAGGCAGAAGTTTCCTCCGGGCGGTTGGTCAAGTACTTGGCAGCTGGCCCCAGGACTCTTAATTAATTTTTATGAATTGCACGGAATTTGCCACAGCAGAAGCTCGTTTTTTGGCAAGTGTTTGCCACAAGAATAAGACAATGTATCCTCCACTGGAGAGCCAATTGGCGAGACGATGACGAAGTGTCGGAGGTTGCATTTGAATAGCCCGCTTGGGGAATTTTCTGGTTCTGCTCAAAACTGAACAAGTGGTGGCACAACTAAATTGGCCAGAACACTCAAGAGGGTCTGGGAAATGTTTTCACAAGCCAAATTGTATGAAGAAAGCTGAGTTTCCGTAGGTAAATAAATAAATTTAATATGGAGTGACTTTTGCTATTACAAATATTATGACATTAATAAATTATCGAATTATAACTCGATTTTGTGTATACTTCGTTTTTAAATATATTTTTTAAAGAAATTGTCTGTAGTTTGCGTTTATACCTCTGATTTATCGCATATCTTACATCGTTTGGCTTCGTATCTAGAAATACTTCATCAGCAGCTACCAATCTGAGCATTATCTACCTGTTCCATTTTCAATGCCGGAACGATTAACTAAACTGTGTGTAAGTGGACTGTCCGCAGCAGTTTGCGTTGATGCCGCGATAAATCCCAGCAGTGCCACATTTCTTTCACCCAGGTCGATGGGCGAGTCCAGGATCCCAGGACTCCTGCCACATTGTGCTTAATCGCGCCAATCCGATGCGGCGGGTTAAGGTGTAATTATGTGAGGCATTCGCCCGGCTCATATCTGGCGATTCTATCTTGGCCAGGTGGTGGTGGGCTGCCCAAGAAGGCAACAATAAATTATTTCATTGCTGACCACAAACAACTCCACTTGCTGCTCTCACGTCCGCCATTAAGCGCCGCGTAAAAATAGCTTGAAATATGTAATTTTCCGGTTCAATTACGGCGCCAGTGGTTACCTTTCGAGTGGATTGGGGCTGTGTCCTGGTTTTGTGCTGGTTATGGACCCGGAACTGGGTCTGCTCCTCCTACTCCTGCCACTTGGGGACCGCGCACATCCGCATGGGGCCAAGATGCATGTCCGCCGATAAGGTCACTCTGCCGGACTCTCAACTCGGCGATGTGCGGTCAGGATAGACTCCGTAATTTGTAGTAAATCTCTGGGGCAGCGAGTCTTTCTGACACTTTGAATAGATCCCACACCCACACGCACACATACACACATAGACACACACAGGCACACCGCGGTTGTTTCGGGAGATTTTGAAAAATTCATTTGCTGCGTGCCGTCATGAAGAGATGGAATCCAATTTGGGCAAGCAAATAAACGGAAATTTAATATTGAAATTGTATTTGAATTTAAGGAGACCTTCGATGGCAGGCATTTAAGTAAATACGGAAAATCAACAAAATTCCAGTCACAAATATGCTGTTCGATGGAATCCAGTGTCGTAAAAAATAAAATCAATGCAGCTGTCAGTCCGGCATAGGATATGGATATAGAGGGGGCCTTAGGGTTAAGCAACTCTCCAGTTGGGGCAAAAATGCTGGCAGCCAAGTAAATTTTAAACATCGCACGTGGCCATAAAAACCAGGCTAACAAATGTGCCCGACGCTGTGTGGGTCTGCAGAACGGGAAACTGGGAGGTGGAACTGCATTTTAGCGCCATATTTTATGCACACTTAGAGTCACACACAGAGCCAAGAATCCGAGGACGCAGGACACCGAGTGCTGCAGTGTCAAAGGCAATGCAGGCAAAGATAAAGAACCAAAGGAGCGAAGAGTGGCTCGAAAACAAAAGGTTAAACACTTTTTTTTTCAGCCCAGAAAGAAAATGGAAATGGTAAAGTATGGGAACCGCTCGGACCCCGGAATTGGGTTAAGGAAATGCCGAGGACCCGCACAACAGTGCGTATAATGAATATTAATAAATGCGTCGCGGCATTACTTTTCCGCCTCGTGTTGCCAATTAACAGCTCAAAGACAAGACAGTTGGCGTGGCCAAAAATTGTGAGAAGACCGGGCTAATTGAATTTTAATTAATTAACAATGTTTGAGGGGTCGCCAAGTGTCAAAATATTGGCCTGGATGACCGCCATCTGCTGGGCCTAATGAAAATCTGATGGAAAATGCTGAGAATGCAACACATTGCCGAAAATATTTTACACAGTGGGGAGCCTGTTGTAATTGTTGTTCAATATGCCACATCATTTTCGGCTCATTAATCACTTGGCCATTTTCATTAGAGACCAATCATTTTCGGTCCAGTAGAATATTCCTTATAAACTTAATGGCCAATAAATTAAATGGAAGGGAGCTGAAAACAGAGTTTTCTTGTTCTCCAAAATCAATAAGGAAATGATTTGAGTTAAGAAACGGATGGATGATACAAGTTTGAATAGCTAAATAACTATTGTTCAGCAGGAATTGCTCAACAAAATAATTTATTATATATATACATTGTAATCTCATGTTTAGCATTTTTAATCATTATGATTCTATAGAAAGATGAGTACCCAAAAATAGTTATAATCTGCGCAAGTAATCTTTCAGCTGAAAACAGAGATTTACCAATCCCTACAGGGCTTCGCTCTTATGTTTCACAACTGTCTGGGCAATCTGCAAACTGGTTTTAAAGTTTTCGCCTGGCTTACAGACATTTTCTCACTTTCCTGGCCCAAAGTCGAGGCAACGTGTCCGTTCAATTGGAAAGTTGTATGGAAATGTGTTTCCAAAACTGCAGCCGCTTTCCCATCGAATTTGGCTGCATGTGAGGCACGTTCGCGAGATGACGCTTTTGGCCATTTCGATGCCATTCTGTATGGCTGCTGACAATTATCGATCAGTTCAGCCAGCTGCAGAATAAGGGAAGACTGAAGGGCGGGAGGCGGAACCACGCACAATGGCCGAGCTTAAATGGGACATCGCATCCTTGGCCTCATTTGCATAAATGACGCGAACATCCCGCATGTTGTTGGGCCCTGAACGAGCCATTTATATGTGCATATGCAGGGAGCACAGGAAGGGGCGGGAAACAGCCATCAATGGCCAAGGGTCCATTTTCCCCGATTGCTGCAACAATTGTTGCATTAAGAGTCCTTCAGCAATTTGCGGGAAAACTGCGTGAAATGTTTCAGGGTCTTTTTATGCCAACGAAGGGTTAAGAGCCTAAATCAGGACCTTCAAATGAAATGTCTTCATTAAATTAAGCTGTGCAAAATTAAAATGCCCCGCTGACGAGAACGTAGCAAGAAATATTAGTCCAGGCCAGTGTAATTGCCAAGTGTTTTATTGCCAAATTTTCGGAGCACTAAGTCGCCTCCGGCATCGTCTAACGTCGAACATTTGTCAAGGACTCGACTTTGCCTCCTTTTCGTGATCATAAATTCTCGGCTCCCTTGACTTTTCGCGCGGAATTCATTAGTTTGTTCTGTGTCTGTGCTCAGCTGGGCCAAATTAAATTACGTTTAATTACTTGGCCCCGACTCATAACTTTGGCCTGCTCTAGAGAATGCCTTCCGCTGATAAAGTCTGGGACCAGTCCATATGTTTTTCCGGTCTGTCATCGTTAGACAAATGTCCCCAAACGCCTTCGCTTGCAGGACCCTTGAAGATATTGGGTATTCGGAGAGGAAAGTGCATCTGCAGTCAGAGGCTAAGGCATCTGAGCTGAGTTGGCCCAATCACTTTTGGCCAACAGAAGTGGCCGTTGAAAAGTGCCCTCTGCCTGCTGCCGACATCTGGAAAATATTTTTGTTGATTCTCGAGTGGCGACAGCCGTCCAAAACCGAGATGAGATGCGTCCTTGAGAAGAAAAGGATGGGACAAGATAAGTTAACGTAAGGTAAGGGTGCGAAGGCTAATACAATTGCAGGCCAGATATATTCTGGTCCAGAATCAACACTTGAGGCTCAAGTGTTTATGTTGAAATTTTGGCGAAGGTCTATCATTTTGGGTTGAATTGTTTGAACTTACTCATCATTGTCTTAATCAGTGGTCAACCAATTCAGCCAATTTAATAATATTCTGAAATCGTTTCACTCATGCTTTTGAATTTCGCGTTGTTGAAATTGACTTATACATTTTTAAACAGCACTTTCCAGTTACCTATGGTAGAATCAACTTTTCACAACCATTTTCCCAACCTGAAGTTGCAGTCAACTTTCTAATTACCTCAACTCCGCTGGAAAATTCCACAACTCAAATCCTTTTGCCGAAAGCCTTTGTTTCTATTTGGCTTTGGCCAAAACAGAACCAAAAATAAAGTTGGCCAATTTCTGGTCCAGGCACTCGATACCCAAATTGATGTTAAATGGCAAACTATAAAAAATAAATCAGTGCGAGTAAGTTTGCTTTTCGATGCGAGGGCATGGCCTCAATTAAATTCAAGTGGGGGTGGGGCGAAAGCAAAAGTTTTCCCGTTTTGTTAGTTTTTAAATAATTTTCCCAAATTTTAATTGAACCCAGCGAACATGAAGCGCTTTTAAAGCTAGCTTCGGCAGCAGCAGCTGCGATCCGAGCTTCACTCAACCGATTTGCAGTAAATAACTTTCGCCGGTCGGTCCTTCGTCCTTTTTACCATTTTCCCGGCCCGTTGATGTGTGTGGCTGACCGCAGCATGTGGCCGCCGGTCGCGTTCTTTCTCGCTTTTCTTTTTTGGGATGTTTCCACATGCATCGCACACGCATATAAATAACAAAGCGAGCAGGAAAAACAACAAATGGCCGCCGACCAACAACAAACGCTAACGTGGCCAAAAGGCAGCAAGTGTAACTAATATATCAGCGCAGGCCACTCGGCAAAAAAATAAATAAGCGCAATCAATCTACATATGTAGTTGAAACAATAATAGCACTTACGATAGGTTGGTCAGAGGAACTCTGCGAGTACATTAACCTTTATAAGCTTTTCCATTCCATAAAAAACAGAACGGCTTTAAATGGAATACTAAACAAGAAGCGTACTCTCTATTTGCTTTGCAAATGCATTGCGTTATTATTAAAAAATACTTTTTTTTAAAGAGAAGAAGTATAGCAAGTCAATACATCAAATGAAAACAGAAACTACTAAATAAAAGTTTTAACAAAACATCGTCTCCATGAGTTGATAACACAAAAATATCTGAAAATCAACTAACTAATACATTTTTTGCATAAACAATGCCCAAAAGTATATGCAGTGTTGATTTTTCGAAAACAGAGATTTATTTTGCTCCAATTAAATATATAGTCTTTTAGTGTTTTGTATAGAGCATATCAATTATAAAATTAAACCCTTTGCGGTTTCTGGTCCATTCTCTTGCATATTTAACTCTTTTCGCTATCCAATATTGATTTAACTTTAAATATGTCTGTATTTCAACATTGATTGAAGTCAACACCAAACTCACATTTCATTCGGTCGGTTGCAAATATTTGTGCTTTTCTCGTGGCAATTATTAAACTTAATCAAATGAAAACCGCGCGCCGAACCTCAATTAACTCAGCTATAAAAATCATTTGCGGTCATTTCGCGTTGGCAAAACAGAGTCAATACGACCAAAAAAAAACTCAAATCGAGACGGATCGAACGCATTATAAATAAACGTGCGAGCACGATATTTATCCACATGTGTAAACAGTTTTTCCAGGAAGGTGAGTGGCTCCAGTGATATGTTGACCGCAAATTTATATCGACTTTGCCAGGACTATTCGCACTCGTTCACATTGAAATATTAATGCGATTTACATTTGTAATTATGTGTACAATATTTTAATTTGCATAATTTAGTAACTTGTGTGGCTGGCCAGAAACGACAGGTGAACTGGCAAGGGTCCACCGCTGTTGACCTCCCCGCCCGCTTTCAGCCAAATTAATTTGCAATAGTTTCGCTTCGTTTCGCATTTCCAGATTTGCCAGATTGAAAAACTTCTGCTAACCAGACAATACCAAAGAGCAGGGAATAGGATCGCAGACCAAGGGGTCGAGGGGAAGGTAATGAAGCATTTGCTCCGGACGGCAATTGAAATGTTTATCCTCGAGCACGCAAATCCAATTGCCAAACGAAAATCAGATGCAATGCATTTGCATTGTGCCAGCCGACAGAGATGAGAAACTTTTTGAAATGGGTGGAGTTTCTCATAAATTATTTTAGAGTCTTGAGATTGTCAAATGGAATTTGTCTAAGCAATTTTATGGCATAATTTTCCAAATTATGGTATTTAACTTGTTTTTACATTTAACACAAATCACATTAAAATGTTTATGTTTAGGAAGAAACCAACTCAATTATGAAACGAGATAAATAGTTAATAAGCGGAGAAATAACAAAAGAATATTTAATATTGTAACACCAAGCTTAAACTATCTCTTTAAATATTTAACAAACTACTCGCATAACATTAAAATGTATTTTAATTTTTTGTTTAATAGCTATTACAGTATCAAGTTCAAATTGTTTATGGAAAGAAGGGCATTTAGCCTTAAGCACAACTCCATTTCCCGATCTGCCTTGCTTTTCCTGCACAGACATTTTCCAGTCGGACTTGCCCCGTTTTGGTACGCCCCCTGCATATTGGCAATTCATGCGAAACATTTTGCATGCTCAAAAGTTGCATTTTTGCTCAATAAAATCGCAATAAAGGCGATGGAGGGGATAAACTGGACATGCGAATCGCTTCGGAGTCCGATATCCTTTGTTATTCTGCTAGGCAAAACATTTGCTCAGAGGATGTGCCAGGATACGGGTATTCTCGTTCATACGGCATGAGCAATTGATTCGCAGGCACTCGAACGGATGATCGAATTAGGGCCAAGACCAGGATCCGGCCGGAGGACCAAGGACCTGGAGACCTGCAGGCAACTACTAAGGACTTTGCATGGCCAGCTGTCCGGCTGCCACTTTGGCTGCCCTCTTGAGTGACAAATTAGCCACTTTGGGGCTTGTAATTCCCGCCATCGGAGGCGACAACAAGAAATGACCGCAATTTGCGCCGGCCGCCGAGTGATTGGTGAGCCTTTCCAGCGGACAAGGATCCTGCGCCGCACTCACCTACAAAACGGAATAAAGATGCTCCACGCCAACAACAAAGACAGCCAACCAGCCAGCCAAGCAGGCAATGACAGTTATAAATAGCCAAGTAAAATTGTCAAGGGGCAGAAGGTGACAGACGGAAATTACACACAAAAAAAATCTAAAATAAAATTAATTCACAAACAGAAAGTAAAATGACAGGAAATCGTGTTTATCAGTTTTAAATTATACGAAAATCACTGCGATTGGTAGTGTAAAGAACATTTAGTTCTCTAATGTAAAAATTACAATTCAATTAAAGTTGCATTTATAAGCCTTTAATTTTTTTTTAATGTGTAGTGAACAGTGGCGGCAGCACAACACGATTTTTGCTCTTGTTGTTTGCTTCTTTCGCCGCACACAAAACTTCCAGTTTATTCAAAGTTACAGGACACGCTGTCCCGGCAACCAGGACATATTCGCCATGGCAACATGGTCCCGTCGTCCTCGCTGCACTGTCAGCATCATTATGGCTAATAAACATTGCCATTTGCGGCTGGCCAACACAGCGAGATTCAAAGGGAGAGGGCGAGTGCAGGACGAAAGGGTCTTTCGTCACCCCGGGACTCAAACAGAAGGTGAAAGTTACTCGACTTATGGGCAAAGTTTCACTTAATGATCAATGAAAGTTTCAGAGGAGTCAGTGGAACTGCAAGTGGTTAAAGGTCTCCGAAAGAAACAAATGAACAACTTCTTAAAGATATTATTTTTGTAAATCAACTACTGCGCATTACTGCAAATAGTTCAGGTATCTTTATAACTGTGCCCTCTTTGCGATAATATTGAATATCTACTTCCCAATTAGACCAGTATTCTAAACCTCAGGACTTGTTATATTTTTTCCTACCGCATCCCAGCTGACCTAAGGCAAAAGTAGAATAAGGTCAAAGAGTCAAAGGTATGAATTCATCGGCTTGCCACAGGAGCCGGTAATCATGGCAGAGCTCCAACTTTCCTGATGAATCACTTGCTAATTTATCACCTGGATTTTCGTGACCCTTGTGCACATGGAGGCCCAGAGCACTCGCCTTGGTTATCATTTTCCATTCATGAAACTTGAATTTGAGTCTTCATCCTTGCCTTATGCTCCTGCATCAAGAGTGTGGACAGACCTGCAAATTGTTTGTAAATAAACTGGTCGAGAGCCGGGGCGTAATGCATTGAGTATCTGAACGCATAAACAAGAGCGCATAGACAAGAGCAGCTTAAGACCATGTTTATGCATAAACAAATTAAGTTTCCAAAGGCAAGAGCCCAAAATGGGCGAAGGAGTCGGAAGCAGCAGCTGATGCAGCAACTTTCTCTATGGATTTCACCTTATAAGCCACCTAAAACCTCCTGCTTATATCTCTCTTATATCTCCCCATTTACTCGCATTTTGTCTCTAAACTTCTTATATTAATAGCAAAAGATGAGTGCTTCAGACTAGACAAGCTGGCTAAGCGGATGCTGCTTGCTAGCTGCTAAAACTTGCCCAGACTCGTCAGCTTCTAATTAATTATGAAAAGTGCCACGCCCACGCCACGAGAAACACCCACAAAAATACACATACTTGCCATGAGCTTTAGCTGGTTTATGGAGCGCGAAAAAATATAAAAGCTGCCAAAGATGGGTAAGCTAAGTATTTAAAGTTTATCAAATGATACGACTACGAAATATCCTAGGAAGAGCTAAGTAAAAACGTTGTTTCAGTTCTATAGAGTATAGCCAACTATAATTACTATGAGAATTAAATTTAGGTTTATCTATTTGATATACCCATTGATGTTACAGGGTATTCGTGTTCTGGGCGCCAAGCTAGCCTATCTGGTCGTGTAAAAAACCCCGCTCCACTTAACGGTTACCCAGCATCCAACACATTCCGCCTCCGAGAACACACACAAAGCAAATTGCTATAGTCAATTTAATTAAATTTGTTTGTGGGACCAACGAGGCGCAGTTAACTCCTAGCAAAAGCCCACAGATTTCAGAAGGGGGATGGCTGAACTGGGGGCCAGATGGATAGTCGCTGGAGCCAAAACGAAATCCAAAATCCCCGCGAGTCGATACAAAAGGATGCGTTTATCTCAATTCTATTTGCCCAAAGGAGGGGAGATTTCCCGATTGCTGGCTTGGAAGCCCTTTTCAAATGTTTACCGTGGAATCTTGGCAAACGAGATTTGTCTTGGCCAATAGATAGCACGAAGAGCGAGATGGCAAAAGAGCTGGCAGCAATAAAATTAAATTTCTTCGGAAAAGCTGGAGGTTTTCATTAGAATCGAGATGGAGCGACACGACACACATTTCGAAATCAAATTGCAATTTCTTTACAACTGTTAGTTTGAACATTTTGATGATTTTATTTCTGGAATTTGCTGGCGAGCAATTTACATTTTAAAATGCTTCTGCAAATTAATTTATTGGATTCTCAACGATGTCCGGCTATGCATATTCATAAAATCCCTGCCATTATTTAATTTGGCCGAGGACAGTGTGGCAACTGGCCCCAATTAAAATCCTCATTCAACAAGTTGGTTTTAATCCTCGCCTAAGCCTAATTACAATTTGTTAATTTCGCCAGCCCTATCTAAATGGCAAATAAAATGCCACCATAATTTGTTTTTTTTTTTTTTTTGTGTTGACCTTAGGCAAACACGCGTCGTATGCGCAATTTATTTACAGCCCCACACTTTCGTGTACCATTGGTTGATTGCGTTAGCTTGTTTAAACATTTATGCGTTTTGTTTGTGATACCACGAATTCTGTGGCCCTTGGCAGTTTTTCAGTTTACAATGGAGAATGGCAAACCTGCAAGATGAATTCTGTTCCACTCAGTTACATGTCTCGCCACCTTATTCAGTGCGTCTTCCATGGCAGTTCTCGTCTAAATTGAATTCAACCACTCATTAGTAGTGCTTTGAATGCAACAGTTTGTTGCCTGATTGCTTGTTGCATTCATTAGTCGCTTAATGCAATTGCCATGCACTTTTATGCAACCCAAATTGAACTAACGACGAGCGCTCCATATGCGACCTTGTGCCTCAGACATGCGGCGTATCCTTTTCGGCAGCAGCAGAATCCAGCTGTATACTGCTCCACCACACACTCCGCCCTCAGATGGCAGTACCGTCAATCGCGAAGTAATTGCATTTACCAGGCACGTATGTTGACGATAGTTAATTTTGTAAGTGTATCTTGATATCGATTTCAGTTTGCCGGCGTGCGAGAGTGTGTATGTGGAAACGGATGCCACTGGAAAACGCAGGAACGAGAACAGTACACTGAAACTAAAAAGATACTGGGCCAAAGTACAAATTAAATTTGAAAATCAAATTTTTGTAAGCAAACCATTTCTCTCGTGTTTTTTTTTTACTTTAAGTAACTAAATCCTGATATCCTGATCCTGATATACATACGTATATATTGTAAGCTAAAGATTCAGTTTAATTGAACATTTGATGAATACACCGTTTCTCCCTGTGGAACATCAACTTATACTCAAGTTATTTACGATGGCGAAAATTCGAAGAAGCCAGGGCCGAAACGCAATGAGGCGGAATGCCGAGGAAAAATGCAATTGCCAAGGAAACGCCAAGAGCAACCGACAATGATAGAAATTCCGCTCAACGAAATATCCCCCGAATCGCGATCCTTGAAAGTGGAATTTTGTGCTACGGCAATTATGTTGATTTCTACGTCGAAAAGGGCTTGTCCAATTAGTTGGCAAGAATCGCTGGTTAATTACGGTCCGGGTTCAAGGCAAAGCGCGGGATAAGGAAGCCGTCAACTAAAGCGACCGGCAAACGCAATCAACTCTCAGGTACCGAAATCATCAACAGGATGTCCCGGAGCGATCTACGTCTCAGGGCCATAATGGATTTTTAAAAACCAATTTCCGCTCCATTCCGGCGGTGGCTGGCGAACAAAAAACATCGAAAACTAATAACCCGTTCCGCTTTCGTTCTCCGGGGAGATCGGGGAATAGCCGGAGCTACTCAAGCAGCTGCCAAGGAAATTGTTTCAATTTCGAGGAATGTTCAAAGGACGAAAGTACGTCCGCGGGAGGTGTGCCGTGCAGTACGATTAAAATTCACTTTCGCAATATTTATATAGAAACAAATTAAATTTTCCCAGCTTCGGCAAGTTTTTGGGCGAAACAATTTAATTTTGCCAAACAAAATTCGACGTAAAAGTCCCCAAAAAAGCAGCCGAAAAATTAAATAGGCGAACAAAAAAAATGAGAGCAGAACTTAAAAATTTACGAGGCTTGAGCGTCCTGTGGCCATAAAAAGGAGTCGGCAAGAGGCTAAAAGTCAAGACATTGACTGACTAGCCAAAGTTCTTATACGAGCTTCGTTCAGTGTATATATGCAAGTACGTGAGTGCTCGCGTTTGTAGGTGTTGCCGCGGCGAATTGAAAAAGTTTAGACGACCCCGCCGCACCCAAAGCTTTATGAGCCTCCATCGCGCACCGCTCCTTCCGCTTTAAGGATGTCGGCCTTTTTACGACCGTTTTAATGGCGCAACAGCGGCGCCAGAGAAACCGAAAAATCCACAAACTTTGCCGGCGGTCAACCAAAAGCGGCAGATGCAACAGCTTCAGCGGTGAACTGCCAAGATGGAAGGTGCGCCAATAAAGCGCGAGATGGCAGGATGGTATCCGATACTCTATAGGTTGATTGCAGGATTGCTTTCCAATGTTATTTCATTAGAAGATATTTGATTTATGCATATTCAAAGTAAAGGAAACGTAGAAAAGCGGGAATTATAATGAATGGCTATCAAAAAAATAGCTTTAGAATCTAAAATATTAATCCATAATGTCAAAATTTCAAATAACGTGACCCATATACAATATTTTCATGCGTATCCTACTACCAACTACTTCTACTAGAAAAGTTTTTCGTGATTTTCCATTCTGGAGAAGTCGCCAAAAGCTGTGGATATATGTGGAGTCTCTAAATTAAACTTTGGGGTTGGTGGCAAACGCAAAAGCAAATGGCAAATGGCTGACCAGAAGCCGCGGCTAGAAAGTGGCTGGGAAAACGGCATAAAAAGCGGATACAACGCCAAAGGCTGGCATGTGTCCGCGAAATATAAGAGGCGTTGGCCGAGGGGGAGAAGGGGCGATGGGGCGTGGGCGTACCATAAATGGTCAGAAGCCAAAGGCCAGAAAAATGCGATGGCCGAAGCAAAGAACAAGTAGCCGCAACAAGCGGGGAAAAGCAACTGGAGCCAACGAGCATTAAAAAACCCCAGAAAACAGCAAAGCCACATGGGGTTAGGCTATAGGACGAGAAAGGGGGCCAAAGTCGCGGCAAACTTCAATTTGGTTTTGCGCTTTGAGTTCCATGGCGATTCAAATCGCAGTAGCCGTTGCCATCGATACCATCAATTGCGCGACGAAGCGGTCCAATATTCCCCTCTTTTGGACGGTGGAAAATAAAAGGCTAAAATGTTACCTCTAGGAACTTTTTACTACTACTAAAAAGTATTCTTCTACTATATCAGAACTATTTTAATACCTAATAAATTAAATAAATCAAATTAACTAATACAAATACACTACGAGTAACAGGTATACAAATTTCGATTTGAATTTATTTACCAGCTTAATTATTTCTTAATCATATAACAATATTTTTTAGGAAGCACTACCATCACTTTGCCAACCATCTCTTCGATCCGTGCCATGACACTGCCTCCGAAAAAATTGTCAACCCACAGACCGTTGCAGCTCATGCTTCGACGCCTTTGCAATCGCGTTTGGCATTTGGCATTAATGGCTGCAGGGGAAGGTGGTGTTGGCCAAGAGGGGCTGTGTGGGGAAGAATATTGGCAGTAGCTGGAGATGTAGCAAACAAAAGACGAAAGGAAACAAAGAAACCGCACCACAGTCGCATTACAACCCATCCGCCCGCCCCACCGCTCTCTTTTTATTCGAAAATATTCATTAGTCCGAAGTGGAATCGATCGGAGCGGGAAATGGCGATATATACTATGTACTCGCATGGCGATGGTATGTGTGCAGATAAAACTTTCCGCTCATGTCAGCTTATAGTTTTTGCAGCGCACAGATTTCAGATTTTCTCCTGGCCATAAATTTTCCGGATAGCCAACTATTCAGCACTCAATCCCCGACCGCCCCCCTCTGTTCCAACGGACGCGAGCTATTTTGGTAAAAATTTTAATTAAAATCCCAGACAGTTACACTCGCCGCGATAGAGAGTTGTACTCGTGGCATCCAGCTCAAGTGCGTCTGCCGTGTGCTCAAGCATCGCCGAGCGATTGCCACAAACAGCAATAGCACAGGATTTTTCGAGCCAAGGCGCCAGGTTGGCCAAGATGGCAAACCGACATCTGCAAGCCGGAAGACAGCGGAGTAAACGCCAGCAGCATGTGCGGTTCTAATAAGCTGGAGATTTTGTATTTGGGGAACATCCTTTGTTTATATAGAGTTTAATTTGACTCAACCAAATTTTTTTGATATCTTAATAATAACTTTAGTTGTAACCCGTGTTTGATATCTATTACATAATATTACATCTAGAAATCTGGCTAAAATCCATTAAGCTCAAAATCAATCAAATAAAAGATATAGTTGTACACGGGCACTAAAATATGCGAATATTTTATATATTTTCTGGTATAAAAATGTCTAGAATGCATACTACATCACATTTCAAACACCATAAGTCAGTGGATGAACTTAAGATACATTTACTTCAGCTCCAGGACCCTTTTCCCTTTAACAGGACTGCGGTTGGAGCCGAATGAAAATCCGTTGCAAAGTCAGCCAAATAGCCTGGAGATTGTTAGGCGGCAGATGCGCGAGGGCGTGGCTGCGCCCGCTTTTCCCTTCACTATCCTTGCGTAGAGTCAAGTTTTATTATAATTACAACTATAACAGTTATTAACGGCAGCTAGCTGCGCGTTGGCAGCTGTTGCGCAACTCCAGGTCCCGATCCTTCAGGACCCGCTGCTGCAGGTGCCGCCAAAGTCAACAGAGTTGCTAGCTAGCGTGGATAGGGGGCTACCCCCCGGATAGTGTCCCATAATATATAGTTGCATATTAGCAGGGGGCTACGCCTGCCCCCGCACTTCTATTGCCCTGTAATGTTGCGTGTTATGAAGCCATTACTGGGCCAAAAGTTTTTCTTTCTTTAAGAGCTCTCTAATTTTAGTTTCTCTGTATGACGTCGCTGACGATGATGGAGATAGAGGGGCTAGGATCCGGGTCCGAAGGGGAAGTTGGGGCACACTAAAGTTTCCAGCTGCTGCATCTTTTTCGGCACTTAGAGGAGAACATAATGTGCAGGAAGAAGTAAGACGTGGAAATTGCTCTACGATGCTGCCTGAGATATGAGTTCAGGAAGGACAGCTTTTCCGACGGTTACTGCGTTCAAGTCGGCAGAAGTCAAGGGGAATCTTGGATAAAATTTGATAACTTGTCAGTAGAGGTTTAAAGCCCAAAATCATTTCAATATAACGTTGGATAAATTAACTCCTTTTGAAGATTTGAAGGACTTATACTCTTTGCCGGTTTTCCCACACTTTCGTACGACTTTCCCAACCTTAAAGACTAAATTCCCCTGGGTTAGGACTTTCCCTAATAATCGCCAAACACAAACACAAAGAAGAAACACACTCAATTTAACCATTCGCTTTCCGCACGAACCATTCCCAGTTGAGTTTACAAAACTCCCGGTCTCAGCAAATTGAATCTGTCAAATGGCAACTCAGACTAGTTTTTCGCTGTTATTGTTGTTCTTTTTTGATCGTCGGTCATTTGAACAGATTAAACCGAAATGAAAGCGACCAAATCCACTGCAAATTTTCCCCGAATCCCCAAACTTCCTCGAATAACGATGCTGGCATAATTTTGTCATTTTTACAGCAATTGATCTTGGATTGAATGACAGCGGCGTGTGATGGGCAACATTTGTTTCGGTTGCCATTTTTTTTTTTTTTGCCAGCACTTCGTTTCTGTAGCGCCGTAAAATGGAAATGAAAATGGTTTTTATTTCCGCATTTCCCCGAAGGGCTTGTCGCCAAAGTGTTTGCTTAAAGCGAGCACTTCATTAATAAAACTTTAATGCGCCCTCCGTCGAGTTGAGTTTCGGCTCGAAGCGGGCTTATGGAAACGATTTAATTTGCCAACGCCGTCGACACTCGCAGAATTACACACAACCATTTTAAATAATAAATATAAAACTTTATTTTCATGTTGATTTTCCGCCAGCAGGGTCTGCAACTTTCTGCACTCAGCTAAACCAAATCCCATTCATACAACCCCATCTCGCGCCATTCGGGCAATAAATTCCAAATGAAAAGCCACACAATGAAATCATTGAAATTTACGTTGTCTGTGCATAATTGCCGGACATTTAGCAGCCAGGATTCGTCGAGGATAAGACCGGATCAGGGGCACACTTTGTTTAGCATTTAATGAGGGATGGCCGCAAGGATTCCCGGGTAAGCAGCTTGTGGGCCTTCTTAAGAATACAATCGAAAAGCACTTGAAAGCCGAGAAATGGGGGAGATTACTCTGAAAGTCAATAAGTAAGAAAGGCGATAGATAACAATTCTCATAGCCTTTTTTTATAAAGCCACCGTGAGGAGTCCATAATTACCCTTGACTAATATAATACACAATATTCATTTAGCTATAATAATACAATCGTAAAATCAGTTTAATAACGCATTTTGATTCTCTTAATTAGGGCACGAATTAAGTATGTGTGCCAAAGTCTTTAGCCAATTGATCCCATTTTCCGATTGACAATTGCTTGCCTAGTCACTTATTTTAATGCTCGAGCAGTTAAATGTGTTATTAGTCTCTGAAAACCCATTCTGTATGCAGACTCCGAATGGGGCCAAAACAATTACTGCATAATAAATCAATTTTGAGTCCAATGAATTTCCCAGCTACGCCCATTTGTCATACCAAAACCACAACCCATCCCCATATATCTATTTAAAAGCCCAGTTTAGACTCCTTCAATCAGCCGCAGAGCTGGTCCTGTGAGTGTGGGTCTTAAGCCCACTTCGTGGCTGACAATTTCCAGCTCAAATATGCAAATTACCGACAGTTGGTAGCCTCAATTTGATTCGCAAGCGCAGAAATGGGAGCAGCGCAAAAAATATGTGCGGAACAAGCAAGTCAAATTGAAATGGGCACAAAATATGACAGCGTGCCTGCATTTTAAATATTTAATTGCGAAATATTTTCCATACAGTAAATTTGCATGCCGCCTCCAAATACCAAATGGTCGATTGAATTTCTATCACGTTTTTTACCGGAGATGAGAAGACAAAAACGAATGTGTGGCGCGAGGCGTATCGTATGGATATTCATTGAGCTATAAAATAAACCTATAAAATATAAATGACAGGATGGTACATCCAGTTATTCAAGAACCTTGCACTTTCCTTTCATGAAATAGCCAACTATTTAATCCAATACTTTTTTGATAACAAATTTAAAACCGCAGAAAGGACGAAGCCTCCCAAAATAATGTGCAGCTTTATAGTATATCCCACATCTATCAGCAGTTATTTATATTGATGCCGCATTCAACTTCCGGCTGGCAATCGCATTGTGTACATAGCAATTAAGTTCGTGATATAACTTCAGCTGTCAGTTTGGAAAAGCGTTTTCCAAAATGCAATTCCATGCCATTCCCAAATAACACGAACGGTAAACAACAATTCAATTCATTTATTTGACTAGCAAAAATTGCTGTCGTTGTCAATACACTGCTTTTAATGCTCTCCCGGCATTCTAGTGTTTTCCCCAGATTTTTATGAAAAATCCGAAACTAATACACGCGAATCGGTTTTGTCGCTTGACAGTTGATGGATGTGACTGTTCGCCAAATGATGGAAAACAGTCTGCCCCCTTTATAGACATATGTATTTATTTATGGAACGGGCTCTGCGAGGGCAATAAAATCGGTTGCCCTGGCTATTTGTAAAACTAAAGTGTATGAATTTAAATCATAAAGGCCTGGCCGCAGTAATTAATTAGCATTGCTTTCGACAAGAAAAGCTACATGTGTTTATTAATTGCCAGCTGTCAACGTTTTTTCTTTTAAATTTTCTCTTAAATCATGAGCAATTGCCGCATATTATTTCAATTTGTGAAATTCTTAGTTATTAATGTGTTTGAAATTCAATTTCCAGCTTTCTATATGGAATGTTTTTGTTTTGTCTACTTCTGGCCGCTCCCTCTTCTTGTGGTGTCATTTAAATGTGAAATTAAGGCGGATTTCCAATGCTGCATCCTGGCATCTGTCTGCTGCACCTTGGCATCCTTTCCCCCCTCCGCAATGTGACGTTTTCCCACTCTCATCACGTTGCAGAGAAATCCCACACAGAGAAACATGCGACACTTGCAGCGCAATGTTGCCGTCAACTGCGCTTCATTTGATTTGAGCGCGCATACGACACGTTGTCCGCTTAACCCTCGCTGCCCTGTCGTGCGTGTTTTTAACGCAATTGCCATAAAAGTGAAGGAGTTCGTCTCCCATTTACTGGTAGTGCGTGGCGCAGATGCCACATGTTGAATGCCTCCCGCACTGCGGAAAACTTTCATTCCCTAGCGCTATATCTTAAATTATTCTTTATATAACCAGACATTTCCATAGTGTTTGTTGGTGTTTATTTATTTATTTATTATATTATATTTATGTATTTACAGCTTAATCATAGATTATAGAATCTTTGCAAATCACTCCAAAAGCGTTCCATTTTCCCTTCCATAAGCACATTATGGTTGTTGCGGAAAAGTGAAACATTTCAAAGCTGACGGCCTCTTCAAATTGTGTGCTGGAAACTTTTCCGGCAATGCAGTGAAAATAAGAATTGAATTTATGCCCAGCGTGTGCCGCACATTAGCGCATTGTCACCGCACTCGGCACACTTCCAATAAATAACCCCGGCACACAAGGACACACAGGAGTGCTCCCAGGGAGTCTGCTAATGCGCTTAGCGCCTTGTTGCCACTTTTTTGGGGCACAAACGGAGCCGGAGCCCCAGGAGCACAAATGGCGACGAAATCCGCCATAAATAAAGGATAACAATTTGTTAGCCACGCAACAAGTGCAAACTAAATCAACAGTGCAAGTAGATTTCCGCAGGCTCTTTGGCTCTACAACTCACATGTGTAAGCTCTTAGGTGAAAACCCGGAAAACCAGAAAAACCTCAAACCTACACTGATAAACGGCTCAATCCGTGCCTGCCATTGTGTGTTTGTCTAAATTATGAGAGCCATAATTTAGAGGAAAACAAACCGCCAAGAACCCTTTAAAGACCTCAAGTTGGAAAGTTCTGTGGTCATTAGAAAAAATTAAGAATACATAATTTCAACGAATCTTGAATACCCTTTTACTCTACTAGATTCTAGAGCACGGTGCCCGGTGCCGGAGCACGCAGGTTCTAAACACAGACCCAACACAATACGGGTAATTTTCCTAGAAATCCACACCATTATTATCATTTCTGATTTCACGGTATGCGCTCCAACTTTTTATAACCGGAGTATAAGTGGAGTATAAGTATACAATATTCGATGTAAAGTATTTTACAGGTAGAAGCACCTCTTTCAGACCCTATAAAATGTATACATAGTCTCGATAAGGATCAACAGCCGAGTTGATATGGCCATGCCCGTCTGCCCTTCCTTATAACCGTCGAGATTTCACTTTAAAAGACGTTAATTGTTTCCTGACCACTTAAACGATCATTCTAACGCCCACAAACCGCCTAAAACTACAACGCTCACAATTTGAATTTATTATATTTATATGCCCAAAAAGAATTGTAAACTTTCTCATTCGCACTACTGCTGGGAGCTAGGTAACGAGAATCTCGACTATAGCGTTTTCTCTTGTTTATCTTGGCTTTTAATGAGCGTTCGGTCAGCATAATTATCCTAATGGCCCTTAGACAGACAAAAGGCGGGCTAAGCCACCGGCTAAGACGTTGATTAAGGGGTACAAAAAGTGGGCAGGTCAGGAGGGGTCAAAGTTCAGTGAAAGTAGATGATGATGTCGTTGATGAAGAAGTCCTTTGTGGCCGTCATCGGTCATTGCACAATTGAATGAAGCTGCCACTGACATGCACAGTGCATAATGGACAATGGATGCAACAATTCGCTTCATTAGTAATTAACACGCGCATTATAATTTAATTAACATTGCGAACATTGCAGGGGCACAAATAAAAGAAGAGACAGCCAAACATACAAGCAAGTAGAAATATGTAAAAATGTACATTTTTAAAATCATCAAGTTTATTTTAGTATTTGATTTTAAAACGTGAGACAAAAGGTTACAAATATTAAAATTAAAGAATGATTAGATTTAAAGTGTGTGAAAAGCACAATGGATAAACAAAGTAGTAAGCACAACGAAAACGGCATAAATAAATTAATTAAATATAAGGAATGTAAATTTGCTTCAATTGGTTTAAAATAATGTTTAGCATTAAATTGGGCATCCATTCTCAAAATAAAATCGAAGAATGCAATCTTAATAAATATTTTAAGTAAATGTATGTTATAATTGTAAAGAGCGTGCTGTAATCCTAGGCTTTTAATAAATTAAATTTATGTGAGGATATAATTTATTACGTAATTAACAAATTATTTTATTAAAGGATTTTGGGAAATAATTACTAATGATTACTTTATAGAATTGTATTTGCTGTCGCACAATTTGTTTATTGTGCAACGCATCTCTGTGAACAATTAAAAATATCAAATTTTAAGTTAGTTTATACAGACGATAGTAATGGTGGTCCCGGTTCGGATATTTCCCAGAACCACATTCAATTCCCACGCCATTGCATCGCCACGACACGATCAAAACCTAATCAACTGGCCAGGTTTCGAAGAGTTTGCCTCCGAGGCAGTTTATTTTCCGTTGGCAGCCACTGCGTCAGCTTTTCTTTTCCAGCCATTTCCGGAGCATTCCCAGCATGTCAATCACAAATCAGTTTGACGGGCATGGGCGGGGAAAACCGGGAGGAGGGCAACTCGTTACTCGTTTGCATACAAATTACAGATGCAAGTCACATTTGATTGAAAACAATTTGAAATGATATCGTCATTGGCAGGGAGCTTCCCGTCGGCTTCGCTGAAATTCCTTCCACTCCAGCTGAATACTTCTTGCTTTCAATGCCACCTCACCTGCGTTTTGCACACAAAGGGCATGTGCAGGGTTTATTGCCTTTACGTGTAAAATGTTTGTGTTTGGCGCACATAAAAGATATAAACCAAATTGCATCAGCTCAATCGGCAATTCGAGAAGCATTTCATTTCATTTGCCAGCTAAAAGCGTCCAAGAGCTGAGAACTACAAGCCGAACGCTAGAAACAGCACATAGAAAAATGGCATATTTGCCATATAAGTTAAATTCTAAAATTATGAGTGCATAATAGTCTTTTTAAAGCTATACGCTGTATTTATTTAATCGAAACTTTTTTCGCATTTAATCAAAATGTTTTGCAACAGTTGTGCATCAAAGTTTTCCTTTGTGTACCAGCTACGATCGACTGCATTGGCATGCAGTTCTTGCTGCCTTTGCCACCATTGATTGTGTTGCTTTCGGGTGGTTGAGTGGGCGGTTGAGTGGTTGGTCGAGTGGGTGGTGCGGCTAATCAAAGCGTTCGACTGTCCCTGAACACCACGACCTACCTCCGCCCCAACCCGTTACAGCTTCGTGTGTTATCCTTGTCCCAATGTGCAAATAATTACCAATATGAGCCGTCAAATGACCACACACTTGCACCGAACACACCGAAGGACGCAGGCTGCCGGATCCTGTTGGCCAGCTGCTGTTACCTGTAGTCAGTGGCCCCTGCAGTTGTTGTCCTCGGCTGCTGTGTTGGGTCGTTATTCTCGTGGCGAGGGCGCTCTAATTGTTGTCGCCATCGCCCAAGCCGGGCATTGTGAGCTTGTAAATAAGCCTTAATTATTGCTATTACAGCCATAAAGCCACCGCACAATAAACATGCAAATTCGGTTTGCAAGGGGCGTGACCAAAAGGCGGATATCTGATAAGCCAATTGGCTGGACTGGGCCGGGCTGAATGCGAGCCAAAGAAATACGGCTAAGGTACAAATAATAATAACTTAGTGTGTGCGTATTTCTATAGCAATTTTCAGTAGCATTCAGTTCTGGAGGCTTACAAACCGATTTTGTTATTTGGTTTCAGATTAACCACTGGCAGTCGTGTGCGGTTCATGTGAAGGCATTTTGTGTAAGGCATTCCTATCGATTGCAGGTATCTTTGCAGTTACACTTGCAAAGAGTTTTTTGATTTCTGTCATAAGTTTACACCGCGGTAACTGAGCAATCCTTCTCTGCCTGAAACCTATATATCAGATTTATTGCATGAAACCCTCCTAAAAAGAATCTAATTTCGGTTAGCTGGATGGCTATACATATATGAAAAATATTTGAACATTGAAAATTAAATAAATAAAGCTAATCTTTCTATACTAACAGATTATCCTTATTAATGGCGAATTGTTTATGAGTAGTCAGTTGTTTTTCTTTAAGCGCTCTCTGGCTAATAAATGCATTCCCGCGGCTTGTGGTTGCCCCGTTTCTCCTCTATTAATAACAAATTTAATTTGCGCTTAGCTCGTTGAACGGCGATAAAAGCAAACATTTGCATAACACGCCGCCTGTGGAACGCAAGGTGCAAGTGCCACTCGCACACCTGAATACCTCACATACACACCGCAAGACAAGGCCAAATGTGCAGGAGCAAGGGTCAGAGGGGGCAGGGGTCAGTGGGTGGCAAGTCCGACCCTTTGTCATAATTAGAACATGCAATCGCCGCCACTGCACATAAACGCTCATCAAATCCATTTAGCCCGTAATGGCTGTCGGGTCGTCAGGCATTTTCAGGCTACTGCCCGCTCTGCTGCGAATGCTGTTTTGCCAGGGGGTTTTATTTGTCATTAACCTGCTGCACGCACACCATCGTCCTGCAGCCCTGTTTCAGGTGTGTGCACTGTGCGAAAAAAGGGTCACAAAGTGCTAGTGCTTAGCAGTTACATAATTACTGGCTTCAAATTAATTAATTTAAAGTGTTTTTGGTTTATATATATTAATTTCGAAATAAGTATTGAATTAATTTGTGAGGACAATGTGGCTTTTTTCGACAGTGTCCTTATTTACTGGGCTTACCGCTCAAGTGGCACACAAACTGCCGTGCCGTGCAACTCGAAACTGCTCCCAACTGCTCCGATCTCAACTGACCCGAGCTAAACGTAGTCGAGCTGGACTGCAGTGAGGTGGCCATGGCGCTAAATGGCATTGATGGTTAGTTGAGTTCCTCGATGGACTGGTGGTGCTAGTGTCTGTTGGCCTGCGGCTGTCGAGTGCTGGCAGCGCTTGTTGGCCTGGCCAACAAGTCCAACACTAACAACTCGGCTACCTGACGTTTCTTGTGGTTTTTGCACCGATTTGTGTTTAATTGAAATTTGCTCTTCACACTGGCCGATGTGTGGACTTGACTTGGCGGGCCCCATTCCTCCCATCTAATTGCGCTGCAAAAGGAAAACGGGCGGAAAACATGTTGAGCCTACTGGCGCTGGGAAAACGAGAAGGCAGTCGGCCATATACCATTGGAGCGGCATAAATCAACACGCCCTCCGTCTGGTCAATGCACCGCAGAGGACTCGCAAAAAGCAAGACCGTCTTGGGTGTCTGGTCCTGGTCTGGATCTGGGTCCGGGTCCGTGTCCATAACCATTAATGATGTGACCTGGCCCAACCAGATTCCTCCCCCGAGTACGCCCTATATACTCCGCTCGAGCGACTTGTCTGGGCCTAGACTCGAATCCGGATCCGTATCCCTTTTTCTTTCCCACAACCGAAATGGAAAACAGAGCGAGAAGTGTGCGAAGCGGAAACAACTTAATGACGCGCGGCGCTAATGGTTCACTTAAGCACCCACATAAGTTTTCCGCGCTTTTCCCAAAATACAACAAAAAGGGCAAAACACTGTAACTGTACCGTGGTTTGTTGTTGCACATGAGTAGAGCTTATAGATTGTAAAACATTTCGATAAATCCTTTATTTATATATTTTAAAAAAATAATGGGGAATGCAAAAATAAATTGCAATTTACCTTCCGTTAAAAAAATATTTCTATACTAAGCGCGTTAAATTAACATAATTAAAAAATATATACTTGTATGTATGAAATTATACTTCAGTATTGATTTAAAAAAAACCAATGAAAAAATGTACTTATTTTGTGATTTCTGTTTTCTAAACCATTAAAATAAATATTATTTTCTTCTAATCTACCAACATTGTGGCATAATCTGAGTCACTGTACAATGCTGAGTTTCCTTCGATTTCTCCCTTAGCATTTTTATGGCTGCTGCGGGCTTGTCACTGCCCAAAAACCGGACGACGAAGCCCTCGCCTATTGTCGCCTATTTTTTCTCCAGTTTTAGCCGCAGCCGTCGCCCTGGAAAATTCCCTCCTCGGGACTCCCACTCGGACTGCTCGCACTCCACTTACTGGCTGCACAGTAATAATTTTTCGCTAATGGTGTCCTAAATTGTCAAGAAATATGGAACCATTTGAATGTGCCCCCCCTTCGGCTTGAGTCGAGTATGTGGGTGAGGTCCTCCCGGACTTGTGCGTCACACCAACATACAAATATATATATATAAATATATATATATGTATATGTTTGTATGTATATTATTGTGTATACCGCGCTGCTGCTGAGTGCGGCTTTTAGTTCGTTTGTGTTTTCGACTTCCGGTTAGCCAGGCCTTCAACAAATTCTTTGTTCTTCATTTCGGCTTGGCATTTTAAACAGCAGCTAGAAAAGAAAAAAATCAGGGCGGGACCGCCATGGTTTTGACAATCTAAAGTGCAGTATGGAGCCAGTGTGGGTCAAGTAGGTTGGTTGGTTGAGTGGTGAAGGGTACGCGAACCACAGCAGCGAAGGGTCAACGTAATGCAGAGTGTTACGTTACTCTAAGGTGGTGGCAGATGGCTAAAAGTGAAACTATGTTTACCTTTTAGCTTAAATTTATAAACTTTGGATCTGTAGCTGAGCAGTAAAAGACTTTCTTATTTAATAATCATGATATTTTTAGTGGTAATAACACACAATAAGATTAACACTCACTATTTAATACCATTGCCGTTCATCAAAACACAGTTTAAGCGTCTAATTTGTAGGTAGATAAAGAAGCAAAACATCAGCAAAAATTGTAAATTGAATCATCAACATCTCGCTTACGTAAGGACACGCAATGCACTTGACGTGGCATGCCCACCCTCCACCGCACGCAAGCCCGCAACCCACAAAATAAGGGAATCCCGTGGAAAGAAGATGCTTAATCTCATCGTGTTTTGTCTCAGCGCTCTTGCCTCGGCACAAAATACCCGCAACATGGCACCGCATTCATCTGCCGAGATAAAAATGAAATAAATTTCAGTACCGAGCAGATCCTTGTCGGCGTATGGAAGCGAGAGTGCTTAAGTATTTGTGCCAACACAGACGTAAAAAATCTGCTACTTATAAATTATGTTTATTTATTTATTATATTTTGAAGCAGCTGCGCTCAACTACGCACCGTTTTGCCCAAGCCGAAACGAAAGAAAAACTTGTCTCCTTTCTGGCTGTCAACGGTTGTCCCGACACAACAATGCTCGATGCTTCATAAGTCTGAATGGGAAAAGTCCTTGCGAATGGGGCAAGTGGTTGAGGAGGGGAGGAGGCCCCCAGAAAGCGTTCAACAAATGCTGTTGACAGCGGACGTACTCCAAATTCGGGCAGCCCATTCAGTTCGCAAAGGAGAAAAGAAAAATCGGTAGAAAAAAAAATCGAAGACGAGGGTAGTAGCCCCAAATTGGCAATGCCGACAAAATTGGTCAGCAGTCAACGATGAAACATTTGTTGTTAATACTGTTATCGAAGTGCCAAATACACAGCGAACACAATTTACATAATGAGCGGCCTCCCTAAGGATAACACAAGTGGATCAGGACAAGGCAACGACCACGGCATATCGTGACATGACTCACTTGTGTCTTACGTAAGTGAGCCAATGGCCTTTAAAGAATAGGTTACTGAATTAGCACGTTTTTATTGTTTTTTTTTTTCAATCTAAATCGACTTTAATTAAATATATTAAATAACTTGTTGTATTGCACTTAGGTTTGCATTTAATAAGTTGATTTAATTAATTGTGTAATATAAATACCTATAAATAGCGTACGACATTCAAGGTATTGAGTAAGGTAGGTCTGTTTTCTTGATTCCCTGTTTAATTATTGTGAGGAAAGGTTAAAATTTTAAAAGGTTATTAGGTAAATTCTATAAAAAATAAGCATTAAGCTAATCTCTCCTTATCAAGCCCTTTTTATATTTTAGGGCTAGAAGCCCTACCACGGCTTTAAAGTGCGAGTCAATTGAATTATGAATTATGCAAATAGAAATCCCAGCCCCAAGCGGATTTTACTCAGTCCCAATCTCACCGTTACCTAAATCAATCATACGCGCCGTTGGCCTCATTTGGCGAGTATTAAGCCCAGTCACTTTCTCATCCTCTTCAATTGGGTACACTAAGAAAATTGAGCGTGAAATATATATATATTATATATAATTATATATACAGTCATGGTCAAAATTATTTTCACAAAGTGCATTTTTGTGCATGGGTCACAAACAGTTGCTTGTGCAGCAAGTGGGGGGAGGTGAAATGCAAAAAAACTTTTGCTTTTGCAAATTCAAACCTATGCAGAGTCAGATGAAAGAAGAATTGAAAAAATAACTGTTCCTATGCGCAAGGAAGAGGCAAATGAAGAGATCTTTATCAGTTGTCAGAAGTATTTGCACACGGTTTCGTCGCATCACAATTATTTTCACAACGCAATTTCTTCTTCAGTGATTGGTTTAGAGTGACAAGTGCCGGTTTGTTTGCTTAAATACATTTAAATTATTGAATAAAAATTAGATTTAATCATTTTCCTATTACAGTTATTAAATAAAATGCCCAAAACAAAAGAATAACAGTTGAGGCCCGGGCTGGTATTGTTGCTAGGTTTAAAGCCGGTACACCTGCGGCCAAAATAGCTGAAATATATCAAATTTCGCGTAGAACTGTCTACTACTTAATAAAAAAGTTTGATACAGTTGGCACATTAAAAAATAAAAAAAGATCAGGCCGAAAACCTGTGCTGGACCAAAGGCAATGCAGGCAAATACTTGGAGTTGTGGCGAAGAATCCTAGTGCCAGTCCGGTAAAAATTGCCTTAGAATCAAAAAATACAATTGGCAAACAAGTTAGTAGTTCTACAATTCGTCGCAGGCTAAAAGAAGCTGATTTTAAGACATACGTTGTTCGCAAAACGATTGAGATCACACCAACCAACAAAACAAAACGTCTTCGATTTGCGTTGGAATATGTTAAGAAGCCTCTTGACTTTTGGTTTAATATTTTATGGACTGATGAGTCTGCATTTCAGTACCAGGGGTCATACAGCAAGCATTTTATGCATTTGAAAAATAATCAAAAGCATTTGGCAGCCCAGCCAACCAATAGATTTGGTGGGGGCACAGTCATGTTTTGGGGATGTCTTTCCTATTATGGATTCGGAGACTTGGTACCGATAGAAGGAACTTTAAATCAGAACGGATACCTTCTTATCTTAAACAACCATGCTTTTACGTCTGGAAATAGACTTTTTCCAACTACTGAATGGATTCTTCAGCAGGACAATGCTCCATGCCATAAGGGTAGGATACCAACAAAATTTTTAAACGACCTTAATCAGGCGGTTCTTCCGTGGCCCCCCCAAAGCCCAGACCTTATTATCATTGAAAACGTTTGGGCTTTTATTAAAAACCAACGAACTATTGATAAAAATAGAAAACGAGAGGGAGCCATCATTGAAATAGCGGAGATTTGGTCCAAATTGACATTAGAATTTGCACAAACTTTGGTAAGGTCAATACCAAAAAGACTTCAAGCAGTTATTGATGCCAAAGGTGGTGTTACAAAATATTAGTATTGTATTTATATAAAATAAAGAAATTCTTATGTTGAAATTAGATGTTAAGCTGAAATTTACTAAATTAAGTTGAGTGAAAATACTTTTGAAGCGCAATAAACATGTGAAAATACTATTGACAACTTGCATGCATATTTTCTTTTGCTTTAAGCTTTGTGCTATGAACCGTTATCTTTCGTATTCCTTTTCGACTACCTTCTGCATAGATCAAGCTAAGCGATAAGAACTATTTCAGGCAAATCGGACAACAACAAGAAGAAATATAACAAAAAGAAGTTGAAGTTTGCAAATATTGTGCGTTGTGAAAATACTTTTGACCACCTCTGTATATATATATATATATAATATATATAAAATATATCTTTTAAGGAGAAATTTATTTCAATATACTAGTAAAGCATTATAATTATATATATATATATATATAATTATATTATAAGCAGTATATTAAGTATTCAAAGGTATATTTGTTTGTGTTTAACAATTAGGCAGTTTAATTAATGGATAAATGAACATCAGAAGCGAAAAACATGTAGACATTTATAATTTTCCTAGAATTTATACTAATCAAAACAGGCTATAATTATGATATGTCACTCAAACATTCAAACTACTCCGCTTAGTGAGTTTTCGGTCTTCCCGCGATGAGGTCTTAAATCAGCTAGGATTGCATATTAACTAATATGACGTTCCAATGGTTTTGCAAGAACACACACCAACAGAACTCGTACACCTGCCTAAGCACACATCTATAAACAAACATATATACAATTGTGAGCCACAAACTTACATACATAAATGTTCTGCAAGCTGCTGCATTTTGGAGAAAGCGTTGGCAATTATTTCTGTTGCTGCTGCAGATATAATTAGTTTACAGGGAACATTGGATACGCGCTTCATGATGATAATTATCATTTAGCGACGGCCCAATTCAATTTCGCTTACCAGATCAAACAATGGGTAATTTCAATTAGCCCCCAAGACCGAGATCAAGGTCCAATTAATGGTCATCAGTCTTCAGACGTACTTCCTATTCAAATGGAAATTCGTATCTGGCAGAGAAATCTGTAAGACTACAGAAATCTTTTACGTGTGCGAGCTTTCCATGTCGACACTTTGTAAGGACTCGGTTCTGCTCAAATTTTTTTTATACCCCGTGGTCCTTTGTAAGGAAACTCGAAATGGTCTAGTGTCACCACATTGTCGTTTTGCGAATGAAGGCCGATTGAGTTCGGAAAAAAACACTCACATTTATTATAAGTCTACGGCACGTTTACTGTCATAGAAAAACGTGTCTACAAACCAAACAAATCAACGGCTATCATAGGATGGAGTAAACAAGTGACCGACAATCATACTCATGTTTTATACCTAAAAAACAAATTGATTAAATTTAATTAGACTTGTTCTGAATTTGAAGTCACGCATCCGAGGAGCAGTCACAGTCACTGTTTTCGTTCTCGTCGCATTGTGATTCCGTATATTTGGCCTGTTTTGCCTGTTTTATCGGCATCACAATTTATGCGGCCACAAGGAAGCGAGTGGAAGCCGGACCCTGGAATTGTATTGAAAAATGAATGAAATTAGAATGTCTGATGGCATTTTGAATTGGATTTCCTCTGTCCCTTTTATCGTTTGTACTTTTTTTGCGTTCGTTTCTGGCCAAACACCGCAAGACAGGCCACAAAATGTTGTCCTGTTTTGGTGGCGCCCGCAACCTTAACCCCCTACTGCCCCTGGACAGGAAGGCCGAAGCCGTCGCTTTTGATTGCTGTTGCATGTCAAGATTTGTCAGGCAAATGAAAATATTTTGCGGGCTGTTGGTGGCTGGTCTCCTTGATTTGTTTTCCTTGGACCCATCGCTGCAATGGCATAAAACATTATTGACATTTCAATTGTAAAAGCATTTTGTGTGTGAAATTTTGTTAGACCTGCCATTGCGAAGATGTATTCTTCTTTATTTTGCTTTCTCGCTGGATTCTCAACCGCTCCCCAACGATTCATTAAAGTCCTTAATTTTCCTTGTTTCCCATGCTGTTTGGTCACCTTTCGGCTCACGCATAAAACTTCCGGCAAACAAAGCCAGAAAAAGCGCAACAACAAATAAAGAAAGTCGAGTTTTTTCCTCGCTTTTGTCGGTTCTTGGCTTACGAAAAGTTTTACGAGCTTATCCTGGCAAGTAAAAGCAGACGAACGACGAAGGACGAAGGACGGGATGGGCTACAAAACATGACGAAACACATACAGGACATGCCCCAATAATGCCAAACTGCAGTTGAGCGGAAGAAGAAAGGAAATGGGCACTGGAAGAAATTTAGTCTAACAAAATCAACTAAATTATAACTAACTATTTTATCCTAATTCTTTATAAGTATAACAAATCTATAGCGCTTACCTTTTACTGCCGGTTTATAATTTTGCAGTAATTAAATAAATAAACCAATAAGAAATCGCTTATTACACGACATTTACTAGAATTAAAATCAGAAAATGATGTACAATATATATTTATTTTCATTTTTTGTCAATAGGGCCTTATTCATGTATTTGCTGCTTAATTATCTGGTTTAAACTTCCTTGACAATTTATTTGAGTGCATCAGGTTGGGATTAAGACAACCATCTGCCATGATAGTACTCAACCCGACATCTGCTCCGGGCTTCGTTTTGGACCTGTGTCGCCGCTTTCTGGGCCACTTCAGAATTCACGGGGCCGCCAAGGTGAGCCGGAAAAAGTTATAGGGTGCCAAAGGCCGTAAAAGATGCAATCAAAATCAAACTGATTTGTCTCCGGGGAGCGATGCCAACTTTTATATTTACGAGCGGGACCAAGACTCAGCTCACAACGAGACGAAGATGGAATACACTCCGAGTTCATTGTGCATTGCGGGCATAAATGAATATCTGAGCAGATTGGCAGGCATTCATTAGGGACACAGTGTTTTTGAGCGCGATATTAAAAAGTTTTTGAAAATTAACTATAAAATACTTGGCAAAACTTGTTAATTTCAAAAATTTTCCCTTATATTGGGAAATACTGTTTTGATCTCGCATCTGTCATACCCTTTCTTGAGGCTATAAAAGTGGTTTTACCTGTTTTGATGGCTGCATTTAAATTGCACTGCCAGTCAGGCTGGGAACGATTCTTAAACTGGGACTGGGCCAGAAAAGATGTCCCGCCAACTGGACGCTTTAATTAGATAGTCGCGGTTGTGTGAACATCCAACCCAAGTTGCCGTGGTAATGTGGAGGAGGAAGCTGGAGCTGAAACTGAAATTGGAGCTGGAGCTGGTTACTGAATCTGGAGCTTCCTCCCTGCAATGGCCGCCGGTCGCGAGTCATGAAATTTATGCGCTAAAATTGCATAATTGGGCAACGCACCCACACAGACACAGAGCAACGCAGACGGGGGAAACTTTGCACATAAATTCTGGAAGTCAAGGTAACGGCGAAAAGTTTTTGACCAGACCCCACCCCGAACTCAAGTTGAAGTCCCTGGGGCCCTATCAAATTAAACACTTTCTGGTGTTGGGTCGTCTACTTATCGAAGGGAGAACCCGCAGATGCACAGATACGCAAACACAAAGATCCATGTGCTCAGATGGAAGATGCACAATTCAAAGCACACAGGATTCGATTTTAATTTCCTGTTTCGGCTTGTTCTCCCTCAAAAAAAAGCCCTTGAATTCGTCCAATCCCATACAGTCGGTTGCCATTTCATTGCCTCTCTTGGAATTTGCAAATAGGAGTTTCCATGGGTGGATAAACTTCCCATCATTTTTTTTTGTTGCTGTCCTGTTGTTATTTTTTCCTATGACATTCTAAGTGAATTTTTTGTGCCGACTCCCTAATAGTTTTTCATTGCAAACTTTATTTAGTGCTCCTCGGTGGGATTGTCCACCACGTTTTCCCACCCTCAGCTTTCACTCCATTTTTCGTTCGCCAATTTTTGAACATTTTTGCCATGAATTTGAATGCCATCTCCTGCAGTATGTGTGTTTTGTCTGGTGGTGTTTTTATGAAGATAAAAAGCTCAACGATAGTCTGGCCAAATGTCCGTTGGCTTATATGCGACTAACACTCTGTGGCTAATGGGGCTGATGGCCTAGAACCCATTTGAGCCCAGCCGGCAGGGAAAACGGCGTAAATTGGGGCGAAGGGTGGAGCTCTGTTTTGCTGTTGGCTGCAATAATTGTTTATTGGCAGCAATGGATTTGAATTGTTATCGATTGCAGCTGGAAAACAAATATAAATGACCAAGTGTGAATTCCGGGGGTCAAACTTATGCAGAGCAATGTGCAAAGATTGTATATTGTGCCACTGATAAATATACATTTTTGATATTGTTTGTCTATATCGCCTTTTGGTTGCATTTTGAATACAGCCATTAATGCGAGCCAAGTTAGCTTGAAAATCCAATGTAGGCTGCACAAGAAGAATTAGATCTTGATGTATTATATTCCTTGAATTTGATAGAGCTCTATAAGCTGAACAACTTTGTGGACAGCCATACAACTTTATTTCCTTGAAAACCAATAATAATTCAAAAAGCCTCAACATATGTGTATGTGTTGACATGAGACATTCCTCTGGAATTGCCTTTGAAATAAACCTATTAGTATAAGAAATTCACTTTGCAGCTCTCAACTTCTTCGACATGACAATGGAATTTTCAGCATTTAAAATGGCTTAGCCGTTTACACTGACTATTCCGGAAAACTTTTTATTTTAAGCTGACTTTGCAGCACAATTGGCCAACTTGACGGTCCGCCGAAGGATTTAAGTTCGTCCGGCGCCTGATGAAATGCTGCCAAAATGCAAAACAAATACAACAAGACTGAAGTAGAACGCAATCAGAGTGAAGGACTTTTCGGCGAAGGGAAATGAGCGTGGGCAAACAAATCCTGTCGCATAATTTTTGGCAAGAACGTGAAATTAATTATGCGCAGGAAGAAAAGCGGCAGGCGAATGAGCACCAGCAGCGGAAAAGGGTTAACACAAAGGACCTCGAGTAACATCCTGGCCAAGTCGCGTCAGCTGCCAACAACTTTCCTGGCGCCCAACAGGAGCCGCCGGAGTGGGCAGCATTCGGTCTGAAGCATCCGAGGATTATGTTAAATTTAGCGGTGACGATGACACACAAGACACTTGGCAAAAGGTTCTCACACAATGGCCGCAATAATTGCGCGGAATTGGGAATGCCTGGTAAGTGGCGAGGATGGCAAGGGGAAAGGTGGAGTGGAGTGGCAGCGGTACAGCAGAAGGTGGCCATTAATTGTGCAAAGTCAGTGCGGCTGAAAAAGGCAAAGTCAGTGCCAAGCAGTAGACGCCGCTTGCCAAAAGACACTCAGGCAAAAGTGTGTGTCTCAGAAAATAAATTTTAACTTATATTTATTTAATCATATTTATTTGGGAAAAAAATATTTTATATATATTTTATATATATTTTTTACTTTTCTTGTTCTTTGAAAACTTGTTACCAAATACGGTAAGTAATCTGCCGCTTTAGCTTTATAAAATAATAAAAAAAATATATAAGTATATGATTTTAAAGTGTCAATAATTATGTATATTTTTTTTCAGCAAATAATAATAGCAAAATCAAAAATAGTTCATTTTATGAAATATTGAATGAATACATAAATATTTATTTTAAAAAGAAAAACATTAAAACTTTTGTTTTGAGTGCATGACAGACAAAATGGAGTTGAAATAAAAGGACGATGCAAGAGAATAAAATGCCCTCAACGAGGTCCTTCTCCTCCTTTACCATTTTGGTGTCCTCCACCTCTCTATTTCGGTATGCCATAAATTTGATGCTATTTTTATTGTCATTTCCATGGCAAGGCAGAATGTTTGTTTAATTTTAAATGCCGACCAAAGGACTTCCCTGTCCTTTCGGGAAACCCTAACAATTAAATACAATTTCGTAAGTCCCGAAAAGTGCGTCGTTGTCTCAGCAAGGAAAAATACAAGAGAACGGCATAGAACAGGGCGCAGTAGATATACATAAATCATGCACAGTTCTAGAATGCTTCGCTTCTATTTATCAAGCTCAGCGGAATTCTATGTGGAGGATAATTTAAAATAGGTGCCGGGGAAACCCGGAAATGTAATCTTTGCAAACGTGCATGGATGTTTGTTTTTGAGCAGCATTTTACTTACTTTAATTTCTTAATTTCCCGCGATTTACCAAGCCGCATCGCATTAGAGAATGGCATCGAAGGCTTTTAGTCGTGAGCGGGAGAGACAGCATTTCCGTTTGCGGCTGGCCAAATATTTGCATTAAATTTGGCCAAGTGGCAACGTTTATTCTGCTATTATACATTTTTTCTGTTTTGCCCCTTTGCTTGCTTTCAATTGCGTTTTTTACCCCCTTTTTTGTGCCACGGCACTTGATTTTCTCATTCTCTATTTCCTCTTCATTTTTCTTCACTCTGCGAGTGTGTGGGGATATTTTTTTAGTTGTACAACAATTTCTTTGTTTGCTCTGTGCTTTCGTGGCGAGTTAATTTCGTATTTCCGCTCATTTAACTGCATTTCCCCCTGCCTTCCATCTCCATCTACCCGGTTGCCATGGGCCTGCTCAAAGTGCCGTGAAGTTGTTTTGGCCGCAGGAAGTTCATTTGTAGAACAGGCAACAGAAGCGAAAGTCATATGAATTTCCAGAGAAGAGCCGGCTATGAAGTGCCACTCGGACGAAGTATACACAAAAACAATTCAACTGGAAAATATATATATATTTAATAAGTCCAAATGGAATCCGCCGTACGAAAGCGCAGAATTTCCTTTCTGCAGAACAATGTGAGTGAATATGGTATTCCAGGAAAATTCATCCGCCAAAACTAATCATAAACTTTTTAGAGACATGCCGATAAACGGACACGCAACTTGTCAACAATACCACCTCCCAGCACTCTAGTTCAAACAGTAAAGAAACCCGTCAAGAAGTTCTCTTCGGATTTAGCCAATCTTCCACCGGTTCCCGCAATCGATGCTTTTCAACGAGGCTACCGAGTAGAATCGATATTGGACATGGTACAAAACACCCACAAGGAGCAATTCCTCTACATAAAGTTTACGAGACTCATTGAACCCGAGTTGGTTCCTTTGGAACTGGCCTTGCAGCATGTTCCCCATCTGCTTTCTGATTTCTACAAGGAATACGTCCAGGCCTGGCAGAAAATGGAACAGCAAGAATGATGTATCACCTTAAAATTTAAGAGAGAAATTAAACACAATTAATGGAGTATGAGAAGTGCGAAACTGCCTCACATTTATGACGCATCCTTTTCTGCAGTCTCGCGTCGAGTTTTAAATAATTTTATGCCTATTTGGCTCGTACAGCTCGCAAAATTTCACACCTCAGCCATCAAAAGTTGGGGCGGACGTGCGTGCCAGAAGTTTTTGCCATCCGCAAATAAAGGATACAGGAAATGTTTAAGCACGGGTGTAGAGATCACTTTTCGAATGGGGGTTGTTGTTTTATTTATGCTTTGATTAACTTAGATGGTAAAACTTGAATTTGAATTTGAGAAACATATTTTATTTTCCTATTCAAATAGATCATTTTAACTTATCACATTCTTTTGAAAATTGCAATTTAAAATTACTTTTTTCTTTAATTTTTTTATTTTGTCCTTAAGCCCCATTATTCCGCTCCTCTGAATAGCCTTATAAAAATTATATGTCAAGCGCAAAATCTCGGGCAAATCGAGTTGGCGAGAAAAATTGCTTAAAGATGCAAGATACAAAAAGCTGAATGAAATTTTCGAAGAGAAAGGCAAACCGATTCTAAAAGCAAGGATGCGAATGTAAAATGCATGTGCAGTGGATGCGGATCTGAAGGAAAGTGCGAACGTGAATTTAAAATGATGTGCATGCGAGGAATACGATTATTTAATATGAGAATTTGATTCAGCATCTCTGCTGCGAGTTCGGAGTCTTTGGCAGCAGGTGCACTTCCCCCTTCATGGAGACTTTATGACGACCAACTGTGCATCTGGGCATCTGCATCTGCATTTTTATGTGTGTGCGGGTGCGCAGTATATTTGTTTAACTTATGTGTGTCGGATTTCGTTCATTGCACGTACTACCCCCTTTTACCCGCCACTTTCACTGCCCTTTCACCCTTTCACCTAAGATGATGGCAAAACATAGCTTTGCCTTTCGCCGCCCCTGTTGGAAGCAAGATGTTGACTTTTATTGTGGCTTGACATTAATTTGTTAAGTGCACCATGGCTGCCTGCCCCCGAAGTTGATGCTGCCACGCCCCCAGAAAACCTTGTAACAGCCAACTGGGGACGAGAGAAACATGAAGGTGAGAAACTTGACTGTCGGCAACATCTTTGCACTGAGCTATAAGATTCTCAAAATTGTAAATTTAATGGCGGCAATAAACAAAAATACGTTAATATGCTCATGAATAAATTTTTATTTTAAAATTTCTATCGAATGATTGCGTTTGTTTTTATTGCAAATATATTATTTTTTTATTTTTTTGTGCCTTTGCTCAACCCTGTCAAGGTTAAGCGAAGTTTTTGACATGCCTTCCAGTGTCGGAATTGGAGCAGGACTTGCGGTCAGAAGCCCCAGTTTCGTTGTTTTTAATTATGTCCAATGCACTGTGAATATGCTTAAAAATGCAAATTATGCACCGCAAAATGCACCGTCTGCAAAATGCTACCCCATAATTTATGAGCCACATGAAGACCACCGCCATCCCCAATCGTCGTGCGTTCATTTTCTGCATCACTTCCGTTTCCGCCAATTCCCCTCGACGGCCATCGCATTATGTTGTTGAACATTCGGCTTGGTGTCATCGACGACCCGATGTCGACTGTTGATACAAGGCGTCTGATATGGGTAATCACGGGAATAAATACACTCCCGGCCAAGACTTTATAGTGCACACGTGACTGGGGATAATAAATTAGATGATGAGATTAAAGTTCTTAAGATTAACTTATAACTACCTAAAATGTCAGATTGCTCTTGAATCACATTTTTTATTAGGATTAATATTCATATTAATTAAAAAATTTAAATTTTTTTAGTTTCTTGAAGAAATTAAGCTTTTGAAGTAATAAATTTCTCATAGCAAAATTAGTCTGTAATGCTACAGGCGCCGATGTATCTACACACCACCTAATCGTAACAGCAACTCGCACACATTCATGCATGGACACTCGTAGTCGGATGAACACAATATTTGTTTAATTAGCTCGTATTAATGCCGTTGCAAGTGCAAATAGAGGTGGCAGCTCATTATGGGAGACGCCAAAGAGCCAATCAGCCATTGTTATAGGCCATTGTAGTCGGGTTGGCCACTAAACACACCGGAACTCACCGCCCACACTGCCCCCTTTCATTTCGACTCCTGTGCATTTCCACCGATGACCCACTATTCGATTTTCATTTTCATCGCCTATTGATTCAGAAATCATTTGCCTCTGCCCGCAACAAATCCGCTTGTGAATTCAATTGTGGCGCTTATAATATTGTGCAACGACTGCCAGCACCACGCTGGCAGTTTAATGATGTGATTTCTGTTTTTGTGCACTGGGGATTATGGCGAGCTGGGCTCAAAGGTTGAAAGGAATTCACTCTGAGAAACATTTCAGATCGCTCAGCAAACTTCGTTCGCATTGTTACTCACTTTTCCGACACGCACACAATCACAGTCAAAATGGCCTGCAAAAAGAAAACCAAACTGTGGGAACCAATGACCAAGGATGAATTGAAGTCCACCACACAGGCGATGCTCGAGGAGGGCGCCAGGGGTTTAAGGACGATTTCTACGCAGCAGAAAAAGCTGGTCAACTTTCAGTCGTTCAATATGGATGAGTGAGTGGAAAATTATGCTGTTTAGGGATATATCGGGATCGGATTAGGGATATTATATCGGGAAAATGCGAGCAGTAAGAAGTGCAGCTTAAGGTACTTCGTTTCGAAATCCGATCTCTGCTTGGAAAAATCCATGTTTATATTTGGATTGTTTATTTAAATGTGATCTTTTACTTTACTTTTTCGCAGTCCCCGTTACGGAATTTCCCTAGTCGAGGACAACATGGAACCCCCCATGTTGTCGAGCTACACAAGGCAATACTCCCAGCCGTATCCAAATCGTTGTAAGCCCTTTGTTGTAAAGACGGAAACACCAGATCCCATATTCAATCGAAAACCGAAAAACGATTTTGAGTTTACCACAGGACTGGATTTTAAGTTTCTCGATGATCACATGCACAATCTTTCCGAAACACGCAAGAAAGTCAACTTCTTTCGGCAATTGAGGTGAGATATCTAATCTTAATCGGTTGCAATATTAAAAATTTCATGTGTTACACAGGAATCAATCATTTCTTCAGTATTGACAAGGGCTAAAGTTGTTCGGGCTAAAATTACAAAACCAAAACTATTAATTTGTAACAATTTGACTCCATCATCGGCAAAGTCACGCAACGTGGCTCCTATTTTAAGAGCTTTCAATTGTGCCATGATTATAAATTACCCCTCATTATGTTCCGGGAAAAATGTGTCAATTGCATTTTCCATTACCCCTTCGTTTTCGATAGAAATCAATTAATTTTGCATAAATAAACTCCATTGTCAGCGTGGTCAGGGGAGAGCCATGTGCTCGACTATTATTAGGTTATAGCCGGTACACTTTTCTTGGAAAAATATCAAGCAAATTGCAATTAATAATGCAGAAGGCAGCAAGCCAAGTCCGATACTCGGCCATTGCTGCGATATTCGCCGCGGGCACTGGCATTGCTGCCAATTTGCATAAATGCTAGAAGAGCTCTCCCGTTGGCCAGTGGGATGTCGGGCATGAGGGTGGTGTCAAACTAATGGCAGTCTATGACAGGGATCTGATTTATTATGCACGGTAATTAGTTTGGCCTCCTTAGTGTCCGAATGGAAGCCAATAAACCAGGCTGACATGCCGCTGCATTGATTTTGCCCCGAGGAAAGCGCGCATAAGCGATGGATTTCCTTCTACCGTCCAGCACCGCCAGCATCGCCCCAATGGAGTGGCCAAAACATAACAATCTCCGGCAGACAGGAGTATGAAAGTCGGTATGAATGTTCCGAAGTGTCAGCCTGCGGAGGAAGGAGCTGTTGCCTATGCATTGTGACTCCACAGCACTATGGGGCATTTGGCCTGTTTTTTTTGCAAAAATGTGTTTTTCACAAGTATGCAAAATTGAAGTATTTTAGTATTAATACATTGGAAATATGTTAAACTATTATGTTTTAGCCGGCAAAATTTTAACAGTGTACTGTTATAATAACAGCTGTTAAAGTCGGCTGTTGCGAGCATATACCAGGTGGCTGCAATACGCGCAAAATTTAGCTTAACTTTCAAAGTGTTAAAATTTTAAAAGAAGATCGCAAATGAGTAAAATTTAAATTGGATAATCAATATTGAGGTTTGTATTATGTATATATATTAATATATTGTTTATTGTGTGCGTCTATTTCTAACAATTTGTACATTTAGCAAGTGGTGTCAACATGTAGCTGTTAGAAATAAATTTCAACTTTGAATAGAGCTACAAAAATTTGTTCAAATTTGTTCAGTAAGTGCTTATATTCATGTTGTAGTGTGTTCAATTCCTAACTCATATCAGGTAGTCTCTATGTGCGTTTTTTGCGGGTTTTCGAGACATTTGATTTTTTAAGGAACAACATCTCGATTGCCAATGCTGGATTTGCTGGAAGTGTGGCGCAAGCAAAAGGGTGTTCGTCAAAAGGAAAATTCTTTTTGCGCTTTTATTAGTGGGCATTTTTCTGATAGCAAGCTAGACTTTAATGAACGATTAACGAATAGTAATAATGACGAATGTTTTCAGTCAATCTTTTGCGAAATTGGAGAAAATGCAATCGAAAAATATATGAATTTTCGAAAGTTTTTTCAAAGTGGTTAGAAGAACACCTAGTCCTGAAGGTAAAAGAGAAAAATAAAAAGGAAAGGAAATAAGCTGGATGCCCGAAAACGATATATTATTTAAAAAGTTTAAGTGGCCGAAGACAGCAAGCAGATGAACTCGTATGGGCGCAGAATCACAACGAACGTCTTTTGGGTCAAGCTGAAGCTAGCTGCACGGAAGCGCGGCCTGCTGGATCTTGCAGCCATACTTAAAATTCTTTTGTTGAACCCAGCCAAGGCAAATATAAACAATATAAATAATATCCCATAATATCATCAATAAATTTAAAGAGGCGCGTTCGAAAACATAAGCGACTATCTCTTCCACCAGAAGTCATTCAATTGTTATCTTGCGAATTTGAACCTGATAACGATTCTTCAGACTCTGCTGATTGTGAATAGGAAGACGACTATGAACTTTTATAAAATATTAAAATTAAAAATTAACTTTAAAAATTATTTAAAAAAAAAAAAAAAAAAAAAAAAAAAAATGGGGCGGTGTTGGGGCACGCCCACTTTTCCAAAATATTCCTGGGGGCATATCTAACACATAAAAAAAAAATCATCCAAATATCTCCAGTAGTTTAGAAGTTATTAATTTTTGAAAAAAAAACAGGCCAAATGCCCCATAGTGCACAGGGCATGCAGAGGACGCGCTGTCCTTGCGGTGAAGCTGTTCATCATATTCCTTGTAGTGGAACTTTTGGCTGCTTTGATTTGGAAAATTTAAAAGTGGGCATGCAACTTTTATATTTCCCGAAAACTAAATCTTATAGTGAAATCAATATTAAATCATTTTCATATATGTATGTAAGATTGTTTATTATTATTAATTTAATTATTAGTTTAATTCTAAATGCGGTAATTATATAAAGTATTCTTAGTTTGTGACCGAACGACTGCTGCTGAGAACTCGACTGCCTGCTACGCTGACTTCCACCCCCCTCCACTGCTGCCTTGCGATCGTTCCTTCGATGACTGATTGTCGATAACTTCCATTTCCGACAATCATGTTGCTGCTCAACAGCGCTGCCAACCGGGTTGTTGCCAGCCTTCAGCCTTACTCCATGTTACATTCGGCCCTCCTGATCATCATCATCCGACCCGGATGACAATAGGTCTGCATTTTCGGCTATGTACTTCCACAACTTCATGTTGTCACAGCTGGTGGATGTGACATTGGGTCCTTCGACGTTTGCTGCTTTTTTAACGTCATATCTGCCATTGTCTTTGACTCCTGTGACTTCGTATGGACCTAAATACCCGCTTGCCATCTTGCGGCCAGCTACAAATTGGGTCCTTTTAATTGCAACCAGATCACCTGCTTTGTATTTGTATTCAGCTCGGCGCTTTTTGTCGTAATTGCGCTTGTAGTCCTTCTGCGCCTGCTCGATGTTGCGTTTTACCAGCTGTCTCATCTCATAGCGGTCCTCGTTGAATTGACAGACCACTTCTTCTTGGAGCAGTTCCAGTAACCGATCCTCAACTCGGGTGTACATCTTGGTGCCAAACATGACCTCAAATGGTGACAGCTTTAGTGATGAATGCACGTGACAGTTGATCGCCTTTTGTACCTCAGGCACATATTTGTACCACTTCGACGGTTCGTCTGAAGACAGCTTTGATATTATTGCCAAAATTAAACGATTTACTCGTTCTATCTGGCCGTTGCCTCTGGCCACTCCAGTAGTTGTGCAGACGTGTTCCACGTTATGGCTGCTCATAAATTGTTCGAACGCACCACTCGTAAAGGCCGTTCCTTTGTCGCTAACAATTCGCTTAGGGAAACCAAAAATGTTTGACCAGTCGGTCAGCCTCTTGACCACTTCTTCCTGTCCGGTTGATTTGGTTGGGAATAACCAGACAAACTTTGAAAACGCATCGACTGTTGCCAGAATGTATTTATACTGTTTGGCCGATGAATCCATTGGCCCCAAATGATCGATGTGTAGTGTGTGCAACGGTGCGTCTCCTTTATCTATGCAATTTAGATATCCCTCCTGCTTTCCCAACTTTTTGCTGTGGATGATACATTTTATACAGTTAGAAATTAGCTTTTTTACCTTGTATTCCAAATGAGGAATAAAAAATTGCTGCTGTATGCTATGCATCGTCTTTTGCAACGACGAATGGCCCACTTCATGTGCGCTTTGAATCACCTCCCTCTCCATTAGTGCAGGGACAACCAGTAGTTCATTGCCATTGACCATACTATACAACAGGCCACCTTTTAGCTTGTAGGGTTGGAATAGACGATCTTTTAGAATTTCCAGGATTGCTCTAATTGAATCATCGTTCTGCTGCGACTTTTTAATACGTGCTGTCAACTCGGATGTTATCATCATGCATGCTTGGGGATGGCGGCTTAAAAAATCAACGTGTCTCATTCTTTCTCCTGCACAATGTTCGGGTTGAAAATTAAAATCCTGCATATAGAGAATCCATGGGCCAACTTCTCTTGGGACGTCTGCTTTTTTTGTTGTCTGTTTAAATGCGACACAGTCCGTGACGAGCTTGAAAGGGACTCCCAATAAATAGTGTCTGAACTTTTTCAGAGCTAAGTATGCGGCTTTTACTTCAAGGTAGTAACTATGACGATTTGATTCGGCTTTTGTAGTTTTTCTGCTCCAAAAGCAGACTGGGTGAAAACTGCCTTCGAACTTCTGCAATAAAACGGCTCCTAACCCGTCCTTAGAGGCATCTGTATGAAGTTCGGTTTCTGCTTCTCGTGAGTAGATCCTCAATACTGGTTCGTTTACCAGAATCTCTTTCAGCTTATTCACCGACTGCTGCTCTACTGGTCCAATGTTGAAAATGGCATCTTTTTTTAATAGGTCCGTCAGTGGTCTCGCAATTTGGGCGTATCCAGGTATGAATTTTCTGAAGAATCCTGTGAGACCCAGAAATCCTTGAACGGCTTTTACATTCTGAGGTGTTCCAAAGGAATTCACTGCTGATGTTTTCTCTTTTCCAGGGCATATTTGTCCACCTTCGATAATATGTCCCAGGAAATGAATTCGCCTCTGCATAAAGTTGCACTTCTTCCATTTTATTTTTAGACCAAATTCTGCAGCTCTCTTAAGTACCATTTCCGTCTTTTCCATGCATTCTTCTGGGGTAGCGGCATATACAATTATGTCATCCATATATAGCTGCATTATATTGGAATTAATTAGTTCTTGAAAAATAAATTGAACGAACCGTATAAACGCTGCTGGGGAATTCTTAAAACCAAAGGGCGCTTTGTTAAACTCGAATAAGCCTTCTCGGGTAACAAATGCTGTGTACGGCTTGCTGGCTTCTTCTACGGCCACATGAAAAAATCCGTTCTGTAAGTCCATGGTTGTAAACCATTTGGCACTCTGCAGTTTTTCAAGCACCTCCTCCATTATGGGTACCGGAAAACAATCCATCAGAACCATGGTGTTCAATTTTCTATAGTCCACGCAAACGCGTAGGGTACCATCCTTTTTCTTGACAACGACTATGCGACTGGCAACATTTGATGTAGATTTACGGACGATTGACTGCTCGACCCATTCCTCTACCTGCTTCTTTACAGCTATAGCTTCTTCTTCAGATAGTCGGGTGTGTCCATGGCGAAAGGGTTTAATCACGCCATCAGGAATAATTTTGAGTTCGACTGGACATTGCTTTATCTGCTTGGGTGGTGTTTCGTATGTTCTCTCTATCATGCGTTCAACGTCTTCTCGGTATTGTGGTGCAACTGTAAAAGAAGATTCTTCACAAATATTAAACATTTGGGAATACTCAACCGCTTGTTTTTTATCTGCTTCCAGGTCAAGAAAAGTATAGCCTTCTGCACTACAGATAAGACGAAACTTGCTGATAAAATCGTGTCCCACTATTCCATCGCAACTGAATTTAGAATCGTGGACGACTAAAACGTTGTGGCTTGCTTCCACCTGGTCGGTCTTGATTAATGCTCTGAAGCATCCAATCGGCTGTGTTGAGGCATTTCCCAAACCTCGCAATACTGTTGCAGTGCGGTTTAAATCAACATCTTTCATCTTCTTGAATATAGCTTCTTTAATTATGGTCACATCTGATCCTGTGTCCACCAGACAGTTGATGATAATCCCATTTATGATTACTGGCTTTGTTCGTGCACTATCAACGTGAATGCGCATGCTGTTTACTTTTTCCGGACACTTGCTTGAGATATGGCCCTCTTGATTACAGCTGAAACATTTGGTAGGAAGTGTACAATCCTTTCGTTTGTGTTCCCTCGAACCACAGTTGAAGCAGTGATCTGCTTTTACACCTTGTGTAATTTGCTTTGGTTTTGGTTGAATATTCGGCTTGTCAACAATATTCAGACTCTCGTAGATTTCGAATTCTTGCTTTAATTCCTTAAGAGTTTTACAACGGAGCATAGCACCCTTATACTCCTTTTTAATGTCGAGGCCGTTTACGATATGAGTTATCAAAGCAACTGTTTCAACTTCACCTAAGGCTGCTATTTTCTTCATTTGTAACAAATAGTCGTGTAGAGTCTCCTCCCTCTTCTTCTTCCTGTCTTGCAACTTTTTGTGAATAACGGCGCTATTATAGCTGCCTGAAAATTCTTCAATTAGTAACTCTTTGAGTTCAGTGTATCCACTGACACATTCAGATTCTAAGAAAAGTTCTGCTGATCCAATCATCTTACTTCTGGCTTGAACATATTTTTGTTTCTCCGAAAGTTCATATGCCTCGGCATTTTTCTCAAAAATTTCAAACCATTTTTTAATAGGAATTGATTTGCCATCACAGTCACTTACAACTTTTTCAAATTTTTCTGCAGCGATAATTACTTGCCCCTCTTGTTTAGATTTTGCCAACATGCTCTGGGTTAGAGTATTCATCATTTGTTCAAATTTCTCTTCGACTTTAGCACTAGCGTCTTTATTCTGCTTCTTTGCCTCTGCTTCTCCTACAGGCGCCAACTTTTGATCTTCTTCGTTCATTTTTTCTTTTCTGCTTTCGTCCTCGCTTTCGTTCTCTAGAATTGCTTGTATTTGGTCGGTGTTAAGTTTTTTATTTGTAGGTGGTGTACGTGTGAACATTCCGCGACAAGGCACTAACACCAGCAAACAACGACAATGTTCTAACGGCGCGACGGTAGTCGATTTTGCAGACGGCGCCACCGGTTAAAAGACAAATTTTGATTTTCGTTAGAAACGAGTTTCACCACCTTTGCAATTTAATTGTTTTAAATTCCACAACAGCAAAACGACTTGAGTCTGTATGAGTTCAACCGATTTTTTCAACTTTCAATGCAGTAGACGTAGCCATAACTTTACAACTTTAAAGACTAAATCCACGCACACGACAATTTCAACTTTATCAGTTCTCTCTAGCAGCTTTCCCGACTTTTACCGACTTGTGTTCAAACAAAATCTGTACAACTGATTTTTCCAACTTTAAATGCAATAGATATAGCCACAACTTTACAACTTTTAAAGACTATATCCACGCACACAACAATGTCTTTTTTCTTTAAACAACTGCACCTTCATATAACCGATTTAGGACTGGACGAGCCCCCATGTAAGATTGTTTATTATTATTAATTTAATTATTAGTTTAATTCTAAATGCGGTAATTATATAAAGTATTCTTAGTTTGTGACCGAACGACTGCTGCTGAGAACTCGACTGCCTGCTACGCTGACTTCCACCCCCCTCCACTGCTGCCTTGCGATCGTTCCTTCGATGACTGATTGTCGATAACTTCCATTTCCGACAATCATGTTGCTGCTCAACAGCGCTGCCAACCGGGTTGTTGCCAGCCTTCAGCCTTACTCCATGTTACATGTATGTTGTACTTAGATTTTTATTGATTTTTACATTTTAAATTAATAATTGACTAGCATTATTTACATAAATTTTAAGCAAGATTGAATTACCTTACCTTTATTCTTAAATAGCTTGAACCATTTCAAGCAAAAGAGGAAATATGGTAAATCCAACTAATATAATATTCCCATGAAAGTTAAGGTCTGTCTATGCTCAGCCCAATAATCTGAAAAGCTGCAGGTAACTGGTTTGACAGTAGAGTGACTCTGAAAATCAACCCGTGTTCTTATAAAAAATCAGGTTTTTGCGACGGTAAGTGAATTGGTCTTATCATCAGTTTTGGCGCAAACAAAAACCAGCTTGCTTGCTTGACATTTTGGCACATTCCTGCCAGACGCCTGCCCACATTCGTCAGCCCGAAGGACAAGTCAGCTGGCAAGGATATGGAGCGGGGCAGCAGTCTGGATGCCGATAAGACCTGTCCCCCACCGAACACCACTGATAAGAGCCAACATTCACCTCAGCACATGGGTCCTTTCACCAACGAGTAATGCAGAAAGCCACCACACTCCAATCACCAACGAAAGCCGGCTCTCTCATGTGCGACTGCGTTGCCCTCTCTCGGGTTATCCTTCGGCTCTGATAAGACCCTGCTTCGGGCGATGGCCGAGGCCCAGTTCGGGTCACCTGCTGACGTAGCTCGTTGCCCAAAGTCAGTTTACTCGGGAGCGCGGCGGAGTTCGTTTAGCAGCGGGCCAACGGTGCGGATACTTAACTTGGGCCAGAGCTGCCAACTGAATGTGTGAGGTGCCAGTGACGACGAGGACGAGTGCTAATCTCGACAATCGGGCTGTGTTATTTAGCAGGCAAGCGGCAGTCCTACCGCAGATCAAAAGTTTCGAAACACCCAAAAGTGCCAAGCAAAGACGGCTCAAACAGAAATTAAAAAAAATAAATTAAAATACATATATGAAACCCAGTCAGAGCTCATGTGTGCGCGTGCATGTGTAATTAATTTTTGGCATTTAAATTGGCCGACACCGGGGCTTTAAATCAATTTGACAAATTTGCATTTTTCTGGTGGGCGCAAAAAAGGGAAGGCCGAGCAAGGGCAATTTCATTTACAAATTACAAATTGATGTGGCGCCCGTGGAAGGGCCCGAAAAACAGCAGCAATCAAGGGTCGTCAAAGGGGGATTGAGGAGAAAGGACAACGAGGGAGGCCTGCCAAATGTCCTTACGGCGTTTCCTTTATTCCCTTTTCGAAATCGTTTGTCTGATAGGCAGCAACGTGTTTGGCTCGGAGGATTAAGTGGATTACGGGGGTCGTCTTAAGGATTAGTTCTTTGAAATGTGCAGACTATCAATTGACCTGTATCCTTAGGAGTCAACTTTTAAATCAGCACCAAGCCCCGAGTCTTAATGCTTAATAAGTGGATCCTATACGAAGATGATGTATTTTCCTCATATCGAATTGCTATACAAGAACAGAAAATTATTTTTAGTAACTTTTTTAAATCAATACAGTTCATTTCAAAACGGAAAAACGCTTTTTTATTTTTTTATTTCTACCTTAAATATGTTTTTATTAATATGTCAATTCTTTTGTTTTTTTGTGTCTATCTTAATGTCTTTAATAAAAATTCTGAAATCATTATTTCCCTTTTCATTCTTTAAATATCTTTAAATGCATGTAACCTCTATAACTTCTTTATTGCCTTGGAGGAATTAATGTTATATACAAACTTGCCGGCAATAAAAATTTCATAACTGATTAAAATACTTTAACTCGCATATTTCAACCCATTTCTCATTTTACTTGCTTTATGTGGTGCAAAGAAATCTCGCATTTACACTACAACGAAGAAAGCTGAGAAGAGGAAAATGGAAAATCGGGGAAAGCTGAGTGGCAGCAAGGAGTAATAATAATAATAGGAACAAAATAATAGGAATGAGCCAAAGAAAAATGTCTGAAACGTGCCTCGTATGCAAATATTTGCAAAACGCAGACTAATAAGTGGAAGAAAAGACAGGCGACAAAAGTGGCCGGGGACAATGGGCCATGTCAGGAAGGAGAAACTCGACGCATGTCTAGGTGTCAATGTGCCGGTGGCAAGTTTTGTACCCCTCTTCATTTTTCAAAAATTCCCCCAGGGTGTTTGGTGCATATGAACAATACGCTACTTTTTTTTCATAAATTAAAGAGTCATTTCTCCCCCATTTATAACAATAACAGAAGTCTGTCGACAACCTCGACACTCCTAAAAAATTCTCATGTGCTCTCGCCCTCAAATGGGAAAAATTAAATAAATTTCATAGCATAATTCATGGGGCATCGGGGAGCAGGGGCAAGACAGCCGCTTGCCTTTTTGTATGGTCATAAATCTTTTGGCATATGGGCTGCCATTTCGCATCATCATCAGCAGCGAGAAAGAAATGTGAAATCCGTAAAAAGAACACATGGAAAATATTTTAAAAATTAAATTTTTATTGTTCTTCCTCATCGTTAGCCAAATGCCCATAAACAATTCATCAAAAAGCGAGCAAGCAAACGAAAACAAACAATAGATATTGTTTACAATTGCCTAAAAGGGCAAGAGACAACCAAATAAAATAGTTTGCAAATTCATTCCATGACAAGTGTCTAAAACAATAAGCACAAAACGTTTTATAACTCCCTCTCTCTCTATCACAAAATACAAACAATGAACGGCAGCAGCAGCAACAACACGGCGGCAACATCAACATCGTCAGCAGCAGCAGGTTCAGTCAGTCGGTCATCAACGAAAACAACAATGCTGGCTACAACTATGTTCTATGGCTAATACAAAAGCTACAAACAACAAATCGCCAACAACAACTAAGCCAAAAGTTCGCCAAAGCATTTGATGCTAAAAAAACAACAAGAAAACCTACACAAACAGCAGCAGCAGCCACATCAACATTGGCAACACTTTTACGAGTTGCAAACTACCTTGTACAACGAATTTTTATTATTGCACAAGGTAAGCCCCTGCCTTTTGCTACATTTTATTTAGAGTTCACTGTAGGGGCGGCAAATTGATGTCCTTGGTCACCTTTGGCTGGCAAATCGAGCAGCAAAATTTAATAGTAGTTGCTCCATTTTTCAGAGGTTGACAGAACCTGACCTATCGCAATTTCAGATGAGTTGACCGTGCACAGAACTTTGTTCTTTTCTGCAAACAGTTTGTCAGAAGCAGAGGGGCGTAATACCTGCAACCAAAATTACAATAAAGTAAAATTTACTTATTTTCAAAAAATATCTTTTTTGTGAAAAATATAAAATCATTCAAATATTATCATACTGTTCTTATTTGTTGCTTTCAAGTCCTGATTAAATGATGCCCACAATTAACTATGACATATGGCTTTTGTTTGACATGCTATGGGAAAAACTTTCTTACTTTCTACCATTTCCAAGGGAAAACTGATAGATAATAATTAAAGTATGTGCCCTCAAAACCATAATCCAAAGGCCAACCCTGACTTGCCAACCTCCTTATAATGTGACCCAAAACTTGTGGCCAAGGAAAGTGCTTTCACCGCACTTTATATATTGGCCGAGGCAATTCACTCGCTCGCAGCTCAATTAGCCCCCTTATCAGGCAGTCTGTAGTTGGGATCCGGGCAAATCCCCGTAATTAAATGCAAGCCACATGCTTGGCTGACTAACCCACATCCTGCAGCAGCAGCCACCACCGCCATCACATTCCGCATTCCCCTCGAACCGAAGCACTTGTCCGACATACATCATCTCGCAGGCGGCGGAAAATCGAAAGAAAAACGCTGACAGGCGAGCGAGTGGAAAAAGTTGTTCAAGCTAGCAGTGAAAATGCCGTTCAGCTGCCGCATAGCAATCTCCTTTTAATTTTTCATGGCTGCCTCGCTCAAAGTCAAAGCAAACACGAGCACGAACTAAAAGTCGGAGGGCTATGAAATGCATATGCATATACTGTAAGTCATACTTAACCCATCGCAAACACATTTCCCGGCACTCAACTTGGATTTTGACTTTGCTCATCTTTCATCTCGTGTCCAAAATTCAAAATTCCCATACGCTGAGCGTGAAAAATGGCTCGAGATGGGCAAGAGCATCCACGCTCCTCCGTCTCCGCTGACCTGCCAGCCGATCAAATATTTGCATAGTAAATGGTTTTTATTATTAACTGTGTAAACCTCCATCTAAGAGGCTCCATCTTCGCAGCTGCTTTCTGTTTTTCGCTGGTGTCCAATTTTCATAAAAAACGCCGTAACAAAGTTGTTAAAATATTTGCCAAACTCCGTTTAAGTGGGCTGCTTAGCCTGTGTTGGCTGGTCAGCAGTTGCCCATCCGGCGTATACGTTATACACAGGAATCAATTAAATCATCTGCATGCTTTTAATTAAAATTCTCGTTGAGTTACATAATTGAGTCAGCCCATTTGTTTCAGAGCTTTCTTTGGGTATGTTCGTTTTATGAGACAGATAAATAAATTCAAACATATGTGCTAGAAACTGCCTATTGAAGTTTCATCATAAAAACTTACAAAAGTTCAATATGAATGACCGTGTTAGACAACTTTAAACTCTTAAATTTTTAAACTTTGTTTTAAACTTAAATATAATTAATATTAAAAAGCATTTGACAACAGTGATTCATATCATTTTGCGTATCAGAAATTAAAATAGCAACTTAAATTTTTATAATTATTGGATGCTAGGTAGCACAGAGTCGTTAAGATCTTTTTGAACCCATCAAAGTTAACACGCTTGTGCCCACTTTTATGCCATGCCCCTTGTGGCCAGCCGTTTTTATTTTTTCACCATTTCTGATCCCCAACAACACTCACGTAAATAAAGCGCGAAATTTAAAGCTTGAATCTCATTAAAATGGTTTTATTGCCAAGGCTAATGGCGGCGGAGAAAGGGTCGCAATGGTTGGGGATGGATGCGAGATGCTTCCAATTCGTTACACATTTATTTTTCACCCATCCATAGTTTCATTCCAATGGAGTCGACGCTGCGGGTGTCAATTTCATTGCACGCTGCTCACTTTGAAGTTGGCCAAAAGGGGAAGAGATTGTGGTTGGGTGCGGTGGGGTTGGGTTGTGCAGGGGCTTGAAGTCGAGGGAGATACAGTTGCCTTAGCACAATTGAAATCGATAGCAGAAGAGTGAAAAACTACGGGGCGTGTTGGGAAAACCGCTCAAACTCAATTTGGAACCTTCCATATATTTGCGCTCGTCCTTTTTTGGTTACCCATTTTCCGGAGGAGGGGCGAACCAATAATTTTCATTCCAACTTGGCATTTTTTGGCGGCTGCCAGACGCAGCACAAGCAGATGACTTCTTGCTTGCTTCGGGAGGGGATTTTCCAAAGGCTTTCCAGCTGCCTTCGAGAGAAAAAACCGTTTAAGTGGAAAATTACTCTAAAATAGACACAAAATGCTATTTGTGGATGACTGGCCAACTGGCAGCAGGGGGCATTTATTTCTCATGGTGAATGGAACGGAAAAGTGCGGTAAATGGGTGAGAATATTCCGACCTGTTCCTGACGTCATGAACTGGTCGTTGTGCCAGCCAATGCACTTGGGTTGAATGGGTTTAGCTAAGTGGAGTGGAATCGATGGAACACATGCGGCAGTCAATAAAGACGTTTGGGGATAATTCGAAGCTTGCCTTCGTAAACGAGAATAAGTAAATTTACCGAAAAATAGTATTATTATATTTCGGAAAATAGGCGTATTACACAGGATCAATTTAAAAACTAAATATTTCAAGCTCAGTCTGCAGCTCAATGATATGCTTCTCTAGTGAAAAATACTTTCCAAATTTTGATGTAGATGGTACGTAGGCTTATCCCACTTCCATCTCCAACCGAATTGAATACATTTAATCGGCGTTCTTTTGGCAGCTCTTCGACAAATATTTTTGTACGTTTTTCCATTTCTTACATATATACTCGCAACAAGAAGAGCCCATTAAAGCATCATTCAGACAGTGACAGCCTCGTTTCGTTTCCTCGATTTTTCCACTTGACAGTTCATTTTGCAGTGAGTGACATCAGCGGAAAACAAATGGCAGAAATAAAGAAATGCCCAGATGCAGATTTTAAAGGGCCATAAAAAATGCAGCAGATCCAAAATAGTTCAGGCAGAAGTGGTATGCGATGAGCCATTTAATTGTTTTGGGAGTAGCAGTGGAGAATACAAGTTAGAGTAAAGTGCAATTTTTGTGTTGACACTTGTCTGCAGTGAAAAGGGAGGGCAGAGTGCAGCTGCAACAATCAAAAGTAAATACAAATAACAAGTTTTGTGAGGCAGCCACTTATGCATGCCCCATGTCCCATGTCCTGCGTCCCAGACAAGATGCGACACTGAAAGAGACGGCAGCTGTGAAGGAGACTGAGACGGCAGACTGGGCTCAAAACAACAAGGCAGACAGACCGTGACTGCACATATGATAGTTGAGGGGCAACGGAGACGGTGCAGAAGCATGAGCAGGCTCATCATCATCCTCATTATCTGCAGCCGAGCAAAACAAATCCTTATGCCACTACATATCCATGTGCGCTTGTCTATGTCCTGGCTTATGACCCCTCATTCGTCCTTCGTTCATTCTATCTTCCTGGCAAAGGGACAATGCGATTCTTCTGCACTTTTTCCTCTGCTCGCTCGTTTGTAAGTAAAATCCTTTTGGCTCAGCATTTGTATGCCCATCATAAAAAGGACAACAGAGGAGAATGCAACCCCCCGCCCACCTCTTTCTCTGCCCACAGTTCCACCATTCTGAGTAGTTATTTAGGTAAATATGAATACGTGCATGTCTCTGCGAAATACAAAATAAACCCGAAATGCACTTCCGCCTTAATGCGTTTTGTTTTGGACAAGGGACAAGCCGAAATGGATATTAGTTTGGTTGATCCCGGGAAGCCCTGGTAATGCCAATCCCCCCATAATTGCGTGCTATGACCCCATATGCCCGGGTCCGGATCCCGGATCGGGGGTAAAATGTGAGAAATTGCTGCAAGTTGGCAGCTTTTACGGCACGTACCCGACTGCTGCTCCCAATTTCCGCCAGAACTATAGCACCAGCAGAAGTTCGCCTTGAAATGCAAAGTCTCGGGCATTGCAATATGAATGGCACTCATACGGAAATGATTTCGCAAAGCTGTGGGAATTGGACCCCAAATGGATGCTCGTGGGTTCCCAATGGCAGGTGTATCTGTTTAATTAGCAATTTTAGCTATTATTGGATTGATATTTGTTGCTTTGTATTGGATATGTTTTGAGGCCTTATTTTTTTAGTCGAAAATCCATTTCATATGCTTATATAAATCATGTCACATATTCGAAGACTGCTAAATGTGCATAATTCAAAACTAACTCGACTATAACAGCACTCACTTTAGTCGACATTTATGTCAGCTGGTGTTTACGTTAAGTGCCCCTTAATTTTGAAGCTTTCCCACCTCGTCAATTCTATTAAATCTCCCGCAAGTTGATCAACGACATGTCCCGGCTGCATAATCAAGTTAACTTCTGCCAGGCCCGTTTTCATTGCGAGCACCTGCAAAATGGTATCCAGATGGGGCAGGGATGTCCTTCTGACTAACTACGTTTCGGAGTCACATTCGCACACCAACTCACTTCTTGCTCGACTAATTCAGGTTGGTCGTGCGTCTTTTAGTTTCTGTGTCAACGTTTCGTCGAAATTTTCCCTATCTTACCGCATCAAGTGTGAGTGTGTGTGTGTGTGTGTGTGCGTTTTATGGGGGTATCCTGCGTCCTACATCCTGGCATTTTGCTCATCGCTCTCATTTCGCCGCTTCATTTCGGACGTAGAGTCTGCTCGGTTCTACCAATTAAGTAAAAAATATAAAACGCTGTCAAGGACAAACAAATGTGCATTTTAATTAAATTTTTAGCTTGAGCGCGTGCCATTTCTTGCCACTCATTTTTGCTGGCTCCTTTGCATCCCTTCCTTCTTCTCGGGCCATTTAAAAATTTGCGAAAATGCGTTTTGCATGCAATGGCAAAGGGAATATCAAGTATACGCCGTGCAGCCTGTCATAAATCACTTTGCCCGAAATGCTACCAAAATTGTGCGTCTGCTAGATGGCCGCTGGGCGTGGCCTAATGTAACACTAACTGTAACTGTGCCAAATGCCCAAGCTCTAAATAAAATGGCTACGTGCAAAGTTTTTGTCCAAAAGCAGCAGATGTAGCAGCAAGTAGCAAAAACAAAAAGAAGCGAAATAACAGCAACCGGCAGAATAAACGGTAGGGAAAACAAACAAATGGAAACAAAAATATAAGCAACTTGCCATGGAGTGAAATTCCATTTCCCAGCCAAGGAGTGGAGTGGCGTGAAGTGATAAAGCGTGCCGAGTAAGAGATACATATTAATTGCTCTTCTGCCACAGGAGCACCAACAACTCTGTCTGTTTTTGTGTTGAAATGCTAAACAGCAAAACTCATGTTTGTTGCTGTCGCTGGGAAATCTGAAAGCAGGCAGAGCAGGAAAAGCGGTGGAAACTCGAGCAGAAGCTCGGAAGAGGACACAAGACCAGATGGCTGTCAAGGATCGTAGTTCCAATGCTACTGACTTGAGCTTCTTCTGAACATACAACCGATTAGAATAAAACATAATTCATGATATATTTAAAAGTCAAAAATTTTGAAAAGTTTTGCTTTAATGGAAAATGTTAAATTAATAAATCTTGCTCGTTTTGATCATATAGTGTTAGAATGTGTTCTACACATTTTGATAACAACATATATTTTGATAAAAATCGGGTTTCTATTATATATATAGGATAATATATAATTATATAAGAAATCATAGTTTCGTCTTTTAATCATAATGTGTAATAATTCGTTATAAACCAATGTTATTTATAATACAGCGCAATTGCCTTCTCTAAAGATTATATTAATACACGTTTCTACTTAAGGCAAACTTCTGGCTGCTAATTTGCGCAGCCCCAAAGTTGACCCAAGATGCCTGATTTAACCAGTAATCCCTTGCCGAGATTCCGCGCTGCTCATTTGGCCTTATTCGAGCCGGGCTCTTTGTCGCATCAAATTCAATTCGCCTCAATCAAAACTTATCCCTTTCATTGCTGCCACAAAGCATTTGCTTTCGCCCTAACACTTGGGGCAACTCGCTCCATTGGCCATGTCATTTGCAATTGCATCATTGCGGAAGGAGTCATTCTAGTCCTGTCGTGCTTGGTCTTCTCCCTTGGCGTCTCTATCGCTGCAACGTTGTCTTGTTGAATTATAGCACGCTACGCACTTAATCATTTGCGTTTTCCCAGCCACATCCGAAAAGTTTTTGCATGTCTTGGGTTTAGTCCTATGCTAAGTTGTTGCTGGCAGGATTGCTCGGCAACCGGAGCAACCGCAAGGGAGCAGGACGCGAATGTTGTCCTAGTCAGAGTCTTAGTTTTAGTTTTGGTTATTTGTGTGCGTGTTGCGAGTCCTTGTCAAAAGTAAGCAAGTGTCGCGGCGGTTATCTGCCATCTTCTTCCCACAATTTCGAAGACTGGGACTCCCCCAGCTTTCCTAGTTTTCCGTTTGGTGGGTCAACATTTCACAGCGCCAGCAACCACAATGAGCCACTTGAGGAAAGTTTGCGAAAAACGAAAACGAATTTAACTAAGAACTTTTGACGTTTGGCGACTGCAACCGCAGAAAACATTTTCACTCGGGGGAGAGTCAATAGAACGGGTTTAGACAAAAACCAACCGAGCTGCGTGGGAAATTTACACTAAGCGCTTCATGTGTTGGCCATGGGTAATCTTGAGGAAGTGTGTATCTTCTTTGGCCAAAACTTTTATGGATATACACTTTTAAATGGCAATGAACAGTCATTCCGTCATTATGAAAAGTACTTGGGTATATAATACCAAATTATTTCATTGGTATATTAGTTGTTTTGTCCGAAATATATATTTATTTAAATTTATTGTATTTTAGTTAAGTTTCATTTTAGTTCCAGTTTAGACTGGACTGTTTGAGTTGCGCATAGTGCCAGTGTAGAGTGGATAGTTGGGCATACGTGTCGTATGATTAATATTAAAGTTTTCACCCGACTGCGAATTAAGCTCGGCCAGTGAAAGTCGGAAAACATAAGTTTTTGTGCGGTAGTGAGCGGAGGAAAAGCAGACGGCAGTCAAAGACACGCAAAAGGTTGCCCCAGTATGGGTATGGACAGAGGGAAAACAACAAATGGCGGTAGAGGCGGGGAAATGTTGCCGACTGTTGGCAGCGTTTAAATCAGATAAACACTCTTTGCTTTTCCTTCGTGTTGTTGCTGATGTTTTTCTTGGTATTGCGTTGTTTTTTTATGCGGGTATGTGTTGTTTGGGGGCGTTTTTTGGGCCGAGGGTGTGCCAATCTCTGGCTGGTGTTACAAAGCTGCAGGCGGCAACTTAATTTCTCCTCATTTTTGCTGCTGGCAAAAAAATCCAGAATAAATAAGACATTTGCTGTATTTATTGTTATTGTTGTTTTCTTGCTGTTGCTGCTGCATATTTTTTTTATCCCAGCCCTCCAAAAATCTCAAGTTTGGCGGAAGCCCTTTACTCCCCAAAGAGCTTTCTTTTTTATGGATGTGAGGTTTCTTTTTTGCTTGTGTAAGCTTATTAATTCATAAGCTTAGTTCTTTGTTTAACAATTTTTCATACATCATGAGTTTTCACGTTGACGGAATGCTCAGGCAATTGCGAAGAAAATTCGAGAAGGGGAAAGCACTGATGATAATGCGATTGCGAATTGATTACAGCTGAGTTCATTCGCCGAATGGAATGGGAATATCCTTTTGAACGGAAAACAAATACATTTTATAGACGTTGACTTTGTCGGTTCATTCATTTAGGAACTTATTACATTTTCCAGATTTTTTATTAGCTTAACATTTATACAAACAAAATTGGCTAGAAAGGGGGGTGAGCTGTTCAAAATAAATTATTTGGCTGAATAGAAATTCCCTATTATCGTGAAGAATATTTAAATATTAATCTTTAAATATTAATGTGTCCGTTCGTTTAAAAACCTAGCAGTCACGCATTTATCAGACGACACATTCTATCACGAAACAATCATCGAACGTCAAGATATTGAAGGACATCTATCAAACGAGATTTTACAACATCCGTCACGATACGTTGCTCAGATACAAAGATACTATTGCTGCCAAGGACGCCAATCGACTTTTTCGGCTTTTCCACAATCGCATTTCCTGATTTCAGACTTTCAACTGACTGCGCTCACTCAATTGCAAACCATATTTCAATTTTATTTTATTATCACAGAACAGAGCGGATACAGCGATATCCTTTACTTTTATTGTATTATAATGCAGACCGATGGGCGTTCACAAGGCTTCGTCCTTAAAACCGTTGCCGTTTGCCATCGTTCCCCTTGCCTACGCATACACTATGGTCCAAGGATCTGAATATGGCTTTTTGGGCCAAGTTATTGATAGTTATGACACGCCCACACACACAGATGGCGGCCCACTTTTTGATTTGACCACAATTCACATTTTTTCGTCGCACTTTCTCTTTCTTTTGCCAATATTCCTCTCGATCTCGCTCGGCAATATAAGAATTTTGCATAATTTATTAGGAATATTTAATAAAAAATGCCACAAGGCAAACACTGATGGCCAGGGCGAGGGAAAATTCGGGCGGTAGTCAGTTGGCAAACTTTACGCTTCGTTAGCCTCTGTTTCATAGCCCCATCTCTCTTGCCCCTTTTGTGTGCCACATTTATGCTTTGTTTTTTTTTTTTTTTTTTACAACACCGATACACACACCCACACACACACTTACATTCGCCTGCATTTCCAATGTAGATTCACTTTTGTGAATTTATGGTGGAAAAACTCACACGACAATGCAAACTGGAAAAGGAAAGAAGCTCTGAAAGCTCGCCTTTCAAGTACACTCCTAAAAAATGTGGAATAGTAATAAATTAGCGCTAGTAGTGTTGTATTGCATTGTTTTTTGTTTATGCGGCTCAATTGAAATGCTTGGTTAGATACTTTCAAAAAGTTTTTATTTTATGGTTATTTCTGGTAGTTTATTTTTTTTTGTTTAACAAAATAACAAACTTTATTTATTTGATGCAATTTTTAAAATATTTGTCATATTTTCTGTCAATTGAAACCCATACAGTTAGCCTTAGTTAAATTTAACTTTCCGAATTGATTTCCCCAGCATTCTCCATAGTTGATTCGCAATCGATTTCATTGCGTTGGTAAAAGGTGTAACCCTTACGATTCGCCGCTCCCCTCCGCAATCTGCGTGTGTGCAGTGCTCTTAACATAAATCATTGCCAACGAGTCGGTACATAGTTGGAGGGGGAAAAATCCTATCGCATTGATTTGATTTCGAATAGTTGAAGCATGAAGTGACAGCTGAAATATCGCTTTACATGCGCCGCCAACGATGACGAGATGCTTGAATCGCTGCGATGGCAGTCATCGGGAAGGGGAAATGGAATGGGTTTGTAATGCTGACAACCCAACGTCCCTCTGATTAGTCAGTCAGCATTGCACTTATGTATATGTCTCCCATCGTTTGCGGAATCAACTGACATTGCATAGTCGATCATTCCGCTCTGAACTTGACATTCTCCACTTGGCAGCTGCAATTTGTTTCAATCGCATTTAGTTTTCTGGATGATTCAATCGCATCGTTGCATTTTGAAAAATTTAAAACTTTTAAATGCCACTGTTTTGGTTTTAACGATGGTATGTGTTTTCTGGTCTGGAGTCCCCATGAAAGCGTAAAAAAAACTCAAACCCTTAGAAGAACAATAAAGCTTATCCCCCACGGCCTTCTAATTCTTATCTGGCCATCCCTTCTAATTTCCTGATGCGTGCCTTGTCTCCCACAAAACCTAAGGGTCGGCTAGGGGACACTCATTAAACCCTCCTGCGGGTATCCTTTATCCTGACCCGGAAATCAGCACGTTCTACCCGGCAAAAACAACTGCTCTTAGGCAGTTAAAGCATATTTTCGTGGGCAACAAATCAAGCATGAAAAGTGTATTAAACGCCGCCCTTTTTCGGGTCTTTAAAAATGTTCCGCTGCCTACTTGCTGGGGCTGCTGGGGCATTAAGACCTCGTTTGTCTTGCTCGATTCCGTCAGGCATTTTGGCAGCTGCCCTGCAAATTGGACAAGTAAATGGGGCCAGGAGCAGGCGCCACCAAGAAATTGGGTATCGGCTAAAAAGAATTGAGTGCAAAAAAATGTTTGAAATTCTAATCTTTTAGTTCACGCCTGACTGCATCGCACAAGCACACGTACGCCTGCACGGCCTATGCGAACCTATAAAAATATACACAAAATATGACTAAAACTTATCAGAACAGTTGGCATTGACTAAGTGAAACGAGCTAAATAAATTCCGAACTTTGTAATTTAATTGAAATATTTATATTTCAAAACAATCGCTTTGAAAGGGATTACATAAAATTGATTTTTAGAACATAAACTACAGTATTACGTAGTTGATTTCTACTGTAAAAATCTTTCTCTGCCCAAAAAAATCTTTCATAGTGTTTCCCTATGTTTGTGTGCTCAGACACGTGCTAAAGCCAAATATTTTGCTAGTCAATATATAACAAAAAATATTTTTTCGGGCTTGCGTACTGTAAAGATGAATGAACAGGCGAAATAAACGGGAATAAAGAGGGTAAAAATAAGCAGAAGAGAAAAGGGGATATATGTAAAATGGAATGAACGAGCAAAGCCCGTTAAAAACGAGAAAGAATTAAAACCAAAAGTCGTTGGGCTGAAAAAGGGGGCGGGTGGCGCAAAAGGATATGGCTAGGAGCAGAGCAGAGCAGAGCTATCTGCATCCTACTCACACCTTCTGTTCACACTTTTTGCACTGCATTTTGTTTTAAAACAAATACATTTCACGCCGAGACAAACTAACAAACATTAATCAAAAGTTTGCGGCCCGGTCTGAAGGTTGCCTGAGAAAATGGCCAGTAAAATCGGGAAATGGCAAAAAGGGGAGCGGAAAAGCGGAAAGGGAAGTCCAGTGGTCAGTTGCCCAGCTGTTTGGACGGCCTCGGCCTTTTCTATATTAAAGTCCTCACCGCATGACGGGGCACTATTTTCAGGCTTTTAGATACAATAGCCAAAGGTCAGATTCTTATATGGAGCAAACGGGGATGCGATGGGATGGATTCTGCTGGGAACCGAAACTAGGCCGACAGGTGCGGCAGGTGAGCAGGTGGCACTCGCTTTGCTTACGTGGCAATCTGGGACTTGACCTTTGTCCTCGGCCACTTTTTCTGGTCCGTTCTGTGCAGGCATCTCTGGATTTCAGTGGACAGGCTGCATCGAAAACTTCCATAAAAGATATGGGAATTTATTGAAAATTGCAGTCGACACATAAATTAAAATGGAATTCTTTAACAAATAGTTAACAATTAAAAGTTTGTTACGAATTCTAATCATATGGATATGTAAATATTTAAAACAATTTCTTAATTTATAACAGATAAATAAATAATTGTTAATAACAAGATACTTTACTTTAAAACTTTAAAAGATATGATGGCAGAGAATGAAGCACAGCTAGTAAAAAAATGAACACATGTATTGCCATAAAGTCGTTTCCATTGTTTTGCTATTCCCTTTCCAAGGTGAGCGTATTTCATCCGTTTTCTCTGTAATCAGCGTCATGTTGGAAATGCATTTCTCTCTTTTGTGCAATGCCATGCATATTTAAAAGCCCGCCCACACACACACACACACGCAGGCATTTGTAAAACTGTTTGATTGTCCTGGCAAAAGCTGCAGGCTCTAGAATCCTGCCAATCCTGAACAGCTTTGTGTGCGTGGCACGTGTAAAGCTAAATTTTGTCCTTGACTTTGCCCCTTCTCCCTTTATTTTGGGGAGTTTTGTTTAATTGCTAACACACTCCCGCACACACGAATGAAATTCCTAATGAATGCAAATGAATGGCGGACTATGGCAGCGACAACAAACTACTAAAAAGTATTTATTATGCGCAAAAAAAATTATTTTCATCACAGCATAAGTGGGTTAAAGCGAAAGCCTAGGACAGGGGCATGTGTATGTATGTATTCCTCTGTTTGCATATTTGCCCGTGTTGGTATTTGCTTGCACATTTAATTTAAATATTTAATTAAAATTTCGAGCGCGGATTGATTCAGACAATTAAAAACAGCGGTCTCAGCAAAGTAAGTTTAATTTGGAGATGGTCGTTCGGGTTAGTTATCTAATTTGAAGTCATTAGCAAGGAATGTAGATGGTAAGAACCTGATATTAAGTTAGATATAATATTTAGACTAGAAATTGCATTAACTAAAATAAATTAGTTTGTAAGAGATAAAGATAAAGGCAAAGATACACTTTATACTAAAAACTAAACCAATTGTTACGCTTAACTATTTTGCCGAATTTTAAGTTGGTTTAATTGATGACTTGCAATTAGTAGCGAAAATGAAACACACATTTTGAAATTGTGTTCATTTAATGGCTTAAATGAATTTTTAATTTGCAGATAGATAGATTTAATTACTGCAGCGTTCAGCCTTCCCGGAATATCGGCAAGTTTTTCTTTTCTGGTTATTGAAATAAATACCAGAAACTGCGTGCCCTGCCTCTGAATTCATAATTTTTTTGTGTGCAATTAAATCTGATCCCAGGGTGTGTGTATTTGCTTGGCCATAAACATGATTAAAAATTGTTGGATGCCTATCCGCAGTTTAAATTAAACATCCCAGCCCGCAATGGCCGCAAAAACAACAGCAACATCACAAAGCACCTTGTGCCGGTCTACATGTGTGTGTGTGTGTGTGTTTGCCAGTATGTGTGCGTGTGTGTGGATGGTGTGTGTGTAGCTTTGGTCCTGTTTGCATAAGTAGGCAAGCTAAAATTCTCCGTTTCGTTTCGTTTCGCTTTTGTTTTATTTGCATTTTCCTGGGCTGCCAGGACTTTGTGGAAGGAGTTTATTTGCTCTTCGGCTTTTATGCGCGCAAATTGTTTACTCTTTTTAGTGGCTTCTATTGTGCCAGAAAACAACGGGCTGGGATAATGATTGCCAAATGCTCTGCAGGCTTGGCTCGATTTTTCAGGATTTTAACTGCTACTAAAGGCGATACCTCGGAACGTATTTGTTATTTTTTTATTTTAATCTTTAATATTTGACTTTTTTAATGTATTCTTTGAAAGATAGAATTTGTAAAACACAATCCTTAATCTGCGCCCTTATTTGTATAAAATGAACAAGTAGGCAATATTTTTTTTTTAATATATGGGCATATCACTTAAATAAGGTAAATATAATGTCATATCAATATAGACAAATATTTATAGTCTTATGTAGAATAATTCCACACTGTTGCACTAAATCAATAATTATCATTAAAATCACGTAGGCAGCCAATTTAGTTTTATTTGTTGAATTTATCAGTGAAGTATTTGCATTTATTGTTATACCTTTAGCATAATTGCGGTATTCTTAGACAAATTTAACTGATTGTTAAATAGGCATAAATCTTAGTTTGAATAAACACTTAATATGATGCTATAAATTTTAATAAAGAACCATCTCATTCTATCAATCTATGACCAAAAGCACCTAAGGCCAAATCAATATTATGGGCTTAGCATTGAAAACCAAATCCAACTTTAACTGTGAAAAGTGGCCTATTCGCATGCCCATCGCCTACCATTAAGACCCATTCCCCACCACCATATGTGGTAACAATGCATTCGCCCACTTCACCACCTCATCCGTCGAGGCTTTTTGGACGCTCATGAGCAAAGAAAAAGCACTTAGCACCGCTGCTACTCTCCGCTGCATAATGGCGCATAAGCGGCCACGCCTTCCGCCCCCTCATCATGCAGTGCACACACACACATATGCAGATGCTAGAAAATGGAGGAGGAACAACACATTCGCCTTAGTGTTGCATTCGCCGGCTGATGTTTGGCTAGGAAAAGCAAAAGTGCATACAAATGCGTTTCGTGTGTAGCCCCAAACTGCATTCGCTTTTTATGGTAATGCAAGGGGTTGTGGGTGGAAAATGCGATTGGCGCTGCTTGGCATTGGGACTTGGCTGTGACTTTTATTGGCTTCTTAGGGAACTCGGAAAATGGAAACCTGGCGAGCTTTAGTCTTCGCCGCAAAGGGATTCACTGTTAGCGTTAGTTTACTGCATTCGGATAAGACGTCTATATAATTTGAATCTGCGATTGATATACATTGATATATCAATTGCTTTTTTTTATCAACTTCTGCTAACCAATTGATATATCAATGTATATCAATTGCTTAGCAAAAGTTGACAAAATTAATATTTAATTAATTCCAAAACTTACTCATTCTTATATTAATTATTAAGTGAGTTGTGCAGATTGTGAAGATATTTACTTAAAAGCACAAATCTTATTATTGCCGTTGAAAAGTTGATTTCTTTTGATAGAAGTTCTCATTCAATTAGGATATATTTATTGAAATAAAACGAAAAACAAATTCCCTCGGAAAATGAATTAAAGCTCGAGTAAAAACTTTTCTTTGCCCATCGAACAGATGTTGACATTCGCCTTTCAGGTCTTCTTCGGGAAAGGCCTCCACTTGACCGAAAGTTGGACCATTATGGCAAATGCACAAACACAAAAGCGAAAGTGGAGCACAGATGTGGGGACGAGTACATTCACACACGCAAATATATGTGTATGTAAACGGAAAATACAGATACCCACATATCGATGCTGATGGCCAGTCTGCTTTTAACTTTTGTAAGTCGTCTTTGACATTTTTGATCCACTGACCCGAATGCCGGTCAATACATATTCTCGTGCAATGTATATTGATATATGAATAGGTAGAATATATGGCAGTATGCATATACATATTTGATGACCAAATGCTTTTCAATAACAATACAACGCCAGCAACATTCAGGCACATAGCGCACAAAAGCCAACAACAAAGGCAAATAAACGTTATATATGTACATACACACATGAGGAAGAGTGGCATGGAAATGGAGGGTGGCTGGGAAAATGGTGTTGGGGGTGGAGGGAGGAACTGTACCTGTGTGTGTGGTCAGGTGTGGAGCTCTTTTGTGCCGATGCATCCAGCAAAAAGGTATTAAAAATGCTATATTGGCAATACCTCAGGATCTACAGTGGGTGTGCCCCAAAAAAAAAAGTGTTAGATGATATAAACATATTATGTGCACGCATGAAATGCAGTTTTAAATGATAACATTAAGTAGTATATTCCTAAGAATATAAAAAAAGTTCACTAAATTCTGTTTTAAGCAATGTCATATACGAAATATAACATTTAAAGCCGGAAATGCCCACTGTGTCTGCTTATCAAATAGCAAAAAAATTTCTTGAATTTATTAAAGCACATTTTAATAAAACACAAAATTAAATAAAAATATTTATGGCGTGTGCTAGATTTACATTTTTTGTGAAGCAAGCAAACAAAAGAAAAGAGCGCTTTAACGAATTCCCTTGTAGGCATAATCCACTGTACTAATCCCCGATGTAGCCCAACATTTCATATGCATATTTAAATACTTTCTGAGCGGACGCTTTGTTATTCAGCATAAATAACCAAAAATAGAGGTGGGTAAGCCCTTAAATTTATGCCAAACTAATGCCAGTCCCTGGGAAATGGCTTTCTCTTCAGTTCCATCAGCCAGCAGTGGGCTTTGAGCGGGCTTAGTCCTTGTCCTGCAAAATGTTGTTAGCTTTATCCTGTCGATTGTCGATGTTGAGGCTATAAAATAGACCGGTTATTATAAATTGCCATTCGGGCCAACAATAATAAAATGCTTGTTTTTTTCGATGTTAGTTATCCTTTTTTTAAAGGTCGTGTTCTATGCAAATGTTTGCATATTTATTAAAAATAGCAAAGATTTTGATATAATCCGTTGCATTTAATTGACTGCAACTAACAACTGAAAAATGCTATGTGGGTCACCCGAGAGTCCTTTACAAGGACAAAAAGCAGTGCGTAAAAAACCGAGAGGCTGCCGAGAGGTGGCAGATTATGGGTTTGTATGGCCAATAATTCATGACTGTGCACAATAGACGGGTGGTAAATGCATTGAAAGGCTTTAAATGGGGCGCGGATCGGGAACTGTATTTATTTGCATTCCCTGATCCGTTACAATTTCAATTATGAGAAATGGGCCGATATGTGTTTGCATTTCATTTCGTCGAGTGAGCTCAATGATGATGGCAATCATAAAGTGTCCTTTTTTACTGTCGCTCCCAGCAGGATAAGCTGCAAAACACTGCAAGCTTACATATTGAAATGCAATCTCGTACTCTAATTCATTGGTCTTAATTTATGTTTTGTAATCCTCCATGCTGTGTTTGATAGTGATTAAGTTCCGTTTGATCGAGTGCTTTAAAAAGAAAACTTTTATTAATTTTAAGCTTCGCATCAACCTGCAGGCAAGGTATTCTAAAAATGGATTCCCTGTTTAACTAAAGTTAAATAATCAAGTTTGTTCCACAATCTGTATCACAATCCCTCCGCCAGGACTTCATTTTGTCAGTCGCACCGCTAATAAACAAAGGTTTTCAGTTGGCTGATTATTGCCATTGAACTGAAAACGCGACTGCCTGCGACAAAGTAGAAATGTAAGGAGAGTCGAAATCCTTGACGAACGAGGAGGAGACTGCTCCGCCATCCGCTATCCGTTATCTGTTATCTGTTAGTTTAGCTGCCACTACATGTTGTTTCAAAGTTTTCCCGGAGCAATCAGCTGGGTGGGCGGTGGAATGGGACTGAGGATTTTCCAACGGCTGATGTTGATGCTGCAATTGGAAAAGTCAACGGCTGTGTGCAATGCCAGAGGCAATATTGTCTCTTTGGCTGGAAGGCGTGATGGAATAAGGGAAATTGAAAACAGAATCGCAGACGGCAGGCAGGTGGAAGCTAAAGGAAATGCAATCAAGTCGGTTACTGTCTGAGTTTTCCTCGTTGTCATAAAAGGATTTCTACCAAGATTTTTACAAGCTTTCCTGCACTAAGAATGTTTGATAGAGAAATACCTTGGATTGGCTCAACTGTATAATTGGCCTTAAAAACTTTATGAATTGGGTTATGATCTTATACAAAAAATTAACTATAAAATGCTTTGTATATATTTTAGAAAGAAACAAAAAAATTGCAAACTATATAAAAGAATGACATCTGAATAAGGATTTTTAAAATATATAAATAGTGCTTTAATTTCTTTTAAACAAAAATTACTAAGCAAAAATAAATTGTGTATGTAAGGAAGCATGTACAATCAGCAATCAGCATGTTTGATTTGTGCATAATAGCCGTGTCTAAAAAATTGTTGGCTACAGAATGCATGTGTAATTTTTGCATTCGAATTTGGCAAATATTTGCGCAAAATGAAAGTAAATGCCATTGGAATTCGGCCCAATCGTTGCCATCACCATACAGTTAAGTATTTTGCAGGATCCGCAATCCTCTGACCGCCAACCACCGATTCAAGTGCAAATCGAATCAGCCTGACGTGATAACGCGCAAGGGAATCGCAGCCCAACAAAAAAGTGAAAACGGAAAAAATCGGAATGTGGGAATGTGTATATATTATGTTATTATTGAGTTTTTGTGCGCTGCAGTCCTCTTTGGCGTAGGGAAAAGTGCATTTAGCCAAGGGCTGCTGTTGTGTGCATTTTTGTGGAAAAGTTGCCACATTCAGCTGAAAGAGCAAATCAAATTTCCGGACCAAAATCCCTTCCTTGGCCAAAAACCCACTTTCCGTCATTAAAGTTGCATCTGCATCTGCTCGTCCTCGACGACGTTGCCATGGCGTTTCAGTTCGAACCTGGACAATTAGTTGTGCTGCTGTTGCAGCCTTCGCTCCCGAAATCTGTTCAAATTTCGGTGATTTCCCAGCAGCCTCACCTGCCACTCCATTTCATTCTCAGGCCATCAGCGAGGACCCCGACTAAATAATCAATAACTGTCACACAAAACCAATTCGGGCTCCTGGCGCCCGAAACTTTTCGGCTGACAAAAGTTCGGTGTGTCCAAAACAGAGCCAACAAATAAAGTGACGCGCTGTTTTCATTTGTTTTGATTGAGGTTGGCATCTTGTTCAAGCAAATGAAGGTGAACGCTTGGATTGCCCAATGAAAACTGGAATATTGAATTACGTTCGGAGCTGGTGAAAGTGAAGATCCTTTCGGTTGGATAAATTAATTTGGTTCGGTTTGGTCGGTTTGAACTAATTGGCTGTGGGTTCGCTACCAATAAAAAATTGTTGATATTCAACAACACTTTCCATAAATTAAATCACTTAAATATGCAAAGAGAGATAATAAACTTGTGGCTTTTGGTGCGATGACCCAGCTATCATGGTATCAAACTCTGAGTTTTCCCGTAAAATCATCCGCCCAATCGACCGTCCTTCGAAAATATCTGCAAACATTAATTTAATTTCTAAAATACATCCCTCTGTCGGTTTGTCGAAATGGATGCCCGAATCCCACAACTCTATGGCCTTACCTTGCGGCAGTTGATTTTGGTTACGCCCTCTTTTCGGCCTAAAAATATGCTGATCAATTTTTCTTGGCTTTTTTCGGCTGACATTTGCACATTTTATGGTCCATGGCCACAATTTAATGTACGATGTGCTTTGTTGGTCCTCTCTTGTTGTTGTCATCAATGCCATTCTCATTTTCGTTGTGGGCTAATTTAATATTGTGCTTTGTATGATTTTCACATATTATCAAGAAGTTTTATTGCGGCAATTGAACACGTTGTCAGAGGGACTTGACTCCGTATCGTCGTAAAATTGAAGCACCCCCAGTATTTTTGGATATTTATGTTAAGGATATTGTAAACGTTGTGTGCGTATACGTATATGCGGGCGGCCCTGCGGCTCTGCGGCTCTGCTTTGTTGTTGGTTCTGGCTGTTTACTTTTATTGACGTACGGTATTATTGGTTATTGGGGGAGGGATACTTATGGTATAGGGATCCGAAAAGGTGCGCGTGCCTGTCTAGCTGCCTGATATAATTTAACTTTTATTTCTCTATTTATGGCTTAATAAGACACACGTTCGAGAGGTTTCCATAGCCAAGGATGCTTATCGGGATCTTAAGCCAACAACTTTTTTATGGCCTGGTCCAGATAAACGCTTATTTAATTGCCGCACACGAAACTTTCACAGCGATGACAATACACTAACTCCTTTATCAATGGCAATAAATTTATATTTGTCTATGTTAATAATTACCTCATTGAATGTGCCAGACCATCACAAGTGATTTATCATGCCCAATAAGTGTCAAACTCAATATAAACTTATGTCTGAGTGCTGCTACTTGTAATGTATAAATATAAATTACCTCTCATCTGAAGTTTTTCATGCTTTTGGTTGATTTAGAGGAAATATATCACTTATAAGGAGAGTGCCCATCTGCACATGTGTTTGTATTTAAATAAATTTATTTATAAATTTAACTGATAAAGAATCGCCTCATTTTGCATAAAATGTTATATTGTAGACTTTCAGCTAAGCAATATTGCTATAATTTCCTAGTATTTTAAAATAAAGATATCAATTCTTTGTTCTTTTTTATTTCTAAATTTATTTAACTTATTTCATATTGACTAAAACTAAAGGATTGCAGGGTCGTTAGCACTGCTACTGACCGAACAGGTGATTAAGTCCCATGACGTTCTTTTGGCATATTTTCGGTCCCCCTGCAGGAATGCCTCACTTAAAACCAACAGCAAATGGCAGGACAAATGTTGACAAAGAAAAGCAACTAATAGCAAACAACAGCCAGTGAAGTGGTCCTTGACGAAAACGAGAGCGAGCTGGGGTCGGCGTAGTTGAAAGGATGCAGCGGAGCAAAGAGCGGGAGAGCGAGGGCTAGGCCTAGTTTGGGATTTCGTCCTGAAACTGCAGCTGACCGCAGGTCGCGGTTGAGGGGAAATGCTGGGATAACCATACTTTCTAGGCTCCCGCGAGACTTCTCCTTGAGCCAAGACTCTTGAGAAATAACGCTTAGCTACTGCTCTACCGCTGCTCTGGCTTTTTATTTTTCTGGCATTTTGCTCGAATTTTCCCCACTCACTAGTTCGTTCGCCAGTTGTTTTTCCCCTTTTTTTGTTTTTAGCTGGTAAGGTCTATTATGCTTGCGAAAATTGCTTTACAGCTGCAAAACAATGCGGCAAAAAAGGTTACACAGCACAAAAAGAAATCCACACAAAAATGAATAATGACAGCGAACTGGAGGGAATAGTCTAGAGATTACTTTTAACTCCGTTTTCCCTTTTGTTAATAAATAGGAGAATCCCATATGCCCTTTAAAAGATAAAATCAGATTGTAAGACAGACACAATAAACAAATAAAATCTAAATTCTAACCCATAAAAATAAGTTTAATATGTCAGAAAACCAAGCCCTTCAAAATGAACAATATTAAAATTAATGGTATAATAATAATTTACTTTAGTTTACTCATAAAGCTGCACTATAAGATTTCAAGCTCAGCTAACGATTTTGTCAGTTCCCTTTATTTCCGCGGATTTTAGAAATGTCTGAGTCATAGTCCCCGATCCCCGAGTAAGGGTATTAAATGGGAATTTACTATCAAAGTCTCCAAACAGCAGAAGTGAAATAATATTTGCCCTAAACCTAAGGGTAGGAAAATCGGTTGGGGAAGTGCAGCTAAAATAATTTGCGCATAATGAAGCCGGAAGTGTGAATGCAAAGAATACAAGGAAAGTGGAAGAAAGAACTTCATTATCTGTGCGAAGCAGCTCGTCGAGTGGAAATTCAGGCTTGGTCGGGGAGAGGCATTCAAGCAGGAAAAATTACACAAAAATCTTGGCCGGGATTTTCTAATTAAAGTTTCAGCAAGCGAAACGCGGCGCCAAAGTGAAATTAATGGCACTGCCATTTTGGCCAGATTGGGTTTTCCCATTTAGCCCTATTTGCTTATATGTTTGTGTGTGTATATGTGGCTTTATGAAGTCAACGATGGCAGCATTTTGGGCCACTTAATCTGTTCTCTCAGTCGAACTCAGCTTACCCCCTATTCAGCCCCGACACCTCGGTGTGTGCGTAATTTATTTGCAATCTATGCGGCCCGAAAAGACATTATTTTTACATTAAAGCAAGGGCTAAGAATGTGTGCGAGAGAGAACGTAGACAAAGTTGGCCAAAAATCCGTGCCAAAAACCAAGTTTGCCGCCATTTGGCAGCTGTCACATAATACATCTCGAACCGAGTAAGCATAACTTATGGACTTCAACTAGGAACAGCTTACTTTAAGTAATGCCGAAAAAATAAGGATATCCTGTTGAAAACATTTTAGTATAGGCTTCAATAGTTTGACTACCATTTAAATTAATTATTTAATAATTGGTCAAAACTTGTGCTTACTTGATTTTAATACTGTGTCATGCCTTCAAAATTTTATATAAGAATCCTAATATATTTTATTGAGCTTGGTTTTAAGTGTATGTTTCCCAATTTCTGGGAATCCTCAGTGACACGTGAGATATAACATTTGTGAGTTGTTATAGCCCACATTAATGCGAGTTTCATTGGGCTGAACGTCCCAATCTCACCGCTCCGCCGCTCTAAACAGGGGCCATTGCTCCCGGTTTTCTGTTCGTCTTTGTGTGTGTGACAAGCTCCATTGAAAGTTTCTCCAACCCCGGGCACGTATCGTGTGTCATAAGCAGGGAAAGCGGCTTTTGGAAGCGACAACGGGAATGGAAAACTGCAGCGGACACTGCAGTTCTGCAGTTGGAAATAAAATTATTAACCCCGCTGCAATGCAACATAAATAGGATTAGTGTCTGCAGCAAGTGCACAAGAAGAACAAACACGACTTGGACTTGGTTGACGAAGGAGGCGCCGTAGAAAGGCCACAACAAAGGCAACCCAACCAGCCAGCCAGCCAGCAGCATTTGCATTTGCATGTTGCATACTTCACGGCGTAGTGCTCACATATGATAAACGGCAACGACAATACCACAACCACTGAACCACATACACACACTCGTATCTGTATCTGTGTCTGCGGGCATTTCCCTTTTTCAGTATCTGCTTCGTATTCGTACTCGTACTCGTTTTGTCTTTGTTTTGGCCGGGGAAAAATGCAGCTGAGTATTTTTAGCTACATGCAAAAACTTCATTTCATTTCTGCGGCTGGAGTCCAGTGTATTGACCCCTAAACGCCCTCCACTCTCACACTAACAAACACACACACCCACATCCCGACGTAAGTGACAAAGCCATTCCATTTTACTCACACCCCCTTCCATTTCGACACCATCGCGGTTTTTGCAAGCATTTTGTTTGCTTTGCGGTTTCTGTTGCCGTTTCCCATTCTGCTTCGCTTTGGAATCCGACATTAAAAACTCGCTTTCGTATCCAAAAGTCAACTGTTCTGAGCCCGATTGAGTATTCGACCAACCGGGCATGTTAATTTAAGTATTTATGCAGCGTTAATTTATAATTGAGCCATCACTGGATCGATTTGCCCAACAGGCACTTGCAACAGCCTCAATATTTGCCCCTTGAAATCGAATCACTGATTCTTGTGAAATGCCATCGGGTAGTCAACAAGCCGATTTTCGTTGCGAAATCTGTGAAAAAGCATTTGTCATATATACAAATTTTATTTTTGCCGTTTCGCAAAAAATTAGCTGCCCGTCTCTTTTATTTTAAAAGCAACAATTGTAGTTTCTTTACGTTTAATGTTTTGTATTGTTTTTTATCATTTTTTTAAATTTACTTATATACAAGCGATTTTAAATTTATATAGCTTAAGTCGCACTACACTAGAAGGAGCAGCAGGTGCCTTGCGACCAAAGCGACCAAGATAGGAACTCGACAGGCATGCGGCTTGGGCTCGAAAAATTAACGCGGAAATGCCAAAATGTTGTGCATACGCCCCGTTGCCTGCATGCAAATTTCATGTATTAAGCCTGGCAAGAGGCAGTGTCGCGTAGGGGGTAGAACCGGGAACTTTTTGTGTTTGGCTTGCATGGTCGACGGCCATAATTGCAACATGCCGCACAAACACATACACACGCGCATCACAGTGGGCGATTTGAGACTCTAGCCAAGTCAAACAAACCACGGGGCATAACCAAAAACAAAAAACTGAAAAAACAGAAAACCGAAATTCTAGCTATGCTAAAGTTTGGCATGGTAGAAGGGGAATTAGAGCTCTGTTGCGGAACTCCTGGCTGGGTGTTGTTATGACTTAATGTGGCCAAGACAAGGGGTTTCAGAAAAGCACTGGAAGAAAAAATATTAAGTTATTAACAAAATATTTATTTCGAAATGAAATTTTTGGTCAGGATTATTTAATAAAATAATACAACAAATAATTAACGTAAATATTCCATAAAAGCCTATAGGGTAAATTACGGTTAAGCTATAGAAATTGTTTCAAAACTAGTTTCATTCTTTGCTTGCTTTACCCTCAGTTATTTATAGTGGTGCATCCTCAGAAATATATAGGGACTCTTCCTGCAGCTCATTAAACTGTCCGCAGTCCTGAGTTTATGACAGCCGCACTAACCATATACCCATATTTTCCGACTCTTTGTAGACCTGTGGCGGTAAACCAGCGGGATAGGAATCGGGATACTCATCCGGAATCATTCTAGTCCGAGTATGCGATGGCAGCGGGAAGAGCAGCCGCGACGCTGGAGGCTCCGGGTCCGCCCAGCGGTCAGGACATAGCCAGCGACAACAGCGCCCAGCGCCGCACGCTGGCGACGAAGGTGCGTCGAAAAGGGCCACGCCCCCAGCGGCGCCTGCACCCGCCCCTGCGCCCACGCCTGCCGCTCCATTTGCACCTGCTACTCTGGCTGCTGTGCTGCTGTTCCCAGCTGGGCCAGCTGAGGGCCGAGTGCCCAGCGGTGTGCGAGTGCAAGTGGAAGAGCGGCAAGGAGTCCGTCTTGTGCCTTAACGCCAACCTAACCCACATCCCACAGCCGCTGGACGCGGGAACTCAGTTGCTGGACCTTAGCGGCAATGAGATCCAACTAATACCCGACGATAGCTTCGCAACCGCCCAGTTGCTAAACCTGCAGAAGGTGTACCTGGCCAGGTGTCACCTCCGGCTGATCGAACGTCATGCCTTCCGTAAGCTGATCAACCTGGTGGAACTGGATCTGAGCCAGAACTTGCTCTCGGCCATACCGTCATTGGCCCTCTACCATGTCTCGGAGCTGCGGGAGCTCCGTCTAAGTGGCAACCCCATACTGAGAGTGCCGGACGATGCATTTGGTCATGTCCCACAATTGGTGAAGCTGGAGCTGAGCGATTGCCGCCTGTCGCACATCGCTGTGAGAGCATTTGCCGGGCTGGAGAGCAGTCTGGAGTGGCTGAAACTAGATGGAAATCGGCTGAGCGAGGTCAGGAGTGGCACCATCACCTCGCTGGCTTCACTGCATGGTTTGGAGTTGGCGCGCAATGCCTGGAATTGCAGCTGTTCCTTGCGTCCTTTGAGGGCCTGGATGCTGCAGCAGAATATACCGAGTGGCATACCTCCAACATGTGAGTCTCCTCCAAGATTGTCCGGAAGGGCTTGGGATAAGCTCGATGTAGATGACTTTGCGTGTGTTCCACAAATCGTGGCCACGGACACCACAGCTCACGGAGTGGAGGGCAGGAACATAACCATGAGCTGCTACGTAGAAGGAGTACCCCAACCGGCTGTCAAGTGGCTGCTTAAAAACCGACTGATAGCCAATCTCAGTGCTGGCGGGGATGGTGACTCCGATTCGGAGCCCAGGACAGCGGCAGCTACTCAGGGTAGGAAGACCTATGTGGTCAACATGCTGAGGAATGCCTCGAACCTGACCATTCTCACGGCTGACATGCAGGATGCCGGGATCTATACGTGTGCGGCGGAAAATAAGGCTGGAAAAGTGGAGGCCAGTGTGACTCTGGCAGTATCCCGTAGACCCCCGGAAGCTCCGTGGGGCGTAAGAATTATTCTGCTGGGGGCGGTAGCCGCCCTGCTCCTCGTCGGTGGATCCTCCTTTGCGGCCATTTGCTTGTGTTCCCTGCAAAGACGAAGAAAGCTGCGTCTCTGGAACTCTGTACCTCCTGTGAGGAGAAGCGAGAGCTACGAGAAGATCGAGATGACGGCCAGAACGAGACCGGATCTAGGAGGAGGGGCTAGTTGCGGAGGCGGCAGTGCCACGGGCGCCGGCCTCTTTCACGATGCCGAGGAGCAGGGCTATCTGCGGGCAGCTCATACGCCACTAAGCGACAACGATGCCGGGCAGGCGGCGGCCATCGTAAATCCGAGTGCAGGAAGTGTACAGCGGAGAAATGGAGACTACCTGCACGTGTCCACCCACTGCGATGACGAGGAGGAGGAGCAACAGCTGCACCACCACCCACAGCAGCAGCCCGCGAGCCAGCACCACCCACATCCCAATCAGCAGCAGCAGCAGCATCAGCAGAGGAAGGGCTCCCAGGGCCATGTTGTCTCCGCATCCGGGGCGAATAATTCAGCACCGCTGGAGGAAACGGATCTGCACATACCGCGCCTCATCGACATCAGCGGGTAAGTTGTCCAACACCGGGCAAAAAGTGGGGGAATTCTTCAAATTAAATGAATTGAAACATTTTTGGCCCTATTTTTTTCTTTAATTTCGTTTGTAGGTTTTGAATATATCTTTAGATTTTAGTTAAAGCTTAAAATCTACAGCCTGTATTAGCTCATTACCATTACCATGATTTTTTCACTCAGTGTATGCCTCGGGTGCCCTTTGTTTCTGCGGTTCTCGTTACTTCGAGTGGCAATTGTCCCCCGACCGGCCGTCCGTGTCCCTGTCAAAGAGCTGTCATGCTCGAGTGCGGAACGCGCCCGGATCTCCGTATTGCGTCCGTATTATGGGCAACACTTGACACTTCAACTCTGGTCTCGAGCCTCCTTTTCGAAAAACCCCACGCCCATTGCCCACCAGCCATCCGCCTCCATCTCCGGCGACTATGAGAACGCGCGTGCTAATGACGCGCGAAATATGCGAGCACATCCACATTCAACGTCCTGCCCCCCGGACCCAACCTTCAACATCCAAGACCACATCCACATCCTCATACACACGATCCGGAGAAGTGGTTTATTTCGGGCACACTGAGAACTCACTCTGCCTGATTGGCGCTTGTCATGTAAAAGGAATCCTGCCGCGGATGCGAGTACGAGTGCGGGTTAATGGATGTGCGGTGCCGGTTATCTTCATGGACGATGACACTGCCGAATAACGACAATATGAAAAGTCAAGCACTTAAGCAATATAGGATGCAGGCAATTACTAGGGCTGTGAAAACAAAGGGGGACAGCTCATTCAACTGGGCGGTGGGACAAAAAATGTCTTATTTCATTGTTTTTCAAAATGTATACTCGCGTTATCCTTGCATTAATTTGTTAACAGTTTATAAAGATTTATTATACTTTTTTAATATTTTTGAGTTTTTCTTGAGTCCCACAAAAATTTAAAAGGTATTTTTTCTTCTTTTCATTCCACCAGCACCGATTCCGCATCGAGTTCGATCTCCAGCCAGGTGGACGCTGCTGCTCGCTTAGCGGGCTATGCCGGACACACCTGGAAGACCACACCCATTGCCACCACCAAGATCAATTCCCCGCACAGCAAACCGGTGACCTCGGCGGCACCATCCTCTCTGAATGCACAGGCCACGCCCTACGCGCACTATGGAAACCATCCGGCGGACGAGATGGCCACCTCGGTGTTCTGTAGTGAGGGGCAAGAGAGCGACTTGTTCGATAGCAACTATCCGGATCTGCTGGATATAGCCAAGTATGCGGTGGCCCAGGCGCAGCAGGAAGGTCGGGGTCAGGGGTATGCCCAAGCCACGGCCACTCCGAATGGGGGTTTGTGCACGCTCCCCCGAAAACTAAAGACCAGTGGAAAGTACTTCCGCAACTCCTCGGATAGCCAATCACCCCTGCTGGCGGATAACTCCAGTAAATATGGTAGTAGCACCCTGGGCGATGGAAGCTTCCTGAACGAAGCGATGGGTCTGGGCAGAAGGTATTCTGCGGAATCGAGTTATGCTAACTATTCGACCACGGCCACCTACACGGGCGGTGGCCAGCGGGCCAATAGTTTCCTTAACCTGGTGCAAAGTGGCGCCCACCAAGGGAAATTGCTGCCGGGTCACCTGGGCCAGAAGCCCAGTCTGCCCTCAAGCCCGGTCCAGCATCAGCGATCTCTGTCGAGTGCGGCCACGCCCCTTCTGGACTTCTCAGCCCTGGCATCAAGGGCCGCCGGAGCGGCAAACACATCGGTGGCCGCTTATGATTATCATGCCGCGCAGCTGGAGAGGTTTCTGGAAGAGTACCGCAACCTGCAGGATCAGCTGTGCAAGATGAAGGAGACCTGCGATACGATCCGGAAAAAGGAGACTCCTTTGCGAGTGGCCATTGGACAGTCGGCTGCGCAGTTGGCGGACCCCGTGATGTACAGTGCAGCCTCGCACAGTCCAAAGCCGCCGCCGACCAGCAACCTGAAGACAAAGACCCTACTCCCAGGACAACCACCCGATCCACCCCCCTACTGGTTGCACCGGAACGCCATGCTGAAGCGGTTAAATGGGGATGGCAGTGCTGGTGCTAATGGTTCTGGTGGATCTCCCGCCTCTCCGCAGCCCGGACAGGATATTTTCAAGAGCTAATCGCAATCGTGTACAGCCGGAGGATTAGGTGATGGGGCAGGAGGAAAATCGAGAGACTTTGGTCCGCCAAAGAAGGCATGAGCTTGCAGGAATCAACATTGTCTCTTATCAAAATTCAAAAGTTTCTAATTTATGACATATATTTTTTATTATTTCACACTCTTAATGCCAGTTTATAAAGTATTTTTCACATTATTATACAAATCCAAAGTAACAAATTTCTATGGTGATTTCTTGCTCTTTTGGAAAGTGAAACATTTTGATTTATTTTACATTTTATACATGAGTCGACAATATGAATGTTACCATTATCTTGTAATTGGGTTTGGAAATTATTACTTTTACAACAACGAAATACACATTTTTCCTGCAAGCTCCTCCCTGTCGACTTAAATGCATTTGTCTGCATAGTTAGTTAGCTAGATAGCTGGAGGACATTCAATTGGTTCGATACCCAGCCCCTCTATTGTATTATAGAAACACTTTTCCACTCTTTATACTCGCTACTATGCAATATTAAATACGATTCGGTGAAGCCGGAGGTCGAATTTGTAAGTGTATAGACAGCAATCCCTTAGAAGAAAAAAAAAATACTTTCACGAAAACACCTATTGGAACCTAATCCTAGAATCCCCAATAAAACTCTCGTGTTAGTCTAACTACAAGTGTTTTTGTACTTTAAGCGATCTCAATATAAACAAGGATAATATAGATGACCCTAATTATCATAAGTATGAGTTGGCACAGACTGCAGATCGATAGATTGACATATTGTTTGATTGTTAGATGTTTGTTTTTCAGTTCCGCAGTTCAGGTCACAAATTGTACGCCAATTAGATTCAAACTCTAAATTGTAATTTATAGCGATAAAAACAAAAATCGAAAACGTATTTTAGGGTGTCACTAAACTAAAACTCGAAAGCATTTCACCCAAACAACAAGAGAAAGCAAAAATAAAATTAGTTGAGAATTGAAGAAAAAAAAAATAAAACAAAAAAAGCAAAACGAGTTTCACTGGATCGAATGGCTAATTGAGGGGCGTGCAAATGTCCACATCCGGGGTAAAAGGTTACTGAATTGCCGCTTGCCGTGCCACATTCACTTTCGCGGAGGCGTTGGTCAAGATTAAACAATAATTTCGGACCGAAAAATAGGGGGATGAACTTCTTCACACAGTAAAACTACGCCAATTGGTACGGCGCCCATTTCCTTTTATTTTTCGCCACGCATTCCGGCTGCCAAATGAAGTTGTAAAATGCAAATGAAGCCGTCGCCGTAGTCACATGCGCGTTAAAGTTCATGTTCGATGTGATGTCGCCATAAAGCAGGATTAAAACGAATTTATGAACCTTTGGCACGACGACAACGACGACATGATAGCCGCTTTATACCCCTGCCGACGTCACATCCTTCGCACTCAACACACACACACACACAATGTCGCACAGGGGAGAGCCTGACTTTGTCTTTGAGCCGCAGGCAGCTGAATAAAAGCGGTTGCCTACTTTTCCGGGATACATAGTGTAAAATGAAAAGCGCCCAGGCAATCCCGAATCGGGGACTATCCTCCTGTGACCTCGTCATCAATAGCTCATTTGGGCCTTTCGCTCATGAGCCCATAAATATTTTAGACCCGACTTAAGCATGCATAAGCTGTAAATATTTTAAGGTCGCAGCTGAGTCAAAGATTACAAAGAAATAAACATTTATTTTTTGTAAAAAACATTAAAATATATTTTAAGTCACAGAAATTTCTTACTGAATAGAAACGTGAACAAAGTTATTAAACCTAATACCATTATTATATGCCTAGCTCTGCCGAACTTTTTATCAGCTAATTTCCTACCGTGATCTAAATTCCGCTACGTTCGCTTTGATTTATACGTGAGTAACATGTAATTATGCTATGACTGGCTGATAAAACTGCCCGGGCTTATGAATTTCAAGCACGCAGACGTGTCAGAAGGCAGAAGTAACCGAAAATGGTTGGCCATATAAAGGGACTCCATCTGCCCGGGGGTAAGTTGGCTAGTTGGAGTTACTTACCGTGGACCGGGCCCAGATGCAGGCCAAGCCCTTGCGGTTTGTCGGCTTTAAAGAGCAAAGCCATTTACATTCCACCCACCTGACCGCCTGCTGTCCAGCTAAAGCGAAAATAATGAGCCCGATGTTGGATCTCGGCGTGAAGCAGAGTAAAGAGCAACAACGTCGAGAGCAGTCGAGTTCATGTCAAGCTGTCAGTCAAGGTCGATTTCGTTTCGTAGCCCCACCTTCCACGCCCACCTCTCCTTCCCATTATCCTGGCCTGCACCTGTCAGTGGCAGAGAGGACGAGGAGGTGGGTAAGTGGTGGGTGGCATCGGGAGGAAGGTCGGCAAGTGCCCTTTTGTCACTGTCTTGCGGCTGCCAGTGCAATTTTTATATGTGGCTGGCGCAGGGTATTAGGGATATATACGTGACCTGGTGGTTTTGGTAGTGCCGAGCCGTGATGAATATTTTAAATATTTACACACTGCAAATAAAAGCTAATATTGAAATAAGTTAATATTATAAGCATTATGGAAGAAAAACATTTTCATAATGAAATAATCTAGAAAAATTACTGCATTTAAAATATTCATTTAATTTATTGATACCACAAGTTACTACTTTTTGGATAAGTGTAAAACGGGCTTTCGGTTGTCGCCAAGGCGATGAAGGACTTTTAAGCTGAGTACCAACTAGTTGACTTCTTGTGCTGATAAAGCGATGAGCGGAGCAAACGGAGCAATGTGTGTTATGTGTATGTGCCCAGGGAATTTTTCCATCATTATCAGTGTCCTTGTAGCCGCTTCCACATGCCACTTAATGCCGACGCTCCAGCACAGCCAGCATTCGTCCCACTTTTCCATGTCGTCGTTGTCGTCATCTTGGCGGCCTTTGTGGTGGCGTCACACAACTGCATACCGCCCACCATACGCTGGCAGCCGCCCTACCGCCCAACCACCCAACCACCTCCAACGCCATTCTTCAAGCCCCCACAACGGCCATTATAGTCAAGCATTTTCGTGGCATAAGTTGGCACTTTAGCGCCAGGCAGCTGCTACCTGTTTCAGCTTCAGTTTCCCAGCTTCCTCCCTTTTTTGTAGATGCTTTGTTTATATTTAGCCTGCATCAATTCTCATTGTGACCAATATTTTTGGTAGAAAAGAAGAAAATGTGCATGTACCTAGTAAGGGTATTGATTAGTCTGTGTGGGAAGTCATAACTTTAGCAGGTACCACATTCGACCACCAAATGCCAATTGATGGCCTTGGGATGGAAATGAATATTTCGTATTTCAAGGAGAAAGTGGGAAGTAATAGGAAAATACTTTAGTACACTGAGATGTAAGCAAATATAATGCAGAATTCAATCAAATTCAATTGCATAGAAAGCGTAGTATAAATTTTAGATTATTTGCATACCTCAAAATTGTACATATATTGAAAGTTAAATAGTGTTCGAAATTTGGTTACACATATTTCAAAATTTTGTTTTTGTTTCGGTACTTCTCTGCCTAGAATTTATTTTCAATTGGCCACATTGGCAATCGATATGGTTGGAGAAGGAAGGACCCAAAGCAGGATGCTGCCGGCTGCTTAATGTGCAACTGCCTGTCCCGTTCAATCCTTCCCCTCCACTCGACGCCGCTGGTGTCGTTCCTTTTTAATGGATGTTGCATTACTTTCCGAGGCAACTGTACGAACAAAAAACTTTTCCAGCGGCGAAAATTGAAAAATAGTTTCGTCCAAACGAAACACTAGCGAGCTGGGTAAAAGTTGCGCCCGAAAAGTTAATGGCAATTGCATTTATTGATTAGCCCGCCAGGAGTGGGATATATCAAGTGTACCCTCAAATGCCACTTGGATTTAATTTTCCTGTTTGGCAAAGCCAACAGATATTGTCCTCTTCACCACAAGTTCAACAAGTCAACGCATCAATGTCAAATAATCCTCTACAGGAAAAAGAATCTCGGTGCAAGGAGGGGGGTATATCTGGCATCCAAGGCGCCTGCGGTTAAGAGTGCGCAAGGACACCGGTGACATAAAACAAACTCAAGCTGCAGTGTCACTGCCACGCCCAGTATTCCCTGCCTGGGAGCCGCCCCCTTAAGTGCTGGTAATGAGCGCACTGATAATTCATTAAACAAAGCGGGGCAAAAAACGAGAAGACGACGGCCCGAAAAAAAGTAAAATCTGAGCGCAAAAGGATGGTTGGAAAAATGTCAAGGATAATGTGCCAGTGCTTGGCTGCCGGAAATGAAATGGTCGGACGATTCCAGCTTTAATTTTCTATTTGCATGGCACAATCATTGGAAGGACAACGAGTTTTCTGCTGCCTTAACATATTTAGAAATAACAGAAATTTAGTTGGATGCTTTAAAATGTCAATTAAAGTTTGACAGAGAAAACTGAGGGTTTAATTCTGTCGGAAATGTTATGCATCTGTTTTTCTTTAATGTATAGTATGGTATTAATAGCATAAATTATTGTCATGAAAAGCATTCCAATGCATTTCATCCAATTAAAATGCTTAAACGTGAGTGTTTCAAGAAGTGTTTTTAAGGTCTATGCTAAAATGCTCAAAAATTTTGCAAAATATTTGCGTTTACGAAACGAAAAATGTGCATTCTTTCTTAAAGCGTTCACAAATTTTTTTACAGGTATTGAAAAACGGGGAAGCCTGTACAAATTCTCCAATAAATTCGTTCGTCGCTGTTTGCCAAGTATTTGCTGCCTTGGGCCAATGTAGGCCAATCTAAACCACACCTGGCGACTGTCAGTCAGAGCCAAAAGCCGAAACGGGGCTAAGCCCTCAGCTCGGCGAATTCCTCAATGCCGGGCAATTACAAAGGCCGAAAGCCGAGAGCCACTTTAATGAAAACTTTTGCCGGGCGCTTAGCGGTTTTTGGCCAAGTTGCAGCGGATAATCAGCCATGTTATGGCAGTCTCCAGGCCGCAACCTTCATAGCAGTTACGGTTAGTTGGAGGCCTTAGCGGATTATGGCCTTGCAGCGCACTTGAAATTTGTTGTTTGCCAGCGCCAGGATAATCTGACGGGTATCCTTTTCTCTGGCTTCTCTTTCTTCATTTTGGTGTGACTCTATCTGGTGCTGTTTTCTGTTTGTATTGGTTTCGTCGCCTCCGTTTGTTTGAGTTCCGCTGAAAACAAAAAAGCTCGAATTGTGGCCCCGAAAAACTTTTAGCCAGGTTTTTGTCGGCCGCAGTTATTCGCCTCTTTTGTTCGTGGCTCAGCTGCAACGCCCGGCTTTGTTGGCCAACTTTTCAGCGGCTTCATTTTTCCGGGCACCACTTTAATTAAGCGAGCCGATTTAAATGCGAGCTTAAACCGAAAAGTGTCAATCAGAGCGGTATCAAGATTGCACTCTTCACAGCATTTTGGCAGCTGCACCCAATTCAACTAATAACGAAGAGGGCAGACGTAGAGTAGAATTGCAAGTTGCGCTTGAAACTCATTTGAATATTCAGCGCGAGAGTGTGTGCATTTAAATTGAATTTTATGAAATTGTTGCAAAAGCAAAATGTGCAAAAATGTTGCCAACGACACTCAGTAGAAAAGGAACAATATATTTTGAATACTCTGGACTTACAATATCTGTACATCTCTTTCCCAAAGTATTCTAAACAATATATTTATACGTTCGAACGAAATACTCCATTCTCAAGGATATTGTGAAGCAATTACGTAACTTAAACTGTTCAAATAATATGCTTTTCAAGATCATATATCAACTGGTAGTTTAGAGCTGCCTAGTTTTGGGAAGGCAAATGTGTTGCGGACAGTTTGCAAATACTCTAGTAATTCGTTGCTATACCCAAAATTGCCGGAAGCGCAATACTCTGAGCCAAAGGTAAGCCACCACCCCCAAACAAAACAGGTACGTATATATCTACATATATACATACATTCAAGGCGATACAGACACAATGCAAAGTAACCAATTTCAGAGTCCAATCGTTTAGTGAAATCACTTGAGGCGATTAAAATCAATCACAGACAATCAACGCCCGGAAACTAGAGAGGGACTACATTTTTCTTGCCACTTTACGATTTTATTTAATTTGCACTCGAAGCCATGTCGAGAGTTTTCCTCCGCCTGGCCAGTGGGTAAAATTTGATTTTAAATTGGATTTGCCATCGATGAACGTGGAAGTTTGTTTGTGCCGGTATGGAAATAAAAAAATTCCCAAAACTAACAAAGTCCATTTCCATGCTGCCAACGAACCACTTGCAGGTGTGGGCCAAAGTGTTCGAGTGTTTGGGCGCAAAGAGCCACAGGTTATGTTTCCTTCAGTTCGAAAAACCAGAAAAATAATCAGAACAACCACCAGAACTGCATATAAATAGCATTTTGGATGGGAGTGTCGATAAATATTTGCCCTAGGTAAATGAAATTGAAGTAAAATTCTGCCAACAACATTAAAAGAATTAAGCGGATGGATTTTTATTTGCCTTCCCTGTTAAATTTTCATGTAAATTGAATGCCACTGTGCACAAAATAAGAGATACAGGTAGAGTCGGTGAATAATTAAATAAAATGGTAGCAAAAATAAAAATGTAATAATATGGACGCGATATTGTAATGCTCTGTAGAAAAAGACATTAAGAAGGTTGTTATAAGCTTATAAAAATTTTATCATAACCAATTGAAAGATCCAAATATAAATAAAATATAACTTCATCGCTCTATCACTCACTTTGTCATTCATTTATTCAGTTACCCATTCATTTGTTAATGTTGCTGCGGTCCTTTTCGACCAAGTTCGTTTCAAAAGTTTTGCCATATTTCACGCTGCCACAATAAATTGTTGCACCCGCTTCCCCTCAGCAAAAAGTGCATTTTGTGAACTTTCCATATTTTTTGGTCGACTTTTCTGACTCAAAAGACTCTCGGTGAAGTTAGCAAGCTTAAATGATTTTTAATTATGCGTTTGCAATAAAACATGGTATGCATTTTGCAGAATTGAGTAAAATGCAGTAAAGTTAATTATAAATCTTTAATTTTAACTCTGTCCTCTTACGCAACTCTCCGAAAATAGTTATATAATTTGCAATTAATCTTTTCTAATTTATTGACACAGCCTGAGTTTATGTGCTTTGCTGGCTTACCGTTGTGATATGCATATTTTATGCAAATTTCGCTAAATCAATTTTTAATTAAAATCCTACACAGATACTTTCCGACACAAATATTCACACATGCAGCTGCATAGCTGCCTTGCCAAAACTAAATAATTGAAATGGCTGCACCGAGGGGAATATATATGGATGGCAAACAAATCAATATGTAGAGCCATCAATCTATCCAACTGTCCGTTAAAGCATTCCAGCCATTTCATTCAATGGGCCCAAAGTGTCGGACTAAACGATAATTTTATTTGCATAACACTAAACATAAAACTAATTTGTTGTCTCCATTTAAATGCCTCCAATGGCAAACACAAAACACCCGAACATCTGTATTAATTTACGGATTTGGATTTAAATTGCTTATTGGCTTGGGTCAGAGAGCAATGCGGACCAAATCGGACAGCTGACAGGTCAGCCGGTCATTAATCTCAATTAGAAAGCATTATCTTAATGTAAGCTGCATTCATTACTGCAATATGAAAAAACGCCTTCGTTTCACAGCATAATACTAAACGTTCTTAAAGAATTTATTATTTATCTAATCATTTACGGAAATTTGATAAACATACATTTTTTATGCCAACAAAAAATACAAAATAATAGCATTAAGACAGTGAACTTTTATGCAGCTCCTCTACTTTTTCATATAAATTTTTTTCAACAATGAAAGCAACGGATTGAACTTATTTATTTAATATATATAGTTTACCTTTCCATATTAACTGTGTTTCCCAATGTCCATTGATAACCCGAAGTATTGATTATTTTGGTCATAAATTGCCCCAATTATTAAAATTAATTAGCTGTAAAAATGTTGCGGCATTATATTTAACATATGCGGGACATTCATCTTAAAATTCAGACACAGGAAAATGCATCCACTCCATTGACTTGACACTTTCGTTTTTTTTTTTGTTGGTGCAAATCTCTATTTCACTCTTTTGCCGCTGCATTTCCGCTGACACGTTGGTATTTCCGTTTCCGCCCAACGCTACATAGCTGCAATTACAATATTTTATATATTTAGTTGCAGCTGAGGAACTTTGCACGCGCGATTTAATACGCCACTAAATGGACGACCAAAGCACTTTCACTGTCATTTCGATCGGCTCTCCACTTCTGGCTGAATAAATCTCAATAAAATTGAATTAAACTCGGCAGTCGCCTTATCGCAGAGGTCCCAGCAGCTTTTAGCTCCCATGCTGGGCAATCGGCCATTGGCAATCGCCAGTCGAGGTCTGGGCCATGTCAATGGCAGTTATAATTAATTTGTGCGGAAATCAGATGCCTGTCGACAATGCAATCTCGGTGGCAAATCTGTTTTCAATTAATGGCAAATTGTCGAGAACGCAGAGCTGCTCAGCCAGTCAAGTCGGGTAACAGAATTGAGAGGTCACAGACGAAATTCCATGAGAGCAGCTCTGTATAAATTAAAAAACAAAACACGCATGAATGAGGCTGACCAAAAGGACAGCTATGAAAACTTTAGCATAAGTCACTATCGTTGGCGAAAGTAATCAGCACAAAATTGATTTTTTACCAAACCAAGTCTCCGTGTTAAGGCTAAGCCACCTCAAAACTGCAGTAAATCAATTCCTGGATAATCTTAGGAATCTTGTCCAAAAATGCCAAGCTCAAAAATTACTACAGCGACAAAACAAATTTCGATCATATAAATGAACAATTTCCATTTTATAATCCTGACAATTTAAATATGGGGTCATTTAGTTTTAAATTTTTGGGCAATAATCATAAGGTAAATGATAAGGTAATGATTTTATATTATTTTATATGTGATTTGGAATTCATACAAAGCTATTTTTTTCACTGCACACTGGCGTAGAAAAAGTTTTCAGAATCAGCCTATGATTCTCTACCCAAAATGGTCTGAAAAGTGGGAAATGTGCAAATGCAAACATGGAACATTTTGGGGACAGACAGCAGGAGTTGGGACATTCCGACAGGACATAAGTAAAATACTTAAGATAAGCACAAGTGATGGGGCGAGTCTGTTTGCCTCTCTGTGTAGCCATAACCATAAGCAAGGACCCAACGCATATACGAGTACTCAAGGGCCCTATTATCGAAAGGGTTACGCAATTACATGATTTCCAGCACCATCCGGAACTAGGGTAAAGGGCATGGTAGAGCTAACAAAACAAAGCCAGAGGACACTTCTGACCAGATTTTCAATGTGTTCGGCTCAGTTCGGTTGCTTACATAAATTGTTTACCAATCTGGTCGAAAATCGGAATTTCAAATTTTGCCTACGAAAATTTATGCGCACATTTATACAATTTACATGCGCACACACAGCGGCGATACAAGGATAGCAGCCGAAAAAAGGATATGCATCTACATTTCATTTCATTTGATTTTATTTCGAAGCAAAGAGCAGAGCCGAAAAATAAAAGCCAACTAGCCAGCCGCCCCCAAAGGCGTTATGGAGGTTTCAAAGGGGTTTCCGATACAGCATCTCGTCCTTGGGGGGCGGATGATAATAAGTATGCCAGGACGAAGATGTCCTGCCAATTTAAGCAGGGAATGTCCGACCATTGCACCTGAAAGTCTGATTTAAATTGCAAAACTAAACAGCAATCAGCAGGGGAGACCGTGCAGGACTCTCGAGTTCGTAAGCAGGCGATTTGGTCCTGCTCCTGCTACCGCTGCTGCTTGTCAACAGCGGCGCTGACGGCAGAGATTAAGATGCAAATTCGGGTAGAAGGACAACATCAACATCAACATCCGCCTCGTACTCCCCGGCTTGTCCCTAGGGCAGTCTGGGAAAACACCTGTATCTCAAATCCTTGCCCCAGCCAATGCGCCCGCAAAGTGCAAAGTGAATATTCATGTTGCATGTCAGGAGGTAATACAACATTTGTGCGACATGCAGGATGAACAAGGCACAAGGAGCTGGTCCAGTCGCCAGGACCAGAACTCGCCAGCTGGTCACAGAATGGACGTCGAGTGGCGCAAAATCACATGTTAAAATTAGGAGATCGAGATCCATTAGCACAGGATTTGATTTCGAAATTCTGTCTAATTAGCAAATATTACACGGAACATATTTATAATTTGGAAAGTTATATTTGTACTGTTGAATTAAATAGAAATGAATATTAGAAATAGTCTATAATGAAATTCTTGGGGAATTGCATATCTATGATGCAATTAATTTCAGTCATTAAATTTAAATTTTGGGTTACATTTCGAATCAGTCATTTAAAGGTATCACATAAATATTTCAATTCACTGTACATTCAACAACTAGAATGACATTCACCCATACCCCAACTGTCTGAAGTCATCAGACTATCTAATCAAGCTAATTTCCGTTCTCACACAGCAGAATTCAGTCTTCAAAAGCCTTGTTAGAAACGTGTCAAAAAGTGAAAATTCCCACCCAAGGGAATCCTTTTTTCTTGCCTCACAACATGTGAAAATTTGGCAATTTCCTTTGCGGACTAGCCGACATATATTTTTTCAATTTCAATTTTGAATTGCGTTTTTTTCTTGCTTAGCATACTCAATACCTACTCGAGCAATTAAACGAGGCAACAAGGCAAAAGGAAAATATATCACAACATATTTCCTGCCAAATAGACGGTCATAATTGGCTAGATAAGGGTTGTCCAAACTGGTTTCTGCTTTCCCTTTTGGGTATTTTGCAGGTGATTTAATTGGCATAGAGCTGCTGGTAATTGGAAAATAAGATTGAACGAAATGGTCGGAAGCAAACGGTAAGAGATTACACTTTTAATATTGAAAGCTGAGCTCCAAGCTTCAATGCGGTCCGCCTCCATCCAGAATATGAAGCATTTAAGGCGTGTGCATTAAATCAGTTTCCACTTTTAAATAATCTCTTCATTGCAATTAATTTAAACGACATCTAAAAGACATTTCGCCTCAATCCCGAGCTCCCACCCCATTGCTTATCCACTTAATGTCAATGATTGCTGGTGCACTCTGGGCCTGGGCCATCTACATAAATGTTTTATCATCTCACACCGCCGAACAACAACATTTTGCCCGGAGAAGAGTATGAGTAGCTGGCCAACCGGAGGTTGAGTGAACAGCAGTCGGCGAGAAATGGCCAACTCATGTCAACTGACTTTTAAGCCCTATTTAATCCGGCTTGTAAGGGAAATGCGCACCAGTTACCCTGCTCGAGCGATTCTCCACAGGCAACAAAACAGCAAAAGTATAAATAACTAGGAATGAGAATCAGAAAAGTCAAAGAAAAGACTATAAAATACTCAGCCATTGATTATTTAGCTTATTGAAAATGAATTTAAATTTGTAGTTCTTACAAGCATTCACTAAACTCATCATTGACTTTAGCTTATATACTTTTTATATTTCTAAATTCTCTTCCTTAATAATTGTTTTATAATATCAATATACCCACCAATTTCAACCGATAATATTCCCGCCAAAAAATAATAAAATCAAGCTGGGGCAGCGGCCATTCGGGATGGACATGAATGGTTGGATTTGCCTCGAGTGCCTCCTGGCATATCTCCCTTTGGTGCACGCCCCGTATGTTTGTACATATATAAACTGTTGCGACAATGTCAACATGCGAAGTTCTTCCTACCGCAAAGATGACAGATGACCACTTCATGAACCCATGCATTTTAATCCGCAGGCGGCAGTCCGGGCTCTTTTGGTCTGTCCAAAAAACAATGCCAATGCGGCCCAAAAGGGTTGGGATACTTCATCCGGTCAGGCTTTTGGGATCGTTGAGGATGGGTGAGCCGGTGGTGCGAAGTTCAGTCCGGGGTGATAATGATGGAAGTGCACTCGGTAAATGCAAAATATATACACATATATGTTTTGCAATGTGCAAGTTAAATGTGCGACACATAAATAATTTCACTGCCATGGGACGGGTTGAGCACACGGTCAATGCATCAAGGATGCAATTATATACACACTCGTACTTCTCTCTTTACAAACACACGCGCTCCCGATGAATTAAGTTTCGCCTTGGACACCGACGAGAAACGGTCCCATGCATTACATTTTAATTTTGCAAAAATTATTTAAATGCGAGTATAATGTAATGTAAATTTCCATTCGGTTTGGGGTGCGATATAAGTAGCTTTACATGGTTGCCGCTACTCAAATTAATGGATTTTTAATTGTCTCTTTCTCACTTACAGGCCTGGCTCGCGAATCCTTTTTGTTCTTCCCTTTTATGTCCCAGTCAAATTACCTCAATGGCTGGGGAAAAAGGGAAAAGAGTGTGGTAAGGAAAATCCTTTTTTCTGGGCCCTGCTTTAAGGATATGGAAAGTAAAATGTATAATGTGTATTCTTCTGCAAAGGGGGTTAACTATTTAAGTGGGCTTAATAAAAACTCGGTCTGCAAAATCCAAGAAAATAATGGACATAATGGGATAATCAAGGATTATTAATAAAACAAAATGGGGTAGCTTTATCGCATTTTCAGGAACTAATTTTGATAGATTCACACAACTAATTGATGTAACAGGAAATATTCTCTTGTATACTAAGCCGCTACATATGCCGCCTACCGAAAACTCATCAGCTAAAAAGCTATAAGGGATACTAAAATATTACGCATACGCCCAGTATTCAAGTACAATTTATGACGGGAAACCACTCTCTCTTTTGCTCGAAAATACATAAGCTTAAGCAAGCTGTAGGCTAAATCCGGCGCAAATTTCCATGCGACTCGTTCAGTCGAATTGGTTGAGGAAAATTGCCGATCCTAAGCCGGCAGTGCAATAAAAATATCAACAGCAGCGGAAGAGCAGAGATATGCAAAAAAAAAATGGCAACGCCTTCCTATTATTGGCTGACTCCATGGCCTGTTTCCTATTTGTTTAATATTTTTATGTACTTCAGCAGCCACAGCAAAAGCAAAAACATGCTGAACTTTATGGCTTAAACTTTTTGAGTTGGCTTAAATAAATTTCCACTTAATAGATTCGTTAGAATAAATGGTTTGCCAGAAGGTGAGGGATTTGAGTTGGATGGCAGCATGCTTCTTTCGGGAAGAATAAGCTGCGGCATCAGTGAGTTTCCCCCACTGAATTTTATGGCATATTAAAAAGCAAGAGCGTGCAAAAAGGTCTCGAGTCTCGGCTCTGGGAATTCGGTTTACCCTTTTCTATTTTCTGGCAACAATTTGATTAGCGGCAATTGTGCAAAAATTATAAATGACAACATTTCAGCATGATTAAATTTAATCTGACGGCATTTCAGTTTTCAACCTTTCAGCAGCGAGTGCTTAAAATCCGAACACACAAAAATTAATTTCATCATATTTTTCACTTTCTTAAAAACAACAACAGGCGGAAGCAACGCCAGGAAAACTCAATCGCCAGCCCAAGGATGTCGCATCCTTGTTTGGGTCTACGCTTCGCTGGCTTTTGTTTTGTATGGGATCTCTGGCAGGATAATATGCTGTTAATGTTGTTCTCTCTCCCGCTCCGGCAAGGATGTTGTGGTCTGCTGGGCTGGAAGAGAAAAAAGGATTCGAGCAGCCGCAGTTAGCTGGAATTGTTGTCATTTATTATTCCTGTTGTTGCCGCACAAGACCAGCTTAGACTACGTTTTGGCAATAATTAGTGAAAGATATCAAAGCAAATGACTTTATCTGCTTACAATCCCCTCACAACACACAAGCGCCAACATCCACTGATATGCCCATATCCTAGTCCTCGCACTCATCCAAGGACAATGAAGATGCTTTAATGTGTTGCTGACGACATGGTTCGGTGGTCAAGGGACGGGACTGCCACTGTGCGGATGCGCTTTCTTGTTTTGTTTGATTCCGAAGCACATTTTCCAGGGCATTAGAACTTTGACAAGGAGCCTGCCGAGCTTAAAAGGATCAACCATGCATTGCCTTGAATGAAAGCATATACATAATTATTTTATTAAAATAGTGCGTATTTTGTCTACAATAGCCATTTTATTTCTGTATTTTACATTGACTTTTTAACCATTAATTTTTACAATCATGTATTTATAAGGACTTAGAATTTAACTTAATGCATCAAATATATTCGATAACTTTGCAACTTACCGCATAGAAAGTGTATTTAGTGTTCGTTTTCCAGCATCCAGATGATTTTCCATTGCACGAATAACTTAAGTAGAATATTCCCTTCTTCTGAGATTTTGTTGCCTGGGTTTTTGTTTAAAATTTCAACCGCCCCACACAGGCTTATAAAATATGGCAGTCAACAGCTCTATGTGTGTCCGTGCTTATCCCTTACATCTTGAGCTTGACTTTGCCATTTTGCCTGTTGGCCAGGATATGGAGTTGTCGTTGCTGCTGCCGTTGTCACTTGGAGCTTTAGATGCGTTTGCCAGAGCTAGGCTAATAATTTATAACTAGTTTATATTTTGGCAATTATTTCCTGCGTGAGCACATGAACAGGGCGAATTTGGGCGGGGCACAAAGACGAGGAAGGACATTTTGCGTATGGGCATTATAAGCCTAATATGCGATATAAACCACAAGTCAGGGCACGCAAATCAAAGCGGCGAACAAGGAGCCCAGGCGACGCGATAAGAGAAGTTAATTCACGGATAACAATAAGCATGCTCTTGGGGAAAGCAGCACCAACAACTTGTACATGCATTACAATATCTCATGAATATAAATTGCCGCCTCACTTTCTGGCCGAAAGGAGCCGCCAACTGCTCCCAGAGATTGTTCACAAAAGTTGAAGTCGCCGCGGGTGGTTGGCAATTATAACGCACAGAAAAATGTGTGTACAAAAAAACCAGACGGAGCAGGTGAATCGGGATTTAAGGACCCCAGCAATGCCAGCATTTATTAAAGTAGCTCAAGGCTACGGCAAGATCCCAGGGGCTCTCATATATCAAATAAACTGGATTTCCATCCATTCACATGGTTGAATTCGAGATGCCCTGAATGGATTGGCAATGTCGGTGTCACTACTTTATATTTAAATCAAATAAATGTCAATTTAAAGTTATTAATCAAGTCAAATTTCTGTTCATCAAATGCTTAATAAAAGTTTTAAAATATATTTTTGTTACAACAAATGCTTAATTATGAATGTTTTAATTTATAAGGAATTGTAAAGATGTCAAATTGGGATTAAATCTAGTGAAAATACTTATAAAAAAAATTTAGAATTCATTTGCTTTCACTCATTATAAAATGTATTTGCCCATTAAAAGAGTAAAACGCATAGCTCAGCTTAAAAAGTCTCAATAAATCCCCTAAACGGTGGCTGGCCAATCTGCCGGTCAAGTTCCCTCTCCATGGGTGGCTGTTAATATAGCCACGGGGGGTCCGCAACTCCCCACCGCAACTCAAACCCCTGAAAAATGTCACTTGAAGCAGGAAGCCTTGACTTTTTGTATGTTATTGCGTATACGCCCCTTGCGGCAACGTGTAATTTAAATGCAATTAAAATAATAATTTATCTTGCTCTGCGCGGCTTGTCAACCTGAGCGATGTTGAATGTGGGAGGATCACACACGGTCTACCTCCTAAGCCGTCTCCATGGAGAGGTATAAATAAATACCAGCCCGAGACATTTGCCGGTGATAAATGAGTTGAACTGACAACTCAAATAAAGGTACAAAAATGGTGCTACTCGAATTTTTAAGTGAGTTGTAAAGCGAGCACAGGAACCACATCATTTGTTTTGTCTGTACGTAGCCATTAGCTACGAATGGATCATTAGGTACAAAAAATTACTTAACATGGTTTTTCATTACTTCTATAACTGAATGTACTTGAAATTTATTTAATACTTTTCGCTATTTTCTGAATAAGAGTTTGCAACCGAAAAACTTCAATGAATTATAGTATAATTAGTATAAGTATAAGATAAAAAATATGCAGCACAAACATTATACATTTTAATACGTCAGCCATAAAGGCTTTAATTAAATTATAAAAATATGTGCTGCACGATAAATCAAATGCGGCGTTGAGCCCAAAAATATTCTCGTGCAGTCTCGCCCGTACCGTAATCAGAAAACAATAAACAAATAAAATTACAATTAATTGGATTTTTACTACCCTTTTTGTTATTGTCACCTCTCCTGCGGGGCTGGAGCATTTAAATTTTCATAATAAAATGTTATTTATTGCATTTGCATAAACCGTGTGCGTGCGTGTGCGTGCAATTGAATCAACACCGAGTAGCAAAGTAGCCAAAGAACAAAAAGTTGAGAAAATAAAGAACATCGGCGCGACAACACGACCGGCCAACACAGCGGCAACAAAGCCGAAATCCTGGAAATAAAATGGCCAACAAACCGTTGGCAATAGCCAGCGGCTGCCACAATAAAAATCCCTTTTTGATTTATTCGTGGACTGTCATATGGCCGAAGATCGAGTGGCATGAATGCGAATTAATCGCTTAATTGCTTTGCCAGCGGGACTAAGGGAATTTAAAACACGGTAGTTGATCAAGTAAATTAAGTGCGTGCCCAGATTAAGATATTCATGTAGAAGAAGGTAGATTTTAAGTGTGAAAACCACGGTCGGTGGAGTAATTTAATCCCGCACGAGGACAGGCGTTATAACAGCTTTTGCAAAATAATTTTTTAATTAGGCAGTTGACCCACTACCTCCGGCAGTGCTGTCAGTATAAATAATCTATTAAATTAAGTAATTATTTAAGATGTGTACTTCTGTTTATATTTGCTATTTAAAAAATGTGAAATGCTACGTGACAAATCCAATTGTTTAATGACTTCCTTGTTAAAAATTAACTTAATCAAAATGTCACGCGATGTTGCAGTTATTATTAATACCTCATATTTCAACGAAAAGGGGAGGCGTCATAAACGCGTTGACTACTTATCAATTTATATAATCTATACACAGGAATGTCACAGTTAATTTCTGTTCACAAAATGAACATTTAAATTCAAAAATTACAAGCACTTAATCAAAGAAGTAATAACATATTTATGCAAAATCTATATATACGCAATAGTAACTATTATACCTTCTTTATAAACCCTATGTGACCAGCACTATTTGCAGCGGGTTCTGCCCGGTAATGGCTAAGCAAGCTGCGCCTGGTGCCCATCCCAGGACCTCTAAACCAGTGACATGGTTGTGCGTGGTTGCGTGGTGCACACTCTTCTGGGGTGCCACCCCACTTGACTGCCTGCCCCCTGATGGTGCATATGAAAAACTTGTCGCTGATGGGATGCTGCTGGATGCAGTCATGTCATCGTACGGCCGACGCAAATGCAATTTAAAGCAAACAATTTTTTGAAATGACCTACATCCTGGACAGACCACGGCACACGCACACAGATAGCAGGAAAATGGGACCTGCTTTCACTGCACCGCACACAACATCATTAAAAATTAATTCACGCTCGATGTCCTGTGCCTGCTAAAAAATAAGGGAAGAGTGAAGCGAAGTGCAGTCCAACAGTACCTGTACAGAGTAAAAAATATATATTACAAGTGTTTGCTAAAAATGAATAAACACAATTTGTAATTAGTTACTTACTTTGTAAGTATACTTAATACAAAAATATCAAAGTAGTGTCCATTAAAAGTGCGTTGGTTTAAAGAAAGTACGCTTATATTATTTTGCCGCTCTGAGTTTTTAATTAAGATGGTGTTATAATAATGCAGTTTAAATATTTAAAGCATGCATTCATTGCCAAAGGGTTTCGAAAATTTTACAGTGGATAATGGGGAACTAAACAACATCAGCAAATGAGTGCACACGTTTTGCGGTCGCCGTGCACTTTATAATGTTTTCCTGGCCCGGGAGCAGGATCCTGCAGGACCAGGTCCTGGCCCATTTCGTTTGGGGCGCCGCCTGATGACTTAATGAGCATAATAAGCTCAACGCCGAAATTACCTTTTTAAATGAACATGATGCCGCCCGTCTGCCGCCCAAACAGTCTAGTTTTAGCTGTGCGGAAAACAATCTAACACCCACACTCGCACACACACAAAGGGACAGCCCCGCAGGACGAAACGGACACACAGGTGGGTAGTGTGCCAAATGGGGATTAAAAGTGACATAGACAAGCGGTTACATATTCAAATTAAGTTTTTAATGTTCACACAAAAGGCGGCCATGCCAAAATAACCATTTTAAATGTATACAACTGTGGGTGGGTCTGGGAAATTGACTGTGTTGTGTGTGTGTGTGCGTTGGGGGCGTGGCTGTGGGAGTGCTTTAAGGGATGCCAAAGAAATGCATGTGCAAATTAATTAATTCGCTATTTGATTGAGTTACAGTAGCTTACTGAAATCGTATGGTTAGGGTACTTTTGGCCCAATTCCTATTTTGGCCTTAAGAGGAGTACGAAAATACCAGTTTGCTTTTACTGGCAAACAAATTTTTGATGCATTTTACGACTTAAATAGGGAAGTATAATACGGTTATATGTTATTAAGAAACTACTGACAGAATTACTTGCAAGCCTTTGAAGATCCTGATAAGTTTAAAAGGCCTAATATTTAAATACTAATATAACTGAATTGCTAGTAAGAATCGCCTAAGCTTTGACCCAAGAATCGTTTGCCAATTTATGGCCAGGCACATCGTATCGTATACACTACGTCAAGCACACATACTTTGCACCACCATAATCAAATTAAAGCATAATTTTTTACGATGTCATAGTCATAAATATGAACGATGAAAAAATGTGCCCGAAACTTGGAAAACATCGTATAATAAGGGCGGCCAAGAGAGCAGTATGCAGGTCCTTGCAAGTGATTTCACATTTCAGCTAAGCGGCTTGGCGAGAAAAATAAAATTAAATGTATAAATCATTTCAGCGATGATTTAAAATTGAATACGCATTCGTCAGCAATAAATCGCTGAAGCCAAAGGACACGGTTCCTGCAGCTCTGTGGCCATACTTGAAGCCAGGATCTCTTCCTCTCGGTTTCGAGCTCAGTCACATATGCGCTTTTGCGCCTTTGGGGAAATTGCTACAATTCGTTTCATATTTCATGTGGCTTCGGTATTTGGGTTTTTGGTTTCCGCTTCTGTTTGTGAGAGCGCAGTTTCCTCCATGAGTTATTATTGGCATACGGGTTTTCCACCGAGGAGCCAGCAGAATTGCAATTGTTTGCAGCTCATTTGCATACTATAGGTATTCGAATCTGAAAATGCTGCCACATTTATGGCTCGCGGCTAAGATGGCTTACTTTTGGGCTAAGCTCAATTAGTAGCGTCTTTTCAGCCATACAAATAAGGTATACTTTACGGTGAGCCATGTGTAGCCAGTTAAAAAAACTTGTGAAATTTCATAATGGAAATGAGTCATCTTAATGTTAGGTATATACCCTAAATGGCTTATAATCTTTTTATAACCTCTATAAACTCCAGACAAGCGTTTTCATTATTTATTGCTTAATACCGTTGAAATATTTGTTGAATTCCAACATGTGCACTAACCGCACTTTGAATCTTAAATTTTAGGTGAATGCTTTAGTAGCTAGAAATCTTTTTTATATATATGTAAGTCATTATATTGAAAGCATGTAATAAAAAATATAAATAACATTGGTATGCATTGAAGTTGCTTGTAATAAACCCCTTGAATTTGTTATTTATTGTAATTACACCTTGTACATTTTTTCGTAATTCGTACTACTGGTTGTGGTATCAATGAAACTTAATTACCTCATCCTCAAGATAAAGACAATTCAATAGTCAACTTCCTGTATGGGTTTACAATGCATTTCATTGTACTTTTTCGTGGTCTTAGTTACAATTTAGATCGTACGCCAGTTTCCATAACTATTAAAATACGTGCATAACAATTTTAAAGAAAATAAACGTTCTCAAAATAATCTCAACGATGTTTAATCGCCAATTAAAATTAATTACATTCGCCTTTACGGTCAACTTTTGATAATGGAAATTAGCTCATCACTAATTTGGGAACTATTAAAACCCCCGAGTGGATTAAATTTGAAATTTCTTGAAATTTACTTGATATGTGTTCTTTAAAAATAGAAAACGTTTGTACAACTCGAATTTTTCAATAAAAATGATTTTGATATTTTGTTGTAAAAGTTATATTATTAAAGGTTATGATTTATTAGCTAATATAAAGTTAATTTAATTTAAGTTAAGTTAATTTTAATTTAGGCACCATGTGTCTAAAACTGCATCGATCACCATCTTGTGAATTCTAATTTTGCGATGCATAAGCCTTTGAAAATTTGTCGCTGCTCTTGGTGTATGGTAATTTTGCGCAAACATGCTCGCACCCGGCTCCTGAGGTCCTTTCTTAATTTCGGATGAAACAATGCGCATGGGAAGATATTGCAGGATGTTCGGGATGGGGGATGCATGGAAGAGGGCAAACCGTGTCGTTGAAACGAACGAGAATCGAATTTATGGTCTAACAAGCGCTGTCAAAATGTGAGAATTGAGTGCCTGCGTCGGGGTCCCGGAGCTCCCAGGACGTGTCCTCCATTCCCTGGGCCCAGATGCTTGCTAGACATTTGCATCTCGCATATAAATCGCATTAGCAGCACGCAATTACTAGACCTCGACACATGGGCACACAAAATGCGGTTTGGGCCTGTATTTCCGTGCATTACAACCTGAAACCCTGATAGATTCTGCCCCGCCTGAATTTTGTACTTTGCCGATAAGAAATTATCAGAGACAATGTCATTAAAGGGGTATGGCTTTAATTTACTCTTCTTTATAAATAGTTCAGACCGCGATGACAATGACAGCGTAGATCAATGAAACCGATCTAATCGCGTCAGTCGGTGGCTGATATATGAATAAATATATATACATATCACTACATACATAATTGACTAGGTACATAGTCTACCTGATTTTGGATCACAGCAAAATGGGGCACTTGTACATAATGTTGATCTTATCGATGTCCTTAGAGCTGAGACCCACTCGCTGTCCAATTACCGCACTGGAATCCAGGGGAACTATAGTATCCTCGCCGTTAATGGAGAAGGCTCCTGGTCGATAATGAAGACAGCTATCGTAGTCGTAACCCACTTCGAAATCGGTCACGACTGTGTCGGCATACTTTTGGAAATTGAATTCCTTGCCCGGCAGTATGTTTTCGTAGATCACGTTTATAAAACCATCTCGAATGGACGAGCTCTGTTGGTGATAGAATCCCAAGGCGTGCATGAACTCATGCAGGATCGTTCCAGGCCGGAAACAGCCTTCGCCGAGCGGGTATATTTCCAGATTCATTTCCTGTGGAGCTCCTTGGTAGCCAACGGCTGTGTAGCATCCTCCAGACTTGGCCGTAACCGTCAAATAGGCCTTATCCTCGTCGGTGGCTTCCCTGAATCTCAAACAAGTGTGCAGCTCCAAAGTATCGATGCCAGTTTGGATGGCCTTCTTGTGCGCCGTATCAAAGTCATCTGATATCCTGTAGACCACCACATTTCCAGGCCATCTCTTTTCCGTGTTGATAAGGCCATTGCGAGCCTTGGGAGCACCCTGCTCCAAATTTCTTTGCTGCTCCTCCGTCAGCATCATATCACCCTCGACAAAGCCACCTGCCTCCTCCGGATCGTAGACACCTGCTGGCAGGGGTTTGCCAGAGTTAATCACCACTTGCAGCAGAAGCACGTATATTATTCCAGACCTCGCCATCTTGCCAGTTGAGTTCCTCGAACTAGACTAATAAAGTGGCCAGGGAGAACGGCTACCTAAATATGAAACACACAGGAAGGCTGCCCATACAACTTAGATTAGATACAAAAAGGCAAAAAACTTTATTCGCAAATTGATAAAGACAATCGGAACGTCCAATTAGATCAAGGTTTATGGTATATCACCATATTGCGAGGCGCCCATGCGAAAACCTTCCATTAGTCATGTAAGTTTCCGATAAATATCTCTAACATACGTCACGGGTTGTCTCTTGGATTGCCGCAATTCACAATGATAGATAGGGAATTATATGTGGAAATCGGAAATTGAAGTGGAGTAGTGATTGGATTCTTAAGTGCCCAACAAAATACCAAAAACAATTATAAATAATTTAAACCACTGCTACCCAAGTATGAGTAATTCCCCCAAAATTGATTACTGATTATTAAACAAGAACGACGACACGCGTAATCGTTGTGCTGAACACAAAAATTTGCTTGGCTGCCCAGAAGGTGTTCCAATTCAACGGCTTATCGCAGTACAACGTTCTCTTCGCTTCTCCACACTGGGAACTATGTGATAAGCCTTGAAGGCAGAAAACATGACAATCAATGGGTTCTCAATTGCATGCTTAACAGGAAAGAGACTGACATGCCATCGCACTTGAAAAATTTTTAAAAATTTACCGCAGCTGTCAATTATATATTTAGTAAAACAATTAGAAAAAGGCCTCGTCTGTTACCAGAATACTTCTAAACTTTTCTTAATTCAATTTAAAAAGCAGAAAATAACAAATTTTATGAATAATTCAAAAATATTTTGACTAAAAATGACCAGGGCATCTATACATTTTGTTCAACTTGCGAATATCCTTTTCGCTCATATAAAATCGTTGACCCATATTTGCAGCTCCTTCCCTGAGCGGCACAATTGTGGGTTGGCCATTCTTGGAAAAGGCCCTTGGCACATAGTGCATAACACTTTCATAATCGTAGCCTTCTTCAAAGTCGTGCCACTCTTTAGAATTATCGTTGTTCACGAAATTGATATTGTACTGCGGATTTATATTCTCCCACTGGATGCTGACGTACTGGTCCCGATTTTGGGCCACATGCTGATGCTCGAAGCCCAGAACGTGAAGGAGCTCGTGGATAATGGAACCGATGCGAAAGCAGCCCTCCCCCAGTGGGTAAATCTCCAGATTTACCACTTGTGTCTTATTCCTGTAGCCCAAGTGAACGGTATTGCAGCCCAAACCTTTTGAAGTAATGACGAGCGCCAGGGGAAAATCCATTTCAGTAGCTGGTTTGAAAATAACACATGAGTTGTCCTCTATGATGGAAATGGCTCTAAGAATTTCCTGATAATGACTGTCGGCTTCAATATTTATGTCAGGATAGGTTCGATCTTAATTGATATACAGAACATACCAAATGCATTATTTTCAATCATATACGGTACAGTGCGATTGGGCCAGTGATAAATTTGATTGGCAATTCCGTTTCGAGACTGAATTGGATGAGCTTTGATGTCCCCCTGATAAAATCCTGCAAGCAGCTCCGGATCCTTAAAGAGTTCACTAAAAACAGTAGGAGCGAACAAAAAAATTACAGCCCATGTCCGCGCAAACATGATGGAGACAGGAAACAAACTGAACGCTTCAATTAACCCATGCTAGTTTTATTGAATACCATGACTGGTATAGTGGTTATATTTAATTCGACATGCCTATAGAGAAAGAGAACGGGAGCAATTATATTATCCAACTTTTAACTAGATATTTATATTAGATAACGTACATAAGATACCACGTTACGTTTCTCATATAAATGTATATATAAAGCTTTAATAATAATAAAAAATAGCAAAGTTTTGGTCACGAATTATGAAAACTATTCTTTTAGTAACGTATAGTATATCCTAAGTGTGCACATTCACGGAAAACCTCGATTTCCTATCTGGTAGAGTATATAAATTGTCACTGGATCACTGATAATTCTTTTCGTGAGTCAGAAATGAAAAGTGATTTTGAAATTACTTTATATTTATATTTAATGCCTGAAAGAAGAATTGTACAAATGTAAAAATATTATTTGCATACTTTCAGGTGTAGAAGCTTAAATTGTATCTCTTCAATTTATTTTGGAAGCTTTGAAAACTCCTGGATTCAATTCTTAAAAGGATACAATAACACATAAGTTCACCGAATCTTTAATGATTTAAGACAACTTAAGTTTTTAATAAGTAAACATGAATAAAATTGGGTTAAAGCATCTATATTTGCGTTATGAGCTCTTTCTATTTATTACACCTGCCTGGGGCACTTGTACATGACGTTAAGTTTGTTAATATCCGACTGAGTCATTTGCAGTCGCTGTCCCATAAGTTCTTCGGCACCTTCCTGGAGCGGCACAATTGTCATCTCTCCGTTTTTAGAGAACGCATAAGCGGTGTAGTGTAGTACACTGGAGTAATCATAGGGTTCTCCGTAGTCCTCGACGGTTTCGTTGTTGTACTTGTTGAAGTTGCCCTCAGTGCCCTCAGTTATGTTTTCCTCAGCAATTCGGACATAGTCATCCCGATTCCATGTGCTTTGCTGGTGATAGAAGCCAAGGGCATGCAGAAACTCGTGGACAATTGTTCCCAAACGGAAGCAGCCGGTGTCCAGCGCGTAGTTCTGCAGATTCAGCTGCTGAACCCGGTTGCGATAGCCAACATAGGAGAAACATCCGCCAGCCTCCGAGGTAACATTCACATAATATTCCTGATCAGTGGTGGCCTCCTTGAAGACCAAGCATGAACTTTGTTCTATTATGCGAATACCTCTTAAAATATGGTTGCGATGCTCGGCGTCTGAATAAAAATTGTTATGAAGTTAGCTAAGGAATATTACTGTCCGATTGCCTTACCAATATCGCGATTGATGTAATAATAGACAACACGGTTTGGCCATCTGAAGGTTTCATTGCGAAGACCGTTCCTTCCCTCCGGACTGGGTACCATATCGCCTTCAATATAGCCAGCTGTCAGTTCAGGATCGGTTTCAATCCTGTTTTGTGTGGTGGGAGCTGCCGAGCAGGAGCTGGCCAATAATATGACCACTAAAGTTAAGGCCCAGGTCTTCATGTTGATGGCTCTGCGATCAACAAGTTACTGTTTTAGGCTCCTCGCTTATGGTGACAAAGAGGTATAGTTAGTTAGCTATTGGATAATTTATGACATTTGCTACAGTTAAATTTTACGATCAGACAAATTGGCCATTGGTCAGCACAATGATGTTATCTTATCGGCGAATGGTGCCTGCGAAAGTATAATCTCGATTACGTAACCTTAATTCATGGTTGTTTCTTAAGCGTTTTTGGAATTCCCACGGCCAATAAGATAAGATCTTATACGAACAGATATTTAGGCAATTATTTTATATTGCCATGAAATGTACAGTAAATAGTTAAAAAGTATGTAACACTTAAAAGAAATCGTCTCGTGTATATTTTAAGGAATAAAACATTGCATCTTCTTAACTGTAATTTATCATCATTTCCTTGTTAACTTTTAGCTCACCCAGCACACGAGTAATATTTGTTCGATTCCCACATAACAAAGGCTAACCAACCATGTCCCCTACCTTTGCGCAAGTTCATCTTGCAACACCCCAAGACTCAATCAAAATTACAACACCTTCCCACCCCGAAATAAAGAAAATCAGTGTCAAAATTAATCCGGAAGCAAATGACAGCGACGAGCATTCTCCTAATTGCATTTGTCAACACAAAAAAGAGATTATATTTATATTTATATATCGCGAGTAAAGGTGACAATAATAGAATGAAATTTATCATCATTACGTTGCAAAAGCTTGTAGAAATTTCCGAACAGAGGTATGATAAAAAAAAACTCATTCTTTAACGGTGGGGCATTTGTACATGGCATTTAGCTTTCTGATATCGGTTTCACTCAGCTCCAACCTTTGGCCAATTACATCCTCCTTTCCTTCCTCCAAAGCCACAATTGTCCTTTCGCCGTTCTTGGAAAATGCATAGGACCATAGTGCATTACGCTGCCATAGTCGTATTTCTCACCAAAATCATTGACGGTTTCCTCAGTATATTTATCAAGGTTAAACTCCATGCCTTCGGTGATATTCTCCTCCACAATTTGCACATAATCATCCCGATCGGCGGCACTCTACTGGTGGAAAAATCCAAGGGCGTGCAGGAACTCATGTACAATCGTATACAAACGGAAACAACCGACGCCTATTTCATTATTCTGGAGATTCAGTTGTTGAACGCGGTTCAAATAACCGATGTAGGAGTAACAACCGCCCTCCTCGGAGGTCACATTTACATAATACTTCTGATCAGTGGTGGCCTCTTTGAAGGTCAGGCAGGAAATGGATTCGATTTTCTGAATAGCGCTCACGATGTGGTTACGATGTTCTTCATCTATTGGGATCAAATATTATAGTTTAAAAATATATTTGCTATTCAATACTTACCCATATAGCTATTAATATGATAATAAATAATGCGATTGGGCCATCTATAGGTTTCGTTGCGCCAAATATTTCTCGAGGATCCACTGGGCACCATATCACCCTCAATATATCCAGCTGTCAGCTCCGGATCGGTTTGCGTCCGTATGGATGGAGCTGCCCAAGCGACATTGACTACAACCAGAAGTAATACTGTAATAATAAATATTGGCTGCTAGACTTCCAATTCAATACTGTCTGGGCAGTTCAATGCACGAGCGTTTGTTTAAGTCCACTAGCTGTAGTTAATCTTTAGTATTTATGATTTTTCAAATTAGTAGTGCCGTGATATCTAATCATGGGTGGGACGGTAGGAGGGGTAGGCAAGCAATTAAGTTTCTAATCTCGGGTAATATTAAATTTTACTAGTTTGGCGAAACTTACAAATTTTAAATTAAATTTAAATTTACACAGTCCAATTGTACTTAACAGGAGAAAATATAATATATATATCCTTTTTGGAAAAAGTGTAATGAAATGATAGAAATGCTCTGAATGCTTTTGTTGCTTAACCAAGTTACAATATGCTAATAAATATAGTTCCATACAAATCTAATAATTAAAAGCTTAAACTAACTAATAAATATAAAAACTTCAAAACAATAATCTCTTATATGTTACATGCTTTTTACTTAATCTGGAGAACTTTGCTTCACTGAGATTAAGAATAATAGCACAACATTATAAAAAATCACAAGTGATTTCAAATTTATTTTTCCTAAAACCGCAATTGATCTTTGAAATAATTCGTGATTTTTGTTTTGCAAGCTTAAATGCATTTTATCTGAGTGTATATCCGTTCTGGAAATGTATAAAAGCTTCTTGCTCTTAGCAATGTTATATCAGTTCTGAAATGCATTACCTTGCACTCGCTGTGATTTTTGCACTTGGGTCTTCAGCCAACGGTCGTCCTTCCATTAAACTTCCAAAAGACGACATCATACTAATTTCAGAACAGCTCCAATATTTTGAAGGAAATCCAGAAGGTCGAGTTGTAAAATCATGGTCAGAATATTACTGGAAGGGAAGAACGTTGGTCTACAGTTTTGCCGGAGGATTTTGTAAGTAAACTTTTTAAGAAATTTTGAGCAGAAGTTCTTATAATATTTATCTTATATGTTATTTTGATCATAGCTTCCTTGGATATTGCTAGTATTGAAAGTGCCATGGCAGAAATATCATCGAAAACCTGTGTGAAATTTCGCCGTACAGAATACAAGAGGGAGCCACAAGTAGTAATACAAAAAGAGGGTTCAGGATGCTGGTCGTATGTAGGATATTTGGGAAGGACAGATCAGGCCCTCAATCTAGGCAGTGGTTGTATGTCCAGTAGGACCATTCAGCATGAACTTCTTCACGCCTTAGGCTTCTTTCACACACACAGCGATCCGCAGCGAGATAAATATGTGAGGATCCAAAGCGATAACATCAGATCCGGTCATGAACATAACTTTCAAAGACTTCGGGCCAATGGAGTGACAAATTATGGCTTTGGCTACGACTACGACAGCATCATGCACTATGGTCCATTTGCTTTCTCCAAGAACGGAAAGTCGACAATTGTTCCTTTGAGATCCCAAGCAAAAATCGGCCAGGCAACGCAAATGAGTCCGAAGGATGTGCAAACACTGAAACGCATGTACTGCTAATTTGATTATATTTTGATAAGTATCACAGGAAGGTATTAAAAGTGTACCCTGATTTTCTATGAAATAAAATAAATAATATAAATCGTAACTGAAGGGTTCGTATGCCGAAATGCATCTCCTATTAAATTTGACTCGCTTCTTAGCTGTATGGACTTTAACGTAAAGATACAAAAAAGCTGTGTAATGGTGTTAATTTCATATACATAGCCAGACTACATCCTCTCGAAGTAATCGCAACATTTGCAATTCTAACGAGCTGTTGCACTTGACAGGAAACTACAGTCTCCCGCCCCGAAAAAACTTCTTCCACAAACCGGTTAATCTGGAAAACAAAAAGGCCCGGCCAACGTAGAGGAAGTGTTTGCCTTTGCCAGCAACTAAAAATTGAATATTTAGTGGTCGTAATTAAAAATTAGCGAGCCAGGCAACTAACCATGCGACCGCGCACCTAAAGCTACCTACCTACCTACCGACTGAGTCCTTCCGTATAATCCCAGGACTAACCATCTGCGTAGACCGTTCCGTGCTTTTGGCTCTCTATCTCTCTCACACAAGGACTGGCATATACATATATTTGGTTTTTTAATGGCACAAATTGTACTAAAGCCAAAGCTCCTACAGAGCTACCTGCCCACAAAACGGAAGTCGTAAACATTTAATTTATGCAAGCAGTGCATTCGCTTTTTTAGTTGCAACTAAAGATGGGCTAACGTCATCCAGTATGGAATAGGTGGCTAAGCTTTTGTGTTGCTGGCGGCTTTATCAACGTTTAAGTGTGTTACCTTGGCGCCAGGACATTTTAAATGTATACTTACCTCAACAGATAATTTTACGAGGGTGTTAAGGCTTAAGAGCATAACTAAATAACTGAAATCATCCAAAAGTTATTGGCCAGATGGCTCCGAAATCTCAAATCATTGAAATCATAAGGTTTGACTGCCCTGCAACCCTCAACTCAATTAAATGTGTTTTTTATAAAATGTTATCACAGGCCAACGCGATTACTACGCTCTCAAGTCATAATGCCTTGGGAATTTCCAGCTTTTTATTTTGAGAAAATATTGCTGGCATAATAAAGAGAATTTAATGGGTTAAGGCGGCCACTAGGACGCCTGGCCATCAACTTTTCGCCAAGAGCAGTAAAAAAGTCAGCAGGCTGAAGCTCGGCTTTCTTTTCGCTTTCTTTTCCCGGGCTCTTTGTATTGTGCTTGGCCCCTCGCTCTTCTTGCGATCGTTCTAATTTTATGACATTCTATTTTCATGCATAGCAAACGAGACTCATGTGTGGGTGGCTTGGGGGTAGTGGGTGGCTTTGGGGGCGGGCGAGTGCAGCCATAGCCATTTCATAGTCAGACATGAATGCTGCGCTTTGTTGCCCTGCTACGCCTTTGTTTGTATTGCCCTCAGGGGTAAAGTTTTTAGGATAATAACTTCCTGCGTCTTTACGAGCCAAGGCAAAAGCCAAAAACCCACCAGCAGCAGCGGCAACTAAAGGGAAATGAGAATACTTAAGCAAAGTACACTGCAATCAAGGTTACTGGTACTTAGTGACAGCATTTAAGCATACAGCTTTACTCAAACTATTTTATAGATATATTTTTGACAGCTCTTTGAGTAACATAAATGTTGGTAAAATGCTACCATTCTGTGTAAAACAATGCCATACTAAGAAATCGATTTATAATTAGCTTATTTGTTATTTAGTATAAATAGTATTGGTGATATTTCGCATTACCAGTATAACTTAAATGGAAAACTCTGTTAAATTTCACCATTTTCTAGCAGTGCAGCAGAGGAACTGCATATGAACAACGTGGCGAAGGCAAGCCCTGAAAAATATCTCAAGACCTCCACTTAAAGCAGCCAGCGAGTAAAAGCAAAAGCAAATGCCAACACATCAGCGGTGCTAAGGGTGGATGAGCTGGCAGACCGCAGAAACTTTTGACGCTGACGACAGGCGGAAAGCCTGCGGAAAAGTCCTGCCAAGCTAACGTTTTTCAAGCCAAATTTGGATATTTTAAGATGAGAAGATATGGAAAATATTCGGCTTTTTAAAACATCTAAAACCAATTTTTTTTATAGGTGTGTATACCAACAATGGGCTATTGATATTTAAGTACTTACTATAACTGTTAAATATCATTCTAATTAGTTAGTTATTAAAAAACATTTTTGGTACCTTTTTTATAAAAAATATATACCTTTTTTCCTCTTTATTGGAATATCCAGTTTATAATGGCAATAGTGGGCAACACTGCTGAGAAATAAAGCGGGGTGTAAACGGGTGGGAGTTGGCGTTGCGGTGGCATATTAAAGACAGACAGCTGTAGTAGGAGCAACACCGTCGTGGCTGTGGGCATAATCTCAGACATAATTACACACACAACTCACAGGACCTGGGCAAAGGAGTGCGAATGCCAGGACTCGGAGCTTTATTCTGATTCTGGGTCCAGGACTGACAAATGCAGTCACACATGAATGGACTTTTCTTTGGGCTTCTTTCTTATTCTAGGTTGTTTTTACTTTTAACGGGGCTAGGGGAAAGTTGACTTAAAGGTGAAAATACCTCACCGCCACCTATTTTCCCAGGAGGACTTCTCTCGAGAGGGCAAACTTTTAAAGTGCATTTAAAATTAATTAAGCATACGACGTGTTGCCAGTTCAGAAAGTATTGCATGACAGGTACTGGAATTAAGAAGACTCCGTGCTGCTTTATATACCAATTATCAAGTTCTTTTTTTCGATTGCATCTGTAATTGATTTAAGGTCTTCGAATCAAAGTTTAATCTCCCGATGTCGCAGAATCATCCCTGCCTTACTTTATTCGCATGCTGTTGCTCCATGCGCGGCTTGAAAAGTTTAGACACAATATCGCTAATGATAATTACAAGCTAAAAACTTTTGCAGCAATTACTTAAGCCCCACTATACATTTGAGCATTTGGCCTTAGCTGCAGTTCGCAACGCAACATAAGCATAAATATAAAATTTCCAGTTTGGTTAGCACAAAAGTTCTGCAAAGCCAGAGGGAATGATAAGGGGCTGGGAGTCCATAACTGGAATATTTTAGCTCCCCCAAAAACCTCGTCTACCCCCGGACTGTCTGTTCTAATTAAACGTTATTATTTCGGCTTGCAGTCAATGCATAGTTCTGTCCAGCAGTTGAGTGGCGACTGTGAATAAATGCGGTGTATTTGTGGTCTTCATTCAGCATTGAGTTATTTCAAACACGAACTGTATTTATAATTTGACAACTGTGTCTTTTTTCATTCATTAGGCTATTTTAATTGTCGAATTTAAATTTTTTATTATACATTTTATTGAACAGCAGTCGACAGTGATTTTTATATCTTTTGAAGCACAACCAAACCTACCAAATTTATTGAATTATATGAAGCTAGTGAACTCAAGAAGTGTGTTCCTGGGTAGTGAGTACTTCAAGCGTGATATAACTAACCCATTTCCCTATCTATATTCAGGATAAATAAAACTCATTAGTCGTCAAGATAGGCAGATAGTTAGAGTGCCGGCAACCAGCCCAGTCGAACAACACGGTGCTAATGAAGTACAAATTGGCTAATGGGGCGGGTCGAAGCCCTAAATCGACGACCATGGAGACGTCAACAGGGTCTAATTATCAATGAGCGCGACGCCTGTCGAAGTTCGACTTCCTCTTATGAGGGAGTTATGGGCGGAAGATAGAGACAGCCTAAGCTCGGCAGCAGCGGTGCGAGCGGGATGCATGGGCTTTTTATGTGAAAACTTTTGTGCATTTTCATGGCGAAACTTTAATGGATTAATTTACCAAAATGTTCGTCCCAGAGGAAATTGAAACATAGTGGGTGCAGGAGCAGGGCAGCGGGGGAAGAGGCTCCACTGAAGTTGAAGATTTATGGCTTACGCCAGAGACGCCATCCAAGCCCGGCTTAATGGCCGCTGATCATTTCCAGAGATGGCAAAACATGGAAAGCTGAAAATTTATATTTTTTTTCTGGCTCTTTGCGTTCGGAATGCTTGCGATATTCTAATTTCATTACCCACCAGCAGTGGCAAAAGTTTTATTAACTTTCTGCAAGTTTTTGCTGCACAGAAATCATGAATATTTTATTGCATATTTCCAGGCGCCGCCACCCCCCCACATACACACATTCTCACATGCTCACACATTCCCACACACGCACACACTGACACGGAAAAAGAGCAAAGGAAAAGTCAATGATGCGTGTAAGCCAGCTCCTTTTATCAATTTAATTTAATTAAAATTATTTCACCAATAATTGACTTTTAATATGCAATCATTTGTATCAGCGGACTAGAGTCGCAGAAGGAGGCAGTATGCCATTAAAAAAATGTGAATTATTTAATTGCTCATTTGTCGTCGCTGCATCGAAGTGAGGAATGTGAAGTACGAGAAGGATGCCTGCAGAATCTGTAAAAGAGCTGACAATGAAATGGTTTTGCACTCATTTCTCACTTACTTTTAAGCCAGCCTGCAGACTAACGCGAAAATATTTTAGCCCTGTCACATAGAAGGGCTTGCTGTTCATCTCAATGGCCAAGTTAATGAGCTTTAGTAGTCGCAGATTTTCGCCGGGATTTGTAGAGTACTGCAGGATTTGCTCCCAATGGGTAAGGTAGTACATTGTGCTGAGAGAATCCGTCTGTATGGAAAAAAAAACATAATAATAGATACCAGAAATATATAGTTTGGCATACAGTAAAGGCCAAGTCGGAACCAATCTGTCCTAAAGAAAGCAGCTCAACTGTTTTAGCACCGAACCAAATAGCATAGATGTAATTGGCCATAGGATTCTGTTGGAAATATTAAAAAAGTTATTAAAAGCTATAGGTATTTTCATTTTTAAGAGAACTTTCAGAGTTTAATTATTTTTATTGTTTTTTGCTTACCGTATAAGCCTTAAAAGAAAGCGCACATAAAAGGCCCGCAGCGAATGCAAACATAATAAAAACCCGCACAGTATACTGAGCCTCCAGCTGCTGGCCAAACTGATTTAGAGCCACATTCTTTCGGAGAGTTTTTATAATTAAAACCTTTAGCTGTTTGGCCATATGCGGACGGTCCCTTGCAACCAATATCTTTTCAATGGCCAACTGCAAGTCCCTCTTAAGCAACAGATAACTACCATTTAGGTGGACAATTAATTCACACAGCAAATTAGTCTCTCCGAACATCATGGTATCTATTACAAGGCCAACCCATACGTTTGTCAAAAGCAGTGGTACAAATAGGTACAAAGGATCCGAATCGAACGGAAAGATCATAGAGTATAGAAAGTCTTTGCTTTGGTTAATGATGGAAAAAACGGGTGCGATTAGATACAGCGAGATAACTGCTAAGTACATGGACGAAACCAATCTGTTTATTATCATCTTTCCATCCACTTTTCGAAACATTTCGGGTTCCTTGCGGGGATCAATATAAATATTTGCGTAGAATATTTCTAAAAACTTCTGAAGCTTCTCGAAGTGGAGTAGAATGTGAAGACTCCTAATTTGCGCCTCCACGAGGATCAAATACGTTGGCATGCCTGTGAGAAAGGCGTCCAAATTCCGATTACTTGCCTCGAAGCGCAAGTACCTCAGCTCTGCATCGTTGTGTTGCATAAATGCCAAGGACATCGCAACAGCCAGAACCTTGTCCAGATATCGGCCCCATTTCCCCGTGCTCGGATCCAATGGCCAGAATATGTGATTTAACCGAAAAACCGCCAAGGGCCAAGCCAACTTTACTTTCTGACCATCAGCGAACCGGGGCACGTAACGAACCATTATGGAGTCAAGACTGTTGAATAATGGCTGCTCTCCTCCGACTTATATATGCACCAGGGATTAGACGGGAGCACAGACGATGACAGTTTCTCAACTTTTAAATGAAGTCTCCCATGCGTGCAATGGCTCAATTAAGTTATTATCCTCCAGTTCCAAGCCAAACGGAAACATTTGAAAGTCTCACATTAATATTGCCTCATTTACGATGTAATGGCTTGTCCTCGTATAATTGAGACAACTTTCAGGACCACCACCGGGGAATTGGGGCTTATTGAGGGTTATTAAGCGCAGGTAATGATGTAAGCAACGGTAAACAATCCAATTAAATGTATAAACTTATTTAAAATATATAAATTGTTATTCAAAAATTTTGCGCGATTAAATATGAAGGTTTCATTTTGGGCATGCTACACTAGCAGGCTGGGCACGTTAATTTATTCTTTAACATTACAACATTACTGTGTAACTAAATTAATATTTTATGTTTTCCATTCAACGCAGTATAACAATTTATTTTAGTGTTACATTTACACATTTACAAACATAAGCATGTCAAGTTTGATTTATTATTCTACATTTAATGAGCACCAAACAATGATTTAACGTGATTGTTTATATTATTTAAACAAGCATTCAGCTCATAACCAAAATTGGAAAACTACAAAAACAAGAATAAATTTCCGTATCAATTACTAACCGTTCGCAAATTTCTGTCATTTAAAGCATTGTTAATTCGTGACATATTTTTGCACTTTTTATAAAGCCAACATTTCCGCAGCCGCAGCAGACTCCCTTCTGACAACTGCTGCATGAAAAACTCACTTAACAAATTCATAAAAATCAATTAATTCAAAAGCGCAACTTTCGCACTCTTTTCCAGCTTTCCCGGATTACTCCCAGCGATGCCATTTGTGCCGGTCAGCCTGCATCCGCTGCGGACCGCACTGGAGATAGTGGCAACAGTTTGTGTTATGAATATTTTAAGAGGCAGCCGTCTGTCTCTCGCTTGTTTAACCGAATAGAAAAACGACAATAAGGCAACAGGGCCACAACAGCGGGCTGAGGGCGAAATTTAAAGGACACCATCGAGCGTCGAGGAGCTGGTGCCCCGGCGTAGAAACTGCAGTTTGCTCGCCACATTCATCTTAATTTCCTGTCACGACAATGACAACGAGGTTCGTTGCCTTGGTGGTTCAGTGGGTTGTTTTCGTGTGTAATGGCTGAAGTCCACTCCGCTCTGCAAAATCTCGACAATCCTGGACATCCAGCCAAGTGTGCGTCTAGCCAAGCGGCTGACCAAAGTCCAGAAAACAACGAGAGCCACACATTTCACTTCCGTTTTGAATGCACTTTGCCGGCAAGGATACAATGTATTGTTTATGAGGCTTGTCGCCATGCTGACTTGACGTCGAAGTTCTTCAACAGGCTAAGGTGCAAATAATGCATGATAAAGCCATCGTGGGAATATTTCTTATAAATTTAAATTACCATCGCCCCTCGTCTGATATTTCTCTTGGCAAAAGGTCATTCCTGTCAACAACATACAGCCTAGCAATGTATATATAATGTAGCAAATTAAATGTACAAACTTATACATAGATATAAACACCCAATTTAAATAAAATAAAAGCAAATATTTTTAATTAATAAAAGATATTTGCTCTTCCCTGCTAAAAATTCGATTGCTTCTAGATTGCAAAAAAAACCTTCAATAAAAAGTGAACTAAAAGCTTATCATTGGATAAAAAACTGTAACAATTGAGTGCTTTGCAGAGCCACAGTAATTCGGCTTTCAAAAGAAACTCCTTTTGTCTTTCTCCCTTCCAGTGTTCCGCTCATTTTTTCTCGTGTTGAGCGCTTTTTAAGCCTTTGTAGCGGCTGTTGCTTTGGCTTTAGCCTTGGCATCTGTATCTGTATAACTGTATCTGTAGCCTGGCCCGAAACTGTGCCGACTTTGTGGACCATAGATGGAAGTGCTGGGCATCCTGGCGGATCCTTGTAGTTGTTGTGCGTGGCAGTGGCAATGCCAAATGCCGTCAAAAAGCAAAGGGCCAGAAGCGTTTCGGCCGGGCGTTTCGCATAAACAAGGGTGGCCGCTCTCGCACACCGGCAACGCCCCCCTGCACCCTTGCCCAAATCCCTCCCATCGTCCTTTGTACGAGGTCTCGGCCACTGCCACTGCCACCCAACTCTTTTGCTCGATGTTATCGCGTGCCACAGGATATTGCACTCTAAGCCAGTAGATGGCGTCATGTAAAGCTGGACAACATCCGATTAAAACTTTACGATGTGCGTGTGTCCGCCAGTTATACACCCCCTATATCTCCGCCCCGGTTTTTGTGTCTCCGTCTGCGAATGGGGGGCGTGGCACTGAAGGACGAGGATGGGAATGGAGGCGTCTCGTTGGTCAGCAAGTGGATAAATTCTCATTTACTGCTCTTTTAAGCATGCTGTTTTTGTCGCTTCTTCTTTTCCTTGGTTGGCCTTCTATACTTGTTGTGGAATTTATAGGGAATCGTGGACTTTAAGGGTGTTATACACATGTATGTATGGATAAGCTGCAGATTTTTTAAAGAAGTGTATTTAGAATTTAAGCAATTATAAATGACATTGGTTAATTGTTGCACTATTTATTTATTAAAGACTTTTGTAAAACTGATTTAAAAAATGCGCTCACAACAGCCATAAGAAACTAGATTTGACGTTTTTCGAAGGTATAGTGATCAATGGGTAGGTATCAACGAGTCCACCCGCTGCCACCCGATTTCCGCTGTCGTTCAGTTTCAGCGTGTAAATTGTCCACTCGTTATGCGGGTGGGCTTGTTGGTCCTGCCGCAAGGGGTGGTTGTCCAAGGACGAAGGGCGGCTGAGTGGCAGGGTAATAGCGCGGCTTGTTAAACTGACCGCAAGCATTGTTTATCATTAAGTGCGGCCCATGGGCAGAACGAGTGGGACCTAGGATCGGGATCCGGCCAGTTCCTGGGTCACCATGTGTCACATGACATATGTGCAACTGGAATGTACTGAGTGCTAGTGCTTCTCGTCTACGGTCAAGCAATTTTTGTTGCTGTTTTGCTTACCCCCTTTTTTACTGCTCAAACATGTGTATTGCGGCCGCCTTGGGTTAATGGAGTCGTTAGTTATGGCCACTAAAAGCCAAATGAAAAGCTCAACTTTAAGCGCTCCAATGTTAAATAAAGAACATAAAATAAACTTAAAAGTTGTATTTTTTTTGGCCATTTTCGGCAAGCAATTCGGCCATCCACCCTTTTGCAGCGAGTGCATGCAAAACTTTTGTAATTAGGAAGCAATGTCGGTCATTAGTGCGGGAACTGTTGACCAAGAGCGGGGTTAAAGAGGGACAGGGATTCGGGAATGGGCACAAAAAGGCGCCGGCAGTCAAAACAACAATGCAAATGTGCAGTGGGGAAAAACTGCAGAATTTACTTTCAACATGGCGGAAGATGGAATGCACTTTCAAATTTAGAGGGGGAATTTGCCTCGAGATAATTACGAAATTACCTAGGACGGTACCCCAAACTATTTCCTAGAAATATATAAAATATCTTTAAATTATTTTAATGAAAATATATATTATCAAATCCAAAAAATCTATTCAACATAATAATTCAAATCAGTTGTATGCCTTTCTTTGTATACAAGGTATCAGCTTTACTAGTCAACATATTTATAATTACAAAATTAATAATTTTGAATATAATAAATTGAAACCTTTTTAATAAGGATTTTATAACTACTCTTAAGCTTTACTCTCTATTCTAAACTTTAGGCGGAATAGATAAAAGTATAGTGTTTCCTATCGGGCAGCATCGTAATTTAAGTGGCTTAAACTTATCCAATGTGTCCTACTTCAGCTCCATGTCCAAATGCCCAGTTAGCTCGGAACGCCATTGCAACAAAGAAAACCAACCTCTGAGGACATTCGCGACAATGGCATTGAAGATGGCGACCAACAGTTCGGAGTGGATTTGTTCAGGAGTTGGATGGCAGGCACAATTGGACGTGCATCGAGCGTAATTTTAATAAAGTTTGAATGCAAAACTTTCCGATTTGAAATGCGCATAAAAGTTAACTATTTCCGACGGACCAGCCCGGCTGGCTATAGCTGAAAACTGAAAAATCCCGAGCGGCAAAAGCTGAGAATGTGTGGGAAAAAGTTTCCATTTTTGTTTCCCATTGCGGTGATCATACGATGGGATGTGCAGTGGAAATGGCGCGGGCCCACAGAGCCAACCCCTGACAAACAGCGGATGTGACGACGACTGGCCACGCCCACACTGACTGACAGAAGGCGCCTTTGCAGTCGCAGTGGAAGTCTCAGTCGAAGACTCAGGCGCTATCGTCTGGCCATGGCCATAAATTAAAGCCAACAAACCAAGTGCGGAAGCAGATTCACTAGAGGGAAATGGGGGAAAGCGGACAAGTGGACTTTCAGCCATTACATCTTGCCATGGGAATGAGAATGGGTCTGGGAATGGGACTGAGCCTGGAACTGTGACCAAACGGAAGCGCAAGCTGAGCTGCTAAGTAGCCTCGAGCTTCGCTGGCTAACGATCAACTTGTCCAGTCGGAGAAAACTCAGACATCTCTTTAAAAGAAAATTGTCGCCTTGAAACATTGTAATCCTAAACACTTCTTGGGTTTCAGAAAACAAACAATATAGTATATTTTTGATTAAATGATGATATGGTAATCCATATAAATACATATAATATGACTTGATTTTTTTTTTTGGCAGTGAGATGCCCAACAAATTTTTAAAAACCAGATCACCAATTTTTTCATAAGCTTAGGAACAGCGGTTGGAAGTGCTTCAGCACACACTGTTTTGTGGGAAAATTCTCATTTTAGCTTTTTTTTATATTACGAGGTATCTTATCGCCAATCAATCACAAGTTCTTAATAGCGAACATTCTGCGATAATTAGCAGTACATTAGTCGTTAATTCGCTTTAATTCAGTCAAAAATGATTGGTGCTTGGTTTCAGTTATTCCTGCTGGGCACTCTGTGCTCTGGCATTTTTCCAGCACCCTTTAATACCCATTATGAGGAAACAGATCCAGAGCTGACGGCAGGATACTTCCAGGGTGATATGGATGTGGACTACGCCCGGAATGGACAGCTGTCCGAGACACGACGCTGGCCAAAAGCCACAGTTCCGTATAGGATATCTGAGGAGTTTGGTAAGATACGGTTTGGATGACTAATTTACAAATCTAATTTTATTTAAAATTTTACTTTTCAGATGCTCCTCATGTGGAATACATAAAGCTTGGCATGGAATTCATCGAGTATTCGTCTTGTATTCGATTTGTGCCTGCCGATGAAGATGAGGAAAACTATCTTTTTGTGCTTCCGTCCACTTCAGGATGCAGCTCCAAAGTGGGCTATCAGCCAGGAGAAAGAACCGTCAAACTAAAGCCTGGCGCATTGGACACAGGTTGCTTCAAGCTGGGAACCATCCAACACGAACTGCTTCACACTTTGGGATTCCACCATCAGCAGTGCTCTCCGAACCGAGATGAGTTCGTAAAGATCGTGGAGGAGAACATTTCCGAGGGTCACGAGAAGAACTTTGTCAAGTACGAAGAGGACGAGGTGGGGGACTTCGATCAGCCCTATGACTACGGAAGCATTCTACACTACAGCTCCTTGGCATTTTCCATAAATGGTGAAGCGACAATTGTGGCCCTGAATCCAGAGGGTCAGGAGCAAATGGGCCAGCGCTTGATGATGAGTGATACCGATGTCAAACGACTCAATACCATGTACAAGTGTCCGATTCAATTGTAAAAATACCAATAAACTTCAAGGTCAAAAAGGCCTATCAATTTTATAAACCGCTTGAAATTCATTTTTGTTTTGTACAATAAAACTCTCAGTCATTGACTTTTGCCCCCGTTTTTTATCATTTGGCCTAACAACGGAAATAATACGCTCTGCGATAAGCGATTATTAAACATTCTATTCTGTAACCGTCTTAACTGATTGATTTCATCACTTAGGTCAAATAAATAAGTATATATTAACATTAAGAAAAGTACCCAATAAGTTGATGATAAGGAAATGGCAAGTACCTAATTCAACCCAAATTTTTTAGCTCTGCATTTTCCAAACAAATGAAAGGCCGAAACTTGGCGCTCTTTCATCGAAACACGAACATAGCCGCATCAGCTGATTAGATAATAAAAAAAACGCTTATCTTATCTGCAGTGGAAGCGTAGAGCACAAGACGAGCATATTAATAATCGGATGAAATTTGTTCTTTAATATTTTGACGGAACCCAGTTAAAGTAAGGTAACCCACCACTGGAAAGCAGCTCAACTGTTAGTCATGAAGTGAGTGGAGAGACGAGTTTTGGACACTCATTCAGTCCAGAACTACCAAGCATTCCCAAACCAACCATCTCGAAAATGGCGATGAAGTGTAATTGAGAAGATTCCTTCCAATAGTTGCAAATAGTATTTGAACTCAGCCTATGGCCCTGCAATGTGTTACAAAACCCAAAATGTGGCTGGGTCTTAAGCAGATCCTTCTCTACGTAGGCCTGTTGCTCTGTGTTCTTCTGCAGGTCTGCAGGAGCAAGACCCAGTCGCAGATGTTTTGCCCCACTGTTTGCCACTGTGATCTACACGCCCAGCGCAATCGCGCAGTATGCAGGTGAGTTGTCATCGGATTTGGGGAATTAATTCGGTTGAGTTATATTGTATATACTTCTTTGTGCAGCGCAAAGCGCTTGATTAGCGCCAATATAGAAATTCCCACAACGGTTGAGCTGTTGGACCTGAGCTACAATGATATAACCACCATTGACGATGACTCCTTTAAAGTAAGTTATCAAATAGAAACTAATAGTGATACAAATGTTTTTGTTTTCCACGATTTCGTAGACAACTAATCCGTTACAAAAATTATTATTGTTTACTCAATTGTGATTTCCTGCAGACCACCATACATCTGCTCAATCTTACGTTGGCCCACAACGCCATTCACACACTTTATGGGGATGCCTTTGTGGAGTTGACCAGACTACGCTACTTGGATCTTTCGTACAATCGCCTGGAACAGATCGATGAACATATCCTGGAATCTAATAATCAACTGATCCACCTCAATCTGGAAGGCAACAAATTGTCCACTCTGGGAAAAGGACCTATTTTAAGAAGTCCATCCCTTCGCTCTCTCAATCTGCGCAACTCGCAGGTAAATCAACTTGGAACCCAGCTTCTGAGTGCCCTGCCTCAATTGCGCCAACTGGATTTGGCACAGAATCTACTGTTAACCCTAAGTCCCGGGGATTTCCATGCCCCCCGCAATTTGGCGTCACTGAATGTTGAGGAAAATCCGTTCAACTGCGATCGGTCTCTGGCCAAAGTGGCCACTGGATTGCGACAGCGCGGAGTGGCCATTTTCATGAGCATCTGCATGGAAGAGGAGGTTCAGGATCAGCAGGAGGATGCGGAAGCTGTGAATTTTCCCATTAAAAACGAGAAGTTCGAAAGCATGGAGTACTTGGAGCCCAGCACCCGAGGACCCCAATCCGTGCTGTCCATCTGGCGGGATCTGGACTCCAGTGAGGTGCAGAACAGCGAGCAGGACGACGAGAAGATGTCATCCCTTAGTGATGTGTGTGAGGTTAGTCGGGAGAAACTGTGCCTAAGATACCGCATTTGCTTGGAGCGTGTGAGTCATGAACTCCTGGCTGGCGGAAACACCCAATTGGAAGATGAAATCATACGCACGCACACCTACGATGAGGATGATTTGAAGCTGGCCTTTGTGGTGGGCGGTGCCACGGGCGTTTGCATGGTCATCTTCATCATTACCTTTGCCCTGTGCCTCAAGAGTTGCTGTGAGATGCGCAAAAAGAAAAGCAACCCGGAAGTGGCTACTGGCGATTCAGGTAGGTCTGCTCAATTAGATCGATGACCAATATTTGATGGAGTTCTTCCTTGTTTGTTTCCCCCAGCTCTTTTGAACCCTTCGCAGGATAGCCTTCCCACTATCCACACCTGGTCACCACAGCGTACGCGCAACCCCAGGCGCTCTAATCCCCAGCGTCCTCGTAGTACTCCATCGCATGCAGTGGTTCGACAACCCTACGGACCGCAGGACAACTTTGTGTCCCGGCTCTTTGGTCGTCCGGCCCGCAGTCAGTACTACCGGACCATCAATCAGAATACGGCCACCCTCATAAGGCGCCTCAGTCGGAGTAACCTCTTCACCAGTCGCGACCGGGAACCGAGTTCCCCAGCCGAACCTCCTACTTCTACGGCCAGATTCTACACGGATGTGATTGAAAGTGTGGCGATACGACCGGAGACTCCGCCTCCAAACTACGGCGATGTGGTGGTCATCGAGAATTGTGATAACAAGTGAAGGAAGTATCTTATTAATATAGCCAAACATTCGTATTAGGTGAAAGTAATCTAAGTTATCGCTCTTCTCGACCTCAATTATTTTCTATTCATATCTATATGAGGTAATTACAAATTTAAATTGTCTAAATATTAAATGTCATATTTCAAATCAATTATTCCAGCTGTCATAGTTGCTTACTAAATATTTATTTAGAAGTAAACTGACCAAGCTGTTTTTATTGACACATCAAATTATGTTTGTATTCAAAAAATGCATTATTCTACAACAATTTTAAGTACAACATGTAATGCACTTAGCCCCCACGCGATATTTTAGAGAGCCCACAACATGGCGGCCAAAATGCCCTTGAAAACTTCAATGTTTCCTCATTCTCATCTTACACACAAAAATATCAATTGGGGAATTCCAGCATTTTTGCTTCTCGTTTTGGATAAGCATTACTTTTACAAGACTTGGACTTGCAGCTGCAACAAATCGCAATAAAAACTTTTGACAAAACTATCAAAGTTGGCAACGTTAGGGGGAATGTGGGGATGGGGCATGGCCAACTGTGAAATTGCCACAGGAAAATCCCCGAAAAATTCAAGTAGCAAAAGTTTACACACTCAAATAAATGCTGAAACGCGAAAGAAGATGGGTCCTTTTAGGCCCCCGTCCCCCAATCCTTGCCTGCAGATAAATCGAAAACACCACAAAGGAAAATAAAACCGCACAAAAAATGCCATAAGAATAAAACTCAAAAAAAGAACGACAAACCCAACAATTTGCACTGCAAAGCGGCAAAAGTGTCTCCAAAGAAACAACCACACAACCCCGACCAGATACGGAAAAAGAATAAATATATATAGGGAAAGAAAGAAGGTCCATGTTATGTTGCAATGGGAAAAAAAATCATGTGGCAAAAACGGCATGTGCACTGAACTAAGAGGTATCTTCAAACAATTTAATAAAAAAATATATATAAACATAATTTATGAATTTATCAAATTGAACATTTACCTATACTAATTGGTTGAAGAACAAATCACTAAAGAATTTTGATTATTTTTGAAATGGTTATTATTGACTGGTATTGCGTCTATATTCAAATTAGAAAAACCTTGTACATTTTATTTTGCATTTTAAAAAATCTTTTTACAGCATTTTCCCGGACTAAACGGCATTCGAAATCATTGTGGGTTTTCCTTTAATTCATTCTCCATTTGCCAGATCACTTGTGAAGCAAATTTGCTGCGCGGCATCTTTGTGGGTTCTGTTGTTAAGTGTTTGTCTAGCTGTCTATCCATCTATCCAAACGTATCTGTGTTTTGTGGTGCCAACTTTCATTGCACTGAGCCCGGCGCTGCAGCACGCTGTGGTGCACAAAAGTTAACGTATCCTGGGACCAAAGTTGCGTTGTCAACAACCAAAACGCAGGAAAAAAGCGGATTTGGGAAAAGAGCTGTGGGGAAATGAGGAGCCCAAATCGAGGAAGCTGGGCAAAAAAAATGCTCGCACCAGGAGGGCTGAGGAAGCAGAGTTGCAGAGCGTGAAAAAATATCTAAATCCAACATTAATGAAAAACTTTTTGCATAATCCACGATGAAGCTGGCGGTGGCAAAAGCAGCAAACCAAAATCAAACCCCCATTTCCCCCAAAGGAAATGCAGCCAAGCGGAGTAGGAACTCCCCATCGAGTGAATAAAATGCAATATAAGAGGGCCAGGATAACAAAGCAACAGATTCCGCCGGGAGGTGGTGGTTGAATGGGATTTTTGAGGCATTGAAGGACATGGCAAGCGGCTTAAAAGGTGCTGAAGGTTACCCCGAAAGAAAGAAGTAAGTGATGAGATGGCTCAGACTTTAGGGTTCTAGAGGCGAAAGTTGCACTAAATCTAAGCCATGGTTCGAAAACCTATGGAGCTCGATATGAAAGGGAATTGGCGTAAGAAAAACTGATTGGAAAATGGTTGAGAGTAGATCAAAGGGGTGAGGTGTCCTTTGAAAACAAGCCTTTACGACCGGTCGGGTCATTTTCCTTGGCTATTAATTTCAAGGTATTACCTACATTAAGGTTATTTTATTGCTTAGATTTATTTTCGGTCACATAGCTTTATAACTTTAGATAATATTAATATGTTTTATCATGTGTTTCAATTGACACCACCCCAATTTTTTAAAAACTCATTCAGTACAAATCACGTTTCCGCTTTCCAAATGCACTGCCATTAGTCTGTACATCTCTATTTCATAAGTTTCAGTTACTTGTGATTTGTTTATGGAGTGTTAAGCGCTACATGGCTATTTGCCAGCACTTTTCCCACTGCAGAGTAAATAAATTAAATTCGTATTTGCTGGCATTCGGTGCGGCGCATTTAGCCCCTGGGTTCGGTGTAAAACTTTCACGAGGTGCCGGACATGGTCGCCGTGTCCCCTGCAACTTTCTATCTATCCTCTGCCGACTGCTTGCCGTGCTCATGCTAATTGCTTTGCTAACAACTCGCAGCAACAACAACAGCAGGAACTTGGACTTGCACTGACAATAAGAGGGCAGAAAGCGCAGCTACGACAATAAATATCAGCAGGAACTGGCAAGGAGCTGGCTAAAAGTCCTGGCTACCTTTAATTACGGTTTCGCAGGACACCGGACCACACTTTAGCACACTCACACAAGCTGCTAACTAGTTGCACATGGCCCAGATACACTCATGACACGATTGACCTCTTGGCTTTGGGATGTTGCAGGTGCCACATCCCCAACGCTTCAAGCTACTGAACTCGGCACTGAGAGAAAATCACCTAGGAAGGATACATAATTTTTTTAATTAGAGTTTTGAATAAGTGTTTTAATTATGTATATTTTAATTTTTGTATATTGGAGTAACCTATTCTGTGTGTGAAAAAAGTTTTAAAAGCTGCAGCTTAACTTATAGATACAACAAATTCGGTCTGTTGATTTTCATAATCAATAAATATGACTATATATTTTAGATAAGCTTTCTTTCCGTGTTTCTTCTCCTCTGCTTTATAGAATTTGCACACGAACTTGCGATAATTGCTGGGAAATGAAATAAAAATGCAATTAAACCCAGCGATGTTGCAGAGCAGAGGAGCTGGACCTCGTTGAAATGAGCATTCAATTAAGCGGCAGCCAAGGAGCTGCGAGAGCGTGTCCTGGAATGGGTGTGTCCCGTTTTCGGTGTCCGTCCCTTGGCCTGCCCGTCTGTCAGGGGCATGCACATTTGACGGCGACATCGTCGAGGGCTTTTACTAAATGATTTTTATCTTTATCAAATTAGAAAACGACAACGGCAAGCGGTCCCAGCCGATGCCGCAACCAATCCCAGTCCGAATCCCGATTCCGATCCCTTCGTCACCACTCGGTATCCCTTATCCAGTCAGCCGTGTCTTGGCTGTGTCATAGCAATTAAAACTCTGCCATGCCATTGTGTAGATTACATCGCCGGCGAGTCGGGGCGTTCTTGGTCAATGGACAGATGTTAAATGCTTTGAAGTTTATTTCTAGATATGCACGACTGCCCTCTGAGAATCTATGTGAAAGTATATGAACGAAAATTTATAAAAGTTGGAGGAAAACACATCTGTAGCCTGTCACTATTACCAGATTATGTAAGTGCTAAGTGTAGAAGAATGTTTTCACCTTTAAAATATATGTATATATTCATTATAATTTGATTGTTTTTTTATATATAATATAAACAGGGTTTAAAAGTTCTTTCTCTTGACTATATACATCCCAGCTAACTTCCTGAATAACGTGTGTATTTGTTCGACTCAAAAAAATGAATTCATTTAACAAACAATTGCTACAATTCGTGTCGTTCATACAATTTGAAAATTTATCCCCGGCGACAGTTAATTTTTAATTTACACACAAGCGCATAAAGCCCAGTTCATTGCCTCATTCGGTTTCTTGATGCCGTTTGGCGACTGTTTTCAATTTACATGAACAGGGCACAAAAGGATACACGAGCAGAGGAAACGGGGATGAAGGACTTTCGTCCGTTGGCGGCATTTTGCACAGGTGACAGGTGAGGGTGATTGGTTGGGGATGGGGAGGAAAACCCCTCAAATGTGCCCGGGGGACTTTCGTGTTTTTTCGCTGTTGCTCCAACTTTTCGCCACTCTGCTAAACTTCCACTAAACATTTGCCTTCAATTTTGTGCTTCTATTTTTTTGCCCACCATCAACTTGTTTGGCAGTTGGCTGTCGTTTCTGTTGCTTTTTCTGTGGCTGTCTCTCCCATAGTCGATGTACTAAACATTTTTTAATGGCTTGTTTTGTGGCCCAAAGTTGTTGACTGGTTGACTAGCCGGCAACCTTTTAATGAGTTTGTTTCCTTCCAGAGGGCTGAAGAGGGGAAGCTGTTTTTATTATTATTCATGGCTTCATTAATATTTTTCAACTCTACGTTTTCTTTTAAAACAAAAGTAAAAAATACACGTACAGAAATCGTTAATTATGGAAGGATTTTAAATTGTAATTAAGAAAAAATTGTCTATAAACTATACCTAAATGCAGTTCGATATATAAAAATATAACAAAGCTTTTTTTTAAACTGTAAAATCAAACTCCAGGAAGTTTAGCCCTTTTCGCATTAACCTCTAAGTGCAACACGGCTCATTAGCTTCCATTTTACATCATTCCACCATTTTGTTTGCGCAATTTCATAAGCAATTGTGCACTGCATTGCGCTGCGCCTAAATGTATGCAGCACACACAAGAGATGCTAATGTATGCCAAACACACACGCGGAACGCACACCCTCGCATATTTCCGATTTTCAAAATGGACGCAAACGAAGTTGCCGCTCACAAAAGCACGCAAGTTGCCTCTGTGCTCGGCTTTGCATTCTTCCTTTACTTTCCTTGGTCCTGGCGATATGTGGAGAAAGTTTTTCGCACTCTACAACTTTTCCCTCTCTGAACGCTTGAGAAGAACTGAATTATTTCTTGATTTCAAGCGTGGATTGTGAAGAGTAAGTCAGTTAAACGATAGGGTCAAAATTAAATATGAAATTAATATATTCCACAAATATGTAATTATTTACCACTATTATTTCTAATTAATTTTTTTGACAAAAACAGAAGGGCAAGTGTTTGTTTGACTTGTATGATTTGCAGTTAGTTTCCCAAGGATGTCTGTTTGATGGAAATGAAAAACTGGAAAGCTGTGCTCCTGCTGAAGTGTGTGTGAAGTTTGTAAAGTAGTTCCCAGCTTGATTGCTATGCATCATAAATCCATGACCGCATACCCTGAAGCTGAAAGCGAACTCTTTGGGCCAGGTCAAGTAGACAAAGTGGTCAAGTGGGTGATTAGCCTTTAATTTGAGGCCCTTTGTTAATTAAGATCCAGTGATCCCGCCGGGTCATCAGGCATGGATTGCTGGCAGTTGTTGGCCACTAAAAGCACTTGGTCCCCGCTCAGGGACAAAAGTAATTATACGGCCAGGGGTTTGTCCGATGTCCATTCAATTTTCGCCCTCATATCAGGGCGGGGGCGTGGCAGTTGTGTGCTAATTTCCGGTGCTCATATTTGGCAGACAGTCACGCCCACTTACACAGCGACAGCAGCAACAAATTGCACCACATCCTGCGACGATGTCGATGACGTTGGTCAATGTTAATGATGACCATGACGACAGCGGTGGCCAGACGATGGGTGCAGAGAAATTCCATTGCAGTCTCCACGGCGCAAAAATACAAACAACCATAAACCAAGGAAAACAACAACCAACTGCTGACAGACATGTCAGGCATAACACCCTAAATCTATTATCCCCTCAATATTTACTGACACAAATACTCTCGGGGATCCGAGGTTATTTCTCGAATATTTAAAATCAAGTTCCGTACATGCAATACAGAGAAAACAATTATATCGAATTATAAATGCTTTACATGGTAATTTACATGGTAATTTTAAAAGTGCGTTCTATTTTAATTATTGGCAATTCAAGATAAGTGCATTATAAAATTTTGAAAATATCCCCAATCCTCTTTTTGATTACAGAGCTTAAATTAAGAATTGAAAAACCATTATTCATGAGCAGCATTTTCTGACCAATGCAGAACATTAGGAAAAATCCGTAAAATTGTTTCTAAGCAAACTCTAAAATTGTTCAGATGTTGTTCGAGGGGCTCTTGAGGTTGAATGCCCAAGAGTCGTTGTAAAAACAGCCATCAAATGCTCATTCAATGCGCAGCATTGTCATCGTCCCTCGTCCTTTGTCCTGCTCGTGCGTTATTCTCCGCTGGCCGCTGCTGTCCAGTCAACCGGCGAATGTCCTGTAACCCCTCATGCTCCACCCCATCCTCGGCTCTCTCCTCCCCCCGTAAGTGTTTGCAGCAATCAGTTATGACCCTTTTGTAACAGCAGCAGCAGCAGCACGAGCAACAACCATGCACATTCACATTTCTGGCATCCTTGGCAACTTGCTTGCCCACTTCCTGTGGCGATTGTCAACAGAGAGCGTTGGTTATGTATTTTTTTTTGTCGGTTTTATTCCCGGGAGCCATGACGTTGGCAGCCTCTATAAATCTGCACAAATTGGCAGCCCTGTGGCTGCATTAAAAAATATTTTATAAAAGAGCAAAAGTAAATAAATACAGCGCGAAAAACGAAGGCCAGGCACATGTTGCCATTCAGTTCTTTATGCGGTGTCCTCCCTGGTCTTATTTTTGTCCGAGCATCTGTTTGTTTATTTATGCTTGCAACGTTTATAAATCGCTTTCCAAAAAACGCAACCGGAAGGAGGAGAGCAGAAGGCGAAATCGGTGACTGGCCAAGCGACACATCCTTGCCATCCCTGGCATCCCTACCATCCCCATACCGATTCCGTTCCATTCCCCAAAGGTGACTGCGAACAACGTGGCGTATGCGCGCTGTCCTCGATTGAGTTGTCACGGCTGGCCACCAACCCCGTTACCATCTTGCTTCTGGCTTGTCTTGCTCCGTGCTGACCATACAACTTCATAAATCAGTCGACAAAACCGCATCGGACGTTTTGATGACCTTATTACCTGTCAGCCAGGAGTCGCCATTGCAGAAGCAAAGCTATGTTAAATATTTAAACAATACACCGTGGTGTACACTCAGAAGTCATAAATACATTTTTAATATTCCATAATATAAATACTTTGGAATATGCGTGTAAATGTATTAACTAGCTGTACGTCTCTCTTTAAATTTGTAATTTTACATATTTATTTCAGTTAACAAAAGACTTGAAAGACTTAATGCCCGAAGAAGGTTAACTAGCCCTTTAGGTCCACTGTGCTTCGCTGGTGCACTCGGTGCTTGGCCATTGATTTGGCTCGGGTCAAGTAGAACTTGGTTCCGAGCTCACCTCGTTGCGTTTGGCTCCTGATCGAATCACGCGCCTTCCGTATCGCAAATATTTGCCCACTGGCGATATTTCATTTGCCTCCCCAACTTCGAGGCGGACGACTCATAAATCTTTGAAGGGGCATGGGCTCCAGGACGAGGATGAGAACTGATGGGTCGATGGCAAACGAATGTAATCGGGGGAAAGTTGCCCGTTTTCATTGAGCCAGGTAACCACTGAAGGAGCAATCGTTAGACTGACAAACAGACATCAACATCACGTCGACCGCGGATGAAGGCGGGTGAAAGAGAATCGAAATCAATATTTTCATCAGAATGAAAAATGACCCGGTCAGAAGGGGCTGGGAAAATTGTCCAGCATCCATATAACCACTTGAAGCTACCGTAAGCCATTCTGGACTCACTGAATGAAGTCCGTCTTCTCTGGAGGCTTTGACACTTAAGTTTATTTTATTCCAGTGATTAGCGAAAATAACTCGAACAGCTACGTGAATTTGCAAACGTCGCATAATTGATTAAGCACGGAGAACGAGCGACTTAATCAACGGTGCGAGCAACGTGGCGTATACGCAATGCGAGCAGAAAATATCCTTGAGACGCTGGGCATGCCAATGAAGCTTGAGTTGCTGTGATGAACAAGAGAATTAGATATAAAGGCAAATAGGAATTCAAAATAGGAAAAAAAAACACAAAGACAAAACACAAAAAACAATGAGGGGCATAAAATTGGAAATGGAAGAGGGTGTTCTGGTAAGGACTTTAATAAATGAACAACTCAGATACATGATTCTGGTAAAAATGTAATTTCTAATTTCTTCATTGTTGTTTTATGATTTTTTCATTGCAAAAAAAGATACCTAGTCAAGTTTACTACTTATCATCATTATACAGTAAACTTTTCGCATACTACCTTTCCAGGAATCTGTATTAGTATATCTAGGCTTTGTCCTTATTCCAAACAAATCTATTAGTGTATCTAGGCTTAGTCATATTGACAGTATCCGTTTCTTTATCGTCTCGAGCACCCTCTTGTTGTTTTATCAAGCTTTGTTGCTGCTTTTGGCTGCCGGTGGTGTTGTTATTGTTCCCGTTTTGGGACACACTCTGCTACGTGACACTGACATGGATTTTCGAGTTGTTTGTCGCTGTGTGCGAGTGTGTCTTTCGTTGCCTGCCCGAGGAGGTCCTTAGAGGCAGAGGCACTCGCACACACGTGCTCCCTTATGAGGTGCCGTCCTGCCTACCCGATCATTTGGCATGTTCGTGCCCCAAGACCCACTTGCACTTTGTCAATTCGCAAATCTTTTTGTGCGCCATTCTTTTAGCCGAATTTAGCCGCTGTCTCCGTCATCAAAGGAAGCGCACACACACAGTAAGCGAAAAGTTTACAGAACTAAATTCAAAGGGGAAATCGGGTAGCTTCAGGCATTTGGCGGTGGTTGTGGCTCAAGCATTTTCACAATTGTGCGAGTTAGCTTTGATGAATTCAATTATTCGAGCACAACATCCTGCCGTCTTCAATCTGGTTACAGCTTTTGCCAAAATATTAGTTATCCAATTGTTTCTCACTCGTTAATTATTAAAAGATTACCGCATATATTTATAAATTCGTTATCGCAATTATTTTCGTAATTATATTCGCCTGCCAATTTTGGAGATTTATCAATATATAAAATCCCTATCTAAATAAGCTTGTATTAGGTTAGGAAAGGTGAAATGTCAAATAATTTTGCATAAATAAATAGTAAACAAATGTGGTTTATATTTATAGCTTATTAATTAATGATGCTAAATATTCAATGTAACATTAAAACTAAAATGGCAAACTTTTTGAGGCTATTTTTTCGAACGCAGCTCTAACGCACTGCACGTATTTTGTCTTCGCTCTCGTTCAATGAGTTTGTCCCTGTCGTCGTGCGTAGAAGGAATTGAAATTCCCCCATGTCCTCACGTCCCACGGCCGTCTCAATCTGTAAAGTGAATTTATTTCGACGAAATCGAAAGTTGATTTCACCCATAGCCCCATGGCCGTGTGTGTGTCATTGTGTCGCGCCCCAGAGTACCGTTGTGTGGATGTACCCTTTACCATGTTCTGGTTTCTAGGTTCTTCGTGTGTGGGCGTAACATTAAAGGATTTATCAATTTACGCAATGGAACTTTCGCAGGGCAAACAGGCTATTATTCCGCCAGATTTTTGCCTTATTATATAGTTCAGCGTTGATTGATTAAATTGTTTCCGTGCTCCTGGTTGTTTATATGTTAAGATGGTAAGGAAAAGTTTGGAAAATTCAATGGTCGGGAGCTAAAGGAGTTAAGTAAGTTTGATCCTTGATTGAAATTACCCGTTTGCCATTTAGGGACTTCTGAAACCTCAAAGAGATTTACAGGGCCTAAAATCAGAGCGGTTATAAGTTTAGTTATTGGTAATAAGTAAATTGGCATCAAAATTAGTTATCCGCATGCACATTGAAAACTTTTATATATCGTCGTATAACAGAAGTGTATTACATCACTATATAAAATATTAATTGCACTGTATATATCAAATAAGAATCCTGCAATCCATTAAGCTCCCTTGACTAAGTAATCCCATCAGATCCGTTTGCTAAGCAAAATACATCAAATTAACGCCAGGAGCGCAGTTCCAACCATAAACAAGTGCAATTGCAAATTGCTTTTAGCGGTTAAAGCAACAAAAGCGAAAGCAATCCGCAGAAGCCGCAGCAAAACTGAGCGCAGAATTATGGCTGGCACTGTAGCATTGAGAGCTCTGAGGTCAACATATTATATGCTTTATTAACGACGAGCATCGTAAAAATTGTAAATGGAAAATTCGACTTGGTTTACGATTATATGAAGGAGGATCAGAAGTGTTTACCATTCGATATGCGAACGCAAAATGGCGGAATGCTGTTGCAAATTGGTCGCAAACAATGCAAACAGTTAAAACCAAAATCGAAAAAATTAAATCTCCTGAATTGCAATTAAACGGTTTCATGCATATATGTAAATGCATTGCATAATGCTCAATTGCCGGAATCCTCAGAGCCATGCGAAATGAAATTACAAAATGTAACCATCAGCAGCAACAGATCCCAGTTACCAGCAACCAGGCCAATTGCAATAACAATGAAAACACTGGCCAAACCACTGGGCCAACCCATAACAACAACTATTAAATTAATGTTGAAAACTGAAATCAATTTATTTGTAGAAAATCATGACGCATGAGGACGCACGCGAACGGAGGGATAAGGGTAACGTCGGCTCCCCACACATTATTTAATGAATAAATCAGACTGGCGGGCCAGTGTCGAGCAAAATAAACACGACAAATAACCAAAATCACACAAAATGCAATTGCAGCCGCACACAAAAAAGCCAAGAATTCTTTTTAGTCGTTCTTCAAATTGTTTCCCAATCAAATGCAAACCGTTGGCTTTTTTGCCTGCCGCATGGATTTGTTTAATTCGCATGTCGAGAAAGTAATATAATTTATTTGTATCAACTCATTTTCCATAGTTGCTCTTCTTCTAATTGATTAGTTCCATAATTTTAAATATTGATTTTTTTTTATATATGGGTTATAAAAATAAATTTATGTTCATAACAAGTAGGCGCGCCACCGTGGAGCCCCAAGATTTATTTCAATTTAACTCTTCAAAAAGTACACGTGTTTTATTTATTGGCATATTGTGCATATCTGTATGTAATCAAATTTTGCTAATTCACAAGTAAATTTATTTTTTACAATGATAAATCCAGACGCAGGCATGCCAACGAGTCCCGGGAGCCTTCTAGTTGGCCAATTAAATTCAAATACATAATTGATAAGCGGCTAATTTAACGGCTCGACGCACAGAGCTGAAATGGCAACAATACGGGGCAATAATGACAGGAGTAACAATATGCACGAAGGGTCGAATTAATGACAAGTAACAGGATAACGATTTCAGCACGAACTCAAACACAATGGCAGCCAGCTCAAGCCGAAACTGAAGTCCCAGTCCCACTGACATTTATAGTTTATTTGATTTGAATTTTGTTGACAGTACATAGAGTGCAAATATTCTCCATACTTGCAGGCCCGTTTTGTTTGTCTAAAAAGTTTCTATGTAAAATGGTGTGTGTTTGCGTCGGGCTTATAAATAAGTTAAACAGTTATGCCACATTTAGTTGATTACCAAATTTATAATTTGCGCTTATCCTTGGGAAAGGATCACGTGCCACAAAAACAGACTTCTATATCGCAATTTGGCATTTGATTTGTGTTTGCCATCCGTAATTGCGTAGCGGAAGTGCAGGACGTCATTAATGATGCTTCCTATGCAATGCAATGCATTTTGATGCTTCGTTTGTGGGTGGGTTATGTTTGATAAGGCTGGCGAATGATACACTGGCGCCACCTGCACGGCCATTTCCCTTACCAATTGGCAGCTTTGGAGAAAGCTTTTGGACTAACTTAGCCGGCAGGTGGCGCAGGTGAACAAAAATTACTTCTTAAAATGCTTGTCTTGAGACTTCTTTCCAATTTATATTTATATGGCTAATATTTATAGAAACTAAGAATTTTGACAGAGTCAACACAGCACTAATGTCAATCACTTAACAAAACATTTAAACACAGATGGCTCCACTATCATATCTTATGGCGCCATCTGCATGATGCAACGTACATTTAATCATCGAGGTGGTTTTTAATTTAGTCTTTGATGCAGCACATTAGTTTTCAACAACAAAAACATCCCATCAACAAGAAAAATATCGAAGTTCAATTATTTTATAATACTTTTTGTCATTTATTTCTTCATTCTCTGTTTTCTTATGCACTTTTTCTGTTCCTTCGTTCATATTATGTATTTATAATATTTTTAGTTGTTCGTCTTCCTGTTTAATGTTGAATCTTAACATGGTTTTAATTATATTATTTATGTATACCATTTACTTATAATTTCCAGTTTGTAATTAGAATAATGAGCAAGTTTATATTAATTTATAATTAATTTATGTAAGTATGCGGTTTACTTTGTTATTTTTCCCTTAACAGTTAGACTTTCGCAAATGTGTGTTTATTTTGACTAATGTTAAATAGTTTTTACTTCTTTCAAACTATTACGCAAAATTCTTTGTAGACTTTTCGTACAAAATAACATAAAAAAATTTCTATAGGTGTAAGATGTGCCATTGGTGACCGTATTTAAATGTGAAATTGCTTGTAAAACAAATTAAATTTTTTGTTATCCAAATTTTAAGCTTTTTTGAACAATTTTGATAGTTATTTACCGCCATTTTATGGATCTCTGGAACATACAAAATGTATATGACTTACATGTGGGTACGTATTTATATGTATTCCATACTGTTTTTCTTTTGCATTAAACTTCTATATTTTCAAATCTCATAATGACAAATTTAATGGAACAACAATTTTACAATTTAAAAGTTGCTTTGGGTTTATTTTAGTCTAATTTCAATGTGTGTTCGACAGCAATAACAGAATTTTTACACTGATTAGACTTGATAGGATGACTTTTCTTTCAAATATCTTTTAAGTCCTTAAATGTTTTTGTTTTTAATATTCCATAATTGTATGCTTAGTTGTCAGTTGTTGTCTAATATGTTTCTCGGTCTCAATTTAACTCTCAATCGAAATGAAATTATTAAAAATTAGGGCAAGCAAGGAGCGGCAAATAATGATAAATAAATTTTACGGATTTCTCGTGTGAAGTGAAAGAGATGAATATTCAAGGACATTTTTTATTACATGGTATATATAAGTTTTTTTGGTTTTCGTTTGGTTTCGGATGGCTGTATATAAATATTCCATATAGAAAGATGCTTGTATATAGGGTTTATAGAGAGCAAAAGTGTGTTCATATTTTAATAATAGGTCGTTTTGTTTTTCATTTCTTGTGGTTTTGTTTTTAGCAAAAAGCACGATTTCCAAAAAGCAAAAATCGCATGTCAAAAATTTGATTTAATTCGTAAGTTAATAATGGTAGTTTTAATTATATTTCTTTTGGTTTTCCATTTCATTAAGACCAATAAACATTACTTTGTTTTTTTTTTTCGTGTTTCTCAATATATTCATATTCCTTTAGAAAATTATGGACTACATATACAAACATTCGATTTCCTTATAAAAATAAACAAACATAGAAAATCTTTCAGAACATTGTTACATTATTACATATTCCAGTAGATTTCAATTTCGTTTTATTTATAATTAGTTTTTTATGTGTTTGATATGGAATTTTCGTTTTGCAAAAAGTTGAATACATAAATACTTTTATTACTTTCGAGTTGAAGTTATGCGAAGGAATTGAATGCCATTTTACAGTGGATTTGTGGTGAACAGGAGTGAGTGAGAATGCAGCTGATACCGGAAGATACCGGCAGAGTGGATAAAAAAAAGGGGGAATTGTTTTATAGCGATCTTAACTGTAAGGTGTGTGTATTGTTTTCTGCCTTCGGTGGCCTACCAGGTATTTCCATTTGTCGTTTCCCACACATTCCCGCCCACGCCACTTAAAGTCAGTCAAGGTTCCCAGCCATGCACGCAAACAATCACTAATCATCCAATCATGCACACACTCCAGCTCAGATTACGCATACGCACTGGTGTCTTACCTTCGTACTGCAACACCGTCCAATCCATCGACATTATCAACGTTTAACAAACAGCTCTTATGAGTTACGACTTACAATTGATTAATCGGTTTAGGTTGTATGTTAAATTAGGTTTATTACATATTTACTATATATTAAATATTCTGCTAATATTTCTTCTAATGCTTGTATGATCCTCCTTTCCATGCTCCCTTTCCTGCCGGTGCCGTCGATTAGCCAGCCCTAACTACCTACATTATCTAACCTTCTAATGGGTGTACGAATGTTTGTTCTTTTTTTCCATTTTTTTTGGGTTTCCTCCGCCCTTTTTCAGCTTAAAGCTAAATAGGGGCGCAGAGCGAAACTTTTGAAATTGTGTATGCTTGGTTAATGACTTTCGAGTTAAATGTTTTAGTATATATTTCCTTATATAATCGTATTTTTAGTGTAAGTTAATTAGTAGGTATTGATTTATAAATTGTTTTACTTTGGATTTCATTTTCGTTAAGTATTTGTAATGGAAGACATTTTTTATACAAGTTTAAGACACAGAAAATATTCTTTCTTTATATTTTGTATATGTTTGTAAGTGTTTATTTGTGTTTAAAGTGAATGAGATTGAGTGTAGGTGTGAATATGTAAGTGTTTCATGTAATTTGTTTTTTATATAGTGTTGTTTATTAGTTTGGAAAAGAAATATTTTTTTATTTCAGAACTCTGATAGATATGTAAATTTCTATGTAGACCTAATAAGTTAACAAAAGAAACGCAAAGAACTCACTGTATAGTCTAAAATAATTAGAACGATTACACTAGTTGATTAGGTTTTCGCCATTCGCTTTTTGTTGTATGAATGAGGTTTGTATAAAAATGTATATAAAATAAATTATTATTCCTTCTCCACTTTCTTTTTTTTTTGTTTTGTTTTCTGCAAAACTAATCAAATATTTATATAATAATTAAATTGGTTTTCTTTTGTTCAAATTTGGATGTGAACCATATACATAATTGCCTACATATTTTTCTCTGGTTTTGCTTTTGTTCTTAATGTGCTTTTGTTATTTTTACATTGCTGTCGGGTATTTCAAGTCTTCCATTTGTTCAGTGAATTCGATTTAGTTTGGTTGTAAAATATATAATACTTAATATTTGTGCGTACGCAGTTGAGTGCAAAAGTAACTCCATTTATTTAGTATTTAAGTTGTACGATAAAAAAAACAGGAAAGAAACGAATTATTTTTCGGTAGGAATTTTGCTCATTTTGAATATTTTTGATACTATTTACATAATCCGACTGATTAATGTTTTACCTTCATTATTACATTTATTTAAAGATTTTTGCACTGTTTCTTTAATTTGCTTCTCATATTTAATGATGAAATCAATCAATAATTGTTAAAAAAAAAAAGCTCGTTCTAGAAAGCTTTGGACTAAACAATTATGTTTTAAATGCTTATCGTATTGCACAAATACATACATAATTAATGTTTTGCTATCGTTTTGTCTAATCGTCCTGCAAATTATTGTCTACAAACATAAGGATATAAACTCGATAGTGTTATCGGTATAACGTTGCTCATTTACGAATCTTCTAATAAATATTTGATTTTTCCTCTAACCACTATTAATGGTAAGAGGTTTACTAACAGCTTTCACTTCTACCTCAAATCAACAAACTCAAACTGCGTATTTCTTTCGAAAAGAAATTCTGATCCCCTTTAGGTCTCATCCGCTTTTGCTTTCAACACATATTTAGTGCAAACTTAATTTTCAAAACTCGTTTAGTGCTCATATCACGCATTGGCCAGCACAAAGGTCACTGTCACCATCAAAAGATGAGCCACAATTACCGATCCCGACATGTGCAGCAGAGTGCTGCCACGTCCACACTGCTGGATTTCGATCTCCTCGGGATGATAGTTGATGCACTTTTTGGGGCGCCTTCGGGACTCTTGCTCCTGTCCCTGGCGTCTCGTACTGCAGGCTCCTAGAATTCCACAAAAAAAGGAAATTTAAAAATGATTTCTTTACACACATTCCACTATTACCCACCGATTACGCCCGCCTCCTCCAAGGGCTCAATGTCTAGTTGCTTGGAGCCACATGGACACAAGGTGTCCACCACCAACAGGATCAGGTTGCTGTGCGGGATCTTTTGAACGCTGAAAGGACGCTCGCATCCAGACACATGACAGTTGGTTAATTTACCCTGAAAAAGTGGAGATATTAAAATTTCTTTTTCTTTCTTTACTGATCTTTATTTACCTTAAGCGGATTGTTTTGACCACCCTGATTCAGGCGCTCCGGCTGAAGCATATAGAGATCCGTTCGGAGATCACAACGTCTGGCGTTGTGAGGATCTGGTGAAAATCTCGGTCCAACGTGAGGTTTATGCTGTCTAGGCGGTGGTGTCGTATATTCCTAAATTAAAATTAGAATGAAATTTGTAGATCCCATAAGTTTGCTTTGTAAAGTCAATTTTCTACTTACCACGTCGGCTGTGGTGAAAAATTCGTCCATTTCCTGATCCACCTGCATATTGTATTCGTTTTCATTTCCGAACTCGTATTCATCAGAGTAATTATTGTCCACGAAAACAACATCCTCGTTGTCGTAAGTATACTCCTCCTGCGGCCATGCCCGCAGGGAAGCAGGCATCAGGGACAACCAGGCGGCACTCAGGGCCAAAAGATGATTGAAGAACCAGGAGCCCAGGCGATGTGGTTTCAAAATCCCGCCTGCAGCCGTATATGGATTATCCGCATCGGAGCAGACACCCTGATAATCGTTCACCGTAACTCTCTTGTATATGCGATCCTGGACCAAAGAATCCATAATGGTGCCATCGATCTGTCCAAAGAACTTGCCCGTGTGCTCCATCTCTTCGGATATGATAACAAAGCCACTGTTGTCTAGAACATAGCAATCCAAATTGTCCGAAGCGCATGTTCTCTTGCAGCCAGTCATGCCAGTGCACTAAAAGTATTAAAGTTCGAGCAAAATCCTTAAAACTCATATTGCTTTTATACAGTAGGAGAACACTTACGGCTGAGGTGATGTTTATAAAATGCTTTGCTAAAGAATCGTGCTGAAATTGCAGACCCACAACTCCGGCTGCCGCTTTGTGACCTCGATGCTCCACAAATATGGCATGGGAGGCGGTCACCAGAGTGGCGTTCGACTTAATGGCATAGCCCGAGCCAAATGGTACACTGTACACAAAACTGTCTGGTTCCACAGAATGCTGGTCAATCGCCCTCTTATACCAGGATGTGTCCATGGCTCTAACATTATCTTCGCTAAAGTGACTGTTAAAAAATGGAGTAAGAAACCATTTAAACATTTTCAAATATTATTGAAAATAAATTGTATACTAACGGCTCGGGAGTATCCTCGGGTCGCTTTACATGATCAATCCACCGGAGAAGACCCGATCTCGTAGCAACGAATGAAGTAGCGACCACAAACTTCTGGTATCCTTGCCTATGATTAAACATAAATATATATAAGTTTCGTTGAAATCTTTAAGTTTTAAGTTATTTGGGGCCAGCGCAAGATATTTCTAAGGGATGTTTATTCAAGCCTTCTCCATGTGGCTGGTCCTCTAAAGCGATTGCATTTTTTATTCTACTCCAACTTTAACCAAATTACTCTTCAATTTACCTCTTTAGGATTGCCATCAATGTGGCGATGGGACTATAAAAATTATTATTATAAGAGTGGTGCATATCAGTTTAAATTGCATTTTTTTAAACAAACATTTTCAAATTATTTGCGGTAGGGAAAAATATTTTGCATTATGGTTATTCAGGTGAGACAGTGCAGAGATTTAGCAAAACAGAAAAAGTGTTTGCCATTAAAGAAATAGAGTGAGGAAAATATATGCGGAGAGAAAATGGTTTTGGTGCTTTAGTAATATGTTTAACAAAAAAGTAAGAGAACGTTCTTAAACTTTTAAATAAAATGTAAATACAAAAATTGTTTTAAGACTGCTCCTAAAACTAATAATAATAAATGACTTGCACAAGCTTATTTGATATAAACCAAAAATTGGATAGTGCAAATAAAAATATGTGGTTTGTCAAAACAAAAATTAAATAAAAAAGTATCTATATTCCATTCAAACTTACTGCTTATCCTCCTTGCCGCTGGAGGATCCAGTCGTGTTCCTATCGAGTCCATCAGTTACCATGGCATCGCGCACCAAGCTCTGGAGGAGGGCTCGATCGCAAAAGTAAGGCTCAGCCTTGCGAGATCCCTGAGAGCTTTGGTGCTGCGATCCAAAGTGGCTCGATCCGGGCGCATTGCCGTTGGAGCCACTGTGCATGTTGTGATGTGGCTGCGGCGACTTGGGTCGAACCTGATTGAGGAAAAGGTTTTCCGTAGTTAGTGCTTGGATAGCCACCATGAGAGAATCCATTCTCCCGAGTCAGATTTCTTACCGACATCCACTTCCAACCGGGGCGTCCAGCGCGAGACAGAAAATGCAATACCTGCTCCTCTGGCGATCCGAAGCTGGGCTCTTGATCGCGCGGAGAGTACTCGCCGGAGCTCTCCCTTTCCTTCTCCAGGTCACTGACGCTATTGTACTCACAATACACCCAGTCGGGATGTACGCGCCAGTTTTCTCCCTTAAAGTATTCGGTAACTGAAAAGATAGATACAAGTGGCTTAGAAGGAATAATTAAAGGGTATTCCAGGAAAAACTAACCATTGTTACGCGAATGGCGAATCTCCTGCTGGGAGACAAACTCATGGCTACCGTATTTCTCCGGGAGCACAATAGCCAGGGTAAATGGTGTATCCTCGATGGGGCCGTAGAAGTATCGATGCGTCCTGGTGGAAACCCTTTTCGAGTCATCGTAATGGTTCATCACCGTGAACTCCGTCTCCCCCTCCTTGGGTTTTATCATGTCACCGCGCATCTTATTAAAAATACATAAAATTTCGTAAAATCGAAATGCAAACGAAAATATTAAAATATTTATATTATTACTCACCTCATTTAAAAGGTTCTTATTAATTTCAATGGGCTCGTTATTATTGCCGAACTCCGTCTCCGGCAGTTCCAACTCCGTAATGTCGACCGAGGCGTACTTGGGCTTCAGCTGGTCGATGTACTGGTTGGCATCGCCTAAGGGACGCAAATCAGGGTGGTAGAGCACCCTTCCGTTGTTATCTACGATAAACGAATAGCCATTCGGTCCCAGCTTGTGTTGGGGGATCACCTTGCGGATCTCCTCGATGGGCACATCGGTGCCCACCACGCCCAGCAGATTGGCAACGCGCACCGAATGGTTCCGTCTATCGAAGACCGGAGTTGAAACTGTCGTCACCAGGCGGCGTTGGTACTCCGAATCGCGGCCAAGTCCTCCGGACTTACCGGCCACAAACACCGGACTCCAGTGGACCGGATGGTCCGCCTGGTACATGATCATTGGACGAGCCATTACCAGGGCATAGTCAATCACCTTGCGGCGGGCCTCATCGTAATCGTTGATCTGGACGAAGAATCCCTTGTTCGAGCAGGCCATGTCGTGGAGATTACTCCTGCTTCCGGAATCGCTGCCAATCAGGTATGTAAATATTCGGACGGGCATGTGTGGCCAATTGTACTGCTTAATAACATCCTTGTGCGACTCCGATGTGCTTTCCGTGATTAACATGATGGCCTGATTGCACTGACTCCCAGCCCCCGATTGATTGTACTGAAATAGGGAACTCGTTCATTTACTATAACCACGTATATACCAAGCGTTTACCTTGTGCAGCAAACTGAAAGCGTACTCCAGACCCGCCGTAAAGTTGGCCGTATCCTGCAGCTTGATGGCCTTTACTGCGGACTTGATCTCCTGGATGTTGTCGGGCGTGGCCCGAACCATGCGGTCCTTAAAACACGGCACTGGGGTTTTTACCACCTCCGAGAAGGTAATGAGGTTAACGAAATCATCTTCACCAAGGGTGTCCAATATGTTAAAGGCGGTGGCCATCCCCAGGTCAAAGGACTTCTCTGTCATGCTCGACGAGGCATCCAAAAGAATCATCTAATTGGGAGATGTCACAAGTCCAATCAGTGATTTATTAAATTTTACTTTACTAAACATAAGCTTTAATTATATAATTAATTATATAAATTATATAAAATAAGAATCGATATAACAAAACGTAAAAAAAAAATGGTTGTCTTCCCGATTAAGATTATGGAAAGCTAAATATTTAATAAATAACCAATCATATTAGTATCAAAATATAATAATAATAAATATAATTTTTTAGTTTTTGTAACCTAGGCTATTACGGGGGTAGCAGAATATATACTCACAATGTCCTTGGGCGACGAGGCGGCCTGGACGAACCAATTGTGCGTGCGGAAGTCGTGGATGAGCTTGCTGCCCTTGGAGCCCTCCGGGGGCCAGGCGGTGCCCGGGAAGCGGCGCAGAAAGCCTGTGGAGGAGCCGAAGTATTGCCACGACAATGCCGGATCTTGCTCTAAGTTGTTCTGGAACAGCGGATCCAAATGGCCGCTCCACTGCAGCGCCGACTTCACGTCCGGCTCATCCAAGTCGACGCCGTGCGGGACCAGAATCGAGCTTAGACTGAGATTGACCGGCAGACGCTCGAAGCGCCGCATGAACCGGATGTCCATGTGGCGGGCTCCGTCCGCCAGCTTGCCATCGGCATTGTATTCGTTGATCCGCCGGGCATCGTAGTGCTGCTGTCCGCCCATCGGCGATTCCGCCTGCCCCTGGCCCTCCAGCTCCGACAGAGCAGCTTGCTCGGCGGAGTCCATCAGGCGCTGAAAAAAAAAGAAGTTGTTTGGTTTCAGTCACTGTCATCAATCTGCTTAAATATATACCTAGGGGATGGGGAATAGGGGCAAGTTGCAAAACTTTCCGCGCTTTATGCAATTTATTCTTTTCGCTACGACTTAAATTGCACAAAGCACTGGAGTTTGCTTGGCTTCATTTCGCCTTCTTTTTTGCAAACTTTTAGTTCGAGCTGGTTGTGTATGTGAAGTTTAATTCAAAGCGCTAAGTTATCTGCGCGGAAATACCATTCCTGCACAGTGCTCGGTAAGCAGCTCAAATTATGCCACATTTTGATACACAAACTTCTTAAATTAATGGTGTATACTTTTGCTATATCTAAATCAATTTTTAGAACCATCATATGCTAACTATAAATTTCAGAGTGATTTTATGATCGCATACCAGGCAACCACCCAGACGAAATCCAACAAATTACTGAGCTGCTGCAAAGGATTTAGCCAAGTTAAGGCACAAATTATCTTCACAGATTTCACTTGGTGCCCACAGTATGCATTTTCATAAGACGCAAACAAGAACTTTAGCTGCAGCGAAATTAGACCCAGTGGGGGCAGATCCCTGCTCCGAAGGAGGACAAACACCTGCAGTTATAGACACCACTGGGGATGGGCCACGCCCCTGCCAATCCCACACTCCCACTCCCGGGAAAATAAGGATAGGGAATGAGAACTTGGTTGCACCTGAAGATGCTGCAGTGGCTGCCGAGCTAAGCTGCATGTGGGTGCATTGAAATAGTTCAACTACTTTTGCACAATGGGGACGCAGAGCAGGAAAATAAAATAAAAATGCTTGAGCTCTGGTGTTCTCGGGGGCATGGGAACAACCAGTCCGAGTCTGAAGAAGATTTCAATGTAAATTGGCTGCCGTTGGGCAAACGCTGGTGCCACGGGAATGTGTCAGCGGCTTAGACAAATGGCAAGGGTTGGTATTGGGGAAAGAATGCCAGATAGAACGGGGGTAGTGCCGGTTTGGTGGTGGGATAGAAAGTTGTTGTGAAAACTTCTTTCCAGGTGGGGAGCGCCAACTCTCAAAGTTATTTGCACATTTTCCGAGAGCTCGAATTAGTTAAGGAGTCTTAAAGTTTGCCCAAAAAGGTGTTGAGTAGCGAGCTAGTTAGGGCATTAAATAATAAACACTGCAAAAGTGAGTCAATAGAAAGGAGCACACTGGTGGTAAGTGGCAAGGAAGTTTCTATCGGATTTCGAGTCTTTGGTCGGCTGCAACCAACTGAAAGTTGGTTTCAATGGCTAAAGGGCGGTAAAAAATAGCACAAGTTGCTTCAAAGTAGTTATTCAATTGGGCCAACTCCGATGATGGCTAAAACTACCTGGAATATAGTATGAGAAGTAACATAAAAACTTTTAAATTGCATTCTAAATGTATTAATACTATATGACTCGAAATTCTGAAAATGGGTAATGTGAAAAGTCCACCCCATTTATGCAACTTAAAAGATGTGTACAAAGAAATCATTGCATCATGAATGGCACTCTCCAAGATGTCATTCATCTGAACCCCTAGTTATTTGCGCCGACCAACAATGTCATACCCATGTAAATAATTGCCAACATGCGTAGTCGCTTTGTCTAATACAACTCGGGATGGAACATGGCAAAGTTCAGCAGACAAAACATGGCCGTGTATTATAAAATATTTGTTGTAAATTTTTTCTCCAACAATATTATGCACTTATGCAAAGGTCGAGAAATGCACAGGAAGGGGGCTGAAAAATAAAAAAAAAAAAGTAGAAGGTGTCTGTGTGGCGAAAAGGGTTGCATATATGGATGGAACGGGTGGGACTTTGGCTTGGAGACCCGACCCTGAGCAATGCCCTCTCGCGCACGATTCTTAGTTGACACCAGCTGGCTTCCCTGTCGCTCGTCTGTGCAGCTGTCGACATCTTAACATTCAAAAGCCAACAATGACAACGCCAAAGATGGCTGCGAATGAGTATGGGTATGAGTATGGGAATGGGTCTGAGTCTGGGTCTGGAACCGGGTCTAGAAGACCGAGAACGAGACTGAGACCGAGACCGAGGAGACCTGCTCGAATGTCAGCGGTGCAGTGTCTGGGTGGTGCCGGAATTAGCAAAATGCAGCCACTTGCACGCAATTTGTTCGCCAGAAGTATAAGTCTCTGGGCGTTGGCTGGAGCAACAGCCTGAAAGTGTGCTGTGTGCAAAAAACTGAGCGCTGGCTGGTTGGGAAAAGACGAATACGCGTTGACCATTTGCCAAGTGAAAAGCCAGATCCAGCCGAATGATTTTTCACTCCAGTTTTTTCTTCCCTCACTGGATAATGCGAGATATGTGTTTAAGCCACCCTTCGCTTCCCTTCCCCTCCCTAACCCACGACCTTATTCAGCGAATTTTTCTCCAATATATTTGCCATCTGAATGGACGTGCCAAATGTTGAAGCAATAAGTTGTGCAGCCGAAAAAGAAATTTATATTACGTTTTAATATGAGTTCACCTAAATATTTAAAGAACGCGGTGGTGCCAGTGTCGGATGTTCTTTGAATGAAAGCCCCTGATTAGTATAAGTAGACCAGTGGAAAAGAAAAATAAACTGGCTGACATCAAGTGGGTGGCACCTGTTCTGCTGCTACCTGACCTCTTCAAGTCGACTCTGTTCTGCTTCGGTCTGTCTGTCCTGGCCAAATCTGTTGGGTATTTTTAGCCACAAATGCGACTGGATGACTGGGCTCCGACGACACATTCACACATTCATTTGATGCTTTCTACTTTGGGGATTATAAACACTTTTCCCCCAGCCAAAGTGCAACTTAGCATTGTGGATTTCTCCCTTATTCCAGGGTAGAACTAGTCTTTGGAGTAAGTGCTGTGAGCTGCGTAACGTTCTCGAAAGAAACACGGCATTAAGACGGACGGACATTGCCAGATCGATTTGGATATTGATCCTGATCAAGTAAATATATATACTTTATGTGGTTGGATACACTTCTTCCTACCTGTTTTTCATACCATTCAACGAACTATAAAACTATATATAAAACTTCATATAAAAACTAGTAAAGTATTCAGCTTTTAAGCCACTTTATGCTGAGTCATGTTCGCCAGTATTGAATGTCAGGATCCGTAAATCTATCCCAAGTGCAATTACAACATTGAGTAAGTGTCAAGAAATTTTGGTGCTGCCATTCTGAAGATTCTTTTCTCTCTCGTCTTTTTTAGTTGAAGGAAAATGCTTTTAGTGTAAAGACTTTTTTTGCAGCGTTGTTGCATGTTTCTATTTAAAAATCCCAAACAGCCTTCCAATATACTCAATACACATAGACATACCCACTTGCCCTCCATCTAGCAATCCATCTCTCTCGCTCTAGCTGCTCCTGCCCTCTCGCTTGCACAATGTCAACGTCAAAGTGCAAGTGGCATTATGGCAAAGAAGTCAACATCGCACAGGATGTGGGAGTGGACGGGTGTGTTTGGGTAGTGGGTGGTGTGGCTAAAAGGAAAACGAACCAAACAGAGACACTGTGCAAAAAAGGATTCACCATTGGCCACCCAAATAAAAGGCAAGAGATGAAAATATTTTTGTCAAGTAATTATGTGAGGTGAGGAATAAAGGATTCGATAAACATATAAGTCAAATAATTATATGATTTTACTGTATTATATATATAAATAAATTAAAATATAATTAAATAAGTTAAAAAGTAAGACAATTTTATAATTCGCCATTATCAACCAAGGACATCATCACATCAATCCGGAAAATGGCCAAACTGCCAGCTCTGTTCGAAAATGAATGGCACACAGTGCAGGGGGCGTGGCACAGCCTTTTTTCAGCCATTAAATGCAATTTTAAAGTCAATTTTAGCTTGCAAACGAATGCAAATAAATGCTGTCAGCGACAGGACGCGATTAGTGGGAGTACAGTGGGGGTGGTGCAGGAAAAAGCGAGGTCCTTAAAGGCTTCAGGTTGCACTGGCAGTGGCACTGGCAACAGCTCAGTTAAAACGGCATTGACAGGCGTTGATAGATATCGAATTAGCAACGGCGATTGCCATTTGTCTGCGTACAAATTATTACGCATACGCCTCCGAACAAAGTGGAAAATGAGATGCGTGCGTGCATGTGTGCGTACGAGTATTTGCGGCATCTGCAGTTCCCTTTATGTTTACAGGCAATTAGCATTTAAATGCCGCACCAAACAAAGGGCAACTGCAGGTGCCCAACCGAGTGATGCGATGCGATGTGATGCGGTGCGGTGCAAGGCCAATGGTGGCAATGGGGCATGGGAAAGACGGAGGGTGCACATATAGGTCTGGCATAATAACGTCGATGGAGGTTGATGCCGAGCCGAAGGGCAGGGGCAGGGCCAGGGACCTGCAGGTGCTCGGCTGGTCGCGCTCGAGTTGCTTTTCATTATTTTTCATGTTCGACATGAGCGCAAATTGTCGACGGCAGGCAAAGGGGTCCAGTGGGGCTCCAAATACTATAGCACTTAGTACGCAGATTCCAGCCAGAAACGATTTAAGTACCATAGACTGTGCTCCCAACGAGGTGCGTCTGGGAATATCACTTTGAGTGAAATACCCAACGCCTTAGCAAAGGCACATTTAAATTTGGAAGCAATCCATTTTTAATGTTTTCCTCCTGGCAATGAGTCGAATAATTAAAACACTATCATAATATTTTTCGTAATATACAGTTCAAACATTATAAAAGTTTAATCAAGAGTGATTTGACGTATAATGCACGCGTTTTTGTAATCACGTGTGGGGAATTAAATTTTATATTGGGCATTTTTACGACTTATCAATATGAATTATCAATGAGAAAAGTAAATATTTTGAATGTTTAATAAACCAAAAAACAGATTTAAATTGTATATTTTGATTTTTATTGCGGGATATAATAATAACATATGTATGCATGCAAAATTCTTTTAAAAATTATCGCGTTTGTTCAACATTCCACCTGCATTAGCAGTTGTTTATCGACTGTCACAGAAATTCCAATTTGAATACGTTGTACATATTATATATAATATAATATAATATATAAAACTAGTTTTCATATTAGGTTGTGTTATCCACGTTGATGCTGCCGATTTACACAGTCGAGGTGGCTTTGAATATTATTTACGTCGATCACCAGGTTTCCATTTTTGCTATAAAATCCACTGCCACATCCTTGAGGAGCAGCCATGCAGCATCCCACAATAAGGCAGCCAATTAGCAAGAGTAAAACGAAGGTTCGCGAATCCATTTCAATGCGTTCTGTTTGTTGCGATTAGCAAAGTGATACTGTTCAACCATATCAGCTTTGAACCCAGAGTATATACGATTTTATTCCAATCGGGAGATTCCCAGAATCAAATGCCACGTAATACAAAGTATTTATTATAGCAGATCTCTCCGAGCTCAAAACACGTTGCTTATGGAAGGGAAATCCAGTACGAATAAATTGCTTTATTAAGTTAGTTGTATTAAGAGGTCTACAAAGATATTTTCCTCTAAGCCAACTAACTTCCCCTCAAACAACGCCTCTGGCATACTGAGCTTGTCCGTCAGCTTTAAGCCAATAGTTTATAAACCGGTAAAGTGGGCATCGCCCAGAAGCTATTTCCACCTATCTCTTATGTAGCATAGCAAATGCACATGTTGCATTTCTGGAAAAACCAAGAAATTGCATTGATTTCTTATTCCCGTGATGATGGCAAAGTTGAATCTGCACATTTCAGTTTAAACCTAAATTGTATTTGGGTTAATGCCTACTTTTATTTATATTCAAATTTAATTATTATATTATACATTTAATATTAATTATTAGATAACTTCTGACTGTATTCAATATAATCAATATAATTTAATCACGGGTATACGAATACATGAGCTTAAGTATAAGCTCCGAGAAATGGTGACTGTTTATGATGCTGTCACGTCCGTCGTTGTTTTTCTTGTAGGTTAATTATTAATTAATGATGCTTCGTATGCGTTTTTCTTATGGGCCAAGGGGAGAAATTTTGGAAAAATCTGCCCGCTGTCCGCAAGAAAATTATTGTTGAACCAAACAAGCCAAAACAAAAACCTCACAGAAAACAAATTTAATCGATATAATGACGAAATCATAAAAAGAAAGCCCCCATTAGGGGCTCAGGAGGAAAGTTTCCAGCAGACGAATTGCCTGACATCGAAGACGAATGACTAAACGCAGAGAAAGGAGCTGGAAGAAGTGTGGATACATATAAGCTTGACAGCATGAGCAACATATAAAACTACGTTCTCTTACACTTTTGCCTCACAAAAAGACATAAATAAACTCGAAGAATCGGTAATCATAAATAATTATAAATATATACATACGTTCATATTTATGCGATAAGGCTAAGATTCTTTTTCATCTCATCAATAAGTGCTCAGAACATTCTGCTTTCAGTTTATTTCTCGACGTAGACTTGAATGGATTCAATGTACGGAATTATTGCAATAGTGTCGCTAATCCTGGTCGCTGGTCAAGTCCAGGCACAGGGCCAAAGTTGCGGTGGATCAGATAATCACCATTGCGTCGCGCGTCATATGTGCAAGAACCAAATTGATTTTCGAATGGCAATGTCATACCGCAACCTAGGATGTGTTTCCACTGGGATTTGCTGCCCCAAGAACCGAACAGTAAGCATTACAATTTATTGGGACAAAAAGTATGGAGGTTTTTTTTAAATGCACGGCTAATTAAACCCGTGTTACTTGTAGAGTAAATGAGTAATTGATTCGTTGAAAAGTATGTAAGAAGGAAGCTAGTGATCCTGATCAAGCACTTATATTCTTTATAGAGTCGATAAATCTGACTCTAAAGTGTAATTCCATCTAATTTATTCCTTTATACATTTATTCCAGATCCAGGAGCCTGTCGTCATCATTAATGAACCGATAGCTGATCCCCACTGCGGATTTGTCAACTCGAAAGGTGTGACCTTCTCATTTAGTGATGATGGTACGGGCTTGGCCCAGGAGGGGGAGGTACCATGGATGGTGGCCTTGCTGGACGCCAGAACCCGCAGCTACGTGGCCGGTGGTGCCCTTATCGCTCCACATGTAGTGATCACGGCCAGGCAAAGGAGCGAAAACATGAACGCAAACCAGCTTGTTGTGCGGGCTGGCGAATGGGACTTTAACACCGCTACCGAGCAGTTTCCACATGTGGACGTTCCCATTCGGTCGATTGTCCGTCATCCTGGCTTCAGTTTAGAGACTGGGGGCAATAATGTTGCCCTTGTGTTTCTCCGCAGATCGCTCACAAGCTCCCGCCACATAAATTCAATATGTATGCCGTCGGCTCCAAAGAATTATGATTTCACCCGGTGCATATTTACGGGCTGGGGAAAGAATTCCTTCGATGATTCCTCCTACATGAATGTCATGAAAAAGGTATTATTGCCGGTGGTCCCAAGTCGTACCTGTGAGCAGCAACTTCGCCCCTATTACGGAAACGATTTCAAACTGGACAACAGCTTGATGTGCGCAGGCGGTGAGCCTGGAAAAGATTCTTGCGCGGGTGACGGTGGATCCCCGCTAGCCTGCCCAATGAAAGACAACCCGAATCGCTACGAACTGGCTGGCATTGTGAACTTCGGCGTTAGCTGCGGATTGCCTGGCGTCCCGGCTGTTTATACAAGTGTGGCTAACGTTATCGGATGGATTGTAATGGAAACTAACAAAGGGCCGATACCTGAAGAGCGGGAGGAGGTTCCTTACGCAAGTCCAGCACTTTCTGCAGGCACGCATCTTCAACAGTGGAATCAACCGAACTATGGAGGGCATCCGACAAGCTATCCAAATGTTGATTCCATTCCATGGCAGGTCCTAGAAACTAATAGTGATCTTGCCAGTAGTCCGTACGTTAGTTATCACCCTGTTGAAGACAGCGGGATCAACATTTCCTCTGGTGATCATGGAAATGAACAACAAATTATTAAGCCCATTCAGGAAGACAAGCCGAACGAGCCAGATGATTTTTTTAATAGCGTATTTTCAACCACAATGGAATACAGTTTCGATTAAATTTGTATACTGAATACGTTGTTTGTGTGTGAAAATGTTTAACTTCGTATTAAAGAAAACGGCCGAGTATTTATGGTTGATACTAGCGGATTTGCTCTTTCTTATAGTAGCTGTTCAGATCCAATTGATTTTGTTATCGACTATTCACTGTGTATTATTAACCCATCGTGGCCCGTGCAAATTACCCGGATAGCGAGGGACTTCATTGACACGCAGTGGACACTGTGGAGTGCCACAAAGAGAGACAGACCGCAAGGACCGCAGAATGGGGATGTCCTCGGTGACGTGGGCGTGGCCAGCAGTTAGTCCTTTTGCCAGGAGCGGAGCCTCGCCTCCCGTCCCGTGACACTGCTGGGCACGCACACGCAGCAGCTGCGGGCACCATCAAAAACTTGGGCTTGTGGCGGGCGCACTTTAATTTCAATTTGGCGCCGACCCCTCAGATTCACCACCGCCAGTACCACCATCGCAATCAGACTGGCCCCACGGCAATTTATTGTTTTCCACTTTACGCCAGTGTCCCTCTGGAGACGGTGTCCTGTGTCCGCGTGTTATTGTTTTGTTGTGTTTTTTAGTGCCGACCTCAAATTTGAGAGTTGGGGGGAGTGCCTTCGCCATTCCCTTGAGCTTTTGAGAGATTGAGCCACTCGTCAATTGTAGGCACATCCAATGAACAGGAAGTTTGGGGATGTACAGTGAAAACAAATATCGGAACACAATTTCTTCATTACCATATCACGTTAAAGTAATTGTTTGAATTATGTGTATCATAAATGAATTTAAATCCTAAGGAACTTCAGCAAAAGCATTAAATTAAAATCTATCCAGTTCCTGGTATTCAAATCTCGTTTAATAACATTTCGTTGAGTGTACAAGAGCGGGAACACTTGGATGTTGGGGGGAAGAATCGGAGATTTTCACTTACCATGACAGCATTGCGCTTGAAATCCATAAAGTTCTTCACCTCGGCGGCCAATTCACGCAGGAGGATAATACCATCCTTGCGCTTCACTTCGATGTCGTTGTCCTTGAAGCGCTGCAAATGAAACAACGAAATCATCAGATACACAATTCTCAGTACATTCGACGGGCATAATCTATAAAAGTGATGGGCGCCGGTTCGCGAAAGCAAAAAAGGGTTAAGGGGCCATAAAACTTTTGCGCTTTCTTATTGTCCAACATAAAAGGTTGATGTACCTCGGAAATGGCAATCTGAGCCTGAAATTACTTAAGTGGGCGGAGTTTCTATGGCTTCAGGCGACTCTTAAATTGATACTAAATTGATTTTAATGTATCTTATTAATTAAATAAGGTTTTCATTAGATAAAGGCAGGGTTGCGGTGCCATTTTCTTAAAAGCGTTCTAGCCCAAGGGAGGCTAATGCCGTTGGTCATAAAATGAAATACAAGTTGATCGAGTTACGAAATTGAATTAAGCTTAACTAACCACTAAAATTTAATTAATTGTAATTTATAAACACAATCTTAAATATTAACTGTGTATATTAAAATCCATGCATAACTGCGTGTATAATTCTTATTAAATTTCACATTTCATTGCACTTATCCCCATAAAACTCACACAAATGGAACTTCTGCTAACTGAAGTGAGACACGCACACATTCTAGTTTGAGATTGAAGCAGATACACGCATTTAGTGGCCAAGTTAATGGGCCCAGCATTTTGCCCTGATTTTCCTCACCAGTTACTAGAGCCAACACACGCACACGAAGATGCCCATCGTCATTTTAATGATTTTTCTATTGAACGTGTTGTCATCTGCTTTAATGGAAAATTCTGATGAGTTTTCTTCTCTGTTATTTTCCCCCCTGATGAATTCCCATAATCATAATCGAAAGAGTAGCAGGCGAATGGAAAAGTAATGGGCTTGGCAGGCAAATGCATTTTATGACTTTTCCATGCATTTAAGTGGCACAAATTAGCAATTTAGAAATGGAGTTATACGGGGGCGTCGGCCACGCCCATTTCAAATTGTCACTTTTCAAACAAACTGTCAGTTAAATTATATTTCAGCTGCAACGGAAGAGAAAAGAAGAAAGTCCTGTGTGTGTTTGTGTGTCTGTACATGTCCCAGGCGAATTAATTAGGAAACTTTTCTTAACTGATTCACTGCCAGCAGCAGCAGAGAAGAAACTGCTTGGCTACGAATACATATACATTCCAAAAAAAAAGTAACTCAAATCAAATATAATTAGAATATTTTACAACAATTAAAAGCCTTTTTTTGGTTTGTAGCTGAGAAAGAAACTCTCCTCTCAACTTAAGTGAAGATCATATTAGTTCGTGCATCTATCAATATGTTAAGAATCACTAAATGGTTGTATAATTTCTATTGTATAATAGTCTAGGTTTACAGTACACTTGAATAAAATGGTAACACACAATTTTGTTTAATTATAATAGTGCAATAACTTTTCCTCTGTGTGTACTTGTAAATGTAAGTGTGAATGGAACACACACACACGCTGCAAATACTTGTGGCCTGGGCCAAAATCCAACCATGTACCATTTGTATGCTTGTGTGTGACCACAGAACTAAAACTGCAGGAAGAAGTCTCTTTGAGGCATTCATTGGCGGGCCAAAGAAAATGTCACCCACAAAAATTGGGCAAAAAGACAGTATTACTGGCACAAGGAGCTTATCCCTCGCTTTGTCTTACTTGTAATGCCACTGAGCATTATAAATGCCGACTGCAATTGACTCACATGTGAGAGCTTAAAAGTGTCGGAATTAGATTTCCCAAAATAAATTTTTTAAATCATTCATAAAGATCGCTTTAAGACATAAGACTTAATCAAATTAGGAATTTAACGCTGACAACCCATCTAAATTAAGGCAATTTTAAGCACTTTTGTACAAGTAATCCATCCTGCAAAGTTTTAACCGCAAAGATGATTTATAGCTATTGCAAAAACCATTAGCTAACTATTTCCAATTCAAAGCCATTGGTCAAAAAAGGAGTGGAGCAAGGTTAAATCGAAAAGGCAATCCATTGGGTTCGGAAAATGCATTGAAAATTAAAAGAATGTCAAGCAAGAAGCCGAAGCTTAACAAAAAAAATATAAAAAAAAAAGAATCAATGAAGGAAAAAGTTTCTACTCCTATATGTATATCTGCGGGGCTAGCAAGATATTAGCCACGTCTGCACGGGCCACGCCCACAAAAACCTCACCCAACTTTCATTCGATGGCAACATTTTATAAAGCAATTTCCACGCGAGCAACATCGAAATGCAATGCACGCCTGAAGGACACACGCGTGTATGTGTGTGTAAGAGTGTCCTGTCACGATGGGAAGTACAGGGGAGAGTAGTGGGGCAGGGTCTGAATGGGGTGGTAGAGAAAAAAACTATATACAATATGTATACAATATGGGTAGCACTCGAAGAGCGAGAACAGCAGCAGCATCAGCAGCCATAGAAAGTTTTCATATTGCGGTTGACTCTGGAAAATGTTGCGCAAGGAGGAGCCCTCCAGCGGACCTCCAACGCCCATCCCCACCCACCGTCCTCCACGCCCAACCACCCACAGACGGGTGCGTATGCAGCTGGTGCAGAATTTTAACTGGAGCAAGGACATCCGGGGGGGCCGAGCTGCGAGAGTGGAGCATTCCTGAGCTTTGGCTTCTGCTCCTGTTGAATTCCATCTTAAGTTAAGCAGCTTACGCATGCAGCAGCAGATGCAACAGCTCCGTCGTCTACCTGAACTCTGGCAGAACTGAGATGCAAATTTTGAACTCCTTTTGCACTGAAACAAACGCGTATGACTTTAGAAGCAAGTTAATTGAGCCTCCTACTTTTGCAAATCATATATATAGTTATTATTATCAGTTTCGCAAATTCTATTTGTGCAGACGCTTTCGGTGCATTATTGATTTGGTGTTTTTGTTGGTGAAAACCCCATAATTTCATTTCCGTTTTAATCAGGAAGGTTAAAACCCAATCTCACTTATTTAGCTTAGCAACGATTAAATAACAAACAAGACCTAAAGCATCTTGGGTTTGGAGATTATTTATTTTATTTTTAGTAATGACTTTTCTTTTATAAGATCAAATATAATATTTGTGTTTTTATTTTTTATTTACAAAAGCATAAAATAAATAGCTACAGAAAAAGATAAACTTCAGGTGCATTGTGTGTCCTAAAATAATTAAATTTAGCATTCCCCCAAGTGCATTTGTAGCGTTGAGAATATTGACTTTTGCCTTGGCTTCCTCTTGTCTGAGTTATAATGCTCCAAAGTGCCACGACGGGCTGAGAAAGCGGAACAACTCTTTGGTCTGGTTTGGCATTTTGTGGCCTGGTCTGGAAATGCGCTAATTAGATTTTAATGAAGATGTCGCTGTCAACCCCCCACCACCTCCACCACTGAACTCCAGTTCCTAGCCCCAACGAATCTTGGGGCCCCAACCCTTCGGAAAAGCGAGCAACAATGTCTCGCATCAACGCGCATGTTTCCCTGTTCGCTGAAGCAGAGGTTTCTCAAACTAATTTCTCAGCACGGACCTGTTTTTATATTTTTCTACTCTTTTGCATATTAAAGTTTTGTAGTTTTCCTTTCTGTCATAGGTTGTGTTAATTTTTCATTCCTACGGATAATTTCAATTATTTTTTACACACGACCTGCTTTAAAGTTTTAATGAGCGTGTTTTGCTTGTTTTTAATGACTAGGTAAAAAGTTTGTTTGTTTTAGCAGTAAATAGTTAAAAAGAGCAGTGTTTTCTAACTCCCAGAGCACTGCGACTATCGAACGTATTTGGAAAGAAATTTACTTAAATGATTGCTGGTAAAAAATGTCTTGAAAAGCAGCCATTAATTATTTTGTAGTTAATTAAGCAAATATATAACCTACCGGGAGTTGAGTCATTCCACCTGGCATTTGCTGCTTCCATTTAATGGACTAACCCCCCAAGGATTTGATGAAATTAAATATTTAATTTGCGTTATACTTTCATTAAGGACCAGTTCCGAGAAGTATCCGCCCACCTAACATTTGTTTGCCGGCAGCTGTATGTCATGCTCGCATTTTCCCCACCAAACGACAACGACAGACTTAAATATTTGCATAGACAAGACCTGGCCATACGCCGACGTACATCTGTATATATATATATATGGTATATATATATATATATATAAAGTATATATATATATGAAGAGGATCAAGGACTGTGTGGGTCTGCGGCCCGAATGCATTTTGGACCGCACAAAAGCCAGTGGAGAGTAGCTCCATGAAGGAGCTGAGCTGCCCCCAGCCATTCCGGTGGATACCCTATGCCCAACCCCTCAAGTGCGTCGCCTAGTCGTCGCCTTGATTTACGATTAGTCTCTTTGCAGTCCGCAACACTGTTCGCCACACACTTAGTTAGCCAAACACACAAAACCAACTCGATCTCTCTGAGCCCAAGCCCAGTCTCCGCCCCCATTTAAGCCACAAGGCCCTTAACAAGGCCTTTTGTATTTGTCACCAAACTGTGGGAAATGGAGCAGAATCGCCGCGTGGGAGTTGCATGGTGATGTGTAGTTGGTATCGGTGGAGTGGGCAACCACTTTCCCAAACAAATGACCAACAATCTGCATTTTGGGGCCCAGCCCCTTCACCGAAAATTATAATTGCTTAGGCGGCGAGAACAAACAGAAAAAAAGGAATTTTACTAAATCTTACAGTCGAGCAGTGAAAGTCAGTTTTATTTAATTATAAATTAAAAAGCTTGTGATGTAAGTCAACAAGAACATAGCTCATGTTGTTGAAAACAATTTAGAAAATAAATTGTAATAGTCCTCAAAATTGCTTTATTGCTTGAAAAGCTTTAAGGATTAAGATTCTCTCCCACGAACATGAACTCGACTTGCAGATGGTTTACTTTTACCTTCAATAAGCGTCGAGAAGAATGCCAAGTAGAAGCGCTAAAAAGCTGGCAAAGGCAGAAAACAATAATTTGGATGCCACTTACAGTGGGAGTCGACCAGGAAAATGAAATAGAGGAGGGAAAATGGAAAAATGTGTGGGAAAGCAAAGGCTGGACGCCGAAGAAAAACGACAGCACGCGCCAGTTTTGTTTTCTTATATTTTTCGCTGTTTAAAAAGTTTTGTATTACGTGCAAAATGGGGGCACGCTTAAATTTATTTGCCAGCAAAGCAAGTAGAAAGCGAGAAGGCAATTTTCACAAGAATTTGACCCATATTTCACTGCAAGTGATGTGAGCTAAGAGCCCAGCTGTTAGACAATGATCAGCAGCACCGTTAGCTGCACATCATCATTTGCCATAATGACAACACATACGCAAAGTGAGAGTGCTCCTGTCATTTTGTCCATTTGTGTTGCCATGTTGTCGATAAACCCCTTTCCTCTCAGTCACGTTTGACAGAAAGTGGCCGCCATATGCAAGTTATTTGGTTGTACAATGCGACCGTCAACTCTATTTTTGTTGCCATATCTTAGACAAAACTCTATGCTTCAGTATTTTATAATCACTATTTTTGTATCAAATAAAATTCACGTATAGTAGTGCATTGAAAGTAGCGATAAGCCACGAAACGTACGATGACTTTATAACGACTCCCATTAAATAAATAGAAAAATACTTTTAATAAAAATTCTTTGAATTTGCGTATGGGCGATAACATACCATATTAATCCTTGATTTCATAGAAAAATGGAATGGAATTAATCTTTAACATTGTGTATTATCACAATTCGGATTCGAATTTAAAACTAGACCTTTCTGCTCGATGTACAACCAATAGTTGTAATGTAACAATATAGTTTATAGTTTGTAACCAATAGTTTAGAGAAGTGACATCTAATGTCATTCGCATCGGCCTTTACATCCGGTTGTAGGTTGTATCTGTCTGAAGAACATATTTCATGACTTAGGTAGATACTTTTTTAGATAGTGAGCGCTAAACACTTTTGAGCCAAGGAATAGGGAAAATAAAATAAATGAATATGCGCCACGCACAGGCATTCCACACAAACACACACACACACACACTGCTTCCCATTCTCACTGAGCTCGTCCTTCGTCGCAGCCATTTTGTCTTCGGATTGCCGTTGTCCTTGCTGTCCCTGTTGTCCTGCGACGCCTTTCGCATAACTGAACGTGTGCGCTGCATTTGTTTTACTTTTTATTATGCTACTTTAAAACGCCAAACGGGAAAAACAGCTACCCAAAATAGCATAGAAAAAGCATCTACAGCAAAACAAAAGGAAAAAACGAATAAATAAAAGGAAGAGGAATCCGGGTGTGCGGGCCACACCCACAATGCTGCCCACTTTCCTTTTTTAGTTTTCTTTTTTTCCTATTTTTTCAATTACAACATACAAAAACATACAAAAAAAAACTGTGTCAGCATTAAAAAATAAAAAGACCGAATGAAAAATTCAACTTATTTATTAATAAATATTTTCAGTTCGTCAGAAATTGTCATTAAGGGGCTTTACAATTTTAGACGTGACTGCATACATAAATAAAAACAAATAATCTTTCTCCCGAAAAATAATTGAGTTTGTTATTTCTGATCTTTTGTCCGATTATACAGACAATCAGAATGTGTAGCTAAAAATGTCATTTAATCTTGAATTGGTTCTCGGACAACTATTATGTTCGAGGCTTGGATACTAATAGTAGCACTTTTTGTGCTTAGCGTGGCTGAAAATGTTGAAGACCTTTAAAAGATTGAAAAGATATATGCCAGAGCACATATTTATATTTATATATAAATATATACCAAATTTTAATTCATATTTACTTTAATTTAAGAATTCGGATCTTTTGCCAGTACATCTAAAGTGCGGATATGGTAATCCAAAAGCTCTGAAAGTGAAATTCAATGTTACCGATGGGCAATCCCATCCACAATCACAGCTTAGTGGGTGGTGGCTCTTTAATTGCCCCAGACGTTGTGCTCACAGCTGCCCATCGGAAAAGCGTGGGGGATATAAGCGTCAGAGGCGAGTATGGAATTACGGATTAGCTTTGGAAAAATCTCCATTTGAAGAGGCAAGAAATGGTTATTCATGAATCATTTAATTATCGGAGAGGAGCCAACAACTTGGCGCTGCTCTTCTTGGATAGGGACTTCCCTCTAACATACAAGATTAACACCATCTGTTTGCCCACCCAGAAAAGATCGCTATCTTCCACTCCCTGATTAGTGGCTGGTTGGGGTAAACATCAGTTTAGTGACATGCATTACGGAGGCGTATTGAAGAATATTGATTTACCTATTGTACCCACGGATATCTGTCAGGATCAGCTGCGCAAAACCAGGCTGGGCAAAAACTACACACTGCCTCGTGGGGTAATTTGTGCCGGTGGCGAGAAGGATATTGATGCTTGCACCGGCGATGGTGGTGGAGCACTTTTTTGTCCAATTACCGAGGATCCCAATCGGTTCGAGCAAATTGGCATTGTCAACTGGGGTGTGGGTTGTAAGCAACAAAAAAGTTTAAGCCATGGATTGATCGGCAAACGGAAGCAAATATATATATACCCGATAATAATTAATTAATTATACAATTAACCGAAACCAAAATATAGTTCATCCTTAATATTATTTTTTAAACTGTTTTTTCTTCCTAGTGGCATGTCAATAATTTTATTAAACACACCGTAGGTTGGTGCCAAAGCGAAAGGCGTTGACAAGGGACGGCGTTCACATAACCACTAACAACACACACCTACAAAAAAAGCAACGTAAGGGCAGATTAACCTTCACACGCACAAAATGGTATGATATAATGCTTATAAAGCACATAGGAATACATATCAACACACACATAGCCACGGACCATTTCCGCCAAAAATTCAACGCGGCGAATACTTGATATTTAATTCAATCTGGGCGTAGGTTTTCATTTTTTGCCGTTGTAAGCGACGTGCGCTTTAAATTAACACAAACAAACGTTGTCAGCGACAGCAACACACGCACACGCATACACCCATACATACACACACACCCACAAGCGGGACAACAGCAATGACACACACACACACACACGTACAGCAAAGCAACAGCAACAAGGCACTTGACAATTACAGACTCAATGACAGTCACAGCCAGCAAATTTATTTGCATTTTAGCTGCCTTTCTGGCTGCGAATCCTGTCGCTTCCTCCGCAGCTCGCCTTCCTCGCATGTCCCCTTGTCCCGCCAGGATCCTTGTTCTTGCTCCTGCCCCTGTTTCTCTGTATAATTTGCCCGATATTTATACCCTTATTTGGGGACGGTTGGGCCTTCAGCAAGTCCAGACTATACTTCATTTAAAAATGGCCCCATATACATCCATTAACACTTTTTGTTTATTTTGTGAATACAATTTACCTACTAAAGCTATATTTTCCTGGATATTTCCCTATAATATCACTTATATTTTGCATTAGATCACTGTAAGTATATAATAAAACATATTTACTATTTTTAAAAATATATTAAAAAGTTGTATATTTTTTGTTTCTAACTCATTAAATATTGAAAATAATATTAAATTTTTATTGGAAGTTCCTTGCTATCATATAATGTAGGGTATTATGAAAGCACTTATTTTGTTTATGCAAATCCGCATAAACGTAATCCCTCGCACATAATCACAACGTACACAGTCGGCCAATAAAAGCAGTCCACTAACTTAGGCACGTCTGATTAAACGCGAAAGTACGCGACTTGCTGAAACCACCATCTTCCACCGCAGGCCACGCAGTCAACCAAATCCAAACAGAGTCGTGCTTATGAACATAGATAGCAGCGTGGCGTACACTTATATCAGCCCGCTTAACCCACGATTTAACCCCCCCAATTAGCCTTATTTGTGTTTAAATTGCATTAGGGCCAACAGCAAGCAACAAAGCAAAACCAAACCAAACAAAACAACACACCATACGAGTATCAGAGCAACCAAATAAGAACGTCAAAGAAACACACGAAAAATTGACGCATTTGATGGTTAAGCTCCCTATAAGCCGAGCCATTCAAAGCTTTTATCGATAAATTCTTGCTTTTCGATAAGTTCAACTAAGTGGCCACAGGGCTTAAGTGAATTTGTTTCGACTAAACCCCAGCCAAACAATCGTAGCCATTAACCCAGGCGATTGGTCGTACCCACATGTCAGGATTATCAGATACATATGCTTATATTATCAGAGCCATCGAATAGCGTACTTATTGAATTTTCAGATATATCAGCCACGTAGTTACTTACACTTTTGATCTCGTTCATTTTGGTAAATTGTCGTCCAAACTCCCACAAGTCAACGCCGAACTTCAAGGCCCAATTGCGAACCCTGAAAAAGTAGATATAAGTTTTATGAGTTTGAGTAAATTTTAGCACAATTAAGTTAGCGCAATTGTAAATAATTCTAAAAATCAGCTTAAACAGTCAATGATTGGCTGTCATTTGAGAATTTTTTTATATTAACCTATTTGTTATGTTAAATTTGGTATTTAAGTGTCCTTTTCAACATTTGCTTAATGCACAAAATAAAAGTATCAGTTGCTCTTAAATCGTTAAAAAGCTTTCAGATCATTAGCCTACAATACCATTGCTACTCATCGACACGTGGCTGATTTAAAATCAATTAAAATCGATTTAAAATTGCGTATAAATTATTTCCAACTCATTATGCTTAAGCCTACGATTGGTTAATGAGAGCCAAATATAAAATGGCTGCGAAAATAATGCAACAAATACATAAATGTACTTGGCAACACATTTGAACAATGTTAACAAATAATATTTATTCATGGAAGACTTAAAGACAAAAAAGGTAAATCGACTATTTTGCAGGACACGACCAACAGGACCAACTCACTTGAGAAAGACCCAAGACAGCAGCAAAACTCATTACAGAGGACCATCGAATGGGATGGGGGAAACTCTCAAGGGTCGAGGGATAACAACAGGACCAACAGCCAACTATTGTGAAAACATTTGCCAAACATTTATAATCTAAACGCGAAAGTCAAAAGCAAAACAAAAGCAGCCCAACGAGTGCTCAGAAAACAAGTCCATGGGAGGGGGAAATGTGTCTAAAGCAACAGAAAATTTAAAATAAGGGGCGGAGGACCCGAAGTCGGAGTGTTGATACAGCCAAGGAAAACGAGAAAAAAATTGAATATTATACAAAAAAATTACGAACGAAGCAACAAGCAAAAACAAAATCAAGTTGAGCCAGAGTAAAGACCTTGCAGAATAATGCCCCCAAAAATATTTGGACAATTTTATGGCATTATCTGCAATATCAATACTGTGGCAAAGAGAGGGAGGTAGGTGAAGCCAAGGAAACTCGAACCGCAGCAACGTTGCGTATACGCAATGTTGGTTATGTTGAGCCGACGGCGAGCCACCATACCAACGAGCTCCCTCTCTCTCGCTCGCTACCACTGCCATCTAGATACAAAATAAGCGCATGTTTATATGCTATATGGCCAACTAGGGAGGCGGATGGTGCAAAGTTGGTTGGGGGTGAAGAGACAGAAGATTGTGATGGGAAGGAAGTGCAACTGCAGTCAAGCGGGCTACAGACAAAGTTTTATGGCTCGAACGATGCCAAAAATGAATTTAAATTATATGAAAATTGTATTATAAACGGAAACTCCCGAGGAGGCAGAAACCAGAAGCAGCAACATCTCTTCCCGCATCTTCGTGGCCCGCAGCAATAAAGCGTAGACAATGGAGCGAAATAAAGTGGCCAACAAAGTGATTGAAATTGGATAATGCTGATGGCTGGCAACAACAAAGAGCTGGCAAACTGATGGTAGGGTCAAGTGGTCACAATTAAACGAGATCCACACCATGGAAGCGTTAACTATGGACGGTTGGTTGAAACGAACGAGTTAAAACGAATGTAATATAAATGTTGATGAAATCGGAATGAATTAAAATATTAAGAAAGTTACATAAAAACATAAAGTTAAGAACAAGCTTGGTAAATTAGAAATTGGAGTTTAAAACATTCCAAATAATATTCCCAACTTCCTTGCAGCCCAGAAACAACTTTTCCAAATATTCTTTGAATAATATATCAGCAGGCATCCACAACAAAAATTTGTCTTTAAATATGAAAACCTAGTACAACATTCTATTCTAGTTTGGTTTTATCAAAAAATATGCTAGAAATACACACACACACGCAGAGAATATGGCGAACAATACACACACACCCAAAGGAACAAGAAAAACATTGAAAATCGGGTCCAAGCAGCAAACTGCAATGAAAGGCCATCAACGTCATCTTCTTGGCCTGAAGTAGAAGAGATTCTTTTTTTTTTAGATTCTTTGGACTCTTTCTGGTGCCTGTGGTGGAGGCCGGCACAATAAAAAGTCACATTTTTACACATAGATATTCCTTTCTTTTTTTGTATTTTTGTTGCTTGGCCAGAAACTTGACAATGGCTAAAACTATGCATGTATGTACGTGAGGATGAGACGGTGGGTGCTCAGGTGTATTCGTAGTGACTTTCAATTCTGTCTCAGCTTTTTGAGCACGAACCAACCACCTACGTATGTCATTCTCAAGTAGCATATGTATATGCATGCCCAAAGCCATCGAACCAGTTCCATTGCCTTTTTTCCACTGTTTTGTTCAGCTCGGTCGTTTCACGTTTGTCTATGCAGTTTCTCACTTTTCGGGCGGAGAGTTTATGCCGAGGCAGGTAGTAGTAGTCCCTTAGAGTAGGTCAATGGGTTTTTGCCATTTTGCATCATTGAAATTGAAATGAGTCCCCTTCTGCCGCTGCCAACAGACTTGAATGCGCAATCACAAGAGCGCACTTCAATGCAACCCTCAGCGAGAGCAGAGCTACTAAGATGTTCGAGGAAATACCATATAGGAAATAGAATTTGATTCTAATACCTGTAAGGTACACACATATTGCAATTTTTTGATCAATTTTAATTCTGAATACATGATAGTTCGTTTTGATAAAAATCAATGACAATAAAAATAGGGAGTCACTCATATCCTGTGCCCGGCTTAGTTGAATCTATAAAGATATGGATGCCTAAGTGACATGGAGTGATCAATATTGGATGCACAGCCATAAACTTGATAGGATTCCTCAAGATGTTTGGCTGGTGATTTGATAGTTCGCTTTCGTTTATCCCGATCGTTTTCCTTCATGATTTCCAACAGTTCTGGGGGAAGACTATATAGATCTCCTCTCTTAATGAAAAATCCGAATGGCTGGTATTCTTCGAGCAATACTTTAATCTCATCTTCAAAAACACTGCCAGGCACACCAAATTTCCTTCCAATACTCGCGGAAATCTCCTGTAGAGTCATTGGCTTTCTAATAGCCTTCATTCTGTGACTAACAACCGCTACACCAAAGTTAACAACTCTGTGGTGATTTATTTTACAAAAATTTTGATTCATTTTTTTATTTGATTATTATTGTTTTGGATCTGACGAAGTTTACGTAAAGTACTGTGATCAAAATTATAATTTGAATAGGATAATATACAAAAGATAAAATTAACGATTTTAAATACGAAGCTAATTAATTTGTTGTGTTCCGCGCTAATTCGAAATCCCCTTAAATAAAACTAAGTGGTAATTACGACTGCTGGTAGGTGGAAAATAAAAACCAAAATAATGCGCTAGACACTGCAGTCGCTTCTGTTTGTGTCTCTGGTTCAACTTCTGCTTAATGCACTTTCACTGTCATTTGTCATAAGTAGTTAGTGCTCTGTTTGCTTCCTTTTTGTTGATTTTCCTTTATTTATTCACTTAAGCTGCCTCCACGGTAATTAGATCTGCCACGCCCAAGAGCAAAAAAAACAGCGAATTGTGTCTTATGCAAAATGGTTTTAATCAGCAAATGTGCCAGTTGCGCCAAATAAACAATGCTACTAAATAGGAATAACAATTTATATATAATTTAGATGGGATTAAAACATTTGTATCTTAAAGATGCAATCGTTCCTTGTTTTTTAACCCCTTAAGCAGGGTTTTTTGGTTAATATATTAAACTAAAATAGAAATTAGCCAAAAATACATAAAATTAAAGGACGTGTTTTCAGAATCTTTTCGTTGGTTTCCATTTATTAAGAACAAATACTGAGACAGTTTCTTATGTACCATTTAGAACCTCCTGTGGCACATAACGAAAGTCCTTCAATTCGATTAATTGCAGCCGAGTTGTGTGAGTCCTCGAATCGATCGCTCATCTGCAGGTCGTGTCAGAGAACGAATCATGTAACAATCGTGTTGACACAGGACAGCATGTCCTCTTTTCCACCATTTAAAGTTTTCTGGCCACGGCACGTGACCCATAAGACGCTGTCAATGCAACTGGCTTCGAATGGAAAAGGATAAGGGGGCCGGGGATGCTTAAGCAAACGAGGCATGCATTAAAATGGCGATGGAAGATGGCTACAACTACAACTGAAAATGAGGCAAGTGAATGGGCTGGCGGAGTGGGTAGGCCTATGGAAAACCCGTTCAGTTCGTGAAGGCCAGTCCAAAAGGAAAAGCGAGCCAGCCGAGGAAGAACAACGTTTTCGACTTCACCTTCAATGGGCAGCGGGATTTGGGTCAAAGCAAAGGCATTGGGCACAGGACCATTTGCCTGCTATAGGACCAGAATCCAGAAACAGGACCAACTTCATCATCGTCAGCATCGGGGCATGCCAAGACATAATCGTCAAAGCTGGACCCTCAAGGCAGAGGCAGCTCGACCGGCCTGCTTGCTTTCGCCTCCTGCCAGCAAAAGTTGAAATAAATTTAATTGAATTTCTGCAGTGACATAAAGCAAACGGCAACGTGGACACCAGGGAAAACGGGGCGAGTCGAGTCGAATAAAACCCGGCCAACAGCGAAAGCAAAAGTTTGTTTTTCAAATTAATGAAATTTATTTTACGCATGTGCCACAACATGTCAGCAGTCCAAAAATAACGATAATTGAAGAGCAGTCAAAAAGTTAAGAGAGTTTGATTATGAAATGGCCAGGATTTTAACCAAAAGCTAAAACTAATAGGCCGTAAAAGGAGGTTATCTTTTAGAAAAGTGGCTTAACTAACTAATATGAAAAGTAAAAAAAAGTTTCAACTATATAACTATTATAACCATTATTAGAATTGTTCTCGTTCCCTTTTCCTTGGACAGCAAAGTTAACCAACAGGCAGAAACGATTCAACAAATAACTAATTGAATTTCAACACAAAAACCCCACGCCAAAACTAATTTCAATAAATAAAAGTGACATTAGATACAAAAACACAGACCCAAAAAAATCACTTAGTGTGTCTGTTCCGGTTTCTGGTCTCTGCCCACCCACCGTCCCCCGAAATTCCCATCAGTCGACAGTTGTCCTTCCCTGCAAATGGCAGTTGGTTTTTGGGTTAATTAGCCAAGTGAGCGTTGCGGTTACGTGTGCTGTCTTTCTCTGCACCACCGAACCACCGCACCGAACCACCAACCACCCACCGGGCGCCGTGTGAAGCTAATTGCAAAATCCTATTATATATCCATTAGATACGCACACTGCGAATGAGGCAAAAAAGTATCCCGTCGTCACATCAGAAAGTCAGCCCCTCATTTTTTCCCTAACAGTATGTATAAAGTTTATAAACATCTTGTCGTATACTTAATGGGAAAGCACTTTTGTCATCTATGCCATTTTGTCATTCATTATTTTTCATTTATGCACATTTTTAATGAAATTGGCTATTTCTAAGACATTACCACCAATATGCTTCTGGTACGAAAACGATAACTATAACTATAAAGATCAACAAAGAAGGCTGAGCGAATTTTATTCCAATCTGTGTGTGGTAAACAAAGTAATAATCATAAATAAATCGGTCTATAAACGCAAATGAATGGCAAAAGTTTTACACAAGAGATTTTGCTACACATAAAATGTTGATGCATGAACATATTTATATTCGAAATAGTTGCTCAACTGGAACTTTATGGGTCATTAAAAGGGATTTTTTTTTAATATTTTGACTTTGGAACAAATGCAGTGTTCTAAAATTTAATAAATTTAAGAAGATTACTGTGGTTGTAATTACAAAACTACGTATATAATTACTATATAAGCTTCAATCAAACCTTAAAATTTAATTTATTTTTTGCTTCTTGTTAACCGTATAAATCTATAAACACTTCACTTCTACAGTCAACACTCTAATTATTTTAGCTCAATTATTTAGGCAACAAATGTCGCCCAGTCAAGAGTAAAAACAGTTTAAATTTGCATACGTGTTTCAGCAGTTTGTTGAATTGTTGGCGAGAAATCGGTGTACATTGTATATATAGTATAGAACAATGAGCAGGGGAAAAACGCCGCAGGCACAATAAACAAATTTTCAATTAATTTCCTGTCCAAGGAAATTGCCAAAATATTTGGCAAAATGCATAATTGAAACTGTTGGTGTGCCCAGTCGGATGTCAGATGCTGGATGATGAATAATACTTACTCGTTGTGCGGTATATCCTCATCCTGATCGGCGAATGCAACAAATATGTGCATTTTGAATATAAGCACACCCAGCACAATGGCCACAAAGCAGCTCCAATGTTTGCTCTCCATTTTTGCTTGTTTTGCTGTCCGTTTGCGTATTTATGTGGATCAATTTGTTTTTGATTGTTCACAATTAAATCCCTCGATTGCGGCTAGATTCACTATCGATTGCTTTTAATTTCCAAAATGTATAAATTCTTGTTATTGTTTCGTGCTCGGCACATGGGTTAAGTACCACAGAACGGTTCACATATGAAATATATTTTCCGTTTTAATTGATTTCTTTTCACCTATTCACAATTTTTGGAATATTTTCTATGCATTGTTAGTAATAATTTCAGTTTCGATTGCGTTTTCATTTACTTGCTATAATCGCTTTAAAGTCACAAACTTTTTGTTGCCAAAAGTCTGTATTGCATTCTCCGGGTATGTTTAACATTTTTGTATACCTATTTTGCCCGGTTTTATTTTTGTTGACAAGTGTTAATTGAGCTGGAAGTGGGATATGTGGTTAAGTGTGTTTTAACCTGAAACGGAAACCGAAAAAAGTATTTATTATTTAATGTTAAAATGGTTACAAAGTTATAAATTCAATAATTTCTGTCTTAATTGTACATTTAGCATATTATATAAGCAAAAACTTCGTACATGGGGAAATATAATATGAATATATGAATCGTTCGTAATCAAAAATTAATAGCAATACATTGATGTTTCAATTTTAAAAAGGTAATGTGCAACGAGTAGAGAATCGTTATATCTACAGATATATTCCTCTATCCAAAACTTATTTAAATATGCGAAAATTTGGCCTGCGGCCTTGCTATAGGTATTTATTTTCGAAAATAAGGCAAAGAGAACTGGTTTACGAATAGTTTTATTTCGGTTCACAAACAGACCAGAAATATTTCAGCAATATATGTTTTTACGATTCTGGCTGTGGATGGGGACAAGGGCTGAGGCTGATTCCCCCTGGCTCCATGTGGATTTGACCTAGAAATGCGTTTCCACCCACCGCCTCGCACGCACACAGTTGCAGTAGCATAACTCACTCACACATATGCAGAACAGGCGCAACTTCGTGATGTATTCGAGCTCGAACTCGAACTCGAATCTGGCGTACATGCGCAGTGTGAGAAGGCGGCCACACTCATTCACCCGTACTCCTCGTACTCTTATTCGCCAGAGAATCGTCCTTTTTTGTATGGGCATGCCACCCCCTAACGGGGCGCACATTGCCATACATCCGTTTCCCCTCCCCACCGCCCCCTCCCGCACCCTTGTGCGTGTCCCCAAGGATATCGCGTAATAATTTTCAATAAACACGCTGCAAGCCTTTGCCTGTTCCGCAGGCCAACAACAACCACATCCGCAAGGAAGAAAGAAAGAAAGAAAGACAATTTATTGCGGCCAATACGCACTCAGACATCCACATACCCACGTACCCACCAAGCCCTCACCCACCGCATATCTAAATATGTGTGTATATAACCGGATTTCGCACGCTTTTCTGATTCCCTCCCCCGTTTCCTCATCTGCCTCAACATCAAAAAGTTTGACATCCACGCTGGGGATGCGACATCGAACCGGCACCACATGCACAACGAACAGAAAGTCAACGACTTTGTTGCAGGCCCGCAAAACTAGGCAACTTTACCCATAATCTAACCAATGCATTGCAATGTTGCCTCACATGCCGCAACTTGTTTAAATCTTTGCTTAAAATAATACGTAGGCATAGCAAATGCAAATAAGTAAGTATGGACGTTATATTTTTATACTTTAAACTAATACTATCATCAATCAAAGGAAAATGTGCCTAAATATGTTTGATTTTATTGATTTTATATTCTACAATAAATTTTCAAGATATTATTTAGTCTCTAAATGCTTAAAATAAAAGTCATGAAATGATTAACTTAGGTTAACCTGACCTTAAAAAAGATACTCAAATATGGCTTTCTTACATTACGATTAATTAAATTCGAAAATACCACTTCATAAATAGCTGCCTATCTAAAAAATCGCAAATTTAAGATTACGCCATCTTAATAGCCTTTTGGAAGTGGTATCGGTTGGAAAAACTGAAACAAAGTAATAGTGATAATAAAAATAAAATCATGTGCAACATGGCGTATACGCAACGTTGGCATCAGGCAACGTCAAACGGACGAGGCCATTGTTGGAAAGTGAAAGTTTATAGTTGGCGCACGTTCATAAAGTTTTGCGTGTTATACAAAAGATTTATTATATCGCATATATCGCTAGCTCCTGCCATTCTTTTTTCCATTTCCCCCATCCTGCGCATTCGTCCATTCCCATCCCGATTTCAACCCACACACACACATTTCGCCTCTCTGTTTTGTTTGCCTTTGCCGTTTTATGTTTGGCCTGACTTTTTGGTTTTGTTTGGGTAGCACAGAGCGGCAGCTTAAAAGCAATATGGCCTTGGGAGTTTTCGTAATGGAATTAATGTGCCTGCGAAAATTTCTATAGACGGCGTACAAAACTTTTTACAACCAAAGACGGATATGTCTGTGTGTCTGGCTGTATAAAATGTTGATAAGTTATAAATCTGTTCAATGTTCGCCCTTAAACGGGCCATATGACGTATTTATTGTTAGAATTTGAAAGACCCTTTACATGTTTGTTGGCCATTGGTTGGGTAGAATATAATAACTGATATGAGAATTTAATAACTAATAAAAATTGAAATAAAAAGTTTTTTATGGCAACCATTTCGATCTAATAATTATTACAAAACAATGTGATAAATTAGGCTCATAAGATTGCCACTTTTTTTCAATAATTTTGAATAGGTAGAGATATCCCTGACTGTGATAGACTAACAAAAACCAAATAAAAACGTGATGCCCAAAAATAATATAAAATCCTTCAAATGACTTGCTGCACACACACACACACATCCCAGCATACAGCGTATATATTTGGTATATACGGGCAAACAGCTTACAACCTATGGATGGGGATTTATGTGGAGTTGGGGAATTGGAAGGCCAGACAGAGGTTACGGGGTATTGGTCAAGCCTTGAGATTTTACGCAGCTGCGTAAGCTGCGTGGCTATAGTACACGATAAGCCGTTATTATGTGCCATGTGCCCCCCTTGTGAGTGTGAGTGTCGATGTGTTTTTGGGGGAGCGTGCGTAGTAGTAAATAGTAAAACGGCGTAGCATACTTCTTTGGGCGCGCAAAACGCAAGGACCTCCACGTACACACACACACGCACACCCTAGAGCAGCATTCGTTCTTTGCTCGAATTTTGATTTATGCTCAGAGCAATTGAAACTTTAGCCAATTTATGGGAATTTAGTTTTGCCCATTTTATTGTGCAATCAACGGGGGCTCACTGGCTCTCTCTCTCTCTCTCCAAAGGACTCTTCTCTTTCTCTCTCTCGCCCACTTTCTCACTTACTTGATGCTCCGGTGCGCGCCAAATTCGCAATTTCGAATTTCGAAGTCGAGTGTGTGCGAAAGTCTTGACCAAAAACAAAGTGGCCAAGGTGGCTTGGCTGAGTGAGTGGGTGGTGCAGCAGGGCGCAGATTTGCCGACACTTTTTACTACGCGACTTTCGAACTGGAGAAAGCGGCGCGACTCGACGCGAGAAAGCGAGTAGCGCGTAGCGGAGAGACGAGACGAGAGATTTATTTGGCTGCGCGGCTCCGTCTCTTCGGCTTTTTGGCGCTCACAATTATTGCACCACCACAGGCACTCGCTCACGTACATACATTATACATATACACAGATATCTGTATTGGATTTTTTCCAAAGTTTGGATTTTGAAGATATCCTGCGGGGTATACAGCGATTTTCGAACTGGCTGTGAAACTTGACACTAAACTTTATGGCCAGCCAAAAGCACTTTAAGCCTTTTAGTGTGAAAATTAATATTGCACTTTGAGTTGGTACTGGTTTTCGCTTTGTGTTTTATCGGTTTAGCGGATTGCATTGGGCAGAATGGAATTTTCGTTTGGACGCGGTTTCTGCTCGGAACGCATCCACACTCGCCAGATTCTCGCCACGAACTGAGTGTGCTCTTTGGGGGCAGATAGCTGCTCTTGGGGCACGATTCCTCGATACCTCGCCATTCGAACTTGCTTCCTCTCAACTCGAATTTGGTCAAAACCGTTGGGGTTGCTTTGAGCAAGTGCTGCCAGATGGTTTCGTTACCCTCTGTTAACCGTTCCCACAACGCTAGTGGTTCACAATGTTAGCAGTTTGCAGAACTATCGATATAAGGATCAAAGTGCAACCGTTCTGAATTGGCGCCTTTATTTGAAATATAAAGCGCTTAATTTGAATGGTAATTCATTCAACAATAATTCACCTACAGATTGTATATTTTCTGGTTATCTTCACTCGCACTGCATATTTTTATATGCTTGTCTCATATTATGAAATCATTTTTCAAGATGTGCCAACATTTTATGAACACATTTACCAAGTTTGTACCTAATAATGATCCCATTAAAAATAAAACATGTAAATTGATTTGTTTTATTTACAAAAGTGTATATTTATTTACTCATTCAATTCAACTTGATTTGTTTAGTTTACGATTTTGCGATCGTTTATTTATTAACATCAAATCATGGATATAAGCGTAGTTCTGAAATTATTTAAAATTAAATTCATAATTTTAAAATGATTATTGCTTTTAAAACTACAAATAAAACATAAATAGATTAGTTTTTTTTGTTTGCTTTTCTTTTAGTTGTTTTTTGTTTGTTTTTGTTTTCAATCCAGCCTTAATCATATGAACACTTACATGTTATTTATGCCTAAGCTAACGAATAATAATATTTTTCTACTCTCCGTGTTTGCCTTTTGAATGTACATAAAATATTTTAAGCCATATAAAGAATTGTACACTTATATAATAATATATTATATGCGTTTCAGATACGGGTAATTCTTGTTTTTGTGCGTTTTGTATGTTTTGTTTTATGTACAGGATTTATTTGCTTAGCAAATTATGGCAAATTAGTCTAATTAAAAAAATTTTACAATGATGTATATATGAATACATATAGTCTGTTCTGGGTGTTCAATTCATGAATATTTAATTGTTTACTTCTTCAATTGCCATTTTCTTTGTCACTCCATGTCAGCTGTGGACTTGTCTTGTTTGTTGATTCATTGTTAGTAGTATTAATTGTCGAATGAAATGCATTAGTAGAGTTAGATAGATTCCCTCGACTTATATGCTAATTTTAGTTGGTTAGTCAAGTGCTGTGCTCCGGGCCGCTGCAGCCCCTCTCGTGTTTGTCAGTTTTAGTTTTGTTAGTTGCTGCTTGGTGATTGATATCAAATGTTGACTGACTGGTTGAAAGCTGAACATGTCTGATTGCGAACATATTTTGTTGTTTCATTTTTGAGGCACCCAACTTGGTTTGTGAGAACGTCACCACTGAATTCTGGATAGTGTTGTGCTCCTTTTCAGCAGGTATTAGTCTAATGGTTAATTCAGTTTTGCCTGGTCTGCTATACTCTAAGTGTATGTATATATATAAGCTTGAGCGCTTTATAGATAGTGTACATTTAAAATTATATTTCTGTTTTTCTATAAATACACAAAGTTAAATATTAAGCTGAGCGAGGAAAATGATTATATCGCGTGTTGAGAATCAAGAGCGCGTGGATAATTTCAAATTAAATATGTTTTTAGCATAGGAATTAGGCAACTAATAACTTTTCACTTAACAAAAATAATTTAAATATAAGAAACACTTAACGTAGACTGTTTGGGCGGGTGTGGTGAGTGTGTGAGGATGATGGCCACGAGCAGTGAGGCGAATCTCTCAGCGATTGCTTCTACTGCTGCAGCTGGTCACCGAATTGTTGCTGCTGCTCTTGCCGCCCTTGTTACTGGCAGTGTTGCAGCATGTGGTTGTGGAGGAGATGCCGCTCCTGGCCGCCGTCTCATCGCCCTCATCGCCCAGGTACTCGTCCGGCTTGTGACTAGAGGCGGGAGGCGTCAGAAGACTTTCGGGAGCGCGCAGCGCGGTGGCCGGGGAAGCTTGAATCCTAGCGCGCATGGCATGCGCCGCATCCTGGGCCATAAGCACTTCGTCCTGAAAGATAGAAGTTTCAATAAGTAACTGACGGAATAAAGTACGCTTTATATTCCAAGGGTATCAAATATGCAACCCATTTCAACATTTATGTATATACTTAGATACTTACATACATATCCATGGTAGTAGTGTGCGTTTGGATGATGTGCGAGTCGTCGGTGACAATATTGGGGCAGATGAGTCCCAGGCCGAATTTGTTGCTGACTTGCTCGTTCTGCTCGTTCAGCTGCAGGTAGGGGGCCTTCTGGGAGATCACTCGGAAGAAGGGCTCCATCCAGCGAGCGCAAGGTTGAATCACCTGCCAATCTAGGCCAGAACAACGCAAAGCCGCCTCCCTAAAAAGGAAAAACATTCGGTAAGATAACCATTTCGCATGGGAAGTAACTTCCATCTAACTTACCGACTAAATGTATGACTAATGGCGGCCGCTGCCAGCACCGAGTAGGAGTAGTTGGCCATGCCCACGTCCAGGGTGCACAGATCTAGCAGCTGTGAGGTCTGAACAAACTCAAATCCAGAGAATTGCGGGTAGATAAAGGCATCGTCTGCCTCCGCACTCTTTTGCCTGCCAATCTGGGAGAACGAGGCCGGAGTGCGGTTGTTCACATTCAGTTGCATATAGACGCCCAGCCAGCCGGTAATGGTGATGGGGCTGATGTCCCAGTCGAGCGCCTGCAGCAGGATCTTCTCGTGGTTAAGGATGTCACGCTCTGTGCAGGCACCATCCGTCACATAAGCAAACTCCCCGATCTTTGGCGGATAAATCTCCTCTACCTTGGCGGCCACAAACAGGCAGGTGATGCCGATCAACTGCAGATGCGTCTTCTGCACCTTGTGCGCCACATGCAAATAGCGATCCAGGTAGTCGACGGCCAAGTAGAAGGTCTCCCGATGCAGCTTGTAAACTTCGCAGACCTCGATCAACCAGTCCAAGAGGATGGCGCGCATACGTGGTTGCAGTCCGGGATGCTGTTCCAGCATCGAGATGCTGCGCAGACGCGACTCCTGCTCATCCCGGTGACACATCAAGCGCCAAACATCGGCGGCGTTAGCCCAGGCGAGCGCAGGAAGTGGGCACTGGCGCAGACCGTTCTCCACTGCCGGCGACATGGGCGTCCGCATGTTGATCATCAAGTCACTGACCGGATGATGGATCTGCTCCTGGTGATTTGGCAGGCCGGGAGTACGCTCTCCATTCACCGCCTGCTGCTGGCTGCAGCCGGAGGAGGCTGGAGAAATTGTGGAGGAGTAGATCTCCACGTCGTCGTCCTCCTCCTCGACATCGTCCTCCTCATCCTCGTCGTATGAGTAGTCCTCGCAGCTGTCGTCCAAAAGGTCATCGTCTTCCACCTTCTGCGTGACCACTGTACTGGTCACCACCTGCTCCGCAGCGTAGCGCACCACCACTGGCGTCTGCTTGCTACCACGATCCGGACTCGGCGGACTGTCCGGGCTGTCCGGCAGCGGACTGTGTGACGCCTCCGGCAGCTCCTCGGCCGGTGAGCTACGTATGCTGAGCAGCTCCTGGGTGCTCTGGCCATCAACCGAGACAACGGGCGAGGTGTAGACCGAGGAGGCCACCGATGACAGATTGCCCTGCTCGCTGCCATAGAGAGCGGGCAGTCGTTGCTGGCGCTTAGCTGATGGAGGCTCAAAGCCGAGTTCAGGGTCCTGAAAATGGAAGAGAGATATATTTAAATAAGTAAATCATACAAGTAAAAGCTTAAAATTAAAGTGAACTAACGATATTAGTCAATCAAATATTATAATTACTAAGCCATATTCAAATATTACTTTCTGAAAAAGTAGTTAATATTTCTCAAAGGTCTAAGCAATCATTACCATTTCAATAAATTTGCGCTTCTGTTCCAACTTCATAATAACATGAACAAATGAGTGGAGAGGATACTCAAGACAACAACAGGATCACCCGGCTGGCGGAATTAGAAACGTGCTCCGAATTTAATTAGCGAAGGAGGTTTTGGGGAAATTTATGTGGGCACGCCTGTCAAAATTGGTAATCCTTGATAGATGGACTGCTGCTGGACCGAATGCACCCGCACAAAATGAGGAGCCAGGAGTTCACACAAAAGATCAAGGACTATGGAATGGCATGGAGGTAAGACAATAGCACTTCGTTGGATTTTCTCGTGGGAACGAACGGGTTTCTTTGTTTCTTTTGAATATTTTTGGTATGATCAACTTATAACACGATATCGTTATTGCACTTTTAACTTTGATGTTATAAATTTAGTAGCAGTCTTTGGAATTAATTTGTTGCGTTGTTTCTTTGGTATGATTAAATAATTGTGCATACAGATTTTTGGTTATAGCATTAAAACCATTTTGGCTTCGTGTTGGTTGTTTCTGGTAGTTGTTGTTGGTAGGTGATCTTGGCAAATCCGGTTCTTAAATTAGTTCTTTGCACTCGCTGTTGGTGGTTTGTATAAATATATTTATCAGTCTTAACATTTGCTACTTGGCAACGAATAATTTGGATTTTGGATTTGGTTTCAGTTCGTGTGTATTATTTTGTATATTTTATTTTCTTTTTGGCTAACTCCGCTCTTGGCTTGATCGAGTACCAATCGCGTTGACGTGCGCTGTGCAACTGAGCTCGACGTTCTCCGTTCCAGATCGCCGATCCCCGAATTCCCCGATTCCCGATCGTCGTTATCCTGCCCAGCGAATGCAACGGTCTTGAAAATAGGGGTTGCTTTTCTCCGACTGCGGCTGCAACAACAGCGGTAAAACAGGATCGGATCGCCAAACCAACTTGCCGTCCCTTTCCATCGGGGGTTGGTTGCCCAAGATATCCGTATATCTTGAGACGACGGCGGCTTGTGTTGTTTTTGCCTTTGCAGCATTGCATTTTTCGCCTCTGGGTGTTTATCGGCCCAACAACAAATCCCACTGACGGCTGTGGCTCCTGATCCTTTTTACAATTATTTTTGTCAACATTTTCGTCCAGGTAGACGCAAGACGTTTGGAAAATCACTACCTACATAACCCTCAAAATAGCGACACATAATAGTACATAGGGAGTATATAAATTACTATTTGCTAGCACCATAGCTTTTGGCTCGAGCTGCCAGCGGCTGCATTAGGAATCTCCTGCATCTTGGAGGCTACTCAAATAATAAATTATCTTTTGGCATTGATCAGAGGGATGAGGCGGTGCCAAAGCCAAAAGTAGAGCGACCTAATGGAACCTTCAGTCAGACCGGAGACCGACTCATAAGATTACAGCACAAAAATTACAAAAAAAAAAACCAAAATGGAAATGGAACCGAAAATCGAAAACAATTGAAATCCTTGACCATTGTTCTTGCAGACAGATGATGGAAAACAGAAGCCAAAATCAGAAAGTCTATAAAACACAAAAAAATGTAGTCAGCATGGGACACAGATGTCATTCGGTTGGATTGCTGATAACATAAAAAACACATTTATGAACGTATTTCGCTTAAAAAACTATTGGGAATGTTTTGAAAGTCAATTCAAAAAAAAACATAGTCTCCTAGCTTTCTCTACTTTAAATGTTTAGTAAAAGATATTTAGTTATGAGATACTGAAATATATAAAAAATATCACTTAAAACAATTGGGAAAGTTTTGAAAGTTTTGGTTTCTGTTTTAAATGTTTGGCCCAAGTATATGCAGTTATAGGTACTTTGAATGAAAAATATATATCAAAAATATTTTAAATTGCAAAATTCGCCCATAAAACGAAGCAATAAGCTTATACAAAAGAAATAAAATCCATGATATTCGCATCAGTTTTTCTACAATTTCCTCTGGTTTACGACTGCAATTGATCTCTTCTTTGATTGAAAAAGGTTTGCACACCATATAATTTATCAAATACTGACTGCATTTCGTCAACTTTCTTAACAGTCAATCTCACACGTCGTAAAAGCTTAACAATATCAACCAACCCTGCTGCCCATTAAAGATTTTCACATAATTTTCTCGGCAAAAATGGGGGAAAATATTGCGATATTTATGTGACAATTTTAATTGTCTGAGTAGGTTTGCCTTCTCTCGACAAACATACCGAGCAGAACTCCCCTCCTGGAGTCGAGGATAAATACAATTTTTTTTGTTCTTGAGGCAAGACAGGAAGGTCCAAGACGCATGACAAATTTAATTTCTTATTCTTCTGGCCAACAACCCTCTGAGGAGAAGATGATGTAGGTAACCGGGAACGGCAATCGTAGAATGAAAATGAAAATGGACATGGATATGGACATGGACACATGTCAAGGCACCCAGATGCAATGTAATTAAAATCAAAGCGTGCAATGGCCTAAGAAGCCATCTCCCAGCACAATGGACATTCCGTTGCTCTAGCCCTATTATTTCACTTTATTTTTGCTTTTGGTGCGTGGACATTGCATCTGCCGTTTGGACTTGGTCAAGCGTTATGGAATCACAAAGATTATGCAAGAAAATTCCCAGTTTACTTAACGACATGACGGATTCGAAGAGAAAGATCGGCGGAGTGAGTGTGAGAAATTAGTGAACTGTAAAGTGGGCTGGAATCTGGACCAATCTGGACCCGGAGGGTTGCATCCCAAGTTTAACAAGGGTTAAACTGGGTTGTTGCCCTTAAGCCATCGCCGCCGACGCTGCCTCAAGGATTTAAGTCTCAACTCCAAGCAGGCAGCTGCTGCAGTCGTCCTTCACAACTCGATCAGCTCCTTCAAAAACGCAGCCCACAAGGAAGAGGCACCCAAAACATCTCTCGAGATCTCACTGGGAGGGAGACCATGGGTAGCCAGGGACAGATGATGCAGTTCCTCAAGTTATGGGTACATACGAAAAGCAGTCAAGAAGCAATTCGATTGTTAGGCGACAACCTCTGCTGCGTCGCCGACCTCAATACTCGATGTCCTGGTGCCCCATTGTGTCTCTCTCCCTCTCCTTTTGGCCTACCCTACAAAGTCCTGCGCTTATGTGTCGTAATCTTTCGACGACCGTCTGCTCGAAACCGAAACACCTTTAGTTTTCAGACCTTGGCGTGGGTCCAGGTGTAACTTTTTCACCGCTGTTTTCGTGTAATATGCTGCATTGTTGTTTCCATTTATTTTTCCTTTCTTACAGTTTTTTTTTTTTTTTTCAATTCTCCCCCAAGTCTTTTGATAACATTTAATTTCTTTCTACAATGTGCGGTAGTTGTTAATATTTTTACAGTTTGGTGTTTGAAAAGATTATGATTTTCTTGAAATTCAGGATCAAGCTAGGACTTTGTTTTCAAAAATTTCATTTTCATGAAGGACTCACAAAAGCTGAAAAACTACAATTTCCCTGATGATCGTTCAAAATTAGCTAAAGTCCTGTCCACTTTTTGGGACACCGCCGCTGCTCTGCTTTTAATAAATGATATGCAAACAACATGCCAGAAGACAAATCCCCGAAGGACCATAACAAACACTCATATTTCCAACCAATTCAAAACTGACCCCTGGTCAGAAAAGAACGGGTTAATCCAACACAACACTTTCGCGGTGACATTGCTGGATTTATCATCGGGGAAATGGAAAATTAGGTGGGCCAGGGGGACGGCGAAATTGCTTGGACATGTAATTAATCATGCAATTGGTAAGATCCATGACAAAACGAATTAAAGCATATCATATTGGTGAAACGGGAGGAGGGTAAGTGGACAAAGGACAAACCGCGAATGAATTTTGAATGCGAAAAATGAATTTGATTAATTGTCAGAGAAGTCATATTTATTCAGTGGATACGCCAACTTCTTAGGCTATATATCACCTTTGATATAAGTTTATTAATTATAAGCTTTTTAGATATATTTACTCCAATTACGTTATAAATTCTTTTCTCTTTTTATCTGATAATTTACCTTTCAAAATTATCTGCTCAAAAACTAGTTCCTTATCAGGCGAATCTTAATGTAATTAATCTGAAAGCAGATCGCTGCCCAAGTTTACCATTATATCTTGTTTACCTCCAGCTAAATAAAATCCTCTGTAAAATGAAAAAAACTTTGAATTACAAAGCAGGCGATGCATGATCCCAAATCGGGATGCAATCTGGGAAAGTAAAACTTGAATTCAGTTTCCCACAATGTCCCGAAACTGACTTGACAGAAATCAAGGCCCACACTTGATTGCATCGCAAGGAAACCCGGGCGAAAGCAAACCCAACTCCCCTTTTCGGGACAAAGAAACAAAGAAGTTTCCCTCAAAAAAATAACGAGGAACTTTCGGCGATTTCATGCCTGTCATGTAAAGAGTAAGAAAAAGGGGTTTACATTACACTGACAAATTGGTAAAATAATACCATAATTTTGATCCTGTGCCAGCAGCAAAACAAATATTGTATAATATTTCAAGACCGCATTCCGATGCAGACGCGTTCTGTGTGTCCCGAAAGCAGATGACACAAGAGTTTCAAGAAGGACGAAGCCGGATGATTTGCATAAAAGTTTAACGGAAATCTAATGAGCAGACGTCGCAGGATCGGGCAAGGCATTTGCATAAGGATAACATGTCCCGAAACGGGGTAGCAAAATGCAACCCAGTTGGAAACAATTTTTTTATGCTCCGAATCTTCTGCAGAAGCAAATGTCGTCTCGATGAATATTTAATTAGAGACGAAAAGAAAAGGGAAAAACTCGGCCCAGTGATCCTTGAAAAGGATAAGGCGTTGCTCAACCCCTCCGTCGGTTCGTTCGTGTGTTGCGGTTTCAGCTCTGTCCCATTCCGGTAGTCACCACGATCCCTTACCCATCACCGTCCCCCCCATCCCGATGCCAATCCCTAAACTGTCTTGATCTAGTTCTTCTGCCTCAAGCTAACCTATAACTATCGCAATTTCAAATTCTTACCACGGCCCTAACGGACATTTGCCGCCGCCTTGACTTTTGGAAAAACCCACCCCTGGAGAACTCGGACTTGGACTCAAGGTGTGCGCGCATGCGCAACGACGCCTTCTGTCTCCAGCTCCTGCTTCCGCGCCTGCTCCTAGTCCGGCTCCTTTGTCCTGGCATGCATATGCTCGGCATACTGCCAAGGACCCCTTCGGAATTCCCTTACTCAACGAAGTTCGCCTGAAGGGGGCCAGACATTTCCTCGCCATCCACTTTTTTTCGTACGCGAATGACATTTGTTTGGCAGGGAAACCAGGCGCAGAAACGTTGCAAAAACAAAAAACAACACAAAAAACAGCAAAAAAAAAATAACCAAGGATATCTTTTGTTAGGCAACAGACTGTTTGAATACCCTGGAGAATTCAATTTAATTTTATGAAATATTCTCAGTATAAACCAAGGAACCTTATAAATAATATAAATTTCTAGATTTTCACTTTAGCAATAAAAGATACGCAAATAAAATCTGATGTTCCAGAAAGGTCCTCCTAACATGCCTTACATTTAATTTAAGAAAACTTCTAGATATTCAAACTCTTGCATAGATAAAGATACCCATTTAGAGGGTAGCAAACTATCAAACAAGAAAACAATTTCTGCAAGTTCATTGCACGTATAGTAGAATATTCTCTCCCCTCCATAACTCATATGGCACTGGAGAAAAAAATCCTTTGCACCAACACAGCTGCTGAGGAGCCGCCAGGAGATGAGGAAGCCATTGTTCCCCGCCTTGATTGCAGCTACTTGAGCGGAGATCTGACTTCAAGGCTTCCAAGGATGCTGCTAAATGAGCCCTTTCAGTAAGTAGCGTTTATTTTTGGGCTCATCTTTGCATTGTGCCCGCGCAAAAGTGCCAAGTAGCTGTCTACGTGCTCAACGGCTTATTTGGCTAGAGCTCAAGCAGCGAAAGATCAAATGAAGATCGACAGCCAAACGAGTGGAAGCCACCAAAGGGCTGTCCATTCAAATGGAAGTACAAATAGAAGATCGTTTGCCAAACATAGAAAAATGGGGAATTGTTTAGCGATCGCTGATCAATGAAAACAATTAGGAAACTATAATCAAATAGATAAATTTACAAAATGGCTATTGCTCAAATTTCTAAGTATTATTCGAAGTCAAAAAGATATATCAGAGCTCAGCTGAACGGTTCAAATATATATGTAGATTGTTCAGTTATAATCTTAGTTTATAGTATTATTATTAACAGAGTTCACAATCAATCAGGTTTTCAGCTTGGAAATAAATCTTTGAGCTTATAAGCAGCTTAATCTTCGATTAATAGATTACATTAATAGATTCATAATAGATTCTTCTTATAGAATGAAAATGGGAACAACTGATCGACGTGAATTTAGAGAACAGAGAATTTCCAGAGTTAAAGAGTTCGTTAAAATATAAATATTTAATTAATTTCAAATGCATAGGAACTTTTGAAACACACTAGATTGCCTGGGTGTCAACGACGCCCTCTTGGCGTTTCCCTGATAAGATTGCAAAAATCAACGAGGTCACATGGCATGATAAAGCACTTCATTCATAAAACTTATCTGCGCTGTGTCTGGCTTTATGTTCTGGATTACGTACCTCGTTTGAATCGCTGCTTAAACGCCGTTTACGTTTATTGCCATTGGAAGTCGCGGCTGTGGATGCTGCAAGGTTCTGGCTATCACAAGAGCACATCTCGACGGCTCTGGAGGCGGCTGAGGTTCCTGGCAGCTCTTCACTTCGCTGCGACGCTGAAGAGGACGATGTTGATGGGACTGGATCTGGATGTGGGACTGCGATTGGGCTATCGCTGCTGCTACTGATACTACTGCTGCTGACGACGACGACTATGCTGCTGCTCACTTCTCCGTTGCTGGGGGCGGTTGTGACTATGCTGCCATTTGGCTCAGTGCTGCTGGTAGAACAAACACTGCAAAAGAAAGTAAAGGAATCTTTTGTTAGTCTCATTTAAGCACTAAATAATTTAAATTACTAAATACATAGCTAAAATGATATAGTTTTATGTCCCTAAAGAGCAGCTATTAGATAGAATACTTTAACACATCTGCCTATATTTTTGTAGATTTAGAACACATGATTGTATCTAACCCATCGATTTAAAGAATCCCCCATATTTTTGTAAATCACTGTTCGCTCTTCTGGTGCTCAGTTATTTCCAATTTCTCCTCTTTATTTTTGCAAAATAGAGAAATTCAATATGCCACGGAGGCTGGGCAGCATAGGGGCGTTCTAAAATAGATACAAACGAAACGATCATAAATTCATTGAATTTTGACACGGCATTCGAATCGCGATGCGAGACTCGAGATTAAGGCGCCCAACGGATACATTAATATTTAACATCCGGGAAATTGAAATCGAGATGAGTGATCGGGGGAAATGGAAATGGGATCGTTTGTGAGGGCCCGAGGAAAGCCTTTCCTCCTTGAGATTGAGCAATTTTGGCAAATTTGCATGCACATTAGCATAATGCAGGAGGCTGGCAAACGGAAAGAATACAATTTTCCATACTTCAAAGGACAGATGTTATATGAATCCTTGCGGCGCAACTCTCAAGTGTTGCGATGCAAGCAAGCAACTGCACTTTAAGCAATTCGATGCGCGAATTTTTGCAATTTGAGCGAGGAGCTCAGCAGAAAGAAAAAAACGAAATCTAACCCTTGGGACCAAAAACCCTTCTTCAGGAACTCGTGAAAAGGGATAATACAAAAAAAAGGGCTGCTGCCCATACATAAATTCAAATGCTTTAGCCATTTCTCTCTTGGCCAGAGGCTCGGCATTGCAGCCTCCTGTTTTGATCCTTGCCCTGCACTATCGATCGGGTTTAATGGTTTAATGAACAAGAAAAAGTAATCACGTAGTAAATTACGAGGAAATGAAATCGCTTAAAAATGAGTTATGGCGAGAAAGGACTAATGGAGCGTACGTGCATGCGGCCTGCAAGTTTTTCCCGCTTTCTTTCATTGTACTCGGTGGTTCGGGGTCAGGGGTTCACCGGCATCTCCGCGGCTTAAGGTTCAAACTGAAATTTGTCATTTCGAGGTGAAAGTTTCCTTTCCTTTGCGGCAAAGCCAGATATGTACCTTGTTTCGGTTTCGTTTCGTTTCCCCTTTCTATTCCGTTTCAAATCCGAATCCCTGTAGGTAGCAAAGGGTAGGGTGACTATCTCGGAGATGATATGAACAAAATTCTAAGATGCGTTTCCTGGAATCTGGTCCAGTGGATAATAAGTGGACTATCGAAGGATCGATCTTTCTCACATGATAAATTATAAAACAACGGCGACTTTTCGATTGGAAATTAGTTATTTATGCGTTTAGTTGGTATCCACGAAACAGTTATGTTTGGGAATTTATGTGGAGCCATAGTGGTTGATCTTAACTCTTAGAGTTACTAGAATTTATAATTTTTTGAACATTTTTATGTGAGTTACTTGTACTACCCCATGCCCTCAAAAGTATGCAATGGAAACTGAACAAGCTGACCTATAACTTCCGTGACATTTTTGATAAATTCCGTTATAGATGGCAGGGAAATAGCTTCGCAACACATACCAATAATTATGTCGCACACATGCTGACCACGAAATATGTCCATAAAATGGACTATCACTTAAGTGATCGCAGTGATCAGTGGTTCGCCGGGGGTTTGGGTGGGTGACGATGATGATGATGATGATGTTCAATGGCAAAACGGGGACGCAACTGACAAAACCAAATGACTAGGCAATTATGCAATTATGGTCATGCGCAGGCACCTACTACCTACAGGCAAAAATAATATATAGTGCAGGGTGAAAACATATTAAACTCAATTAATTTTTGTCCAGGACATGACTGCAAAAGCCACAAAAAGTGTGTGTCTGCAGTGACAGCATTATCAAGCCCGACCAAACAAACCCCCTTCATAGCCCAACCCTCTGAATGACCAAGCCGACTCTGAACCGTCCGACAACTAAACACTTTTCTAATGACATTTTCGCGCGCAATTATATACTAATCACACGCAGGACCTCGGAAAGGTCCTGCAAAGGTATGCAGAGTGTTGAGGAATGCGGCACTTGGTTATCAACGCTGCCTCGACTTTAACACCTACAAACAGATGGCTTTTTTTTCTTTTTTGGAAATTGACAGTGAAAATGCATTTTAGATTATCGCACTTGAGTCAGAAGGTTGGAACAGTAGGAGCCCGAGTGGTTATAGCTCCTGCGGGTCCTACTTTCCCGCGGCGTAGTCGGGCATAACCAGTTGGGCTCTGTCGCTTTATAATTACGAAATAGCTATTAGATAAACATCACTTTTGGTTAAGAGAATTAAAGGGAGACGCGCTGCCTACCAGGATAGTTTGTTAGTGGTAAAAAGGAAGTCGATCGGATGTCGCCACAGGAAGTTAGAAACAAATGGTAGTTTAGACCGTTGGGGAGTCGCCTCTTGGCTTTCATGTGGGGTGCTAATTAGTTTGGTCAGCGCTGCGGAGGAAGTGGAAGTCACAAAAAGTGTTTGATGGGAAAAGGAAATGTCTAAGATCATAAGACATGTCAAGAAAAACACGCAGGTTCGCTTGAAACTAAAGATCTTCCTTACCAACTCAAATGGAACTTGTTTGGGTTTGCAACAATACTTCACCTGAAACTTTCAAACTTAAGTCACTAACCTCTTAAAACATCGACAATTAAATTAAATTTTTTAAAATTAATAAAAAAACGCATAAACTTACCTCTTGGCATTTAAACCCATAATTGTACGGCCTTGAGAAGCCGTCAAAGTTCTTTATCCTGAATCTTGTTTTTAAACTGCTCGTCAAAAGCAGAAATGTTTTGAATGAAATGTATAATTTAAAGGGGACTGCAAATAAATTAAACAAAGTATAAACTTAATAAATTAATATTGAAAGGAATCACTAAAAACTATAAATGGAATATAAACCATATAAAGTGTCTAGGATATGGTCATCACATGGGACGCGTTTTCGAGTTTTTACGACCTCACAAAACCTATCAACAGTTAGTACAACTTTATCTGCAGATCCTTGTGGAAAAAACAACATATGATCCTTGAGGGAAACTCACACACAGCATGTGGCCGAAGAGTCTCCTTGCTTCGAAAACCCCAAACAAATTTGTTTACGTGAGTTTTTCTCGAAAAAACATATATACACCAACTTTTTGCTTTTAGCAAAACGAAGGAAGAAAGTAAATATTTTTCTTTGGGGTGCAAAGTGTGCCTAAGATATTCAAATTACTTTAATAGAAAGAAAGATGGGTGGGAAGACTATTTTAGAGTTGGGTCATCTTAACAGGTAGTCACGGAATGGTCATCTTTTTATCATAATAGAATTTCCACGAGTCTCGATTGATGCCTTCTGCTGCAGTTTCAGCTTCAGCTGCTCCCCTTGAATTTCCTGTACACTTAAAAAAACACTAGGCATATATATATTCGAAGTGCTATTAAATTATTCAAATCAATAGAGTTTAGCTGTCAAATGATTGTTGCAAGTTCGAAGGACCGTTGATAAATACTTTTTTAATTCCGCAATGCATGACTTATTAGGGTATTTAATTTTCTGAGTGCACCGATGTCAGGTGCATCGCATTCGGCGCATGCGCAACGTCCGCATTTTCTAGTGGTTTACAACGCTTAATTATATCGAGGAGCCGAGTCCTTATTGCCCCGATGCACCTGTTGTGGCTAGAGTTGATCGCTGACCTTCTGTTAGAACTGAACAGTATGGATTCGATGCGATGCGGGGCAGGTGAGTGGAGTGGATAGGTTTGGGGAAGGGGCGTGGAGTGGCAGCTGTTGAAGATCCTACCCCAACTAAAAGGATTCTGGCAATGTCTCTGCTGTTGCTTTTGTAACTTCAATTGACTTCCCCCTCGCTAATTGTATCCTGTCGCGTTTCCTTTTCCCCCACCCCTCCCTCCTCGCTTCCTTTCTTCCTTCATTTATATTTTCCTTTTTCCGTGTGACATATGGGCCTGGCGTTATATTCGCCACGATTTATGGACCTCCCTTCGGCCTACCATTCAGTTCGACACCTTTTTTTACCTACCCCATATGCGAATGCTTTTTAGCCAACGAGACTTTCTCTCCCTACTTTCTTGTTCTTACGCAATGGATTGTCTATTTTTCTCACTTTTTGCCTCGCTTTTCTTTTGCGTTTTCCGGCCTTTTCTCATGCACAATATTTTGCTGTTTCCAACCATCATTTTCACACTAATTGCGGATATGCCTCCTAATTAATTGGGTTCCCTCTGCTTCCCCGAAGTCCTTTTAGAGCATTTTTGCTTTCTTAGTTTTCAACCCCCTGACTATTTTATTTACAACAAAGAAATTTCCTTACATAGAAAAAAGATCTCTCTTTGGTCATTTTAGAATATGTTAAAAATCTTAAAACAACTAATAGGATCAACATTTTAATAGCAATCCCAAAATAAAGATCTAGGTTTTGTAAGTACTAGAGCTCTAAAAACATTATGAAAAATTATGTATCTTCAAGATACAGCAGTAACCTAAAAACGCAATGAAATAGACATTTATCTTTCAGTTTCAATCTTTGAAAAATTGTCTGTTACAGATCTAACATCGTTAATAGTCGGATTAATGTAATCTATTTTGTAAATCACGAAACAACCTCAAATCAATATTCGTTAATAAGGATACAAAAATATCCTTTAGTTTTACAAAGCAGTTGACAGCGGCTCTTGGCAAACAAATGACTGTATTATTCTTGTCCAAATACCAGCGACTAAGATAGATCCCTAACTAATTGCAGGAACTGCCCACACGCAGGCTGCAACTTCCTCTAATGAAGATTAAGTGAAGGAGGCTGCCAGTTCGGGCGAAATCCGCGGCGACAGGTATACAAATATGAATAATGCCGCGGATCGAGCGGATAAACTCGTGGGTTTCCTTTTCACACAGCGCCTAATTAAAGGTGCACGATGCATGAGTGAATCTGTTTACCTGGACGGGGTCCTCCAAGGTCATTTAACTGGAAAACCGAGTGTCGAAAATAAAGTCGACTGTATATTTCTTCGGCAAATCCAAAGGCCCCTCATCTCGGAATATTTGCTTTGTGCGAAAGATTTCCCACAAGGAAATGGGACCAAGTCTCGAGATACAATATGAAATGCAACTTGAGGCAATGCAAAGAGGAATGCGCAAAATGCGCAAAGGAGAGCGCAAAAAATATACATATATACAAATATGTATGTATCTCGGAGTATATGCCAGACTATATATGTACATATGTAGAGGGAAAACAGGTCTCGAGTTATCCGGCGTCTTCAACTGTCTGCAATTTTTGTGCGTCCTTTTTGGGCTGCATTTTGGGCTCCTCTGCACATGCGGCGAGATACATTCCTGAGATACTCGAGATAAATGCACATGCATCTGGGCATCTGTGGCGTTGTCCATGCCCATGCCGCCTCCTCTCCATTGTTGTGGTTGTGGCCAGCACTCTTGCAATTAATTGGAACTCGGAGGTAGATATTATCTGCAATCGAAAGCCTAAACCATACATCTACTTCTTAATATGAAAAAATAATATACTACCAAAAGTTCAAACCTATCTTCGTGTTTTGCTGTATCCCTTTATAAACTTGACTTAACTTTGATACCCTATCCTTGATGCTATATAGTCCTACTTTTCAATGTGTTTAAATTCTAACGGTCAATCGGCCCAAGTTTGCTGTGTTGCTTCAGTCGCATACACCCACCCTGACCAGAACTACAGGGTACTGCAAACGAAAACAGGAAAGTCGATCTTTGCCTGCACGCATCAGTGTATCTGTGAGTCCCAGTATCTGAGTATCTGTGTGCCGGGTATCTAAAGAGCGCCGCCTGGGCAAAACGGCGTGTGAAAGTAAAGCCGGCCCAGCCGATGGAGGAGAACAAATCAAAGTTCTTGAATGGAGCGGCGGCGATGGCGACGGCGGCGTTCCAGTTCCAGGAATCGATGGCCTTGAAGTAGCCGTTAGGACATCGGGACGCGCTCAATTGACTATTTAGTTTATATTTAGCAGCGTCTAAAAGGATGCCCACAGCGAGCCAGCGAGCTCAAGTGGCCTGCGTCCTGTCTGCCCCGCTCCACAAATCGCCAGTCGGTCGGACTATCCTTTGTTTGTCTGGGAATAACTGGAAATTGTTTATCATTGTTGTTTCTGCCCCTCATACATATGGCTTCACCTCATTCCGATTCCAAATCGGATTCTTCTCTGCCGCAGCGACAGAAATGTGTATGGACTATAAAAAATGCCCACATATACATACATATTAACCATTTATTTAAGGAGTTAGTATTCACAACTCATCCTTTTGGGGAACATGTAATATTTGTAAAACATTCCGCACTTGTAATTGAGAAATATTGTTGGTATTTTACTAGGAATTCGGGTTAATATGGCCAGTTGATATGTGTGGATTCCTATAACCATTTATGTAAGTAGTATGATGAGAAAATATTCGAGATCAGTTTGGGTTCCCATCTCGTCTAGAAAATCCTTTGATGACATACCGCTTTCGAAGGTGGCAAGCACTTGATCACGAGAAGAATGGAAAGGTGTTGGCTATGATTTGAATAGGTCATATAAGAAGTGTTTAGGTGGGTCAAACAAAGGAATATCCTATCACCTGGTCGAAAATTTTGGGAAAATTTACAAAATTCAGGACACCATTACTGAATCATCAAAAACTTGATGCTTTTACTTTTTTCGAAATCACTTCTAAGAAAGAATTATATTTCCCTATGGTGCAAACTGGTCAAATCTACACATAAACGGCCGATTTTCGGCACGATCATGACATAATCGAAAAATTAAGTATACAAAAAGCTACCCCATCAACAATACACCACCCACCTCCGCACACACCCCCGCCACGACCGCTCCAAAAATTTAACGGCGCAAAAAGCGAACACGCAAACTAAAAAAAAGTCAAAAGAATGCAAAAAATAAAGAAGAAAGAAAAAATTGCGAAGAAAACAGCAACAAAATGAATGTGGCAGGTAAATGGAAGCAGTGGAGAAGAGGAGGAGAGGAGAGAACGAAAATGGCGCGAAGCAAGGTGGAGACGAAGGGGAAGCGAAAGCAAAGCGCCGAGAAATATCAATGAACTCCATTCTCCACTTGACAGTCTATCTCGCTCACTCACCGTACATAGTTACTACTCAGAAAAATAATTATAACCACGATTTTACAATAAATAAAATTCTATTAATATTTCAACACATGAAAACATTCATACATATGTACGTAGATTGTGGTTAAGGGCTAAATGCCAATCTTTTTGTTCGTCTACCAACGATTTTTGCGCCACTTTTGACATAATTCATTATTTGCTTCTTCACTCGTTAATCCATTTTGCTTTGACCTCTGCTTCGTGTTCGTCAAGTTTTCAAAATGTTCGTCGACTGATCGGCGATTTTCCGAATTTTTTCGACGTCGCAGTCAAATTCTCTCTTTTTTTGCGTTTTAGAGCGCAGTACTAAAACGTTTTTGTTTGTTGTTGGTGTTGGTTGGGAAGGGGAAAAATAACTTGACTCGCTTGTTCTGATTGGAATAAAACGGAAGAGCGCGAGAGAAAGAGAGCTTACCCTCTCTCTTAGCGAGCGCATTTCTTCCAAGTTTGTGCTTGTGTGTGTCATTGGAGGAAGCGTATAAAAATGAAATGAGCATGGGGAAAGAATGGAGAAACGCAAAGTGGCGCGAATTAGGCGTTTGGGCTGGCGCAGTTTTGTTTTACCGCCCAAAATCTATGCGAATGGCGGGAAAAAGTGCAATTCGGGCGGGAGAAAGATTAGAAAGTTGGCCCAAACAGCAGCGAATAAGCCATCAGCTGCATTTCAAGCCTTCTATAGTAAGAAAAGCCGTAATAGTTCACTGAACTCCCATTACGCATAAGAAACTCAGTGCACTTTTAGACGTGATGATTAGAAGCTTTCCTTTATTTCACAGGCTTTTCCAATTTGTTCTCATTGGATAACGGTTTAATTCTAATAGGACACTTTTCGTTATGGGAGTTTTCTGAACACTGTGTGGGAAAACACTTGTACCATTTGGACACACCGTCTCCTGCCAATCAGAAAGCAACGGTTAAATCCTACAGCGTGTCAATTTTCTTATAAGAGGATGTTGTATTTGTAGCAAAAAATGCAAAGACACGACGGCAAACGCAGCATTCTCTCCCGCTCTCTACTTCACTGTTCCACACACACTTGTCACCGCACACGCGACATACATTTTATTCCACTCTGAATAAGGTATTGCCTTTTATCCACTCAGGCCATTGTGCAATTGGCTTTACCTTCTAGTTAGCGGAAAAATGCTTAATATCCCCGGTGTTTTCACTTGTTTTTCTTAAAGGGAATTGAACAAAGTTTTTTGAGAGTTTTTCGTCGTCGTCGCCGGCCACGAAAAAACTTCACGAGCAGCGGAGCGGCGGCAGCAAAGTGATCGCTTTGAAACCGAAAAAAAATTGGTGGAACTGGGTATCAAAAGCAGCGACGTCGACTGCGACTGCGGCGAGTGTGCATGAGGAACGCGCCAAAACAGGCGGATCCGAAGCGCCAAAAAATGCAACAAACACAGGGGGCAACTTTGTTGTACTCTAGGGGAGGGACGGAGATGGGACGAGCATCTCCCGCGCAAAGAACCGAGCGTGAGAAAGCGAGACGGGGCGATGAAGCCGCTGGTGGCAAGCTTCGCATTTTATTGAATGGAGTCTGCAATTGGAGTCCCCAACAGGCTAGTCAGACTACAATTGGAGGTTCGACGTCCAGTCAGCTGGGTGGTCGAAAAACAGCTGGCGAAGATGCCAGAAAGGCGGATTTAGTCGAATATCGTGGTTATACAAAAATACCTAAGAGTTATTTCTGTGTCAAATACCAATTTTAACTCACATATGGGCTCCACAAACTAAATATTTAAATTTTAATATGAAAATATTTTTTTAATATATTTTTAAGGAGCTCCAAAATCAATTCAAGGTTAAAAAAATGTACCTTAAAGGCTATTCATAAATTTGTGAAATTTTATTTTTTTATATATTCTTCAAAAGCCTGAAATTACTTAGTTTAATATGCTTTTCTAGTAGTTTTCATGAACTGCACGCAAAAAACATCTGACACGATGACTGAGGTCCAACTAGGTGGCAACGCTGCTCTGAAACCAAACAAACCACTGCCACTTTGTTGTTGTCATCGATTAACATTCGAGCATTTTTGGCACCAACTTCGAGCGCTTTTAACTTGGCTATCCTAAATGAAAACCTATGCGTGCCTGCAACCAATTGAAAGATTAAAACTCGCAGAATCTGATTTTTCACTAAAATCAAAAATCCCGTTCAATTCGGCCAAATTAGAATCGATTGAACTTGACGATTTCCCGCGCGCGGGAACCCGACGTCGGCGCGCGCTGCTGACAGCGATGACAGCTGCGCGCGCAAAGAGAAGGCGCGGATGAGAGCGCGAGAGGGGCAAGGGAACGGAGAGAGAGAAAGAGGCAAAAACGTCGACGTCGCTGCTCACGTTTTTTTTTTACCATTACTTTTCGACTGGTAGAATGTAGATGGGGAAAACGGGGTCTAAGGGAGATGGCTTAAAAGGCAAGTTCACGAACTTTCGAACCCTGCACCTGCTGCCAATCGAATGGGCCAATTGGCCGGGATCACTCACCTGCTGTTGGGCAGGATTCGGGCGAATTCTCGGCGGGATTGCAGACGGAAAAACACACGCGGACTGGGAATGGTGATGAAAAAATTGCACACACCGCCGCACACACACACACGCGCACGCACACACACCAGTGCACGACAGCCAGCAAGACAGTGTAGCCTCCTTTTTGTCACCTTTTTGTACAGATTTATCTTGGCTCTGCAGTCTTTTTCACGGCTAGCTCAACCCCACGCCAGTCAAGGCCAATTCGATGCGATCCCCGCGATTTTTCAGCGACTCCAAAGTAACACAATGATCGCAAGCGGCACTGCGACGAGATAGAAATCGAGAGAGCGATGAAAGAGCAAATAGCCACACAATAAAAAAAAGGCCATAATCATCTGGCCACACGGCGCAAAGAGAGTGTCGGTGTTTAGTGGCAGCGGCGTTGCCACCTCGGCCGATCGCGTCGCGGAATTTTTATTGGGCGCGCTATTCGAATCACGAAAACTAAATTGTACAATTTAGCCTGACTTTTACTGCACTGCATAATTTAGTTCACCATTTTTCCGCGCTGCTCATATCTGAAATTGGGGTATTATTGAAACATTAAACGGGATTCCCAAGGGCGCGCTCTACTTGAAATAAATAAAGATGAAATTATATTATTTAAATTCAGTTGTCAGCGCAAGTTGCTTTGGTATTTCGATTAACGGATATTAAATAGGTTGATTTTTTGTTGGGCGCGCTATTTGAAACGCATGTTTGATACGCTTATATTGTTTTCGTTTTATTGTTATGTTCATGCTTTTATCATGCGAATATTTAGTAATTAAATTCAAAAAGAACACTAAAGTAAGAATTTTTTATTTTAGGAGATACTTAAGTATTTTCACTCGACTAAATTTTTGGCGCACTTTTCAAACAATGACGGATGTCACTCAACTGGTTTAATGGTTTTAAACTTTTATGCTCGTTTTTGTTGCTTAACTCACATATTGATTTTGATTTATTATAGCAAATTTCATATAATAAATGTTAGAAGTACACACAAACTTTAATTTTCGAGGCGCGGGCTATTTGAATTTGTTTGATTTCAATCCACTTTACTTACAACTTTTTTTACATACTGTTATTTATCCATAAAATAAACATCTAAAGGCAGTAATAACTAACAATTACCGAATATTTTTAGGAAACTTCTTCGCTAATTTTCATAATGTTAGTTATTGGTTTTGATTTTTATATTTAATTTTAAAAAGTTAAATTATGAACTTCAATAGATGAACCAAATTATTTTTATATTTTTATGTTATCTTATGATAATTTTTTAATATAACTTGTATTTTTAGAACTCTTTTATTCATTCACTCAATCACTTTTGATATTAAACATCCTCACACAAATATTTCTTATATTTGTTTTTCATTTTGAAGCTTTATAAATTGTATTAGAATATATTAATTTCCAAGTTAATATGTTTTAAAGTTTATCCAATAAATAACGTTTATGGCACCTTTCAAAGATTTTAAATTACTGCCGATTTTCATTTATTTCACTTAATTATTAGTTATCATCAATTTGATTTCAATATTATGTGATTAAATGCCACTTGCCACACCTGATTAGAAAATCTCATTTTCTTAGAGCTTCCACCGCAGCCTGGTTTCTTTATCAGCTCGAAAAACCAAATAAAAGAAAGCTGCCGATAATTAACAATTTCAGCGAATTGAGCACACCGGCAAAGTGCTAAGTTTGCTTTTCGGCAAATATCCGCCAAGCGCAGCAGAAAAACCTCAACTTCAGCAGCGAGGCCATGGCAAAACCACAATCCACTCTCTCAATCTCCTGCTCTGTGTTTTCGTTTCCATATTTATTGCGATTTTTGTTTTGATATTATTAATTTACGTTTCAAACTTAAGCAAAATCACTAAGCCAGCTCGGGGACGATCATCTCTTCAAGCTTTCAGCGGCGACTCGTTGAATCCGCGAGCCGCGTAATCGGAAGGCGCCGATCGATCGGAGACCTTGGGATAGCCCTCATCTCCGGGCACGCACTGCTTGCGCGAGTGGATCACACGCCAGCCGCCCTTCCGGGTCCAGTCCTTAAAAAAAAAAGGATTAAGGGTTCAATAAACTATAAAAATAATACATATTATAAACGATGAAATAGATAATTTGTTTAAGGCGATCTTATAGATTTGGCTTAGGGCCTTAGAGCAATGAAACGTCGCATTCGAATAGACTACAAATCTAATTTTCTTAATTTATAGAAACAAAAATGTAACTATCACTACTTTCTAATAACTTCAACAGTTTTTACAGATCTCAAGCGCTTAAAAATACAAAGCAAATACGAGTAATGCCATAGGAATTATAAAGAGACCTTTTAAAACATTGTAAACTAAGTTTGAAATTGTATACAATCCTTACATTTAAAATATGCATGATATTTTTTTAAACTGGAATTTTTTTGGAATTTTGGCCAATGAAAGCAGTCTTATCCGAAGTTTTAGACTGCCTGATATTGTACATGGGCATACACATGTATGGACATATTAAATTGAATTGAATTTATAATGTTTTAAGACTAGTATATAGACTTATTACCATAGTCTTTAGATTCGTTTAACCTATTTGCATATCATGAAAAGCGTTTTCCTTACGAACACACTTTTCTAGTGCAACTAACTATAGCTGAGATACATCAACATTCGATACTATTATTAATACGCTTGGAATGACTTATAGCTTAGCCAACTTGAATCCTCGACCAATTAACTTACATTCTGGTTGTACTTGAAGTAGTAGGCGCCGGCGTAGATTCCGGTGAGGGCGAGCAGAGCCTTTCCGGTCCAGTAGCGCACGGTGAACGCGCGCTGGAAGCCCTGCAGGCGAGGAAACGGATACACCACTGGTCAAAAACTTGATTACATAATACCCACGACAACAACTCACCAGGACGGGTTCCAAAACATTGCAGACCTTGTCGAGGGGAGCGCGGTAGAAGCGCTTGATGGGGTTGTTCAGCTCCAGCTCCAGGGCGGGCACCTTGCGGGGTCCGTGGTGCAGCTCCTGGTCCTTCAGCCACTGTTTTCGCCAGGCGCGCTCCTCCGGCGACATGCCGATCAGGCGCTCGCGCTCCCGCACCATGCGGCCCGCAATGACCATCGGCTTCACGCCGCCCGTTTCCGAGGCACCACCAACTACCATTTTGCACCGTTTGTTTTCGGACTCTGCGATGTGGACGTTGGAAAACGCCAACAATTGTATAATTTAATCGGGTAGCGACAATGGAAAAAACAGAACAGCTGTTGCCGCCAGTGTGACCGCTCTCTCTAATATACCAGAAAGTGCGCTTGGCCAAAAATCGAACGGTGGTATTTTGAATACCCGGTACTAGTACAGTGGAGGGTATACTAGACCCCTTGAAAAGTATGCAACACGTATAAGGAAGCGTTAGTACCCTTTAAGGATATGTGATCTCCATCTTTGCATAATTTTAAATTGCATTTTTTTTTCGTGATCATTACTTAATTACGCCCATATATCAACCACAATATATAATTAATTTCATGTGCTCTTTTTTGTATCAGTTGGTTCATAGCTGGACGCTGTTATGCTATTATCTCAAAAACTGAATTTTTATGAATTTCTACCGAAATGTCCTTTTCAAATTTAAGTTGTACATTGATAGATTTTGTAATACCAATTTGTTACAATGTATTTCTTATGGCCCAGCTACCGAAGTCGCCGGGCACAACAAAAAGTTTTTTTAGACTCATTAGAGTGTTCCTCTCCACGGAAATCTTTAGTAAAAGGCGAAAGATTTATTCGACAATTGAAGAGAAACCAGAGTGACTTTACATAGGAAAATATCTGCCGTACCACTTAGAAAGTGCTTGAACATGTTGGGAATCATAATGTTTCTAAAACGCAAACAACCCTTAAAATATGTTTATGGTAGTGATTTTCCTCATATTAAACTACTATATCAAGCTATGATTTCATTTATATTATTTTCAATTATTTTTGCGGATGTTTACGAATGAATATGAACAAGGATATCGATATAGTAGTCAGATTTATAATATATGTTTTCAAAAACTGATGCATAATTATAACAACCTAGGTATGTTTTAATAAAAACTTTGTAGCACATTAATAATCAAAATCAACTTCTTTGCCAATTTTGCGCATGATGGAAGCTGCCATTTATTATTACTATATAAATATAGATAAATATCATGTTATTAGTCTTCGAATGAAATTTGAGGATACCAAGTATATTTTCATAATAAAGTACAACATAATTATCAACTTTATAATATTTTATTCTGTTTTATTTGAAGTAATTCAAAAATAGCTAAATTTCCCCTCAAAATAGTCATATAGTCATTACTGAATCGATCATCAGCAGAATCGATAACAATGTCTATCGTGGTATCGGTCTTTCACATGTTTTGCGGCGTGCGTTGAAATAGTTCGTGAAAAATAAACATTAAATTCCGCTTGAGGCATGGATATAGAAGAGCTATTCGACTGCTTTGATGAAGAGTCGCCGTCGGTGCCGCCACCAGCACTTAACCAGGAGGAGAAGCCATCGGGAAGCGGTGGCTCCAAGAAAGGAAACAAGCGCCAAGCGACTGACACCTCTACATCGAAATCCTCCAAAGAAGCGGACGGCGATGACAAAGGAGACGACACTGAGGAGCCCACCAAGCGTCTGAAGCAGGAGGAGTCAACGGATGCGGTGGGTGACGACAATCCAGATGACGAACCCACTCGTACCCTCGATATAGACGATTCCGCGGCTCTGGAGGCCCTGCGGAACAGGATTGTCACGCACTTGTTGGACGCTCCGAAGTCATGCACCCATGAGGTTGCCGCGCATCCCGACCAGGAGTACATACCCCTAAAGCCGTTCAGCGGCGTGCCTGCAAAGGAGTACCCCTTCGTGCTCGATCCGTTCCAGCGCCAGGCGATTCTGTGCATTGACAATAGACAGAGTGTCCTGGTTTCCGCCCACACGTCAGCCGGAAAGACCGTGGTGGCGGAGTATGCCATAGCAAAATCATTGGCCGCCAAGCAGCGTGTTATATACACCACTCCCATCAAGGCTCTGTCCAACCAGAAGTTCCGTGAATTCACCGAGGAGTTTAAGGACGTGGGTCTGGTCACCGGTGATGTGACCATAAATCCATCGGCCTCCTGTTTGATCATGACCACCGAGATTCTGCGGAACATGTTGTACCGCGGTAGCGAGATCATGCGCGAGGTGGGCTGGGTGGTCTTCGACGAGATTCACTACATGCGCGACAAGGAGCGCGGCGTCGTCTGGGAAGAAACGCTCATCCTTCTGCCGGACAACGTGCGATATGTCTTTCTCTCGGCAACCATTCCCAATGCTCGACAATTCGCCGAGTGGGTCTGCCACCTGCACAAGCAGCCATGTCACGTGGTCTACACCGACTACCGTCCCACTCCTCTGCAGCACTACATCTTCCCGGCCGGAGGCGATGGCATCCATCTTATCGTCGATGAAAAGGGGCAGTTCAAGGAGGACAACTTCACCACAGCAATGGCAGTGCTGGCCAATGCAGGTAAATCGAGTCAGAAAGCAAATCCAAAGTTAGTTTAACTTCCATGTCTTTCAGGTGAGGCCGGCAAGGGAGATCAGAAAGGCCGCAATGGGGGCATTAAGGGAACCAATGCCGGACAAACAAATATCTTTAAAATAGTCAAGATGATAATGGAGCGCAATTTTGCACCGGTCATCATTTTTTCGTTCAGCAAGAAGGACTGCGAGATCTACGCCATGCAGATGGCCAAGCTGGACTTCAACACCCCCGACGAAAAGAAACTAGTGGACGAGGTGTTTAACAATGCCATGGACGTGCTCACGGAGGAGGATCGTCGCCTGCCACAGGTGGAAAACGTGTTGCCGTTGCTGCGTCGCGGCATTGGCATCCATCACGGCGGTCTGCTGCCCATTTTAAAGGAGACCATTGAGATTCTGTTCGGCGAAGGTCTGATCAAGGCCTTGTTTGCCACCGAAACCTTTGCAATGGGCCTTAACATGCCGGCTCGAACTGTGCTGTTTACGGCTCCGCGGAAGTTCGATGGCAAGAACTTCCGATGGATCAGCTCTGGCGAGTACATCCAGATGGCGGGACGTGCCGGCCGACGAGGATTGGATGACAAGGGCATCGTCATCCTCATGATCGACGAAAAAGTTTCGCCGGCTGTTGGTCGGGACATTGTTCAGGGCAAGGCAGATCCCATAAATTCGGCCTTCCATCTTACATACAATATGGTGCTAAATCTGCTTCGCGTGGAGGAAATCAATCCGGAGTACATGCTGGAACGCAGTTTCTATCAGTTCCAAAATCAGGCTGCACTACCTGGTCTGCATGACCAGGTGGAGCAGAAGACGCTGGAGCTGAATAAGCTGACTATCAAGGACGAGCACAACATTGCCTCCTACCATCACATACGCTCTCAGCTGGATCAGCACGGCAAGGAGTTCCGTCAGTGGATAACGAAGCCGCAATACCTTTTGCCGTTCCTACAGCCTGGTAGGTTGGTCAAGGTGGCCGCCGGCTCCCAGGAGTACGACTGGGGGATTGTGCTGAACTTCAAGAAGCAAGACCAAAGCCGCAAGAACCCTTTAAAGGCTGAGCCCAGCGTCACGATTGATGTTTTGCTGCACGTCAGTGAAGCGGCCGCCAAAACCGGCGACACGGAGCCATGCAAACCGAACGAACGTGGATGCATGGAGGTGGTGCCCGTGGCCCACACCCTCATCACCCAGATCAGCTCGATTCGCGTGTACTTCCCCAACGATCTACGCAGTGCTGACAATCGGCGAGCCGTGCTAAAGACTATCCAGGAGGCCAAGAAACGATTCCCCCTGGGACCACCGGTCCTCAATCCCATCGACGACATGAACATCAAGGATAGAGATTTCCGCGATATTGTCAATACCATTGCCCAATTTGAGAAGCGATTGGAGGAGCATCCGCTGCACAAGTCACCGGAACTGGAGCGTATACACCGGCGGTACCAGGACAAGCTAACGCTACAAAAGCAGCTGCAAGACCTAAAGGCCGAGCTAAAGGCTGCCCGCAGTCTGCTGCAGATGGAGGAACTGAAGCACCGCAAGCGTGTGCTCCGGCGCATGGGCTACTGCAAGCCTGGCGACGTCATCGAGTTCAAGGGACGTGTTGCCTGCGAACTGAGCTCGGCGGATGAACTTCTCATGACCGAGATGATCTTCAACGGAGTATTTAACGACCTCACCGCTCCGCAAGCCGTGGCTCTCCTCTCCTGCTTCGTTTGCGACGAAAAGTCCAGCGAGTCGGTGAAAAGCGCCACGGAGCTATCGGGCCCACTGCGCTCGATGCAGGATCTGGCGCGGCGCATTGCCAAGGTATCCACGGAATGCAAACTCGATCTGGACGCCGATACGTACGTGGACAAGTTTAAGCCCTTCCTAATGGACGTGGTGCTGGCGTGGTGCAAGGGCTCCAGCTTCCTTGCGGTCTGCAAGATGACCGACATCTTCGAAGGCTCCATCATCCGCTGCATGAGGCGACTGGAGGAGCTTCTGCGCCAGATGTGCCAGGCCTCGAAGACCATTGGCAACACGGACCTGGAAAACAAGTTCTCCGAAGGAATAAGGCTGCTCAAGCGTGACATTGTCTTTGCCGCGTCGTTGTATCTGTAAGATTCTAGGAAAATCTATTTTAAGGCCTAACTTCCACTTCCATTCCAATCGTATTTTATTGGAATCGGATTTGTTTCTTAGATCCATTAAGTTATTTCCTAGCTTGATGTTTGGTCATAGATTTAGTTTTCGAAGCTTGCAATTATTCATTGATTAACATACCGACAACCTTTGTAAATTTGTTTTATGATAAAAAGTTATTTTATGCACGGTTAATAAAATAAATATGACCATGAGATCTAACAAATATTGACTTCGATATCACGTTTGTTTTATTTCAAAACCACAACAGTGAAGTCAAATTTGTCATAATTGATAATGTGAAATTCAAGCAAATACGAAAACAACATTGAGTAATGTAAAAATATTTATTTATGGACAAATACATCAAACTTATCTAACGTACATATAAACATATATAATGTGGTGAAAACAATATGCTTTCGATCGTGTAACAAATGAAGATATATACAGAAAAACAATGCACACGATACTTTTGAAAACATAAGCTATTGGACGGTTCACACTGATTTTGTATGGTCATTTTGCTTATATGCGACACAACGAACATATAGAAAGTTTATAACTAGGAGTACATTTATATATGAAAGGCACACTTAGTTGGTACATGGATGGGGGCACTGTTCATTAAGAACTAGTGGTGGGTCCATCGAGGACAATTACCAGATATTAAGGCACTGCAGGTATTTGCTCTTGATGATGTGTGGGAGTGGCTAGGATCTAATGGTATTCTAATGATATTCTTATGATACGGGACGCGACAATGTTATGAGTTTGTTATCAAATAATAGCAGGTCTTAAATAATGTAATGCATTATTTTGGATAACGTTAATTTATTCGTTTTCTATATTTGATTTTAAAGATATACTCTCTTTACAATTTCATTCGATATTACTGCCACTAAAAGGGAGTTTTAAAAAGTTAGACTCAGCATTGGTTATTAAAATACTTGCATTATTTAGCTAATTCCCTTCAGTTAAGGCAGAACATTTCCTAGATTTAAATAACTCTTAGTATACATTTAAATTCTATATATACACGTGAAGGCCGATTATAAGGCTATGGAATGTCATTGATATGGATTTGTATTCGTTGGGTTATCAAACTTAAGAACAAGTTAACTTAAATTAACTTAAAGGCATTAGAAATACAGGTTTGCCAAAACTAAAACTCAAAACTGAGATCTTAAAGATCTGTTTACAAACCTATCATAAATACAAAACTTAAACTATTTTTTTCGGAAATAACTAACTTACTTTAAATAAAATTCCAGGAGAAACTGTAAGAATAAAGATTTTTGGTAAGTTATGTAATTGTCCATAAAAAGATCAATGAAAGGACCCACCTAGCATACTTCCTCCTGGATTGTTGATTGGATCTGTAATTGGACGATTCGGCTGACTCCCTAAGCGCTTCCTGCGCTTAGAGAGCTGTTACTTATACGGATGTCTGAGGCACTCCCTCCACCATGTGGGTTCTCCTCGGCTGAGCCGCTGGCTGGGAACTCAGGGTGGCCGTTGTGGTGTGCATGGTGGTGCTGCGGGCAGAGGGCACCGGAGTGGTGCTCCGACTGCTGCCCGAGACACTGGCGGCGGTGGGAACTCTTTTAGCCGGCTCCGCATGCAGTTGCGTCACGGGCGTGCTGGAAAGTGGCTGCAGTAGACGCTTCTCCTCCACAGGAGGAGACGCCACCTTTGCGGTGGAGCCATTTTGTTGCGATCGTGGCGTGGCTGCCCTTTCAGATTGTTTCACCAAATGGCCATTGGTTTCCTTGAGCGAGATGCCTGATTTGAGGGACGCCTGGCTGCTGGACTTTTGGGTCATGGCCAGCGAACTGGGTGAGCGCAACGAGGTGGTGTCCGTGTGCGCTTTGCTGGCCAATGTTTTGGTGGATGGAGAGTCGCGGTACTCGTAGATATTATCCCTGGAGCGCAGGGCATGGTGGTTGGTCACCATGTGGGCATTGTCCACACCACGCGCATCCGGTTCCGGTTCCAAGCCTTCGCCATTGATGAAGACATCTTCGTCATAGAAGCGATCCGATTGGCTGTGAATCAGGCATTGTTGGATTATATTGTGGTATAATATTATATTCATCCAAAACTTACCGCTTGGCATTGCGCCACATGATGCAGCAGATGACCACCAGGACTATGAGGAAGAAACAGGCCACTGACATGCTCCAGAAGGCGATCTGCAGCGGCTCCTTGGGCTCCCACCAGTACTCCGTGGTGGGTGGATAGGTGGGCACCAGCACACCGATAACTGTGGGCAAGTACTGCGTCCAGAAGGCGCACTCCGTCTGCCGATAGTTGAGCAGAATGGAGGAGTTGTACGTGGTATTGATGTTCAAGTACCGAATCTCGCCCTGGTAGGCGCGCTGGAAATGCATGCCTAGCACCTGCTGCGGCGTCGGATTGCTGGAATTAAAACAAAATTTTAGTATATATAGGTATAGTATTGTTACTTATAGTTACTTACCCATATCTAGCAAAATTCGAGTAGGTTTGCATGAAGAAGTGACTCATATTGCGATCGTTATCCGTCCACATGTTGCGCTGCAGGTGCTCCTTTTTGGGAAAGAACTCGGTGTCCATGAAGGGAGCTCCGGTGAGGAAATAACGCTCGGTGTCGTGTGGATACTTTCGCCACTGTGGCAGATTCAGTGCCTCCACAGTGGTGTTCAGTACGTACATATAGACCGGTACCTTCTGCTCCAGCATCAGCTTGACCATCTGATCCACCGGTGCCCGGTAGTAGAGATCACTCAGCATGTTTATGTACTGATCCCGGATTATGGTGTTATTATTGGGATCCGGCCAGAAGGTGTACATGTACTTAATGGCCTCATAAACTCCGTTCGGATTAAGTGTATAGTTGTAGCGGAAAACGTGTTCCCTTATCTTCTGATCGAAGAAGCGTCCATCTAGTTCATAGTACGGACTTAAGGATTCGTTTTGGGCCACAAAAAAGGCCGCTTCCTGTGTGGTCACGCCCGTCATGTACTGAATATTCCGGTTGAATTTTCCGGCCCGGATGAGGGTTTCCGGTGTTTGGGTGAGGAAACGCCAGTCCTTTTCGCGCCAGCCCTCGTACCAATCGTCGCCGGGCAACGTGAAGTTGTGGTCCAAAACTGGGCCCCATGGAAAGCTGCCCACCTGGGGAGAGAACTCAGCGTTTCCCAGCTCATAGAAGCTGCGCCCGGTGCGCAGGCAGTTGACCAACTTCCACGACGATTCGATGGAGCAGCCCAGCAGTTGTCCCAGCACGCGACTCGTGTTCTGGGCGCGATACTTGTCCTGGATCAGCGCCCAATCCGCTAGAGCTGAGCCGGACTGTGCGATCACACGACGCACTATGTTCCGCGTCTGTGGTGCCACCATCAGGAGTCCAGCGGAGGCGCCACCCGCTCCCGGACCAAATAGAGTGATGGAGTTCCGATCGCCGTTGAAGAACTCAATATTGTCGTGGACCCAACGCAGCGCCATCGCTTGGTCGAGTATTCCGTAGTTTCCGGGCGAGTTCTCATCACCCGTCGATAGGAATCCCAGGGCACCAAGGCGGTAATTCAGGGTCACCACGACCACGTCGTAGAACGAGGCCAGAATATGACCCTGGAAAAGGTTGGAGGCTCCACGGATGAACTCGCCGCCATGGATGTACACCATTACGGGGTATTTTTGAGCCACACCAGCACCAGTCTGAGTAAGAAACAAATATAGTATTTGGAAGTTTAGTTTTAGTTTAGTTTTAGCCTACCTTCGGCGAATACACGTTCAAGTAGAGGCAATCCTCGTCCATGTCCATGATTCCCTTCGTGGCACCCGTATACCGCACAGGCTGTGGACAGGCGGGTCCAAAGTCGACGGCCTGGAGCAGCTGCCAGCCTCGATGGACGCGTGGTGGCTTGAACCTGCCCTCGAAGGTGGGCGGCAGGGCGTAGGGGATGCCCAGGAACACCGAGCACTCGCCCATCACACGATCCACGGTCGAGTGGTAGGGACGATAGAAGGACTTCGGGTCTGGATTGTCGTACATGTACACCTTGAAGCCCTGCACCTGGCCATAGTTGGTGGTCACGAATACATCCCGCTCCAGGGTCAACGAATCCCGGCGCTGCTTGCCCTGTAAATCCTCTCGCCATCCGGCCAGCACTCCGGGAAACTGCGTCCGAGCATTCGGATCGTTCTGTGATGGGAAATGGAAACGGGGGAAATATGGTACCATCATTATTAGATCATTTGACATGGAACATGGAACAAATAGAGACTCTGAGCCGATCAGTGAATGGGCGACATGTGTAATTGATTAAGTCGCAATGGCATGAAAACTTCATTAAGATTATTGCTTTGATATTGGACCGATGGATCTGTTGATCGGACAAACTCTATCTCTCTCAATGACTGGGCATTGTTCGCTTATGGATCTTTCGGTACGCTTCTCTGGTATGGGGGTCAGTTTTTTGTGTCACGGAAGTTAATTGATAAAGCCCTGGGTTGGGAACCCACAATAAATATTCCGATCATTTTAGAATGTCGGATTGGGTATTTAATATCGAATTATATCTTACCGGATCAAATCGAAAGCGATCCTCATTCGGCATTCCCTGTGGATACTGTCCCGGTGGATTTCTGCCTGGATAGTTGGCTCCATACCCATTTGGCTGATAATGACCATATCGGCGATCGTTGAACGTGTAGGTTCTGTAAGCATTAAACGTAAGTACAAAAGCTGATAAGTCGAACGGAAACCATGACTCACCTGTAATCCGGATCGCCGGGATTTGGCCAATGGTAGTCAACGCCTGGACGGGAATAAAATCTGGGATCTCTTGTCTGTCCACTTGTCGGAGTAAAGCAAGTGCCGATCAGCACGAGAAGAGCTAACAGCCATTTTACTTTATCGCGATATTTCAATTTGTGCATCATGGTGATCTAGAAAAATATTCAAAAGTCGAAAATTTTTCGCGTAAGTTACATATATAAAAAAATTACTTTTTGTTTCCCCAATTCGTCAATACATCAACAATGGTTTCAGATGGTCAACCAAAAGCACATTCAAGTATAAACAAACAGAATGAAAACAAATCTCGGGCTCTGAGTTCCAGTAAGAGTGACCAAACGGGTTTTCCATTACGTTGTTGGCTCAATTTTCTTGGCACTCGAATCCAAACCAATCCGGCATTAGAAAAAGCCGAGAGACCGACAAACACGTTTGAATGCTGACTCGAAAAAGCGCTAAAAAAAAGTTACAGCATAAAATGCGACTTCAGTGAGGAGTGGAATGAACAAACCCCATACACACTGAATGTTACGTGCCTCGTGTCTGGATTTTTTGGAACGGCGTCAATGGGTTAATTGCAGCGATAATAGAGAAAGGTCATCGGTGTAAAATGGTGTTAGCCCATTGGATGGCAAGTAAATTGTTTAGGAAAATGTTGGTCAAGTGATTTTTTGGAAAGGCAAATGAAATACTATCGCTCATTCAAATAAAAGCAAGATAAGTAATATAAAATACATGATTAATATATTTTTGTGTCAGGTGTTTCCGGCCAATGCAACAACCCCTACTGTTACGTGCAAAAATGCCGCAAAAGAAAAAGTGTGAAAATATAAACACCTAGCTGTTCCAAATTGAATTTTGTTTGAATTTTGCTCTTGGCATTTGATTGGCAATGCAGTCTGCATCGATGCAACATAGCCATTGTTACCTTGGTTGCATGATGTATTTAGAAGTACAGGTGGGCCAAAACCATATATATATGATTAATCGAATATCGATAGAACATAAGATGCAAAAGATGTACATAGTTGTGACTGATGCTATTGTTCTGACTGCGAGTGTGTTGAATGTGGCACAAGGACTCGTACATGTACGGGTGCATTAACCTGCCTGTGGACGCCTCAAGTTACCCGGTTATTCGATGATACGAGGGCTCAACCCTCGAAGGGTTCCTAAAAAACATACGGAAGTGCAAACGCCTGCACAAAAATGACATATGTACATATGTATGTACATACATACATATGGCCGAGCTTGGTTTATAGCGAAACTGGATGGGAACTTTCAGATCGAATTTCGTGTCGAAATTTCGTTGGCATTTGTTGCTGTTGCGCGTGGATGAATCATTTGTAGAAGTTTTTGCCTTTTCGCAATCACCAAAGCAAACAATAAACGCAACGATAACGCTGAAAGTGAAGAGCAGGTGCGCCTGTGTGCGTGCCTGTAATTCGCGTGTCTGTGTGTGTATCTGTGTGTTGGCCCACCACACAGGTGTTGTTGTTACCAATGCACAGAAAAGAATCGGATGCATTTGCGATACAGATATTTTTGTAGATAACTTACACTCTGTCTGAATTAATAAATTATTTTGAAAGTAAATCTTATTATTTAAAGCCCTTCCTTATCTTTTTTTTTTTTTATAAGCAGTTATTTTTAAAATATTGTTTTTGTTTCTTATTGCACTTGTTTTCTTTCTCTGTGACTTAATCTCACTGTTTTTACAGTTATGCTCCGATTGATGACGTTGCCGTGGCAACTTGTTGCGGCTTCTATCCGTCATTTCACTATCTAAACGCGATTTTCCAACCATTACCACTCACATTTTGGTTTCGACTTTAATGCGTTTCTCACGCACAATAACTTTCTTGGCCAACGCCCCGAAAAGGTAACAAACAAAAAACACTAACTAAAAACAAGACTGAATACAGGCGAGAAAAAACGTAACGCAGCTGAAATGACCGTTTTTGAGTCGGCGGAGACTGAGACTCAGGTAAGCCAGGTAAGCGCACTGTGCCGTCCAAAAACCACTTCTCAGTTCTCACGCACACCAGCGAACACAGCGAACAGTTAACACTCACACTCAGTTGCCGGCTGTTACCAACGATTCGCACACAGATACACCTGGCCAACCGATTCTATTGTTGTATTGGGCGCGCGCAGCTTTAACTTTAACCAACCGCCTCTTCCACACCAAACTCTCACCTGTGCGCACAACCACTACCGCCAAAACGCAGCCAACCGACTCTTTCGAACGCTGCCGACGAACTGACGAGCCAACCAAAACCATAACCAAACCGAACGCAACTCGAATCGAAGTGGAAGAGAGCCGCTTTGTCAGCTGAGCGCTCTCGCTTGATTAAAATTCGAAAAGTGCTAGTCTGTAGATAGAAATTTCTTTAAGAATAACAATAATGAATAATAATAATAATAATAATAATAATAATAATAATAATAATAATAATAATAATAATATTAATAATAATTATATTAATAATAATTATAATAAGAATAATAAAAATAATATATTAGTAATAATAAGAAGAAAAATAAGAACATTAACAATAATAATAGAAAGAATAATAATAATAATAATAATAATAATAATAATAACAAAAATAATAATATAAATAATAATAATAACAATATTAATAATAGTAATAATAATAATAATCATAATAATAATAATCATAATAATAATAATCATAATAATAATAATAATAATAATAATTTTAATAATAATAATAATATTGATAACAATAATAATAATAATAATAATAATAATAATAATATTATTATTATTAATAATAATAACAACAATAATAATAATACCGGAAATTGATAAAAGGATTTATTTTACCGGAAGTGGGCGGCAAGTTGGATTGACTTAAATGACCTGCTGCTGTAGTAGTTACTTTTGCATCTGCAGACTCGAAGACTGTCCCGCCGACTTATCCCGCCTACTATTTCTACTTCATCTTAATCTTCATCTTAATCTTCATCTTCATCTTCATCTTTCTACCATCTTACTTATATTAAAGCTTATATTTAAGTTAAAAACAAGCAAATAAATATGTATACCAAGTCAGTAGATATTAGGAAATACAAGTCTTGTCATCCAAAACAAGACGTTCTGGATAAAGCAGTAATGAGTTATCTTTGCATGACAAAACGGAATAAAATTTTGCATAATTTCTAATTGAATTCTATTATATAGGACGCAGCCCAGACGATGGATGGATGGATGGGTCGTGATTCACGCTTGGAGCTCCGCACGACGAAGCCAATTGGCGATCGGTTCACATTTTGACCCCGACTTATTGAGCGGGTTGCTGGGCGTAGCTGCTAATTTTAATTATAACCAAAGCGGCCGAGCTTCCGATGTCAAAGATGCGGGAAGCAATTAAAGCACTTGAGCAGTGAGACGCATTGTTTACAATGTTGACCCTTACTTTATTAATGAAGTGCTTAAGTCAATTAGGTTGAAGAAAAACTGCATTCATACTACGGAGGAGCAAAATATTACAATTAACTCGAAAGAGAGTTACAAGAATACTTGTCAAATTGGTATTGAAATCTATTTATGTATGATCGGTATGGAACCGGATTTGAACTGGCTCTGGAAATTTAAAATATACTACAAAAGATAACGTCATAACAACTTAACCTTGATATTTATTATTAATACTTGTGAATAATATGGTTTTTTGACCCAATTTTTTAACTTTAAACAAGAAGATTCTTATAAATATATATGCTATGCATTGTACAGTGTCAAATAATGGTTATATTCCCATATGTTATGTTATATTCTCATTATTCTTTTGAATTTCATAATTTTCGCCCTATTCTGTATGTGTTATATTTCAAATGCTCGCGCCAAACCATCTCTAATCGAGTTATTGGTCGGCTTTTTATCGGAGAGGCTCCCAGGGCTATTCAACACTGCACACTGTTATCGCCTATCGACTCCTGCAGCTGTTTTCAAGCGAGAAAAAAACTAGGAACAGGAAAACAAGGATTCTGGAACTCGTGGTCGCCGCAGCAGCTGATTGTAAATAAGGATCCAAGTGGAAACCACCGAGTACACCAGCCGCAGAGCCATGGAGCCGCCAGCGTCGGCCGGAATTGCCGGCTCGACGCACAAGTTCCATCCGTGCGATGAGGCTGTGATAGCCACCAACGACGATGCCAGCGATTGCAAGCGATGTGCGGTGCGCTTGGGCTATTGGAAGGACGACTACATCGGGTACTTTGTGCGCAACCAGGAGCGCAAGGCGCCGGAGATCAATCGCGGCTACTTTGCCCGTGTCAAGGGCGTGGAGATGTGCGTCGAGAAGTTTCTAAAGGTCAGTTCATCTGCCGCGGCGCCCAACTGTCTGGCACGTGCCAAGGTCATCCTGTTGCATTGCTGCACCAAGGCCGTGCCCGTCATGCCCGCCCCATCGCGCATGTCCATGCCAGTTTGACCTTGCTCTAACCGTCTCCCACCCATTGTCCGTCCGTACAGAAAACCTCGGGCAACTGCCAGATCATCAATTTGGGCTGCGGCTTCGACACACTCTACTTCCGGCTGAGGGACACCGCCCACCAGGTGAAGAACTTCATTGAGCTGGACTTCCCCACGGTCACCGCCCGCAAGTGCTACACAATCAAGCGCAACAAGGCCCTGCTGGCCAGGATTCACGACGAGGATGGAGAGGTGCGGCTCAGTCCCACGGATCTGCACGGACCCAGCTACCACCTGATGGGCGTTGACCTGCGCAACCTCGACGAGGTGGACAGCAAGCTGCAGCAGGCAGAAGTTGATTACTCCCTGCCCACCATATTCCTCGCCGAGTGCGTTCTGGTCTATATCGAGGCGCAAAACTGCCGTAACCTGCTCAAATGGATTGCGCAAAAGTTCCAAGCAGCCGTCTTTGTCAACTACGAACAGGTTAGCATGTGCCTCCTCTGTGATTCTCATCCGAGTAGTGCATTGAATCCTTTGCTCGCCGCAGGTCAACATGAACGACCGCTTCGGCGATGTGATGCTCAACAATCTGCGCGGACGCGGCTGCAGCCTGGCCGGCGTTGAATCCTGCTTGTCGCTGGATACGCAGAGGAACCGCTTCAAGGACAGCGGCTGGACTGGCGCCCGCGCCTGGGACATGGTGCAGGTGTACGAGAGCATCTCGGCGGCCGAGAGGCAGCGCATCGAGCGGCTGGAAATGCTGGACGAGGGTGAACTGCTGCTCCAGCTCTTCCAGCACTACTGCCTGGTGGTCGCCTGGCTGGGCGTGGCCTTTCAGGACATAGATATCACGTGCGTGCCAGTGTAAACATTCGTGCCTAACCGACAGCAATCTCCTGCGATTCCCGGTTAATCAACATGACTTTTCTTTTTCCTATATTTCCATTTGCAGGGTTGAAGAGTTGATGTCCTCCCTGAACATTGACTAGGAGTGAGTGCGGGCGGAAGGGATAGAGAGCCAACCTACTTGGATGCACTATTTATTGACTCTTTGCTCGGTTTGGAAGGTCATGCCAAAATATTTTGCTTCTCAACGTGTTAAACTAAACAGCAAATAATTATAGAGAAACCATCGAAATCAAAACATGTTTAGATATTTATCCCACTCACAAATGATCTAATTTGTATTAATTTAGTTGTTCCTTATAGTTTTTTCTCTTGTTACATTTTTATTATTTAATCGCTTAATATTTACTATTTTATCACCGAGTTATGGCACAAAATATTGAGAGGTGATCAATACGCCATCCATTCATTCCCCAATTTAAGTGTGCGTTTAAAGAGTAAATGTATTTTGAAACTAATTAAAAACCAACATAAATGCAAAAGGGCAGTTGTGTGTATAATTAATTAAGTGTAAATGTAAATGTCTCTGGGATAAAATTTAACTGCGCACTGCTATTTATACAATTTTTTGGTTAATCAACCGAATATGTCCATGCTCTAAACATCCTGTTTAGCCTTGGCCATCTCCCGAGTTCTGCAAAAGAAAGTTTGGATCAAAATTTAGTACAATAGTAAGCTAAAAATAAATATGCATAACTATAGCTTACATCGCTCTCAGTTCCTCCAATGTTGGCACTGGAACACGTGAAGATTCGGTTTCATCCTCCTTGGACGCCAGTTCCGGATGCTTCTTCCATTTGTGGGACCTGCAGTTGGTGTTGCTGGCGAACGCCTTTCCGCAGTACTTGCATACGTAGGGTCTGAGGCCGGTGTGTCCAAGGAGATGAATCTTCAATGCCGTGGAGTTCTTGCAGCCGCTGCCACAAACCTCGCACTTGAAGCGCCGCTCATCCGTGTGCACATACTTGTGCTTGTTAAGAATCGCCCGTGTCTGCAGCTTCTTGCCGCAGACATTGCACTCAAACTTGGGCTCACCATGTGTCTGGCTGTGCACCTGGAAATTTTATACAAATTACAAGATTTAGTTGGGACACAAGATTATACTGTTACTTACCCTCAGCCTGGCTTTGTTCTTAAAACCAGCATTGCAGACGGGGCATACGCAGGGCTTCTCTTCCGTGTGAACCAGCTGGTGCTCCACCAGCGATGTGAAGGTCTTCAAACCCTTGCCGCAGTGGTCGCAAACGTACTTCTTCGGACCGCCGTGCATGTCGTGCCTGTGCCTGCGCAGAGCCATGAAGGACATAAAGGTTTCGTTGCAGCTTTTGCAGGGGTAATCGACGAAATTCGAACTCTGGGAGCCATGGGGCGACATGCTCAATTCGGATGCCTTGTCATCTGGTTTGGATTTAGCATTGCTGTCTGGTTCGCGGGAAGTTACGTTATCGCTGTCGTCCACGTTTTTCTGTTTGCCTGAGCCCTTGGGTCTGCCTCTTTTACGTTTCAAAGGCGGCGGGGATTCTGCATCGTCTTCGTCTAGAATGGGCTTCTCATCATCCGACTCGGTGGCAATGTACACTTCGGAATTTCGCTTAGCAGCATACTGTTGCCGGCGACTTCGTTTTGTTTCAACTTCAGGTATGGCTGCAGTAGGTGAGGCTATCACTTTGGGATCGGAATTGCACTGTTTGAGATTAGATCGTGTCCGCACGGTCTGTGCTTCAATATCTGGTGACGGAGATGTGGAATGGTCTGATGTCGTTAGTTCCTCCACCAAGGAACACTTATCCTCCGTATCGTCCATGTCCAGGAACTCGAGTTCCTGCTTGCAGGCCGGCGGAAGGCCGTACTCCAGACGGAGTGCGTCCAAGTCCTGGCTATCCTGCGGTTCCGAGTGTCGCAGGAGCTCAAAAATGGCTTGCACTTTGGAAACGCTATCCGAGAAGGTGACCAGCTGGCCAATCACGGAGTAGCACTCCTCGCACAACATGCTGCCCAGTTCCGGTTCCTCGAGGGTCATCTGCATGTGTGGGAAACCAATGTATCAGCTATCTGCAGGCTGGGAAAATTGAATAACATACCTCCACATCGAAGCATTTGCTGATGATCCTAACCAGATCGTTGTCCCGTTCGCGCACTTTATACACAACGTCGTCGCGGGCGCACAGGCGACACCAGTATATCCAATCGCTCGTGGGAACTCCCATGGCTAATCCTCAACAGAAACCCCACAGTTTGGTACAGTATGCCCTCGGATTTTGACTAAATTCTAATGTCCAAGCGATGATTAAAACCAGCTGTTTGGAGCGGAAATCCGAATCGATTAAATGGTATGCGCACTCCGATATTTTTTGCAATATCGATAAATGCAGAACAACAAGTGGTTGCGCCATTTTCAAAATGTCATCACTTTGAATTTGGAATTGAAAATTGTATTTATTTTAGTTTTTGTTTTCCTTACTGCTTGTCGATGTTTATTAACATAGAACTGTATTATAAAACGAACCGCTGAAATAATCAATTGGATGTTGTTTAGGTAAAACGACAAAAACTTCTATTGAATTGAATGAAAGTAAAGCCGCAATTTAATCTTGTTTTTAAAACATGCGACTGAGTTTTTACTCTGGTATATAAACAATATAATAATTTAATTTCGACTTACATATAGAAAAAACTGTGTATACAAAAAACTGATTTTAATACAGTTGCTTAATATCTACAAAGTGGAATGATAAACTACATCTCAACGTCTTCCATATCGTTCGCCTCGCTCTCCGCCCAATTCTCGATGGTGTAATAGGCTTTTAGGGCCAATTCATCATCCAGCGTCGGCTCGCCCAGGACCAAAGGTCCCAATTGCTTGTCGACCATAACTTCCTGCCAGAATGCGCTGCGATTCTTGGCCAGCGCGATCTCCTTCAGCTCCTCGGCAAACTTGTCGTACTCCAAAAAGGTGTTGAAGTCAGTACAGCTCTGCCGGTACAGGGTGATGAGCTCGCCCAGTTGCCCGATGTTCTGTTTCTTGCGCTGCAGCAGTGTGATGATCACCACGCGGGTATCGGCAGCCAGCGCCTGAAAGCGGGCATCTCGCTCAGTGGCATTACTGATGGAGCGAACGCTGGCCAGGACTCGCCTGAAATCGGAGACTGGATCAATTAGGCCCACACCGTTTGATGGCATGGGGATTTCCTTCTCTGCTGGTTCCGACTTGACTGCCACACCATTCTCTGCCTGCTCCTTGGCCAACAGCTTTTCCTGCCAGGCGCGACTGTAGCGCAATGGAAATAGCTTCTTTACGATGGCTGCCGCTCTCTTTGACTTCTCCTCCAGGGGATCTGGCACTCGCCAGAATACATCCGCGAAGTTCTTGTCCTTAAGGGCTTTGTCTTTCTTGTCATTATTATAGATAACCTTTCGCTCTAGGATGTCCATGAGATTCTGCTCAAAGATGCTGGGGAGTGCGTCGAACGGCAGCAGATCATTCTGCGCCCACGGACGTGGCTGCTGCGTGTCCCGCAGTGTGCACTCCAGATCGGTGCTATCGATTAACTGGTCAATGGCATTCAGCTGATCCTCGCTGCACTCCGTCTTGGCGGTTCGCAGTGCCGGAAAGTCCCAGAAGTGGTGCTGAGATGTATAGGAAACTTCCAGCATATACAAAGCAGCCGGGTGAGTATCGTCTGCTAGGCGGGGCAGGAGCACAACCATTTGCGGTCTGTTAAACTTGGTGCTGAATATTTTCCAGCATAGTATGGCCCGATCCGAAGAAACGAGAGCGCGCACCAGAGCGTCCAGCTTCACCGCGGCAGATTGATTGTGCTTCTGGTGGACCAGAAGGTACAAGGACTCGCCACAGAAGTACTCATCCGGCACGGCATTTCTTTTGATGAACCCAAAGAAGTGGAGACCAGGTGGGTGTGGTTCCTTCGGCTCTAGCACGGCCTCATCGTATGGCACCGGAGTGCCGCCCAGCATGTAACCGGTTATCAGATTCTCCGGCAGCGGCGTGATCTCAGTGCCTTTGATATAATGACGAGTCTCCCGTATCACTATCTCATCCTTTTCCGCCCAGACCTTTTTCAGCTTTACGGGCGTCTGGTTCTTCATGGCGATTATGCCCTGCAAGCTAATGGAGATCTTGCTGCCGATGTTCAGCTTGGCGTTCCACACCCACGGTCGCCGGTTGGTCACCTTGAAGACGGTATGCAGCGCCTCCTTGAAGCTGCACAACGTCGCATTGCAGCGGGGAACGAGGCTGAGGGCGTACTTCTGGTTATTCAGCTCATCGGGGCCGCATTTGCGCGAAAAGTTGAAAATAGCCTGAGGCTGAGAGGTCATGGCATTGTCTATGTAGGCAATGTTGTGCGTTCTGAGTGATGGTGGAAATTAATATTATTATTATGGTAGCCGTTGCACTGCATTTAACAAAATAAATAATCTTACCCTACAATCAACTCGATGTTTTCGTTAAGCAATTCGTCGGTGATTTCGTTGAACTTCTCGTAATCCTGTGGAAAGTCGTTGAAATGAAAGAGCAGGAGGATCCTCCGCCTGGCGACTCTAAAGCTGCAAGGAACATTCCATTAAATATGATGGTAAAGTGAAAAGGTAAATCACATACGTAGATGCGACTCTCTGGAGCTTCAGGGCCGCCTGTAGACCATTTAGCCATTCTCCTTCCTCGCAGGCTGTCTTATTCACGAACTGGAAGAATTCCAGCAAGAGCTTCCAGCTGCAAAGTATTGGATCACCAAAGGGCACCACATTTGGGAGGTAATCATCCTCCGTTTTTACTTGATCGGTGTCGCCACCCACGAGGACGAAGGACACGTAGTCCTTCCTATCGCACACGATCTGGAATCGTTTAAATTAGAATATTTAACTAAGTTCCAATTGTATTTCACACACCTTGTCCTTAAGAATCTCCGCCACACATTTTGCGGCCTTTAGCTTCACTTCTTCGGCGGCACATGTTCGCACATCCAGCACAATTATAAGGCATTCCTGGGAATCAAACTATGCAGTTAAGCCAACGCTAAATACCATAGTGTGTGAACCTACCTTGTTAGACGCCATCAAACAACTTTATTTACCTTAATTCAGCGACTGTTTTTAAATTTCACAACAATAATACCATTCAGTCGATAACAGAAAACACCGCCGGCTTACTGAACAAATGCACTACCGCCTATCGCTTATCGATAGTTACAGCACCGCGTTGCCAACTTACTTGCTAACTGTTACTTTTCATAAAAACGATGCAAATTTTGTTTTAATTATAAATAGTCAATATATTTGGTTCGTGTTCAAAATACTAATAAAATCGTAAGCAAAAGTTCCTTATATCTCCCTATGCCTTTCCGTAGGTCTGCAGCTTTTCCAGATACTCCGCATTTTGGCTCAGATGATTGAATATCAAGTTCGTATCCAGGACATTTGTCGCAGGACCTCCATATTCCGCAGGCAAACTTTCGTAGCCAACCATTTCGCGCAGTTTGCTCAGATGTCGCCCATCGTGCGTAAAGATCTTTTAAACGAAGCATTTAGAGTAAACCAATAAAATCCTTATATTGTATTACCTTTTCCTTGAACTCCTTGTTCATAAAGGGCATAAACAAAGTGGAGGTCACGTGCATCAGGAAACCGCGTTGTATTATATGCACGATGCGCTGACTGAAGGGCAGAACTGCGTTCTTTTCGTTCACCACCTTCATAAACGACGGCGAAAATTGCCTCAGAAAATTTCGGTTTGTCCTGGAAATTAACAATCGAGGTTACTAATAAAATCAATCAATTAATGACTTTTGGAAAAAGAAATTAGAGAAAGATACAATTTTTCAAAAATATCTCATAATCATTAAATAAATTTAAACTGTAAAATATACTTTTAAAAACACAAATAATACTTGAAATGCGCTTTCATCTTAATTATAAGAAAAAAAAATCAAGATAATATTAAGAATAAATACACGTAACTTTTGTGTAAGGATAAGCAAGTAAAAAATAATTAAACCCACCCTTGGAGATCACAAATGACCGTAATCCCATTCTGCTGGACGCGCGGGAGCAATAGCAGCGACTCGAAGATCAGGTCGTCCATCTCGACGAGACTCTGCAGATAGTCGGGGTAGTCCTGGAACCCATCCACCGTCTTGAAGATGACCAGCACCCGTCCACTGCGATCCGCCTGGGGCATAACATAGCGACAGTGGGTGCCGTAGAAGAGCTGGCGATAGTGCTCAATGGGATGGCGGGCCACCCAGGTGGGATGGCGTCGCTTGAACTCATAGTAGTCGTGTATGGCCTGGTAGGCCTTGATGGTGTCCCAGCGCGTGTAGTGCAGGAACTTGGTCAGCAGGGTGTCCTCGGTGCCCACTCGTAGCTCCTCGCACTCTGAAACAGTTTCACCTGGCTGATCGAATCGAGGAATTCACACAACAGCATTTAGCTTACTCTCCACCAGCTGCCTGAGTTGCTCAATTTTGAAAATCTGCTCGGCCGTGTGATCGACACGGGCGGTGAGGAAAAGCATTTTGGGTTTAGGCTTTGAATTTTGAACGAAATATCGTCCAAAGGTGTTATAGAATTTTGATCGGTTGCTTTTCAAGAGCCAGAAGTTTCACATTTACACACTCAATCCGTTAACGATCCGCACCCGCAACGCAAACAACGCTAACTGACTAAAGTATCCATGAAATGCGATTTGGTGCAGATGGTTTATTTGTTTTATAACCGGTGCGTGCTCAAATTGCTAATGGTTCCAAATTGCCTAGAAATACATATCTAGTTTTCAACTTGAACTTGGCTTCTTTGGTGGTTTATTGTTTTTAGTATGTAAATAACATCTTAAGAAAAGTGAACAATACATGAATGCAATATTATAATTTCTTCAAAATTGTTTTAAACCTTTAAGAACTCTTTCAGAAACGAATGCTATTTAATCAATGACGTTTTAAACGTCATAACTGAGGGCTTTTGAATCCAAATGCAATGACCTCCAGTGCTGGAAAGGCCTCTTCTTCGCTGAAGTTATCAACTTGACCTAACCACGTATCTTAGCCACAATTCAATTAAGACGGAAGGGGGTGGGAGGCCAAAAAGAAGTCGGGTGTTGAGAAAAAGTCAAGTCGAAAAGCGGAAAAAGTAGTCAACACGCGAAAGGAAACTATAAGTACGATAATTGAAGAAAATGTCAGCTACACACGATGCTACGTGACTTAATAATGCCCCTTGTCTGCTCATAATAACGGCCACAACGTGTTGCTTCATTTACAGATATATAGTATATAATGCAATATATGTATGATTTATGTGTACTACATTAAAGTTATTTTTTTATTTTCATTTTTGCATTTATTCTTGTTTCATTTTCATTTTTTTTTGTTCTTTCACTGCAAACTGGAATATGTTGGTCTGTAAAGTTAAGTATCTAAGCTATTTAGACCCTGTGAAATATACATATACATATCTTGATCAGAATAACTATCCGAATCATTCTGGCCATGTCCATTTGGTAACTTTGTAATAAGCTGAGACTAGGCAGATTTTAGTGAAAGTCTAATTTAAACGTCCACAAATATCCGCAAATCTAAAGTCCGTCTGGTGCCTAATGTTTAATGCATTTAAACATTTTGTTCATCTACAAGCCAAAATATTATTATATTAAAAACGGATTCTTAGATTTTGTTTAAAGTTATCTAAGTTTTTAAGTTATTTAAAAGCTACAGAACATCTCTGGCTCTTCCATGTGCTGATTAAGAGGTATCTGATAGTCAGTCAACTCGACTGTTTATTAATTTTTTTGTAACGTGTGATTACTTTTCGAGTGGCAAAGGTGTATGCCCATTAGAGAGCGTTTCCAAAGGCATTTAAATCGTGACTTTCATAGAAATGTGGAAATTAACATTCATATTCGAATGGCAAGTTATTAATAATTGTTTAGTTATTGTGATGGCATTGTAACTGCTTACATTTGCACATGCACATAAATGTCTATTACTTTTAATTGGCTTAAAACTATATTTATATAAGAGCGCCAATATTTTTGAATTTTATTTTGTTGTCTGATTAGCTAGTTAAGTGAGTGGTAAATATAGTTTTTACCCTAATTACTAACAAATGAGTTAAAACCAATTTCAGATTTGACAATTCATAATATTTCGGTTGGCTGGAATGCAATTTGCATTCATTTCAATAATTTAACAAAACTTTCAACCCATGAAAACCGCTAAAGTTGGTCTCGCTTTTGATTTCAAGCATTTCATGTAATTCAAATTAGCCCTTTGCAAATGTTTCGCCAGTGACTTTTTGTAATAATTCGAAATCTATAAATAATGAATTTAATTTGAATGCTAAATAATAAACATTTGGGTTTTGCGGTTTGTTTTTGGCCAGTGAGTAGCGATTGTTTGCACGCAGATTAAATTGCGGTCACCTGGATTGCTGGCCTTATGATGGTAATCAAGTTGCATTTATTCACCAAAGAACAATTTGGCTTATTAGGAAATCCAATCAAGAACGCAAAAAACCAGGCAATAAAGGGGCTATAAAAGGCTTAACCTTATCATGGTTAGGCCTTAATGATATTAAGAAATTAATTTAAACTACATGTAAATTCTTTGATAAAATCTAAAAATTGTCAATAGTTTTGAAAATATAGGATTTTTTAGTGTCCTTCACAGTAGCATTCAAAGGCGCAGCAAGAAATCACATTGACGCCCACAAATCACAGTTGCCCTCATACTGGTGACCCCAAAAACCAAAAAAAAGTGGGGAAAAACCCCACTTTCCTAGAGGAAAACTGCCAGAAAACAGAACAAATTACAAGTGTTGTAAAGTGTCATTTTTCAACAGGACGAGCGGGCAATGTGGAAATAATCATAATGGCCAAGAGCATATTTGAGGAGAAATCTTGTAGAAACAATAGCAGGGAGCTCACAAAAAAAAGAAAGGCTGCCGAAAGGAAAACAAGAAAAATGTGAGCAAATTTCGCTGGCACAAGAAGGTCCGAAAAAAAATCGAAGAAAAAAAAACTAAACCAAATTCCAATTTGTCAGGAATTTGTTCAATTTTAGTTTTGCGGTGGCCAGGGACCGAATAAGTGGACCTCCCCGGAAGTCCACCCACCACTCCACCGCCACTCCTCGACGGCCATCTGCATGTCCCACACGTGCCGCCATGCAAAACCCATAAGTATAAGGGTATCGCCACCACAACCAACGCCCCACTGGCCATTAAAGAGCTGCCACGACAAATCGCACACATTTAACACGCACACTATGAACCAAGGGGATAGCAAGGGGGTTTCAAGGGGGTTCCACGAGGGGAGCAGGAACCCTGTGGGGCAAAAAACTGCATACTTAACAGGCCCACAAAAAACCAGCTGGGGAAACAGCTGGCCGCAATGGCTCAAACAACGTCGACAACTGGCCAACTCAAAGGACAATCGCTAGCGATGGGCTGCCTAGGTAAACAATGTCCTGTTCGTTAAATTTCGGTAAATTATTTTAAATATTTTGGAAACAGCAGATGCTGAGCAAACTTTTTGGATTTTAAAAATATTTTGTTAACTGATTTCAATTGCCAATTTACTTGAAATATCTTTTCCTAATATACTTGAAATACATCCATATTTTTAATTGAATAGTTATAGTATCTTGCATCCCATCACTAACTGAATCCGGCCATAAGTTTTCCTCTGCTGGCCGCCTTCCTAATGACATTTGTGTGCCGTTGCTGCAGACATGTGCAACTCGTTGGACCCGAAATACTACATACATGTATGGGTCTGGAAAACTCACCCGCTTTTCCCAGTCACTGCAGCTTGCCAATTTTCCCGTTTTTGGCTGTAAGAAATGAGCAAAGTTGAAGCTTACTGTAGACCTGGTTTTCATTTTAATTTCTTTTATTGGCAATAAGCGCTGTCTACTGGCGATAAGCAGGGAAAATGATTGCTTAGATTTATGCTAAGTGCTCGGCGACGACGATGCCCAATGGCTATTTTTTATTGCCCAGGGCAGATATTTACCTCTCACTACAGTTGATAAATATTTGCAATAAAAACCAAAATTTCAACGAAAAAAAGTAGAGGAAAAGCTCTCAATGGTGTTGTTGTCTTCGTGAAATGTTTTTTTTTTTGAGAGGGGGATTTTTGTTATTTCCACTCCCCCAGGCAGCATCACAATACCCCCAACACCCAAAACCGACTCCCCTATGGATTTGTGGCTGTGGGGCTTAGGATATCTGCCTGCGCTGGAGCTTCGAGAGTTTTAATTGAATTTTGAGTGGTGTATTTAGGGATTTGTTATTTATAATAGGAAGAGCACACAGCCGGAGGGCCAACCAAGGAAATTGGCATTGGCCAGGTCCGATGAAGTGTGCAGCGTGATGAAAACGTACGCTTTTCGAAGTATTACATTTCAATACTCCATGAAAACGTTGTGAAGCCCAAAATCACATTTACATATATATATATATATAATGCTTGGCATTATAAAATATTTATTTATTTCAGCGCTTGTACGACCCAACGTTAATTTGCAGCTTACAACTTTACTTTTGATTAGGAATAACCATGTTATAGCAATGCGCCATCCAAAATTGTATCGTTTGCAGAGTGCTAGTGATTTCGTCCAAACAATAGGTGCTCAGCTCCCAGGTGTTCATCATCAGGCTGATCCAGGTGAAATAAACGGAAATAATTTCGATTTTGCGGCGATGTGTTAGCTTGGCCAAATCGAGTCCTGCATTCTTGAAATGTTGGCAGAGATCCTTGTTTGCCAGTCTCATAATTGCGGAGTAAGTGTGACGTTTTGTTCGCTGTACTTTATATGTAAATTTATAGGGGAATAAAAAGGCATGGCTAGCTGACTTTGAAAAAAAAATCAAAAAAATAATGTATAGTTTTCTTAGGTTTTTTCCAATTTATCATAAGCTTAGCTTTAACTTTCGACTGCAGTAGTAGCATAAAATGGTACATATTTTACTCCGAAAAACAAATGGTCGAGTATTATTGTGCGGATCTCTACGCAAATTGTGTTATAAAAAGCAATTTGTTAGCACCATAAAAGCTTGACCCCGTCATTCTTTTTTCCAATTCCGTTCGCTTTTTATTACAGTGGATGACCAATTTGAAGAGCAATATGTATGGATGTGTGGGGCGAATGGAAGCAGTTGTTTTGGCACCCCAATCATCTGCAATCAAACCGACCCACTGGTTTCCTATAGTAATATATACACGCTCCTCGATGGAATTCACAGCAGCTATTTATTTTGGCCAACATTTGCGGCACATGTCGCATGTGGCGGAGTGGATATGGCTTTGTTTTCCTTTTACGACTGCGAGTGCATTTGTTGTTCATTTCATTTAAATTACCCTGTGGCTGACCTCCTTGTGACAACATGTCGGTGGCGTCATATTGGAACTGTTTTTCTATACCGCCCAATCCACAATCGAGAGTGCTCATTGTGAGTGTTAGCTAGACAATTGTTGTGGGGCTTGTTATTTCAACCTCCAATTAAATGGGGAAAATACTGAAAAGAATTCAACGTACAAATTACTTGCAACATAGTTACTAATTTTCACTTCTTTTTGGCCTAAATTTGAAGGACAGATTAATAATTAAGTAAGTCGTTTTGAAATAGTATCTAATGATATCGGACAGATCAAGGATCGTTGAATTCATTTAATCCGCTTAAGTTATCAAAAGTGTATTTCTTTGATGTTGTTTATCACTTACTTGCCAACCATCGCAAAGCTTGTACACGGCACTTAAAAATTATGACATATTCTTTGGCCCAGCACACTCAACTGTGTGGAAACTCATGAGTATAATACATTTTACGATTGCGTTATATGTCTGCCAAAGTATGTAAAATTATTATTATTTGTCTGGCTCTGTCTCTCTGTGTGTGTGTTTTTGCATACTTTGTACTTATTTCTGGCTGTCAGATAAAAAAATAATATATATAAAAAAGATGTACGGCGTTTTATTGTATTTAAATTACACAAAGCATTAAATATAATTCACTCACCACGCTCCATTTACTAAGGCTATGTGAAAGGCGCACACGAAGGCATTACTGTCTGCGCATATAAGTATGCAACAACAAAATGCCGTTGAAAATCGCTGTAATACTTTTTCATCAATTATATGATGCGCAAAAATATATATGCTGAGATTTACAATATCAAACATGGCTAACACACACACACAGACACTGCCAGAGCCTTGGCAACACACACACGCACACATACAAATACGGATATATGCCGACATGCTCTAGATGGCAAGCGCGTCATACTTTACTACTTACTAAATCCATTACAAAGTATTTACGTAGAAAATTGCTTTATATCTCTGCATATCTCTCCGTCGACGTCATCGTCGTTGTTATATCCCTGCGATTGTGCTAGTGTGTGTGTGTGTGAGAATGTGGAGCTCTGACAGGACGAAAAAAAAGGAAATTTAAGTACGTGGGAATAATAGTAGAAGAAAAAATCTTTTTAGTTGCGTCGCACTCCCTGGGAAAACTTAACCAAGAAACTCCCAAGGTAGTCGACATTTTCCACCCGCAGGACACCTCCCCCCCACCACCCGAATCACCTCCTTCCCCAATTTGGAGGCGAAAAGGCTGTGTGCAGCAATTTATGTGATTTTTTGCTAAATGTCAGTGGCAAATAAGAAAATATTAAAATAGATTTGTGCACTCTGAACGCAAAGACAATGGCTTGCCATTTACACTGAGAATCTCTGTAAAATATTAAACATATAATATAAAAATAATATATATAAATGAGCTAATTTAATATTATTATTACCATAGGTGTCTAAAAGTATGCTTTAATATATTTTAAATAGCGAAGGTAAATAGAGATAGGTGATTATAATACTCTTCTGATTTTATTTAAAATTTGTACCCATTTCTCTATAAATTCCTTTAGATCCTTTGGAATCCCTTTTGGTGGAATTATTTCTTTCAGTCTTCGTAGTCCTCTGATGATTTCCATTGCCAAGATGTTGACGGTAAATCACAACCAGCTTTCCTCCATCTCAGCCAGCATGCAGTCATAAAAAAATGAGGAAAAAGCATACCAAAAGCCAAAGTACTAGGTTGCTGGCAGCGGAATGTGGGCGTAAGTGTGTGTAATTCATAGCGGCTTTGCTTGCCGAGGGAATTATTCATGCGCATTTGATTGTGCACACAACAATGGAGCTGATCGTAATCAGTGTCTCGTCATCACCATCATCATCGGTCAAGAAATATTTCCCTACTGTGATTATCTAACGATAAATACACTCCAGGGTAGCGGAGTCATAAGTTCTCTAAAACTAGCGAGTTCTATTCTAAGGGTTTCCCAAGAGTCGCTTGCCTCTTTAAGCAGACACTCCTGGCTCTAATCTCACACAAACAACAATGAAAATAAGTAAAATGAAAATACATATAACAAATAAATTTGTCGTGCAGCGGTGCAAAAAGGCAAAAGCTGCCTTGAATTGCACTACGAATCACTCTAGCGTGCTATCAATTACTGTGGCAAGTGTTGCACGTGCCACCGACACCGATCCGGTTGGGAGTCCTTTCCAACTTGTCCCACACCCCCATCCCTCCCCTCTTCTGGCACCTTGTAGGTCCTCGTCCTTTCATCCAGCCTGAACAGCTTGCTCATCTCATTGTATTCCTTGGCATTTGCTCGCTGGCTTTCTATTCCAATTTTTCGCTCTACAATGCCCTGTATTAGGCGGCTAAAGGGGTATTTACTCATTTACCAATGTTTAATAACTTTATTCACAGAATATATTTTAAGTCTGAACAGAATAAACTTCTTATATTTAAGATGCAGATGAAGAATTCGCGCGATCATATTTTACTCGTTCTTTTTAACGAGTTGACGAGTAGTCCTAGTCACTCGTTTCTTATATTTAAGATGCTGAAGAATTCGCTCGTGCATATTTTAACGAGTTGACGAGTAGTCCTAGTTACTTGTTTCTTGATATAATTCCTGCATTTACTATGAAAATGTCTAGATAAGCTTCGAATGCTGGGTATCCCATGGTCAAATCACTTGAGATACGTATCTTTTGGTTTCCTTTTCTAATTTCCCGTCGTACTTCGGTCGTTGTCTTGGCTGCACTAGTCCAGCGTTCTGTAAGTGGCATGAACATCGCTTCATTTTCTTGACAATTTCTCAGCTTTTTTCTGCTGATGCTCCCTGCTTTTTGAGTGCTTTCAATTGTTGCACAATTTTTTAATTTGCTGCGTGGCCAAAGAAATGCGTCGCACAGGGAATTTTAATCTAAGGTGGGTGGCGCACGAATCGGCCCTTGGAATTGTAAAACTTTTCAACATTTACGCATTTTCGCCACATAGATTTCAATAATTGACGCCCGGCAAAGCCAATTTAATCGACATCTGGACACGAAGTCCCTGATATTTTAATATATACGCATTCAATTAACGACAAATGAGCACACAATTTTCACATATTTAGGCCGCACTCGAATGCCAAACAACGTCATAATAACTCACTTGGCCACAAAACAAAACAAACTTCAAATTCGTGTTCGTGTGCGTGTCATGCATTCGAAATGCGAATTGCAAGGCTCTTGAGTAAATTGCAATTTAATTTAATACAATTTGCCGTAAGCCGAAATGCTTAAGTTGTATTGAAGCATAATGTCCTTAGGTCTACTAATACCCAATGCTGGTGCTATTATAATTCAAAATAAGCCAAACATTAAAGGCAGTTTGTCAAGGTGACACAATACAATGCTTGAATATCCTTAAGGGCTATCCCCATGCTAATAAGAACACATGTGCTTTTTATGCATTTGTTTTACACTTTAAGAGTGTCAAATGCCAAGTCAGTTTGGTTGGCAAACATAGCCATATAATGCCAAAATGTAATAAGCATTAAATTGCAACCTGCAGTGGCACAGAAGAGGATGCGAAAGATGACAACCAGTTGCAATTACAATGTAATTACAAGCGACAGACGGAGAAGGTTTTAAATTTTGTATGTGCCGGGCCATTGTCATTGCCATTGCTTGGATGTGGATGTGGATCTCCGACAAGGATTAGGGTCCTTGAGGATGCGTTGCACTTAAGCAGCAGCTTATGTCATAAACATCGGATATGGGTTGGCTCTCAATGTCTGCCATAAAATGACGCTTTAAGTGTGGCACGTAATTGCTCGACCCTTTGTCCCTTTTGCTCGTTCATGATTTTAATTAGTATTAAGACTGTAAGTCCGTGTTTTGATTCTTTAAGCGCATTCCACGTGCGCTCGGTAAATGTAAACTAAACCGGAGTCTTAGCCGACGCAGATATCCGGCGATGTTTGGCAATCAAAACTTGGTAGTAGCTGTAAATTAATTTCCTGGCCGGCTAATGCAGCAATTGCAGTTTCCAGCCTCAATTATCGCAAACTTGCTGCAGTGCATAAATTTCGATTCGCACACCGGCCGAATTCAGAAATTGATGATTAATTTTGTGTGGTGTGCAGTTCTATATTACTTGGCTTCGAGGAGCACAAATCTCATGTGGTATATGTATGCAAAACCAATCTAATGATTGCTATAATTCACGGTTTCTAAAATCCATGCTAAAGGTGTGTAAATAGATGTAATAATATTTTTTAGAATCGGTTTTAGTCCTTTTATACTGCTCACTTTCAAACCAAGACATTATCGAAGTTATAAAATTCAACTGGGATATTAAAGCACTCGACTGAAAGGACGGCAAAGTAAAGACACGAAGAACATGGAGTCTCATCCTCGTGTACCAATTGATAAAAACATGGCTCTCAAAACGCCCAGATCATTAAAAAACAGAATGTGTGACGTTTTGTCAGGCATAATAATAAAATTACAATTGCAGCTCGGCGACAAACAATGCGGGCGAGAATGTGCCAAATCAGCGCAAAAAACTGTGGGGCGTCTCTTAAGGAAATGTCAAATCAAATTTATTGACTTTCATTGTTCGTCGAAATGGAGGCAGTGACTCCAGCTGGCGGCCCGGGCTCATTGAAATGTGAAAAGCCAATGACAGGGGACGAAGGGCTAACAATGTGCACCTTTTTTTTTTTTTGTTATTACTCGCTGTCGCAGGATCCTCTGTCTGGATTCTACTCGTGGCACTTGTCGATTTGTCCTGCACATTTCCCACTCCCAATCCGTGTTTGTGCGCGATTAAAGCGCCGCTTAGCACGTTTGAATGCCTTCCATCCGATTTTACCTCCGCAATTTCGGATTCCCTGAGACAATCAGTGAAGCTTTCTTCTAGACCCCCCTGCAGTATAAAGAATTGCACGCTGAGAAATATACAGTATGATTCAAACACGTTCTAAAGTTTATATTTATAATTGGAAATAGTGCCTATCTATCTATTACTTCGAAATATTGGGCTATTTTAGTATAATAATATATTAAGCAGTTGGATATAAACCTTTTACAAAAATTATGATTTAATTTCTATACTTCTTTCTTTTCAGTGTTTTCGCACAACTGCACACAATGCCTGCTGGCAGAGCTATAAAAATCATATGCTTCCTTTCATTGCAAGGGGTTGGCTTTAGTTTTTTTGCAGCTTCGTCTATAGCCGACTTTCTTTGTGCCCAGCTAAGTTTGACAATTATTTGCATTGTTCAGTGAAGTCGTTTGTTCAACATGCACATGAATCGGTAACTACAACATAAATGAGTCCCTGGTTATAGTTCACAGGCGGACAAGTTGGGTTTGTTAGCCAGCCCATTTCTATTGTGCACTGTCCATTGAATTTGTCGCCTGGGAGAATAGAGCCAATCCTGCAAAGGACAAAGAGTGGAAGAGCGATGTAATGGAGTAGTGTTTGGTTCCGGGAACAGGAATGTTTAGCCTTGGTGTATCATAAGTAGGTCACTGATGCGGAGAAGATCTTAACAAATATGGTAGGAATCCAAATATGAAAACGAAATATTGCATAAACAATTAAAAAGGTCTCGACTATAAAATATCCGTGAGTTACATGAAGGAATGGTGGAGATGGAGATATGCAAGCAGCTAATAGACTGTTCTCAAGTTTGGTTATGAGCGCCACCTACCGGCGGCTTATGACCTTGAGCCAAAATACGTATACGTTTTATGGTCGGAAATGTATCTTTCTGTCTATTTAATGAATCTAGTCTACTATATTAATCTACAAATAAATGTGCAATATAAGGATATACTCATACCTTACCATCATTAGGGAACTCTAGTTGAAACTTACATTTTATCCCATATCCCATAGCCAAGCTCATTCTCAATCATATACAATACATAGATATACATACATAAATATCATTTAGAGAAGCAACAGTTCTTGCATTTTTCAGAAAATCACTTTATAAAAGAGACTGCTGTCTGGCTCAACAACCAATTTTCCTCACACGAATATGCAAAATAAATGTTCTTCGTCTGACCCGAAAGCCTGTTGCCTTTGTCATTTGAAATTCCGGCCAGGATGAGAACGGCCTGTTGCCAAAAAAACGGAGCGAGTTCTTTCAGGCACACAGTTTTTTTTTCCGTGCTCCGCCTTTTTAAATGGCTCTTTCCGGTTCCGGTTGCGTTACGTTTGACTTGCCTGCACGTAAATTTCGTGCCATTTTGTGGAAGAAAATTCGGGAGCTGTTCTCCACGCTAACTCGCTCAACTGCTTCACTCATGTCGGCGGTAAATTTTAGTACAATGCATATATAATCTTTTTCACTTATCTTTGCATAGTTTCCTTTGCTGCAGCCCAGAAACTTTTTACGGTCTGAGGTTAAAAGTAGCGTCATACATTTCCAGCACCTCCAACACTCCATCCCCCCGCATGAACTCGAGATTCGCGGCGCGTTGAGAGCTATGTAATGAATGAAAAGTTGGCAGGGAGTTGCGAAAGGTTGCAAAGGGTTGTGATTGCTTCTATTCCGGCAGAAACTGAAAAAGGTGCACAGGCATCGCAATTTTTGCTGAATGGCTTGGTTTAGTTTTTGTACTTGTCGACAATCTTGTGACAGATTTATGGGTTAATTATTGTGGATGGCGCTGCGGAACTAGGAATATAAAACAAGGCGGAAACTAAAATCTCATTTGCTTGATTACACACACACATGTAGCACTGACAATCTTGTTACTAAGATATTTATCAAGTTTCGGAATTTAGTAAAAAATTTAAAAAAAAATGCGCCAAAATTCGATATCCTGTTAGCGGTAAGATATCTTTTATTAATGTTACTATTGTTCAAAGCGCGATGCTAACGATGTTCCTTAGACTAACTGATATCGGTTATTAAAAATGGAGACGCAGACATTTAAAATTGAACTAGATAAAGAAATGGCTGAGTATTTTAGCCAACCACCTGGAGAGGATGGCAATAGCGAGGCTTATGATCTACATATGGGAATCTTAGAATTGAGTGTTAGTCTAGGTAACTTTACTCACGATGTGGAAAAATCGTTAAATTATATAGCCGCAAGCAATACGACCTTAAAATGTTCCTTTGATTTGGAACTCCTCAATGATTTTCGGATAAAATTCGAACAAATGGAACAAGGAATGGATCCTGAGGAAAGAGCTCTTCATGATACCCGAGGGAATTTGTTTATGCGTCTCTATAACGAACTGGCAGACAAGGAGCCGGATGAGATAAAACGATGCGAGTTCCTTAAACTTTTCTATGATCTATTCGATTCGAATAAGGCGCCCCAAGAATCGCTAACTTCTCCCATGGAAGTAACCGATAGTATACATGGCCAGGATCAAAGAATACGGGAACCAATTAATCGAAGTTCAGAAGCCAAAGAAATATGTTCCGACTCGAAAATTGATATGTATTTGGAATCGAAAATATTCCGAAATGAAACTAATACACATGGCTTACCAATGATTTTGGACTTAAATAAGGAAATATGTTATCAAGATAAAAAAGAGGAGTTATGCCAAGTTCATACTGAAATAGTTTATGTTGAAGGTTATAGTTTAATGAATAGTTATGCAGAAATAATTACCTGCCCAATGGGCATCAAAATTGATTATGGTATCGCTATTTTATCTGAACTGAAAGTTATCTCCGCAGAACCAAAGAATTCAAAAACTGATTTGAAAATGGAAACGATCTCGTCAAATGTTCATGAAAATAATATTTCTATTCTTTCAGACGACTATTTGGCTAACATTTCTTTAATCGATCTACACTTTGAAGGTTATAGTTTAATCGAAAGTAATGCTAAAATATTTACCTGCTCAATGGGCATCAGAATTGATAATGGCATCGCTATGTTATCTGAACTAAATGATATTTCCGCAGAACCGAAGGATTCAAAAACCGATTTGAAAATGGAAACGATCTCGTCAAATGTTCATGAAAATAATATTTCCAATTCTTCAGATGACTATTTGGCTAACATTTCTTTAATCGATGTACATGTTGAAGGTAATAGATTAATGGAAAGTTATGCTGGAATAATGACCTGCCCTATGGGCATCAGAATTGATAATGGTATTTCTTTCAACTATGAGGTTATTCTGATGAAAGGAATTTATGATGGCACAGAAGAAATGAATGATAAATTGCCTGAAAAAGTAGAGGTATCGAATGGTGTGGAAGACACGAATATTAATTCGTTAATTTTTGATGAAGCTGATGCTCTAAATGATCCTAAAAACGAAACTTATAGTGCTTTCGCTGATGATCTTAGTAAAATAAATAAACCAGAAAAACCAGAACCTCGTACCTCCATAAATTCGGATTTCAACCAGTATGATTCCAATAGAAGTACTCAACCTCTTCCCTATAATACAACTGCTTCTTGTTCGATGAAAAGTTCATATAAAGGAGCTTCTAAAATTCCTATAAGAAATAATTCTCGTAAGTCACCCTTCGATGCTCTCAAAAATGGAACTGGTAAATATTCGGAAAACCAATGTAATAAAATAAAAATCGATGCATCAAGTGAACCAGTAGAAATGGATAACGATGGAAAAAGCACCTTACAGGAAATCGATCTGAAATCGCCAAAGCTGGAGGATCAGACTTTGAGTCAACTAAGACAAGCGGTAAGTGATGTTAAGGTAAATATTTTGAAAGAAGTCGACAAGTCTCTGGAAGTGACCTTTAAGAAATCTTCTGACATACTATTGAGTAACTCGTCCAGAGAAATTGCTAAAAGCGAGATGAAAAACTTCGGCCGAAATTCCAGATTTACAGATGAGCTTCGATTACAACATTCAGAAAAACGTTCTAGACACAATAATTCGGCCCCACAAAATAAATCGTGTAAGTCTTTACCAAATGCAAGTCCGAGAAGAAAGCTGAATAAGTCATCGCCGAAGTTTATTGTAAGAAATCAAACAGCTCGATTGAATAAGAAAATGGTCAAATGTGATGATGATCCAGACGACACAAATTCACCTAGAGATAACAATGATATCTGCAAGGACTGCAGTTTGGCTAAAAATGCGTTGGATTTGAAGACATCACCAGAAAAGTCAGAACAATTTTTTGCTGAAGAGGGTAGTAAGAAAATAATTGAACTTTCAATCAGCGAAAGCACACAGTCGTTTATAGAACTTGAGCAATACGTTAGAAACAGCATTAATGATGATATTGCCGATCAACTTGAAGATCTTAAAGATTTAAGTTTATCGACTTATAAGTTATGCGTTGATTCTTGCGGAGATGGTTTTGATCTAGATAATCAGGAAAAGATTTCACCGACCTGTATTTGTATTTGTAAGGATAATCACAGCGAACAAAGGCTTTGTGGAGGTGGGGTGCAAAAATCCGAAGATTTAAGCCCATTGTCATTAAGAATTGATGAGAATACGGAATTAAGAAGAAGAATTAACCCAGGAGAATTAATGGAATTCGTTGACGAAAAAGTGATTTCACCAACATTAAGTCAAATTAGCCAAAGGAGTAATCTTGTAAAGCTTCAAGTTTTAAAGACTATGGATGAGGTCTTGTCCAATGTTTCAGCGTTAAATAATACTATTATAGACGAAGAAGTTGAAATTGATACCCCTATGTTAGTTGAAAGTCTTTGTGAAGCTTCGAACGAAGATTTAAACATTAACATCTCCGAGGGAATCTGTGATATAAGTCCAATGCCAACTCCAGGTCACCCACCCGATGATCAAGACGAACTTTCACCGATATTAGGCCAAATTTCGAAAACGGTTAGTGATGTCAAGATAAACATTTTGAATGAAGTGGATAAATCTTTGTCGGAAATAACCTTAAGAAGTGTTCCTGCCATTTTAAAGAACCGAAAATTTAAAGAATATTTCAGTAACCAGCATAACCAGGACTTAGATTATACAACAGATGAATGTACTTTGCTTGATTTGTCGGGCGAAAGTATGGTTAATTTAAGTCCTTCAAGGAATGTTGATACTTTTATATCTGAATGGACTCAAAAAAATCCTTCTGATGCTATACTTGGAAAACAGTTCCAAAAATATGTAAGACACACGTCGGAAACTTCAGAATTAAGCGAATGCTCTGAAAGACCGTCGTTAAGTAGGAACAGTAATCAAATCCTTTATTTATGTAAGAGTTGTAATGTAAAGGTAAACTATTCAGAGGTGATGGATAAATACTTTGCTGAAGGTTTGTGTATAAGCAAGAAAAAATGCAAAGTGGCTGAGAGAAACGATTTGAGTAATTTAGAGATCAAATCCAGATCCAAATGGCACCATAAACGTTATATTATTGCCGCCCCACGCGCTATAATTAAGTCCTTTAAGTCGAACCCTGCATACGGGTGGTCACCTGATGATCCGAATGCTCCGGATTTTTATGAACAACTGGATCAATTTGTCGAGGTCACGGGACAAAAAAAATTTTGCGCAGACTGTGATGTAATAACCACATCGCTACAACCTCGGCTAAGTCGTGTTCTAAAATGTATCATAAGACAAGCGCCTAAGAATACGAGCTACTCCGATTTGATAACTATTGTGGGTGTAGTCCAGTTGGAACAGTTTCTCACTAAAAAGGAAAGGGCGGCTTATGAATCCTTGCGCTGGCAGTCAAGGGATAAAGGTGATCAGGACTTATCTGCAGAGTCTCTATTCACCGATGCTCTCCACGGTATGATGGGCTATGGATCGCCCCATTTGAAGTTGTCATCATTAACAGGCAGACTACTATTGCGTTCACCTCATCATCAGGAAAGCATAAGTGAGTCATATCTGTTGTTGGCCTTTGGTCACTTGGGATACTTTTATCGCGAGCTGAAGGAACATCAAGTGAGGCTTGCCGAACAGGGCGATACTGCTGTTGCCCTTAGAAAATGTCTACAAAAGTATCTACTTAATTTTCACCAATTTTATGATGTACAGAAAAAGAATCCCAGCTCACTGCTTACCTTGTATCGCAAAACTCGAGATTTTCAACGGAATTTTGAGTGGTTATTAGAGGTGTTTAACAATGTTCAGAAAGCAGAGTCTATTGTTGTCTACCTATATGAGGAATCAAGCCGAAGAACCGGATATCAAAGGAACTTACTACTCAAATGGTTAAAATTGGTAATTCAACCATTCATATATAATCTTCACAAATGGCTTTTGAATGGTAGACTCCCTTATACTACTAATCGCGATATGTTTCTTATTGAACAAACTAATTATTTAAAGATAGATGAATTTTCGGAAAAACGCTACCAGATCACAGAGTCTTTCTCTGGTATTTTTGACCTTCAGTTAAGTGAAATTCTGATAAGTGTCGGCAAAACTGTGGAATACTCAGAAAAGTATTTGGGCATTAACGTTGAAAGTTGTGTACCTAGAAATGAAGTTCGTTGTATGTTGATAGAGACATTCGATAAGTTAATTCGGCATGGCGATCAGGAACCACTCTACAATTTCGTTCGTAATCTGCACTTGGAAATATCAAGCAAGGTTCTAAAGAATCTTCGAATGACTAAGACCAATCCGGAGTACCTGTTTTCTGAGCTCCATAAGTACATAATGCTTACGGATCTTAACTTTACCATGGAATTCATTAACGCTTTAGAGTCCGTCCTTGGTGAACCCGAAAGTTGCTTCGATATACAACTCTTTAACGAAATAAAAAACAAAATGTTGCACAAACCAGTTCCGGACATCTATATAGATAAGAGCGAGTCCGAGGGATCCAGGTGTTGGTCAAAGCTAATACTCCGTTGGAGGATACCGACCAATTGGAGAGCACTACTCGGCGAGGATTCCAAGGCGTACGAGGTTATCTTCACCTCAATGTGGAGATTTCATTATGTTAACTATGTGCTCAATGAAGGAGTACATCGGAAACAGATCTTGTTTCGAAAACATATTGAATGTAAATATTTTGAAGGCCTTAATGACACACTCAAATGTTTCTCCAAGTTGATAAACGCCTGTATGCGCCTAATGAATGTTCTAAGGGAGTATTTTTTGGACTATTTATTAGAGCCAGCATTCGCAAGACTTTTGTGGTTTTGCAAGAACGCAATTACCGTCGACGAATTACTGGTTGCCAATAGAAAGTATCTGAAAACCATTATATTGGGATCCCTGCAATCGAAAAATCTACGAAAATATCTGGAGCGACTTTATGATCTCATACTTCAACTCGATAATAAGCAGCGAAAGTTCCTAAGACTAAGTCAAATAACAGTGGAATATGTGATTAGAGTTCGCAAAGAACAACCACAAAACATTTTTTCCACCTATTATAGGGAACGAATGCTGCAGTTTCGTTTGACCTGTCAAAATTACTCGGATGTTATCAATGAGCTGCAAGCTCAATTTGATTCGGCAATGATTAACTTTTTATTATCTCTTCAACTAGCAGATGAGGACTTATTAAGGGACCTAGCCAAAAGATTAGATCCCGATCACTATTATATGGAAAAGGATAATAGATTGGATCTAGTACAATATTTCGAGTTTAGAAGGAAGCTGGAAAGGAAAAGATCACAGTAAATTACTTAAGTTATTCCATTTTTCATATTTCAATATTTCCTATTTAATACTGCCTTTTGTAAAATGTGCATATGTGGTCACCTTGGTAGCTTAATAAACATTTGTAAATTATATAATATGTGTTTTCATTTTTTAGCTAGTATGTGAAATTTATTTTATTATGAATTATTTCCTATGTCGCGTGTTTTTTATAAAATTTCAGTGGCAGCCTTTATAACGTCTTTGGAACAGCTTTCAATTTAAAAATATAGAAGTTTGTCAGCCATGGCATTCTCAATCACGTTTATCTCCTTTCTCAGGATATTATTCGCTTAGCGAAAAGAGTGCGAGACATACTTTTTTATCAGACGCTTCTTTTATAAATAAATTGGATTTTAATTGAAAATTAAGAATCGACTTAGCAATGTTTGCATTGTGCAGCTACTGGAAAAGCCTTTTGTTATGCAAATGTTCCTTATATTGTGGTCCCGTGTGAACAGAAACAGGATGGTAGAATGGGAGGGACAATCCAGGCGACTGGGAGTTCATTTAAATTAAAGAAAATAATGGAAAATTTACTTTTTGGCTTAGGCTTTGGCCAAATGGAATTTCCAACGCTGAACGAGTTGGGATTTGGCTTCGCAAGAATTGTAATTGCTCTGCGAAAATTAAATCATATTTGGGTCTTCACTTTTCATATTTTTACGAACAAGTTAAGCCAACACTTTTCTAAGAGCTCTCATCTGCATAACTTAATTTTCGGAGAATCCGCATTCGAATATCTTTGCGCTCGGATCTCTGCCAAAGAAATGAACAATGGCGAAAGGATGGCCCAGTCTTGAGCTCTTTTGTTATCTGACAAACACAGCTGGCAGTCATCTCAGCCAGTCCTCCACATATCAGCGACTGAGCTGAATGAATTATAAAGCACAGCCGCCCTCAAAAAAAAAAAGAGGAGAATGTCAAGAAGATAATTGAGCCCAGGCAGAAGGCATTTAATAAACTTGATTGGAACGACAGGAAGCAGTGACACTCGGGAGAAGGTTGGCAAGGTCCTGACATGCGTTCGCTTTTCACAAAAAAGTTAACCGGGTGACTTGCGAGTTTCTCGACTGATGATTAGGGAAATTAATTTCATAGGAAATTGCCTGCTTCCGATGCGTTTTGGTTGATAAACGAGCAATTTATTATGTGTGTTGATGTGTGGACTACATTTCTTTTGGTTTTTATACTCTGTAGAAACAAAGAGAGTTTCAGTTGGTAAATTTAGTATTTCTACTACTTTCATTTTATAATTTAAATACTTTTTAACTTTCAACTTTTGTTTTTCAGCTCAATTAAATATGATCAAATTTAATCAACAGTCTGATTTTGTAATTTTTGTATTCCGTGCAATTTTCTTATTTAATAGCATAAAAAAAGAAGAAACGATTTTATCGTTGTGCGTCACTTCAAATTAAACTATAAAATTTATTATTATGCCCGTTGACACACTTGAACTGTTCTAGGCAATATATTTCATTACAAAGTTGCCATTCTGGCTTACAACGTCTCTCCGCACCCCACAGTCAATATTATTGACAATTTGTTGTCAGTTTTTCTCGCCCAAACACGGAGCAATTTATGTGGCCGGGTCTGGAGCTTTATGAAATACTTCTCATTACTGGTTGGTCGTGGAGGGATTGGGAAAATTGTAGAAATGGCCAGCCGGCCGATGGCTGAAACATATTCGAACTATTTTCATTTCAATTGCAAACGGTTTGGCGCAGAGAAATCAATTGAATTGCCATTTCACATATGAAATGGTCATTTGTCAATGGACAACAATTGGAGGGCGTGGTCGCAGCTGGTTTGGATGGTGGATACTGGATGCGGTCAGTCAAAATGGCCACATAAATATGTCCTTCTTGTCCTGACTGTGTGAACGATCCTCTGGCATTCACCCATCATTCCCACTCCCCAGTTCCATGGCTAAATTGTTGGTCGTTATTAAATTTCCGCTGCGTTGAGTTCTCATTTCCGTTTCAATGGCCAATGCAGCTGACCGTCGTTGAATGCTCAACGGATGTTGGCCTGGGACATAGATACACATAGTCGTACACACACACACTCACACGTGCGCTATATAAATATTTTCGGTTCTAGATGGATAAACAATAAGGGGTTGGCCATTCGCTGCGAATGCGTTATATTCGATTATTGTTTTTATTATAATTTTTAAGGGCCTACACAATAATACCCATTTATCCCGTATTTGTGGCGATCAAAAATTGATTTTACAATTGAAATGCATGTTAGTATATGTATATGTACATGCGGCTTTTTAGCCAAATTGAAACTAATTGAAATATGTGGATTGCACGAAGCAGCGAGAAGAGGAAAGTGGGCAGAACTTTAGCCATAAATTTCAATAAAACGGCATTTTTGGTATTTACCCTTATTCCGGTTGTAGTTTTTCTGTTCCATTCGCATTACGTATACGCCGTGACCTCATTTGTTGTTTCGTCATCATAAATTTTGCATTACGCTTTTCGTGTGGTCTTTATTATTGTTCATGAAATCTTTAATGTTTATATAAAAAAATAAACTCTTGTATAACAATAAGACTTTTAATTAGATGGGAAACTGCTTAAAAGTTAAGTCACCCTAAAAGACCATAAAATGTTATGCGTTTTAATGAAAATATAATGCAATGCCCATCAAAGGGGCTCCCTTCGTTGTATCCCAGGGGTTTCCTTTAATGGTTGGCTTTCCTTTTGTGGCTGCTGTGTCTTGGCCGAAAAAGAAGAAATAAATAACAAAATTATTCAAAATTATGGGTCAACTCCCCCCAACTCTTTCCCAATTCTGACTTAACCCTTGTGCGCGTGAATGTGTCTTATTTCCCGCCTTGCTACTTTTATACTTATCCGAGTTTTTATTAAATCCAGCTCCTGCCGTTACAAAGTAAAATCTTAGAAAATGCATTAAAAAGGCGCCAAGTATATATTAAAATTTCAGTTAAGGGGAACAACGTGCGAGTGAAAAGAGCAAGCTTAGGCCATTTTATTATTATTATTTCCCCGACTAAACAATGCCAGTTAATGGCTCAGCTGCCGGACAATGGTTGTTTATTTATGCCCGGCGCTAATGGACAGCGCGGAATCGCTGAAAGAGTTTGCTTCGGTGGATATTATTTATTATCGCTGCCACCGCTGTGAACAATAGATGTAATATTTATTCATTTATTTATTGATTTATGGCCTGGCATTTAAATCAAAATCAAGGCAAGAATGCTAAACATTTTATCAATTTGATAAGCCTATTTATTATGATGTTTTCACTTTTCACCGCTGAAGTGGCGCCTCCCCCGCTTCACGAAATTTATGCCTTTGCTGACCACAAAAGATTCATCTTCATTTCATCTGTCCAAAGGTTCCTGTCCTACAAAGGTTCGCCCCTTTTCCCATCTCCCATGGCCAACCACCCATGCTTGATTAGTTGATGACACTTTGTGCGAAAGACTGAACTCTGAAATTGCCATGCATATGGTTTTGTGCACTCAAAAAAAATCACTCTTCTAGCTTTTTTGAGAGATATTATATTGATTTTAACTACTGTTAACGCAAATTCAAAAATAAGTATTTTGTATTAAAATATTTTATGAATAGTCTCACCTTAGACTTAAGACCAAGAATATCTATTTAAAATATTTAAAATATATTCATATTACATACAATTAAACTTCTATTTAAATTTTTCGGATGGAAACCTTTACCCTTTTCGCTGAGTGTATGCGTGTACATCATATGTGTAGCCTCTCTATCCCCAACTTTCCCAGGGCGATATGTCTCGCTCTGCGGTGCTTGTGGCTAATTTGATAAATATGCGCGCGTTTATTCAAATCAATCAGAGTCAGACGCCGACGAGAGCTGCCGGAGGAACCTCCTCCTTTGTACAAAGAGGACAAGTCATCGACTTCCCGCTTCTGATTATCTCTACTCCTCCGTTCACTCTGCATCTTGTGGCATATAAATTTCAGCTGTTTTCCTCCGAGCCCACACATATGTATGTGTATAATCATCCCCATAGGCAGGCTTCTCTCTTCGGAGATTTCATTAATGTGCGGTTAACTATAATGAGCCTGGTACATGGAAGAACCGCCCAATGGGGGGTTTCTGGTTAGCTTGAGCTAACTGAAATCTTTTACGGTATCGGTTTGTTCTTAAATGAGCCAATTTATTGTGTTGGAAACTCAAATTATCTCAGCCACATTTGTCCTTTTGACCCAAATAAACTTGGTGTGCTTATTTAGGTACTATTGCCTAAATAGACACGGAAGTTTGCTTTGATAAGCAAAATTTCGCCAAAAAGAAATGTTTAAAAAACTAAATTTAAAACTAAATTTAAAAAGGTATTCAAATTAAGAGAAGCCACTGCACAGGTACGTGCTTGCATCTAACCACACAAACCACTGTCCTCCTTTCGTGATACCTTCGGTAAATTAACTGCTCCACATTTGCAACTTTATTTGAAGGGGTTGTTCGCCCAGCCACGTGCCGCATATGTGGGAAAAAATTTGTGCGGTGTGACCGCAATAAATCACAATTGAATATGACACAAGTAAGTTGACTCTTAAATCACTGTGGACCAAGGATGGTATGTTTGTGGGGCGGCTACGCACATTTGTCTAATGAGTTTGGAAATCTTGAGGAATAACAATTGTGTGGCATATAAAGTATGCGAGAGCTTTCACAGCTTACAGTGTTTACCTTCAAGAGGGCGGACAATCAGCATAAACTCCAAACGCAATCAAAATGTTGAAATAAACTTAACAAATCCCACGTAAACTTTGTTGTTGTTCTTTTTCGCTGCACATTTTCTCCACCTGTCAGCGGGTAAAATTTGTTCGCCATGTTTAGTTCGCCAACGCGTTGACTTCGCATCTCCTCCACGAATTTCTCCGTTGCACACTGCGTATACGTAATAAATTTCACAATTGCCAGAGGAAAACTGTCCGAAAAAGTGTAATTGTAATGTTTGCTCTCTGGCTGCCTTTATCTTAGACCGTGTGCTAGGTTTTAGTTGGAATTTCTTGTATTTGCCAAGGTCTTGGAAATGTGAGCGAGGACAGGTCCTTAATCTATGCTACACATTTTTTGTCACCAAAGTAGTGTGTGCGCAGTTATACGTACACGAAATTGCCAGCTTTAGTTTGTAAAAGGGTGCCAAATGTTGACTTGGGGGTCCATTGATGGTAAGGTTGTTTCAAGGTGTTTACACAGGAATTGAGTATCAGAATCGGTTGAATGAAAACGATTTCGCAGCCATTGCATTGGGCCAACCTTTCGGAAGTCCCCTTCGACTGTCCAATAAATGTCAGGCATACATCTTGATATCCAATTTTAATTTGCTTTAATCACGCACTTGATGACATTCCCGACACTTGTCTCGAAAAGAATTCATTAAAAAAACGTCTTTGATAAAAGTACTAAAATGTGTTTGCAATTCATTAAACGATTGGAAAAGTTTCACTTGAATTTGACATGCAAAAGTGTCAAATTACATTACGTTAATTTGGATTCCTTTCGCAGGCGCACATTTATTGAGCTGCTAGCACTTGAACATTTTTTCAAGTAGCTAGACATTTACATTAAAGTACACTAAAGTAAAGCCAGCTAGCCTTAAATATTAAAACAAACAGCTAAGCGAAACTCGAAACACATGCCAAGTAGAAAATCCAGTGCTGAATATTTTGCATTAAAAAATTGTATTATTTGTATGCAGCTCTTATTGCTCGTTGTGCTGTCCAATTTATTTTCATTTTTAATTTCCTGACGTTTGGGAGTTTATTAAATGTTATTTGCTTACTAGTTTATTGGATTTCATGGTTTGCTGGCACAGTGTGTCGGTTCAATATTGACAGAGCTAGTTTGACTGCCTTTCATGTACGGCAATTATAAAGAATTCAAATTTCAAATTCGCTTTTTCAAATGCAAACCCCAAAATGGTGTCCAGACCTTAGATTTTACATTTTTAACTTGTATGGAGTACAAGGTCTGATCAAATATCCTTTGAGTTGTGTTGCTAGCGCCGTTGCCTGACTAATTTTCGCTAATGCAAAGAAGAAGCGGCAGCTGAGTGAAAATGGGTAGGGGTGGCATAAAAAAAACTAATAAAATTTACGTTTATCCCTGAAAAGGCACTCGAAAATGCGCGCCTAATGCGCCCCTCTTCGGATGACGATGATGCTGATGGGGATGATGGTGATGATGGTGATGATGATGACGCGAAAGGCAGCTGAGCTTGGAAGACCTTAATATAGACAAGCACAGGACATGCCCCAAAAAGACGAGACCTTCGCCCCCTGGCCCCCTTCCATCTATCCATCCATCCCAATCCCAGCTAAAGTGCCATCGAATTTCAATTCAATTTGCGAGGCGAGGCATTCGCTAGGGGTGCGAAAAAATTTCTATAGCATATTTTTGCGCGCCGCGTTTGACTTGAGCTCAATGAAGGTCGTTTGCAGGGGGAGTGCGTGGGGGCGTTGGGCGTGGAACCCTGAGCATGGGGGCGTGGTCCAGTGTATGAGTAATATTTGCGCAAAGGGTTAGCGAGAATCGCTGATATTGATAGTCGCAAGAGTAAGTAAGTCCGCTTTTGAAGGATTTAGGGTTTGGCCTCACAATTTCTCGTCTTTTCGCCTGTTCTTCTCTTTATTATATCACGTTTTCAACATAAATGCGTTAAGTGGGGACTTGGACTAACGGCTTGGGGGTGCTCGAAGGCGTATTTGAAAAGCGCTTAAATTCAGTTGAGCGGTCTTTCTTATTTATTTATTTTTTTTTTCTGAAAAATAAGTCTTGAGAATCGGCTGTACATCCTCTTAAATGTTATAGGCGTGTGTGAGCCCTTCTCTTTGTTGGCTTAAAGCCATATGAGCCCTCTCGGGCTTTCAATCGTGTTACTCTGGCGCAATTTTGATGACACTTGGGTCTGCTCATACTGACAGGGCTTAGCCCTAAGTTTATAATATTAGCTTCCAAAGTGAAAGAATAATTGAAAGGAACTTTCGTGAGTTTCATTTCCATGGTAGTGGGACACTACGTACAAAAGCAGATAACCCCATTAATGGAAGGTAGAAGACCTGAAAATTATTTTCTTAAAATAATAATAAATATCAATAAATGAGTCTCTCAAAAATGTACCTGGAAATATTGAAAAAATAACACAAAGTTCTTGAATTTCTTGTAGCAAATATAGTTTTGGGCATTCGATTTAAAATACTTTTTTTTTTAAATTTATGTTTGCTGTTGTTGGTATTACACCGCAGGCCAACAGATTTTTACCTTCAACTTCAACTCCGCCCTTTGCCCTTCTATCCACCTTTCGTACTTACATTATGCCAGCTGTTCCAGATTTATATGAAAAACTTGCAAGAAACCCAAGCATCGTACTTTCCAATTTGGCTGGCGATTTTTTCCGTTTAGTTGTGAGCAAAATGTGTGTTTTAGTGGCTTGGCATTAGCATGTTGGTTATACATAAAGCTGGGCATCTGGCACAAAAACTTGTGCAGGAGGCATTGTAAAAACGTTTGCATTGCTTTGCTTCGTATTGAGAAAGAAAAAAAGGTAACAAAAAATATGGTGAAATTGGTATGTTTTCGACTTTTGGCGTCGCAAATTTATGTTCCACAAATATGTGGCTTTATTTTTTGGCCACACCTTTCACGGCTTTTTACTTGTGTGTATGGCTGGGATATGAAATGGTAAGATTACCATATATCGCCATTTAAAGTTGGTAACTTTGTTGTTAACTTGGTTTATATTAAAGGTTTTTGGATGACGCGTTGTCATCGCAAACAGGTAAGAAGCTCATCAATTAAATTTCGGCTTGTCAAGTTGTCAACGACTCCTCGACTGGACCAAACAAAAAGCATTCTCAGAATATGTCCCTTTTGAAATCAAATACAATGGAATATCCAATATTATTTATAGTCTTGCTTTGATTTAGATGATTTCAAGTTGTCATTTGACCATTCTATTCAAAGATATTCTTATTTTTATACTATGAGTTATGACTAAGCAGATCGAATAACCATGTTAATTAATGCTAGATAAACGTTTCAATGGGAAATTGTAATTCTCTCTGAATAATATTAAATAGAATTTATATCTCTTGAATTCACATACTGACACTTACCTTTATCTATTAGCAAGCTAAATTTCAATGATTAGCGAATTCAGTTACGCTGGTTGTCTTGTCGAAGTTTGCGCAATAAAACCAACTTCTTTATGGGGAGTGAAGAGCACTTTGCCTTTGGAGTAATATCGCTACCATTATCGTCTCATTTTTCTTAGTTTTCCAACATTTTTCCGGGGCCCCGTTGGTGGGGAAAGCAGGAACTCTTTTCGCGCTTCGCCACTTCGACATTAGTTTCGCTTAGTGCGCAAAACTTGACCACATCGAACTGCAAGGCGTGCTGGAAAAACAAAAACCACTCGGCAAACTCAAGTTTATTGCCATCTTCTCAGTCTTAGTCTTTCCAGGAGTTCGGTGAAAAAAGTAACTTTTCTACACACGACTTTTCTGGACACTTTTTCCATATATATAAATATATGTATTGCAAAGTTTTTATATTTGCCCAACTTATGTTGGATACAACTTAAAAGAATGAAGTTTTGTTTTAGTTCAAAAATATCCCCTAATGTTTGGCTTTATGGTATAGGAAGGTTTTGGTATTTTTTGATTAGTATATTTCTGCTTGTCATACAACATACATTTGTGAATTTTAACACACTCGAGTTCAAACTGGTTTTAATCCCTTATTCCCATGTTGCTGAAACTTTTTAGCATATTTTAATTGAGAAAAAAATTATATTAAGTTTTTTGTTTTTCTTCCATATTTGCCAAGCATTTCTTTTTACAGTTTCGCGGGGAATAATAACAACATTAAATTTTTTAATGCCACACGCCGAGGAAAAAAGGGTAACCCAACCTGGTAAGCATTATGACCAAAGCCGCCCTAAAGCGCTTTTGCATAAAATTCATATTAGGCACAAGGCCGGCGAAAGAAGATATGAAATAAGTATGAATGAACACCAGCGAATTTTTTTATTCAAAAATATAATGAAAAGGAATTAATTATATGACTCGGCGGGTTAAAGGGAAGAGTGCCAGTGATATGAAAGATAATATTGTGGAGTTCATAATAAGATACATCTAAAGTATAGAATTTAATAAAAATAAATGTACGTATCTTATGCGGATTAGGAAAGTGTTTAGCTTAGTTTAAAATCGTAATTAGAGTATAAAATTGATTTAAGATTTATTTATAATGTCTGAGTCGCTATCATAGAACTTAACCGAGCTTTGGCACGATTTCTGTGCGCCTTGCCTTTTCGTGAACTAATTGCTAAATATTTTTCATTAAAAATCAAATGCAATTTCGCAAAAAAAAAGCTCAAGTGCCACACAAAAAACAAAAAACATTGAAAATTAATTAATGCCAATTTGTAAAAGCACTGAAATCGAAAACTTTTTGTTCACCAGCACTTTCATTACATCGCTGGCTTCAAACAAAAATGACCCAAAAAGTGAAAGAAAAAATTCTTTTCAACAAAAATTGTTCCTAAAGTTTTTAATAGAAATTACCATTTTGGTCGCTTGGCCGTTTGGTCAAGTGTCAATAATTGGAGCCCGAAGGACCCGTCCTGCAAAGCGCGGTTCAAGGAAAAGCCGATTTCCAAAAGCCCAACCCTGCAATAATTTCATTTTCCCGCACTGCTTAAGTCGCCACTCTTGATTTCAATAAATTCTTGTAATTAGCGTCAGGCGTTCTCATTTCTCATTTGGACCAACATTTTTTGCTCTTCAGTCGATTCCGCTGTCAAAATATGCAAATTGAATTTGTTCCTCACAGAAACTCACTCAAGTGGAAGTTCTGTTGGCCAAATAAAAGGAGTCGTCGCGAAGGTGAAAGGCGAATGGTTTGGGTTGTTCGCCAATTCGAGTGACCTTTTTTCCGCTACCCTACCTGTAAGGCTGTGAGAATCTGGGATCTCTGTCAGGAATTTGGCGCTGTGCTTAATTAATGACCAGAATGTATTTTATATAGCGATTTTGCAGTATTTCCTATTAAAATGCTAACTACAATGCCGCAGATGTTTATTAAAATATCCTTGGACAGTATTTTTTTGTTGGTGCTTCACATTCATTTAAGACACAAGAAAGGCAAATCACAGTAAAATCATGACTTAACTAAACAACAAAGAAGAAATTACAACAAAAGGGATGGAAAATGCAAAACCGATGTCAACTAGCGTCAACCTAGAATACAATCCATTCCTTCGAGCCGTTCTAACCCAAAGCCCTTTGCTATATCAAGTCAGAGTACTGGGTGAAATTCCTAAGCAAAAGACAAAGAGAAGGACATGAAAGGGAAAATTATGCCTTTGGCAGTTTTTAAAACATTTTGCTGGCGATTTCCTTTTGTCGCTTTTTGTTCTTGTTCTTGCTGGCGTTGTATCCTTTTATCGTTGCTATTACTCGCATATTTGTTATAGAATGAATGTTTTCGCCTTCGCCCCCTTTGCAAAACAATGCCCTTGTTTGTTTTCCATTTGGTGGGGAATCCCGTCCACCACAGCTTGATCTGCATATGTAGCGATTTCTCGCAGTGTAATTATATACATACATATGTGTGCGTGCGTTGGTGCGCACGAGCGCGAGATGCGGAAATGTACTGAAATGAGAAATTTCCGTTTCTGGTTCCGCTGTCGGAAGTAAAACAAACGCCGATAAAACAGTCCCACGACCCGAGCACAAGTGAAATGGGCAAAAACACTCGCAAAGGAAGACAACTGAAAGGTATAAATGATTGCCACTGATAATACGAGCATGCGAAATATTGAAACCAGTTGCATACTTTTCGGCGCACAGCCAAGAATTTATGAACCATTTCGCAGCTCCGGTCGGAGGGCATAAATCGAGACAAGGGAGGGAGTCCTGACTCCTACTGAGCCTCCAAATGCGTTTTGGGCACTAACTAATGGCACATAAATAACAACTACTAACTAAAAAGTGATAACGCGCACCATGATCTGACCGCCTTTTGCGTTCGGACTGGTTATTGAGGCTTTTAAATAGTATCGTAATAGTATGAACATAACTAAGAAAAGCTTCAATATGAGAAATAGAGATCTTCTACTTCTGAAATAAATAAAAACTTTCAAATTATAGTTATAGTGATAGCCCAAATATAGGTATAATATATTTAGGTGCAGCAGTATTTTTATAGATAACACTTTCAATTTGAATAATTTTTTGTAATCTAGAGCATCTGTAAATTTTAGAAGACCAATAAGTTCTGTAATTGTGGAATGCCCCACCATTTTTAGCACATTCCACGGTAGTTTTATGTTTGTTGTTTAGTTGGTTTTCTACGCAGCCACCGCTTACTACGCACATTAAAATTATGTTCGGAGTAATGTAGTCCGCACCTAGTGCCACCCCACAAAAGAAACATAAATATAAGAGAGAGGCAACGAGTTCCAAATGGACGACAGGATGGTGCTGCTGCTCTCGTGGACATTGGACAGTGGACACTGGCAATTACCGTTGCCGCAGTTGTCAGAGTTACGCTTTTCCTGCCTTCCCAGGACCTCACTGCCCGGGATGCCACCTCCTTTCATAATTCGCCATGACCTGGGGTCCTGACTCATAACTATACCCATATACTGGACAACTAACCGCCGTCGGCTTGAGGATTATTTGTGGTGCCTTTGGAATGCCAAGCTACATTGCGTATACGCAGCGTGTGACAATGCCGAAATACAATAACTGCGTATTTGATTGCCCCTGCTAATGTGTGGTCGCAATAAACAATCAATTTGTTGGAGAGCCGGCTGGCTATTGCTGCATTTGGTTTATGGTAATTAAATAATAAACAATACGTTACGTGGCTACAAATTTATATGTTTTCCTGTGCCATGCCAATTAGTTCAATAAAATATTATTAATTGTATTGTGTGAATGAAGATATTAAAACAAGGCGAAATTTCAGGCCCATTTTCAGTTCATTTGGGATGAACTTTTCCAACTTAACACGCAGTTCTAAGCAGAAAACAACCTACAAAGTGAGAAACATTCATCTGCATTTTATATTTCGGTTTATATGCCTACTCGCCCTCTGGTGACAAATAACACTAAATTAAAATTTTATTAGGGTCTTTATTGTGCGTCGCCAACGAGAAAACACACAGAAGGGAGAGCCAGTGGGAAAAAAGCTGGGATTATGTTTTAAATGTTTCGCAAAAGCAATTTTTTTGTTGTCTGCCGTCTGTGTGTTTGCCTTTTGGGGCCAGCAAACAAATGGCAAAAACAATGCTAAAAAAAGGAGGGACAAAGAAAGAAAGCGAGAATTCCCCAAATTGATTAAAACTTCATAAATTTACATTTTTATCGCTGAAGCAAACAAATGCCACACGAAAAAAAAACAAATAAGAAAAATGGCACAGGGCTCTGAAAATTCAACCCCAAAACCGGAAACAGAAAAAGCTAATTCAACACGTAAGGAAACAAAAGGCAAAATACCCCGATACCAACATGAATATTTACACATGCTTTGGCATTGCAGAACTCTTCACACGATGGAGGAAAAAAAATGTTTGTCACCTGTTTTGGGTCTCTAAGCTGATTTGGATCCGAAAGCCAATGAATATGTGTACACCCGCATATACGGAGCAAAAAAGAGTCATTTGGGAACCTGCTTGATGTTGGAGTTTTTGGTGGTTGGCCTTCTCCCAAATGGGGGATAAAAGTAAATTCACATCATCACAAAAATTATTAAGCAATCAGCCTCTGTTTTTGGTCTCTGTAAACCCAGTTTTGGATACGAAAAACATCGCTTTTTAAGGGGTTTGTTTACCTGGACAGAAAAGTCTGATGATTAAGCGAAAGTGATGGAGTGCCACGAGAATGGCGAAATGTTTCATTTGTCTAATTTAGAGGGTTTTTAATTCTTATAGTACAGTTTTGATTCAGAATTGTACCTGAAAATTGGTCAAATTAAGTTTCGCTCGCGAAACTTTCAGGGTAGTGCATTTAATGAAATTTTTGGCAATGAAGGCAGGGAGCTGACATTTTGGGTGAGCTTAATGAAATTAAAAGACAAAGTCATTAAAAGCAAAGTTGGCTTTTTAACTAAGTTGACGGGTCCGAAACTCTAAAAAGCTTTCTTAACTTCCGCTGTAATTAAAGAGTCCGCCCGAACAAAAGGCTTAAAATATAGTTTTAAGCTTATCAAGTTTGTTCGCCGATTAGTGAATTTGTTTCAGGTGTGGGTGGGGTCGATAAGGACTTGGCATTAAGGATGGCGTTTGGAGGTGATAGCAGCGGAGTAGAGTCAACAGCCATTACGGCTATACTGCAAAATGCAATTCAAGGAGCACCACACACATACACGCACACTCACTTTATTTATACGCACACAAGCAAACATGCACCCACACACATTACAAAACATGATGGCAGCAATTACAGTTTTTTGGAAAAGTTCCCAAAGGACACGCTTAGCTTTGAATAGGCAAATTGTCGATGCCCTAAAGAAAGTTCAATGAGGCGTTATATAAAAATAAATCGGTTAAAGGGGGTTAATGAAAAATTATAAGAAATAAAATGTACGGCAATTCAGCTTCTTAGAAACCCATTAATATAAAACAAAGTCTAGTCTTTTTAAAACAATTATAACTAATACAATTCTTTCGTTTATAATATTTTTGCATACTTTGTTCTTATCATCCTGTCATTAAATTTACGGACTTATCACTACCTTGGCAGAGTACCCACTTGAAAAGGAAGAGGCCTCAAAAAGAAATGCAAACAGAATTCCCATAGAGGCAAAGTTGTTCATGGATAACGAGACACTGCACAGTATCGCACTGTGAGTACTAACCCCTTCTAACTACATAGATTTCGGGTGCGAAGGCGGCTGAGCAAAAATGCAGCCGATTCCCCGTTCTCCCTGGCAAAACAATACCAATGCGCAATGACCCAAAACTAAACACCGAAGACACTAAAAACAAGTGAAAAAAGCAGCGAATCGAGTGAGCGGACGTCGAAAAAACATTACGGCCGTGCTTTTCAGTTTTGTTTTTATGGTTGCAGGGGCATCCGGAAAAAAGGGCGGGAATAGAGCCATATGACGACGTTCATTGCGACCGTTTTGCTGTTGTTCTTCAGTGTCTATCAGATCGGTTCCGAATTTCCAAAACTCCTTTTTAATTTATTCAATTATTTTTGTATAGAATAGATTTCACTAAAAACTCAAAGCTAAAGCCAATTATATTTACATTCTTATTTGTCAAAAATAGTTTTAGATATTTCGAAAATTTTTCAAAATATTTTTTGTAACAGCATCTATTATTTTCAAATGTTTTAATCATTTTTAGACGATTTTCAATTTATTTGAATTTCAAAATCGGAACACCACGAACGATTTTTGTGAGTATGCATGTGTCTGTGCGCTGGCATAATCAACAATATTTTGAGTGCTTTTTGTGTGAAGTTTTGTGATTTTTTTCGGATGTTTGCTTTTTGTTTCGCGATTCGTTTTTAGCAGTTTCCCAGCCGCTGCTGATGACTATGTTTTTGTTTCTGTTGCAATTTCTTCCGCCGAAGAGGGTAACTTTTTGGGGCATTGTCTGATGACTGTCAGCTTACTGACGATTTTTTTTTCCAGTTTTTATTTTCAATGAGTTGAGATCGTGTTTTGTTTTTTTTTTTTTTTTAATATCCAACGAACGACCTTTGAAGTGGAATGTCGTGTGGCGTTGAGTGTAATTGTGTGTTTTTCATGCGGAAGTTTATTAACGCATAAAGCTGATCAACTGCCCATAGTTAATTTAAATAATTTCAAATGATTTGCATTAATTATTTTCCCTTTTATTTGATTTTGCAAACTATTTTTGGCTCCTATATTTCTTAGTAGATTCTCTTCCGAGAGCCGTGGAAAAAGTTCTGGCCACAGTTTTTCATGCTGGTTCTTGTTATCTTGTTAAAGCAAAACTTTAACTTTGCCAACTTGTCTTTACGTTCACACAGATACTTAATTCTTTATCTGCGTGTGGGTGTGCTTGTGGGTGTGATTGCGATTGTGGCTGCGGCTGTGGGTGTGGGTTGGAGTGTGCAGCGGTGCAACAACAAATGGCCAGGACTTGGACTTTGGGCTTAGGTCCCTTGTCTGGCACATATCAAATGCAACATTTGCGCACCAATAGCCTGGCAGCTCCTAAGAACGGGTAGAAAAACAACATAAATTTCCACTTAAGTAAGTGTTTAAAAGAAAGATGCAGCCGAGCGAGGACAGCACCAGACCTCTGATAAACGATGTCTGAGAAAATAAGAATGAAAGGGGTGAGGCCAGCAATGAGCTCCTCCATTGTCCGGCACCTCAAAAAATTTGAAGCTTTATATTTTTCAAAGACGAGTTGAATGTATATTGTTTAAATTTATTTAAATATAAAATATGGTAATAATAAATGGTAATTAAATAAATTTGATGTATGTTGTATTGTATAATTTATTATTTATATTTTATTATTGAATTTTTTTAGAAGAGATAGAACATCTGTAAGCATTAGCAACTTTTGTATTTATTTTCCAAAGCGTACTTGTCTTTCGGTCTGGCTATGCAAATGTTTCCTGCTGTTTTCCTCCTCAGACGATCTGTGTCTAACCAACCATTTAGGCACCACCCTTTCGTCTTTCGTATTCCTCGGTGGAAATATGCAAAAGTGCCAAGGCGCTCAGTTTTGAAAGTTTGACGCCACTTACTGGGTCTGGGGTCCGGTCAGAAATTTGACTTGGCGCTGCAGTTGAAGTTTTGGTTGATGGCTGAACTTCTGCGCTTAGCTGAAAAAACAAATAAAGTATGACGCACTCCCTCAGTGGGGTTTCGGAGTTGGGAGTTTTATCCTGCTCCTGTTCCGTAATGAGAACGATCCAATTGGGAGCGGAGCGGTACCTGAATTGGGCTTAACTGACCGTCGAAATAACGACATGGACAAATCCGCAAGTAATCCAATGCGAACAGTTCGAACATTTGGCTAAAACGATAAGCAAAAGGGGGGGACGGTGCTGCCAAAGGGAGGCCCGCAGGCAACCCAAAATAGCAGAAAAATGTTTTCCACCTCAAACCCAAACCCAGCAACGGATGGTAGAAGTGAAAAATCAAATGAAAAACTTTCTTGCAGTCAGGTGAAATGGCAGAGCTGCTGCTGCTGCATTTGAACTTTTAGCCTTTTGGTTGTGCGAGTTTGGTTGAGTTTTCTGCTGAAATGGCGGAAAAACCCCGTGCAGAAGAAAGAGAAAAATGGGATAGAATGGGGAAGAAGAAGGCGGCAGAAGCCAGAAAAGATGGGCGAACATTCCTTTTAGTTAAGTTTTGGGTATAGCTTTCCCATCTTAGCCATTCCGGTTGCCGTAAAGCATCGTTCCCCGAAAATTCCATGGCGTATCCACCGGCTCGGGATTCTCCGACTTCGGGGGATTGGAAAGTTGTGGCGTGCAAACACATGCGTTAAATGGGCGGCCATTTTCATAGGTTGGGCATCAGAAGAGGCTTCACTGTGAGTGTACTTCCGCTGCAGCAGGCTAAACTTCCGACAGCCCAAACAAAATGAATGTGCGAGCATTTACCTGCGAGGCTGCCAAGTCTTCAAGCCATTAAAATGCTTTTAATCAAATTAGTGCAAATATTAGCGTGTACGGTATAGAGTTACGACGTAAGCCACAATTGCCTGCATACCGACGTTGAAATCAGGTTGAATTTTTCAAGAAACATGTTCCAGATTTCTTTTTCTTATTGGCAAAGGAGTACTTTAATTACCCAAGTGACAGATTCAGGGAAAAAACGCCTTTAGACTCAGTATTCAATTAGTCCAGATGGATGTTAGAACTACAGGCTAAGCCTGCAGCTTGATTACTATTTTTGTCAGGGAATTAATGCTTGTGAATGTCTGAATTTATATTAATATAATAATAAAAAAAACTTAAGAAATTGAAAAACGGAAAAAAGTAATGTCTGAATTTATATTATTATTTTAATAATAAAACTTAAGAAATTGAAAAACGGAAAAAAGGGTATGCATGAATTTAATATTTATTATAATCCTAGTGTAAGTATTATCGAATATACATTCCTATTCTATTCTATTAGAAACTAATAATAATTATATTAATACACTTGTTTGTAACGCAATCAAATGTTAAGATGCCAATTTATAAATTCCTTCACATATCAGAATTAACATTATTCACATGGTAACATTTACCAGTATTTTCCTCTGTTGGGACAATTTCCCAGCCATGTGGGACATTTTTGTGCGAGTTCGAAATGTGCCTTAAAAGCTCTGCAAGTTTTTAGAATGAGATTTTCTCTTTGTACTCTTAAATTGTGTTCTCTTAATTTTAGTATAAATAAATATATAAATAAACGTGTAAATTAAACCTTGTAATTATAATTATGTCACACAATTTTGTATTATCCGATAAGTAAAATTTAAAATGAATAACAATTATCAATTATATTATTATTATTACTTGTGCTCTCTTTGACGAACGCCTACTCTCTTAGAAGCACTTTTCCCACTGACCTACAACGGCTGTTCTGGTAACAGGCCAAAGACCGATTCTCGATTCCCAATTCCCGATTCCAAGTCGCGTCTGGGTTCGAGTCGAGTTACATACTTCAGCAAATGTTGTGATAGGTTGCGGGCTGCTTTTGGCCCTCTGAAAACGCAGCATCACTTGGGCCAAGTAGATACGAATACGACCAAGTGGGTCGTGGCTCAGTCTGTTCGCAATGAGTTGGCTCAAGGAGATGACCGAAAAACGATGGAAAGCGCGATTTTCATGCAATATTCCTTGAAAGTTGTTTTGGGCATTATGTGTTTTAATTCCAACTTTAATTGAAATTAAAGCAAGAGGGGAAATTTAATCAAAATGTGTAATAATAAAAAATAATTCATGCATATTGAATGGCTAAAATCATATAAATTTGCATTTGCGTTGGATGAATACACTTTGTTTATGTATATATAGTAATAACATAACTGCATATCCTTTATTGTCGCTCAGTACTATAAATAACCCCAATTTGACATAAGAGTACATGAATATTTCGGTCTCTTCTCTTGTCACACCTTAAAATAAGTTTTATCTGAAAGCCCAGCGTGGGTATAAAATAATTCAAACGACTAGGGAAAAAAGTGGAAAGCTCATTAAACACTTGCTAAATCACACTTTTGCCCCATTAGAGCACAAAATAAGCGAAAAATGGTTGAAAAGCAGGAGTGGTAGGGCCCACCAGGAGACCCACAGACCCGGACTCGGATTCGGACCCACAATCCCAATCCCAATCTCTGTCCCCGATCCCAGGGCGACCAGACTAGACCCGAACTTTGAACCCAACAAATAACCCGCGGCGCGGCAACTCTGGCAGATGGAAATGAGGCGAACGATGGACAGCATGGGTTTAATGCCAAGGCTGACAAAACTAACTCGGCTACTTTAACCCCTGCTGACCAATAAAGCCGCTTGTGTGATGGCAACACAAGCAACAATGAAAAAGTTTAGCCAGCAACACATGTTCAAACCGAAACAGTGGAACACCGAAGCTGCGAGTGGCTGGATCCCAAATAAAATTAAGCACATTAAAAAATGCTTCACAAATTTACAAATCTCTGGGAGAGATAAAACGCTCGATTAACGAGGAGAATGAATGGAATACAGGGAATATGGACCAAAAAAAGGTTAACAAGGGCAGAGTGTTTTGTGAAAAATGAGGTGGTACGCAAGGTTTATGACCTGCTTCCAATCTCATTTTCAGATGCACATATTAGATAAGCGCCCCACTCATACACATCCAGTTAAATCTGCGCTGTTACGATCTCATTACTCCCCAAAACTTTAGATTCATTTCCCGGCACACTGCTAATAGTTTTGACCTCAACAACCGAGGCCTCACCACACAAGCATCGCACTCGCTTTAGCATATAAAAATACAACGGTGTACATACATAACAGCAACTCAATTAAGGACTTTATTAACTCTTGCCTTTTTCGGACAGCTACAAATGTGCTACGAGTAATGAAGGTAAGCTTTCAAAAAGGAAAACCAGTATAAAGTGGAAAAAATATTTAATTGAATTTTAAGGTATATTTTAGTCATGCAAAACAAGATATAAATCATTATTTTAGGGTATTCGTTACTAGCAAACACTTATAAAATCTAATAATAATTTGTTATATATTTAACCAAAAAGTAATACAATAAACACCTAAAGACTAGGTAATTACCATGATTAACTACATTTTAGTAGTATTTAAAATGTGATAGGCTCAAAATATATGAACATAAAATGGTTGAGCTAAATTTAAAGATAAATTGTCAAGGCGAAAAATAAATTGTGTTGCAAAGGGAACCAGTCACCCAAAATCCCAAGCAGAAATAAAATCAGGCACTCCGCACCGGAAAAGCTCGCGGGAAAATGGTATTGCCTACCGGGAGCCCTTCATCTCACCCTGTGTGCACACAAATTATGCGTAATAATTTTATTTGCATGTTTTATTTAATTTTTTATGCCACTCTGATTACGAAATTGAATTGGCAGCTTAGTTTTATGCGCTCAGCTACTTGAACGGAGCAATGATTTCAATGGCCAGGTGGGCGAATCCCACCCCCCGTTGTCATACAATTAGCAAGGTCGGATGGATATAGCCAAACACCAGCCCCATTCCCAACCCCACCATCCGGCTACAACCGAATTCCAGCAACTTTCTAATGATGTTCGTCCGAAATTTCGCTCTGGTCTCATCTTCAGTTTCATTTGCTTTGACGTCGACATCGTTTCATTTTACTGATTTTCTTTGTTGCTGTCGCTGCTGATTTTGTTGTTTCTTGCCTTTCTTCAGTCACCCGAAATTTAATGCTGAATCATTACCAAGGAGAAATTGTGGGCCGAGGTGGAGAAAGCGTCCTCCTTTCCTCCTCCCGGCTGGCAACTTAAATGCGCTTAAAATTAAATCTGATTTCATGAATATTGATTGATTGCTTTTACCTTGAATGAAAATCCGCTTCCGTGCTACTTTTTCTTGGTGGTTTTTTTCTGGTTGCCTCTTTCTCGTACCTGGCCGCACATCCTGTTTTCCGGTCCCTCTATCTCGGTATTGTTTGGCCTGAATTTCCCACACCCACTTGGTTTCCTTTTTGCGTAAGTTAAATTAATGAGCTTGAGTTGCCGCCTCACGGTAGCTTTCTTTTTCTTTTCGACCAACTTTTTGTAAAATATTTTGACCAGAAATAAGATGATTTAATTGAGTGTAAGGATTGCGTCTTGTTTTAAAAATGGATTGGGAGTATTACAAAAAATATATATATATTTGTTAAATATAAGCATATGCAACCAAGCCACGATTTTGATTCCTTTTATATAGGAATAGTAAGTTTCAAGGCTAATAATCTCAAGCATATAATTGAAATTGAAAATTGCTTTTAGCTCTGCCAAATAATTTAAATTAAGATTAGCTAATGCATTTAGTTTACAGGCTTACGAAGAGCTTTCTGGGGCCGATTTTGCCAATCAGCCGCAGACAGTCGAAGAAATTTATGAAGAGAAACTGGTAACAAAAATAAGCAGGAAGCAAAACAACAAGGGAAACGAATTTCCTGTTGAAAAACAATAATAAATAACAAAGGAAGGACAAACCACAAACACACTGAGAAACACATGCAAACAAGCTTAGAATGAGACAGGGAAATACGAAAAAGAAGAAATGACAAATTCTCGTTGAAGGGAAACATCTGGAAAACGCACTCAGAACGTCCTTCTATTTTCTTTCCCTGCTTTCCTTTTTTTCTTATATTAAAATTTCTTTTGGTTTCAGCAGCTGGCATAGGTTCGATAGATGCGAAGAATGGGGTAAAAAATATTTTACTTGTCTGTGGAAATCAAATTTTGGTTTTTATTTTCTTATAGATATTTGTCCTTTATTTCTGTCATGCCTTGATTTTCTTTTCGGCTGTCCTTGAGGCGAGTGGGTGAGTGTGTTTGTTGCTGTCAGTTTCAGTTCCGCTTTTGGGGGACGCTAACTTTTGACTTCCTGTCAATGGTGACAGCTGCAGCGGTCTAGCTGACCTTTCTCTCCATCGCCTTCCGCCTTTTTCCAGACGGTTATCAGACCGTACTTTTCATTTCTTGAATCGAGTGAAGGTTTCACCAGTTTTTTTTTAGCGTTGGTCTATGTCTACTGCTGTTTGATATGTATGTATTTATTTATTAAAAGTTTCGAATCGCTTTCTTGCTTATCTTTAATTTATGAATAATCTTTAATTTGTGTTATATTTAGTTAAATGTTTCAAGACTGTCTATAAACTCCAACATCGCTGCCTGAATTACCACTGGGATTGTAATTAACATTTTGATAATGATGATAAGTTGGACTATTTGTATTTTTAGTATTAGCCGTAGGTGGGTTTCCTAAATTAGTTTTTCCGGAATTATTGTTAAGATAATTATGAGCATGGAAATTTGTACTGTGTGTAAAAGTTTTTCCATCTGAGTCACTGGGTGCCTGATTGTTTGCAGTATTGGTTTTTCCACCTGCGTTATTGGATGGCTGACTATTCATCGTATAACTAGGCATTTGACTATTTGTTGTAAAAGTTTTGCCTTCGCCATTATTAGTATTTTGAATGTTTGTTATAGATGACACTCCGCCCTTTTTTTTCAAGGTCGGACTATTTGCACCCGTATTACCAGTTGACTGTTGACTGTTTGTGCCAGAAGTTTTTCCACCTGCATTGTTGAATGGCTCGCTGGTTTGTTCGTATGGACCAGGCTCGAACTCTCCTCCAGTGTACCGCATTCCATAAATTACCTGAAAACAACATGTTTTTCAATAAAGTGACCCTTCAAAGAAAATACAATCTTTTGCCTCACCCTATTAACGTCACAGCAAGTCTCAAACGAAAAGCACTGCCTGTTGAAATAAGCAGCGGGATTTCTTTGCGTGCTGCGACCATCTTTACAAAAAAGCGTGGGCACACACGCATACATCTTGTTCGGTCCACAATATCCTCCAGCCTGGGCGGTACTGAACAGAAAGAAGCTCATTAGGACAATTTCCCATCGCACCGACATGGTAACCCGAGAACTCATAACTGAGATCGAACTCGAGTAAAGATTCGCATTTATACCGCTCAAAGTATTATCTCTTCGTGGAAGTGATTGCTGCGGGTCTTATCGGCCTATAATTAATCAGAGGTTGTGTGAAATATTATAAAGAAATATATATGCACTTTCCGAATCAAAGGCCAAGTCATTTTCCCTTGATCTGAGAATCAAAACCAACAGCACTCACATTTTTAAGCTTTGCTTGAATTGTTTCAAGCGCTGAAATGCACTTACATAAATTTAAAATGCAATATCAAATGCGGTTTTGGCCGAGGAGGAGGAGATACATTTTTTCGTAACTTGGAAACTAAGCCAATATGGATTTACAAAAGTAGAGCAGTAAAGGGCATCCAGGCTCTGTTTTGCACTTTTGCGACCCACAAATCCATCTTCTAAGGCACCTTCGTTAACCTAGATTGTATGGCAACAGCATTTCCATGGAGAGCGCATTAAAAGCGAGAGTTTGAAGTGTGTGGGTTAGTTAGGGCCGGAATGGAATCCTGAATAGAAACCCAAGGAAACGCATTGCACGCTGGCCACAAAAGTGCTGGATACTCTGGCGGTGCACTTGACTGCAGCGACAATGCGATTCGGATTGTTAGAAGGCAACAGGAAACGGCCAGAACGATTCTACAATCGAATCGAACAAGGTCCAACAATAGTGACTAAAAGCACGGTTGGTAGTTAGTTGCTCAGAAAATGTTGGCCAAGATTAAAGAATGTTTTAATTTAAGGGAGAATTAGCCCTATACCTAGATACATAGAATACAAATGAGTGTAGAAATCGTTCGGCAAACTCTGTAAGCTCACAACAAAAATATGAAATAGAAATACAGAGATGAAGTGCTGCAAAAATGGGAATTCACGAAGGCACAGTATACGTTAGGACACTCACAATTTGTTTTCAAGTTTTGTCAGATTTTTTGATTTTTTTCCCTGCTGGGCAAAAATACAATTTCCGTATAAGTTGAAAAACAAACAAGTTTCTTTCGTCTGCCAATTTTTAACGTTCTGCCAGACTTAACCCAAAAAAAGAGACTCTTTCTGTCTTGCTCGTCTTTTCTCGATGAAGCAAAAGTAAATTTCCACTTGCAGTCAATAATCAACTAAGCATAAAATAGTATTTGAACTATTGATGCAGCAAAAATGTGCTGCTTCCCTTGCTCGACTTATAGCAGAAATATGGGAAAACAAAACTGGGAATCCGCTTTAACTTGAGCATGGACTCTGCCAAAGTTGGGGGAATCCAAAACTTTGTATTTTATTTTATGTGCGTTTGGCTCTTTCTATACGAACAGCCGGTAATACGTATACTTGAAATTCTGCACATGCTCTCACTCAATTGAAGTTCAATTATTTTCTTGGCAAATTTCTATTTGTTACGCACAGGTGTAGGTAAATATAATCGGAAAAGCTGCAGGCCAAAAAATATATTCGGGTAAAAAAAAAGTGGTAAGTGGTCGAATGGAATGGAAAAAGGGACAGCGGTGACCTGTATGCAAAAGATTTCTAGCTAATTTGCGGCAATAACATCAAAGCTGCCTTTTGGCCTTTTCAGTTACCCTTTTTCATCCCTTGCCCAATTGGCCTTGTACTTTTTTTTTTTTTTTTGGTTATATGGACATTTGGTTGATGGTGTGGTGCGCACAAGCGATGGTTAAATGTTGCGTTAAATATTTGTGGGGCCTCTTGGGACGAGACAGCTTTAATTTACAAAATCCATTGAAGCACAGGATCCCAGTTTAAATCATTTTGCTAACCCTCAACGAAGTCATACATACAAGTTATACAAAATAAAACAACAAATTGCCTAAAATAAATAATGATAGCTTTAAAAAGGATTTTAGAATTTTCAGTCGGCTCAAATGCCCCAAAAATACTGCCAGAAACTATAAAAAAAAGTCTGATCCAAGAATATTTCGCTATATGAAAATTTAAAATTAAAATAATCTATTTTTTAAATTGTTTCCGATTTTATCTTATGAGCTTTTTCGCTCACTTTCGTCTCCCCAATTTTCCAAACTACCACCCCTTTTTTCTTTTTTTTCCTGTCTGTAAAGTTATAACCTCGGTTTTCTTATCTGATTGTCTTCAAGTGCAATTACTTGTTTGTGGTTCTCAGCTTCAAAATTGTAATAAAAAAGTACCTTCATTTTGGGACGTTATGAAAATTATATATAATTTAGATAAAATTAGTAGGTAAATATTAAAGAAATATATTTAATAAATACTTTGGAATAGCTTGCTTGACATTGTCAAATGACAGTAAGTATGATACTATCGCTTTCCATTCAATAGGTAAAAAAGTTTCTAAATTTTTGAGCAGCCTCATCAACTTGCTCATTAAATAAACGAAAAATATACAGACCCGAAAAAAACTAATCGAAACAAGATGGAAAAGGGCAAAGGATCATTGGGGGCACAGCAAACAGAATTCCGAATGGCACATAGAAACAAAATCTAAAATACAATGAAATGTAATGGAAATGCATAAAAAAAAGAAAAACTATTTGCGATGGGTACATCTGCACACATGAAGTTGTATAAATTCATGGCTATGTCCTATGTATCGAACTCTATACGATAATTCATTAGTGGCTTCAACGGTCCGTAAAATTGAATTATGCTTTTGTTGATGATTTCATTTCGTTTTAGCCGTTTCACAATTTTCATTTACCGATTTTCATTTCGGGGCTCAACGAACAGTTACGTATAATTAGAAATTCGCTTTTTCGTTCTAGTTTACAACAATATTTTCTTTAGCCATGGAGAGCATTCATTTATCCCTGTGGGTAGTCCTACATCGTATCTAACACGCAATTTGTAATTTGGCGTAAGTAAAATACTTTCTGATAATTAAATTTACATTTACATTTGTTTAGGCTATTTGTTTCCATATTTATTGTTTCAGGTATATTTAGTAGCTTTACAAGAGATTATATTAGACTGTGGCTCATAACTTAGCAGGACTAAGCCTATAAATCTAGCTGAACACATTACTCACCAACCAACAAATAACGGCGTAGACAGTATTTATAACAACAGGAGCTAATGACACCCTAGAGAGAGGCAGATATCTACTCTATCCCCACCGATTCCTATGGAATGGTTCCTTCATTCCACTCCAGTTGTGTCCATGAAAACATTTCTGTTTACCTTTCTGCCGATGGCAACAGGAAGCCAAGCAGTGCAGCCTCAGAAGTGCGCCAAAGTAGCCGGTCGACTCCACTGGCCTCGCTCGATTCAATTGGGTTCCGGTCAGCGGCAGATACGGATACAGATACAGATGCGAACACAGAGCCAAGACCAGCTAAAGCCAGATCCAGGGCGAAACTCGTTTGCAACAGGAGCGATTTAGGGGATTTTCACGTTAAGCGTTGGCTGTCAGCGATTGGCAAGCGGCTTACAGGTGGCCCACCACGCCCTTGGTCGGATTCAGTTTTGTTCTGGACCATTTTCTAGGTTCTCGGACTGGTTTATGGGCTTAGGCAGGAAGTGACCTTAACTAAATGAATGCTGCACGAAAACAGAATATCAGAGGAATATATATATATGTTCCTTTTATTCATATACAAATTTCAATACGTGCTTTTCCACATTTTACGCAAAAGTTAATTAATAATTCAAGACTTTCAATACACTAATATATTATTGTTTTTGACTGTCCGTTGTTTTCTTTTGCCAAAAAAAATCAACTAAAATAACTTTATGGGCTTATCAACGCAAACTCATCTCGGTTTTGGTTTATTTGGAATATTGAAAACAGCCGCCTCGAGGGTGCAAAATGTCAATCAATTCTGTCGTTAAAAATGAAATGAAAAATGATATATAATCTATTATATACTGTGCCACCGCGTCGAACAAAATGCCAACTGACCTTCAGTCAAGAGTTAACCCTTTCGCAAATTTGCATATAAAGAGGGGCCGGTGGAATGGGACCAGGCTGTTAAAAGACGCTTTATGTTGTCAAGAAAATTCGAGGAGGAGGATACTTTATCCCGATTGTCATCTGGTGGCCATTGACTTGGGTGAGGTGGGTGGTTTGCATATGGGGACTACACACATTTATCAAGCATTATCTGTTTTTCACCCGCCTCCATTTTATTTTCCTTATTTATACCTTTTTTTTTATTCTTTTTCGGCTGCCAAAGAGATAACAGCTGCACTCAATTTGCATAACACACGCTTTGGCTGGAAAAAGTGCGAAAGCGAAAATGTTCAAGTTTATACACTCGAATGTGCGGGGAATTCAGCGCAAGGACATACAAAGCAATATAAATTATGAAACTTTTTAAAATCAGTTTGTAAACTTGACGCATGTTGTCAGAGAATCAGATATTTATTTTTTGTCGAAGTCTGCCGTTGTCAACATATTGAAATATTGATAAGAATTAAATGTGATGAAGGTGATTTATATAAAGTTTCTGAAATGGTTAAATTTTGGAAAAGGTGAAAAGTTGTTGATGGAAAATGAATACCATTATGTTTCCATTTTCATGTGACGACTAGTATAGATTATCTTATACCAGTATTTGAGACCTACTTAAAAAGGCTTTCAAAATATTAAAAAATTATTTAAAGTTAGTTTACCTGAAGGATTTTAGACGGTAGAGTAAACTACCGATTTGTTTTCATTAATATTGGGTTCTTAAGTTCCTGTTCCCCCATATGACTGTTTAACTGTGTCCTACACCAGTTTTTTTTTTTGTATCCGTTCGACTTTCATGTTGACATGAAAGTTTCGCAGTTTCGGGATTCAAAGACTCCCCTAGTTTTATTTTTCTTTTCCCCATGCTGCCGCTTGTTGTGGACTTATATACCACGAATTTGTTGCGGCTACAAATTACAAATTGATTATACGTTCAACAAATGTGTTAATGTGGCATTGTTGGCAAACTTTTCTGGCCATGCAGGCGAAGGACATGGCGGGATGAAGGATGGAACTCTCCACTGACCACAATATATTAGAACAGATCTGAAAAGCTGGCACACAAACACACCAGAGAGTGATATGTATTTCAGCAGGAGGGAAAAGTTTTTTCGGGTTTGGCCAGTTGCAAGTTTTTCAAAACACTGGAAACTCAAATACATGGTTACACAACAGCGCACACATAGATAACTCGCTGACGAGCGCCAAACTTCTACTCAACTCTCACAATTTATTATAAGCAATGCCGAAGGTCAAAGCTGTTAAAGTTTAAGTTGCCTTTTTCAGATTTTTTGATGGTTCGAGCTCGTGGTCAAATTATAAAGTCGATTGTATTTGCACAATTTATACTTTTCGTATTTATAAAAAATAAATGCGACCATTCATTCCTATAATTATAATAATAAAGTGCGTCAGCACACATAAGGCATTGTTTACAATTATTTAAAAAGTAACCTTAACAATTAAGCTTTTATTCTATATATACCCACAGACTTGGTAATTATTTAAAGGTACCTACGTACCAAGACTCCCCTCCGCTTGCGATTGTCTCTGCTCAACCGCAAAGTGCAACCGCAAGATCAACAAGGACATGCTTTGGATGTTAAAGTTAGCTAAGCCAACTAAATCATGGCAACACCTCATTGAGCTTTAACCACCATGACCTCGCACTGGGCAATGTAGCACGAACCATTAACGCACCGCATTTGGTTCTGGTGATTCTGAGCCCCGGAGATATGGGGCCATTTTAAAATTTAATATGTAACGGGCCGATTGCTTTGGCATTAAACAGAAAGGACGAAGACTTCTCAAATAAGCTGGGCACACAAAAAATAAAAACCCTAACGAGCATACAAAGCATAAACATGAGAGCAGCCAAAATGTAGCAGCTGAAGGAAGTAAAAAACCTGTTGTCAGTTATATCGACCCATAAGTACCCTACACTAATGCATTGGAATTAACTCAAAAATAAATAAAGGATTTCTATAATTTAAAAACTCAGACACACCTATGAAATAGAATTGGAAACATATTTTATGATCTAATAAAATTATCTTTAAAAGAATATTGTTTGACACATATTCCTCTTTATATATTATATATTCATCTTCTGATCCATGAACCAAGAATATACCCTGCTTCTGTAATATTGCACAGTGCATAAAGCGAGACTGTTGGAAAAAAGTGAAAAAGTGCACCCGGCTTTGGCTTGCAGTTTACTTGACTCGAGCAAGTCAAGTTGATGGCGACACTACGTCCCTGCTACAGGAATTTATTTCGCCTTACTTATTTTCCAACCAAAAATGCAGACGCCAAAAGTCGTCGTCGGCAGTCTGCGTCCCGCCGCCCAACTCTCTATGATGGATGCTTGGCATTTCGGGTTTTGTCAGTGTCTTTGGGATCAGCTTCAAAATTGTTCCCGAACGAGGAGGACGACAAATAAGCCGGGCAGCATTTTAACAAATTAGTTTTCCCAGATAAGGCGGAAAACTGTCGAGGCAACTTTTCCCGCAGCCCAAATTGATCTGCGCAGCTTTGGTGAACATTTTTTTATGTCACACACAACTCAATGCGTTTGACCAGCAGAAGCTATTTTGATAAATAATGTCCCTAAACATTTCTTTGGGTTTCAAAATTATAGTTTATTGCAAAAATGCATAAATTCTATCAACGCTGCGTCATCGATTTCGGATTTGTGTGCCATTTAAATAGCGCTTTGAGTGTTCAATTGCCAAAATTATATTTTCAATGCTCATTTCGGAATCTTGTTTTGCCGGTTTGGTACGACCTAATGAAAATATTTTCGATTAATATGCGTATATAATGTGGGGCTAAAGAGCATTCAATTAAAATGGTTATGTGTACTTAAAACAGCACCCTGTTTTTAAATAAATAGTTCCGCCGATCAACGGTCAATAAAGTTGCTTAAACGCCCACATTCTCTTAAGAATGCATTTCATATCTTTTTACACTGCTTTTTACGAGAAGCAGAAGACGAACGGAAAAAAGTGACACTCAACTTTGCCATGTGAAGCAAATAAATCATCGTAAGTTTTCCGCCGGTGTAAAGGGCATCGTACCCCACTCCACAGGTCTGCTCTCAAGTTAATTCAATTTAAAGGAAAAAGAAAAACTTTATCGTGCAGTTTCATTTTCCTTTTGTAAGATTTTTTTCTTTCACTTTTTTTTACTGTAAAGGTTTCGCTTTGTCGCTTCATTTTGCGCAAAGTTTGCAGTTCCACAAAAGTTGACACGTCATCAACACAAAGAAGTCGGTTGTCCCACCCACAGTCACTGTTCCCATTCCAAAGGAGCATCTTTTTGCAGAAGCTACCGCAGAATGTCCTATTGAAAATTAAGCACATAAAACAATCAGCGATATGGTAAAAATACGGAAGAGAGGACGGTAGAAATACAAGAAAGTTTACCTAACCATTTAAATATATAAAGTATAGTAAAAGTTTTTGAAAATGTAATTTTTTTATTAGGGTAAAAATTAATCCTTCTCTTACACATAAATAAATAAAATAAATAATTAAAAATTGTAAACCATTTCTCAAATATATGGTCATATGATCTTATTATTTTGCAGTCTCGTCTACAAGATACCCAACGTTTTTAATTCAGAAAGCATTAGTTTCTATTGATTTCAAGGATCCTAATATCTGTATATATAATATCTAACATCTGTATATATATGTTTACATATTAAAAAAGCTAATCAGATTGCTATTGGTTTGATATTAGGTAGCACATACCCTAACTACTCAACAGATACCTTTTACAAAAAGAACAATGTAAAAGGACAAAATGCTGTTGGTTAAACTTGAGCTTGAAGTTTGTGCTTCTTCTTTATGGCTTTGCTCCCCAAAGCTGTGAAGTACTATTATAAACCCACAATCCAGCAATTTTCTGTGGCACTTTGGAGCTTTTTGTTTTGATTTGTTTGGCATGCAGCCGCCCAATAACCCGCACATCACTCCCGATTGATGCGAAAGTTATATGAAAAGTTTTGATTTGTTTTAGTGAATTTATATCAGAATGGAAATTCCCTGCTGCTCTCCTTCTGCTCCACTGTCCCCGAAAAGCCGGAAAACGAACTCCTCAAATTAACTGAAATTCGAATCTAGTTCGCATTTTTTTTATTTGTGTCAATATATTGTTCTCACAGTTTTCATTTTACAGTTTATTGTTTTGTGTTATGTTTCCTTATTTCTTTTGGCCCCCTTTGTTCAGTGAAATACGTTTAAAGCTTTTCCATTTAGCTCGCTCTATTCCTGGATTTCCTGCTTCTATCTCCTTCAATTTCACTCACAAGTTTTCCGTTATAAACTTGAGTTATAATTGAAAATATTGCTATGAGTGTCTCGGCTTTCCTCGGATTTCCTATTCCTCCCCGTCACGTCTTTATATAACACTTTTGTTGATTTTACGGGGGCTCTGGCTTACTTGGGGAGCAGCTGTGTTTTGGTTTTAATTAAATTTTCCTGTCTACAAAAGTTTAAATAGGTAACATGTTGAGAAATGAGTGTGTAAACAGAAATCATTTGTTTGCGTAAGAGGTAGGTGCTCGAGCACCACAACGTAGAACAATAGGAAACGGAAAATATAGATGTGACCAAGCTGCGTGGGCCGAAAAAACCACAAGGATCTGAGTAATGCTAAATATTGTGGGAAGTAAATTAATGGCTTCGGCTGTCCATATTTATACCCACTACTCGTTGAGTAAGAGGGTATACTAGATTCGTTAAAAAGTATGTAACAGGTAATACCTCTAATAACTGTTAGGCCTGTAACAGTTGTATGTAACGTACTATTCTTAAAAAATATATGTCCAAAATCGATATCTTATAATTGTTAGGAAAAATTAGGAAACAATTAACTACTATTAATTAGTGCATCAAGCAGAAAATTAATTCTTTAGCATTCAGTAAAAAGACGGCTCTTTTTCATAAACTTTTAGTTAACCTTTAATATGTTTCAAAAAGTCGGAGTTGAATAATTGGCACGTACTGGTTATAAACTAAATATCAATAATATGTATGCGAATACTTTAAGAAAGTGCGAGATTGACTTTAGCTTGATTCCCGTTTTAGTGAAAGCATTTTTCGACCACCTAGTGCTAATTCACTAAATATTGCATGAAAAACGAGAACAAAAATTACAATTTGGTATATGATAAGTATTAATTCAATCTAAAATCCAAAAATGCAAATGCCTTCTAAACACAGTGATTAAATAAGAAAATCAATTAAAATCCAAGTGTTTTTGACATTCAGACTTATACCATTATATGGTAATAAATTAACCGCATTGGATTCAATTATTATGTCGGTCCAGGACAAAAGAAAACATGGAAAGTTTAGTTTAGTTTATTTTCGGTCCTGTGCCTAAATGAAATAGTTATGCACATTACTTCCAGTTCAAATTAATTAACAAACTTCAATATATTTCACTAAAAGAAGACGATTACAAACACATTTCCAATAAATACTTTAATACTCCATTCAAATCGTTTGGATGCATCTCGCTTTGTTTGCAGAAAATTTGGTCTAGATATTTTCGATTCACCTTAATTAACACTGATTGAAATTTCAATTAAGGCATCACCATCATTACCTTCCAAACCATTTACTTAAGATCAAGGCATTTTTCATGTTAGGCCATGTCTGCCGCCGCCTGGGGTTCTACTTTTTGACCCGGCAGAAATCGTTTTAATAAAACTGCAGCCAGACAAACTTGCAACAGAGAAATCTTCCTCAAACTGAAAAAGTAACTAAAAACCTAGCCAAAAACTAAACTAAATGCAGACATAAATATTTTATGCTTAAAGCAAGAAACTTTTGCAATTTGACTGCTGCTGCTCCAGCAACTGCAACGGATGTTGCCCCTGATGTTGTTGCAGTTGCAGTTGCCAAAAAAGCCCGAAATACAACCGGGCAAACAATGTGGCAGCCGGCTTAGTTGGTTTTGGCCCTATTCCCCCCACATCCTGCATCGTCTTTTTTCTGCTCCTCGGGATTGGGTAAAATCTAAACATAAGTTAGCATTTAAGTTGGCGCAGGGCAAAAGCATAAAACACGCCCAGTTACACACATGCTGCTGAAACGCAGCTACGCTTCGCCAAAAAACATAAACTATTTCCACCGTCATATATGCTGTCAAAATAAGGAAATAGAGATACAAATTTTAAATATACAAATGATTTAAAAAATTAAGCTAATTTGTTTGTTACATTAATTAATGGTTTGATCTTTAAGTTTAGTTTGATATAAGCTAATTATAGTGTTGCGCCAATTGAATTAATTCTGAAAAAATCGAATATATTTTGATGTTTTTTATGTTCAGTGTTCTCATATCGCTCACAGCAACTGCAAAGCTGCCTGGGAAATTTGGTATTTTGGGTGTTCCTTGGCTCCAGACTGAAGCCCGGATTCTGGAGTTGTTAGTTGTGGCATTCGCACACAACAGGTACACACAAAACAATTCCACATTGGGCAAGTCAATTAAAACTTTCTTCCTCTCCTGTCTGCGGCTTGGCTTTTGCCAGTTGAAAATATTGTATTAGCTGAATGAATTTCGAGGACAAATTGAAATGCAAACATGAAATAGTTATGAATTACTATCAACATATTTTTCTATTAAACTTAATGTATTTATACTGCCGAAAAGATTACAATTGAGTTATCAATAGGTAGAATTCTCGGTGGTCTGTATCTTGAAATTTTAATAATTAAGCCATGGGAAAAATAATTGATTGCGGATTTTATCGGGTTAGATAAAGAAGACTCAATGCTATAGAAACGAAAATGCTTAGCTACTTAACTTGGTTCGATTTCATTTTCTGCTCAATCTATATACCAAGATAACAATGAAAATAGAAAGGGAAGAAAATCAAAAGGCAGAGAGAAAATCCATTATTTTGACCCTCGAACGACGTGGCTCAGAATAATTTATAGCTAGCCAACTAATTAAAATTGCATGACCACGTCTCGAATGAAATTCAATGAAAACATTTGATTTCGATGTTGTGGTGAGTTCGTTCTGGTCTAAGAATTAATGTCGCTGTCGTGAAAACTTAACTTTGTTAGATTGGTCGAACCATTTAGGTAAATATTTATATTATATATTTATTCGCTTATAGCTGCGATTATTTATTTTTAATTAAAGATATAGCAGTGGAGAAATCTCTCTTCGTATCTATGCAAAGAAAGTTGTTTAGTTTAGACCATCTAGCATTCGTATATTTTCCCTATGTCCCTTCTAATTTTATTTAACAACGTTATCAACAGAGTCCTATTCACGAACAGCTGGCCAATCAATTTGCTGGCCCGCAATTTGTCCGGCATTGTCATAAATGGCACTAATGCCCCGACCGTGGGCTCTCTTAGAGATTGGCCCAAACCACGGCCACCTGTCAATTATTTTAACAAGACGAAAAGCATCAATGGACTGTATTTCATGTGGTGTCCGACGGATTGGCCCGATTTAACTGCAGGAGGTGCAGAGATCTATCTCTCAATACGAGTATGTATTTAATATGAATATATATATATACTCATGTATTGTACGCACATACGCACATCTGGCCAAAAAAGCCATCAGCCAGCAAAGAAACTGGAAAAAGAAGGGTAGGGCAAATCCCGTTTGCGTTGAAATGGCTTAATGTCACTTTGTTTCATCCGGTGTTGTCACGCTTTCTATTTTGTTAAGTACAAATCTCGCCGGGAATATTGGTTTTGAAACGATGTATCATTATATTTGGGTATCTTGTGCTGAGAATAATATTGTAATATATTTTATTAACAATAAAAATTAGTATTAAATTAGATATTAATAGGGATTTTATGTAGAAACCATCTACTAACAAATACCGGTCACCCAGCTAGTGAGCTCTTAAATTTGTTAAAACAAATTAAAAATTTTAATTCATGCTGAATTTTCAGTTTCATGTAAATTCCTCCGAAATTAAACCATGAAATGCATTTGATACATCCTTAAAAAATATCTTTCCAGCTATTTAGTTGTTTGTTTTTAATTTGATTTGTTATTCTATTAAAAGTCAAGTTTGACTGCAAGGAATCTTTAACCATAAGTAGATGGACTATAATTGAATTAAAAATGTTGTGATTTTGCACAGTGTCTTTTGTTCGGCTGGCCCTTGCAGGCGATGTCCATCAGTCAAATGTTTATCGATTTCCCGCCGCCTGTGTCTCCCAGAGTAGAGCGTCCTGCTGGCATTAGTTTTTGCCAATCAACACGCCCCAAATAGCTTGTCAATTATTTGCCAATTTCGAATGCCGAAACCGGGTGACAATGGGATTTGCTCCGTTTCATTTAATATTTCTGATGCCAGCAGACAGAGAGCTGGGGATCTTTGTCGGTGGTGAACAGGAGGTGTAGTTGGCGGGGTGCAAAGTTCGCAGCTCGCAGCTGTTATAAATAAAGATTTTCGACGGCCATTTAATTCATTCAAAATAGTCGTTTCCGTGAGCTTTTGGCCCCCGGCCCTGTCAACCCATTTCAATTAAATTGCCAAACTTATTTATATTTCGCTGCCCGACGTAATCGTCGTCGTGGGGATCACCATCAACCGCCTATCGATGGCATTTGTAGGTTGGGTGCCATGCAAATTGAAAATTAGTAGCACTAAGCCTTTGACCCCGCCCTCTCTGGGAGTATTCAGTGCCAGGACTAATTGCCCACTTTGTTCGGCAGGCAGAAAGGATTGACATTTGTGTGTTTTGTTTTACAATTTTTTTTCCTGTTTTTGGTGGCAGGAAAGGCTACTCAGTCGACAGTTGATTTATTGAGTTGTTTAGGTTGTCCAGTATTGTTCGATGTTTATGGATTGCGGAGAGTCGTGATATTAACTCGATGGTCAAATTGGCACTGATCTAAATACTAGCTATTAAAATTAACTCTGTAACGCTCTATCGCTATTGGGTACCTAATTACTGTTCTCATGATGAATAACTTACACATAAACAACGTCTGACCAAACTATTATTAAAGCTCTTTTCTTTTCTATATTGACTTTAATAATGTTGAGTCCCCGAGCTATTTTACCAAATTTTCTTTTCTCTAAGTTTGAAATATTTGCCCAACTAAGTCCTTGGCCCAACAAATCACAACACCTTGGACTACTAATCTAGTCGGGTAAACAATGGAAGGGGCAAGCTGACCACAATTCCAGTTTCTTTATTCTGTCTCCACGTCTCCCCCTATCAACAATGAAGTAATTGAAAAAATAACTCCGACCATACCGACGTACTGGCGTTAAAAAATATATGCCATAGGATGGGCCTGCGAAATGCGCAAGGACAGGCGAAAACGGACTTGGCCGGCAAAAGGATCTGGAGCAGTAGAAGCAACAACAACTGGATGTCGGTGGCTCGTTGGTCACTTTGGCTCGTTGAGAAATTGACATTTAAACATGAAACTCCAGCAGCAAAAGTCGATGCAATGACAATGGCTAGGGCACTTTTGGGAATGTCCTGCCTGTTGTCCTGGCAATCCATGCCCGGCTGCAATCTCAGCACAGCAGACAGCAGCATTGCTGGGCAAACTTTATGTGCGTTCTGCTGAAAAAGAAATTGAAAATATATATCCCGATGTACGACTGGTTCCCATATGACTGTCTATCCAACTGTCCAACTGCTACTCCGCCCCACCCCCACCATCGTCTTTTTGTACCCGTCTGCGTGCACTTATCGATTGCTTATACGCGCACAGCCCAAGTGTTTGAAAAGAAAACTTGAATCGAATACCGCACAAAAAGACAAAAAAAAAAAAAGAATAAAGCCAAAAATCACACATTTTTTAAGAAAGTTGCTGGGGGACTGAGGGGAGGAACCCATTAACACTAATCGCTTCCCCACAGACACATAAACAATTTATCTGACACACTCGCACACACACATACATATGCGCCGAGTCCTTTTCTGCAAGGCGGCCGCAAGATCGAAGCCAGACTTTGGGTTTCTTCTTTTCTGTGGGATATTTTGCTTACGCTGCCGGAAATTTATCACGTTAACCTTTGGGAAATGCTTATATAATTTATCTTCAAGCGAGTAAATTCTACCCGTGAAAAGGAGGCGGCAGTGGAAAAGCAACCAAAACAGCTTTGCAAAAGCAAAAAGGAGCGACTGGAGAAGTTTTCCAACTGTGGCTGATTCTCTCACAAATACACTCGGGGGTCCAGGTCCACAGGTCGGTATGTGTGAGTTACGAAGGTAAAAAATTGCCAAGAGTTTGAAAACAAGGCGGTGGGCTAACCTTTCAACTCAGACCTCTTTCTCGCACTCCCCAAACATTGAGTGGGTAAAAAATTAGGTTAATTTTGGGTGTGCTATGGATTGATGGGTCCCCATCCAAAAGCACTTGGCAAATAATTAATAAACATTGGACGTGTAACAGAAGGAAAGTTATTTTTTCTATTGCGCTAAGGAAAAAGTTTTAAATATATATATAGTGCAATGTAAAGCTTGTTAGCAAAAAAATTATAAATTTTACACTTACTTTACATTTATTTTCATTTATAATATTTTTAATTAATTATCCGACTGTTTCTTCGGCAGGTATTTGATACAGTACCGTCAATACCAAACAAGTTATGCTTTTGTATTTCTCGATTATTTCTATTGCAACTTCATAATATATTCGGTCCATTCAAATCCAATTAAACTTGTTTTTTATTCCATTTCGTTTTTTCTCAAAAATGCAATATTCAGAGATTTTTAGGAACCGTTGTTATCATCATTTTATCGCAGAATGTGTCAGTGCCAAAATATTTTTATAATATTAGCTAAATTCGAAGTAATTGGTAAGCGTTTGCGCAGTGACTATAAAAAGCAGGCTTTATTTGCAACCGATCAGTCGTGACCTACAATCTCTACATTAAACATTAATCAGCATGAACTTCTTTCTTATTTCGGCGCTGCTTGGTTTTCTCGTGGAAGCTGTTTTAGGCGGCTTTACAAATTTATACTCACCGTGCACGTCATATATGGCCAAGTACGAATATAATCACGAAAAAAGGCCTGCATTGGACTCCACTATATCGACTGTGCGAATATGTTAAATTATTATGATAACCGTGAAGACTGTTTTTAATTCGAATTTGTTTATATGTACATATATATTTTAAGAAATCATTTAAATCTATGTATTTGGACTAATGTACGTTTTTCGTTTTTTATGTTGGGAGAGCTTGGCACACTAATATTGTTCTCCAAATAAATTAAAATTTAATTTAAAATGAAATGAAATTATTTTACAATTCACCCAATATGAAATTGTTATGAGTTTTAAACTTTTTTAGCTCTTTTCTTGACTCGATGGGGGACCTCATTTTCAGTAGTTTTTTTCAGTAGTGCGATTTTTTGCCCACATTTCTTCATTGCTCACCACATTGTCGTCGCTTCATTAAGAAAGTTTTTCTTTACAGTTTTCCTAACATAAATGCTGAAAACTTAATTTCTTCTAAGTGAACTTGTTAAGTTTTACTCGTCGTTTCTCCCCCGTTCTCTCACCATCTCTCCTACTTTCTCGGCACATTTTTTGTAACTAAGTTAGAGGGTGTATTCTACGAAGGGTTGTGGATAGTTGGGTCTGTTGTTTTGTGGCCAACTTTTGGGTTATTCTTCGCCCGTAGCTGTCGCTGACACTTGGCTGCCCACATTTATATATTTTTCTATTCCGCGACCAGCTTTAAGCGCATTAAGATGAGAACTCATGGAGGTGGCGGGTATTGTCTGGACTGGCAAGGAAATGGAAATCTTAAGTGCTGCGGACTAAAAAATTAAAGGAAAAGTCAAGGAAAAATATAAAGAAATGTTGAATTCAGAGCCCTAATTTGTTGAATACTTTAACGATGTTGGAAATACAAGAAAATCATTTTCATTTTTAATCAACTGGCTAGACTGACTTTAACAATCTAATTTCGTGTCAAATTGCAATTAAATTTTACATTTTCCTGTTTAATTATTTGTTTAAGACACTTGTAATTGTAAATACGAACCCATCCAGCTAATCAGCAATTGCAGGTAAAAATGTTTGCATCCCTTGTCCAAGTCAACTTAAAACAAATGTTTTCCCCCAAGTGTCATAATTAAGTGGTTAAACATGACTGAAGTGTAGTGAAACACTTTTGCTGACTTGAACGGCATACATTGAAAAGTGCATCAAATTCCAATTAAATCAGACACACATCAGCACTTCATAAACATGAATTGAGTTTGGGCCATGGTCGAAAAGGCTGAAACCCGATCCGACCAGACTGCCAAGGAGACAATGCGAATGGAGGCAGGTTAGCAGGCGATGCACATTCAGTCAAGTTAAATGAACCGCATCTATTGACTATCTCCTTCCCTTTTCCGGCTCTATACCTTTCTCCCTCTGACTCGCAGTCGCACAGTGGCTAAACTCGCACATACTTAAAGAAATTTCAATGGAAAAATTTAAAAGTATTATTTCTGAGCCAATGATTCAATGGTATTTTTATCAGCCAAATGCATTACGTGGCTTTACTTACTTCCCTTGATTCTAAAATAACTGATTTAGTCTTAATTATCATTTAAACATGATTATTAAACTTGGCAAATACATTTAGCTGTTTATTTTAGGTGCGATTATAAGGTGGTGTTAAATAACATAGAATGTGACAAGCATAAGCATAAGTTATACTATGTATGTATCAATATGTAATAAGGCCTTAAAGTACTAATTTAAAATAGCATCTGGTATTCGGTCCGTACTCGGTCCCGTACTGGTCCCGTACTTGTCCCGTACTGGTCCCGAATTCGGTTCCGTACTCTTGAGCTCTGATCCATTTATCACTTGTCAAAGAAAACTTCCATCCAAACCAAAGTCAAAGCTTTTAAAATCAGCCATTGATTTACTTGAGCAATCTTTTTAAATTATATATCGTTTCACCTTGTACATATGCACATATAAATGTATTATATATTTTTTTGAATTTTAGCCGCCGTTTACAGAAGTTAACATTCGGATACTATTTCAATTGTCTCTTTTATTTCGATCTGTACTCTAGCTTGGTTCAACAGCGACTGACTGCCGCGCTCTCTGCAGAGTGGCGAGTCGATCAGTCGATAAGTTTCTCGATAATATTTGTATGTATGTATATAGTAAGGATGGGTGTATGAATGTATAAGCTTATGACTAGATTGGCTATGTATAATTAGGTATGTATGACTAGGAATGTATGACTAAGAGTAAAGGAAGAGGGTAGAAGGAGCAGCCTACTACAGAATTTTGAATAATTAAAATATAAGTATATCAATGTATATAACCAAAAAAATTATTTTATGGTTGTTGTTTTTAAATGAATAAAAAATTTTCATCCAATATTGTTTACAACAAAATATTTTTTTTAACAAAATCACGATTTTCGACTGATTGCTTCTATAGCAGCTATATGATAAGCATACAATGTTCGCTAAGAACGCCCTGGATATATATAAAATTTTTTTTTTTTTTTCGCACAGGTCCCACGGCCACACCTTCCGCCCAACCGACCGAGGGGCGCTGCCGTTTATCGTACAGCTCGATTCGCGAGAAGATATAGACGCGATATAAAAAAGAGAACAGGAACGAGGAAATTAATGTAAAATAACCATGTTAAATATTAGTGTTAGTGGGGATCTAATTATGTAATAGAAAAGATAAAATCGATTGCTTTAATAGCGGCAGAGAGTCAAGATTACAGATAATAGGATAAAGTCTATTATAGTCAGAACATAAAACTCTGTAAGGGTCATGCAACTCATAATTAGATCTACAATGATTTAAGATAAGGGGTATATAGTTTCTAGTGAATCTACTTGGAACCGAGAAGTTAAGCCGACTAATCTGGTCGAGACTCTCAACATCCCCACGAATAAGCTTACAAATAAAGACTGTTCCAAGCATAGTTCTACGGTTAGCTAGGGACGGTAAATTAATTAAAAGTAGTGTACTGGAATAAGGAGGTAATATACGGTTTGCATCCCAATTTAGGCGCCGTAGGGCAAAAAATAAGAAGTTTTATTGGACCGGATTCAATGCGGTCCGAGTGGACTGTGTATTGTGGACTCCAAACAGGTGATCCGTACTCGAGAATCGGACAGACTAACGAAATAAATAAGGTTTTAGTCAAGTAAGGATCATCAAATTCCTGAGACCACCTTTTTATAAAACCAAGCACACCCCTGGCCTTATTGACAATAGACGAAATATGGTCAGAAAATTTTAGTTTTGGGTCATCAACTCGTGTTAGTCGTGCTTATTGGGTTGGCACGACAAAAGGTCATAACTTTACACTTGGAGCCATTTAAGTCTAATATGTTATCACGGCACCATATTTGAAATCGGTCTAGATCGGATTGTAAGTCCAAATGGCACGAAGTGTCCTTGTACTGGAGGCATAATTTAACATCGTCTGCGTACATAAGTACACGCGAACGTTTTATTATCCGGTGGGACACCGGATGTGACTCGGAGAATAGAAGATAAAGAATTTTTAAAGATAGCTTGAAATCCAATTTAGAAGATCAACAGTGTGGTAGGATGAACACTCATAAGGCCCACTGTACCATGTAATAGCATAGTTTTAGGTATGAAGCCCATAGTGGCAGATCATATCCCCGTTAGGAATAAGAATATTATTGTGATCTCGCTCTTACTTATAAGCTAGCATTAAGAGATAAGAATGTATACATAGCTCACTGAAAAACGCATACACACTTGAGAGAGCATAGAAAAAAGAGGAATAGGCGAGACGCGTCATTCGGTGGCGTGCGCTTGAAGAGTAAAGTTGAATAAAGGAATTGTGAGATTATTTAAAAGATATAGTGCGTATATTCATTTTTCGGCGTCCACAACATCAGAAGTGGTCATTGCCCACTATGCCTGACATTATATGGAGTGAATTCTCAGTGACCCAACTAAAGAAGTGGTTGGAAGCTCTGGGACGCCAGACTTCCGGCACAAAAGCGGAATTAATAGTGCGTCTGCAGGCCATTTCCCCAGAAACGCGTGGCGATTCACCGCCAAATAACGGATCAGCAACAGAAGAGGTGGAGGAATTGGATGGAGCTGCAGCCTGGCCAAAGCAGAAGGAGCCACAGGGTGGAGACACGCGCGCGATCCCGTTCGACGAGCAGTCATTGCTGTCAGAATCTTTGGAGAACCTCGACCTGGATCAGCTATCGTTGGTGGATACAGAGAGAGCCACTCTAAAAAAGCTTCGGGACGAGATAGAGGCAAACATGGCTGTGCTGCAGAGGATCCAAGCGGATATCGACGACGCAAACAAGAGCAAGTCTGCTCAAGCTCGCCAGATCAATGACGTCATCGAGAACAACAGCAACGGAGACCGCGACAATGTTAACATATGCGCTAACAGCACCGACGCCAATGTTTACAGCATCGACGCCAAGGTTAACAGCACCAAGGTGACTACCGCTGCCGACAACATCGATATGGGACATACCAGTGTTGGAAAAGAAACCGCTGGTAGTGTTGTTCAGCACCAGAGTCGAATTGTAAACAAGCTTCTGGAATCTCCTGCAACATCCCTTGCCTTGGCTAAAGAGGTAACGATGGAGTTTGACGGCAGCTTATGTGCGCGCAACTGGGTCACGCAGTTTCAGAACATCGGAAAAATTTACAATTTGGACGACGGATGCATGCACATGCTGCTAATTGCCAAACTAAAAGGAGACGCACAGCGCTGGCTGCACGCAAGCGCCACACGCATCCTAGAATCTACCGACCAGCTGTGCGAACAGTTAATCTTGACATTCGAGGTCAAGATGTCAAAAGGGGAACTGAGGAATGCATTTCAAAAACGCGAATGGCATCCGGATGAGAAATTTGCTGTTTACTTCGAGGACAAGGTGATGCTGGCCAACGACATCAACATCGATCTAGAGGAGCTCCTGGAAAACATCATTGAGGGAATCCCAGCACCAGCGTTGCGCAACCAGGCGCGCATACAGTGTTTCTCCGAGCCGATGCAAATTCTACGGGCTTTCTCGGAAGTCCGCCTGCCGAAGCACAAAACAGGGAGCGGTTCAGCAAAGCGCCTTGCTGGAGGAGGTGCAACCAATAAGGACTTACGATGTGCCAATTGCAACTCCAAAGGGCACTTCGCCAGGGAGTGTCTCAAGCCAAAGAGGGAGCCCGGATCCTGCTATGCCTGTGGGGCATTTGGACACTTCGTCGGACAATGCGCGGAGCGCAAGAGCGCCAATATCAACAATTATGTAAGACTTGTCAAGATTTTTTTTCAGAATAGCTATAAAATCCCATTAATTACAGAATGCCTCATAGACACAGGGAGTCCAATATCATTTACAAAATTAAGCAATGTATCCAAGGAAATTAATTTAGAATCCGCTGCAGAAACCTATTTCGGGCTGAATAAAAGCCAACTGACAATACATGGAAAAATCTTATGTTACATTATAAAAGAAAAAATTAAATGTTATTTTTATTTGTACGTGGTCCCAGACGAGTCTATGAGTCATAATGTAGTTCTTGGGCGAAATTTCATGGAAGCGTGCCAGTTGAAACTGGATCCAGACGCCTTGGGAAGGATAACGGTCAACCCAGTCGATAGAAAAAAATATAGAAAAGCAAACAGTAAAACAGTCAGTTATATTGTTAGTGAAACAGTTAGTGAAACAGTTAGTGAAACAGTTAGCGAGACAGTTAACGAAGAGGTTGATGAAACAGTTAGTCAAATAGATAATGAAACAGTTAATAAGACAGTTAATAAAACAGCCAACGAAGCGAGTAGTATAGTTAGTCAAACTGTTAACGAGGCAGGTAGCAAAACGATCATCGAAACAGTTATGCCTTTAGCCAACTTCACGACGGATTCCGGACTTTATGCTGCGGTTATGCCCAGTTATGAAGAAGCTGTTAGAGAAATTTGTAGCATTGATCACTTAGAGGATGAGCAAATGAACTTCATGTGCGGCGAAAACTATAACCAAGCCTTAAACAGTCAGTTAAAGGAGATTATTAAACGCAACTACCTGAGCATTAATAAGCCTACCGAGCCTTTAGTCAAATGCGAAATAAAACTTTGTTTAGAAACGTCAAAACCATTTAGCTGCGCCCCAAGAAGACTTGCCTACTCAGAAAAAGAAAAATTACAAAAACTATTAGATGACTATTTAAAAGAGGGAATTATTCAACCTAGTAAATCAGAGTATGCTTCACCAATTGTTTTAGTCAAAAAGAAAACAGGAGACATAAGGCTATGTATAGACTTTAGAAAACTGAACAAAGTGTTAATTAAAGACAATTATCCGATACCGCTTATCGATGACCTCTTAGACAAGCTAGTCAACAAAAAAGTTTTTTCGAAGCTTGATTTAAAAAACGGTTATTTTCATGTATTCGTTAATAAGGAATCAGTTAAATACACCTCATTTGTTACACCGTTAGGGCAATTCGAATTTCTCAGAATGCCAATGGGCCTAAAAACTGCATCGGCGGTGTTCCAAAGGTTTGTAAACGAAATTTTCGAGGATCTTATAAGGGATAACAAAGTAATTGTATACATGGACGACATCATGATTGCCAGCAAGAACTCGGAGGAGCATTTAGAAACCTTAAAGGAAGTGTTCATCAGATTAGGTCAAAATAAATTGGAATTACGAATGGATAAATGTGAGTTCTTTCAGACAAATATTAAATATTTAGGATTCATTATAAATGGTGAAGGCATTAAGGCTGATGACAAAGGAATAGAGGCCATACAGCATTTTCCAGTTCCAGACAAAATACAAGCCGTTCAAAGTTTTCTGGGCTTATGTTCATACTTCCGTAGATTTATAAAAGATTTTTCAACATTAGCGAAACCTTTATATGACCTTTTGAGAAAAAATGAAAAATTCAAATTTGGAGAAAAGGAAATGAGCTGTTTCTCAACTCTTAAGGAAAAGCTGGTGCAGGCACCGGTCTTAGCAATTTATAATTTCAAAGACGAAATAGAACTGCACTGTGATGCAAGCGCTCTTGGTTTCGGTGCGGTGTTATGTCAAAAAAAAGAGGATGGAAAATTACACCCAATATTTTATTTTTCAAAGCGAACAACAGTCGCTGAGGCAAAATATCACAGTTTCGAATTGGAAACAATGGCAATTATTCACGCACTGCGAAGATTTAGAATATATTTGTACGGAAAACGCTTTAAAATTATAACTGATTGTAATTCTCTTACTTTGACGCTTAACAAGATTGAACTTAATCCGCGAATAGCTAGATGGGCGTTAGAGCTCCAGAACTACGATTATGAGCTCATACATAGAGAAGGTAAAAGGATGCAGCATGTTGATGCTCTTAGTAGGTGCACGAATATTTTGATAGTGGAATCAAATACGTTTGAAGACAATTTAGTAATCTGCCAAGGCAAGGATCAAAAAGTTCAAGAAATCAAGAAACTACTGGAAAAAAATGAACATAAGTTGTTCGAAATGAGAAACGGAATAATTTATAGAAAGTGTAACGACGGCAGACTTTTATTTTATGTTCCCACAGACATGGAAGATCATATTCTATATAAATATCACAATGAGATCGGACACATAGGTAGAGACAAAATGTTAGATGTTATTTCTAAATCTTATTGGTTTCCCAATGCCAAAGACAAATGTTTGAGCCATATAGAAAATTGTTTAAAATGTGTTGCGTTCTCCCCTAAGACAGGCAAGGAAGGATTTCTACACTGCATTCCGAAGGGCAGCAAACCGTTTGAACTAATACATATCGATCATTACGGCCCAGTCGACTCAGGCAGATCCAAAAAACATATTTTTGTTGTCATCGATGGTTTCACGAAGTTCGTACGTTTATACGCCACAAAAACCACTAATACAAAGGAAGTCATTACAGCCCTGAAGGACTATTTTAGAGCATACAGCAAGCCTAAATGCATCATTTCAGATAGGGGAAGTTGTTTTACATCCAAGGAATTTGATGACTTTATCTTAGAGTTCGATGTTAAGCATATGAAGATTGCGACTGGTTCACCCCAAGCAAACGGACAGGTTGAAAGAGTCAATAGAAGCCTAGGTCCAATGATAGCGAAACTGGTACAGCCAGAGAAAGGCATATATTGGGATACAGTAATAGATAAAGTTGAGCACGTCTTAAATAATACACAGCACCGCAGCATCAAGCAAACTCCAAGCAGAGTTCTTTTTGGGTTAGAGCAAAGAGGAAAAATAGTAGACGAATTAAGAGAAAAACTAGAGGAATTAGAAAATACTGAAGAAGATAGGGATTTGGCAAAAATTAGAAGCGAAGTTGAGAATAATCAAAAAAAGGCTCAAGCGTATAATAAAACACATTATGACAAGACCGCAAGACAGCCATCAGAATACAAAAAAGGAGATTATGTGATGGTAAAAAATTTCGACAGTACAGCAGGCATCTCTAGAAAATTGATTCCAAAGTGTAAAGGCCCATATGTGATATCTAAAGTATTAAGAAACGACAGATTCTTGTTAAAAGACGTAGAAGGTTTTCAGATATCTCGTAACCCATACCAAGGTGTCTGGAGCATCCAAAATATTAAGCATTGGATAGGCAACAAGAAAAATAAACGAAGACACAATTAAACAATAATAACAATATAATAACAGATTAATATAGTATGTAAATATGTATAAATAAGGTAAAAGAATTCATCATACAACTAAGCAATCAATGTAAACCATGATCAGGGGATCAGCTAGTCAGGACGGCCGAGTTGTGGTAGGATGAACACTCATAAGGCCCACTGTACCATGTAATAGCATAGTTTTAGGTATGAAGCCCATAGTGGCAGATCATATCCCCGTTAGGAATAAGAATATTATTGTGATCTCGCTCTTACTTATAAGCTAGCATTAAGAGATAAGAATGTATACATAGCTCACTGAAAAACGCATACACACTTGAGAGAGCATAGAAAAAAGAGGAATAGGCGAGACGCGTCATTCGGTGGCGTGCGCTTGAAGAGTAAAGTTGAATAAAGGAATTGTGAGATTATTTAAAAGATATAGTGCGTATATTCATTTTTCGGCGTCCACAACAGGGAAACCTATAAGATCAAGTTTTCTTATTAGAAGGTAATGATTAACAGTGTCAAATGCTTTACTAAAATCAGTCTAGATGACATCTGTTTGAAGATTATTTTTGAAACCCTGTATTACGAAAGAAGTTAGCTCCAAGAGGTTAGTGGTTGTAGATCTGCGTTTCATAAAACCGTGTTGACAAATGAGGAGTGATAACATTTTCGAAAAGTTTTGGGATAGTCGACAATTTAGAGACTCCTCTGTAATTGCTTGCATCCAGTTTTCTACCTTTTTTGTGAAGAGGAATCACAAAGGACTCCTTCCATATATGAGGGAATTGTGAAGATTCCAAAGATAAGGTAAACAGTTTCAGTAGAAGCTTGCAGAAGGCTTCCGCACAGAATCTGAGCACACAGCCAGGGATATCATTTCTTATGTAGAATTTTTTTCGTTGCAAAATAATTGAAAACAAAAAAGTTTTCCATACTAACGCTTACTTTCAAACTGATCGTTCATATGACAGCTTTATGATATTGTGGTCCGATCTGGCTATTTTTTCATATATAAATAAGTTTCAAGTGTCTACCTCAACTAGAAGTATTTTTGCCGCATTTCCCATACAATGGGAACCACTGTGCAATGCCGAGAATCAAACGACGGTGATGGCAAATTTTGCTTTTGAAGGCAACATAAATTTTTCAAACGATTGACTCAGCAAAATGACCATGAATGTGTGACATCAGCAGCGGCCAGGGGCGGTGTATCCCCTTTCCCTCTTTCCACCAGCAGTCCCTTCCTCCGTTGTCGTCATTATCGTCCTGCGACAGGACAAACAGACAGAGACAGACTGAGAACGGGTGGGTGGCGCTAGAAGGCGAGGTGGCGAGGACATCCTTTTCCATGGCAGCCGGCAAATATCGAGAGGTAAACACGAGCATTGCCAGCTTCCGTTATCAGTCAGCTTGTTTGCCAGACAGCCGGGCCATTTCCATTGGACGCGCCCACCCGGCTTACCTGGCCAACATCGCTCCCCCATCGCTGTTCGTCTATATTTGTCTGCTTATTGACGCTTTGAAGTCGTACAATTTTCTCGTTCCTGAGTAGCTGTCTTGACTCCTCTGTTTTCTCGTGTGTTGAAAATTAACTTTGAAAGATTTTCGGTGGCATGAAAGTGCTTGACGTCGCATTTGCGGTTCAATGGGTCTGATTTTCACCTCCTGTGTATCAATCGGAGCTCCGTTTATGTTAAATGATGTCTGCGTTGGGTACACAGTGCGTACTATTGATTTAATTTGACATCAATGACCAATGCGAAGTCAACAGACGAATACGACTACATTCAGTCTAGAATCCAGTCTAGTCCATTTCATCAAAATTTCAGTCAAATTGATATACGGAATTTACTTGTTTAGTTACATAATACAATTATTTAAAATTAATTATTGACAGTCGGAGTGTTTGAATGGTTTGTGCAACGACTCCATTACTGTTCTAGAGTAAACAAATAAAAAATCACAGTAGTGCAAACATTCTATATTAAAACTTGATTCCCAGCCAAATAACTAAGCAATGTTAAATTTTTGCTTTCTACAAATACATTTCTTTTCAAAAACAGCGCGCTATGTATATTAAATATTTAAAAAATATCAGGAGAATAGAATTTAAATGTGTTTAAGTTACCTCAGAGTTGGGCCAACGGCGTCAACATGGCAGCAACTAATAAAACGTGCAGTAAATATTTATGAACTTTTATTTTATGACACCTCTGAAGCTTACCAACTGCGACAATACACTGACCTCTGAAAAAAAAATTAACCAAAACTGGCCATTTGAGGAGGTCACAATAATTTAAGCTAAGAAACACAGACAAAAAATTAACATAAACCGTGAAATGTTGTCTGCCAAAAATAAAGAAGAACTAAACAAAAAGAAAATCACGTTTTGTAATTATACAACAGAGAATACACGGTCAAGGAACGAGCATTGCCATCCTCGAGATGACCGTATTCTTTTTCCCTATGAAAAACAGGCGACCATTGGACCTTGTTTATTTGGGTAAGCAAAACAATACACAGAGCTGAAATGAAAATGCAACAAAATAATTAAAAATCTTGTGGTGCCGAGGTTGATTTCCCAACATGGGAGCCTGGACTCGCCTTGTCGCCAGTCCGAAATTGCTTATGAATTGTAAACAGGAAGGCCTTTTCCCGTTCTTTTTGGCAACGGCAGGTCCTGGCCAGTTGTTTGTGCTACGTGTGAATTATAGCATACTTTCAAGCGCGTGCAGGAAATTATTTTTAAATGGAGAGACAAAATTTAAATGTCTGTGCACAATGAATAGAATCATGCAAATTCATATCCCTTCTATAAAGCAGGAAACTTGCTTGAGCCAATTTTGATTGATTTTTAGTTGAAATGTAATGTAATCTCCAAATATCTAATTATAAAAGGTTTTATTTTAAAATATGCCTTTAAATATTATGGAATGGTTTAAAAACTTTGCGTTCCCAGTGTGCAGCTGTGCACTTCGGTCCACAAACTTATCCATTGCTCTCAAAACAAATCCCTTTGTAGTTCCAGGACCAGCATAAAATGGGGAAAAACACCACGAAGCAGCCGCAAACAAATTGGGGGATCCCCAGCGTAAGCCTACCAAAAACAAGTCACGTTTCGAGGCGCAGAGCACACACATACAGACAACTGCACACATGCAAGCGCCGAGTTGCAGGCCTGTTCGCATAATTGTATTGCATAATTTTAGCACGCGCTCAGTCCCCAGCCCCTGTCACGCCTCCTCGCCTTCTCCGCCCCTCTTGGCCCACGACAACCATCATGCTATGTGACGGCAAACTAAGCGCAACCCATAAATACGCCTAGAAATATGCTGCAATATTTTTGTAGCTACCGCGCCACACAGATACACAGACAATTCGCACTACTTTTCTCATTACAAATTGGATTTTGCAGTCACATTTCGCTTATTACGTTCAAAATCCATGCAAATTTCTTTATATGCACCAAACCATCCCAACCCAAAAGTGTTTCTCCCATTGAACCGCAGTTCTTGCGCCTTTTTATCCGCATTTTCATTGCACACTTAGGGAAATGTTTTATTTCCTGTACTTACATACCAAAAATACTTTAAAATATCCACCTTTTTGGAATTGATTATTTAAACGCGTTTTTCTATCATCAACATGCACAAAATACATCAAATACATCTAAAAATGCTTTTATTAATAATTAACCAGGACTATTATTTTCTTGAGTGTCATTCGGCGGGTGGTAAAGGAAAATTGTGTAAAAGGAATGCTTGGTGTGCTTGCATCTTATTACTATTGCCCACAGATACAAGAGAACACACAACTACAAACAACTGGCAGAATAATAATATAGAGAGACGGCGGCTGCCAAGTTTATTGTGCAAATATAATTCAGTTTTCTTTTCTCTTTGGCCGATCTTTTTGTACCGCGTACTCGTCTATGGCTATATTCCACCTCCACCTCCTCCTCCTTGCTTGCAAATTAGCTGTGTGCAACGTGATAATGCCATTTCTGTGCATTTTACCAGCTTACAAAGTGCGCTGAAAGAACTTTATTGTCTGCAAAAGTGTAGATTATGCAATCAGGCTAGTGCTAGAACCCGGCAAAGGAATAAGTTGTTAAGGCCTGCTGCATCGCATTGATAATCTTTATTTAGAAATATCCATTAGGAACGGTCGTGTACTATCGATATTTTTACCTTCTGTGTATCAATCGGAGTTCCGTTTATGTTAAATGATGTCTGCATTGGGTACACAGTGCGTATGATTGATTCAATTTGACATCAATAATCAAAGCAAAGTCAAGACATGAATACGACTATATCCATAATAATCTTTATTTAAAAACATCCAGGAACAACGATCGTGTACTATTGATATTTACTTCCTTAAACAAAATTTGTTTCGCTTCAAATCATATTTGTTTTTAGTAAAGCTTCGATAACCTTCCGATTTTGCTATCCCAACTTGTTAAGAATCGGTGATTTCCTCACTTGTGTTGATTTGGCTTAAATGGTCAGTAGGTGCTTCTTTTGCTTCCTGATTTTCATCATTGAAATCAACTGCAATTACTTTAAGTTTCTTGCTGTGCGTCATGGCGAATGGGGACCCCAAATTGACTTGCAAAATATGTAGACGAGGCTGTTTTGAAGGCGGTTCCGAAATATCTTCTTCAGTGGCATTTTGCTTTTTGGTTACTTCTCCAAAGAAATGGGCATCAGGAGTATTTTTTTTTGACTTAATCGACTGATTTGGCGAATTCGTTGACATCATTGATAATTTCGTTGGAGATTTCAATTTGGACTCTGCTGAAGTTTTCGGCTTTATTATTGATGAGGACGTTGTTGATTTTATTGGTGATTTTATAGCTGGAACATTTTGCATCATCCTCGTTTTTTGCGTCATTTTTGGCGTAATTTTGGGTGTATAGTTTTGAGTGTCTGTGGACTCTTCGAAAATCTTCGCCGAAGTTTTTTCCGTAGTCTTCATATGACCGCAGCTCATCTGTGGCTTAGCAGAATTCCTACCATGAATTATACTTGGGGGAACACGCTCTGTTGTATTCAGTATATACCGGGCTCTAGTTCTTAAGAGATTAGTTTTTCGCGGACTGTTTGCACGAATACCCTTTCGTCCTCGAATATCCCCGAATGTTTGCGGAACTCGATCCACCAATGACAATGACAATGCAGAATCCAACTGGAGAGATAAAAGCCTTGGCTGTTTGCGTGTCATATGAGTTGGCGTTGATGTTGCCCCCGGCTGGTCAGTGATTGATAGAGACTCTTCGGGGATTTTGCGAGCCGTTGCCGTAGTGGCTGAATTGTTTGGTGGAATAAAATTCTTTTTTGTACTCATTTTACTTCAACTTATTTAACTTATTTTAACTTATAAAACTCGAAACGACCGTTTGCTAGCAATGTAAAAGTTACACTGAATTAAGAAACGAAATTGTGACAGTCACGTCAAATTATTCTGAATCAAAAAGCAAGGCCCAATTGATTGGGTTTTTAAATGTTCAAAGTATAATAAAATTTGACTTTTATATTACAAATATTAAAAAAGTATTTATCGTAGTTTTATTCTCGCAATTCGAAATTTTATGTAATTTAAATCGAGTTTTTCAAATATGTAAAAGTGTATTTAAACAGAAAAAAATATAATAGAAAGTTGTAATTCAGGTACCTGCCAATCTTATGATTAAAAAAAGGGGCTTATAATATTTAAAAGGCTTGCCAAAAATATTTCCAAAAGTCCGCAAAGAAAGAGATGAGATAGAGATGCCCCAGAAAAATTTCATCACACAAAACAAGAAACAACAGCGAACGGTATCAAATTTTTTGAAGACCGCAGTCTGTTAAAAAACGGAAGATATTAATTAAATTTAATGCCTGTCTGGAGAAGCGACGACGGCTACTGGCGGGCAAAAGAGCAAACAGTAACGAGAACCCATGGAAATAACCGCTGCAAAAACTTTGCCAGCTGTATTGCATTACGCCCTTAATTTCATTACACGGCCAGTGGGAACGGGGAAAGTCCCGCCCAAGTTCCGAGCTGGCCCATAAAATCGAGGGAAACACTTGTAAAGTCTGCCGGGCGACCAGAAAGGGAGCCCTTTCCTATGGTCTCATATTGCATGGCGCCTCACCTCGAGCAACACTGCAGCTCAGCAGGAGCCCGATGAAGATGATATTGTGGGTGGAGTTATGGCGGGGACTCGGAAAACAGCGGGATCGAGAGCCTCCTGCAGGAATAGAGTTTATTATTTAATACTTTGAGCGCCATGCGTTGAAATTAGCAGCCATAAATCAATGAAACGACCCGCCCAAGTCCACAATTAGCCGAAAGTAGCAGGATGAACGCTGCTTGTTATATGAACTAGCTGTATTAGCTAATTAATGCCCAGCATCCCACGCTGGTTGATATTGGGATTAAATGCTAACGAATAAACGTTTTAGAAATACACGTATTTTTAAATAAGGCAAGCTTATATTTCCTTTTAATAGGATCACTATTCTAATTAAGGAATAAATATTTGCTTTTATTTAGAATCGAAATTCTATTATAAGTTTCTAAAGTATTCTTTTCTTAGTTTGCCTCCATCATCTGCATTTTGTGGTTGATAAGCGTTTGAGTTTTCTCGGATCTGGTAGTCAATCCACGTCCGCATTTTTGAGACATCAGTGTACACAGCAGGAATAGTTGTGCCACATCCTAATCCATAGTTGACGATGCCCACCTGTTCATATCGATTTGGATCGCTTTGGAGGGGACAGGCCAGTGGGGAACCTCCGTCGCCTTTGCACGCATCCTTGCCAATCTCACCGCCGGCACACATCAGACTGCGGTCGAGATAGAAGTTCTTGCCGAAGATTCCTTGAAGTTGTCGCTGGCACCTAGATCTGTCCACCAAGGGCACATCAATTTTCTTCTGAACATTCATGTAAGCCATGTCCTCGAAGTTCTTCTTACCCCAGTTACTGACAATGCAACGGTTATAGATAAAGTTGCGATTCGGTGGCGGCAGGCAAATGAGGTTTATATGGTGGGTTAGCTCCAGCGGCTTTTTGAGAAATAACAGGGCCACATTGTTGGCTCCATTTGTCCGATTGAAGCCATAGTGTCGCACAATCTTCCTGATGGAAACATCCTTATGTTCCCCTTGCTCTTGTTTGGTTAGCAAATCCCATTCGCCAGCCCTTACAATCAGCTGGTATTCGTTTAGTTCTTCAGTGACAAAAGCCGCTGTTAGCACAACATCTGGAGCAATTAGGGAGCCGCCAGCCCAATATTCAAGAGTTCTAGCATCCAGAAGAGCCACCATTCATGGCACTTCCGCCTCTCGGGCTGTGTATTGATGTCTCTTCATCGTGGAGCTCAGCTCTAGACTGTTAACGTGGCCACATTGAAGTGGACGCGATAGATCGATGATCGGAACCTTCAAATGCGTTCGGTTATTTATTAATACCAGTTTACCTTTATGAATGTTACATCTATTACCACTTTCGATTTGCGACAGCAGATTGTTGCAGGAGGACATTCCCAGTAGGCCATGCTTAGATCCCGGAACTGAATGACGGGGCGTTCTGCTTCTGCGCCGATCCTGCAGAGATGCCGAGCCACACAGGTGTTTTCCTTGGAATTCCAGCAAGGAATAGCATCTGAATTATATACAGCCAGGAGCAGGCAGAAAATAGAAAGATCTGTTCTCGTTACTTGTGCAATGCAAACTGGCTGCAAAAGAGTGATATTCCAATAAAACATATAGTGAGACGTTCTGATTTCTCTTAAATATTAATCGCTGCCTGATGAATGGTTTTTAGGCGTGAATCGCAGTTAAACAGAAAAGTTGCACTTGCACTTGCACTTTACATTTATCGTTGGTATATCCGTTAGTTCTAGAATAAAAGGATACACTTGGATTTGTAACAGGTCATTGTTTTTTAGTACAAGTGCATTGCGTAAATTAGTACAAGTGCATTTTGATTTCAGGTTTTAAGTACTGTGGAGAATATATAATAATTACGAATGTCTTTGAATTATGCTTTTATGAAACATTTCAATTTTACATTTAGTGGAGCTTTCGGCGCAATTACCTAACTAATTTCTATGGCCTTTTCAACGGCAATGAGTTAAGCAAACAAAATGGGAGCAACTTCCCCGGCACACATTCCGATGGAATAGACAAGACAAACAGCCAAAGCCAGTTACAACAACGTCAGTGCAGAAAACTTCAACAAGACAAGACACAACACAAGGACAAGGCTACCAGCAGCTGCTGGGTGGAGGGTTGGTTGGGTGGTTGGGTGGCTGTTTTGAGTAGAAAGTGGGAGGTGAGTGAGAGCGCTGGGCTATGGGTTATGGGCGGTACAACTGGCAGCATGTTGGAGCGTTCTGCGTGACGGTTACAGCATGGCAAACAAGATGGGGCCACTAGTCGTACTGGTAAAGTTCTACAACTAATCCTGACTGATGTTGCGACAATATATATACAAACAAGCATCTGGATACACACTTTTATATAGTACACATCTGTATGTATATGTATATATGGAGTGGCACAACACATGCTTCGACTGCTTCGCAGCTACGCTTTGCTGCCTTCTTTTCAGGCCATTCCAGCCCCTGCCCACCATGTTTGCAATTTGTTCTGAAGATTTATGCGTTAGCGCAAAAGTTGCATTTCAAATGGATTTATATAAGAATAAGAAAATAATATCACTGGCAGGAACACCACATTCACAGGGGGGTCAAGGCGAATGCGCCGTACGTGAGATTCGCTTTCTCTAATCAGCAATGGGGGATTTCATAAGCAAAACGCTGAGCGAGCAAATCTAATAAAGTGCATACTGAATTTCGGAGTTTCGAATTGGATTACGTTTTAATCACAACGATGGGTAACTTCATTGGCGTGCTTCACGTCAAAACAAAATATATACAAGCTTATTTTTTTCAGTGGTCTAAGTAACAATAAGAACATATTTGGTGCTAAAAGTCACATACTTATTGTAAATGTATTTATTTTAATTACTAATAATTATTAATAAATAATATATATATTTAAATTAAATATACCGACAAGAAAACTAGTATGCTTTTCTTAAAATAAAATTTGTTGACTGCTTTACATTGTATTGCAGTTTTGTATTTGCTTAATTTTCAATTCTCTTAACCTGCTAATTACTTCATATTATTGCATTATAAAGCCAATTTTGTTTTTGTTAGCTCCGCTGGGTGTGACACTTGCAATGGGCATTTTATTTTACACGAGAAATATTATTTGCTAAATATGAAATTAATTTAATGCTGACAGCCACAAAAATTATACCAATTGGTTGTATTAATTAGACGTGAAACGCATCGTGACCTGGGACCATTAAGCAAATTAGACTGTTAACCTTATTTTGAAGTAAACAAGGCATAAATTGTGCATGGTTGATTGATAAATATAAATTTAATTGGATTAGTTGGGAGAAAGAATATGGCCGTTCTCTCCGCTGAAAACTATAAATAAAATACGTATCCGGGAAAAGTTTCAGAAAATGATTGAATGTATTTTCAAAGTCACAGCTGTGGGTACAAGTTCACCGCACTTTCCACATCCTTTCCTCGCCATGCATGTGTGTGGGTGAAAAGTTGAGTTCGAGTTTTGAGTAATTCTGCGACACATTTTACGCCCACCATTTCGTTGGCAAACTTTGTTCCAGGGACCTTAAGGCGGATGTACTCGAGGACCTCTATCTGCGTCCCACTCAACATAGTTGTTGTGTCTACTTCTATTCTATATGCACAGTAAAAATCGATTGAATTACATTTTACTACTTGGTTTAAAAAATGCAATACTGGAAGCAAATTATTAAGGGTTCAACTTAAAAATCGCAATCAATAATTAATTAATTATCTAAGTTCAAAAGGTATTCTTAAATCAATAAGTAGAGAATATATTTTCAACCATAATCTTCTTAGTTTCTCCTCGTAAAAACTGCAGTAAAATGTACTTTTTAAATCATGTGCATGGTTAATTTACTTTTTGTATGATTGAGCACACCTTTGTGTTGATTTATGTCAGTGAACCTTTCTCGAGTGTATGCTGTATAGTAGCTGGGGCTTAATTAAGTGCATAAACTTCTGGGTGAAAATACACGAATGTCGTCTCTTTCTACTTTTGCAACTTACCTCTACACACACGCACACATTTTCTGGTTTATGTTTGGGTCCTTTTACTCCTTTTTTAGCTCGTCATCAGTTGCTGTTGTCGCCGGTTCCTTTGGGGCAAGTTTTTGGGTCCGACGTATAAATTTGAAACGGTTTACATTGTTTACGAAATTTGCCTTGGTTACATTCACAGTTAAGAAGTGTGCATGTGTGGGTGAATTGAAGTTCATGTCCTATATGTGGGGCATACGTATGTGTGCGCCTGTGTGTGTGATCCCGGCAAAGTCCTTTGCTAAAGTGTTGCAATTATATTGATTGAATTTTGCGGCAGCATCGCAAGAGCATCAGCAATATTATCCGTACGCCGCCCAGGGGAGGAATTTCGCAGAGGGCGTGTCATGGGCGTGGCAAGTCCTTAACGCCAATGATAACCCATTCACACCTTTAGGCATCTGGGGCTTAATTCTCGTCGCAGAACGCTTCATCGACCCAATGAGTCGAGGGATTTTTGGCCAATTGACTTTGGATATAATTGGCATGGATATTGAATTAATCAGGGGGCTTAAATTAGTGCCTAAGTCACGCGTTCTGATCGTCGGAATTATAATATTAGTACTATTTGCCTATCTATCTGTAATTTTTTTAAAACATTAATATTTTCATCATAAATTTATTCTGTTAGCATATGGGCATCACATTGACTCCTTGTCAAACATCAGCAAACAATTGATATATTGGCTCATGCCGGAGCGCTGCAAAATGTGTGAAAATGCTTGATATGTTTTTACAGATTTTCTAATTAAATTTTTTACGCGTGTAAGCTTGCTGTCACAATGTTGACAGGGGCCAGCGGCAAATAAACGAATGAGTGGCATGCTGCAAACATGGAATCCATGTGTATAACGGTGGCATCGTAATTTGCATACGGTCACTTATTATGCCATATGTTTACATATATGCGAACGAGGCCCTCGAACGCTTGCGTCTATATTCAATAAACAAATAAATTAACAGAATTTTCAACAAATCAGCGGCGTATTTGGTTAATTTCCGTATATGCAAGCCACTGCGCTAGCCCACCATATGCAAATTGCCACAGCTAAAGTGCCAAAACTCTGTATTGGACTTCGTATAATAAAGTGATAAAATATTTATGCAAACACAAGCGTTGTCGGTTAAAAGTTTGTCGCACGATACTTTGTTTCTCTACTCCAAGTAGATTTTAAATAGGTTATACCACTTTGTAATAAACGGTTTAACTTCTAAAAGACATAAATTTTATAACATATCTTAAAAAAAGTTTTAAAATTAAAGCAAAGTGTTAATTATCACAAAAATAAAACAAAAAGTGTATATAGATATTATTACTACATTATAAATTAATTGATTCGAATTTGGAAAATATCAGGACCATTAGTCTCTTATTAAAGGGCATATATTATTCAGATTGTGGCTTCTGTTCAAGGCTACGGCTTACCTGGATGTGATATTTGCATAGGCCGCGCATTTTGTGATTAACAGCTTCCCAAATATAATTACGAAATTCCTGATTGCATGTGTATGTGAATGGATAGATGCGTGTATGAGTGCATTGTACGGCTCAATAATTACATTGTATTTATTTGAAACAGTTTTCCGATAGTAGCCGTGGTTTATTCCCACTTAGCCCCTCCCTTCCCTCGAAATCCAAACGCTACCATTTCCAGCATAAATTGGAACAATTTATTTTACTGCTAAAATCTGCGCAAACTATTTGCAAAACACACAAGCCTGGCACACCAATATAGAGTATACGCATACCATGTTTAGTTTGATTTGCTGCAAATTGCATGAAGTGTTGTCGATTGGTCGGAGGGGTTCGGAATCGGGGTTCGGGTTACTTCATTATATCCAGTTTCAGCCCTACATGGGGTTTATCAATCAAACTGCATTGCCGAGTTCATGTATGAACATTTCGATGAGCTTGCAGTTTAATTTTATGGTTTGATTTGGCTCAGTCCTCTGATTATACCTATTATGTTTTCGGCCGGCTTAATAATGCAAGAGCCGGCTAATTAGTCGCATGTTGGCGTAAATCCTGCTGTTCTGAATGCCCAATGGCCTTTATAGATATGTTTTCAGACTATTTCTAATGCTTACTAAAAGTGGTTGCCCTCAACAATAAATAGAGACTGGTATTGGCTTTGCAACAGTTATCACAAAATATTTCTCTAAATAAGTACAGTTGTGAGGTTTGTTTTTTATAAACTTTTTCTTTAAAATGTGTGACTCAACTTCTTCACAATCAACTAATTTATTTATAAGCGGGTATATTTTTTTCCACATACACATTTTCCGATAAGTCCCTTATCGGCCTGCAACTGAACTTCATCACCCGTGGGCTATTTATATTTATTACTATTTATTGGCTTATGAGTCTGGCAGAAATGATATCAATCGCAGACAAAATAAAGTTCATTGTTTAAGCCGCTTAGTCTGTGACAAAGAAAACTGCCTTAGAAGGGTGAGAAAACGTAATACCAGCGTAAGTATAAACTTATATAGAGTTATAAGTATACGCTGTTCTCGGCGATAAGTTGACCAAAGTCCCTTCACACAAAAAGCTCCATGGATTTGGTGCTGAATTTTCCAGTCGCCGAGCTTAAGGATGCCGGCAAAAATGTTCGTGTGTACACCTTAAGCCGCTTGTGGCCAATTATTATCGAGAACCCCAATTAAATGTTGCCATTGTCCTTCGCCAATCGAAATCTCTACGAACTTTACTTATTCAAGAGTGGCGCCAGTTCAGTCTTAAACGTTTAATTAATTTTGAAATGAACGCAAAAGTTTGCGACTTTATCTGGGCAGGTGAAACTTTAAAGAGATAGGCCTCCACGAAAACTACGATAAACTTTTTTGGTAAAGACGCACGAAGACTTTGGATTACTTTGAAGGCGACAGAACTTTTCTCAACATAAATTCTTAAGCACATTTTTTTTCACAACTAAACACTTTCGGTGGGCAAACTTGTGTTCGAGGCGCCTAAAAAGGGTTAAGGCATGGCGCCAGGATTTTAATTAGAGGTCGGGAGGAAGTGGACATAAAATATGTAGAATTCCAGCTTGACAGTTTTCAAGGGCTACTGCTTTAAGTTCCGTTTTTATATTCCATGATTGGTGATTTTCTGATTTAAGCTACACGTTCCTTTTAAATTAGTTACTTTCTTATATCGTTTCATTTCCACTGAGTGCAATGATAACATGGATCTTTAAAACCAAAGGCATCTTGAAATGCCTCAATGGGAACTCCTTGATATAGACTGTTCGATTTTCATTAGAAAGGACACGGTCATCAGAATCTCGTCAGGAGGGAGCTGGGAATCCAATGAGTACGATTAGAAGAGCATGCACACGGATGAAACAGTTTACCCCTTTCTTATTTATTTTTAAAATACAAATTGAGTTCCCTTATAACACAAACAAATCAAAAAAATGAATATGTAGTCGACTTGTCCACGAAACCTTGAAATCGTATGTTGTGCCTGCTAAATAGAATACATTGACTTGGTTTTTTCTCAGTTTACTTGTTTGGGATTGCAGTTAGGGAACTAGAATCTCGCTCCTTGTCAGTCATCGATGTGAGTTCGTGTCCTTGCCGGAGAGCTGCTCAATGTGCTGTGGCTAGAAGCCAGCGAAGCAAATTGCTTTTAATTAAAAGTAAACAATATCAATTCGTTCGACAGTTATCCGGTGATGCTGCCAGCATTGCCGGGTGTCGAGCATCCAGACGTGGAGCCTGACGTGGCCAGGACCAAGTCAGGATGCATTGTTCTCGGGGGAGCGATTAAGCGGGAAGCAAAACAAAATTATCAAGTGCCACCGCCGAGTGCAACTTTGACATGGCCTGTTCATTATATATCCGAGATCAAACACTTTCCAACTCCTCCTCCCGATTTTCTCCGACGATTACTAATTGTCTTGTCGGGATTATTTTAAAGTTCATTTCCTAGTATTTTCAGTAAGTTTGCTCTGCATTTCCAACATATTTTATTTGAAACTTTGCCGTGCTTACTTTTAATTTGTCTGCAACATCGAGAAGTTAGTTTTGTGATTTTTATTTTGACTTCATTCTTTTCATATTGTAAATGAATCGATGCAGTTTTAAGAAGTTGGTAAAACGGACGGTGTCTGTTTATTAGTTCAGAGCAAAAAGTATTTTGAAACTTTGTTAGTATTATAATGGTGGAGTATTTTCAATGTTCGACTGATACTAATGAAAAAATATTTAAAAGTTTTATTTAATTAGTGTTACTGATACTTCATTTTGAACCTTCCTATTTCACAATTTATAAATAAAAACTATTTGATCCAAATGCTACTTGTTTTGCTTTAGTATCCTTCACAAGGAAAACTATTTGTTTACAAATTATACAAAGAAATAGTCAGAATTTTACGTGCTCCACCATTGCCTTCAACTCAAGTGGGTGGTGTCAGGTCAGCCTCATCAGCATTAAAAAGTCCAGGGGCTGGGTGCCCTTCTGGGGTGGTGCCCCTTTCCCAAATGAGGCGTTGCCTTGACTCCGTTTCGAATATAACTGCTCGATATTGTCGCTCTCTGAGTCCAACTATTTATTTTTATGTCTTTATGCTGCTTCAGCTTCGTCTGAGTGTGCGGCATAAACGTTGTCATACAAATATGTGAAAATTGCTCATTTCACATGTTACGAAATGTGAAAAGGCAGAGGGAAATTCGGGTAGTATAATGACGAAACATTTGGGTGGAAAAATGTGTGTAGGCAAATTGCCTGTCAACCATTTTGTAGACAATTTTCTCATTTTTTGTGCTATGTATTATTGTCGTTTTTTTTACTGACGTACATTGCCTGATGCTTATCAAAAATGGTTGACACAATTTTCGTAATAAAAACGTATGATGTGTTTATTTGCAATAAGTTGTGTACAATGCGATAGTTAAAAGTTCGGCTTTAAAAAATATAAAATAATAAATATTATAAAACCATTGCATAATGAAAGACAAAGATATATAACCATATCGTTTTAAATAAAGATTTTGTTCTACAAATATAACAAATAATATGTCAATATATTTTGAAGTCTGACTAGGAGTAATGTTAACAGATTTCAAGCTCTTCCCTGAAATCTCTGTGCTAAACTTACTTTCGGTAACCACTGAATTTTGCAATCAAGCTAGAAATTGTATGTACCCAAATTGAGTTATTCCCCATGCAAATCAATTATCCGAAAACTTTTGCGTCAACTTTTCTCATGTCCTTGCTTCCACAATAGTAAAAAATGATTTTCATATGTGTTGCCGACTTCGGGGATATTAGAGAACCTAATGAGTTCGAAAGGAAATTTAAATCAATTAGTAGGCAAACGATGATGGATGAACGGAGCGGGTATTTTGGGTAAAACTTTACATTTTAAGGAGCAGGAAGGATATTGTGCTTTAATATGTATGGAAAGGAAGTCCCCAAAGAGTTTATTGTTGTTTTGCTGCATATCATGCCTCTTTCCTCGGTTGCATTTTCCATTTTCCCCTGACTTCCAACAAGCCATCCACTTTACTTTCTAAGTCCAACTTTTAGTGTCATGCAACTGGATGGTCTTTTAAGTAAAGTAGAATATTTAATAGGAACAATTTTTGCAGGCATTTATGGATTTAAAATTGGATAAGATCGAAACATTGCTAGCGAAAATGAGTCTTTACTACAATTAAAGACATAAGTAGATAATTTTGATATTCAAGAAATTCAAAAATGTACTACCTAGTTAAAATAATTTTTTGTTGAATTTGCATAACCTTCAAATTGAATAGCATGATATTTCTACGAAGGGTATTAAAAGTTCGACCCGTTCTGAGGTTTGTTATTCATCGCTTGTCTAGTTGTTTTTCCCTCGGCTACTTTGTATGCAGCGCCTGCTGCTATCAGTTGTTGGATTTTCAATAGCCGAGTGCACTTTTGTGCCTCAACAAGCCCAAAAGCAAAACTCGAGGGCGCGGCCTACAGCTATGCATGTATGTGTTATCAACGCCAACAATAGCAGCCATATGCTGGGTTAAAAAGGTGGAAAATGGCAAAACGAAGGCATATTCAAAATACCACCAACGCTGGGGGAATTGTACAAAAAATCTCGTGAGCTTACGACTTTAAAGTCAGATCGTCTTTTTTACATGTTGTATATTTGGAAGCAAGTTCCATGGCTGCATGTAATTTGCTGTTTGAACAACTTGTCGCTGGTGACATTTTGGCAGAGCCTCACTGGGAATGGCACTTGGATGGGAGTCTGGGCCCGCCTAACTAACTTCCTGTACATGGCTGATGACTTGTTCGAGCACAATCCCCCGGAATCCTATCCCTGGATTCCTGGATCCCAGTCGCTTGCCATCTTTTGTCCTGCCAAACTCGTGTGCAGGCCACGTTGTCGGTGACATACTCCGCCAAACGAGAACAGATACAGCTCCATCTGAAGGAACCTACAAGTAGTAGCGCAACTGTTGATGTTTGAGTTTCAGCCAGCATCTACACACGGAGTAAGAATCACTCCGAAATCCAGCAAATCACAATCATGCACTGGAAAAATCTTACATGATTGATTTGTAACATTCAAGTCACACCGTAACAAAAATAATAAAACCAATTGCTTTATTCTATCATTAAAAAAATTATTAGAATTATAAGTTTTATAACAGCAAATAAATACTATGGTGGTCCATTGGTTATTTTATACCATACTTCCGTTTTTTTTTCTGGTGTACTAACAACTGTCGTTTAGATAGTGCAGCAGAATGGTCCTTCGGTACAAAACTGAAGCTAGGAAAAGGTTGGGAAAAGCCAAGGCTCAGTTATAGATACATCATGGTTGGCTTGGTTTCGCTTTTTGGCTTGTCCCTGTCCTGCTTTTCTATTCCTGCCCTCGCCTTTTTTGAGCCTGTGTATCAATCTGACAACGTGCCACTTGTTAACGCACAATGGACTCCCTTTCAAAACGTTGATTGATATGGCCTGCCTGCCAGCGGGGCGATTTTATCCCGCTGCGGGCTGTGCCATGTGAAGTCGCAATTTAGGCGTATTTGCTTGTACAGTTGCTTGTTGAGGTCCTTTCACACTAGTGGTAGATTCAAGATCGAAAACATTTTGAAGGGAGTCTTTGCAAACTAAAAGAAAAATCGAATAAACTGGTTATTTTCATTGATTTTGGTGTGAGCCTCACTCCACTCCCTTGCCTCACTAATGAGTTCGATTATCTACGTCCTTTAATCATATGTGTAAGCCCTATTCATAATATTATCCTTTGCTCGACGTGTGCCCATTTTAAGGACTTGCACCGTTTTAGAAAATGTTTGAAAAATATTGACACAGCTATTATGTAGCGCGAACAAATTAATAGCAATGACAAGGTAAACACTTTAGCGCTGGGATGTCTTTCAGGTGCGAACTTTCTCTTTTGGCAAATCTCTTAAACGCTGTTTGCCTGTGTGTACGTGTCTTTGTTGGCAAATTAACACACACATTCAGGGGCATACGTGAGCCTACACAAACATATACACAGCGGGACAAACAAAGGACCTCTCGCCCACCTTCTATATGCGGGCGGTGTATTTATTTGCGCCTTTGAGTGGTTTACGCCCAACTGCCTGGCAGCTATCCTGCGCCACATCCACATCCTCGTCCATATCCACATGCACATCCTTCCACTCTTTTCACATGTCACTCGCCAGTTTTCATGGCTTTTTTATGCGCCTGCAAATATATTTGCTTTCACTTTACACTTTTACAAACAGTTTTTTAAAGAACTTTGGTGGTGAACGAAATAAATGGAATGGTTGTACATATTTATGAGTTTAATTGGAGAAGCGCTATTCATCGCGTCTCCTTTCTGAAACTATTAAAAGGCTTTGGTAGAAGTTCGAAAAATATATTTAGAATCCACGATGCTCTTAGGAACTAACTGACAAACTCGGCTTGTCCTTGATGTCTATAAATAATTCATTCCATTGCATTAAACTTCATGACCTACCACACCTATCACGGACTCTTATACCCTTTCGCGCTTTTAATATTTTAATTGGCTTACCTGTACAAGTTCTTTATGAGCGTTGTACTCTTTTAAGACTTTACATTTAAATATTCTTTATTGTTCACCGTTTTTTGATCCCGTTTGCAGTCAATTACACGTTTGTTGTGAGCTAATTAAAAAAGTTTCGAAATTGATTGACGCTGCCTGGCAGCATTTTGCACTTGGTAAGAATCTCTTAAAATTACTGATACATTTCGGGGCTTTTTTGACTCGAAAATGGCTGAGGCTTATTATTTATATTGAACTTTTCATAAATGCTTGCGTTGAATTTGGTTATTGTTAGCCAGCTTACCAGGCAAATAAAACTTTTCACCCATCTAGCTTAAAATCTATAAACAAAGCGAGTGATTTACCATATTTTCAGAATAATATTCAATGTAAATAGAATTTTACAAATACAGGAATAATAATAGAGCAAATTTGTGGGTAAAACTTCAAAATGAAAAGGCAAAGAATTAAAATTATTCTAAAATGAAACAAAACCAGACAACAATCAACTTTTTCCACAGAATTTGCGCTCGGCGCGTTTCGCTTGTTTTTCAGCTTTTTCAACACACCTGTTACCACAACACAACACCAACAATACAATACCTTGCCCCAAGTTTTTCGTTTTCACTGCAGTTTTTCCGAGTTTCGGGGTTTGTTTGCTTGTCAATGCAAAATGGCAGAAGGGAAAAACATGGACTGACTGTACTTGATAATACGCACTTGGATTGTATAACGAAATTAAATTTCAAAATAATTTGCATTTTATGTAATAAAGCTGTTGTGTTACTTACAAAACCGTAGAAAGTTGCGGACTAAATATGGTGATGTTAATTTCGATAACTCTGAATGAACTGTATAAATTATTTTACGTAAAATTAAATTCACTGTCATTTTGCTTACCGTTTTTCCTTTATCGTCTGATTATCGAATTAACTAATTTTAGTACTCATTTCCGGTCCAAATTGCAATAAGCGAAACATGCCAATTTGACTGGGAGTTGTGCCACTTAAGCTTGACATGAGCAAAACACTAACATAACAAGGAGATGGCTTGCATGTCCTTTCACATGAACAGCTCATAAAAATGCGATGCGAGCTGACAACACTTTTGTGCTTTATGTGTTAACCGAGAACCTCCTAATCGAGTACCGCCCGATCCACCCGTTCCACCCCATAACCCCTAACCTCACCCCTTTGCCAGAAACCTGGTTTCAAGTTTCGTGCCTCCAGCAGTACGGGAGTCCTTTTTGCCAGCCCCCTCAACTTTCAGTCCAAGCGAGCGAGATTTGTACATGTATGATATATGGCATGTGTGACTTTGAAGGTGTTTCCCCCATTTTCTCGTTTGAATGGGGCATGTGTTAATTACAGAAAAATTGCGAGAATCTGTATTATTTACTTTGCTATCAGCACTGAAGCTGAGCTTTTATTTGCTTGGCTCTTGTTGCGTGTCTCGTGTGTTATTGCGGGTGTGTGTGAAGGACGATGTCAAAGAAATCTCAGGCGGTCCTCCATTTTGTCTTTTCATTTAGCTGACTTATACTTTCAAATACCAATGAAAATGGGGTATTTAATATTTTAGTTTTAAAGTATTTAAGCAGTCATCTCCATTAAAACTATAAATAATTGCTAATATAAGAATGTGATAGTAGTAGTTATTTTTTTGACATGATATTTTATGCTTAAATATTATTATGCCTTCTTCGCTTATGAAATGACCTATAAAATGGGCTTTAGTATTTTTGTATTATTTTTTCTTGATTTTTATATTAAGAGTGTCCAACTTTTTCTTGGGCTAATCATAATGTGACATCTTGATGTGACAAAATGTTTGTGAAATATGGTTTCCACTGCGCTTGGAAATTATTTCCCCTATCAATGGCCAAGTTTGAATCAAGGTTTTGTATCATTCGTTTTGGCCCTTCGGCATTCTTCTTTGGCATTCCATTTTAATTGTCTTTTGCGATTTGGCCAAGGCGTGCAGTAAGTGTGTGTGTGTTGGTGTATGAGTATTGTCCTTCCGATTCTTGTTCTTGGTACTTGGTCCTTGGCTCTGTTGTTATTGCATTCCTTTGCTTTGGTTTTTCGCAGCGCGTAAATAAATTTCATATCATGACATTTATTACTGACCCTTAAGCCCCCACCGCCACCCAATCCGCAATCCAAAACCCACAAGCCCGATACATGTGGGCCTGGAGATTACCAACAGTTTTCCTCGCCCGTCGCTCCATTTTCCCGCATCCCCCCGCGCAGTTTTTCTCATTCCCAACGGTTTCCCAATGGCTTTTTGCACAGCCGCAGCGGTTACAATTTTCATTTAAGATTTGTTTTCGCTTTTTTAGTTGTTTTTTTCTGTTCTGCTCCTTTTCTTTTTTTTTTTTGCCTCTTTGGACACACACACACATTCGTGCATTTGATTTATTTTAGCACTCAGAGGGCGGGGCAGCGGGCTATGGGCAGGTTAAAGGGCGAACAATGACGAGAAATGCAAAACAAATGCAGAGGAAATGAACGAGGCCTGAAATGAATGCGCAATGAATGGCCCAAACGAATGGAAAGTGAGTGCAGATGAAGACAAAGATTAAATGTAAGTGGACGTCGCACAGAAACAATTGTAGTTAATTTACGCGTAGAGAGAAATGCATAACAAATTAATGAGAATTCCAGCGTAAATAAATGCACTGAAAGAATATGCTTGCAAAATTACTTGAGTATTATATGGTTTTTAAAATATTTATAAAAATTCAATGCAGTAACTTTTCGATTCGAAAACAAATGTTAAAATTGTGATAATAACAATAATGATAAAACTGACCTTATGAAATGGTTTTAAATTCTTGAATAGCTAAAATATTTAACGTATATCGACTTAGTACAGCATACGAATGGCGATCGCTTTTATTTGTTCAGTGCAGGCGAAGAACTCAAGACTCCGGTCCTCGCCTCAGGACCTTGGACCTCCTTTGTCCTTTCGAGTATCCTCTCTTTCAAAGTTTACTTGACTGTGAAATAAGCGGACAACGAGAGATCTCCAGCCTGAATGGAAAGCAGTGAAAGGAATAAAAAAGGAGCGCATTGTCTTTGTCTTTTGCATAATTTATTTATATTTTCATTTTCATCGGGCGTAATTCGCGCTGTTAAAATGAAGCAGCGGCAGCAGGCAGATGCCTACATTTCCGGCTCAGCAAATAATTACAAGCTTAATAACAAATTTAATATTGCTCGGTCTCGAAGGCCAGTCATTTTATTTATTGTTAACCCTTTGTGCCTCCTTTTATCTGGGGCCGTGTGCGTGTATGTGTGTGTTCACCTTTAACTGTTTATATTCGCACACGCTCCTTGCCTTTTAATGAGCCAACAGCATGGAGCATGTCCTTCGTCCTGCGACCCTTTTTGTTTGCCGGCCATTGAGGCACCAACTTACAGTCGTCCTCTTGACCTTACTTACACTTGTCGCTGTTTGTCGCTCTTTAAGTCGTCTGAAGAGCTGTTGGCCTTGCAATTAGTTGAGGACCATGTCAGGCTTTCTACTCTTTGTTCCGCCGCTTGTTGCAGCGCCAATTTTGATGGCATCATTGCACCCCGGGGCCACTCCAAAGTTGCTCACTTCAAGAAGTTCCCGGAGAGCGTTACTTAGACGCTCCGACTAATTGCCAAGGTAGTTCTTGGCCGTCACAACAACAGGGGTGATCAAAACACAAAGTTTTGTGTTGAATATGGAGAAAATATACAAGTTTTTTATAAGGCAACCGCAAATGATTTAACAATTTTTATTATTATAATTTTTTTAACCTGAAACAGTTACTACTGTTTTACAGCAGTATTTTATTTTTTACAAATTAAATAATATTAATAGTAAATCGGTCAGGCTAGCTTTGGCTTTCAACTTTTACTGCTAACACTCGCATTAACTAGGAAATTTTGGGAAGCTAAACTTAGAAACACAAAAATTAGACTGTAAAATCCGAAGAATGGGTAAGAATTACATAAAATAGGAGGAAAATATTAAACAACACAACCCTGCAGATGCTCAAGGAAACCTGGATATGCGGCTGGATCCGCCGCTCTTCATGACCTGTGACATGGAGCAGTTTCGCGATCCAAACAAGAAGCGTGCCGCCAACGATGCCTGCGAGGAGCTGGACCAGCTGGATGCCCAGGACGAGATCAGTGTGTCGAGTATCATCTCGGCGCTATTGAGACCGATTGAGCCCTCGGACGATCAGTACAAGGTGTGCGACTGGGGCATCAATCCCAAGCAGTTTATGCCCACCAAACAGGCGATCATTTTCAAGGAACAGTTGTTCATATCGAAGCTGCGGAATACAAACTGCAAGTTAAATGAAAATCTAAAAATCTTCTTTGAGCGGGAGCTTGAGCAGATTGGACGCTTCTGTTTGAATGTGGAGGAATCCTTCGATGGCTATGTGATCTTCAGCAGCAGCAAAATGAAGAAGGGCAAGGGTATGACGGAATGTGGACACCAGTTAAAGGGAAAGTACGATGACAAGTTCCTCCTCATCTGCGAGAAGAGATCGGAGTTCGACCGCATCGACAATACTCGGGTGGAGAAGACGCTGGAGTTGCGAAACCATGCCGATTTGATGCTAACCGCCATTCGCGAAACCAAAATCAACGAGGAAGTGCAGCGCTTCAAGGCTCGCATCGATATCAAGGATCGTGATCATGTGTTCGTCCTGGACGGCGGGATAATGCTGCTGATGCGACACCTGGTGTGCAACAATTTTGTGGGCGACTTCGAGTACTACACAATGAATTTGTATGGCCGGGTCCTTCGCTGCAATCTGGTTGTTTCCAAGGAGCGCAAGGAGGTGCGCATTTTCTATCGCACATACAAGAATGTCGTGCACATCTTCACGCAGCAGTGCTTCAACGATGAGCTTCAGGATGTGGCCGAGACCTTCATGACTCCTGAGGGCCGGATTGTTCTGCATTATTGGCGCGGCTATAACTACCTTTTGCATGCCGCCTGCATGCCACCGAAGAGAAAGGAACCCATCCTGCCCAAATTGGAACTAATGTGGCGCCAAAACGAACAGCTTTCTCGCAAGTTCCGGGAGCTCAAAGCCCTCAATTACGAGAATGCCACCAGCTATCTGAGCAGCAATTCACAGCTGGCCGATTTTATGCAGGATTATGTGCTCAATCTGTTGCGGTACAAGCCCAGCAATGTCCTAGAGTTCTCCATTATGTTTTTCCAGAATATGGCAAAGGGATAGGTTGATTCCTAATTAGGTAATGAGTGTTTTCAAAATTTTAAGTGCTCTTCGGCCTGATAATCCTATAAATACATTCGGGAAGGGCCTATTTAGTATATAGTATATTTTAGTTTGTATTTGAGTGTTAATTAAATTGAATACAATAAAAACAATGTACTGAAAATTTAAATGGCACGCCATTCATATTTGGAAATACAATATAGTAACCGTTGCCAATAAACTAAACTCAACAATCAGGCACCCCAGCAACCCATTTCTTTGTTTGCGCCCTTCAAACAATCGTCCAAAATTTTCAATTTTAGTCTGTGCCCAACACTAAACGAAAGTCATTCGTATACTTTACAATCCACGTGATATTTTGATATTTTCACAAGTTAGTCGTAAGTTGAGCAATAATGAATTGCTTGGAGAAGAAATCGCCGGATGCAAATCCAGAGTGTAAGGGCAGGACGATTGAGTTGAATCCGGGATCTGCTTGCCCGGCTCCACTAATCTGTCCCCTGCCGACGGAACCTCCCTCCCACCGACTGAAAAAGCCTCCACAGCCCGCTCTGGTAGCCTTGACACCTCACCCCGATGAGGCCGCCCAACAGCACCTGGTCCAAAATATTATGGGTTCTGCCCAAGAGCATCAGAAGCTACAGGCGGATCTCCAAGCGGGAGTTGACCAACAGCAGATGCAATTGGCCGACATGCGAGCTGAACAGTACAAGCAATCGAACAAGCCGCTAAGAATGGAGGAAGTGCAGTTTGCGGTGAGCTGAGTTAAATGATACTTTTTCGTATATAAACTTTGCTTAACCATAAGATCATAGTTGATTAAAACATATGCTTTCTTTCCGCACAGCGTTCCATGGACCCCGAAGCAGATGACTTGCGGAATCCACCGTGCTACTTGCCCCAACAGGGCGATGAGCTGCCTCACAAGGACCAGCTGATGCCCATGGGTCCGATTGGTCCTTGGGCATCGGGCAAGGTGGATTGGAGCCCCATGGCCGGCATAACGGGAACGAGACCCGTTGTGGACCGCTACTCGATCACCCGATACAGCCCAAATGAATGGCGGACCAGGAACCACGAGACTGTGCAGGTCGTCAACGCAAGCTTGGGCAGGGCGGATAAGTAAGAATACAGAATATCAGGAACTCCAGTTCTGACTGAAGCGCTAAACTCTGAAATCCAATCCACAGAAACCGCTTCAGTTCGACCACCGAATTCCTAAGGCTCTCTGCCCTGGTGGACAAGTCGCAAAAGGAAACCACCGACAAACTAAGAATCCGTTCGCAATTGATTGGCAAATGGAAGAATACTTTGGAGAATGCCATCAAGGCGATGGCCGATGAGATATCCACAATGGAAGTGGAGCGTATTAAGCTGCGGAAATCCATGGTGGTTTTGGGCGTACCGGAATCCATAGCCAAGGAGTGCATTGAGAAGAGGGCCACACGACCAGATACCGAGTTGGTTCGCGACCAGGTGGAAGAGGAGCTTGTCAACGAGCTGGCCCTTATAGCTGAAATCCGAAGGTTATTGATGAAAACATTGGATGACTTCAATTCGCAGCAGGTTGAGAATCGTACGGCTAGGCAGCGACTGGAATACGACTGGAGTGACAAGAAAGAGTCTTACGAGATTGATACCCTAAATACCGGGTTAAATAACTGCTCCAGGACGATCATGTTTCGACCGGGAGCCGTTCGCCAGCCACCGGAACAAGCTTCTGAAAAGTACTGGGAACACTTCAGCATGGAGACCCTGGACGAATGCGAAAAGTGTCGCCTCAAGTCGGTGGCCCTGCGAAACACTTTGAACTCGACACTTATGAACGCGGCCAGAGATATTCGCACACAGGCCGATGTCGTTGAAAAGGCCCTGACCTCCAGGATCAACTGCACCCAAGAGGCGGTGCAACGGTTCGAGAATGATCTCAAGAATATCCTGCAGGGCACGGCCGATGTGGAGAACCGCATTGAGCAGATGAAGCGTCGCATTAACTCCTTCGATGCCTCCATGAAGGTTGCCCAAACGCGCATGGACAACCGCAGTTATCGGCCAAATGTGGAGAACTGCCGCGATTTGGCCCAGCAGGAGCTCATCGATGGGGTGCACACCATCCAAAGCAGTGTTTCAGCCCTACTTCATGAACTGGAGGAGGCGGAGCGGGTCAAGACGGATCTGGTCAATTCGCGTGCCCGTCTCGAACGGGAGATTATGCTGAAGAGGCGCAGTCTCTTCATCGATCGGGAGCGTTGTATGCTCATGCGATCGTATTATCCTTCGGCTAATACCCTGAGTGGTGCTGCCGTCTCTTAGAGGGGACTGACCACATGTTATTATGTCAAAATTTTTGAGTTTAAACACACAATTTGAAAAGAGATCTAAATTACCCAGTGCTGCTTTTAACGGGAAAGCTTTTACGATTATTGTTTGACTCACATTCAAAATTTGCAAGTGAATAAATTTTTTAATAAATGAAAAGCTGTTCGGTATACGCAAATTATTTATATAGATGGCTATATTTCAATTGGCCCAAAATCAGTTTTAGATATTGACTGATATGGTTAATTGTCCGATTTATCAGAATGTGAATAATAACGCGATAAGCAAACCTAAACGATAATTTCATTTTTAAAAACATTATTTGCAGTATTTATTACTGCCGCTAATGTATTTGGATTCCCTTAGGTGTTTAAGGTTTTTCAAGCACGACCACTTAAGCATCTAATTGCCTGATTTTGGTATTAGCCTTAAGTTCTTTTTAATAAATGCAATAAAATGCCATTAGAGGGCAATCAGACACGTTTGGAAAACCATATAACTGAAAGAAATATGTTGCCAACTTCCCGGCGCCCAACACACACACACACACGCGCATCCAACCAACACACTCACATACGTGTTGGCCCAAGTACTTACCGAAACACGTTCAACAGCTAGAACAACACGTACTCAATTTAGAGATACACGAACGGCATGGAAAAGGGGGCGTGGCAGCGGACTGATATTGATACGGAGGTGCTTGAACATTCGTTAATGTTTGCCTTCCTTGGAGCGGCAAATATAGGGACAGTTTGGCCAAATACCCTCGCTCGAGGTGTTCGGAAACAATTTTGCAGGGAAGCCAATAAATTACGGAGCAAACAGAGGACGGCGTGCTGGAATTTCCAATTGAAAATGGAAAACGTTTTGGCTCATTCAGGATATTTTCTCTTTTGCAAATTTGGTTGCCATAATTGTCTACTATTTCCAAGGGTCACAGCGATACTATTCTTTTAAATGCACATGAATAAAATAGATACCCTGAATGCGACGCGTCTCCTGTCTGTCTTGAGTTGCATGTGTTCCTGGTCTAGTCTCTGGAGTTTTCCTTCCTTCCGCATACGTGCAAAACCTTCGCCGTCCAAGATTTATTGCCTGGAAACGTGTTGTTTTTCATATTGGCCAATGCTACCATGGGTTGATGCCAAAGCTTGCCAAAAAGGGTTGATGCTTTAGGGAAAAACACTTCCAGATGGAATTGTCAAGGTCAAGGGCAGTAGATGATTGATTTGAATATGCGATTACATATATGGCTTTATTGGCTTTATTTTAATTATTAGGCAAACTTGTTGGTTTAGTAAACGAAAACCAGACAAAAGTGTTTCATTCTTATATTTTTAGTTGCATCATCAACATCGCAAAATATAGTTTGAATTTTTCATAGCCACATGTGATACTATTGAATTTTCATACAAATCATTCTAAATTATTTATTTATCAAAATGGTTTTTGTTGAAAAATATTTCAATGGAATTAAAAAATTACTTATGAATGACAGACGACATAGCCTTTCATTTATTTTTGCACATGTGCGTATATATTTGATATCTTCACACTAGCCTCTTTATCAACGTGTTGTTCTCTGGAATTACCTAAACAAATTTGAACTGCTGTGTTCTACCACAAGTAATTTGAACTTCAGGCTTGCAACTAACAGAAATTTCCAAGACAAGTCCATTACCACAAAGCAAGTCTCAGGGGCATCAAACAGCCATTACTCAAATTTTCCCTTCTCCTTCAGTAGCTGGTTGTCTTAAAAAGGAAAACTCGTTTTTCTTATGTTTGCCGTATGCTGTTAATATTTCGTAATGCCGGTAAAAATCACAGCGTGTGGTTATCGCAGTCAACTAAAAATAAGAGGAAAGTGGAAGTAAAAGAACATTGCATACATTTTGGCGCTGGAGCGCGCTCGCAAAAATGGTCGACTGTTTTTGTCCTGGCACCATGTGGCTAAGAAAAAATCTGTTGCATACTGTTTGCGGTGAAACGCAAAAAATTTTATATTTCTGGTACCCCGCTGGGAAACTGCGAGAAAGAAATCTGAAAACGTCAAAAAATAAAAAAAAAGTAGTCAACATTAGTCTTTAAAAAATTGTTTGATGTCCCGACGAATTTTTCTGTGCGTTTGTGTCTGTGTTTTTCTTTTATTTTTGTATATGCCCCACAGCTGTATTCTAAAGGGACGTTTAAAGCTGAATGCCAGATACTTCAGGTGAAAAGTTTTTCGTGAATCTATTCCCAGTTGGAGATGTAAAGTTGAATGCCACACCTTCGACCCTGGGAGGCCATAATTTAACTTCAACGCAGCAAGACATGCAATTTAATTTTAACAAAACCTGACATTATCACACCAGCCAACAACGAGGCCCGTCTACATAGCTCCACAAACACGAACGCAGATACACAAGGAGTTGGGACAGAAGGAGTCCAGCGGTGTTGGCAACACAAAGTTAGTAACATAATAAGTAGCAATTTTCGGTTTCCGCTTTCCGGGCCAAGCGGCAGCAGCGTCAGTGGCTGCAACCTACCATAAAAATACATAAAATGGCTCTGGCTAAAAGAAAGCCCAGAGAGCGGAGCGAGGAAAAACCCATCCGCACACACTCGTCGTACCGCCAGCATCCTTTCCAGATTCAGAGCAAGGAATGCCAGCGAATGCCAGCCGAAATCGGAATCGGTGTAGGGATTGTGCGGCAGGATGGCAGGATGAACGAAGGGCAGGCGAGTCCCGTTGCCAAGAAAGTATACTAACGGCATGCGGAGTAAATTGGTATTTTATAGTTGCAGCCTGCAACTGCTGCCCGAGTTGCCCTAGCTGCTCACAGGTGCCAGCAGCTGCTCCTCGCTGAAACTGAGACGTAGACGGTAACTTTGAAAAGGAGTTCCGGCATTCTGTTTCTCCACGATGGTTATCTGTTTTCAGTACTCGTGTTGAACCCTAAAAAATTATTCTATAGGTATGCTTAATAACCCAAATTAAGTGATCGTAGAATTAAATTCATATTGCGTTTTTAAAGCCATTTTTAAATGGTTTCACTCCTTGAAAGATCGTCCGAGAATCCATTTTCCAGAACACAAGCCGCGGATAATCCCAGGAAATGAAATGCCGCTGACTTCGCAAAGGCAGCTAAATTAGTTGCCGGCCACCTTCCGCATTCATGCCAAAGTCACTCAAAGCGACGACATCGGCGACAACGACAAGGACGACGATGATGATAGGATGAAGGACGAAAGGGTGGCCCAGCAGGGGCGGCGGCAGTGGGCGTGCCAGGACAACAAAGGTTGCCGGGGCTCGTTAGCATTTTACAACACTGGCATCGGTTGCAGCACGTAGCTTCTAAGATGATTTGTGACCAGCTGCAACTTTTTGTTGCCGCCTCCGGCAGCCATTTTTGATATTATTTCAGAGCTGCCTCGGCACTTCCGTTTCCGCCCTGCCTGCGTTGCATGTAAATGGGTTGAATGAGACTCCCTTTTTTTGCGATCGCTTATCGGGGCTAAAGGGAGTGCAGCGTGCAAGAGCTTCAGAATGCAATGGTGCGTGTGCTAGGGAGCGAATTGAAGTTATCTGGTGCTGTTGACTTGTTGACTTTGCGGGTTAACTACTGCAATGTTTATGACTTCATTATGCTAATAAAAGATATTATTTTTACCGCTTGTCAGAATGTGAGTGGAGGTTCAACTTTCGTTTTATAGCCACACGACACGGTGGAAAGTTTGCGGTACATTGCTGTCATGCTTTTTAATTAGTGTTAAAATGTAATTACAAACATACAAATGCAAATATATCATCTGTTAATTAGTTTTTAAAGGATACGTATTTTAGTAGATAAATTTATTGAATATTAAAAAGCGTGGGTTTAATCGGCTTGCTTAATTTTTACCTTTAACTTTATATATGAATTACAAATTTGTTCTGAATTCTTATATGGAATGAATTTGCTGATTAGTATACTAGCTCCGATAAATATTATATGTATGTGTACATAAAAATAAATTCAAAAGCAAGTGAGTAAATAATAGCGCATTCCAGGTGCTTGCTGCAAGAGTTAGACAGCGATTCGCTGGCTCCGAGCCGCAGACATTTGATGTATTTCACAGCATTTCACCTGCATCTCCCCACCTGATGCAAACAAGCCGATTAGCTTATGTTTAGCTAGCCAGTTGGCCGATTGAAGGTGGCCAGACCGAGAGCCGCCCATGCCGACGTCATTCCCAAAATTCAGTTGGGTGGGCCAGCGGACCGGAAATCAGTGGATCGTGTCAAAAGCATCAACCGAGGTGGAGCGGCTGGAGCCACAAGCTTCAGACCCGCCCCAAAACCACGAAACCCGAAATGCCGAAACCAAACCCAAATGCACTCCTCTGTGTCCGGCTTGCAGGCCCGGAACGCTGGTCACCGAGCGCTAATGCGGCGTGAATATGCAGGGACCGATGGTCGATGGACGTGGCGTTGTCAGCTGGGGCCAGCACGTTATCATCGTCAATGCACGATTTTTTGGTCACTGTCAGGCCCAAATGTTTGCAAAGCATTTCCCAGCGCATCCCCAGCTAATGTGCGGTTTGGCGGTCGCCAGGAGATTAGCCCCAGCCCGCCAAGGTCCCAACCCACGCCATTCTCTTCTCCATTTCCCAGCGCTCACCTTTTCTCCGTGTTGACGTTACCTGAAAAATCAAAATTCCAAATTCCAGCACGAGCCAGATTGTCGGGCATTTTATTACGAGGAATGTGTTGACGCTCCACCTTTAGAAATGATTGAATGACACGCCTGAGAAGAAAAGGACCAAGTGGAAAAGTGTAAGACAGTCCCAGATTCTGACACGTTCTACGCACTTAATATATGCAATGAAATGAGGTGGTTTTTTAATTCAACAGAATGCTGAAACTCTCTGAAATTTTTGCTGAATGTTCTTTAGAGACACATGAACAAATGGGAAAAGGGGAATGCCATTAAAGCACATTTTTGACAAAAAAAAAATGTTTAATTAAAACTTTGTTTTTAACTCTTTCTTTGTAATAGAATATGATTTAATTACAATTTATGAGGAATACAAGCTCAAAGCGGAACTTGTTTTTTTAAAAAACGATTTCGAAGGCCTAATGTATATTTTCCCAAGGCTTTTTAAGTTATGATTATATAACATATGTTATAACGTTAACATATATATATAACGTATGTTTGAATAAGATTTCGTATTTTTTCTCTGTCAGAATTATTAACATTATATTAATATCTTGAAATCCGCAAAATGATCATATGTCACAGTACCACTTGTCAACGACCGTAGCCATCTCGAATCCCCACACCGTTTCCGCTAAACTTCTCATTTACAATCTCTGCTGGTAAAGTGTGTAAAAAAGAGGAGCACCAAAAGTTAAAACTCAAACTCAGATGTCGTAGCCCGACTTTTGAGCCGGCAGAAAAAACTTGTTCTTCAGTCGCGCCCCATAACCATCCACATCCTGCGAAGTCCTTGTTTGCGAATCCGTATGTGTGGGTGTTCGCTAGCCGGCATTTTTGGGTGTGAGCCAGCATTGAGCTGTTTGTCTTTTAATTGTTTGCACTTAAGTCTTTGGTTTGTTTGTTCGTCTGCGTTTGTCTGCCTGGCAGGTTATGACTTTTGTGAGAAAAGTCGTTAGGAGAGCGCTCAAGCAAATTACGGCCACAAAGTATGGCACGTTTTTTCGGTGAAATTAATGCGCGTTTAAGGTGGGGCTTCCTCAAGAAGATGCATTTAAATGCTGGGGAACACGGTATTTGCATGCGCTGGGTAGAAGTAACCGACTGCGAAGAAATCAAAGAAACTGTTGCATTTCGAATAATTCATGTTTTAAGAGAACTTTAAAGTTATAACTTGTCATCAGAATTTCCAATTCCAGCTTCAATCAATCTATAGCTATTAAAAATCCCTTGAAATATTCCTGCTTCAAAGTTTAGCTTAATATTGAGAAAGCTTGGTAAGCGTGTTATTAACACAAACAAAGCAACCAAATGCAGTGCCAATTGACTTATCTGTGAGGTCACTCTATCAGCGTTTGTTACCCCCGATTTCAAGTATTTTCAAAAGCACCAACTAAAGCTATAACTACATGTTTGCCCGGACAAACAACATGGGGAGCCAGGACGGATGCAATCCGAATCCTTAACCTTAACACTTGGCTAAATTGATACACACATCAAAGTTGCGTTGCAATAGCCTCAAATCTTTCCGTAAATCAAGCAAAATGCAAATTTCACTAAAAGCTGAGGACGAATCCGAACCGAAGGAAAGCGGAGACCACAAAACCAGCACACAAAAAATGCAAAAGCGAATGGCGATAGGAAAATTGTTGTCCAACTGAAGTTTGGTACCTGAAAGTTTTGTGGGGGAATGGCCCAAAATGGCTGCCAGGTAAACGGACAACGTTGAGGTAGGCAAGAGCTGACCCCCGAAAGCCTTATTTATCACACGTATAGTCCCGGTCTCGATTCTCACCCTTCCATTACCAGATTTGGTTTCTGAAATCGCATACGAATGTTGGCCAATTGGATTTGGTTAGCCAAAGAGTTGGCCAAAGCCTGTGTGTGTGTGTTTGAATGGACCTTATCCAGGTTCGGGCTCGCCTGATATACATCTCTCTTCCAGTGCACTGTAAAATATGTTTGAGAAACTTAATATCACACTTTATATTAATTACAGAAAGAAACTAGTATAAGTTCTAGGAATGTATATTTTTCCCATGCTGCATCTCGATTATCTGGAAATTTGCATTTCAAAGTAACCGGTACAGAACGCTGATTGCAAGTTCGAAGAAATCAGTAAATTGCAATGGAATTTTGTGTTGTCTTCCCAAGTCCGACTGATAAGACTTATAAAAAAAATTGTATAAATGAGGCGAAAGTTGTTGCAACAACATCAGTCTCTGCAAGACACTCTCGTTAAGCTAAAGATGTCACCTTACCTTGGACTTGTGGTTATACTTTTTTGCACCTTTCTCGTAGGAATCGAAAGTGCCTCTCCTAATCGAAATCGCCAAAACCCAGCTCAACAACAGAAAGTAAGCATAACTTTCAAAATTAAATATTTAATTTATCTTTATTATCTGTACCAGAAATATGGAGTTCGAACTTATGGTGCCTCAGGAAGTTCCCAAAGTTTTGGGCCGCCTACTGTTCCGCAATTTCCACAGATGAGTTTTGAAAATACCTTTTCTTCAAGTCAATTCGGACCATTTTCCACTGGGGAATTCTTTCCCTTAGGACCACCACCATCATCATCAGGTGGAGGATGTTCACTCGGATGTGGATCGTTTAATGTGCTAGCTGGCACAAGCAAGGACAGGTTTTCAAACAATTAAATAATGCATAAACATATTTCAATAAATGAATAGGAATATTTTTGAAAATATAAGATTTATTTTCTTCAGTGCTTGCTGGATTCCTACAGTTCTTGTTGCCCCAACAATGTCCACGCCTGCCACAAAATGGTAACGAAGAATTTTCCCATCGCCTTCCGATCAAGTTTCCTTTTGAGCGTGGAATTCGGCATTTGATTTGCGGAAAAGAGGGCATCATGTTGATTAAAACCGAGGGGCAATAGGAATACAGCATTTTACCTTACAACACTACTCTGTCGCATAATGCACATACCTGGAAAATTAAAATGAAGTTTACTTATGCCCAGCCAAAGTTAAAGTCGGATGGAACAACTTCGTGCCGTTTGGTCTTATTTAATTAAACCCGGTAGCGGGCATGTTTTATTTCAATTAGTAGCCGGGGCAAGTGGATGTTGCAATGCACAAAAACCCGTGCAAAATAATTAACTGCATGCAACAATTTCCCTGGCACTCCTAAATGCCGAGCTGGTTGCCACGATATTGAACCGAGTTCGCTGGGCTGGTTTACTTGCATGTACGAAAATGGAAATCTGCATTTAATTTATTGATGCAACAGCCACGGCAAGTGAATGGGAACTCCGGCTGAGGATTTCGATGTACCCGCCAGTCGCCTAAATGTATGCAGCGTAAAATTGTTAAATGCGCGCTTAATCTGCATATAGGCGTGGATGCCGCCGTGCGCCACGCCCTGCCACCGCCCACTGCACAACCCGCACCCGTCGTTGGCACCGAAATTGTTTCATTTCCCCATTAAAATGTACGGACGAAAATGTTAAACACTTTATTGTCTCAGTCCCGAACGCCGGTGGGCGTGGCAGGTATACCTCCGATTGTTGCGGCTGTTTGCCACGTTAGCATATCTGTTTTTCATGTTCGCAGCACTAATCGGCCAACGTCCGTCTGCTCGAATCCCGGGAATCCCCCGATCCACCGAATTTGGTTCCTGGGGAGCGGCTGTCCGCCGGGATGGCATGCGATGGAATGGCTGGCCATGGGTTCATTTCAGACAGTTGCCACCTACTGCACTCACACGGACAGAGCTTTACGATTTATCGGAGTCGAGGCACAGGGAATTCCTTAAGCCATTGAATGTCGCTTTTAAAGTGGATATTGCGAAATGATTGGGCTTCAAACAAGAAACTTTTCCATTACAGTTTCAAGGCCAATGGGGTCAACAAATCCAATGATCATGTTCCATTTGAGGACTTTAGTGAATGGTTAGGATAATTATTTTAAATACAGAAAATGTTATGTAGCCATTAACAATTATTTTGTTTAGAAATTATTAATTTGAAATTATGTAGTCATTTTATTTACGAAAGTAAATGGATTTTAAATGTTTTTAAATATTTCAATTTATCATTTCAAATCAATTATTGCGGTCTCCTTCAGCTTCATATATCTTCGGTTCGGTGCACTTCTTGAACATTTCGGGTTTCCGATTAATGTTTGGGCCTAGGTTTCCTGGTATCAAGTGTGTTACTAGCCAGCAGATTTGGCATACAATCCACGTTGGCCGGACCTTCACTGCCTCCAGCATTATCACCCGGAGGGGGGAAATTTGGCGGCAAAGGGCCGTCGGCATTCATTCGAGTACCAATCTAGTAATGATTATAAAATGTTGATTAAAATATTTTCCCAATCATTAAGAAGACTTGGTACTGACATTTTGTCGGTGAGGCCCAGCCTGATGGCGCCTGTTGTACTGGGCATTGGTCAGTCCCAGGAGAACGCAGCTGAGGAGCAGAATTGCAAGTGCGAATTTAGGAGACATCTTTAGCTTGGCTTGAGCGGCTGGAAGACACTGTGACTTTGGCTGGGAATCTGTGCGTATTTATACCGATTTGTCAAGGAAACCGTCAGCTTATCTGCTGCACATGAGGAACTGCATATTGCAATTCTTATTAAGTGTGATGAGATACTTTAAGTGGAAATAATGCTTCCATGAAAAAGATATTGAACGGGTCAAACTCGGGCGACATTAACGTAGCTTCCACGGAAAATGTATTGAAAGTGGAAGAGAAACGATATCATAGTTTCTGTGTGTTTTATCAGATAGTTTTCACGTTCGGTATAAATCATGTAATGTAATATATTATATGACTTTATCGTAAAGTAAGTATTCGTTTCCGACCCTATTAAGAAAGTACTTGAATATATTTATTATTGGTCTGGTCAACCTAGCTTGTCCTTCGAGGTCTCCGAAACTATAAATGCTAACCTAGTTTTTCAGAGATCAGGAGTCTTGATTCATTACATCCTGAGTTTGAACGCTCACAAACTGGCTAAATGTGTCACGTCTACACTTTTGAGAAAGGTTTTGGTTTTCTGTTGGCCTGAATATTTTTTTTTCAATTTCTAATATGGGTTGATATCCGTTCGAATGAACGTCAAGATCTCGGAAACTGTAAAAGCTAGAAAGTGGAACTTTGCAAAGCCCTCTTTAACGACCAAAAACCGCCCAAATCTGCCACGTGTACACTTTTGAAATTGTTTTTAAATTTTTTAAAATCTGTTTTGTCTCGCAAAATCCTTACATCCAGATAACTCGCAAACCTGGCACGCCCACACTTTTTATTTCTTATCCATATTATTATCTTTTGGGCGAATTTCTATCGATTTACCAAAAAAAATATTGCAATTTCTTCTCCGCCCTCCCACTAGCTGAGAAAGGGGTATCTGATAGTCGAGAAACTCTGCTATGGCATTCTCGATGGTTTTTCTTGATTTTAGACTTTTTGTTTCTTTTTTTTTATTGACGTGCCGAAAAGGTGTGGGCATTCATACTCAATTCCAACAGTTTCTATCATTTTATTATTTCTAATGCCAGTTTATGCCAAAAATATTTTGACTACGCCCACTGTAACGACCATAAGTCCCAAAATAAACACAGTTTAGAAATTTTCAGTTAAATAACTGAATAACCATTATGCTGCTTATTTCTATCTTCATTTTCAAATATCTTCATAGCACTCCCATTATCTCTCAGTCGAAGAAATAAATATGACTGTGGTTCTGATGTTTATTTTTCAATATAAATAAATTTGCTTGCAAGTTTTATATAAAAATCCATTTATCATTTTAAATCAACTGGTGATCTGCGGTGTATATCGCTTTGTTTGCGCAGTTAAACGTTTCGGGTTTCCGGTTAATGCTTTGGCCTAGGTTTCCTCGTATCAAGGGTGTTACTAGCCAGCAGATTGGGCATACAATCCACGTTGGCCGGGACATCACTGCCTCCAGCATTATCACCCGGAGGGAGGAAATTTGGCGGCAAAGGGCCGTCGGCATTCATTCGAGTCCCAATCTAGTAATAAATATAAAAAGTTGATTAAAATATTTTCCCAATCAATAATAATACTTGGTACTGACATTTTGTCGGTGAGGCCCAGCCTGATGGCGCCTGTTGTACTGGGCATTGGTCAGTCCCAGGAGAACGCAGCTGAGGAGCAGAATTGCAAGTGCGAATTTAGGAGACATCTTTAGATTGGCTTGAGCGGATGGAAGACACTGTGAATCTGTGGCTGGGAATCTGTGCGTATTTATACTGATTTGCCGTCAGCTTATCTGCTGCTGCTGCCCATGAGAAAATCGGATTTAATGCATGTTGCAGTTCTTATGAAAAGTGATAAGAGTTCATATACATTTGCAATCTCTTCGGTGGAAGAAGTGTTTCCATGAATAATATTATTGGGTTAAAAGAGATTATAATTTTCTTAGTGTGTCAATGTTCTTTATTTATATGGGTCTTTAATAATCAAAAACAAACAATTTATATTTATTTATCCTTTTTGATGCAAAGCTTTTTTCATAAAACTTAATAATATTTAGATGTTGTAAAATACCTGTACTACGCAAGTAGATTTTCTTTTGGAAATTTATTGTTTCTAAAAATGAGAAACTCATTTTTCATTTCACTACAAGTATTTTCTATTTCAATTTATTAATGCTTTCCCAAAATCGAAATGTATAATGCTTCTGTAGCACTTTCATTGATATATACATTCGTACAATGAAAATTTGCGATACCTTAATGTTTTTCGTGACGTCACATATTTGCCAAATTTTAGTTTTTTTGCTTTTAAACTTTTTGCCTACCATTTTGGCAGGCAGCCAAAGAACCTCCATATAGTGGCTACCGTATAGAGCCATATGCATTTGTAGACCCAGTTCATCCCTGTAGTAAAGTCGAGTTCAGTCGCAACCTTTTTGATTAGATTACGCAACGTAAAACTGGTTTGCAAATTGAATAAATGACTTTTGCGTTGCCAATATAAAACGTGTTTGAAATTTTTGATTAGGCAAACACAAACACAGGGAACGCGATTTTCGACCTTTCAAACGTACCAACAAAAAAAAAGTAAAATGAAATAGAATAGAATATAACAAACAGCGGCAGCGACAAAATAAACTGAAAAGGCCCAGGACACGGAGGACGAAAATGTCCTGTACCCTGGCCAAACTCCATTTTTCCCCGTCACTTTAGAGAAGGGACTCTGCGAACCGAACGTAATTTGTCAATTTTGTTGGGTGGCAGCGCGGGCACTTTGTGGTTTTGGGACTAGGAAGGGCCCAATTAAAATTCATTAAACGTAAATTAACATTGAAGTCGGGCATTATAAATTACCTAGAGGCCGCAATGAATGTCCTCGGAAACCTGGCTAAAATAGAAAGCCAATTGAATAGGGATTTGTGGAGCTACCACCTGGATTAGTATTTCCTTAGACCCAATTATGTAACTGAGAGGCTACTTTCCAATTTAATTCTTAAGCACAGTTTTTAATTTAAATTATACAATTATTCTTTATCTTGCTATATGCATCTTGCATTTGTCCAACAATAAATAATGAACTGTAAGTATTAAACAAATATTCTTAAAATTTATTCATTGACAAGTCAAAAAAAAAGAATATTAAATTAGTATTTAATTCTATGTTAACTTTATTCTTATATTAACTTAAGCATTAAGCCTTTTACTCTAGAGTTTGCTCAAAAAATCTGCGATGCCAAGTTTTCTTTTCTGAGGAGCGAAATTCGTGGATGCCTAAATCCAATTCAGGCTTAATGAGCTGTGTAATATTTGCATTTTGTTCACACCCAGAGAAGTAATTTCGGTGACTTCGCCAAGAACTGGGCAAAGTTTAGTTTTCTTGGCAAAGTGCCCCGTCCGGCAAATGTGCTGCAATTGCTTCAGCTTTTACGTTAACATTTTCTGTGCCCTTTTTTTTGGCAATCAGGGAAATAGAGACACGTAGAGAACGAATAGGGCGACATAAATACATTACGGATTGTGAATGTGATATAAATCAAAAGCCATAATTCAATATTAAATCACTCAAACGCCGGGCTAAACCAATTGCAAATGGTGAATGCATCTCGGTGGCACAACAAGCAGGACAATTAGTGTGTCACTCACTGCGGCGAAGAAAGAAGGGAAATGAGAAATGGGCTGTGCAGTCTCCCCTTTTAGCCAAATGAAAACCTCAAATGCGAATCCTTGCTGCAAACTCTTCTCGGGCAAAATCAACAAAATATTTCAAAATAACAAATGTGTCCATTGGTCCCGGGTAGCTGTGCCAGTGGGACAGTAGCAGCTCCAATGACAAAGTGCTTGCAAACGCACAATATTTGTCTAGGTCATGCATATCACAATCCGGATCCGGTCGGTCTTCCCAAAAGGTGAGCAGCCCGGTGAGAAGTGGGCGGTGGACGGCCCTTCGAAGCGATTTCAATCCAGTTTGCCAGTTAAATGCAAACATAAACACAAGGGCAAATACACACAAAACACAAGACATATTAATCAGTGCAGGGACATGGAAGGCGTGTGATTCAGAGGGTGGCGGCGGGATGTGGCCAGATATATAAGCGATTCCCTGCATTGGCTTTGGTTGCCCAAACAAATAAATTGCAATTTGTGTAATCTTAGCACCCAGGGCCAAAATCAATGGAGACCCAAGTCCTCCAAGCAGCACACCACATCGTTTCATACAATCACTTACGCATACATATGTTTCCATTGAGCAAAATCCGTGCAAGATCAATACTTTTTTAAGGTGGGAGATAAAAAATTTGAGTGATTTCAGAATTTGTCCTCAATAAAATTATAGTTAAAAGTGTACAATGCGTTTTACAAAATTAATAAATATTTAAAAAATTGACTTAAGCACCATTTACACCATTCAATTTTAATAGGTTGCGACTTTACAAAAACCGTCATCGAAAATAAACCACAATTTGATAATATATTTTTCTTTAGTGTGGTCACACATGTATGTACGTATATTTGGATCAGGTGTGTGGCAAAATATTTACAATTAAGCACAAAGGCAGCAAATGCATTGAGACTTCTATTGTTCCTTGTAATGTGGAGAAATGTCATCTATTGGCGTTCAAGGATGTTGAAGTTTCATTATATTAGGCAGACGTGTATGTGTGTGTTCATATGTACATATGTATGTTGTGCTGATGTGAGAAGGGATTAAATAGGATTGTGGAGAATTTAACTTAAGTCAAAATTGATGTTTGATTTTAATTACAGCGTGCTTTCTGACTTTACGAAATGAAGGCTGTTGAGAAGAAAAAAAAAGTAGTCGAGGTAACTTAATAGTCCATTTAAAATATTTTCTATGCATTTTAAGTCTTTCAATCTCTAATGGCCGGATGTTTTCAGCGACGAACAACAATTTTCAGTTTATTAATATTTATGATAATTAAATAATAGTTTTGTTTGATTCAAAAGACGGTCAGTTGGCGAGATTATAAAACACATGTTTGATTGCAATTAAAACGTACATAAATGTTATTCCCATAAATAAGGATAAAAAATCCTAGTAATAGAATACGGTATACATAGGTTGCTTAAATATCAAATTTAATAGTTCCTGTAGCTAAAAAGGGCAACACGTTTCTAATAATGTGAATTTCTTAAATTATACAAACCCCATAAATGATCTTAAATGATTGGCTTGTGCCTCTAAAAAAGGCAGCACTCCAAGATGGCCCTGAAACTCAAACCCCGAGGGTCTAACCGGAGTGCTTAAGTGCCTAAGCACTCCATGATGGATGCAGGCGAGGTTGTGCTGAAGCTTAACCCGAAAAGCGCATTTTAAGTAATTCCAGAGCCTTGCCTATGGTCTCTTAACCCACTGCTCACCCTTTCACCAGCCATTTCTGCTGCGGCTTAAAAGCTTTAAAGGAATTTATTGCGAACACTTGAAGTATTTTTTGCTGCTCCAGCTCTATGTATACATACATATATGCATAGCTACCTATGTATATATATAATGCGAATTATTCGCTTGGGTGTAAAGTGAAAGGAGCAAGAAAAACAACAGCATCTGCAAGGAGCAACAGTCGCCGCCGTACTCGGAATGAACGGAAAGAATGTCCTTGCCGATGCGTAGGTTATTTACAATGGGTATTTTATGGTGGGAACCCAGAATGGCAATCCTGCTGCAGCCAAGGCTTTCAATATTTTCACACTTTGGTTTTTAGTTGTAATGTTTTCCCCTCTATATATATGTGTGCTGTTTCACAGGACAGAAGCGATGAGGGTTCGTTCTCGAAAACGAAATACAATTGCATATAATGGATGCAGTCTTGCGTCTGAAAAGTAAATGGTTTCGAGCTGGTACAAGTAAAATTATTAGTCCGCATCGGCTTTCTACTATCGGTCGTTGTGTCTAGAAAAAAAATATATTTCCTTCCAGTTTTACAGAATAACTGTGAGCACACGCAGTATTATTTTTAAAGCAGTTGCGTGCATTTTACAATATATTATCAGCAATAGTAAAGCATCTGATAAATAAATGATTAGCCAAATGACTTATTCTGCTGATATAATCATCTATAATTAAAGGAATTCAACCTCAACATTTTCGCTTGTATATTCGATTTTATTGGCGCCACAATATATGTTTTGCTTTGATTTTGCCACCCATTGTATTTTTTCCAATCACTTTTATGTCGGTCTACAAATTAATTATTTACTTTTTTACGCGAGTTCAGTTTTTCAAAGTATTTGACACTTCATAGAGTGGCGAAGAAAAAAGATTGAAAATCAGAACATAACTTTTTACGATCGTAAATAAGTTATTAGAAATTCGGATTGAACGAGGAAATTTAATTTATTAAAGTAATAGTTAATTAATTTTAGTATTTTTAGAGCGTTATTAATATGAATTAATTAATTAGCTACACATGTTATTATTCACCTTGACAACAAAAAGCAAAGTTATATTTGTCAGAATTCCCTTGAACGTAACTTAAATGAACTGAATACATAATTTGCGTTTTAAATTCGCCCCACAAAGCTTTTTTTACCTCTCTTGTTTGGCCTAATTAATGTCGTCTGTGAGCTCATCAGTCCGTAGGATAAACATTTTTACATAACCAAACTGCATTCAAATTGATTTATGTTAATTACTGTTTAACAGAACGCGGCTGACTGATTGCTAAATTGATTTTAAATGAAATGCAAATACGAAAAAAAACCACTCAGAGGCAAAAAAAAGAATGAAATCTCCCAATAAGTCCCACTGATGATAATGACAATCTATTTTATCGCACTGATTGCTGTCAAACATCAATGATATGAAACAAGAGGTTTGGTTGGTTAATCGGTGGGAGAATGGATAAGCCGTAAAAAGTGAGAAAACTAACCACATTATTTGTTAAAATTTTTTTGTTTTTTTTGTTTTTTTTTTTATTTAAACGGAAAAGGTGAAAAATGGGATCTTGCGCTAATTGCAGGTGGAAACTATATGTATTTGTTTTGTTGTAAAAATTTATTAATTAAAATTAAGCGTCATATTTTAAAAACTTTTTATTACGTAAAAACGAAATAAATTTAAGTTCTTGAGCCAGGTTTTCTAGTGTCGAAACTTTTCGTGAAATTTTAAGCTCACAATGCGTTTCAAAACAGTCTGGATATACGATATTCACTTCTGGTGAGGAGTATGTTGAACTATCAGCAGTACGATCCTCATTCTAGTAATGGTATAAAAATTCGATTAAAATATATATTTATGTAGATTCATAAGGACGCACCTTTTGACAAGTTGTACTGTACTGTCTTTCGGTAGGCATTTGAGATTTTTAGAAGAGCGCAGCCGATGAGCAGAATAGTTAATGCGATTTTAGGGAACATTTTCAGTTCGACTTGAGAGGTATGGCAACAGTATAATTTAATTTATGTCCGTATTTATACTGCCCTCTTTATGCACATATGCAGGCTTATCAGTTTCACTTCGAAAAGAGAGACGGAATTGAAGTCACAGTCGTGGGAATAGAGGCATCCCTATGAGGATAAAAATTGATAATAGACGGAGGAGCTGATATGAAACAATCTGTGACTTTTATGGACTCAGTTAATGACAGTCCCTGCGGCGACAAAAAGTTGCCAGAAAGAAACATTCTGTAAGTTTATTTATGGAATCCTGCCGCCAAGGAATTGAGAATGTTATGCTGGTGATGTTAAAAGTTTTCGCTCTTATTTGCATACATTTAAATGCTGTTATAGTGGTGTGTCGAAATAAGCAAAAAGGTAAATCGAAAATCAAAAGTCTATAAGTGCATTACGTAAAATGATTGTGAAAAGCTTCAGCCTCAAAGTACATTTCTTCGGCAGAAACAACATTTGATTTATCACTCCTCCATTCATTATGGCAAGTTATTAAAAACGTATTGATGTTTGCCGTTGTGTTTTCGAGCAGCTCCTTGTTTGTCAGCGCAATTTCGATTGGGGAGAGCAATTAAGGACTCCTTTGTCTGCGATTAGGTAATGACATGAGCTGGCCCCTGCCGCACAATCGGCTATCGGCTTGTTGTCGGGGTCTCAGCTGTCAAAAGCAGCAGGTGGGGAGATGGCAGGAGTTCGGGTGATAATGTCCTGCAGAACGGGAAGGGGGAGTCATGGTTGGGGTATGTCATGGCGCCCGGCATATCAATGGCGTGGGGGGCTGGAAAACCGACTTGCAACCTACTTGGCTCAGAAACGCACTCGAGTGTGTGTGTGTCTTGGCCAAATGCCAACGCACAAAACTTGCCATAAATCTACAGGCAGCGTATAATTAATAAGGATTAATTGTACACCAGAACTTGTGCAGCGACAATGCCAGACAGAGCCAAGACAAAGGGAGCAATGGCTGTGGATTGGGCCATGGAGATGGAGATTGCATGGCCGTAGTCAAAATTTAATTAATTAATAGCACAATTTTAGGTGGACTGCATGCGTGTGTGTTTCTCAGAAAATGGCCAGCAAATCGATAAGCAAAGCTTGAATTCGGAAAATTACCTCCGGTATGCGTTGTGGCAGAAATATTCTCGTAAAATATTTGCCTTAATTAACAGATTCGGATCATGGGTCTTTATTAGAAAGCCAATTACCAAAACATTCACAATGCATCCAACCAAACTTAATCAAATGTATGTTCATTTATTTTATTTCTTTAGTCAAATTTCAAACGGTATTATTGCTAACAAATTTATCTAGCCTGCTTCAGAGTCTTGTGAGTATAAGTAAATACATTTATTATTTTATACAAATATTAACCATAAATTTTATCTAAATGGATTAACGCCATTTTAATCCCGGCCCAATGAATCAATAACACAAATATTCACTCATTGTTGCCAAAAATAGTCGCATTTGCATTAAGCGATTTCATGAGGCCGAAACTAGTAATTAAGCCCGCATTTGGCAGCAACAGAAGATTGTCCACTTAATACGAAAGGAAGCTACAACTTTTTTATTAGCTCTGTAATTCCTTCGTCTTTTCGCCTCGGCATTTCAATTCCCCAAACTTTTTATCAGACCTTTTACAGTTTTCCTACTTAACTTTACGTTCACTTGGCCCTCGTTTTTTCCACCGCTTGGCAGGTGAGTGCAAAAAAAGACGACGGAAGGGAAATGAAAGACGGCAATTAATGTTAAGCTCTTGGCACGGCCCAAAGGATAGTTGAGCATTTGGCGGGGCAAAAAAAAAGAGAAAAAATATCAAAAAATAAAATAAGAATACAAGTGCAGCGAGGGAGGGAGGGGGTTGGTTTTAATTAGAAAAAGTGTTTTATACTCCAATAACATTATGGTAAGCTTTAGGGGATTGAACCCGGAAGACTTGGCGTCCTCGTAATTTGTGGCAGAATATCAGCTATATCAGACAAATCGGCACCTATTAATTCGATTATAAAAAATAAAAGTTCTGAGCAACAAAAAACAGCAAGCGAAATTGAATAATAATTATACCGCTTATTGCTGTTTAATAATATGTTGATTTATTTATATCTGCGTATGAATATTCGCTTCGATTTATAGCTGATTTATTTCTGAACATGTTTTTATTTAACCTTCCACGCATTTAGGCTTATCAATCTAAACCGTTGCATATTATTTATGTGTATTGATTTATTCTTTCAAGCATACAGTCGGTTGACAATTTAAGAATATTTTCAGCACTAATACTTTTTTGGTTTTTTTTTGTTTGTTCTCGTTAGAAAGCTGGAGCCAATGGCCATTTGGTATTTATCTCTGTTTACCATACTTTATGCTTGACTGATTTCCACATTAAGTGAGAATACATCCTACGAAGAAATATTTTTATTATAACGACTGACAAACAACAATAAAACTAGAGATACGAACGGAATTTGAGTGTTTTTATTTTTCACGCATTTTGCTATTGCCATACTTTTAGTGGGTAAACAAGATTTTTGATGCGGCATAATTTCGCCACCACCTTCTTCTCATCGCGCGGGAAATTTGTTTTTGACGCATTGCTGATAACGATGACGATGATGATGTCATAATTTTATTCCGCTCGTTCACATCCCGGCCAAAAGTCAAAACAAAAAGCGTTTAAATTTCAGCGATCTATCCGCATTTGCTGTAATTTGCATAATATTTTAATTTTGCATACTTATTGGCGCATAATTAGGTGGTTGTGACCGTGGCCATGGGCCTTGTTGTTTGACTTTCAGCTCAATATTAATCAAAATAAAGGAATATTTTCAATTTAATGTTCATAGATGCGACGAGATGTCTAGTTAAGCCCTAATCACCACTAGGTTTTCAAATCCAAAAAAAAAAATTTAAATCAGTGGGCAGTGGGCAGTGACAATTGTTTACGTAAAAAATACTACACTATTTTTCACAAAATTCAAGAAACTGTCTGGATACTATCACCCAATTCCCTTGGCAGAATTCCCCACCTGTCCTTATTTATTTGCTCTTTATTTACCCCTTGACCACATCGGCAAAAAAATAACCACAAATGTACATTCGCGTACTTTAATGGACTTCGTGTAGCACTCCACATGGCCCCACATCCCCTGGCAACTTGCAAATCGAACGAACGTTTTGGGTGCCACATGATGTTTGTCTAAGATCCACAGTGGTGTCCTTATCGTCAGGGGCGTAGTGAAAAATATTTGCAGCGGGGCCAACAAATATGCAACCTGGTCCCACTTAATTGAAATCTATTGATTGTCTGTTTAAAAAAACATGTTTATGCCGCACTCTTTGTTTGTAATTAGTGTGGAATAATGGTGGACGCCCCTGCCTATATGTAGGGTTCTGGCTTGGTCACAACCAGCCATCGAATCGGGTACTTCTTCTTCGCAGTTCCGCCACCCGGCACATTTTTTTCCCCCGCTCTTTCCAGGACCCAACACAAACACTCGAGAGCTGCTGAGCGTTGCCGGATATTGGCTTCATACACCGCCAGCCAATTTTAAATTGCCAATATTGATTTATACGCCGCATGCGTCGCTGCCACATGGGGTACGAAAGCCAAGTTAGTGGGAGTTCGGGATCGCAGGCCCTCTGAAGCATTGTTAAGTTGCAATTTTGCAGGTGGCGGTCGGGGATTCATTGCCAAAGATGGACGTGGGCCCGGAGTAAATGGGCATGGGATTTCACGTAGTTAACGCTGCCTGAATTTATTGGCCTGGCTTTAAAAGCTGCACTCACATGCAATGCAAATGTGCTTAAATATACACAGAGAACGAAATTTAATGCGTTATCTGGAGTATTCAGTAAAATATTTGAAATGTCATGCGTGAAGTACTAAATGAACACAAAAACGCTGTCCGGAAACAGTAAATTTGCTTGGTAGCTCTACCAATTTTTCGTTCTGTGGACAATCACATAAGCCGCATATACATATGCGAGCATCCTCAAATTTATATGTTACTTGGACTAAATGCAATTGGATATCCCATCAAAGCGAAAAAATTGTTCGCCCACCGTTTGAGCTCGCCATCCCCTTTTAATTTCACATCTCCATCTCTTGGCTCGGCTTGTGATTTCCCAAATCCCATTTAAGAATTCCCTTTGTGGGAGCCAGGGATACCCAGAACACAGGCTCGCCCACAACAGTTGAACACACTCCTTTGCATAATTCATGCAAAAAATTCAACACAACTCGGATTCCGACTCCCAGTATGTCGGTTGTTTATTTACTGAGAGATGTTTTTGATTCTCCTGCCGTTGTCCCTTTTATAGGGGCAATCGACATATGCTTTAAGTGCTCAGTTACCGTCAGAAAGATGAAGATGTGTCAACCGAATCGTGCCCTTTGGCAAACCTGTTGACAAGGTGAAAAGGGATACATGTTTGTTAGCGTATTCATATGAGGTGTTTTGATATTAGCTACAAGCGCTAATAAATTATATAATAAATATTATTAGCTGGAGAACATTCTGCTTGTATTCAGTTTATAAAACTCTAAATTAAATACTCACAATATTGAAGTGTGTTATAATTCTGCCTCTGAAAGTAGTTGGGTACTTTTATTTTAAAATTGCTAACAATATTTTCAGTTCTAAAAAGTCGTCGTTAAATGTGTTTTAATTTTTATGAATTCTGTGTTCAACTTTCGACTTCTGCTATTTTTTTTTTTTGATGCACCTGGGCAATTAAAAGAAATTAATTGCCCGCTTCCATAATGAACGTCATTATAAAACTGTCAACTGCATTCAGCAACTGTATTGTGGCCATCTCTGATACATAATGACATTTTTTACTTGCTTTTACAATATCGACAATAATTGATTTTTTTAAATGCAGCATAAGACTCTTTGTTTATATTGCGTCCAAAGTGAGTACTTTGGGGTCTTTTTATTTACCAAGAATGAAAATAAATAGCAACCTTAATAAATTTCCGCATTTAAAAAATGGCCACTGACAAAGGGGAATAAAAAAATAAACAAGCATTTCATCATACGAATCATATACAATTACCGTCAAAAAGAGTAATCGGGAAATAAACCTCAAACGATAACTAGTAAAAAAGATAATCGTTTTATAATAAGAGCAAATATAATAACATTTACGGTTATGCAAGTGATTGGTTGTTAATTCTTCTGCTTTGGGAACAGTAATAATAATCGCGCCTATTATTGCATAGCGCTAAATTTGATTTATAAATATTTGTATTGCCGACGACCATAAACCAGCCAAAGAGCCGAAAAATGGGGGTCCAAAAAATAACAAAACCAAAACGGAAAATGGTAATATATTTTTCATTTCATTTAATTTGCCTGGTTTTAGGCGGAATAAACTTCCGCCTGAGCTTTGGCGGCCACTGCATTGCCTAAATTTCATTTAGCGCAAAGCAAACTTTTTTGTTCACCCAATTTATATATTTCCAACCGACTATTATACTTAACTAATATTTCTTTTCACAAACTTCGCCCTAAAACTCTCAGCAACGACATTAAAGACTGGACTCGTTGAAGTGATTTGGTAAGTAGAAGTAGCGCACTGCATTGCCATGGAAATTGCTGCAATACTACGAGGTCTGCCATTGTCTTTACCGCTGAGGAAAGGAGCATCGATACTGTCCTTTATTCCTGCCCAGTCCTTTTCGCGGCGCGCCTTTATTGTTATTTCGCCTGCATCATTATTTCAGTTGGCGCCTTGGCTGTAAGTGGAGCCGCAGTTCCCAGTGGCTGCTCCTTCCTGGGTCCTTTGGCATTGTGCGGAGCTGCCTTTGCTGTTGTTGCAGATAAAGATAAATAGTCTCAGATAACGCTCAGTTATTTGCAAACAAATACAATTGCGGTTCATTGATGGCGGTTTCATTTCGCCAGCTCCCAAGGAAGGAGACTTGCCTCTGGGCAAGTCGGAGTGCATCTGGCCTGGCCCATTAGTTTGTGGTGCTCGAATGGCCCCTGTTGTTTCCGGTTAGTCAGGGTAGTCGAGGCTATTCAGATTCTGGTTAGGATCCTGAACCACGAATTTGTCGAACGTGTAACTGATGAACTCTGCATACCATTTTGCAGCAATGCCCAGCCATTTCTGTAGGGAAACCAAATACATTAGAGAAACAAAATATTATTATCAAATCGCAGATTAAGATTACTTCGAATTATTTTCCATTAAAATTTATACAAATTTTGTTAATGTGTAGAGTCATTTTTAGTGCTTATTTCTTGTTGTAAAAGTTATAAATTAAAGCTACTTAAAACATAACAATAATGAAAGGCTTATGAGAAATATTAAATAATTATCTTACCGCAATGTTAAAAGAACTCTCTGCGGAGATACCCCAGAAACCATTGGTCCAGCCCACAACGAAAGCCATCAGGGGTTCGTACTCGTCTTCGTCGATGATGTACTTCAATACATTAAGGGCGGTGGACCAGGCAAGTAACTTCTGATTCCATAGGAATATAACATCGCTGACAATCTGAGCACGGTTGAGGACATTTATGCTACGGAAGTCATTGAACAACGTGGTGGCCAAAAGCTGCCAGGTGAGCTCGTCATAGTTAACTCTGTAGTAGCCAACTGCCTGCAGGTTAAAAAGAATCCATTGGTTACGGGGAACTATATCATTTAGTTTTATGCTATGGCTATTTGGACTAAGCCACGCCTTCGGTTTGAGGTTTTTGGAAAGGGATCCGCCCTCTATAAGGTAGGTGAGAGGAATCCACCAAAGCTGGGAACTGCTGCGGTTGAGGGCGTGACCCTGTTTCAGAAATACTTCACTCCCATTGCGGATGACCGTGACTAACGGATAGCCACTTTGCATAATCCACGTGTCCATAATGTTTTTGACATCCCAGGTTTTGACGTAAGTGTCCTCCCTTTCAATGGCCAGTTGTAGGGATCTCCAGAAAAGATCGGGAGTGCTGCTGCCAAAGGAGTTTTGCCACATATGACGCTGAAGTCCATCGTAAAAAGTCTCATTGCCCAAAAAGCCAATCAGCATACAAATCATAGAGGTGGCCTTCTGGTACAGTTGCTTCTCTGCATTTAAACTGGCATTCGATGAAAGAGGCACCAAGGATATGCCGCCCACCTGTGATTCATGCATCATGGATGATTCACGATACCTCAACAATATCCGGCGACCCGTTCTCGATTGCAAATGATCCACGGCGAGGCTTTTAAAGTAACCGGCTAGGCCCTCCGTTAACCATAAATCTGAATACGAGTCCATTCCCAGCAGATTGTCAAACCACATATGGGCCAATTCGTGAGCGATTAGGTCGAGTGTCTGCAGTTTTTCCTTGGTCATTGGCCCATCTTCACGCTGCAAAAGCTGTTTGCTACTGTAGACGACGAGCCCGAAGTTCTCCATGGCTTCTGTAGGAAAATCATCTACCACCAATTGGTCGATCTTCTCCAGCGGTAGGGACACTTGAAGCACCTGGTCCAGAAACTCCAGAATCTGGGGAGCCATTTGAGCGGCAAAAGAGATCGCACGCACATCTGCCGACTGGACACAGGTACGAAATCTAACAGGATTCATACTAGCTGCTTGGCTATACCGGCAGGTAAAGTTGTTTACGGAAAAGGCCAGTAGATGTGTGGGAATCGTGGGCGTTACCTCGTGCACGGACCACACATAGTCCTGTATTTCATGGCTAGAAAAAAATAACAAATGCGTCTATAGGTTACGGACAAACCAAACGGATCAAACTCACTTGGGCAGCACTGCTTGGACCTTCATATTGCCGTAGCTCTGAAAGCGCTTGTGATGACCCATGGTTACATTAAAAGTGGCCTTCAGGGAGGGCTCATCAAAACTAGGCAAGGTGTTCCTTATCCAGTTTCGATTAAAATGGGACACGGAGTACCAACTGAAAAGTGTAAATATTATTATTAGTATTATTTTTTGAACTTAAGAGACAAAGGCACCTTACATTTTCTCCAAGGTCTTCCAATTTATATAGTAGCGTATGAAATAACCATCTGTCTGATTCATGGACATTGACCTACCGAATTCGACACTGAGGACATAGGACTTGCCCATCAACAAGGACTGGTTGAAAGTAACTACCATATATTTCCGGTCCTTATTGAACCTGACAGATCTCAGGCGATAGTTGGACGTCTCACCAAAGAGCGTGATTTTCTTTGATTCGATTGAAACTCTGCCCAAATGAAGCACCACTTGATTGGTGGTTTTTTGTGCATGAATGGAAATTTTAACGATACCATTATAGCTGCAATTAGCTGAACTCTCCAGATGAGTTAGTAATCTAATATCATAGTGAAAAGGCTTGACATTCGCCGGTAATCGGGGTTCATCGTATATTTGAGTTTTAGCAGAACATGCAACTTGACACAGACATAACAGGAGTATCAATCCGCCGTATCCGTAGAGTGCAACATTTTTATAGCAGATTTCACTTTCATTCAATAAACACTTAAGCATGCTAAAATAAAATGCTTGATTGTTGATCTTCTGAACTGGTCGCCAAATATTTTTTTTAAATTTTAAATTTCTTTCAAGAGAAAATTTACGATTATCTGACATACGGAGTCTAGTTTACTTACTATTGGTGTTCTTAGAAATAGTTTTATAATTAATAAATAAGAAAAATCTAATAGGATTATATTATTTAAAGTCACGTTTGTTTAATCAACATTAAGGATATCACTTTTTACCGTGCGCTAGGGTTGTTTAATAGTCTTTTTAACTTGGGGGCTGGAACCTAAGATCCTTCGAATGAGGTAGGGGTAAAAGTAACATTCCCATCTCGACTTAGCAGCGTCTTGACTTACTTTCCTCCAGCTTTCACATGCGGGCTGGCAGAAGTTTCCAACTTTTTGCGCTACGTGCGTTCCTCGATTTGCACATGTATCTGTTTGCAAACGTGTGAGTGTTAGTGCCTGTGTGGGCCCAGCGCCAAAAAGGATGTTAAGCGCTTGGGTCCCAGTTTGCAGGCACACTTTCGGGCCCAGCAGGACCAGAACCAGGACCCTCGAACGCATAGCGCATACGCATACATATTCGGATCTGGTTTGCGATTTATACGTGCATGTAATATGTGTAATTTATGACTGACGGGATGTGAGCGCTTAAATTATGTGCAAAATGCTCGCAAAAGCCTCGGTGGCTTTTGGAGGCTAGCAAACTTTTGCTCAAAAGTTTGCCACCAGCCCCGCCTCGAATATCAAAATATTGGCAGTCACGTGTGGATTAGTTATTGGGATTGAGTTGAATACGGGGGATTATTTTCCAAAAATTTGCCAAATCGATTTAGCTAAGATGAATTTTTTAAAGTTCTTCAAACATTTAAAAAATACGAAATTGTTGTAATATTTGCATGGAAATTAATTTAATATATTTAATTTGCCGTAAATTAATGAAAATATAAACACCAATTTGACAATAAAACTTGAATCCTTCATAGACTGAACAAAGTGTAAAGCTGCAGTAGTGTTTTTCCAAAGTTCGTTAAAGGCTATTGGTTACCCTTAAGAAAATGGTTGTTATGAGAATGAGTTTCTTCTGTCGTTGAAAAGTGTCCATTTGAAGTTGAAATGACAAAGCTCAATCGGATTATGCTTTATGCCCCTACAAAGAGCCCCAGCCCCTGCCCGGCGCATTTGCTCATCCCGATGCGGATCCTAAATGAATTTTCATTTCCAATTACTTTACAATTTTGCTTTTGTGTGCCTGATAACTGGGATCCCTCACCCACAAACTGCCTCCCCTTTGTTCTTCGTCCTGCCCCTGTTGGCTTTACAATTCGATTTCCTAATTTTCAATTTTACACGTTTGGCAAACACTCGAGTCGAACAGCCCAGATCGAAAACAGGACAAGACCCGAGAGCCCATTCTGGATCCGCATCCACATCCGCATCCCTATCCAATCGCTGCGCCATCCGTATGCAATGCCAGCCCAGAGACTTTTGAGAAATTTTAATTAAAATTGAATTTTCTTGCATTTAATTAAAAGCTTAGCTGGCGCGCATGAAAAATGAGAGAAGCCAAAGAAAATCTATGCTCGATGTGGATGTGGCTGCGGGCGAGGGTGCGGACGAGTATGCGGATGTGGCAGGGCACTCGAGCAGAAGTGCATGCACTGGCTGCACTAGAGATATGAGAATCATCATCGTCAGCTGGCTAGGGCGCATCCTTGAAATTGTCTATATCCTTTCATGTATTCCATCGTGAAAGGAAACCTAGATGCGTACGTGTGTTTACCCGGTCCAATACGGGATCCTGGGTTCCCGGAACCGGTGCTAAACGGAACACTGACAGCTCCTGTCAAAATAAGCAACTAATCACCCTGCTGCAATATTGTTTGACATGCAAGCACACAAACAATTGGGCCAGTTTCCATTCAAACTTCCACCCAAACTCCCATTTACAGCATGTACCATTGATTTTGGTCTAGAGACAATTGCAATGAAATTTTTGCCTCGGTTTCAGGAACAATCACCATCCCAATTGGATATCGGACTGCGGCTGGGTAATTAAGTTTTCCAGCTCTTCGCCCCCAAAATCCAGTGCAAATTGGCCCCTAAAATTTTCCTACGCCGCAAAATTTTCCACCATTTCCGGCCACTAGATTGCATCACAGTTGCGGACCGGAAGTCGCATCAGTTATATCACAGAAGGCGGCCATGCGGAATGATTCGTTCAATGATTTTGGTTCGGCTTAGCGATCATTCTTAATTGACCGCAATGACCCAGTAGCGGATCGAAATTGTCTAGTTTTTATGCAGAGGAAATTTTGATTTCAGTCATAATTTTGTAAGGCAGGAGAAAACACATTGAGACTACATAAAGTATATATATTCTTCATCAAGGTCATATCCGGCTTTCAGCTTTTCCATTAACTAGATCATATAGCTGCCACTGGAATAACTATTTTAGTTATTTGTCATATGTATATGTCATATGAACGAACAGTCAGAAAAACTTTGAGAAAACGTTAAAAAAGAAAAAGTTTTAATAGTTTTTGCGGTTTTTTAATAGCTTTTGATCACTTTAAGTTTTGGCTTGTCGAAGCTAAAAGTGGTTCTGAATAAATTTAAAACTTTGTTTACAGTTTTTTATTATTTTCGAAAATAATAAATATAATTTTATTATATACTTTTCTTTCTAAAGGTTTTTTTATAAATTATTAGTTTTTCATTCTTAGGGAAATCAATATTTATTTTCCATCAATTATTGTCGTCCATCTACTTAGTATGTCGCTTTGGTTTAGTTCTTGAACATTTCGGGTTTCCTATTAATGCTTTGGCCTAGGTTTCCTGGTATCAAGTGTGTTACTAGCCAGCAGATTTGGCATGCAATCCACGTTTGCCGGGACATCACTGCCTCCAGCATTATCACCCGGAGGGGGGAAATTTGGCGGCAAAGGGCCGTCGGCATTCATTCGAGTACCAATCTAGTAAAAATTACAAAATGTTGATTAAAATATTTTCCCAATCAATAAGACTACTTGGTACTGACTTTTTGTCGGTAAGGCCCAGCCTGATGGCGCCTGTTGTTGTGCTGGGCATTGCTCAGTCCCAGGAGAACGCAGCTGAGGAGCAGAATTGCAAGTGCGAATTTAGGAGACATCTTTAGCTTGGCTTCAGCTGCTGGAAGACACTGTGACTTTGGCTGGGAGTCTGTGCGTATTTATACCGATTTGTCAAGGGAACCGTCAGCTTATCTGCTGCTACTGCTCATGAGCAAATCGGAGTTAGTGCATATTGCAATTCTCAAGAAATATAATAAGATAATAAGTAGAACGAATGTTTCCAGGAAATAGTCATTGAAGCCCACTTTTAAGCTTCGTACGAGTATGTATGAGCATGTTTTCACAAGATTGATCAGCCAAGTTAATATAATCAGAACCTTACGTTTCTACTCAAGCTCGTCTCTCATATGCGTATAGGAAATTAATTGAAAATGGAAAATAAAATATAGTATCTTATGCAAAAGACATCAGACTTGTCACAAAATATAATTCCTGCAAGAGTATATAAGCTTCTTCTTAACAAATTGATTTACTTGCTTGGTATCTCTGTACTATAAATTCCTTTTTAAACAATTTTCGTTTAATAAATGTGCATTAAGTAAGATTTTAGTACATTTTCGGCAAGTTTTCCTATTGCATTCTTGTCCATCAGCATCCAAAATGACCCCCAACGCCCCATTTATAAGGAGGTAACCAATCAATGCATAGTTGGTATTCCTTGCTTTGGCATCGCAGAATGCCATGAACAATTTCTGGTGGCGCTGGCGCCCAACTGACCAGCCAAGCGATCAATGGCCACCCATCCTGCTGCCGGAACGATGCGGCCAAAGCCACACAATTGTTTTAAATTTTTCATAAATTCCCCCGCAAAATGTTGCCCGATAAAAATGCGGCCCCTCGCCCCCATCAGCAGCTGTATGTAAGTAGTAGCTAAATTTTGCGAGTCTCGGCTTTCGAGCGCCACCCAGCCGAGACACCTCGAGATCCGGTGGCTAGGAGCCGAAAACCGAGAACCTAGGACCAGGCATAAATAGTTTAATATAAAGCGCAGACAACGGTCTGGAAAGGGAGCGGAGACAAAGTCCTTGCCTCATCTCGTGCCCGCATAGTTTGTTCAGCCCAACCTCATCCCCATCCTCATCCTCCGCACGGAGTCCGTGCAGCGTTTCTTTTGTCTTGCGGCAAGAGGGAAAATATTTAATGCACCCACAATATTTCGCTTGGCTGGCAAGTGATAATGCACCCGCCTTGGGCATCGGCTGCCTTGGCCTTTGGCAGAAGCACTGAGCACAAAGGACCCTCCTCCAACCATCCATCCAACCAAGCCCAGCCATTCCAAGTGGGCGTGCCGCTAGTCGTCAAAGCAAGCCTCCCCTGCCGATTCGCTTTTTATATGCATATTCAACAGTGTGGAAGTAATAAAGCCAACTTGCCGACAGTTATAGTAGCTGGTACAGTTGTCTGGAGACAGTCGGTGTGCCGGTATCAGGAATCAGGAAGCAGGAAGCACTCGTTGCCGGCCCAGACATTCATGGTCCAGGATGCTGGCTAGGACGGGATCCGGCACGATTGGCATCCCGAAACCTTTGACACTCGTTTTGCGCGGTCTCTCAATGCACACAATTTATGCCATGATAACAGATTTATAGTTGCTTTAGATAAATTAGGGTATAAGGATAATTAAGGAAGGTGCGCAAAACTATTTCCATTAACTTATTAATTAAAACGAAGAATCTGTAAAATGTATTAAATCTTGAAATTTTTATTTATGGGGATTTATGGGAAATGTGCTTAAAGTATAAACAAAATATACTTTTTCGACTTTCAGGAGCGTGTTGTAGGCCATTTCTTTTGAATTTAATTTTCCCCACAATTCGCAATTTGTCACATGACTTGGTGCACAGCGCTTTGCTGACATAATTAAATTTCCCTTTGCTCCGATGGCGGCCTTAGAAGAAGAGCGTTTAGCTAATTTGCCATTCAACACACGCTTTAATCGAACCCACGGAGTCCGTAGTCCTGCCAGCCAGGCAACGAAATTGAAAGTGACATTTATGACACAGACATTGCCGACACGACATCATCATTTCCATCAGCAGTGGCGTTCCTCTGACGAAGCGAGGCGGTGCATTTTGCCCTGTGGCACTGATTTTAATTCTGTCAACAATTTCACATCGACGACATCTGCGGAGGTAGCTGATTGGCCGTCTCATTGCGGCATCAGACAGGAGGCAAATTTAATTGTTGTCAATCCGACATTGCCAAATTGGAGCTGCCGACGGCTGTCTCCGTTCATTTTGGCCAGATTTGTCTGTGGGTTAGCCGCCAGTTAATTTTCTCATGCTTTCCAGAATTAATTCTATGGAATGCCAATCACTTGCATACCCGTTTGTGAAGTATTTAGATTTAATATTTTTATTTAAACTGCTTTATTATCAAAAGATATTATTTGATAAGTTTATTATATTGTAATAGTTTGTAATTATTGTTTGAACTAAAAAATCTACCTTTGTTGCCAGTGCTATGTCTGAGTTATCAATCAAGCTTGTCTGACTCTACCCCTGCAAATCTTAAAGTTATTTTTCAATGTCATGGGCATAGAAATTGTCGACATATCCTGCGGCTCATTACCATGCTCCTGACATCCCCGGGCTGTTTCAACATACCTCTGTATACACTCCTAATTTGCGGTTGCCTCTCCTTCTGCTGCGCTTTTCTACTCTGCCTTATTGTGATTTGGGCCATAATTATTTTTCTGGCTCCCTTTGAAATGCACTGGACGTGAATTTTTAGCCCCCACTGCACCGCACTGCTTTACCATCGTCCGATGTCCCAGGACGCGCCAACATTTTGCTTGTCACGCAAATGTTTCGTGTCAGATTTCTCTCCTCCGGATACTTTTCTGCAGGAAATATTCATTTTTAGCCGTATATATATATATATATGAAATATATATGGACCGCTGTACAGTTTGCCATATTCTTCATATAAACCATTATATATTTTCAACATTAGTATGTACGAGCTGTGTTCGTGGAAAACCGCGCTGCACGTCGACGGCCCACTTGCAGGAAGTCTGCCTGCCCACAGCCAACTGACCCATGTAACAACTCGTTTCTGCAGGAAAACTTGCCTATATGGCCACAGTGATCCGTAAACCATTGATTCTGGTCTGAAAATATGGATATGTAGACATTGGCATTTTAATTCTGAATGATCAAATATTTGTATATAATAGGACTGTATTGCTAATGATAATGATAAGTGTATATTGATCAAATGTCAAGCCATAGAAATGGATGTGGGCCACTGTGCATTTTACGCTGCACGTCCTATTGGTCGCACGCTATATTTTTCAATTTGTAAACATATCCTGCGGTGTCGGCGTTGAAAGCTGGTCTGAAAAGGGTGGCATTAGTTGGCCACGCCCACACCCCGCCACCGCCGGGGGTGAAATGCATTTGCTTCATTTGTTTGGCGTGTATTTCATGTCAACTTAATGTTTATTAGAAAACGTCTACTCGAATTGCGAGGGGCAGCAGAAAGGCAAAGGACGAAGCTCCAGCTGTCAACTGATGCAACCCCTGCCCAGTGGAGCTCATTCATCAGAAGAGTCCTTGCCGTTCTCTAAGCGCCACTTGGGAAAGGTAAACTAGAATCATTCCAAACGGCTGGCGATGTTTTAATCTCCCATCCTCTGCTGGGCTAAAATGTCATCTAAGTTAAAAAGCTATTTTTTGATTAGCATAGTAAAGCGAAAATACGAGGAACAGTGATTAAGAATATCAACACAATCCTAGAAAATAATGAGCTAGTTAGAGATTGATTTAACTACGGAAACTCCAATCCACTACATAAAGTTGTGTCTGCTTATGTGAGACTTAAAAGCATGCCTTATTAGAGCTTTAAAAAATTACTTTGAGGGTCATTCGAGTTATCAGTAAAACATTGATAAGTCAATTCTCAGTTCTTAAGAATTTAAATGCCTATCATCACGGTCTCATATATGTGTATGACTTCTTTGGAATAAATATACAATAAAATCACTTAGTTATACTTCATGAAGGAAATAATTTTACATTGTCACAACACAGGGATTAAGACTCTCATACGTCTTTCACATACGTTGTTCGCAGCTCGTTATTAATTAACTCAAATATGGTATAAATATACATATATGGATAAACATGAAGTACTCTACGAGTATTAACTATGCTCACAAATCAGTTCAGTACATGCAAATGCATCGCCCAGCTATGTTCTGCTAAAAATAAGAATAAATCTATGCAAATATCATAAATAATAGAATATCAAGTGTAATTAAAAAAAGATGTTACTACTAAAAATAAGTTTGTTGGCCATTTTTACGGGAGCTTTGGGAGAAGCAGAAGATATTGATGAGAGTGCAGATCTAGGCTTCGGTTCCCATCGACCAGTAATGATACAATTCCAAAAACTGAAATTAAACATTGCGGCCTATTTAAAAACAAGACCTGTGTTAAGCGATCTGATTGCTCAACCACCATGCGCAGTGGTTCGAAACCCATAGTAGACCTAAAGGTACGGGCGAAAAGTGGCTGTCATTATCTTGAGGTTTGCTGCCATCCAGACGATATGGTAGGTTCCGTGGAAATAGTCTTTAAATTAATTGTCTATATTATTGCCTTGGCCTACTTTCAGCTACCTCCAATGAACGGTTCGATTCCTTTAGGGTACAAGCAATGCGGCATTGGCAATGTTGGTGGCATTTTTATGGATTTAATAGGTGGTCGTCTGGAGACAAGCCTCGCCGAATACCTTTACATGGTAGCGATTCTGGATACTGGTTACAGATTTCTATGCAATGGTGTTTTGATTGGCTACAAAGTGGTTCTCACAAAGTGGTTCTCATAAAGGCTGGTGATTGGGATCTGTCAACTGATAGCGAGTTCGTGCCTCACGTGGACCGTGGTGTCCGGTATCGAATTGTTCATCAGCAATTTAATTGGGATTCTATAAAAAACAACATTGCCCTATTGGTCCTTGTCGAGCAGTTTCCTCGGGTCCAGCATATAATACCCATATGTCTGGACCACAACGGAGTGGATCTGGATTACGACAACTGCTTTGTCACCGGTTGGAATTATAGAGGGACTAAAAGATTATACCCGTCTCGAAACATTGTCCTAAGGTTGGATATGGATATCTAGGAAACCATCTTCCCAAACACCTCAAGCTGTTCAGTGTTAACTGCTATTCCCCGACCGGAGCAGCCCATGTATACCAAAGGTGCTCCTCTAGTTTGTCCCACCGAGAGCAGTAGGTACTATGTGGTTGGCGCCTGGAGCACCAGCCTTAATGGAGCAATTCAATTCACCGATATAAGAAAACTCAAGGAATGGATTCATCGGGAGTTGCAACTGTACAATATTGTACTTTAAATAATATAGACAATTATTGCACCCTTTTTCCTCTTCAGAAATTAGTTCTAAAAACATATTAAAACATACATTTTTATTAATTTTGGTAGGAATACAAAAAACGCATACTATTAATTCACTTTAGCACCCACTTCCGCACTCATCGCCGTGGCAAATGTCACATAGAGAAGTGTCCACGTGATAAAATTCGGTAGCAGTGCGTTCGGTGGCATAGTAATCGTAGAGCCGAATCCAAGATGGTTTTAGATTGGCCACCGCATGGGTATATATGGCCTTCAGGGTCAGGCACTTGCGGTCACCAGGTAACAGTTTTTCGAAATAGATATGAACCTCGGTGTCTTCGTTTTTGGTCTCCACACGCTTTACGTCTGAAATGGCTTCGATAGCGGCAAAGGAATCGGTATCGCAAACATAACCAGATGGTAGCTGCACCTGCATCAAAGCCATATTGGTGGGCTTATTCCCGTCGGAGGCTGCGATGGGGGTGTACTCCCCACAAATGCCAAGGATCAGCCGGCTTTTATCGGACTTCTTAACCGTAGTCGTTAATTTGAAGCTGGGACTCGCCTCCTTGGTGGCCACATTGTAGCGGTACGACAGCTGAACTTGTGCATGCCCCTGACCTGTGGCCAAGAACTTCAGATTGTTTCCGTTTTCAGGAAGCGTATGGGTCTGGACTTTAAATTCAGTTTCTTTAGTTATCGTTACATGTTTTTTATCTTTGATCGAAAGCCAATAGTCTATATTAAGAGAATCGGTTGATTCATGTGATTGGAGTTCGAACTTGGTTAAGGCCATAATACCGACAACGGTGTCCTGGGAGGAGACGAAACCTCCGTTGCTGTTGCGCTTGCTAATCAGCCAATCGACAATCGGTCTGTGTTCATTCGATTTATGCTGCTCGAGATGCTCGAGAAGGGCGAGCAGGACATAAGAGGTGATCTCTACATCGCTGCTCTTGCTCTTATCTGAACCGGTCCACCACTTGTGGTCACCTCGCCGACTGGCCAACCTTTCCAACTTATCCAGAGCTATATTGGCTTTACGTTTACCTGCTAATGACAGGGCCAGGGCGGCAATGGCCAGATCATACGGCTCATTTGATTGGCGCACCTTCGTATCCACAAAAGCCGCAGCCCTATCGATAACATTCTGATATTTATGCATATATTCCTGCAAAAAAGAGGCTTAGGGTGAGTCTCTCAATTTTAATTTAATAAAAATTACACATCAATATAGTGGAAAAACAATGCAAGCTCACCTTGTTTTCGAAGAAAGTCAGCAGGACAAATGATGTAAGTGCCAATGGACTTCCATGACTATTGTGTATAACCCTGCCCAATTCTCTAAAATTTCCATGTGTACCCTGTCGGGACACGAGGAAATCAAGTCCAGCTACCAAGACATTTTTGTCAATATCGATGTATTTGGCGGCCTGGTGAAAGGACCGTATCACATATGCAGTGAGCCATGTGCTGCCTGAAGAATCACTTTGCCCCCAAGCGCTGAAGGAACCGTCGTGACGTTTGTAGTTGAGTTCTCTCTGGTAACCAGTTTCCACATAACTCTTAGCATTTTTTTCTATCTCTTGATCCTGTCGATTATTTTCTTTTAAATAGCTTAACGCCAGTATACTGGGCACAAAGTTAAACATGTTCTGCTCTCCACATCCGCAGGGCAAGTGAACCAGATCGTCAAGGTGTTCCAGTTGAGGCGCTTGGCTACTTCCAAACACTTCGAATTCGAAAAACTCGGAACCTTCAATAGCTTCGTCGACTTTTTCTATGAAAAGTGATTTTTCCGGTGGTGCCAAACTACGTCGTTTCAACCTTTGAACATTAATTAATACGGCTTTGTTGACGTACTTTTGGACGCCATCGGCCTCCACTTTTAGTATTTGATGGAGTCTGTCACCGGCATATGACGAGATGGCGGTGATTTTCAGAGTGGTCAGACCCATTTTCTTTGGGCGGATCATGAATGAAATGCCACGTCCCGTATTTGCGGGAATCCATAATGTTTTTTCCCTTTGTACTCCCAAATGATACTGGGACATATTAGCGTTAGTGGTCTCAATAAATTCGTACTGACCGTCTGAGTTATCCATTGATACTTTCGCCTTCACATCCACTCCCAAGTAGTTAAATACGACCACGGGAATGGCAATCACTTCACCCCGCTTCACAGAGTACGGCAAGTTGGTGGTAATAAAGAACGGTTGGAACACACGAATTCTGCTAGGACTCCTGGTCACTGCAAGGCCGGATTGAGGGCTGAGGGAGAAGCCTGTGATCACCCAAGAGGTCAACGTATCGGGAACAGTTTTTCTAATGATGTATTCACCGTTGGCGCCCACGCTGTAAACAGAAATGTATTATGCTTGCTTTTGGAGTATAGAAATAACTTACTCATTAATATTTGAAAACAGCCATGTTTCGGGAAAGAGCTTACGAACTGGTGGAAGGGAACCTTGTGCTGTGATTGAACCGAGTGTGGGAACAGGACCTGAGTTCTTTGCTAGAATTATTTAAGATGCCATGAGAGATGATAAGGAATTTAATCAATTTATTGATGGGCTTACCTGACTCATCTTTAAACACCGTTCGACTAAAGAAGTTTCCAGTACAATTAGTTTGACCTAATATATGGGAATATTCGATTAAAGTTGATTAAATTATATGTTCGTTTTAATGACTTACCAGGATTGGTATAACAGCCACCTAAAGGTTCAATCGAATTTAGTATTTAAAACAGAAGCTTATGAAAATAACTTACCCGAGCTCCTGTAGATATTTATGTTCGCATTTGTTAGGGTCACCAAATCAGTGGAGTACGTGGCGAGATTGTTCAATATTTTATCACGGTTTAGGTCATTTCCTGACCTTAAAAGCAGCACACTCTGGTCCACTCCAAGGAGACCGACGAAAGAATGGGGATCGGTTTTCACCTTTAGGCTCACTTCATCCCTTGGCCTTGCTTCGTTTGTTGTTAATATTTCAATCTGTGGGTAAGGGTATGGAAAATAGATTCGTGATCATTTTGTTGAATATAGTGTTTTACCCTGTTCTCAAAGTCCCTCTCGATATCGACAGTTTTCTCGTCAGATATCAAAACTCCGTTGAAAATGTAATGGACAAATATCGTAGCTTGAGGCACCATTACAAAGGTTGGCTCGAACGCAATTTCCTGACTCTTTTTTCTTCCTTCCAGGCTTATAAAATTACTCATAACAATGTTACCTCGTGCGACAACAGTGATAATAAAGTAGGGAAGATAGGTATCGGATACAATATTCATTTTAAGCTCCTTCCTTAGTTGGGGCCTTTAAGATGAAAGAAATATGTGTAATTAGTCAATCCCAAAGCAACGCTATATTTACTTACTTCTTAGTTATGATCGAAATCATGAGTTTCTTATCGATCTTATATATGTACCGTTCTAACTTTGCTGCAGTCTCAAAGGTAGACGTAACAAGACAACTTTTGCACGTTGAATCGGGAAGCATTATGTGCTGGGTGGCAATGCTATTTTGAAGTGAAGCTGAGAAATTTCTATAAGCCTGACAGCACAACACGTTGAAGTTAACCATCTTAGAAGAGTCCATGACAGGAGAACCGTCCAAGTTTCTAACCACAGTCTTAAATTCATACAATACACCTGGCCTATAATGCGTTGGCCAAAGTAGATCCTCCTGCTTGTGACGGTGTTGGTGGACTGTCACGTAGGCAGTACCGTTGTGTTTGAGGTCCGTCAGCTCCTCGGTAACAATGGCCGTTATTTTCAAAAGTCTCTTGGCTGTCGCTGAAATGGGAAACTCCACATTCACCTCTCCATCAATGGGCAGGCTCTTCTCTGTCGAGCTGCCCTCGATCGAAGCGACGACGTGGCCCTTTACGGGTTTCTTGAATGTGTACCTGGCTTTTATCGTTGCCCTAATATACCCAGCACTAGCCGCCACATCCTTAGCGGTTAAAATGAGCACCTCGAACTTCGGAACCACATACTTGTCCACCACTAGCACATTCGTCACATTGCCTTCGTCTTGCGCGGCGGCGGTTAAAGTCCAGTTGCCTAGTACAGGTCTGTCGGACAGCTGAAGCTCTCCGGAATAGACACCCCTTGTCGGCTTGATATCTTTCCAGCTTTTAATCAAATTCTGGGCTCCATCGCGGATCTCAATTTGAATTGGCTTATCGATTACGGCAGGTCGGGTGTGCTTGTCTAGGAAGAGTACCCTAAATTGGATCTTATCGCCGGGCTTATAGGTGGCCTTGTCCGATTGAATGTATAACCAATTTAATTCGGGTTCAAAGCCCAGCTTTGTGGAATTCTGGAATTCGATGCCTCCACTACCCAGAACTTTTAGCTCGTATTCGCCTCTGGTTAGTTTCGGAATGTCAAACCTAATCGACTTCGAGGACATGGAAGGAACATCAACATACTTTCTCGAATTGAAAGAAGGCCCGGTCAGGCTGACTGAGACTTCAGTGGGTCGCGGTGCATTGTGGATGGCAACTACAACTTTATAAGCGCTGTTAGACCGTAGGGTTTTGGGTGCCACAACAGAGTACAGGCTGCGAAATGAAAAAAAACACATGAGATATATATACCGCTTGACTTCTGCACATCTTACATCGAAATAACCACGATTAATTATATTTGTTAAGCCACTGTGTTTTCTTTTTTATATTTAAAAAGTCACACAAAAATCTGCACAAAAAAACATCATATAAAATATAAAATTTCCCTTCCGGTTTGTTTATGTCTTATGAAGTTCCAAAAAGATTTCAATAGTTTAAATTGTTTTATTAATGAGATTTAATATTGAATTAAAATACTCATTATAATGAACTGCTGGTAAGGGCTCGCTTTAGATCCATAGTCAAAAATTATTTAAGATTAGAATTTAGTTATTTATTTAAAATTTTTTCATTTTTGGAGAACAACTGTTCGAACAAGTTTATGCTTTTATACCCGTTACTCGTTTTATAAATTGAATTTCATGTTAATGTCACTTCAATACGAACCCGTTAGCATTGATTAACAGCACACAATGCAAAATTGTTGAGCTTAGTATTAACCACAGCATAATGCAATCTTTACTGCATGTACTTATTCTTTTCAGTCTTTTAAAGAGCCACTGATTATTTGAAGACCTGTCAGCTTGAACGTCGAAAGTGTACTCAGCTTTTAATCTGAGATGGTCAGTTTATATACACACTAGGCATTGACACATACACGAACGCAAAAGTATGTGTTTAAAGATTATATTTTACTTCGGTTGTTTTCTCAACTTAAAATTAGCTGGAATATGTTTTTATTCTACGAAATAAGAGGTACGGGTTTCAGCTTTTATGTCTTTGGACAATTTAAAAATAAAAGATACATTTTAAAAACATGGCATGATATGACTAGTGAATAAAAGTTGGTTAATTTGAAAGAAACTTGCATCTGGATACCCCTTCCCAACTATTTAGCCTTATTAATTCCTAAGATCAACTCTTTCGTACAGATAGACGGAGGGTTAACAGACTATTGGCTAGTAATCCTGATCAGGATCATATATTTATTACACCATTGAAAAAGATAAGTTTAGCGCTTTACATACATTACAACAATATGGTATTATCAAAGACACTAGAATAACAAGATGCGTAACGGCCATACAAATTTTTGGCACGCGATTTTTTGGCCGTGGCTCTAGAGGTGGCTCCAGGCTCTCTTGAGTTTTTGTTCGAGAGAGAAAGAGCGGAGAGCGCTACAGCAAACAGCTCTTTTCTACGCATACAGTGATAGCATACAACTGTATGTGTGCACACGTATGCTCATGTATTGTAAATTTGACAAAATATGCCCTTCACCTTAGAAGTTCGTTGACTATAAATCTATATTATTTTTTATCAATTGGCACCATGCGAAAAATTCTTGTTTTGCATTGCCTCAACGTTATTATTATTTAAATAAAGCTTAGAAATAGTAATAGACGAATCTATGTACATCACAAAATAAATTTCGAAAATGACTTTATATTAGAATACTTGTCATTAGGGTATAAAAATTAATATGGCAATGATTGTTGAGTGCTTGTGTCCGCACTTCGTGCCTGACTTCGTGATATGACTTTTGCAACGAACTGTTTTCATATTTTTATTTATTTTATTAATTTTTATTTTCTACTACGTATTATTTTTTATGAAATATTATTATGAAATGTTATTATTTTTATTATTTATTAATAAAATAATTATTTTTTTATGAAATTAAAAAAAAATTATTATTTTTATGAAATATTTTTATGAAATTATCAGAGCTTTTCATACATGAGAAAAACTACTCAATAGACTCGGACTTCGGGAAATTAAAGGCACTATCTGATTTATTTTTTAATATTCGCAAAATACACATTAAAGTTTTCGAAAATATTTTTAAAAATAATAAAAAACATATGTGTAAAAAAAAATTTATTGTTGAGCAATGCATTAAGTGCACAAATGAAAGTAGTGCCTTCTCATTATGGTTTTATGAAAATAATGAATGTTATGCACATAGAACAGATTTGTTAAACAAACTTTTAAAAGTTTTGCTTTTTAAGCATTGCAAGTGGACTGTGATGATAGCTGATAAACAAAAAAAGCAAGCTAAGCTCAGCATTCTATCTCATAAATAAAAAAATTTATATTTAAATAATTGGCGACTGAAAACTGGACGCAAAATATAAAAAAAAAACAATAGTTAGAAAAATAACTTAATTGGGGAACATGGAAATGTTTTAATGTTATACATTAAAATATTTCAAGTCGACTCGAAGGCCTAATTAATATAGGACCCCATTACAATTCTAATGGCCTCCCCGTGGTGTTCCCTGGGTACCGAATATTACATATATTACAAATAATTAATTAATATAACATAATATAAATAAAATAAGAATAAAATATAAATATGTAAACGGTAGCTAATTAGAGCGACGATTTTAACAAGCGAATATAAAAAACTTTAAAATTATAATAGTCAGGGAATTTTTATTTTATTTCATCATATTGCTACGAAATTGGCCACAACTCCAAATATGTAAATTCGTTTCTTCGATCAGAATTGATTTCGGCCCGAAAATCGTCTTCTAGCACAACACGCACACATATACGCGTTCTCGTCTCTTGTTTTTACTCACACAAGCAAGCAAATTCTATTTTTACATTTCTTACGCTCTCAGCGTGAGCGAGCAGAAAGAGAGCAAATTTGGCCTTCACAAAAAAAGTGGCTGCATAGTGCCAAACGAATGTATGGCCGTTACGCATCTTGTTATTCTAGTGTCTTTGGTATTATTGTGGGTGCTCCAAAGCTTTTGCCTTAACCACATGTGCTGAAATTATCGCAAATGAAAGAACTCGCAGGGCACCAGCACCCCACAGATAAGCGCCCTCCAACGGCATTTCAAATTTTTTGTTCTTCCTCTTGGCCCCAGATACACCCACAATGGGATGGGGCCCGCAAATGTTTATACATTAGCAACATTTGTGCAAATGCTTGGGCGTCGTCACAGGTGCTGATTATATTGAAAATTATTGGTGAAACATTGCAGCATTCAGACTCCCGTGGAGTTGGGATAGTCGGTGGGCTAAAATGGTATGAAGTAGGCTGGAAGGGCGGTTTCCGTCGGCTAGGCGCTGCATGTGGGCTATAAAAATTGATTGCATACTTTGCGGCGCACTAAGTGCGCTATGACTGTTTGCGGATGTATGCGTGGGCTTGAATACGTGTAAGCATGTATTTAAGTTACTTTAAAACCTTTTCAAGAACATCCGATTTAAAACTAACTACTCCATACATATTTACCTTTTTATTTCTTATTACGTGGCCTATTTTTATTTCTTTAAATTCCATTGCAATGCTTTGCTTGCTGTACTTGACAATAATTTGAAAACTGATGATGTGCACACAATAAAGTGTCATATATCGACACACATCAGCGCACTGGGAGGCCGACATCATGACTGCCGATGTGGGAGCTATAGAGTCAGGACAGCTTTGGCAGCTTCGGAAAATAATATAAAACACACGTGAGTAGTGCCAAGAAGCAATGTGTGAAAAAAGGCATGGGAAAATCTACAAAAATTGATTGAGCGCATGAAGCGGATGAGTTGATCTGAAAAATAAAGTGGCGCTAAAAAATATGGTGATTTGGAATTCCGCGGAGCAAGGATGCCGCAGTGCCTTCTTCCCATTTTCATACACAGTTTTTCATGTTTAATAATTTTGCTTGACTTATTTATTGTTTTTCTCTCTTAGCTTCAGCTGAAGGTATGCAAATAGGTTGCTAAATTTAATCAAAATTTGAATTTCTGTTTCTATGATAAAAATGAAATTATACCTGCAAACATTTTCTGTAACATCTGTTTCTTATTTTGCTCACTTAAATTTTGTATTTATTATCTCTACATAAAAGTTCTATATAAAAATGTTATTATTTAAAATCATTAATTCTGATATTTACTTGTCATTAGCAGTATCTAAAATACTTTTCATTTGTTATCAATAACCATGTATACTGGAATGCGTTGAACTTACACTTGTGTTTTTCAATTGAGTTCCTTTTAATTGTTGCTGCAACACAAGACACGTGTTATATTTATATAAAACAAATACCACACACTCACAAATTAAATCGCGATTTTATAGAGATGATTTTTTTTGGGTCTCCTGAAGCCACCATGGAAGATGACGAGGACCCAAGTTACGAGTCATAGTAAGTTGCGCCTGTTGCTAATTTCGTATATAAAGGCAGTCTTTTATCACAAGCTTCGACGAAGAGAATATGGAAAGTTTCATTAGGCCTTTGGCGGCGAAATTAACCTGGTAATACAACCAATTGAGCCAATAAATATTTATACTTAAGACTTCTTCCCCAAGGACAACTGCGCATCTGATCGACTACAAGATGTTCATTGCTGCTCGCCGCATCCAATCCTTCTGGCGTGGTTACCGCGTCCGAAAGCTACTCCACCTGCGCTGGCAGGCTGCAATCGCCATTCAGCGCTGGTGGCGCGGCTTTCGCACGCGGCATATCCTGTGCGAAAAAGTGGAACGACAGTTGCAGGGTATGATTCACGAGCACTTCCACCGTGAGGCAATTCGCATTCAGGCTTTGTTTCGGGGATGGTGGGTCAGGAAGTTCATCCACGACGTCCGAAACCTGCACCGGATGCAAAGCACTGCAGCCGAGGATCTGATAAATTGCATAATCCATGAGCTGCATCATATCAGAAAAACCGACTCCATACCGGGGGTCATCTCACTGCGAAATTCAGTGTAAGTGTTAAATTTGTTTCAAATATTGAGGAGCTTGAAAGACTTTCTTGAGAATCAATTTGTCTTCCAGCTGCCGTTCAAAAGTCGAAAAACTTTTGACCACAATGATATTCCGATTTCACAACGGTCGGGTGTTATCGATGGTGGCCAACAGAATGTCTCAAAAAGAAGAATATCGCAGGTACTTTAGGGACGCCAGATTCGTTACCCAGGTTCCCTATTCCGGACCCAACTTCGATGGACTATGTTATGTAAGGGAGGATGACCCCAGTGTACTTAAAGAAGTACCCAAGGATTTGCATTACTCGGAAATAGTCACAGAATACGAAGAGTCCCAACTACACGAGCATTTAAGAGAAACCCATCTGCGATTCGATTTACGTAAGTGCTCGAAGAATTTTCGTGAAATGGTTTATCTTCATAGTTCACTAATATTTAATATATTTTTTAGGCAAAGTTCAAAGGCAAATAGATCACATTAACTCCCAAGAACTGCAATTGAAGCGTAAGTTCTGCGCAGATGTCATAGAGCGTATGCGTAAGTGGATTATATGGGATAGCATCAGTGGAAACCATAAGCAAAATATTTATGAAAGTCGAAAAAATACACAAGTATTCTTTAGGAGAGCAGAGCATCTGATGAGTGATTTCTGCGAGAGCAAAGCCGAAGATTCCTACCACGTCTTAAGCTTAAGCTCCTCCACATAAATTCCGAGTTAAACATTTGACACATAGCACAAAATGATCAAACATGTTATTAAAACTTTTTTTTATTGAAACTTAAAAAATGCAATCGTAGCAATTGAAGAGCTTGGCCAAGTTCTCGATGTGATTTAGTTCAGACGCCAGATGCTGAAAAATTGACAACATCTGGCTTTGACTGTTTACTAATTAGCACCTATTTATTCAACAGTGCTTTCTTTAATTTTGTTCTACACTCACCTTCTGCTTACCCCGTCCACATGCAGCAGCCTCATTTTTCATGCGAAGAATTTTCCTTTGTTTTCAGCAGGCATTTAATTTATTTTACTCTTGGCCGGGCCAAGAAAGAGCCGGCATACGGGAGCAATTTGTGAGCTGCGTGGTAAATCTTGGCATGCTTACCTATAAATATTTGACATGGCTACAATAGCCTTCCCCCGACCGGTGGCAACGTGGCAGCCACACATGATCCAGCCTAGGCCAGGATACCATACCATACCCAGGATAGAGCCTGTGGCATACGTGCACGAGCTTTATCCGCATTCTTGAAGCGGGACGGGTCCTTATACGTGACTACCGTCTGCTGAGGTCCTGCAGTTGGAGGATTCGCGGTGGGAATGGGAATTTACGGGGGGTCTGGCAAATTAGATTTGCCTATAATTAATATGCACGATATGTGGCGTTAACTTGTGTGAAAATTACTCGGCACCCTGACGTGACGGTGCGCGGTTCGTGTGGAACGCGAGAACAAAGACCATGGACTCCAATTACAATCTATCTATTCGGCACTGGAGGTCCTGGTGCTGTTCGATTGCTATTTTCAGCCGTAAGTATTTCCTAATTAGTTGTTGATGACAAAGAGACGTGAGTGATTTCTGAAGGGGGGGCCTTCGCAAGGCGTCGCACAAAATTAAGTATGTACGGAGCTGGGCCACTTAAATCAATTGTCGAATTGGGTTAAGTTAATTTTCTGTTGTGGCACGACAAAGTGATTTCTTTGAAATATTTTAACTTTGAATTGATATCGTGGTATTATTATATTGTTATTGTATTATAACAATCTTATTAACAGTGGGTAATTAATGTGATTAAGATACTGCCCTAAATTTGGTACAGAATAACGTCGTTTTCAAAGCATTAAACGTACTAGTTAATTTTATTTCTTTCTTTCAAAATGAGAAACATCGCAGCCAAGAATGTAGGCATCTACAAGGCAGTCTTTCAGAAAGAAAGACACATATTCACTCCAATCAATTGACAGACTTCAGGGATTTTTCGAGAGGTCCCGGATCGTCAAATTCGCAGTTTCTGTCTTTGCTTGTTTTCCTTTATTCCGTCCAATTGAGGCGTTGCCGTAGACAAACTTTTAAGTTTTTAATTAATTTGTTTTTGCTGCGGTCCCGGCCGCCACAACGCTGCTTTTTTAAACTCAACCTCCGTCTGCTCATTTTTCCTTCGGTCGCCGGTGGAAAAAAAAAGGTTAAGTGGTTTCATTTGGCAAACAATTTACCCAGACCCGAAACGAGAAGTTCCCCAGCCGCTCATCAATGCCCAAGTGTGTAAGACTTTTAATAGGCTTTTGTGTGGAAAATAAATTGATGCGGTGCACCTGTAAAGCGCTCCAACAATGGGGCTCCGCCTGAGCCAGACGAATGTCTGTCCGTGTAATGCGGCCGACCGCATCCCAGCCAGAAAGTTTGGAAGGGAAGGCAGAAGGGATTCAGTTAATTTTGAGTAAATTGTTCGAGAATTGTTTGCTGCTGCTGCTTCTGGGCAAGTCCCTTATGTGGGTGACTTGTGGCCTTGCCTCGAAATTATGGCATTTAATTGTGTGTGTTGAGATACTCCCGGGTTGGGAAGGTGATGTAAAGATGATTGAAATTCTCGAATTTACGTTGTTGTCGGGCAAGCTCTGTAACTTTATTCGAACGAATTTGTACACTATCCATAGCTGGTGAAGTACCTTAAAATATACGCCATTGCCGCCGGGTTCTCCTGCTGTACCAGATGTCCCGCCCGAAAGACCCAGAACATACTGAGTCGTCCGCCGTGCTTTTCGTAACCCTCCAGCATCCCGTCGATCCGAATGGCGGTACGGGGTGCCTTGGCGTACTCCGAACTGCGGCTCCACTTCAGTCGGCGGATCCAGTTAACGGTGCCTGGCGTTGCGCACAGTAGGTCCAGAATGCCAGAATAAATGCCCACCTGTATCGGCGTCTCTTCCAGCAATTTGGTAACTGAATTGGAAACGTTTACGATATAAAATATTCTTAGACTTGGCAACAAAACAAAAAGCATAACAACACATCACAATTACCTATTTGATTCGCTGGCTTAAAAATATCCTGACTGAGTCGTTCGAAGACTGTAGAGTTTTGTTCCATCCACACGGGCATATTGTCGAGCCCCAGTGCCTTAGTCACATTGGACCGCATGAAGTGGCTCATTTCCGGATCTTCGCCGTACCGGTAGACCTCGTCCACGTGAACCCGCCGCTGGGTGTTGTAGAGAAAGACTCCGCCCGCACTGGTGGAGATCTCACCCTGAACTTCGGTCGCCTTCATCAAGGCGCGTATCCACTTTCCGCCATAGACAAGTGCGGCTAGCTCGCCGGCCAGTCGTGATATCCGACGATAGCCATCGTCATCCACAATGCCCGATTGGAGGAGAAAGGGGGCATAGGACAGAATGCTGTCCAGTGGTGAGGTCCATGGATTGCCCACTACCACGGATTTCAGTTCACACTCTAATCCGCCCACTTTCTTCGCCAAATGCAATTCCAGCGCGAATTCGGGAGCCATTTTTCCGCCATAGCTCTCGGAGAATATATGCAGGGGCACCTTTCGGAAGTCGGGATACTTCGTGAGAAAGTGCTTCATCAATTGGACAAGATCGAGGGCTATCTGCCTGTTGTTTCTGGCATAGAGGCTGTGATGCTCCACGTACGCAAATCCCGTGCCCACCGGACTGTCCACAAAGAGAACATTCACGTGCTTCAACCAACTGCTTTCCCGCGTTTTGCCCTCGATGTCGATGGGCCCTAGCTGCTCAAATATCCCGCTGCCGGTGGATGCCACTCCGGGCCCCCCTTGCAACCAGATTACCAGCGGCCTCTCTGTGAAATGAGACACATTTGCAGTGGTGTATAGAAGCCAGTAAAAGAGGTGAGCGCCCTCCCGAACTTCCACATAGTCCCATTCTTGTACTCCAGGTCCCAGACCAACGCGTCCTGCAATGATATAACTAACTCTTATGGAGTATTTTTCTCAAACATCGAAATATACAAAGCACCACACTTCGTAGATTTAAATAAACTACAATATTGCAACCACAATTACGCCATTTTTTGTTCACTTGGGTAGCTATAGCGCATTAATGTCTGAGAACTCGTACACACCTTGCACGCAGATTAGTGTTAAAAAAAAACACAAGGCACACGCCCATATACGATTTTTATTCTCATTGAGGTACATAATCGCGATGATCACAATGCAATGGAAAGGAAAGTAGAACTAAACTGCCCGCTTCGGCGGGAAATGCGCACTGATCTGACGCTGCTTTTAGCTGTTTGCTTACTTTAGTAGGAAATACGTACATGTTTCCAGTAAACACTAAAAATGGAAATTGAATGGATACACGAAATGGAATCACCCTTTCTTTTATAATATTAAGTTGGTTAAAGAAATATATGTTTGGTTCATCTTGTACACATATTGATATTACAAATCCTGCCATATTAAACAGCAGAGTTTTTAATACTATGGAAAAAGTACTGTCCGACTGTGCTAACAGTTTATACTTAATAAACCTGTTGGAAGTGCCTTGGTGTCTGCGGCCGCGTAACCAAAGTGTAGACCTCTAAACAAAATCGAACTTGTATATACGCTGCTTTAAATAAACATTGACCCCCAGTCGATAGACCCACCCACAATATATATTAGCTCTGCACTTGGTTAAGACGTCAGCACAAAATACCGAAAGTGGGCATCTGGCATACGACGTCTATATGGTGGAAATGCTTTATTCGATGTGTCTTATGTTACATATTAGATTATTCAGTTTTATAGCTGTCATATTGCGTAACGGATTGAAGGACATACTGCATGGCCACTGGATTATCCGAGGGGGACATGTGGCCCGACCGATTTATCCAGTACATCCCGAAGTTGCCTCCGACCTTTTCGTAACCCTGAAGTATGCCTTTGATAACGATGGTTGTGCGATTGGCCTCCAGATATTCCGACTTGCTATTCCATGCCCAGTCCTTGATCAGAGCCAATGTGGCTGTAGTGGGCACTAAAGTGTCCAACTGGCCAGAAAAAATATTTACCTTAACGGAAGTCTCATTCAACAGGCGCGGAACTAAAATAAATATTATAAAGTACGTAGAATATATTCGATATATCCGATTACTCACTCGTATTAATTTCCGATTTAAGTCGATCTCCGTGAAGGCTAGACAACACTTCCATAACCTGTGACGCATAGAAACTGCCATTGATCTGCAGGGCCTCACTCACATTTCTCTCTATAAAGCGGATAAATTCTTCTCCATAGCCGTAGGTTCTATCCTCTGAAGGATCCACGTGGGTCTGTGTATTGTAAAGGTAGACCTCTCCAGTCAGTTGCTGCATGAGTTCATACCACCTCAAATACTCATCAGTGGCCTTATCAAACTCGTGTTTCTTGAGAGCACTCAAGATTCGTTCCTCCTGGGCATCGAGAACAGCCACCCCATCCTCGTCGATCAAGCCATTGACGAACAAATACTTGGAGTGCTCGCGGCTGATGTGCCGAGTTGATATCCAGGGATTGCCGAGAGTCACTGACTTGAGAGTTCCCGGTTGCGCCAACTCACCGGCGCGCACGGCTTCATCCAGTCGAATGGCCAAGGCGGGGGCCATTTTACCACCATAACTCTCCGAGAAAATGTGGAGAGGAACGTCCTTGAACTCTTTGTACAATTTATAGAAGTGCAACATGAAGCTAATGAGGTCGTCGACGAGCTCCTCATTGTTGGTAACCAGCAGACTGGTGTTATCCGCATAGCTAAACCCTGATCCCACAGGGTTGTCAATGAACAGCACGTTGACATACTGTACCCAGTTCCCCTCTCGCGGCTCGCCATTCGTGTCCACAGGTCCCAGCTCCTGGAAATTTCCCAGGACTGTGGAGGAGCCACCAGGTCCGCCCTGGAGCCACAGAACCAGCGGTCGATCAGTATAACTGCTCACATTGGCAGTGGTATAGTATAGCCAGTAGAACATGTGCGCCCCATCGCGGACGTCCACGTAACCCCAGTCCTGTTCGCCAGGACCAAATCCTTTGCGGGCCTCGGATATTCCGAACAGGAGACACAAAATCGACAAAGCACCACACCACATTCTCAATTGTATGATAGAAAATCACTGGGCTCTTCCCGATCGAAATCGCGGCTATTTATCGGAGTGGAGAGCATTTTGGACCGGATGGAACGTGACTATGAAAATTGTTAAGGTTCTCTTTATAACAGATAAACGTTTGTTTATATGGATTTCTGTTCACACTCGGACTAAAGCACTCTAAAATAAGAAAGTATTTTGGTAGTTCGACAATAATGATTATCAGAACTATAATTATTACTTAAATTGGAACATAATCCGTAAAAGATACAAAATAAATATAATAACTGGCCGACTATCACTCACTTTAAATTTATTTTTTTTTTAAATTTTATTTTATTGAAAGTACAATTTCTATTTAGCTTTGTCACTATGTAAATTATATAATTACGCGTTCGCATTTTCACCAGCTGAGTAACAGGTATCTGATAGTCGAGGAACTCGACTTTAACGATCCTTTTGTTTATTTATTAATTTGACTAGCATCATCTCATTTGTTTACCATACCGTGGCACGAGCATCATTTTTTTAAGTGCATATAAACTTCCATTTATTTCCTGAACTATTTACTCTTCTAAACAATTAATTATCTTTTCATAGTTTTCTTTTGCTATATTTTATTGCAATTAGGTGAAAATGATTTTGTATTTCTTTTTTGACAAGCTTAAAATTACATTTGCTGTACAATAAGGGGTATAGTTTTTAAATACTATAAAAATAACCAACGGCCAGAACTAAACTCTTATAAAAAACTTTTCAATGTAGTTCTTTAACTTTAATTACAATCCTAATGTTAATTTAAGCGAGGAAATGAGTCGGAACTTTTAATCTAATTTAAAATTATTTTAACATATTTTAGGGCCTTTTGTTGAATTTTTAATAGTGTAACATATTTTTGGGATCTACATATATCCGATATCCATTGTAGCATAAGTTAAAAACTTTTCTTCGCAACGTACAAATAAATAAATTAATATTTTTGGGAAGCTTTAATAAAAAATGCTGTCAATTATATACTTGGTCTACTATAATTAATTGTTGGTTAAAACAACATATAAGTTATTTCCAAAACACTCTTCAACAATTTCAATTATTTGTCCAAGAAAGTTGTCTGCTTTTCATGTCCAACGCCAATGTTTTTATGTCGTAATTGTCAAAGTTAAAATTGCTTAATTTCAATTTCAACGCGTCTGAAACAATGGAAAATCCTGTGTCAAAAAAATGGAAGAATGGAACCGACTGTCTGAACGCCGGACAAGAGGAGTGGAAAATGAATCCGATTTCTGTTTTCTGTGGCTGCACCCGGGAAAAGTAATTAACAAATGTTTGTTTGTTCCACGCAAGTCAAAAGCAGGACGACAAAAAAGCTTACGATGCAAGCAGCTCCTTCGTCCTCGGCTCGTTGCGACTTCTTTTGACAACGGCAAGTGGTTGGACCCGTCAGGACCACCCACCCACCAATCAGGCCGAAACGAAGAGCACCCAACCAAACGACCCACTGCCAATTTCGTCCCGGTTGCAGTGCAGTTTTAATGAGTGCGCCACCTGGCGGCGGCTGCTGTCATCAGGGGCCAGTTGACGCTGGGATGCGACCGCAAACGGAAATCAATTTGCCACGGGAGCAAAACCGAAATTGCCAGTTCAATGCGTTTTCGATTGTCCATTAAGCAGCTCCAGCAGCTCGCTTTCTGGCCGCTGCCAAAAGTCATTTTCAAGCAATTGGCCCGACTGGCAGAGCAATTCTGCAGATACGTTTACGAGCGCCTAAAACGAGTTGGTTTTTATACCCTTACAGAGGGTATAATGGTACGACTATATCATATAGCCTCTACAGAAATTAATTGAAAATAATAGAAAAGAAATCATAGTTCGCGCCATCATCATAAAAAATTTCTGATATCAACTGTTGAATTTGTAAATACACTATATAAAATGTACGCCATCCATATTGCCAAACAATGTTTTGGCAATTGTAGACTATTCGGTGCGCCTCATCACTACTTGAACAAACGTCACTAACTAACATCGTAACATTGATGGCTTACCAGCTTACCAGTTTAACTACGTAGATTTTTATATTTTATTATGTAACTTACCAAATTTATAAATCTCAATTCGAAACATATTTTTGGATCTTATGAGACTTAACGTTCAGCACACTATACGCTCCTGCCCCAGTTTTTGCCCCTATGGCGATAGCTTAAAAGGGAGTTGTGACGCAGATATGCATTCGAGTGCGAAATTGCAAGCGGGGGCAACAATCTGTGGGATCAGCACCCCACCCACTGTGCAGCACACTGTGCAACGTGGATGTTGCCAAAATCATCACCACCCATTGTACGCTGTTTTTCATGTCATTCCGCCAATTGCGACTCCAAATTTCCATTCCTTTTGCTAACTGGGCGTTGTTTTTGTCACGTAAAATACAAGTTTTCCATTTGCGGTTCAGCTTGAGAACTTGGTCCTTTGTTCTTTGTTTTCCCCGTTTCAGCTGTTTTTTCCACATAAACGGTAATATTTTACATTGTACAAGAAAGGGTCAACCGAATCATAAATACAATAAAAAGGATAATGGTCGAGTGGCTAAGCCATGCAAATATTGGGCATGGAGTCTCCCGCAATAAGTTATTGTAATTTGGTTGTGATTGAATTATTTAAATCAAACTTACTACTTACCATTGCGAGCATTTAAAGTGAATAGAACAGCAACTAAGTGATCAAATAAAACCATCTTTATTTGGCTTTCATCAATTCGCACACTTTCAACTTAAGATCACACTAAAGTTAAAGCTACGGCTAATCATTTTAGTTGTACAGACACAGACGAACAGAACAATGAATCTGCCTAGAAACCACAATCTTAACAATAAATCGTCGAAAACCCAACGAAAGCAAACATTTAGAATCCTGCTTAGAGAGTAGATATATATATATATATGGTATATATATGTATGTAGTAATATATATTCCTGTTGAGTATGCGAGGAAGTGCTCGATGCCTATTTACACTTTACTTAGGAATAGAGGAGTACGGGTCTTTGGAAATGCATTTGTCTTTACAGTTACGTACTTAACATAGATGTAGGTGTATGTGAGTAGGTATATTCGGTATGCTGAGGACCCTTCACTCTTGATTTGCTAATCGATTCGCTAAATGTGGGTTCCGTTATTGCCGAGCCTGAGCAGGGTTTCTCATCCGTCTCAAGTCCCGCCTAAAGTCCATCTCTCCTGCCATTGGCCATCCTATCACCGCACCGCCCTGCCGAAAAGTCGAGCCTCCAACAGGTTCCACAGCCAGTTCTCCCAGGCGCCCAAAACCCAGAAACTTGGCCACAACAGCAAAAACAGAATCGGATGCCAGGCAAATGGTCCGCAAGCCGCATCTGAAATAAAACAGAACAAAACAGATTGTTTTAGGAGGGGCTAGAGATTGAAATCAGCGGCAGTCGCCGGTGAAATTAATCTTTGAATTAATTGCTTTCAGCTTAGCGCAGAGCATTAATAAATCGCTGCCGGTCAGAGGGCCGAACACACAAGGATAATAAGGTGCTCGGTCCTTTTTCGCTAACTTTGATTTAATGCCCCACAGTTTATCACTGTAATGGCGGGCGTATAAATGTTTCCCCTGTGCATATATGTACGGCTTGTAAAAACAATCAGGACAAGATCTTCAGGCCCGCTTGGGTCAGTTGGTTCCCTCATCTTCCTTACTGTGGGCTAATTTTTAGGCAGAACAAGCTCACCTAATAACGACCGAATGTATCTTATCATTCGATTGTCTTTGTTAATTATTCATATGTTCGAAAAGTTACTTCCTGATTTTTCCATGGGAACGGTACTTACTTGAATGGATCAAGAATAGTTCGTTGTGCTCATCTCCATCCCCTGGCTGATCAAATGGATACATATTCATATCAGGTGATCGGCCAGAGGCTAGAATCCTAGGACGATCCTCCTCGATTAGTTTTTCGCTTTCCTGCGCGTAAATTTCATGTATCCTTGCCGAACATTTCAACTGCAAAATTTATTGAACATTTTTGTTGGTTCTAGCAATGATAAGGAATGTCGACTTACCTTTAAGCGACTCTTGATGTAGTGATGTACTGTCACTACGAACTTGATCTCCAAAACCGCCGACTCTAGATGCTCGGCCACGTGCCGCTGAATGTCGTAGATGCGAAGGTAATTGGGTGGCACCTGTATGTCATTGATCCACCAGGTGAGATTCGCAGCCGGCTTGGAGTAATCCGATGAGCAGTTCCCATTTATAACGTTCCCCAGACGGTATCTTGAATGGATGCCAGTAATTATGGGTCGTTGGGTGGGCAATTCTGCGGCAGAACGCGTTTGGGGTTAGTGGGAGGGTAAGAGAAACCACCTGCTTACTTACCAACCACCTCCATGTCGGCGGCCACGATGGAAGTATCGAAGGTGGGTGCATCTGCGGACACTTCGCAGGCAAATTTGCCCGATATTGAGGTGGGAACATTTCGCAAGAGAACGTGGCTGGCATTGGATTGGGCAGTCTGCAGAGTACAGAGAATTGGAAAAGGACTAGATGAAGTTAAATCTTTCAATGTATACATTGAATGAATCATCAAGCCGGAACTAATAATTTGTCAACACCCATTGCCCTCCATACATATAGTAATATATTGAATATAAATAATAAATTTGAACAATATTTTTTGTAATAAATTAATTGTGCGCAGGTAAATAGAACTTGTAAGGCAACCACCAACTATTTGCTTTCCGCTTTTACGTACATAAGTGATTACATAAGATAGGCGTAACCTTCTTTGCTGTGCATCGACAATATTTAAATATACACTTTTTATTTCATGCGGTTTTTGTGAATTCTCCCGTTTTAATATCGAAATGTCAGCTAAAGTCAACAATGAGAGCGCAGCAAATGGGAAGTCAAAATTGTTAATTAAAACTTTTTAACATGCATAAAACCAACATGGATGCAATGCCCCCCTGCTGCAACTGATGCTGTCGTTAATACCATCAGCAACCTCGCAGCAAGCTCGCAGCAGCAGGAGCAGCAACAACAACATTGCAACTGCAACAGCAGCAGCAACAAAGAAGCCCATCAGCAGCACTTTGCCTTCAGTTATTTAAAGCAATTTACATTGGAAACTTTTTGCCTTCGTTGCTTTGCCCCTCCGTGTCTGTCTTTCAGTTTCAATAAAGCCCGTCATCATCATATCACAGCACTAAGCGAGTGTTGCCAACTTGGCTATTAATAGCCATTTAAGCATTTTAATCATGGTACGGCAACCAAAAAAAGCGGTAAAACGAAATGTTTAAAATACGTTTTGTAAATTCCTGTTTTGAACAATCTGTCTCAGTAAAAGCCTTCGTATTTTATATTTTCAAAATTTTTAATGCAGGCTTTTTACTTGTTTTTAATATTATTTTCATATAATTTAAAAATTATACACAATTTTAAATTTATATATTTTATTTTAGTTTTTCATGTTAGTTAACAATAAAATTGTAGCCTTTTAAAATAGCCACTTAGTTGACATCTCTGCACTCACCTCGACATCGATTTCGTTCGTTTTGGTGAATATCTTCCAGGCCGGATTTTCCTTGGGCGTGTAGCGGTAGAACTCCCGTCTGCCCCGATACCATTTCACCGTGTAGAGCGTGTCGTTCTCGATGTCATAATTGCAGATTAAGAGCGCATTATCGCCACGCTTAACGGCGGACGGTATGCGAACGTTGACGTTCCGCAGCCCCACAGTGAGACCTGGAAAAAGAGGACGGGAACGTTGTAATGAGTTGTTGCCATGGACTCGGAGTGCGCTGAACAATAGCAGCCGGGTGAGGCTTAAATATGACAAGTTATTGTGGCTTAATTATGATCCCCCAGTGGATTACACGGGATTCCACGCGTACGGCAGCAACTTAAACTGCTCCTCACCAAGGGGTTAATCATGGGAAATAAGCCCAAAAATAAACAAACTTTAAACATTTATATAAAACACTCTCTTATTACACTTTCACAGCTGGCAATTTATTATGATATTTTTAAGTGTAAGAAAAACATTACCAGTAGAATAAAATACTTGGCACCTTAAATAAGAATCATCAATATCATTAAGGTTATTTGAGATTTACAAATTTAAAAAAATATGAAAAAATTCTATAAATAATTGTCCTATATTGGTATATTAAACTTACATTTATTTTTCAATTATTTTTATTTTGATATTATTTTACTGCTTAAATATTATATGTATTTTTTTCGCTGTGTACCACACCTCTGCTGCGTGGAATAAAAAGTAGGTCACCGACCATGAAACCCCCAAAAAAGGCCAAAAACAAATAAACTCTCCGTTATACGAATAACCCGCGTGTGTGAAAGAGACAACCGGAAGAGTCGCACTCAAAAAGTTGATTATAAAATACAATTGTGCGATCAGCAGTTGGAACGCCTGCCTCAAGCTGTTCGCCTGTTCGAAATTATAAAAAGCTTCCTAGAAAATTTAAAACCGAAAGTGAATGCTTCAGAAGGGGCTGACCCTCCCCGAGAGAGCCGTAAATCATAAAGGGGCTCGGTTTTTTTCTTTTACAAGCATCGATGACCAGCAAGTGAAGTCTGCCATGTAGGAAATCGAGTTGGGGCAGGCGACCAGGTGCCCAGAATCTTCAGGTGGAGCCCACTGTCAAAGGTTGCTGGGCAGCTAGCAGAGTTCATTGACCTCCGGGAAAGAAGCAAAGATTTTGTGGCTGTGAGCATATTATAACAGATGTGAGCTCCGAGTAAGTGGTAGTTTATGGGTGCGTATCTGATGTTTGGGTATCTCAAGTGAAAAGTATCTCTGTGGTGATGGCAGTACCTAAATCCGTTTTGTATCTGAATGCTACACTTGATAAAGTAGCATTGGAGGTTGGATAGGAATCTGTTTAATTATTAGTTTTTGCAAATAAATAAAATAAATTCTTGCATACTAATTGCTTATACTTTACATTTATAACTTGCTTTTAATTATAAATATATATATTTTTTTAAAGTTTTTTTTTTGGTTATACTGAAACCTTGCTCAACATATCCAATCATCTAGGAGGCAAGTGGTCAGTAACCAGGACTTGTTTGTTCCAAAGCTATTTATAAATTGTTAATAGTAAATGGAAAAAAAGAAACAGTAACCGGTTTCTAGGGGCCCAACGAGGGGGTCTGTTTAAACAATTGCTTGTCCTCAGTTGGCAACTCAGCTCGTCGTCGACTGTTCGCGGTTCGTTTCTGGTTAACCTTGAATACTAATTGTTGTTTCACGTTGATTTTAATGGCACTGGCTGCGTACGGAGCGCGTTGTCGTTTTGTTTTGTTGTTTTCATATCAGCATAAAAATTTCATGCTGCCCCGTCTGCTTGGCAGCTGCTTTTTTCCAACGCTGAACGCCGGATCGAAATAGTACGAAAAAACTAATCTCATCCATATTGCCGGCTTTTCTAGCCGGCCGCCGTTTGTTGGCCAGCACAAATTTGCGTAAACAGAGCACTATTTGTTTTGCCGAATGGCGAGAAGGGTACCTTTTGGGACGGGGTAATGAGAGCAAACGACCATAGGAAGACTATTTAGAAACCGTTGCTGTTCTATTTTGGCCAGGCCAACAGAAGAGGGCCAACAACGCTGCTGCCAACTTGGCGGCACACGTATTTAACTTAAGGAAACCTTGGGCTCGTCGTCTCGATCGAACTGGAAAACCTTGGAAAACCTGAAGCGGGCATCGGCTTGGAAAAAACCAAAAAAAAAAAAAACAATAACAACTGCAAATGGATCGGAAAGGAGCCCATAAAACCTTAAAGGGCGCCAGAATGGATAAGATAGAGTAGAAGGTTATCATAATAAATAATAATAAATAATGTTGAGCTTGTTGTGCTGACACGTAGAAATAATTATGAACTATGAATAAAGTATAGCAGTTTTTCTAATCTAGCTCCCATTCATAGAGGTGCCATTATCTCCTGGACAGCAGCTTTAAGTGAACAGAAAATGAACCCAAGGATGAAAACCAAGTTCTCAGCTTCTCCAAAAGAACATTGCCTACTTAGCCGCTATGTGGTGGAAACTTTTTAATCAGATGCTGCCTCTCTCACAATTGTAGTCGCTTCGCAAATTTGTGTAAGCTACGATGCTCAGTTGTCCAGCTCATTATAATCCTTGCGCATGTATTTATTGTATAGTTAATTACTTGCAAAAAAATGTCCGTCTTGCAGATTATTTTTCCTCTTATCAAAAGCAATATTCCCAATCTTAAAGTCCATGTCGCTTGCATCTGATTTCACGAAATCCCTCGTCGCTGCTCCAGACCGATTTGCCACTTGAGTGCTGCATTAAAACCAGCATTATGAGCGACCTGCTCCGGACGTCGCTTACACGTCGCCCCTCCCACTGCACAATCATTGTTTAAGTTTTGACACAAATAAAAACAACAAAACACAGAGAAACCAAAAAGCCAGCGCGACTGGAAAACGAGGCCAACAGAAGCGAACGGCCAACTGGAACTGAAGTGCGAGCCACTTGGCATTATGTTGGCCTGTTACTCGCTGCCCCTATATTATCGATCATGATTTGAAAGCGAAAGTGAAGGCGGTGGTGGCGCAGAGCCCAACAAACTCATCCGCCGCCACACAGTGTCATTCATATGTGTAAATATATTTTAATAAATTTGTACGGATGTTTGAAATGGTAAAAAACAACAAAACACGGTATACGGATACGGATATGAGATGTGTATATATATCAAGTTTTTAAAGATCTCCGAGATATTATATTTCCACGAGATTTAGTTATATAAAGCTCTCTCATCGATTGCGCATTTTATTTCATTGATTGCGTCCACTGTGCGTGGCAGATACAGATACATTCGCAGATACGAACGCAGTGGGGATTCAGATACGTTTCGTTGACTAGCGCTGTCTGTTCGCCTGTTCGTCGAGCAAAGCCGGCTATCGATTTCTACATAAAAAACGAAAGTGAATTTCATCCGGACGGCTGCGCGTTGGATGCTCTTCGCTGACCCACTTTTTTGGGCGCGTTCGCTGACCTCGGTTGGCCCAAGGTTCAACGCTCCAAGTTGAGTGGCCGCCAACGGTGTCACGTTCAGGGCCCGTCCCTGACCCATCGAGGGCCCCACCAGCCCCAGCAGCACCACCAAAAATCACTGGCACCCACCGATCGACGATTGAAAGAAAAATCAGACGCCTGTTGCGCCTACCAGGCGATCAGAGAACTCAGCGCGTGACGCTGTAGAAGTTATGCTTTCTTTTTCGACGGGTCAACGAACCCGGGCTCCAAATTTCGGAGATCGTTGACCGCCACGGTGCGGTGGTGGGTGAGTAAGAGAGACGGCCGTTGGTGGTGTGAGAGAAACAGCGAGCAAGCGCTCGCTGAGAACAAGTCTGAGTGAGAGGGTGAGTGGAATAAGAGCGGGAGGCAAGTTGCTCGTGTTCAGCGGCAGAGAGACCGCTGACACACTTACACTTTTGATTGTCTCTGCAATCAGTTTCACGGTACGCACTCGATAAGGAAGAAAATATATTCTCACTTTCTCAGCAAATTAAATTTACAATTATTTTACATATTACATTTATTTAAATTCACTAAAAAACAGATTTATTAATAACGGTTAGCTCCCTTTAATTTCAATTGTTTGCTTCTTATTAAAACAAGTATAATATTTCCCCTAAATATAACTTAATTTCATTGTAGAATTAAAAATATTTAGTTTTTTCAAACCAAAATCATTTTTTGTAGACCCAATGACTAAGTATTGTGCTCATTATATCGAAGTTTTCCTGTAGCTTATGGCATGGTAGTGAACTTAGTATTATATTTGTCGAGCAAAAAATTGTTACTCCGAGCCGTAAAATGCATGACTTCATCTCAGCTGCTAAAATCATTAACTTGTAGCTTGTCGTTTTCCATAGAAATCGCTCGAAAAGCCAGAGCGGCGCTGGAAATGTTTATAAACTTTAATGATCGCACACCCCTCGAGCGAAAAAACATTATTTTTTTGTTAAATACGAAATTATAAACTTTTCATACCAAGCGACCAGAAACCATTTGAAAGCCGTTTGTCGAATGCATCTCGCACGCTCCACTCGAGTGGATAAGTGCCAAGGTTGAATTTGACTTGTGTAACCGAGCTATGGAGCAGAGGGGAAGCAGCGGAGCGGCCGAGACCCCGCTCATAAGCTATGACACACACAGCTGGAAAGAGATCGAGAATGATGTCGTCATTAGCCCTAGAATTCCCAAGTTCCCACATCAGCCATTGTGCAATAGCTTCAGATACATTTTGTATCCGGGGAGCCTAGAAAAACACTTTCCGTTTGTATCGCCGCTCTTCCACGCTGACCATTTATCCAAAATCCCAGGCGTTCAGCGATCTGGTGGAAGTACTTACGTTATGGATAAATTTGATTTTTACTGTGCACTTGGAGAAAACAATTAATAAGGAATTCAAACAAATTTAAGCTTTAAAGCGACGAATGCAATTTGTTCTTCTCCTAAAAGGCATAACTGAAAACTGTGTAATGTAACTTATTCCTAATAATAATCCGATAATAATAATAAGCTCGAATAAAGCATGCATGCAATGCATGTATAAGACTTAAACTAACTAATTTACAAAAATATTTTATTTAAATAAACTGAAATCTTGTTTTCTTTGTTAGCTTATTCACAGTACAGTCGACAGATATCTTCAAATAATTTTATACATTTCTTAAACAAATGTACATATATGTTTGGGCAATATTTGTTATGCCTACAATGTGTATAAGTCAAGTTAAGTAATAAGTCAGATTACGACTTAAAATCAAAAATAGTTTCTTTCAGTGCTTATGTGTTTAGGCAAATTAGTCTAAAGCTTTGTGAGAGTGCCAATAAGCAAATTACCCCAGTGCCAGACCCCCACCATAGGTATAAAAAGCAAACAGACGAATACATATATATAAATACATATATTTCAATACACGTGCGCACACAATCATTATCTGAACACAAACCCATATACATATGTATGTGAACGAGTGTATGTAGGTGGTGAGCGTTATTGGGTTCAGTCATAATGCCACTTATCAGTGAGTAGACGTCGCCATGCTTTTAAACGCTGCTCGCCTATTCGAATTAGTACAAAATAATACCGTATTTCCTAGAAGCTTACGGATTCACCGTTACGCCGTAGTCCCCCATTGGTTGTGAGAGGGACGGCATAAGGCGAGGAGAGCAACAACAAAAGGGCAATTTAGTACGCTTTTCGTACACACGTGCGTTTGTACATATAACGCATACGCTCCGTTGCCTCGATCATAAACAAGTAAGTACCGGTCGGCCATGGGTGTAAATGTTTTTATTTTGTTTATATCAAAATTTAACAAAAATTCGGATGGAAAAGTTTAAAACATTTTAAATAGTTTGCTAATAGAACAGGCGACCAGCACATTGAAATAGCATTCGGTTGCACCGAAAAAGCAAAATAGGCACCCGGTCAACGAATTGAATTTCACGTTCTCGTTCTCGTCGCTGTTTCGGTTTTTTTTTTGCAGTAAAAGTTATGCGTCATCAGTTCCGAGAACTCAGCAAAAGCTGGAAGTGATAAGCATGTGATTGCGGATCGATCGTCACCAGCCGCTTATGTTTTTGTTTCGGTTCCCACTAAGCGAGCGCTTATTGTTTGCGTTTTAATTAAAGTAAAGGCAAAATTCTGCAATTTTAAAATTCATGGCTTATTTATTACATGAATTGAGAAAATATCTTCTGTGTCTAACTTACTTGAGATTATTCTTTAGACATATTAAGATATTATATAACAACTAAAGTTTATATTTATAATTTATTAGATTAATTACTAAACATAAATTTCCAAAAATATGGAAAAATATTTTATAGAGTTAAGTTTCTTAAAACAAATTCATTTTTAATCCAGGGCACAAATGGAGAAATATTCAGAAATCGAGCGGGTCTAGTATCTGGTTCCCAGTCCTTTCCCGATAATGCTAGTCCGGCCAGGACGTATCGCCCAACAAAGCAGAAAAGTCCTCCTCCAACATTGTGGGGACTGAACTCGTTGAACAAATCAGCGCCGCAAAGAACATTCGTATCTGAATACGATCCTGGTGGTAGTTCAGCGAGACAGTCCTCGTGGGTCATGATGGCGTAGTTTCTGAACCACAGGATATCCGATTGGTTGGAGGACGATGAACTGGAGGAGGGTTGTCCACACCCAATGGTCCGGCAGGCGTCTTCGATGAAAACAGACTCCGGAAGAGGCATGCATATGGAAGCAATATGTGTGCCAAAGAACGGTGCATCCAGGAAGATAAGGGCCAGCTGCTCATGGAACACAATGCTCCTAACGCAAAGGCTGTGGTGCGGTTTCCTCTCCACCGTTCTCAGTCGATCCCAATCGCCAGCCTCCACAGAAATTTGATCCTGCGGTGTATTCTCAATCGGATACGCAGCAGTGATCACCACATCGTTTCGACTCAAAGTGGCTGCTGCTACATATATCCCATCGGTATAGATAGCAGCCATCCAGGGATTTTCCCCGAATTGTGTTTGGAAAGTTTTGTTGATGGGAAAAACCTCCTGACCCATTGAACGCATGCCGCACGTATTAGACCCACTCAGATTAAAAAATTTATCCTAAATAAACACATTTGTTTTGGGTCTCCATCATCGTCACTTTCATAATCTTCTTCCTGGGGCAAAGCAATCGTACAAATCGCGAGAGTCGAAATTAAAACCCATTTAATAAACTCTGGGCAGAATGTGGTTCTCATGATCGGAGGCCGTGAGTTTTGAGATTACTTTTTTCCAACTGTGCAAGTCGGATGCTGCCAGCAAACTGAGTTGAATCAGTGTGCAAGTTTTTATTAACGCACAATCAGGTTATTATACAGCTTTCGGGCGGGTAATTCGATGCGAGGGACAGCGAAGGAGTTGTCGTCCACTACACGAAATTTAATATCAACTGGACTGGTTTCTCTCTCTATAAGATAAAATCCATTTTCTTTGTACACGCAAAGAAAACTAACGAATTCTTGAGAAAACCGTCTTTCCGTCCGTTTCCGCTGAATCTACTCTTTTAGCTTGAAAGCTATCTGCTCAAAAATGTCTCATAAAGCTGCTCTCAATTTTGTTCTTCCTGTTTTTCTGAACACATATTAACAGAAAGGGTATATAGGCACCGTTCGAAGCTCGCTAGCTTTCATGGTTTGCTCAGATGTTAACACTGTGAGAACGCGCATACACTTAGCCCAGATAAGAACCGCTTCAAACAAGTTTAAATTCAATGTCTATTCAATGCGTGTTTGTAAGTGAAGTGATTCCTTATTTTATTGAATTTACAAATACAGCCAGTTTTGCTGCTTAAAATAAACCACATTGACCGGAATAAGTTGGCTGACAGCCGCCCCTGGCATCTCGATTCTCCCACGATATTTCTGCAAAAATCACGTGTAAGCCGAACGAGCCTGCAGCTCGAAGTCGGCGAAGGTGAGACACCACCGTCATTGCCCTCAACCTCAACCTCGTCTTCGTCCTCACCCGCTAGCCTGTCCTCGACATCCGCATTGCTCGAGGGCTACTTTACACGGTGTCAGACGGGTTGGTCCTGCTGCCTGTTGCACTTTTTGCACATAATCACGTCACATAAACGGACGTCAGGCCAGGATATGAACAACAAGCTGCCCCTCCCTTTCATCCTGGCGACATGTGACGCTTGGCTTTAGATGGCCGCAAACAAAAAAAAAAAAGCGGGGTAAAAATAAAAATGGAAAGCAAGGGGAAACAGGGCCAGGAGTCCTGGGACCTTCCAACTTATTTCCCGACAGCCTGCTCCTTTCTCGCCCGGCTTTTCACTTTATGTTTATGTTGTGTGTTGTGGGCTGTGACGTTGGCCACTGACACTTTGCTCCTGCCGCTGCTCTTCCTTTAGCTTTTCCGGATCCTGTCGCCTGTCTCGTACTTTTCGCAAGCGGATGCGACCAGGACACCTGGACACGCCGGGTGTTAAAATAACAGGCACCGAACATATTGACTTTTAAAATAAGCATTATGGCGGTAAATTTTTATGAAGCCCCTCCCTGTCACTCCTTTTCGGATCCTTGTGCTCCTACCGCTGTGTGCGCCGGACAGCTGAGTGATTTATATATATTGTTTAATATTATTACAGCTGGCAGGTGGCCATTCGAACCCGCTTACGCCTGGACTACGTTCCGGCCGACGAATGTGCAAAATGCGAAAAATTGAGCACATTACAAGCTCGGACTACGACTCCTTATCCGTATCTGTGTCCATGTCCATGTTCAGATCCTTGTCCATGTCCACGTGTGGTCGGCAATAATTGTTAAAGTGTGCGGTTGGTTGGGACAGGATACGGGGCGAATGATGAAGTGACGGCCTTTCGAATTGAAGCCAGGAAGCGTGGAAGTTTTCTTGCCGCTTGTCAAGCTCGAGAGGATTGGGCTCGTAAGCCATGAGAGCAGTTAATGGTAATTGCAATTATCCAGCGAGCTTTATTGGTTAATGAACGAGCACCGGCTTAATGTCCTCGGGCTGGACAGATAATAATACTCCCGGCAAATTGCCCATCTGGAGCTGAGAGCGTTCATCTAAGACGAATATCGAAAAGCACAGATAGCCCTCTTGAAAGCTCCTGATTAAAAGATACGCAATGTCTAAACAGTAAAGAGTGCAAAGATAATTTAAAATATAATTCATATATTTTTTAAGCGTTAATTCTATAAATGAAATGAAAGTTTTGAGATGAAACTTGCTCCTAAAAAACTTTATTAATTTGTTGCCCGGAACAAGGAGGAAAATCAATTAATAAATAAATGCGGCCACAATTAAATTCTATTTTGCGAAACGCCCGCGTCGCTTGGGCGCCCAATTGATTGCATTTTAAATGTGTTTGTTCAGCAGCAGGGGGATATTTTGCATTCGGCCAAAATGTATACTGCACTTAATTCAAGATTTTTTGCTCTCAGCTTTCCACCACCTGAAACTTTTTCAAACGCATAACTGCTGTGTGTTTGCGCGTATCCTGGCAGATCATTTATCGTCTGCAAAAAATGTTTCAGTGAAGAGGGCTTAACCATCAGTTCGAGTTATGCAACCGAAATGACGGTATAATGTTGTAAGAGGATTAATAATGCGTTTCAGCAATTAAGAGTGGTAAATAAAGCGACAAAAAATCATACAGCCTACAAGCAAAGGGATTTAAATAGTTAAATTAGGTGCATTTTATCACTTTTAAAATATATGGAACGGTGTTGTAGCTGTTAAATATATGAAAGATGCTAATTTTACGTTACTATAATTAACCGCTTACTTACTTAATCGCTTTTGTATTTGGAAGCCTTGAATATACGGTACAGGAAATATTAAAATTCTATTTGCAAAATGAGTTTTTTTTTAATTCAATACCCTCAGAATTTTACATAATTATTAAATGCCTCAATCATAATGAATGTTTAATTTCTCAATCGACTTTAAGTTGGATTCGAACAATTTGGCTCAGGTCAATAGATTTCATGACATTACACTGGCGATTTCAAAGCGAAGTGAAAGCCGCACCACCAAGCCAACCACAAAGTGCAATTGAGGCCTCGTGGTGGCTGGTTGTGGGTTTTAGGTCGGTGGCGGTGCCAATTAGGATCCAGAAGTGGTGGGGTGAGACATTTCAAAGGAGCAGGCTACGCTTTTCCGCTCGGTCCTCCGTTTGAAACACAACTCGAAAAATGAAATTGAAGTATCAAAAGAAACACCAGCCGCTCGACCCAATTAAACAAGCACTTCGAAAGCTTGCACGTGGTGAGTAATGATACAATTAAGGCGCCCGGTCGATCTCATCCAAATATTTTTAAGGCTATTCAATTTTAAGCAGGTGGAATAAGCTTTTAATGAAATACTTTTCTCCAACAGCGCTTGGCAAGGCTTTCCTATACCTAGGCACTCCACCCCTGTGTCCACTCCATCAGTCCAGTGCGTTGAGCCTACTGCACTGTCACTACCTAGGCGTCTGTCCAATCTGCGCCCTGAGCTCCTTTTCCGGAAGCGGGACATCATGTTCGAGTCCGTGTTTTTCGTACTGCGGCAATTCTACAACTTTGTCTGCCCCATGCAAATCTTCTACGAAATCGAGGATGCTGAACAAGTAGGACTCCAAGAGGAGTGGGATATTTGGAGGGAACTTTGAGATTCGACGGCATGACAACCAAACCAATTGATTAATGGCGGGCTGGGCGGAAACCGTTCGCAATAAAGAGAACTCTTGCTTTTCCTCTTAAGTCACCCTGGTAACACCACTCCGATTCGCACATAATTTTCGAATAAATTGTCAAATGTTTAAAGCCTTGCCACTGAGCAACAGTCAAGGTAACCCAAGCCTGCGGATTAAATTTATTGCTCCTAGCTCTTGGTTTTGTAATGGTGGGGGTGATAATGGTGTCTGTTATCAGGCATCATTGAGTGTCATTGAAACGCCAGTAATTGCGTATTAAAATTATACACCCGGGACCATTTGCCTAATGAAATGAAGCCGTGTCTAAAAGCTAATTAGGTTGTCGTTTCCCTGGTATTTATGCAAAGCAATTGAAGAAATACACAGAAGGGAGTAGTAGGTGGTATGGGAATAGTTCCCGCAGTCTCTGATCAGGATTTTAATTTTCCACTCGAACGAAGATCTTTAGTTAGCACATATCTGTGGATGCATTACGGAAGGTGTCACCATCGAGCTGACTGCTTTGCAATTCAAATGTGGTTTGTGTGGTTCACCTTTGACCCCCATTCCGATTCCCATTTCCCAAACACCGCCTTTCAATAAGCCGGTCCGAGTTGCAGGTCCAGCCGTCAATCTGCCGGCTCGCATTCAATTTGTTTAGCTTGTCGAACCACCCACATGTCGAAAAGGCCTTGACATGTTTTCCGCCCTTTTGCCAGTCTTTTCTCGCCGCCCCAACAGTTGACACAATTTGACTTTTGGCATCCAAACGTTCGAACAACGCCCTGAACTTTTGAACTAATCTATTTGTATTTGTTTAGCTTGCTAGCGATAAAGTTGCCTTTGTGTTGTTGTGCAATCGTGTGTATGCTTTTCACCCTCGGGCAGGTGCAAAATATATATGTATGTGTGTGTGTGTGCCAGGTGAGGCAGGTCGTTTGAGTTTTCATGATGCCTTCCTTAGTGGCGCAGACCCATCAGATAGGAACAAGTTGATTATGATGATCAAACAAATGCTACTATGTTAATCTACCTATAGTGATTTGCATTAAAGTTAAAAGCGATAATTAAACATATTCCTTTACAATTATATATTATTAAAGATTATATTAGTAATAAATAGAGCATAATTAGGAACTAGCGTGAGACCTACTTTACTTCACGCAGCCTCTCGTCCTGAGTGTTAAAGATATTTGGACCGAGGTTGCTTCCCTAAGATTATCGCAATTGCATTAACGATAGAGATATGGCATTGCTTTACCAATTATGGGGCTATTCGAGCAACCGCCCTTTCCGTTTGCTGTCATTAATACCGCAAATTAGCCCGGAAAGTGGAAGTAACCGGAGGGGAAAGCCGGGAGCCAAGGGCTCAACTAATAACTTCTACTTGCGTGAACAGCCCGTAAACCAATTTCTGCCGGCAGTGCTTTCATTAGCGCTGCCTCAATGGCCAAGGCACCCCGATTTCCAGGATTCGTCCTTGGCTCTGGTTCGGTCCAAACGATTATTGGGCTCTCCGCTTGTGCTAAAGTTTAAGCCTCTACTTCGCTGATTGCCAGATTTGTTAATTATGCACGTTATAATTAATGTTCGCTATCCCGTGTTGACCTCCCACTCCCTTTAACGCACTATCACCCACCCCAGCAAGCCCACTCCCACTAGCCAACTAATTGTCAATAAATTTGCCTGCCCAAAACATCATTTCCCAGCCGAGAATGTTGAGAACCATACTCATATCCATGCCGGGGAAGCTCCCTGCTGTCATGCTGGCTGTCAGTTGCGCTTAATGCTTAAATGAAATCTAATCACGTTCTAATTTCAGTTAAGTGTGACAGCGAATTGTGCGACCCGCCCTTGGAATACGCTCTCTAGATCACCGATACCTCATCTTTGATCCCCTCCCCATTTGGTCCACTTCCGCTTCTCGTCTCCTTGTATTTCATTTCCCTTATTTAAGTGGCGCACTTCCACTTCGTCTGCTGTTTTATTCTTTTTTGGCATAGCGCCAGTCGGAAAAAATTTACATTCAATGAAGGCGAGTGACCTGCAGTCGGAGGGAAATGTTTAAAGGATATATTAGGAAACTTAAAGAGGTTTGCCACTCTAATGAAAATCAGGTAATTAAAATATTAAGGTTATTAAAGTCCACAGTAGAATCTATTGTAAATGACATGTATAAGATCTTTGGCTGAATATACATACGTCTCCCTTGATATTTATAGTGCTTTTTATTATACAAAATATTTGATCAATTTTTTATTAATAATTTCACTGGACTTAAATTTACTGTTTAGAGGCTTATTATCTCCTGTTTCATTCTGACCGCTAATGATCAGAGTTAGACGGTTTTCTCGACTGGTGGAAAAGTTGTATTCAATAGCGCAACTGGCGTTAAATCTCCCATGACCACATTCACCATCAGTGCATGTTTCATAACTTTTCATTTGAAAACGACGCCGGAGGGGCCGGGAAACTATTTCGTTTTCAAATTAGCAAACGGTTTTCCCTTTGAAAATCTAGTTAATTAGCGCTCAACAACAAACATCTCGGGGAGAAAAAGCAACAGCGGCAGAATCATCACTATCATCGTCATCATCATCGTTTTGCGCCAGTCGGGCAACTTTTTTGGCGCAAAATAGTTAAAAAACTGGGTGGGAAAACTGCTCTGCAAACCACCCACTGGACTCCGAAAAGTATGCAGTGCGAAAGTGTTCGTGAATTAAGCAATTAGCCAAGTTGAAGCAAAAGGAGAAATACAAGCGGAGAATTGCGAATCAGTCGGGATCCCAAGTTGCCTATATTGTTGCACAAGTCTGAAGCTGACCCACTGCTAATTGACCAATATTCCCGTCTTGGTCATCATTACCATCACGATACGGGTCCTGGCTTGGGTTTTGGTATTGATCCCCGTTTGGTATCCGTTTGGTTCTGGCATCGGCATGGTAATTGCAATTGCTGGCATTCCACTTCCCCATCGAAGCCCAGAGGTTGCGGGGACACAGCATAAATACAGCCAGCAAATGGAATTTATTCCAGCCAGCCACGAATTCCAATTTTGAGCATTAGCTTCCCTTTCCTTTAGTTCTTTCAAAGAAGCCATGGTGGCTTTTATGTTAACTGAATAAAGAAATGCTTCGATTTCTTATAGTAAAATGGGCATTTATCTTTTTTCATTGTTTAAAAACATGTGGCTCTATATTCCTTTATAACTTTATAGAAAATGCGAAATCATGATTATCTGAAATAGAGTATTTTACATTCGGATTGAGTTACATTGGAATACGTGTTTCTTTCTGTCGACTGCTTTTTGGCACATTGCTTATTGATTATTTTTACTAATTTATGTGCTAATAAAATTGTCAATTTGTATGCGTGCAGCGGTAGTTCGTTTGGGAGCGGATTCCACTGCTGTGAGTGGCTGCGATATCGTTGCGAAGGATTTCAGGGAGGAGTGAGTTGCCAAGGATGGCGCAGCTGACAAAACCATTAGACTTAAGTGTCTCCTGCTGCCCAGCGGCTGCCTCTCCTGTTTCCCTTTTTGTTCAAAGCCGTCGTCCTGTCTCATTGTCAGAGGGCAGAGTGCCAAAGGCGCTTACAAATGACGCTGCAGGACATTTCTGGTAATGATTTTCCGTCGGAGGCCAGCCAACTTTGGCTTCAGTTTCACATTTTGGCCGGGAGCAGTCTCACCCATTCGCTGGCCAATCCAATCCCGTCTTTCCTGCGTTCTGGGATTTTAAACTGGCTTATTATGCCGCATTTGAGTTTAAATACGGCCGCAAGGATTTCGCCGATTGCCATGGGGCTATTGACAATCTTTCGCTCAGTATTTATGCAAATGTTCTGGAGAATTATGGCAAGCTTGGGAATTGAATATCAAACGAACAGAGTAGAGTTAAGGTAAGCCGCATACTCACAGGTTATCTCTAGAGAAATCAATCAAATCATCAAAATAAATATGTGTTCGATATAGGTTCAGCCGATCTGCGTTATCAGCAAGAGTAATCTGACTTTAATGTCTCATGCCTCTTCATAAGTGTCTATATATTCCATTGAAAGTGTGACGCTTTTGTTGAGGGATATTCCAAATAAATGTGTAGAGCAAGTGATTGGATCCGAACGCCTAATATAATTTTTTTTCAAAGCTTACTAAAGCCACCTTATCCAGCTTCAATATATTTGCTAGGCGAACAATTTCATCACAGGAGCCCAATCTGCGTTTCGCCATCTTTGCGCCCTGAAATAAACAATATATTCGCACATTTACCCAAAGCACCTACTTCCACTTAGCAACCTTTCGCCGGAGGAGCTCTGCTTTTACACCATTTGGTCCATCCGAAGAGGGTGGGAACAGGGGACCCTTGAGCAAACCACTTGATGACGAAGACATTTTGCCAGCTAAAAAATCGTATTTACAACATAATTTACACTCAAAGTGAGCAAGGAGAGGAGGTGGGGGAAAAGCCAGGCTGTGATGAAGAGCGGGCGAAAAGGGTGAACCTGGGCTGTGTGGCCCATTCAAAGTGCCACCACTCAAGTGCCACTTTGCCGTACTTGTGCCTGACCAGGATCCGTCTGAAAAATGGGACAATTTCATGGCCTTTAATGGCAAACTTTTAGTGGTCAATGCAATGGCTGCCGCACAACATCATCAAGATCCGGGAATTACCAGAACCGCCGTAAAGGAATGGCGAACTGGAGTGAAACTCCGCTCCTTACGTTAAATTATGTAAAAATATAATTCTCCTTAAAAAAAGAACGAGAAAAGCATTTGGTAGCTGGTGTATGGGAAAATGACGGAAAAGGTGAAAATTGTATTACACGAAGTCAAGTCGAGTTCTGCACTCGCTGATGCTTTCCGCTTGCCGCCCTTTGATGTCGTTGCGCGAAAATTGAATGAAAATAATTTGTAATGCGTTTGCACTGCGGCAGATGGCTGGTGAGTTTGTGGTTGAGCGCTGAATGAAATGGAAATTACGGGAAATTTTGTAAATTAATGAGATGTTAAGGGGGCGAACCAGCTTGACGTAATTAATGAAGAGAATGCGACCCAGCAAACCAATATATGGTAACGTATTTATAAATGCCCCCAAATTGGTGTTATTAGAGCCAACCTATGTTCGATCTACTTAAAGAATAAATGCATGGTTTTTCCATACATTTTTTTCCATACTATTTGTTGTATGAGTTGACAGATTCAAAGAAATACAATATATATAAAAATATAAATATAAACATATAAAAGAGCTAGCATTCGCATGTATATAAGTAAATATACACGACATGCTTCATCTTAATTCGTTATCGGCGGCAAGAAATTCGAAGAAGCCTTATCAAATCACAATACGAACAAGAGAGAGTGCTATAGTGGAGTGCCTCGACTATCAGATACCTGTTATTCAGCTGATAAATTAAAAAATAATAATAATAAAAAAATAAAATTTTTCAAAAGGTGTGTTTCAAAATTTAAAAAATAACAAAACAATCGTTACATTCTAGCTTTTACAGTTTCTGAGATCGAGGCGTTCATACGGACACACGGAAAGACGAACATACTTTATACGGTCGGAAACGCTTCCTTCTGCGTGTTACATACTCTTCAACGAATCTAGTGTACCCTTTTAGTCCACGAGTAACGGGTATAAATTGAATTAATGTTCGCTGGCAATACAATATGTTGACCGCTTAATCGCAAACAACAGTGTATCAAAGACAAGCGTTTAGAATGGATCGCCTTTCCATTCTCCTCTTGCTTCTGGGAATCTCTCGGAGTCAGGCCCTTTTCTGTGGCGGGTCTATGGCGAAGGAGTGCGTACAGCGAAACCGTTGCCGTATTGGTACCGAAACGGGAAGGCCAATCATACAGTTTAGAGGACTAATTAACGGCAATGACGGATGTGAATCTGGGCAGACCTGCTGCCCGAAAACGGAAATAGTAATGCTAATCGAGAGCTATCACTTGAATGTTCTTTTTTGACAGTTTATTGTCTTTGCAGTTACAATTTCCAGTACAGGTCGACAATCAACCGCTACCTGCCGACTGTGGCCATGCGAACCATCAGGGATTGGGATTCACAATAACTAGCCCGAAGGACATGGCACAGGACGGCGAACTGCCATGGATGGTGGCTCTGCTTGATTCCAGAAGCCGTCTACCGATAGGCGGTGGCTCCCTAATTAAGCGGGATGTGGTGCTTACATCTTCCACGAAGACCTACGAAGTTCCTGAGACCTACCTTATGGTGAGGGCTGGAGAATGGGACTTTAATAGCGACAGCGAGCAGAGAGCACATGAGGATGTTGCTATCAGGAAGATCGTACGACATGCCAATCTCGGTGTCGAGATTGGTGCCAATAATGCGGCCCTTTTGTTCCTCGCTAGACCGCTAAAACTAGACCACCACATAAATCTCATTTGTTTGCCGCCGCCGAATTGGAAATTTATCCATAACCGCTGCATCGTCAGTGGCTGGGGCAAAAAAACAGCCTTGGACAACAGTTACATGAATGCCCTGAAAAAGATCGATTTGCCATTGGTGGACAGATCTGTGTGTCAAACGCAACTGCAAGGACCCTACGGCAAAGACTTCATTCTCGATAACAGCCTGATATGTGCCGGCGGGGAACCTGGCAAGGATTCGTGCAAAGGCGATGGAGGTGGCCCACTTGCCTGCCCACTGCAAAGCGATCCCAACCGGTACGAACTTGTGGGAATCGTAAACTTTGGATTCGGATGTGGAGAGCCACTTCCTGCTGCCTACACTGATGTTTCCCAAATTCGACCCTGGATTGATTATAATATCCAAGCGAATGCAGTACACTATTCTCCCCCGTTCGGAAATGTAGGCCAATCACTTGTTCATGTTGATTTAAATGGAATCCAAAATGGTGCCAATGGACTTCAAGGACCTCTTCAAATCGGAGGAAATATTCCAAATGTAGGCCAAGGAATCAATGGCAATAGATATGATCCAAATACGGAAATCGGAGCAGTTTCAGTCGGAAAACCTATTCCGAATGAAGGCAATCCATCTGGCGGTCTTGGATATGATTTAAATGGAATCGAAAAACATAATCAATTTCCACCGGTACTTCAAGGAAATGGTGCCAATGGACATCAAGGACCTCTTCAAATCGGAGGAAATATTCCAAATGTAGGCCAAGGAAACAGTGGCAATAGATATGTTCCAGTCGGAAAACCTATTCCGAATGAAGGCAATGTATTTGGCGGTCTTGGATATGATTTATATGGAATCCAAAAACCGAATCAAGCTGGAGAATTCATTCCACATGTAGGCCAAGAAAATCATGCCAATGGACTTCAAGGACCTCTTCAAATCGGAGGAAATATTCCAAATATAGGCCAAGGAAACAGTGGCAATAGATATGATCCAAATCCTAAAATCGGACCGCCCACATTTGGTGCAACCGGTGCTGGAATGCAAGGAAATAATATCGATAATCAGTATAATTACAATCTTGGCGACAGAGCAGAAAATAAATTGGGAGCGTTTCCTCTTGAAAATCCCAATAAGGATAAAGTTATTAGCCCTAGTGATTTTGCATCCACAACGACCACTCCGAGTGCACCTATAAAATTGGTAATAGAAAAGTACTAACATAGTTTTATAATTTTATCATAGAGCTAATAATCTATTAACATGTAATAAAAATATAACACTAAAGCATTAAGATTACTATATTAGTGATTATAATTAATTTTTTCTATTATTTGTCACTAAAATCGTGATTTTTTTAAATATTAGAAGCGGAGAAACACGGTATAAGCATGATTTGTTGATTAATTTTTTATAAACTCTCTAAACTCCGCAATCTAATTTTTTGTTTAGTGGTAGCCATCTGCCTTTTTAGTTCCTGCTTGCATTGCGCATTATAAATCTAGATTATAAAGCTAGATTATTAGCTAACATCAAGTTAGGCCATCAGCAGCTTGACACACTATCATCCTATTGATTCTGTGGCCCACCCAAAATCCGGCTAATTGTGCCCGAGCTTGGCCGGAGTTTATTACGAAGCAAGCTGGCCCCAAATTGCCGCCCACCAAATACAACCAATTTCGCAGAAACAGCGCACAAAAACTGGCCCAGAATGGGGGCTTACTATAGTTACAAGGCACTGAGAGGCGAACGTCGAATGTGGAACACATTGTGGCCCTATTGCTTTTAGCCAGAGTTCGCTTCTTGTTTATTTGTTTGTTTGACTGATTTGCTGTTGTTTATTTTGATTTCCGGCTCAAATGCCGAGTGGGCAGAGGCGGATCCTTGTCGATTTCTACATTGATTGTGTTGTCGCAGCAGGAGTTCGATTTCCTCTGCGGGAGTGTGTGTATGTACTGGTGCTTGTGCAGCAGCAGATTAGTGTTGACAAACAGTCAAATGGCAAAAGGTGATGCCGGCTCTGTCGACATCATCATCAGGCCCTCCATAATCCCATAAACACCTCCCAACTGGAACCATTTCCGGGGGTGGAAAACCTTTGTTTGCCTCTCCACGCAGCAACATCAAAGGAACACTGAATCAGAATCCGAGTCTGCATGCGAATCCGGGAGTGGGCCAGTGAAAATGGCATTCCGATTGGCCTCGATAAGGAGTTTACTGCGCTTTTTGCCCTCCAACTTGGTCCATCGGATAGTTCAGACTTCATTATTATTTTGCATAAAAAATGCATTAATACGAAATTTATGTATTTGTTTTGCCGCTATATTTTTTTTTTTTTTTTGCTTAATATGTCACAAAGTCATAACTTCTGGTTTACTGTTTAACATCAACTGAGCTCAGCTCAGACATGGAATTACTTTTAGTGGTTCGGTAAAAAGCTTAATATTTCACTTTTATGCGGTATTTTTTACGCCACCTCGTAAGCGCAATATTTCTGCGAAATTTATGTTTAAAATTTGAATAGGAATGATTCATTTGCTTTATTCAATGCTTTAGGCTAATGAACCGGGATTAAAGGAGACAAAACCTATTACAAGTTTACGAGGTAAATAAGAATTGTACTCGACATCACTCGCATTCTAAACTTTAAGAAAAAAATATTTTGCATAAATAAAAAAGTATTATACAATTTGAACACCAACTTTCAGTGTCCTGTTAAGCTTAATTGAAATTAAAATAATCTCTTTTCTTCATATATATGCATTACTGTGCATGTTGCAAGATAAGAAGAAATATATAATTGCTGAATAATATTGTTAATGTTTGCGTGCGCAAAAAGTGGAAATTGTATTTGCATTTATTTCCTTTCCCGGCTAAAGTTAAACATTACGAATTAATTGAAATTAAATTATAATCATTCAGCTGGGAACGCAGTACGGTTTGTGTTTCTGAAGATAAATAGAACATAAAGGAGTCCCGAAGCACATCATATGTTAGTTCAGCAGAAACTCGTTTGCAGAACTTATGAAGATGGACTTTGGACGTGCAAAAAATATGTGCATATATAAATTACAAGGAAATATATTGTGCAGAACCGAAGTGCCGAAAAATTCATTAAGGCTGCAAATGAAAAAGTAATTAGAAACAATTATAAAAACGTCCACTTCACGCATGCATCCGTGAACTCCGAAAAAATAGAAGAAAAACGAAAATAATCGCAAACTTTTGCGCTGCAAACTTTTGCAAGCAATTAAATATATTTGTCACTTCAAAATGGCTGACAAGCCAGGGACCTTTTTGAAACCGCAACAGAATCGAGTGGTGCCGAGTGGTGCGGATGGCGGTGATCGTGTGGCTGTCAAACATTAAACTGAACCACATCTCCGGAACAACTTCTAGCCACCTCCCGGCAAATGCAAAGAAACCTTCAACCCGAGCATAAAGTTGCCTAGTAACTGGCACTCGTGACAAGTTCTGGCAAAGTTTTCTTTCTCCCTCCATTTGTACTGCAGTTAACTGCAGTAGTGAAAATTTATAAAGTTTTAATCATGTGGAGCATTAGCAACTCATACTAAGCTGTTCGTGTGCTCACATCAATCAAGATGTCTTTAAGTAAAATGTATCATTATTCAGCAAGTTATTTAAAATTCGAGAAGTTACTTGTCGGCATCGCTGTGACACATCAGATTATTTGAAATCCCACCTTTTCTAGAAAATAATCTCAAAAGCACAACATAAAATGAGTTTTTTACGGTTTTTATGTTCGTTAAAATTAGCAAATAAGAAAGAAGTGTAATGAATACAATATATATAAGTTATTCTTTGGAAACATCTAAGAAAGAGGAGCCATTGGAAATAATTCAATCATAAATCACGCGGAATTCTTAGTCAAAGTTAAGACAAGTCGAGGGTAATCATGGCCGAGCCAGATCCCAAACCAAACCGGTTTTTCGCTCATCGACCCGAACCGATCCCCAGGACCATTCTTCGTTCTCCGGCTGGTGAGAGTTACCAGCGGCAGGGACACTCTAAATGCAGCCAAGTGGAATCAATTAATCTTTGCTCGCAAACATTTGCCAGTGGCCCAGCCGAAAAAGCAACACCAGCATGCTGACATCTAAGGAGTCCAAGTCCGAAAATATGTAATGGTGGCCCTGCCGTTTCTCGCTCCAGTGCTGAGTGAAATGTTTCAAGAAAAGTGCAGCTTGCAGCTTTGAAAAATGATAAATTTCACTTTGCAGCTCCCATTCCGGCCCCGGTTCCGTTCCTGCCTTCCCGATGCTATTTTATTATTTATCAAGCTTATTACGAAGGCAGCAGCATCCAAAGGGGGAAGCTTCGGGATCCTTCAGCTGCAACTGTGCAACGTCCTGGCAACCCTGCCATGGGATTGCCGCTCGGTTTGATATTGAAAAATTATTGCTTTTTATGAAATAGTGCCATAAATTATTCGTAATACATTAACAATTATTTAGTAGTTGTTTGCCTCTCTCGCTCGCCGGCATCTACTCAAATGTGTGATATATGGCTCGTACTTACTCAAGCGAGTCTCGACACACGAGAGGGCAGAAATTAATATTGTTTTGAAATCAATTACCTAAAACGAGAAAGCAGAGTGTGGGATACTTGATATTAGGAGATAAATTTAATTTTAACTTGTGAAATATATTAACAAAGGAAAAACAATTAACTATAAAATCGAATCAACACTTAATTATAATGTTTTGTTAGCAAACTCTCAATATAATAATAATTCCTTGACGCTATATCATATCAAATCATATCAATATTAAACTAAAGATGTAGCCAACACGTATTCAAACAAAAAATTTTTAATTTCGTTAACAATTAATAAATAATATCTAAAATAGAACTAAATATTATAGCCATTCTTGTCGATAGTAATGTTATTACAGCACCACAACTTATCTCGAAGTTGAGACACAACCTACACTACTTCACTCTGGATCATCCTGCGCACTTTGCAATAAGCCGAAGATTAATCTTGAGCCAGACTTTATGTCACATAATGCTTCCCTTTTTTGGCATATTTACATCGACAAGGGAAGCCATCAGGCGGGTAAACACCCCCAGGACTCCTGCCCAGGACACTTTTATTGATTTATCACGTCTGGCGTGAGTTATAATTGGATGCCACTCGGGGCGGAGGACGTGTATCTGGGGGATCTGGGGGACCTGTCTCCCATCAAGTGCAAAGTGAAGCCGGAGCAAGTGACGTATCCTGGGCAAATTTATGGCATCTTTTACGAGTGTTGCCGCTTGTGTCTTGGCGATTGCTTCTTAAAGCCCTTCTTGGGTGGCGGTGCAAATTGTGTGATTAGCTGATGAAAGTGTAATTAAATTTCCGAGGCGGCACTTTGAGACGAGTGATTTATTTGTAAAGTGCCGCACAAGATTGCTTAAGTTTATTAATTATGTGTAATTAATTAACCGACTGGTTACGGTGTCAGATGTATTGTGTGAAATTAGTACGGGAGCTGTCAAAAATTCTGCTTTTCTGTTTTTAAGTGTGTATTTAGGTAATTTCAGTCTTGATGGCACCTTCAAATTAAGATTATATATTTGTTTAATTACGAAATACCTTCCTTTTAAAGTAACATATCTAGCTTGGAACTATATTTTAGCCAATGTAACCCTCCAGCCACAATAAAATTCAGTCAGTCAGTATTATATAAACGACTATTTTCCAGATGTAAATATTCGACATGCGTTTATATTTGAAATGCCTAGCACAACATTTGCAAAATATTGCAGACACCGCTGTGAAAATATTCCACAGTTACACAGCGTAATGGAATATTTTAGGCTAACCATTTTTAATCATGCCGTTGGCACCTGAAGGAAAACAAACACCCATGAAACAAACTGCAGTTGCTGAATTTTCGGCCAGCCAGCAATTGTTTACCATGTGTCTGCGGCAAAATAGTTATCAAAATACAAACAAATTCTGGCGAATGTTTTTAAAGGGATAGAGGGCGAGAAGAGGTTTCTACCATTAAACCATCCGTGGGCACAGGGTTCCCCACTTGTCAGGCGGCCCTGTTTGGGATCAGGAATCAAGATAGTATCCATAAGAGGGAGAACTGAATACATTACCCGTAATATTACACACATTTGCCTAGCAGGGAGCTGGCTCGCACCGCGCACTTCAGGATCAGTAGGTACCCCTACCTCTCTTCCTGCCCAGAACTTCCTAGACCCGACACATATGCTTATAATGTCATTTCGCAACTGCCACTCAACCACCCATCCAACGGCAATCACCAGCTAGCAACCAGCCACCAACAAGGAACTACGTCCGCAGGGCCAACATCACGAGTCCTGGCTGCTGTCGAGTCGTCATTGTTGTCGCTGATGTTTTCTATTGCCGCTAAAAGAGTTCATCGGCAAGGACATGGATTTGGACTTGCCCAGGAGAGTTAAAAAACGGTTACTTATATTTTGTTAGTCCGATTTTTTAGGTAAGTGTATATTGGATTTAACAAAATAAATGACACAATAAATAAATAATTTCACATCTCGAGTATTTAAGTTCAATGTAGTTTATCTAGTATAAGTTTCGTGGAAATTGTTACTATAACTTTGAATCGCAATTCACAGGCAGTGAATAATTTTGGCCATATCAGTGTATTAAACTTTTAGCAAGGGTATTCTATGCTCACTTACTCTACAATTTTTCCTTTTCCCCCTCGCCCTGTTATTTCCTTGTTATTGTCATTTATGTAGCTGCACTTTGTTGTTGTCGTGTCCGTGGGTCGTGTTCTTTAATTGTGCCTTTTGCAGCAAATGTTGTTAAAACACACACACGCACTAACACTAGCAGCACAAACCAGACCGGAAGTCAATGACTTTTTGCCGGGAACTTCGAGCGGTTAAAATTCAAATAGAGACGTTAGCACTAGCTTAAGTTAGGCTCTACATGGCGCAATTGCTGTTATTGCTTTTGCGGATAACACGACCTTTAAAGGCACGCAAGTTGGCAAAAAGGATGTGAGCGGGACATTAAGTCATTTAGTTTTATTAGTCACAACGCACCCTGGCAGCATGGGGTTAAGTATGTGGGTTAATTGCATAAGTTAAAGCCGAATGAAGCGGCTATTTAAATTATTGCATACCGCGTGTGTCCCTCAGTTGGGCAAAAAAGGAGCGAAAAGCGAAGGAAGGTGGCGGCATAAATCATTGTTGGCATTTTTAAATTGGCTTTCTGGGCCGACACATTCCGCTTTTGCTGCTGTTGCGGCTGATGTTGCCGGTGCTCTTGGCCAGGATTAAGGCCAGCCCAAAGGAGGTCCCATTGCGCCAACGGCAGGTCCACAAAAAGGAAATGCCACGAAAGACAAGGCGAAGTGAACGGAAATTTAACCAAAATTGACTTAATTTGAATAAGCTGCGAAAAAAGGGCAAACTGAAATATGTGAAAGCAGAATTGAAGGTAGACAACAACGAAAACGAAATAAAAAAGGCAAAAATAAGTTAACAGATGTGAAACTCAATGTTCAATCCGGATATATTCACCTGGACACTTTAAATGTATCTCTTCGCTTAACTTTTGTGGCAATGCCAACATCAAATATATTATTTTAATTAGATATTTATTAGCCAAACTATAAAATCACAATTTTATAATTATGTTCTAATTAAGTGCTATTATTGGTATATGCTAACCTTTCACTATTCGATTATCTATTTAGCAATTAATTATTCCTTTAATAAATTTCCACCGGATATTGACACAAAATTCAATCAGCTCTCGGATGATCAGTCATTATTTTGCTTCGAAGGGACACGCCGAAATTCGTGTAGCGCGTCAAAGTTTCTCATGTTAAATCGAAATAAGTTTTCAGCAACATTTCGCCAAGTTTGCCAAACACTTGAAGGCGTCAGCACGCACAAACAGACAGCCACGCAAATGCTGTCAATTGTAGCGCGAAAGTATGCAACACGAAATTATGAGTGGGTCTGCAAAAGTTTTCACGGAGGCGGAAAACCCTCGGACAGCCAACGTCCTTTTGTCCACAGACGGAACTTGATATAGAAAGGAGACCTTCACGAAAGGGCCGATGTTGTTGAGCTGTCCCATGCCTTGATTGATGAGCATGTCATGAACTTATGACACTGATAGTTATAAATTATTATTATTTCGACATTGTGCTCTTGCCCGGAGCTAAATGCACAAAACTTTTTCCACGACGGCATCTTCCTTACTTCCATCGGGCCAAACATTTGACATCTAATTGACATTTAAAGTGCGCCCAGGAAAAAAGGAGTCGAATACTAATGATTACCGACCACGAGGTCAGTCAAGTGATGAATCATCTTGCATTTGAATGAAATATCTTCTTATTGCCTTCCTTTAAAAATGAGTGCAAGCATTTTTATTGTTAAAAAGAACACGATGTTTTAATGTACATCTATCAAGATTGCAACACAGATAAAATACTTAAAAGTAGTTGATTTGTAGAATTTTTAAATATAAATATATTTTACTTCACTAATATTTAACCCCACGTTTATAAATGTCTTTTCTAGTATACCTACTTAAGAAGCTCAATTTAAACTCATATTTCTCCTAAGCATCCACGGAAACCTCTAGTATACCTACTTAAGAAGCTCAATTTAAACTCATATTTCTCCTAAGCATCCACGGAAACCTTAACTTTCAAATTTCTTTAAAGCACTAATGACCAAACACATTTTCTATTTTCTGTTTGTTTGCGATTCTGCCTTGTCGCATTGTCATTGTTTTTGTTGCTGTTTATCATTTTGGCATCTTCATCGCTGTCATTAGGCGTACATTAAGCTACCACCTGCCATTTTCAGGACCTTCCAGTTTCAGGATCTCCCAGGAACTCGCGCCTGTTGCCCATTGGCCGCCTGCCCACCTGCCGTTTTGTAAATGTTTCAAAAATACACCCAGAAAGCAAAAAGAACGCTGGCACTACACGGTCGTAGACCAAAAGAAAAAAAAACGCATTTATAAAGAGGGAAATTTGATAAATGCTTCTTGCGGGTTTATTTAATGTGCGCCAAGTGCGTTCATTGTGTGAAATCATAAAAAAATAATAGGAAGAAAAAAATATAAGGAAAACGATGAAGGGGTGGTGGTCCATTTTTTATTAAAGTCCATGAGACCCTTTTGTGAAAGTAAGCAAAATAATGTAGCGTCATTTTCATACACTACTGAGAACGGATCACTATATAATAGTGCTGCCTTAGATATAATTAAAAATAAATAGATAATAATTAAAAACAAAATTTACTTCCGTTGCTTTCACTTTGGTAATGATCGAAGGACTATTTCTTTCTTTCTTAGCAAGAGTCCCAAGACTATTTGAAAAATAATAGAGACGAAATCATAGTTTTGTTGCATTAAAATAAAAATATTTTCTATTATACTGCAGGATTTGCATCTTAAATGTGACTTTCTTAGGGAATACTTTGTTTCTAAGTCTTAAAAAAGTATATTTAGTCTTCGATTTTACCCGATTATGAGATATAATTCTGCCGTTCAAATATGCAGTTTTATGAATTGCATTCATCATCCAATTTAAATAGTTCTATTTAAAGCGGAATTATGATAAACCGGGCGTCCGCTGAAGTTTGGATGACTTAAAGCTGCCAGGAACACCCGCCGCTCGAAATGGAATTACCATTATTCAAAATAATTCCAGAGCTATGAATATGCAATGTGAAATTCATGGAACACGTTCTATGGCTTTGTTTGACAGCCCGGTCGAAAACTCAGGCATCAGTCCACGAATGCGAAAATGTGTATATATATATTAATTTTCATGAGTCACATTGGCCACATATGACGCGCCACGATTATGAGGTTGGTGATAAGGGCTATTACTTTCATTGGAGGCCTCAACTTGCGTCTGAATAAAGTTTGGCGCTGCGTACTAGAAAAATGTTTCTTAAATTACAAAAATTTTTTAGTGGTTGATTTTGTTTTATATTGAAGAATCGTCCTTGGTTATGCGTAACTATTTCTGCGGTATTATAGCGAAAAATTTATGAATTTTTATTTTTTAAATTGGCTTAAAGTATACTTCGTATACCGAATCAATCAAATTTAACCATGTATTGTATTATTGAAAAAGTAAAATATTTACTTATAAAGTCATTCATAGAAATATGTATATTTGTAAAATAATGGTTTTATATATTTTTTTTTAATATTTTGCAAAACAAATCTATCTACTGATACTGACACATTTTTTCAACAAAAATATCGATATGTAAACATAAGCTGCATAATTTTCTTTGAAAGTTATTTTAGTTGCTTGTTTCTTATCGGGGATTATAAATAAAGAAAGTGCCATTGAAACAATCGCATTTATTTTCAATCCGTCTTGTCGAATTGAATATGAGGCGCATATTTGCTCTTAAGGTTGTTTTGATATGGCGTCTTTCTGTTACAATCGGAAATGTCTGTAATAAACCTGTTAATTGGTGGGATTATGTAAGTAATTCATCACTTTGAGCTGTTTTTTAAATTGAATTAGCTATCATTTTACTAGCAATATAACCTTTTGAATAAATCTTATAAGCCAGTTAGCGACTCTCTGCCAGTAACCTACGATCATAATAATGGTGTTGCGTTCCGTACTGTACTTGGAAGTATAAATATAAATGGGAAAGGAAAGCACAGATTCCATGCCAAGAATTATCCAGGTGACCAATACAACATACGATTCTATTATTGGCTTCATGAGTCCATCCCACGATTATGCGGGTCAGACTAATAGTACTATAAAGAAATTAAATTAATTTAAAATAATTTAAAAATAAAACTTCTAAAATGACCAATAGGTTATGCGAAAACCTTAATTTTCTGGCAAAACCAATAATTATTTTATATTGTAAGGAAAAACATTTCCGCTTTCATAATTGGCAGATCAACAATAACCATGGTGGTACTGTGGCCTGAATAATTTGCGCACTTTCATTAAATTTACCTCCTGCTATTGTATATACCAAGTATATATGTATTCCATTTTTGTTCGTATTGGCCTTTGTTTTTAACAGCCAAGCCACGCCCCAATTGTCTGGCCGCATTAGCGCTTGGTCCAGTGAACCAACAACACCAGCCAGCAGCAACAATAAAGCATTTCTCTTCCTGTACGGGAACTTAATGAAAATAAATCTGAAAAAATGTAAACAAAGCAAAGGCGTCGAGAAAGAGGGGCGTGGCAGGGTAGTCGCCTGTTCACAGGTGTATGAATTAAAGTTGGAATTCAGCTTGGGGGATTTCTTGATGACGCATTTAACAGCTTGGAAGTAATAGACCCTAACAAACAAACCAAACAAAAAGCCTTCCCGCCAGAGGAAGGGCGCTGCCCTTAGAAAATGTAGTGCCAAATGAGAGCAGGAAAAAATAATTCAAAGAGGAGGTCCTGAAATTTAAGGAGGACGTGGAACTTAGCCAGGCAGTTTCTTTACAACTCAAGCACAATTACGGACTACTTGGAGCATGTGATATGCGACTTGCCACAGAAATATGAAGCAATTGTTTGAATAATAATGCCTTATTTGGGTTTCGCATTTCAAAGAACTTTGACACTTAATCGATCATATTTTCTCTCTTTTAATTGCGTTGATAACAAAAGTGTAATTACTATGCTCAAGAAATACATTTTATAAATGAAGTTCGTGCTTAAAGAATCTTTATATTAAAGCTATTTTTAGAGATAAGCATTTCTGGCATCTGACCTACTTAATATGCCCAAGGGAAGCCACACATTTTAAATCAATTACGAATATGTTACGTTCCATCTTTCAATCAATCAAAGTGAATTGGTTGCCGTGGCTTGTTTTTTCCCGCTCACTTAATATTGAATGCCATCAATAACAATAATTTTCATAAATATGATAAGACATAAATCACAAAGTAGCAGGCGCCACAAAGTGCCTGGCCAAGGGTCTGGATTTAGGTCCCCCTCCCGACAGGTCCATCAGTCGGGGTCACCACCCACCACCCATCGTCTGCTCTGTCACTTGGTCATGCGAGGCACGCGCTTCTCTCAGAACGACAGCCTCACAAAAAGAGGAAAAAATAAGAAGAACCAACTTTCAAAACCCGAAACTTACATACCCTGGCAATAATAGAATAATATTGACTTGTCGACCTATAGAGTCAGATGTACGCATAAAAGACCTTTACTTAAAAATGTGAGCATATATCTTCTTTTAAATAGTTTGAAGCAAAGGTGTTTATTATGTATTGCAAGACCTTTAAGACCTTTACTTAAAAATGTTAGCATATATCTTCTTTTAAATAGTTTGAAGCAAAGGTGTATATTATGTATTGTATTTATGTATTTATGATGCCAAATATTCTCATACAGAACTTCCTGTATTTGGAATGCTCTTGACAACAAGATGCCTTTGCATCTAAGATAAAAAATGCATAAACAGGTGCTAAATAGCCATATATATCAGATTAACATTACAATACCCTTTGCTAGGGCATAAAAAGAGCAGCTAAGCAGGGACCGCCCACTTGGAGGCGATGGGTGGGGGTTGGTTAGCGGCAGGACGCGGAAGGACGCGGCAACGTCACGCGGCGTTGTCATGGCGCAATAAAAATAAAAATCTAATTAGTATGCCGTTGACAGTTTAATCGTGATTACGCTGGCAAAAATGTCAGCTAAGCGTGCCAGAATCGGTGGGTGGCGCTTGCCAGTGGACGTTGGATGATGGGAGGTAGTGGGAGTGGGGCAGAGGCAAAGCGTCAACATCAACATGCCAACAGTTGATTCCTGGCTTTGTTGTTCCTGCTCTTGGACGTTGAGCTTGGCATTTCCGGCAGACGCCACATGCATCGCGTGCGTGTCACAACAACAAGTGTGTGTGGGCCGGCGGACGTGTGTATATGTGAGTGTTATGTGCGGGTGTCAAAAGTTTAGCACTGAAAATTGCCCGACGGTCCGTTGCTGGTTTCCCGAGTGGGCGGCAGCAAAACGCTATACAAAAATATAAGAAATAATAAGCCATTTCTGTTGCAAAGGGACTAGAAGTGAACTGAAATGCGAGATGTTGTTCAATAGTTGGTGAACATATAAAAAAATTATAAATATCTTTGAAAGAATTTTTCATATTAAATAATGATAAAAACGTAGTTCTATGAAAAAGGTTATAAAATAAATTATTAAATAATATAATGCCCATCAAAAGTTATGGGTTTACGAGGATGAACGTTCATTCCAAAAATTAATAGCTTTATTACATTTATTATTATAAATGACCCAAGCTGTCCGTACAACCAAAAAATATAAAAATAATTTTTTCTTAACGATCTCATTCAAGTAAAAGCTAGAAACAGGGTATCAAACGAATCTCGCGCTTGTGGGCCTTTTATTATTTTTTTAATATGCTCCACGACCAGACACTCTCTTTTTGGAAGCCCGCCCCAATGTTGGCCATTGAAATGCGTGTCTAGTAAGGATCCGCGAGACGTGATTGGAAGTTTTTAGCAGGTCCTGTCGCCGTTTCCCCTTTGTTTCGATGGAATACGAGTGGTTTGCACCAGACGGGTGGGCGATGGCACACGTCTCTTTGCCAAATGGCAGTTAGTACGAACTGGAGGAGGGGGAGGCGTGTGACTAGCCCGAATTAAGAGCAAGCAAGGAGTGCAGATCTAGCCCAGACCGGAACCGGAAGTTGCTGTGATGAATTGCTCTGCATCGACAGCCGCTTCCGTGCCTTTAAAGGCGGCTTCCCAAGTACATCTTACTGCGCTGCTCGAATCTTTCAGTTTTTAATATAAAATGCCTGGGATTTATGAGCGCCTCTTTTACAACTTTATTATGCCCCAATCTCACAATGAATGGCGGGCCGAGTAGGAGGGAATGTCGACAAGCCAAAGGAATATGAAACGAAATTAAAGCTGCCGGAAATGCAGACAAAGCGACAACTCATTGCAGCAGCTATTTTGCCCGGAGTGTCAGACAGAGATGACTGGAAAAAATCCTGAATAAAGCCGGAAAACTGAAATGAAATCCGAATCATATTGCATTTGGTGGGGAACGTCAAGAGTGACAAACAAACAGCTGAATGTAAGCTGCAGTCAGGCACCAATATTAAATTAAAATCCAGCAAAATTATTAATACTCGTAAAAGGCCGTTTTATATTGGGGAACTTTGACGGGCAAAAGGAATTGTGGGATACACAGCGAGCCAATGGAACAACGGCCGTCAACTTATCAAGGGAAATTAGCCGGGTATAAATGGATAGTTCATTGTGCTTAGAAGGCAGAAGTTGAACATAATACCTAACAAATATTAGTCAGTGAAGCTTAAATTACAGTCCCATATTAAATTCATTTAACGCAGCGGAAATTCAAACAACTGCCTTGTTAGTAGCATAATGCATAATGCGTTTGTTTCTAGAATTTACAATGAGGCCTTACTAGAACTGTAGCAATCTGATATTTGATTTCATTTGAAGTAAAGATATTTCATAGAAGCAGCAACAAATTGCCATAATATGTATGTTTTATTCGGCACTTTTTGGTGCCTAATTCGATTTGTCATGGCGTTTTTCCGAAACGAAAAGAAGAAAGTTCACTTCCGGGGTTGAAACGTTTTCACAAATAGTAACCGCAAACATAATTGAACCGCAAATGATGTGGGAGAGCAGTAAAACAGTGGGTGGCAAATTGCTTGCCCAGTTTGAAAACAGCATTCCCCATGGCCATAATTTTCGATTAATATTTCAGGCCAACTGTGTGCGCTGGGACATTTAAATTAAAGCTCGAGTGTGGTCAAATAGTAAAAGGTGATGAGGGCGTGACAGTGTTTGCTTTTCGCATTTAACAAACTTACCTGGCAAACTGGCTATGTAAACTGCGGTAATGATGAAGAGTCTACGCAGTTTAAGCGCTGGCTTTTGCATTTTATGTCCTTTTGCCAACAAATATGATTGTTTATTTATAAATCAGCCAATTTTATATGTCACGCTGCCCTTCGCAACCGATTGACGTACATATATGAGCAATATCCGCTATATCCAGACCGCAGAAATCAATTTTTATATTCGCTAACTGGTTTTGTCATCCTTTTGTTTTGCTCTGCGCTCAGTATGTGCAATTTCCCCTTTTTTGTCGTTTGATTGGTTTTACTTTTTGCTCTATTTTGTGGTTGCATTTAATGCATTTTTCATTCGGCGCTCTTGCTTTCTTCGGTTTACCAGTCAGCCACAATTAGCAATCTGCACAGTGAGTCGCATTTGTATTCGTACTGTGACCAGGTCCTGTGTGCCCCGAACTACCTGAATGCCACTGCTGTTGCCTTGCATGTGAAATTGTGTAAATACGCTCGGCTTAGGGTTAGCTGCATTTCTCATTGAACTCGATTTGGCTATTTGCATTTTTCATATCCCTTCTGCTCTTTTTTGCATATTCATTTCCTGCTTTCCACAATTTTTCCACTTTGCTGCTATGTATTTTATATGACTTCGGCTCACTCCCAGCTTTTCCTTTTCCTGCTTGGGAATTCCACAATGTTGCTGGATGATGATTGAACTGGATTCGGCTTCCGAATTAACCTAAAAAATTGATGAGCAGAGGGGGAATAGAATTAGATCCAGTTTTAAGCTTAGAAATATTTGAATTCATTGTAATTTAAATTTCGCTACGACTGCATTTTCTTTACCATTTATCTACACCTTATAATCATGTAATCTGGTAAGCTCTCTGGTTCTGCATAAAACATTTAATTACATTTTTTTAAATATTATAAATATAATTTTATTTTTTGTATAAAAATTCTAAAATAATAACTTCTTGTGGCATTGTTTAATTTTTGAATTAATTGTAATTTATTTGTATTTCCTATAGTGCGGACTGTACAGAATTTATTTAATCCTGTTATATTTGTGGCTTCCTTTTCCGCTTTCGTAAAAGTCTCAAATCTTGACAACTCCAATCATCATCAAATTCAATATCCCAGCCGAGGATTTACTGTCTTCGACTCGGAGAATCCTACGGTTCTAAATCATTGATGGACGCTTTAAGCTGCAATGGATTTTGGAGTATTGCGAAAAACAATACACACGCACAGTGCATTTTCCAACTGATTTGAAAATCCAAAGTTGCCCATTAGCAAACCAAATACGCGCAGTTGCCACCGCAAACGGGGATGTGGCATGTGCAAAGGGCAGGGAGCAGGGAATTTCGACTTTGGCGCCACACGAAAAGCCGACTGACTTTACATGGGAAATTGGCAAAAGCCAAGCCATGAAATTGTACAACACGATTTTCACATTTCGTACATGACACCATTTCGTTTTCGACTGCCGAGAACAGGGACAGTGGCACACATGTGTGTAAGGCGCCCGGGTGGCTCGGTTGCCTAGTTGACATGCCTGTGTGCGTCGAGGAAAATTCACTTATGGAAATCGAAGATTTTCACTGCGCCCTCCATTCTTTTTCGATTTTTTTTAGGGAAAGCGAGGGAAAACTAAACTGATATGAAGTATCAGCATTCAGTATTCAATGTAAATCCTTTAAGCTGCAAGTGCGTTCGAAAGGAGACTCTCCGCCACGTATTCATGGATTCCTGGCTGACTGACAGGTTGACTGACAGGTTGACTGCGGCTCTGTGTGGAGCTCCTGCCCCATATTTGTTGGGTTCTGCGGGAAAAAGCGGAATGCGGTCCGTGTGATGAAGGCAGAGAGGGCGGTGCCTATATCCAACCAGAAACCAGTAAGCAGTCAAGAGATGTGTGCTAAGTGGCGCAGCAGAGGGAGAACTTAGTACTTATCATCGTACCCATGCTGAGTACAGTATCACGTCAGAATAAGACCAATAATTCTGCAGAATCAGCGTTATTCGCGATTAGTTGACAAGATTATCTTGTGTATTTTATGGTAAACGCTAAGTTTATTTTTCGTAAAGGTCTTCCCTAGAAATTTCTATCAAAAACTTTTTTGAATTCAATTGAACTACATACAAGTATAGCACATTACATCAATACAGGTATACACAAAAACATACGCAAGAATACGACTTGACCATGTTCCTACAATGTCCTTCGGTGGTGCGAGGCTCTAAACACTTTTCTCAGCACATGAGCGATTTCAGTTCTGGAAGCCATCAGAACACGGACAATTTCAGCGATTTCTGGTTGGAGTCCAATACTAGTCAGGATTCGTACTTCGGTCAATCTAGCCGACTAAAACTTGCCCTTTTGGATTACAAGCAGTTTAACGCTGCAAGGACTATTCAGTGTCAAGTGAGGGGATTCTTGGCCAGAAGGAATCGTAAAAGGCAGATCGATGCTGCCACCACCATTAGCAAGTGGTGGCGTGGCTTCTGGGTGCGCCACTCAAAGTTCTCCTTTATGCAGCAGCTGTTACAGCAGAGGATCATCCAGTATCACCACGATATGGCCACCAAGATCCAGGCGCTGTTCCGCGGATGGATGACTCGCCAGTACTTCCAGGACTTCCAGGGCATGAAGTCGCTCCGAATACAGTATGTGGAAGATATGCTCAGTTCGCTTTACAGAAAGGTCCACAGAATGCGCAAGGAACATATGCTACCAGGCATTTATGCATTAAGGGAATCTGAGTAAGTCTTTCAAAATCGTTTTTCTTTCCACACTCTAATTGTTGTTGTGTCTTATTTGCAGCTTACTAAGAAAGATCGAGGACCTTTCTAGTACCTTTGGCTATCGCTTTCATAACGGCCGTGTGCGAGCAGCCATTGCCATGAAGCGATCCTTCATAAACGACCGGCGACATGAGTTCCGAAAGGGAAATACTTATTCCAAAGTGCCTTATCCGGGACCCTATATAGAAAACATAAACGACTTAGAGTTTACCTTGCCAAAGCGATTGACACCGCGTTTGCAGCGTACGATTCTGGTATATGACAAGGCAATGAGGGATAAGAATGTGGAGAAGGTGTATATGAACTATTCAACCAGTAAGTTTGACACCTATATTCCTAATTATGATAACAAACCTCTATTTATCATTGCAGAACGTCGTATGAGCATGCATGTCATGCGAGAGAATATGCGAAATCGTTTTTGCAAAGATTTTGTAAAGCGTTTGGCAAAAAGGAACAAGACACGAAATGCACAGGATCGTAATATTAAATTCTATCTTGATGATCTTCTAACGACCGCCGATGAATATAATTGTTTTTGCAAGCCCCAGGTAAAAGACGATAGCTTGTGCCAATAGGTTGTCTCAGTAATTAACTTTCCATAAGACACTGAGTGCTGGGAAAATCTATTTTCACATTCGATCTGTTTTATATTATGGGCTCTTCAAATTGTGAAGCTGTATTGAAAATAGTTGATGCATTAGCATGCAAAATAAATTAAAGTTACATACGAGTATAAAGCAATTTTACAACTTAAAATGTAAATAAACGTTCGTTCTCACTTTTCTTCTAATTTCCTTAAAGTCTATAAAATCTGGGCAAAAAATTGATGCTGATTTACATTCTTATGCACAATACAACTGGCAGCCATTCAGATATAGCTTGAACATCTGTCCCACCTTCCATTTGACCATTCAAAGTGCCCGGAGGAAACGGACAAAATATTTCCATTTCTTACTGTCATCAGTCACAAAATTTCAGAAATTCCTCGACATAAAACTGATTTTGTCCCTCATCTGAAGACGAATAAAGCAGAGCGCTTAAACTTTTTTAATGTCAAGGCAACAAAAATTGGGGAAAAACGAATTCCGTTCTCCTTTGTGTGCATGACTGTGCGTTTTTAGCAGCTCGCAATTTATTTGCAAACATTTATTATAGTTACTTTTGTTTTATTCGCTTTGAGTACTTTCGCGTGTTGAGCGATGGAGATGGCAAAAAGTAGGGGTCACTTTTTTATGCGGCATTGTTTTACGGTCGCTTCGTGGCTGAAAATGTAATGCCCCAGCCATAAAGAAACTCCAACACCAGCCCTGGGCTGATAAGTCCTGTGAGAGAAGAAGGCAATCCAAGCTTGGAAACAAATTAGTTTAAAGATAAGTGGGTTACACAAATTCGAGTAGCATACTTTGTGGCATTAAGTGGCTGTCTTGATTAGTTCGTGCAGATGACTGACTGACTGAATGGCTCAGTTGGAAGTCGAGCAGGACGAGAGGGCAAATACAATCAAGCATCAAGGCTGCTGACTGCACGTGAAAATGTTTAACAGCTGTCGATTGCAGGGAAAAGGGGGGGATTAGGGAAAATGGCATAGAGCAAACATCCTGGGAGTCGAGCAGCAGCTCCAGAGCCCTCAGTACAGGACTCTCAGCCGAGGACCTTGAGGCATGCGCGTAATGCGCCTTTGGCCAAGTGCACTGTAAATACCAAAGCAATTTTCACTGCAAAATTAACAAGCGCCAAACCGCAACACAAGCCCGAGGTGCTGAAGTGGATTGGCTTGGCTATAGCCCAGTTGGCTAAGATGCCTGCCATACGTACAGTTACCACTAAGTCGAGGCGCCGGTCCATAATGAATTTTCCCAGCAGCTCCTCCTCCTCCTCTTCCACCTCATCGTCGTCTCCGTCCACGGTTTATTTGCCTTTCTTCCCATTTTTCCTGGCTCTGGCTCTTCCGACACACGAATGCAATTAAGCTGCTCAGCTGGTTGAAAAAATCGAAAGTTTACCGTATTCTTTTTCCGTTCTTCATTGAATCATCAATTCAAGGAATGAAAGCCCATTCTTTCTCAGTACCCTTACTTATAGGACTCATCTAAGTCCATAAACTTGGTGTAAACTAAGAATGTGCACTTTTCGGACTCATTACATTGAAAAAGGCGCTAAAACACCCTCGCAGCATGTTTATTTAATCCATATCCATTTACACAAACTTAAATTTACTTCTGACCGTCCATATACATTTATTTATGATGGGATTTGGAGGCCATGATAATTTTATGATTACTCTCCACATGGCTAAACAATTTGCAGTAATCATCCAATTAAATAACCCCTTACCGCAGCCACTTATCCTACTAACTTGGTAAGGATTTTCAGTTTTCATTCAGTGCTTTGCTGCCCAACTGTCCATTAGGCAAAGACACAAAAGAATTCAAATTAAAGGCCCCAACCTTAATCTTAATTATGGCCATATACAGGACATGTGCGCGAGTGACCGAGATGAAGATGAACCCTCAGACGACCCGATTGGACAATAAACTAACACTAAACTGCCGAGTGCCGCCAAATGCTTGGGTCATCAAAATGTGTCAGGCCGGTCCATGCAAATTTTCCAACTTAATCATGTCAAATTATATTACGAGAGCCAGTCATTCCACTCTACAGGCCATTCTAACCCTTTAACCCTGGCCAAATGCCCGTTTATCAAATGACCCGTCCCACAACAGCTGTTGGCTCGAGAATAGTTTCCTTTATTCGGGTTCCTTTGCTCGTGGCTGTCAAATGAGATTAAAATAAGCTCTTCCGTCAATCGAAATCATCGACTTGGACTCTGCTGCTCCATTCCCCACACGAAAATAGCAGGGTTCCCAGTTCTCATGTCGCCTTTTCCAGTGCCCAGCCCCAGTCTCCCCGTTACCAATTCCGAGTTCGTTTCCCACCCTCGAAAGCCACACCCAACGAGCAATATAATGGGCCAAGCGAATTTATAGCAATTGTGCACTAAAAGGGTTTTATCCACGCACAACAGCTTGACCAATAAAGCAACTAAGCGCATTTGTGCACCACTTCACAGGACTCGGATCGTGCCTCATATATACTATATAGTATCGGTTTGGGTTGGGGTTTTGGGTTTGGAGTTTAGGGCGTGGCAACCGGCCCAGAGCTCTGAGTGCCAGTTTATGGCCAAATTGAGTCCTCGGCGACAAAGCGTCGAGTGTATGGAGCGTTGTCAACAGCAGCTGCACAATTGAGATAAACTTCAATTTTCGTAAATTGTTTAGTTTATTGAAAAATCTGCGACATGTGAAGACTGCCAGCGGATCTAGGCGAGTGTGTCCTGTATGTTTGCGGCACATTAAGCGCTCTGAATTTTAATTCAATTTAACTTTAGTTTCAGTTTTGCTGCTTCCGTTGCTGACGGAAGAGACAACCCTTTATTGGCACATTTTATTTACGAATTTATTGGCTTTGATGGGACCAAGTTGAAATGAATTGGACTGAACTCGAGCCAATGGCAACTAGCAGCTGCAAAAAATTGCACAGCAACTGTACATGAGATTTTTTTAAAAATCGTATTAGGATTAAAAAAATCAACTTCACTTACGCAATGCCTTTTAAATTAGTATTATACACATCACAGTTAATGGATGTCACTAAAGACTGCTATGTATGGATTCATATGAAGTTACAAAATATGATGATCAGATCGATTGAATATGAGGACTTGTTGATGAAAAGTTCTATCCTTTTAGTTTTCGCATATAAGACAGTTCGAAAGCAATTTGAAAAAAGATAATACTGGTGCTCTTGGCTTTTTCCTATCAGTCTCGGCTCCATTTGTAATCAGAACAACAGAGCGCAGATCGAACTTTTTCACCTAAAGCCACCAAATATACATTTCTCTTATCAAAGGACCCAAAGGTCTGCCTAAGGCTCTCAGACACAATATCCGAGGGCCCCAACCAATCCCTTCGCCATGTTCTCGCATTCACGTACTCTCATTTCCCTTGAGAAAAGTGCTGCCTGTGTGAGCTGAAATTATGCGCATGTCGATGGCATTTTCCTTCTCTGCTCAGCACGATTTTCAATTCAAATGTTTTTCTTTTCGGGGATTCGATTTCGCCGGCAGAAGGTGAAAGATGCGGTTACACTGACGCAGTTGGCGAAAACTTTTCGCATAAAATAAGGCAAGATAAATTGTTAATGCGTCTGTGGGGAAGAGATTAGCGGCAAATGTGCCGAGTTTATGTTGAAGTTCGTTTTGAAACCCATTTATTGCGAGCAGTGCAATTTTAATATTATTTTCCGTTTCCTTAAAGTGAAGCGGGAAGTACATCCATTTAAAACAGAAACAGCTGCAACAGCCGAATCAACTAATGTCTGGCTGGGACCAAAAAATATGTATGTATGAGAAACACAAGCAACAAAAGGTGAAATCAGACTGTCGTTGCCATTGGCAATTTATTTCCACAAGTCAAAAAACTCCAGTTCAGGGATTTAGTTCTTGGCCAAGGCAATCCTTACAGCCAGGACTGGGTGGCACTTCAGAACGCATTCAGGTGGGCAATTGGCAATGCAACAGCTAGTGCAGCTCATGATAAATCGTTATTTATAATTTGTTTTGTAAACGGAGAAATTTAGTATTTTCTTTCGTTGTCCGAACTCCGGACTATAAGTGGTATATGTTAAATAAAGAAGAAAAGGGTATGTGGGCAAAGTAAATTGTCTTACCTAAGACGTTTTAATTCAAGAAATGGCTATTGTTATTGAATATCTATTTAAATGTGCAGAATTCAAAACTTTTTTCAGCTATTTGTTGGCCTAAAGAAGATTCGAGAATTAGAAATTTCAGGAGCATGTATTTATCTACCTCATGTAATGTATTTGTAGGGCATCTTATTATTTTCAGATAATTTACATATTTTAGCCATTTCCCAACCACGTTTAGCTTGAAAGTTTTCAGGTGTTTAGTTAAATAATTTTACATAACCATTTTCATTTTGCTCGCTCCTACCAGCGTATCAAATGCGTGGCTTATATTTAGCTCCAGCTGAATCTGAAAGCCGAGTTCATCTCTGACCCAGAGTCCTGGCCAAAAAGGAGGTAAATAAATGCAACTGTCAGTGGCAGCAGAGCTGCACGGCAACTGTCAGCGGCGGAATGCCAGTGACAAGTTTTGTGCAGCAGACAGTGGCAGGACTTCTTTTTCTTGGTAGCCAGGACTTCCCTCACAGTGAACCTGGCCAACTCCACCTGGTTTAATGTGCCTGATATATTACCTGGACAAAGTGCGTAACGAATCAGGCGTAAAGACTTGGGTTGGCAGACACTCCAATGACAGATGTTATTATTCATAATGATTCCCAAGCTGGCTAGGATCCGTAACTTGCTAGCCAGCATATATTAAAATTTAAAAGCACCCCACACAGAATATCTAGAAAAAGCAATTAAAATAGTCTGTATTTTCTTAAGAAGTTGGCTTTGCGAAATTTATTAAAGCATACTTTTCTAATATAATATGCGCGAAGGCCCCACTTTCAGTTTTGACTCTATATTTATTGATTGAAACTTTGGAAACTATTTTGGTAAATGGTGTGGGCCTTGTAAGTGACTTAACCCAGAACTATTGCCTAGGCGACAATCAAATAAATCACAAGTCCTGCGTCTAATTAAACTTAAGCTGCGCGACCCTTAGCACTTGAGCTTGGCCCATTGTCTTAGCCGCATTCTCGCTCATTTGCATAGGGACGCGTTTTGCCGCCTACCAGCCAAAAGATCAACCGGGGAGCCATTTTCAGCCGCCGCCTACAGCGACGACCTCTCTCGCCAAGGATTTTGCGACACTCGAGATGGGGGTATGCATATGAGAGAAACTTTGTCCTTACCATCCTGTTCCTATGGCCCCTTAACCACAAATGCCCCAACTACTCCAAATAGTGTGTCACGCCCGGGTTTTGTGTCATATGTGCCAATTAAAGTCGCAGCCACGCCCACTCCCCGAAAAAAGGGGGTTAAGCTTAAAGAAGAAAAACAATGAATGAGCTCAGTTGCACACTGCCCAAAACGAGGGAACTATAAAAAATGCAGTCATCATTTTCGGGCAACAGTTACAATATTTTTGAAAAGAACCAAGCGCTTTTATATGTTACATTAACACATCCAAATGGAGCATATATCGTTGCCCTAAATATTTTCATCAGTTTTAATTCAAATTTTAGTTCCTAGAAAAACCAGAGCATTAGTTTTTCTCTCAGACAAAGAACTATCCAAGTGAATAAGGCTAGATCCTCTTGCTTCCACATCAAAGTACAGTGTATGGGGGCCCAAGTGGCTTGCTCGACTCCTGCTTTTCCTGCCTTTCGTCCTGCTCCGTGGTCCTGACTCCTGGCTGCTCGTTGTGTGCATTATTAGCTGTCGTTTATTTTACCCAAGCAGCCGCCAGAAGGAGGCGGCCTGCAAGGACCTCCAGTCGGGACCTTCAGCTGCTCTGTAGGAGCCTCTGTAGGCAAAACAAATTTCAGTTGTCGTCGTCATCGTCGCTCTCTGGCTCGTTGAGCTCCTTGTGCCCCGCCGAAAACTCACTGCATATGCGTTGGAAGAAAGTGGCTTCTCCATCCGGCTGCTTATCTTTGTACACTTTAAAGTCATTTGCCACCCTGGCTTTAACTAGATGCTTTTCAGGAAAATCAATGCCAGCCCCTCGTCCGAAAAAAGTCACTGGAGAAAGCGGGCCGCCAGGGCAAAACTGCAACTGCTGTCAAGTTAAGAGCCTGGCAGACGTCGCAAAAGAAATTATAAAATGAAAACAAAGTGCAAATATTTTTCTAATGTGTGACAGCAGCTGTTAAATGCTACGGAAAATCCCGACACAGAAAAGCAGCAAAAGGAGAAAAGTGCTGGTCCAAAGGAGCAAAAAAAGAGGCTTTGAAGAGGGGCCAGCGCACTAATGAACTATGAAAATAGCAGACAACAACAAAAAAACAAAGCGGAAGTGACAAAAAGTCCTGTCCACGAGAAGGCAACTTAAAGGACACAGTGGCACAGAAGTCCCGAAAATAAAAGTTTCAGTTTAATTTTTTCTTTTTTTTCAATGCTACATATTGATATAAAAAATAAAAATATATTTAAGTGATGATCGTTGTCTCAAAATTCTTCGTACAACGAAGATTTTTGGGGCAACATGGGAATCGATTATTCAATAATAGGTATACCATACATAAAAGCTTGGAAAGATAAACAAAATATATTTAAATTAATTTGGCTATAAATTATTTACTATATAGTTTGCCCGAATTACCATAATTAGGAACCATATTTTCAAATCCCATTTTTTATAGAATTTTCTATTTCTCATACAACAAGCCCACAGTGTAGCATAATTAATTAGAAAACAAAAGCAGCTCACCGGAGAAAACAGAGAGAGCAACAAGCAATCACTTTCGGAATGGAAAAAATAGAGCAATATCCAAGTGCGGACTTGTGGAATCCACTCAGTAGTGCAGTCGCCACCGGAGGAAGCGGAAGTGGGTGGAATTGGTAGAAAGTGGAAGTGGGGTGGTGCCACCTCGACTACTCGCCACAAGATGGCGCTGTGCACTTACTTTTCTGCAGCTTGACAGCGCTCGAAATGAGACAAGTGGCAACAGCACGCGCAGCGAAAACGAGGAAAAAACTCAGACAATGGTGTAGAAGTGGGTGGTCCATCGTCAAAATGCTAATGCCAAGGATGCAGAGGATGCGACGGGACGCCAGAAGGTCGAACATAAGGTCGGCGGTGGGGCGAAATCGAGTAAAATGCAATCGGTTTGTTGCCAGGGCAACTCAATGCGTTCAACTCGGTTTTGCTCTATTTGGTAATTTATGTGGCGACATTTTCGCCACCCAGAAAACCCACCAGGATTCCCGTTTGCTGCTGTTGTTGTTGTTATTGTTGCGAAATCAACCGCAAGGAACAAAACGAAAGCTGACGGGCAGCATTTTTGTGACAAGCGCACAAGTTTCACGCTTCAACGTGCAACCGAATGGCAAATGTGGAGGAGCGCAAGGATATCGCCATCGGATGCCTGACCTGTTCCCTAGTGGCAAGTGAGTTAGAAAATTAAAAGCACAATATGTTGGGGCTTGTTTGCTGCTATTTTTAGATCCGTTCTAACACGCTCTCATTGACATATTGACAAGCATTTCGAAAGGGGCGTCAATTTTGAAAACTTAAAATATAAAAGGTGAAATTCAAATTCGATGTCCATAAAAGTGCTTCGTAGTCTTGGCGATCTAAGTCATACATATGTTTCTTTAACTAATTATTGGTTATAAAGACTGGTCTGTGATGTCTGTATGAAATATTCTGAATTAAATACCCACAGCTGATATTCTACTCAACACTCGTACAAGTATAGCCCCTAAGCCCATGCACACTGATTTATTCACACAACTCATCCTAATTTAAAGCATTTAAAGGTGTAACCGCGTTGTACTTATTTTTGTCATATTCATATATATATATATATTTTTTTTTTTTGCTACCTGATGTGAACAACTTTTTCTGTTGGCGACATTTCCTTCAAGTTTTCAGGTCTCGCCGCCCGATGGCGGCAGCTGTTGTTATTATTATTCAGTTACTCTGTTTATACAGGCAAGATATTCATACATTCATGAATATATATAAAGCACGTATCTTCCTTTTGGCGCTGCCCCAACACACAGGGCGAGAATTTGCATAAGCACCAGAGTACAACAATAACAAGATGTGTCTGTGGGTTGGCCAAGGAAAAGCGGGAAAGGCGGGAAAAGCATCCGCAGATAGCGCGAGATGCGGCTTGGCTTACTTTTAAATTTGTACTATGTGCATGCGGTATCACAGAAAGAAAATATTTTACAATGGCAAATAATATAATATAATATATTGGCTCGAAAATCAAAAGAGCTTTCATTGCATCATCGGTTAACTGTCAATAAATTTCACTGAAGTCGTACCTTTTATATTTTATAGATCCTGTTGAAAACATATTATAACAATTTGTAGTCTCACATATATTTAAAAACTCTTTTCAGTGCATATATGTAAGTACGTGTTTCTTTCGCTACCACTTCTTCGACTTCGGCTGTACGTCTATATGTAAGGGGACTTATCTTGCCACAGTCCTCGGAGTCGTATGCATGTTTATAAAATTGTCTAAATTTCCACAAGTTGATTTAAACTTTCTTCGCCTGCCTGGAGCATTTGGGTATGTATGTTGGTATTTTTTCAGAAATAAAAAAATCCTTGCCTTTGTTAGTTAGATGCCCGGTGGTGCCGCTCAGGACTCTAATGCAAGTATCTATTCTGGGCCCTCTGCTGGTTTTCCTGTTTTTCCGACCCACCTCGCGTATACGTTATATTTGTGCAAAAACCAGTTGGTTGCACACGAGCAGCAAAAAAGCGGAAGTATCGTACATTGTATTGTTGTTATTTCACCGGTATCCCTTTCATTGTAGAAAATGCTGAAAATGCACTCAGCTATTGAAATCTGAACCGCAGAAACAGCCCACTATATTCGGGCATTTGTCCATTTTTGTGGGTTTTATATTGAAACTCTATATTTACTTGCCAGGTGTAAGGAAAGACAGCAGACAGGTGCCCGTAGTTAGGCAAAGAAAGAAATCAAGGTATGTGAATTAATTCTGAGTAAGATTCTTTTAAAACATTGAAATTGTACTACACAAACAACGAGATAAAGTTAACGTAATGAAGTATGAAATTCATACTATGAATACGCCTTAAACAGAACCGAAAACTAATTGGTGTTAACCAAATGACGATTAAGACCACTCAACTGGAAATAATATATTTATTATATGTGACAGAAACGATTTGGCAAATTAATTAGATTTGATTTAACATAAACAATTCGTGCCTCGAACTAACAATTCCATTAATTAATTCAGCTGTAAGCGGTTATGTTCTATTTGAACTGAAATGGGGAAACAAGTGTTTTAAATTTTTATTTAGCGTAGGCAGCAATTATGGTTTTTGGGCTTCATTTGAGATATGTTTTTGTTTTACCTTGCAAACTTAAAGTTTGCAAAAAGGAATAGTTAGTTACTGCAAATCACGCATTAGATATATTTTATGTGTAAGGATGTGCGTTTGCATATACATACATATGTACATATGTAGCTCGCTTGGTTCTTACATGCTATGAGCTTAGCCCGGTTGCAAGCCACTTGGCCCACTTACACACTTCTTTCGACGTGATCAAACTAATCTTCTTTCCAACATCTGTTTATAATTTTAGCCGATAAAGAAGAGCATCTGGGCCTATTTGCCATTGCACTTGAGTGAGCTTTGGCCCGGCGGCGCTCACATTCGCACTGTCACCCACTCAGATGAGAAGCGTTTTAACCAGCTAACCACTTCACTCGAGTGTTTGCTCACTTTGCGGGCTGTCTCCCCGAGAACCTTTCTCCTGCTTTCTCCCACTTTCGCCATGCCGCTACCGCTTCGGTTTGTGGTTACTGCTCTTTTTTTCGCATATGTTTTGACACGCCCTTTTTTTGTGCGCCCAGATGTTTTTGCTCCCCAACGATTTTCTTCGCTTTTCTTTGTTTTTTGTTTACGACCCCTCGAGCTCCCCTGGTATTTCCATTGTCTGTCGGCTTTCACTCAGTTTATTTGTACTCATGCATCATAAGGGTTTAATGGATTTGCCGTTGGCCTAGGCACGGTCTCGTTCCCGTTTGCTTTGCATCATTTACCCACTTTTCACACGCCCCTAAACGCAAAGAGTGTGTGTGTGTGGACCTACGCAATGATTATCATATTACGGCCATCGTGTCTGGAGCCACACCTCACTTTCCTTCCATTCCGCACTTACCACTTGGCTTTATGACTTTATTTTCGCCTCCCCTTCTCGACGGCAGTTAATACATTTTTATAGACTTGCCAAACTACTTAACAACCCCACTTTCGGCTTATTTTCCTTCCTCTGGTCTGTGTCTCTATTAGCTTTTCGCGTGCTTTGTCATTGCCGTTAATAGACTTACTTTCCTTCGTGCCCCAATTCCCAAGGAAATGTAGCGACAGACCATTAAAGCCAACTGCCCACCTGACCATCTGAGACTGACCACCTTTTTAGCCATAAAAAATTTGGTCAACGCGGCGTATTTGTTTATATGCCTTTTGGATTTTACCAATTTTGTAGGCCTAGAATTATTTAGTTGGCCATAACTTCATAGTCGAAAATCTATATCTACACTCTTATCAACTAAAAATAGTATTAATTTTCTGAGAATAGAATGGTAAGAATCCGCTTCTTAAACATATTAATTCAGAGGCAAGCACATATTAATTCCCATAACCACCATATAGTGCACTTAGCTCAAGTTTTGCCAAACGCCTTCCGGAAAAGTTTGCTCAGAAATTCCGTTTACATTTGCCAACATTTTTGCAGACTTCAGCAGCATCTGTAGTAGTCAGATCGAGTAGAACAACAATGAACACTACTACTGGTTGCATTCGGTTTCCCATGTACTTGGCTTGTTGTCGTCTGAATCTGTCTTCAACACACATCAATGGCATTATTAACACCGTATACAAGAGCACGGATTCTGAATGATGCCTTCAAGCTGGCTCCCAGGCCAAAAACCAAAAACATGCGTCGTTGTCCTTGTTGTGTATATGTATAAGTGGCTCTATGTGCCAGCGTATTTATGAACCACAGTGCTACGCCACACCACATATATATGTACATACACACAGCTAGCTGGTACTGTAATACATACGCATGTAAACTGCTTTTGGCGTGCATTAAGTGGTCTTAACTTCCAACCCAAGGACATGCTTTTTGGGTTTAAAGAATATTTTTTTGCAAGTGCGCCTGTGCAGTCAAAAATAGTCTAAATAGTCTAAGAGACTATTTAATTTCATACGTATCTTACTAAATGCAAAACTTAGTGCACACTCAAGCCATGGAATTTTATATTTAAAGTGTGTTTTCCTCACCTCCATTTTAATTGCATGCCGATCTTTATTAACAGCTTCATTTTTCATTCATATTAAAATAAAATCATAATAGGAGCACAAATTTATTTATCAGAAAGTTGTATACCACTACCTGATTAAAGATGCTAAGTGCCAAACATGCTTTTTTATTTCTTTTAACTTATCTTACCTGAATTTTGATTAAATTTGTTTCGCCTTACCTTCGTTTACAACTTTATGCTTGCCCAGTGTTCAAAACACGTAATCCTACCTATTTCGGTTGTCTGGGCCAACTTTGAATTTACAGCTGGCAATTTGAAAGTCAGAACCCGTCTGACCCTTTTTACTTTCAGCTCATCAATGAACCAATAAAGTATGCTACCAAAAAAGGGCCGGCAATTGATGTTTTATTTCCTCGTTACATGTGTGAGCCATACAAATGCAGTTGGGAAAATCTTTACCTCTACATTTGCAGCCCTTGTTTGTTCTGCGAAATCAGGTTAACGAAGAGTCTTCTTCTGGCCAATTTAAGTGCGTGCGGAATTTCCTCCGATGAAGAGCAGGTTACAGTTTTCGACAGATACAATTAGCATTGTGAGTCTAAAACTAGCAAGGCATTCAAGGATTTTTAGAAACGCCCAGATGATATGGACGCAACTGTGGCAGTCTGATAAATTGAAATTTGAGCTGAATCGTAGAGCTGTTCGTTAGTTTGTTGCAGCACTTTAGCCTAGATCCAACCACTTCAAAGTTCGCGTGGTCGCCAAGTTCGGAGAGTAATGAAACTAACGTGCCTCCTTGTCTGACGTGGTGGCACTTTCACGAAGGAAGAAGAAAAGACCCAAGAACAAGGACGAGGACGTGACGGCGTCGAGTCGCAAGGCGGTTGAATTCAAATTAAATAGCAGTTTTATGAATATTGATTGATTGCCTTTGCCTTGGGACAAATTAGAAGAGCAAGCCGACAAAGTCTTTTACTTGTGAGCCACAGGCGTTTATGCCAAGTTCAGTTTAACACGGAGCGTTTTTGATTTCGAATAATTTTCAATTTCAATTTAAAGGAACTGCAAATTCTATTTCGTCAATAAGGTCAAACACAAAATGAAAATATTAACATATTATTATTTTGTTTGCCTCTTAAAGGCTGTTACTATGAACATAAGTGAAATTTTAAATGTGCCATCGATCCTAAAAATTAAAACCATATATATATATATACACTTTTTTAGCTTGCAACCTTATTGTTTTCAAAATTTTCCGCATAAATTTCGTTCCGCGGGTGTCGCTGTGCGCCTTGTTAAATATGAAAGGATTTCCTGGCTCTAGCTGCCGAGGCAACGTTAAACCATTTTCGTAATGGAGGCTACAAAGTAAGGCAGTCTTCGCAGACGACAGAGGACCCACAAGGCAAGGCAATGTCCTCCGGACGAAACACAATGCAAGCGGCAACCGGAAATGAGTAAACAAGCGTCAAATAGTGAAAACAGCGGACCCAAGTACAATGCAATACCCAGTAGTCCTGGCTCCGTCAACATCCACTCCTCGAGTCCGTTTTCGTGCCTCGGTACGAGAGAACAAATAAATGAAACATTAAACAAGACAAGGAGCGGCACGAAAGGAGAAAAAGTACTGTGCTGGAGGGGGAACGCGCGCCGCATAAGGACGAAAAATGAGCACCGAAGACAACAACGGGATATCCTGGAACTTTATAAGGAGCTCCCCAAAAAAGGACAACAACAACAGCGGTAACGGCAAGGACAACGAAGTTTATTTTAACTTTTGATTTCCGCCTTTTTCGGCGCAGCCCTCAAGTGCATTGGCAAATGATTGCATTGAGTGGCAAAGTTGCGCTTTCCAGAGAGAATATCGAGTAAGTCGGCTCAGCATTAAAAATGAATTAAACTGACAATATTCTGTTGGGTTGACTGAAGCTGCAAAGAAAACAGAGTACAATGATTCCTTTTGCACCTGAAACAAGAACCTGATACACAGCTTTCACGATCATTTTAAGTAATAGTATGCTCCCTTAATATACGAGTAAGGACTATTTGGCAGCACTACATGATTTTACTGAACCATCATAGGTCATTGGTATATAGATACCAAAGATTTTACAGCTTGAACGACCTTTGCCTTTATCAACACCTTAAAATATACAACGCTACAACTATTTTCGTTGGCATGGGCGATGGTTTAGATTTCTTTATGAGAATACCAGTTTCTTTAATATTACATTTCCAAATTTTGGGCACTGAATCTTTGATTGAACAGAGAAAATTCCACCAGCCAATCCAATAAAATTTTGTGAGATAGCTTCTTCAGAGACAATATCACTTTAAGAAAGTGCTTTAAAAACAAATCTTCCTGTATTTGCTGATAAGTTTATTTTTAACAAATAAGCTTTTGCTTCATTGTCTATAGTTCTTTATGACTTTAGACTTTGATTTCATATAACATTCATACACAAAATAGTACCACTGTCTCTGGAAGAGCTTTTTATATTTTGTAATAAAATGCCAAAGCCCTCAATACAGGACTCTATCTCGTTGTAAGAATAGGTTGACCAAACGAACTCAATTTTTTTAGTATTATTTTTTTTTAAGAAAATCCAGTAACTCATCAGTTTTTTTGGAAGATGACCAATTCGAAAATCTAGAGGAAGAGCATGAGGATTGCATAAGTTTATCCTCCGACTTAACAAGGTAAGTAATTTACGTTATAGTAAATACCGCTAAGAAAATAAGTTTCAATAGAGTACAAAGTGTTATTTTGGACCACAAGCAGTTCAAAGCGGCTCGCACAATTCAGCGTTATTTTCACGGATGGCTAGTGCGAGAAAATTATCGAAAACTTCTGAAGTCTGCGATAATTATTCAAAAATGGTGGCGCCGTTTCGAGGCTCAGAGAAATTTGCTTTATGTGGCCGAAAGCGCTCTGCAGTCGGCTGTTTTGGCTCATTACGAGAAGTCTGCTACCCTGATTCAGACGCTCTATCGCGGATGGTGGTCGCGAAAACATATCTTTGATCTTACCATGCTCAAGAGCGTGCAGATTATGTTGGCAAAGGACCTGATCCACTCTTTGCTCAAATACTTGCACGCGACGAAAAATTCTGAAATGCTTCCAGGCATTTACACGATACGGGATTCGAGGTAAGTGATTGGTCACATAAACCACTATTAGTGAATATGTGAATATGCAAATCATATAATATTCTGATCCTATACACTTTTCTAGCATATGTCTGGAAACTTTGGAGGAACTGATGGCAACATTTGGCTTTCGATATTATAACGATCATGCTTGCTACAAAATGAAGGAAACGTTGTCAATGGTGGCACAGAGCCGAAAGGTGTTTACGTCCACATCCTATTTCACGGATGTACCATATCCCGGCTTTAATGATCGAGGATTTTGTGGCCCTCAGCAGCATTCTACCATGACCGTGAATGCCAAAGATCAAGAACATTATGAATTGATTCACATATTCCTGACCGGTAGTAGAAAAATGGGCATGACTACGGCTAAGATCGAACAGAAAATAGCCAACCTTGCAGAAGAAAATCGTAAGTTCGTGTTGCGACTTGAACGTGTGGTACAAGCTATTCCTTTTTTTTTTTAATTTACAGGCTTAAATATGTTGATAAAGAGGGACAACAAGAAAAAGAGTTTTATTAAAAGGATTTATCTTGACATGAAGAACTGGCATTACTCAAATGGAGATCCAATTCTTCCCATCAGCTTGTTCAAAAACAGTGAGATGCCTGCAGTCCTGGAAAGTGCCAAGAAAACTCTGGAATCAATTTTTGGTGAACTGGAGCCATGTGTTTGCCCAACGAACAAAGAAATATCTTACCTTTTAAATTATCTTAATGATTCTTAAGGAGTTTATAATCTTTGTGTATTACAAAGATATATTTGTAAACCTTACGAATATTTCACAATAAAGAACCTTTAAGCTATATTTTACAATATGCTTGTCAATGTTATTTTCTATCCAAATATGGACTAAATCGGGAGATTCATTAAAATTTTGAGAATTTAATGTTCAGTTTGACTATAGCTATCCATTTTTTATTTGAACTTTTGCTTTGGTGTAATTAAAATTAATCATTTTAAGTGTATTTATCGAATATTATTATTATATTAGTCCGATCGATGGTAGTTTTGTAAAATTTCCAATAAAATTAATTTTATGTAAACAAATAAAAAAATCCTGCTCGTGGGTTAAGCTGGTCTGGATCGTATTTTTTATTTATACTCAAGCTTTTTAGACCTGACATTCCTCGTCGAGACTTTTCCTCTTTGTTTATTCCGCACACACAAGCATAAGTTCAATATTGGCAGCAAATTAAATTTAATGATGTTTGCTGCTTGCAGCAAAAAAGCCAAGTTAAAATTGCCAACTCTGGTAAATATTTGCCAACCGACTCTAATGAACTTAAGCATACAAATAGGGAACTAGCGTATAGGGCCCAGACTTTGGGCAATGCCAGTGTCTTGCAGAATAAGTTTCCCAAAAAAATGTACAGGCATTCGATTGTGCTGGATTTTGTTTATGAGTAGAGTCTTGCCTGATTCACAAGAAAAAATCCATTAGTTATAAAAGAAAATTGGCTGAACATCAATAAACGTGTTTACACCAGAAATGTGTATTTAGACATTTCTCGTATTTTTGCGTGGGTTGGCCATTGTGATGCCACAAATGTCTATGCATAGCTTGGTCTAACCTAGTTGAAATAAAATGTTATCACATATGCTGAGACTTTTTCTGTCAATCGAAATTTCGTACCTAAGTATGAACGTGAATAATACAATTCAGTTGATTTCCGTAGTTCAAACAAGCAACACCTTCGGAATTGAACTCCAAATTCTAAGTGATTTTCGGTTGTCTTTTAAATTTAACAAATTTTCGGCTAGTTTTAAGAATAAAGTTTTGTTATTTAATATTAGTTCTAAGTATAAAGTGAAATTACTTATATCGAATCATAGTGCACCAGAATTCTTGAAGCACCAAAAACAGACTCGGCTCTTCCTTTTCTTTTCGATTGGTAAATATTTGTTATATCGTTTAATTTGATAAAATTCCTTCTGAACAGTACAATTTTTTTTCAGTTTTTTTTTTTTTTGAGTTTTTAACACATTTCCATTTATGTTTTCGGGATATGCAAAACTAATAAAACAAACCGTTATAGTGGTAAGACTTATATGTGTAATCGCCTACGCTGACAATGGGCAATAAGAATGAACTCTTGCCCCGTATTGAAAGGATATCTCTTTGGAAACTACACCATACTTCGATCAAACACACCAAACTGGCAAAGCAAGCCTTCCGAAAATGGTAGATTTTCGTTATATCGTTTAATATAAAGTTCCTGCCTTACAGTACCAATTTTTTGCAGCCATGATGACACCATTACATGTGTTCTTCTTGCAGGAGATTACATAATAAAATCAGAAACTCTACCAGACTCAAAACCATATGATATACAACAGTTCGCAGAATATATGTGGATATAAAACTAAAACCGTTATACATAAGAATAATATATCATTTTAATACTAATCATAGAGGTAAGATCATTTTACGCCTACGCTGACAACGGGCAATCAGAATTAACTCTTTCCCCGTATTGAAAGCAGATAACTCTCTCTCCTCGTTCAGACACACCATACCTGGATCAAACACACCAAACTGGCCAAGCAGGAGACCTTCCCTAAATAGTAGATATTCGTTATATCCTTTAATATTATAAAGTTCCTGCCTTACAGTACCAATTTTTTGCAGCCATGATGACACCATTACATGTGGATGGGGAATTATATATTAAAAACAAATGCTCGACTACACTGAACATCAAAATACATTTGGATATAATACTTAAACCTTTAAATATAATAAATTTACACTTTTACACTTCAAGCAAGCCTCCCGAAAATGGTAGATATTCGTTATATCGTTTAATATAAAGTTCCTGCCTTACAGTACCAATTTTTTGCAGCCATGATGACACCATTACATGTGTTCTTCTTGCAGGAGATTACATAATAAAATCAGAAACTCTACCAGACTCAAAACCATATGATATATATCAGTTCGCAGAATATATGTGGATATAAAACTAAAACCGTTATACATAACAATATAATATTTTAATACTAATCATAGAGGTAAGATCATTTTACGCCTACGCTGACAACGGGCAATCAGAATTAACTCTTTCCCCGTATTGAAAGCAGATAACTCTCTCTCCTCGTTCAGACACACCATACCTGGATCAAACACACCAAACTGGCCAAGCAGGAGACCTTCCCTAAATGGTAGTTATTCGTAATATGCTTTAATATTATTAAGTTCCTGCCTTACAGTACCAATTTTTTGCAGCCATGATGACTCCATTACATGTGGATGGGGAATTTGATATTACATATTAAAAACAAATACTCGACTACACTGAACATCAAAATACATTTGGATATAATACTGAAACCTTTAAATATAATAAATTTACACTTTTACACTTCAAGCGAATGTATTTATTTGGGTGACAAATAATATTTAATTAGGCCGAAATTGGGTCAGAAAAACAAACGGCTGAACTGAGAAAGCCAAAATGGAAAATAATAGTCATGGGTAGCAAAAAAAATCGGGTTTGCCGAGTTAGCCCAAATATGCAAATATATGTGCCAACAAAACTGGAAACAAGTCTGAGCCAAATTGCACATTACATTACCAAATTTTACATATCCAAATTTTGAGCACTGAATCTTTGATTGAACAAAGAAAATTCCACCAACCAATCCAATAAAATTTTGTGAGATAGCTTCTTCAGAGACAATATCACTTTAAGAAAGTGCTTTAAAAACAAATCTTCCTGTATTTGCTGATAAGTTTATTTTTAACAAATAAGCTTTTGCTTCATTGTCTATAGTTCTTTATGACTTTAGACTTTGATTTCATATAACATTCATACACAAAATAGTACCACTGTCTCTGGAAGAGCTTTTTATATTTTGTAATAAAATGCCAAAGCCCTCAATACAGGACTCTATCTCGTTGTAAGAATAGGTTGACCAAACGAACTCAATTTTTTTAGTATTATTTTTTTTTAAGAAAATCCAGTAACTCATCAGTTTTTTTGGAAGATGACCAATTCGAAAATCTAGAGGAAGAGCATGAGGATTGCATAAGTTTATCCTCCGACTTAACAAGGTAAGTAATTTACGTTATAGTAAATACCGCTAAGAAAATAAGTTTCAATAGAGTACAAAGTGTTATTTTGGACCACAAGCAGTTCAAAGCGGCTCGCACAATTCAGCGTTATTTTCACGGATGGCTAGTGCGAGAAAATTATCGAAAACTTCTGAAGTCTGCGATAATTATTCAAAAATGGTGGCGCCGTTTCGAGGCTCAGAGAAATTTGCTTTATGTGGCCGAAAGCGCTCTGCAGTCGGCTGTTTTGGCTCATTACGAGAAGTCTGCTACCCTGATTCAGACGCTCTATCGCGGATGGTGGTCGCGAAAACATATCTTTGATCTTACCATGCTCAAGAGCGTGCAGATTATGTTGGCAAAGGACCTGATCCACTCTTTGCTCAAATACTTGCACGCGACGAAAAATTCTGAAATGCTTCCAGGCATTTACACGATACGGGATTCGAGGTAAGTGATTGGTCACATAAACCACTATTAGTGAATATGTGAATATGCAAATCATATAATATTCTGATCCTATACACTTTTCTAGCATATGTCTGGAAACTTTGGAGGAACTGATGGCAACATTTGGCTTTCGATATTATAACGATCATGCTTGCTACAAAATGAAGGAAACGTTGTAAATGGTGGCACAGAGCCGAAAGGTGTTTACGTCCACATCCTATTTCACGGATGTACCATATCCCGGCTTTAATGATCGAGGATTTTGTGGCCCTCAGCAGCATTCTACCATGACCGTGAATGCCAAAGATCAAGAACATTATGAATTGATTCACATATTCCTGACCGGTAGTAGAAAAATGGGCATGACTACGGCTAAGATCGAACAGAAAATAGCCAACCTTGCAGAAGAAAATCGTAAGTTCGTGTTGCGACTTGAACGTGTGGTACAAGCTATTCCTTTTTTTTTTTTAATTTACAGGCTTAAATATGTTGATAAAGAGGGACAACAAGAAAAAGAGTTTTATTAAAAGGATTTATCTTGACATGAAGAACTGGCATTACTCAAATGGAGATCCAATTCTTCCCATCAGCTTGTTCAAAAACAGTGAGATGCCTGCAGTCCTGGAAAGTGCCAAGAAAACTCTGGAATCAATTTTTGGTGAACTGGAGCCATGTGTTTGCCCAACGAACAAAGAAATATCTTACCTTTTAAATTATCTTAATGATTCTTAAGGAGTTTATAATCTTTGTGTATTATATATCTTTGTAAACCTTACGAATATTTCAAAATAAAGAACCTTTAAGCTATATTTTACAATATGCTTGTCAATGTTATTTTCTATCCAAATATGGACTAAATCGGGAAATTCATTAAAATTTTGAGAATTTTATGTTCAGTTTGACTATAGCTATCCATTTTTTATTTGAACTTTTGCTTTGGTGTAATTAAAATTAATCATTTTAAATGTATTTATCGAATTTTATTATTATATTAGTCTGATCGATTGTAGTTTTGTAAAATTTCTAATAAAATAAAAATAATTTTAAGTAAACAAATAAAAAAAATCCTGCTCGTGGGTTAAGCTAGTCTGGATCGTATTTTTTATTTATACTCAAGCTTTTTAGACCTGACATTCCTCGTCGAGACTTTTCCTCTTTGTTTATTCCGCACACACAAGCATAAGTTCAATATTGGCAGCAAATTAAATTTAATGATGTTTGCTGCTTGCAGCCCAAAGAAAAACCGTAGCAAAAAGCCAAGCCAAAATTGCCAACTCTGGTAAATATTTGCCAACCGACTCTAATGAACTTAAGCATACAAATAGGGAACTAGCGTATAGGGCCCAGACTTTGGGCAATGCCAGTGTCTTGCAGAATAAGTTTCCCAAAAAAATGTACAGGCATTCGATTGTGCTGGATTTTGTTTATGAGTAGAGTCTTGCCTGATTCACAAGAAAAAATCCATTAGTTATAAAAGAAAATTGGCTGAACACCAATAAACGTGTTTACACCAGAAATGTGTATTTACACATTTCTCGTATTTTTGCGTGGGTTCGCCATTGTGATGCCACAAATGTCTATGCATAGCTTGGTCTAACCTAGTTGAAATAAAATGTTATCACATATGCTGAGACTTTTTCTGTCAATCGAAATTTCGTACCTAAGTATGAACGTGAATAATACAATTCAGTTGATTTCCGTAGTTCAAACAAGCAACACCTTCGGAATTGAACTCCAAATTCTAAGTGATTTTCGGTTGTCTTTTAAATTTAACAAATTTTCGGCTAGTTTTAAGAATAAAGTTTTGTTATTTAATATTAGTTCTAAGTATAAAGTGTAATTACTTATATCGAATCATAGTGCACCAGAATTCTTGAAGCACCAAAACAGACTCGGCTCTTCCTTTTCTTTTCGTTTGGTAAATATTTGTTATATCGTTTAATTTGATAAAATTCCTTCTGAACAGTACAATTTTTTTTCAGTTTTTTTTTTTTTAAGTTTTTAACACATTTCCATTTATGTTTTCGGGATATGCAAAACTAATAAAACAAACCGTTATAGTGGTAAGACTTATATGTGTAATCGCCTACGCTGACAATGGGCAATAAGAATGAACTCTTGCCCCGTATTGAAAGGATATCTCTTTGGAAACTACACCATACTTCGATCAAACACACCAAACTGGCAAAGCAAGCCTTCCGAAAATGGTAGATTTTCGTTATATCGTTTAATATAAAGTTCCTGCCTTACAGTACCAATTTTTTGCAGCCATGATGACACCATTACATGTGTTCTTCTTGCAGGAGATTACATAATAAAATCAGAAACTCTACCAGACTCAAAACCATATGATATACATCAGTTCGCAGAATATATGTGGATATAAAACTAAAACCGTTATACATAACAATATAATATTTTAATACTAATCATAGAGGTAAGATCATTTTACGCCTACGCTGACAACGGGCAATCAGAATTAACTCTTTCCCCGTATTGAAAGCAGATAACTCTCTCTCCTCGTTCAGACACACCATACCTGGATCAAACACACCAAACTGGCCAAGCAGGAGACCTTCCCTAAATAGTAGATATTCGTTATATCCTTTAATATTATAAAGTTCCTGCCTTACAGTACCAATTTTTTGCAGCCATGATGACACCATTACATGTGGATGAGGAATTATATATAGCAAAAACAAATGCTCGACTACACTGAACATCAAAATACATTTGGATATAATACTAAAACCTTTAAATATAATAAATTTACACTTTTACACTTCAAGCAAGCCTCCCGAAAATGGTAGATATTCGTTATATCGTTTAATATAAAGTTCCTGCCTTACAGTACCAATTTTTTGCAGCCATGATGACACCATTACATGTGTTCTTCTTGCAGGAGATTACATAATAAAATCAGAAACTCTACCAGACTCAAAACCATATGATATATATCAGTTCGCAGAATATATGTGGATATAAAACTAAAACCGTTATACATAACAATATAATATTTTAATACTAATCATAGAGGTAAGATCATTTTACGCCTACGCTGACAACGGGCAATCAGAATTAACTCTTTCCCCGTATTGAAAGCAGATAACTCTCTCTCCTCGTTCAGACACACCATACCTGGATCAAACACACCAAACTGGCCAAGCAGGAGACCTTCCGTAAATGGTAGATATTCGTTATATCCTTTAATATTATTAAGTTCCTGCCTTACAGTACCAATTTTTTGCAGCCATGATGACTCCATTACATGTGGATGGGGAATTTGATATTACATATTAAAAACAAATACTCGACTACACTGAACATCAAAATACATTTGGATATAATACTGAAACCTTTAAATATAATAAATTTACACTTTTACACTTCAAGCAAGCCTCCCGAAAATGGTAGATATTCGTTATATCGTTTAATATAAAGTTCCTGCCTTACAGTACCAATTTCTTGCAGCCATGATGACACCATTACATGTGTTCTTCTTGCAGGAGATTACATAATAAAATCAGAAACTCTACCAGACTCAAAACCATATGATATATATCAGTTCGCAGAATATATGTGGATATAAAACTAAAACCGTTATACATAACAATATAATATTTTAATACTAATCATAGAGGTAAGATCATTTTACGCCTACGCTGACAACGGGCAATCAGAATTAACTCTTTCCCCGTATTGAAAGCAGATAACTCTCTCTCCTCGTTCAGACACACCATACCTGGATCAAACACACCAAACTGGCCAAGCAGGAGACCTTCCCTAAATGGTAGTTATTCGTTATATGCTTTAATATTAAGTTCCTGCCTTACAGTACCAATTTTTTGCAGCCATGATGACACCATTACATGTGGAATTTGATTGTGGTAATTTGATATTACATATTAAAAACAAAAGCTCGAATACACTGAACATCAAAATACATTTGGATATAATACTAAAACCTTTAAATATAATAAATTTACACTTTTACACTTCAAGCGAATGTATTTATTTGGGTGACAAAGAATAATTAATTTGGCCGAAATTGGGTCAGAAAAACAAACGGCTGAACTGAGAAAGCCAAAACGAAAAATACTAGTCATGGGCAGAAAAAAAAAATCGGGTTAACCGAGTTAGCCCAAATATGCAAATAAATCTGCCAACAAAACTGGAAACAAGTCTGAGCCAAATTGCACATTAACTTCCGCAGCTCATTAAGTCAGCCGTTCGAGGCGGGAAGCTTGCTGGAAATACATATAAATTTTTGTGACGCCAACTGGACGACAGTCGACCACTGTACAAGGCCCCAGAATTGACCAAGAATTCGCTTCGAGCTGGAAAATATTTGGGTGGGAGGTGTGTAACAAGGACACCCTACGTATTTAGATAAATCTACAGAGGTCGAAAAAATTGATGAAAAGGTTGGAATGAAAATGTCGGCGCTTAAATTAAATACGCAGAAAACAAAAATATGACGCGCCCCTGCCTCTCTTTGCCGGAAGTTTAATTGGGTCGATTCCCTTATTTTGTTCGTCCAATAAGAAATGGCTGGATTTTTTTTTTGAATTTTTTGCCATGCGAGGGTCATGAGCATTCCTACGGGGCCAATGGCCAGGGCAGGCCAAACTAATTAGTGGCCATTTTGTGGGTGCTCTCAGTTTGATTAATTTTAAATGTGAAATTAATTGAATCGCAGTTAAAAAGAAGGGGATCTCTTTAAAAATTTTTACGTTCAAAAATACTGCAAGTTACAGTAAAATTTACCCTATATATTATTGTATTGGGATGATAACTCACTTATTTGCCATTTTGAATTGCCGGCATTTTTAAATTTTATTTGATTTCAGTTCAGTCTATATCATTATCGCACAAATTTGAGAGGAAACCCACAAGCAGATTGCACACGATTAAATTAATTTGCTGGTTTCGTTGTTGTTTTTGCCAGTGGCACAGTAATCCACATGGTCTATATAATTATACACACGCGCTGCGAAAAAACAAGCGAAGAATCAATGAGCCGAGTATTGGTTCGAGAAACTATGGCTAGTAAGTCATCAGCAGCATTACTTCTGAGCAAAACACGATATAGTGCATTACAGATGTCGTTTTTAACCTGTTTACTTTGTAAATTTGCAGCCACGAAAACGAATTTTGTGACAGTGCAGCTGGCCGGCGTTTGACTGAGATCCAATTCGTTGCGCGTTATCAATGAAACTGCTGATTTTTCTCGTCATCGTCGCCAGCATCGCCCCAGAAAGGAAATACCTTCGTGGCTCCTCGGGTTTTTGTATTCTCCCTCTCAATGGCGCTTTGACAGGACCTTTTCTCTCAACTTAACGAAGGACCTCGGAGAGAGAGAGCCCAGGGATATTTAACGGTTGGAACGTTGAAATAGTCAAAAATAATTATACTGTTACATTTAATTTTAAAATATTTTTTATTCAGCTTATACTATTATATTAAATTTTCTAATTTAAGAGTTTCGCCGAAAAAAATTTGGCAGTAAAACGTTGATTGTCCCAACACTGTTAAGATATTGGGATATTATTTAACATAGCCTGCAGAAAATAACATAAGTGAAACCTCTTTGATTGAAGGACTTTATTTCCAAGCTAAGCTATATCACAAGTTAGTTACGATGCTTATTATTATACTAAAAATGACTTTTCTATAATTATTAAAAAACATATTATTGTTTGTTGTAAGAAGTTCACGACATTTTTTAATTTGATCGAGTATACACTTTACTCGAAGAGGTTGTCTATCCATTTATTCTAATGAAGTCTATATCTCGAGAAATATTAAATATGGATAGTTAGTTTAAGATTCACGAGACTCCAGCTGCGGAAAAATTACATACTTCTTTATGTTATTATTTTACCTCACTAGGGAGGTATCAAATAGTCGAGGTATTCGTTTATTAATAAAGGCAATTGACAATCAATGAACTCCTCAATGAAACAAATCATATCATTCATAACACCTTTAACAGGGAATCGATTTTCATTTGCAAGCTAAATCGCTGGGTGAGGTTTAATTAATTGCCATTAATTAGGTATAATGCATTTACTGCTTAGTGTCAAGTCAAGGAATTAGTGTAAGCCCCTATCAGGGATCCCCCTACTCGAGGATCACGGTATTACCCCCACCTTTTCGTAAGGTTTTAAGGTGCTTCAATATGCTGGGCCCTATGCCGCATAACCGACTGACTCCTGCCTACTTAAAGTAAGGAAAATCTTTTATGACACGTTATTAGTTGGCCCTGAGCAAAGAGAAAGCCGCGAGTTGTGCGCCGCGAAGGGATATTTATGTATGCACATATATGTACATGTGTGTGGAGGGGCACCGACTCAGACGCGGCGGCAAGCTTTAATATGCTTAATGTAATTATGAGAATCGCGTAGAAGGGCACCGCATCCCTGCATACAAATGGAAGCGTAATTCGCAAAAGGATGGAGGGTGTCAGGTTGTAAAAAATGCCGGAGGACTTTTGTACCCGCCGTTGTCATAAAAACACACGCAATTTACGTATACAATACTCCGATTTTTTATTGTTGCGCGAGAAAATAAAGATTGCATTTTAAGGTCGGTCAACTACAAATTTAAATATTGTGCTTTAATTTATGATGCACTACAACTTGGCCGGAGAAACAGTTGAAAATGTGTTCCGAGCATTTAGCGTTTGATAATAGAATATCCATTTACAATTACCTTTCTGTACGAACTTATTGCTCAGCGCACTAAGCCAGCTAGCACACATTTCTGCATAATTTTTTTGACAATTCTCGAAATCCATTTGTTAAGTGTCCATTTTTTAAACTTCTACTTTTCAGCACCTGAGCCACATTAAAGAAAGTAAAACAAATCGGAGATCAGGCAGCCTACTTATATTTACATTAACATTGCAAACATATTTATTCCTTCGCTCCTAAATTCGTAAACTGACTTTGCGGCTAATGCAAATGGCAGGCGAAGCGAAGCGTAAAATGCTTTGTAAATTATTATGCCAAGTCTAAAAAATGGGGAGGGTCCTACTATCCCACATATATAAATATTTTTCCAGAGATAAACAAAGTATTTGCGCAGTGGGACGGCATGTGTCATAAATTTCAATTGACTTATGAATATGGAGGGCAATCTGTTCCCTTGGAAAGTTTTAGCGCCAACACGTGCCTAAAAGCCGATGAATACTGTTTAAATTTACTTGCCATATTGCTGATTTTGTATGCTTTTATTGGAGTTTCGCGGCTTTAAGAACATTAGATGGTATGAAATATTTTAAGTAAATGATAAATAAAGTTTATAATGACTCAATGTTTTAAAATATATTTATTTTTCATCATATCCATGCAACGGCCAACTTCGTAGATGTATTTATGTGTTTGTCAAATCTCTGGCCAAGAGCAATACACAAACTTTCAACCGGGGCCAATGCATCATTTTTATGTGGAAAATTTTAGAACAGCCTAAGCTTTTAATGGGCCCCGCAGCTCAGTGGGCCGAAAAGTCCTCAGCCAGGACCTTCTCATACTCTCGAAGGCAGTAACACCGTGGCCAAGAGCACCCCAAAGGATATTAACAATAATCTAACCAAATTAACCCAAAGCACTAAAGTGTAAGTGACATTAAGTTAATTTTCGTGTGCGCCAGCGAAAGAATAAACGAGATGAAAAACAAAACGCAAGAGGCGAAACAAAAAAAGTGGCAAATAGGGGGAAAACTTACGTTTTATTTTCCGTATTCTATGCTTTTTTTTCTACTACTTTTTTGTACTTTTTTCTTTTGTCCCTGCTGCCGTTGGTTGCATCAACTGTGCAAAATTTCCCACGAGATCAATCAGCCACAGGCTGGAAAACAGGACGACCAACAACAACAACGACGCCTGTGATGAGGTGGTCTTTGAGGGTGGGAAAAACGAGCAGGAGCAGCAGTTCCTGTCGCTCCTTGTTGTGGTTTTTGTTGCTATTACTGCCTCCGTTCAAGTTTTTCCTTTTGTGTAACTTTGACCTGCTCGGCTCCCAGAGCTTTTCTTTTTCCCGCTGCTTTATTGTCTGCAAGTAGTAGCAGCTTCTTCCCGAAAATATACGTATGTAGTAGGGCTCCCTTCCTTTTTTCACCTCTTGGCATTGGCCTTTGGAGTGTGCAGCTAATGAAGCGAGAGTTGATGAGCCAACTCGGGTCAGGGGCGTGCGAAGTTCAGTGCGAGGGGGCGAGCTTAGCAACTACTTCTAGAGTCGTAGGTTGGGCAAGGAAATGTACGCCAAAGCCTGAGATTTTAGCGAGTGCTTTGGTTTCCTTTCATACGCTTATTTAACAGATTCTTCTTTTACTCAGCATTCGATATTATGAAAATATTAAATGTAATCTAATATAAATTATGTTTCTTCAACCCTCGAATAATAAATTTCAAGCTACTAAACGGTATTAAACCCAAATCAAACCTAAAAATATATTTCAAAACCTGCAAGCCGCCACCTCTGCTTAAGACACCATAAAAAAGCACCCGGAAGTCAGTGCGACGCCAAAAGTTGTCGCTCATTAACGGAAGACACTTGAAGGAAGCGCATAAGTCCCGGAACTGGGCGCTAATTGTCGCAGAGTGCGTGTGTGAATTCGAGTGTCCTTTGACCGAATCCAGGAAAATATGCCGCTAAAAGTAAGCCACTTGATTGATTAATGGATGTAAGGCGGCAGTGTCGAGGCGACAAGTGAACAAGTCAGGCTGTACGGGAATTTGCTGTCGCTAAATGATGTGCCAAGTTAGACACGGAATGAAGACAAGTAATTCTGGTGACCAGGGGGCAGCGATGATTCTTGGGGTCAAAGCTGGGGCTCCCCCAGAATGAAAGCCAAAAGTGGATGCAATAAACCGTCAAAATGGCGCCCGGCAAATGACAATAAAATTGTTTGAAGTTTCATTCCGGGATGTCGGTCGGCGGCTTGTATTTCGGCACCCTTTCCGGAAACATTTAATTTTGCTCCCACCCAGAATTCGATGCAGAGTTTCTTGCACAACTTGCACTTCCGTCTACTTTTGCATTTCCGCTGCATTTCGTTGGTCCGGACGACGAAGACCTGGGCTATTCCGATCTCGAAATGGAGTTCGGGGTCCATTGCGGATGTCCGCGTGGCAATTTTAATGCAATTTTTATGCTCCCGCTTTCGGCTTCCGATTTTTTATTTAACCCCCCGTTTCGTTGCCTTTTCTGTTCTTTCTCTGCCATTTACTTTTTATCGTGTGCCATAATAGCAGTTTGTCTCTCCCTCGACTGCAGTTTGTGGCCAGGGGAAATGGCAGCCGGGTCCTGCATCCTGTGCAGCGGAAGTCAGGTATGTAGGGAGTGGAAAAATTCGGTTGTATTTCGGTTTAGTCTGGGGTTGCTTGGGGCTTTAGCTTGTCTAATTGCGTCCTTCATTACATGGCGAAAAAGAGATTAGAGTTAGCCAGTGTCATGGGTGAGGATATGAGCCTGAGATAAACCGCACTCATATTCCGTCTGTGAGTTTTACTAAAAGTACTTTAGTTATATCGTACACAGTTCACCGAAACCCAATCATATATGTATTACATCAAACTTATATCTTAAAAAATCGAAATATGGATTTAATGGAATGTAAAGAACACTTTCTATGAAGCCTCTAAAATATCTTATTTCGTATACCTATTATTTCCAAAATATATACTTTTTGAACCAGACAATCATGATTTCGTTCGTGGCATATTCTAAATTTAACAAATTGGGTAGCTGCGCTTATTTCAAGTTGCTGATTGATCATAATCCATTACAGGGCGCTTGTCGCCATAGCGGAAATTTTCCACTCGAAACTTTTAAACAGTTTCCCCAAAAATAAACCCAAAAAACTGCCAATGGAAAATTTTTGCATAAAACCATTTTGCTTGCAGCAACCGCAAGACAATGTTGTAAACTAAGACCAGTACTCCCCCGACACCCCTTTCTCGCTTTACTGAGTTTTCCCGAAAAGTTGTTGCTATTCGAGAGCCCAAGAAAATTTCTATAAAAAGGCATAATAGACGTCAGCAAATGTCTGCGACAGCAGCAGCAGAAAACTACAACAAAAGCATCAATAAACAGTGTAAAAGACAGTAACTGGGTTGGAGTGCCAGAACGAGAGGATGGCATTTGGTGTGACAGAGAGGCAAGGACAAATGCACTATGCAAAAAGGCAATTAAATCGGTATTATTCTATATCAACCTCATTTATAACAAAATTCTAAAATATTACTTTTTCTTTCTCAAACACCTCCATAAAATACAAAATAATATATTTCTCGACTTCTTCGAGATCTCCGTGTCACGACGACAGTTAAGCTAAGCGAGTTTTTTTCAGTGTGGTTGAAGGGACAACTCTGGACTTGAGGTTGCGGCTGAGCTCTAAAGCTTCCGTTCATATTTTTATCGGGCTTGGAAGGGGTTTTCGGTTGGCAAGCGGGTAAAGAAGGGTGATTATGGAGCGGCGTAAACCATACGTCAAAGATGCTTTATTGAGCGGGACAAACAAAGCCCGTAGGAGAAAGGGGTGTCCAACAAATTTAAAGTTGTGCGGTTGCCGCACCCCGGGCCTCCTCGATTTCCAAACCGCCCACAGAATCAAGAGCTGGCCACCACCAACAGCTGCCAATGATGCAAACAAACAAAATGCTCCGGGCGGGATTTTAAAAAGCACTTTACGAAGGCCAACAGAAAATCTTGCGGGATGATGGGCGTTGGGAGGCGTGGCAGTTGCCGGGGGCCGCTATAAGCCGTGTGTGTGGTGACAGGGGCGGAACAAAAGGGGGTTTGATGGCAACACAAATTTGCAAAATATTGACAAGCGAATCGACTTCGCTGGGTATGCCCCATTGATTTAATAAATCAATATTTTATTAGCTGCAGAATATGCGTATGCAGATGGCAGCGAAGTCGTCGATTGGCATGTTGTTAAGAAAGCATGAAGTGCATTTATATTTGAATTGATGTATAAGATGTAATGGGGTATAATTTAACGAATGTATTTATTTATAAGAGTAAGCTTTTATATTTAGGTCCCTTGCAAAATAAATTTCACTTAAAAATACGTTCTTATTTTGACTGCAGTTAAAATTAAATGCTGGCCAACTTTTTGGTTTTGTTTTCTTGTTGTTTTGTGGCGCTTTACGCACTCGGCAAAAATGCCCAACTGGCTGCTCTTTTCATTACTTATTTCTTTATGACGCTAATGTCCTTAATTCGTCAGTGTTAACCTAATTTCGCAGAATGGCAAAAGCGACGCTGGCGAGAACTTGAGCGGCAACACGACGACAGGCGAAAGGAAAATAGAAAGAATTATGCCAAGAAAGTTTCCTATTTTGTCGCAGCGGGCAAAAGTTTTGCGGCCAATGCGACGACTCGCCTGAAAGTATACTACGTATCCTGGCCAAGTCCTTTGTGCGACACTCCCAGTGTCGGCTGTCTGTCCCCGATTTCTGTTTCCTTCTGCACTCTCTGTCCGAACGAGAGTGTGCTAGTGTGTTTTAGTGCGCATTCCCAAAGGCCATATAAATCATAATAATTTTGCAATGTAGCATTGGCCAAAGAGCATCCGAAGAAGCGCCGGCATATCCTTGTGGCATTTCTTTTATTTGCTACGTGTTGATGTCCTTTTGATGGCTCTTCTTCGGTCCCCTCATTTCCTCGAACTCCCGGCTCCACTCCTATTCCCCATCGCATATAGGCAAAAGCCCCCGGGGGCAAATGACAGCCCCACAAAACCGCCGACCGTCCGACGGGCAAAACGCCTCACCGTTGAGTCCTGCCTTTGTCCTGCTTCAGTTTGCGCCTCAGTTTCTGTTCTAGGATCTGGTTATGGTCCTCTGCTCCTGTGCGTGCGTGCGTGCCGTCTTGTATTTGTAATTCCGGACGGCATGTCCAGCATAAAAATATACTTAAGTGATTTCTCTTGATTCACTTACATAGATTTGGGTTACATTTCTGCTGGCGCTCCTATTTCTGGTTCTTCAAAGCAAATAAATAATTTTTATGATGGCCTGGCTGGGTCCCAAACCCCAATTCATTCTGTGCCATCCCGACTGATCCTTCATTTAATTTCGCTCAAAAGCGTCAAAAGTTAAGCTGTAATCATTTAAATGATTTATGTTGCTTGATTTACCATATCCCTTAGATATTTAGCTTGGCTTGACATTTCCTCTTTTTTGGGGCAATGGCTTGGCATTTCCCTTGAGATTTATACCGACTTTCTTACGGGTTGGAGGACACACTCAATGATAATTTGTTGCGGCGTCAAAGTGATTATAATAGATTTATATGCGTATCGCTGGCAAAATTTTATGTTTATTTTTGGGCAGCCACTCGACGAGGGTCATGCGATTGGAGGTGATTTTATGCCGCATAGAATTGTTTAATTTATTATTCAACAGCTAGTCAAAACAGAGATATTTCTGACTACAATCTCGTCTATTAGAAATAATCTCTTGCAAAAATACAAACTACTTGCTAATTGGATTCCATTTAACTCTGAGAATATTTATGTCCAGGAACCTGCCATACACTTCCTTCATTAATCTCTTGGGGAAGAGGAAAATCACTTTTCGATAAATATTCGAAAATATGCAACAACTTCTGGCAACAAAAGCCAGCTCAGCGCATATCCTTGACCTCAGGGAGCTCGAAGTCATTAGGAGATTTTTGCATTGCACACAAAAATTGTTTTAATTGTTATTTACTTTTCCGCTTTCTGCCCCGCGGCAACAGCAGCAACATCAGTGCTGGAAAACAACGCTAATGACCAACTTTTGGCAAGCAGCTAGCAAAAAATGCATGCCATGCAATACAGTGTTGATCCTGCAACCACTACTCGTCCTTTTTCCTCCCCTGCCCATCGGATGTTCTCCTTGTTGCTAGTGGCATAGTTGTAGTCGTCGAAAACACTCAAAACCCATTAGGAAACACTTTATGCTTAGTTTGAAGTTTGAAGGCACAAAAAACTGGCATAACGACAATATCAGAATCTTTCAGCTTTAATTTACCCTGTCACCTTTTAGTAATAAATATTTTAATATGATTTTATAAGATGTTTTCCTTGGACGCAGTTTTAAAGTTCTATAAACTATTTTCCCATAAGTGATTGATTCGGAAATTTTTCAATCATAACGCATTTTTAAAAAGGTAATTGAATGTTTCAGATATGAATTTTTAAATTCTTTTATGGAGCATCAAAGAAATATCATTTCTCCATGTATAGTGTTTTAATAACTGAGACCAAAATGGAAAAAATTAATATTTGAATCGATAACAAATAAATTTATTAATGCATTTACTAGAACTAACAATATACCCCAATTTTGTTACACTAGTGGGCATGAATACGCACACAAACATACCGAAACAAAAAAGTAAACGTGGAAGAGCGTAGTATAACATTGAGCGGCCTTTGTTGGCTGAGTTTCGGGCTGAAATATGTTTGCTGGCACTGTAAAAACGTGGCTCAGCTTAACAAGAACGGCAACTTTGAGCAGGGCTTGCTTACGAGAGGAGGGGGCGCCAAGAGGCGTGGCGGCAGGGTGCATTTAAAATGCAATTGGCATACGCGACGACGAAGAACTAAGGCGCAACACCCATACAATGCAAATGAGGGGCCACGCCCTCAAGGCCTACGCCCAAACTTAAGTCTTCACGCCCCCAAAAACATCGCAACTCTCAGGGAACGAGAAGCAGCTGCTCCAGGCGTTGCGTTTACATTGAAAATTACCCCACTTACAGTGTTGACAAACGAGCTGAAGACGAGCGCACACGAGAACCAGATGAAGTGGAAAAATGGTCTGGGTGGGTGGGGATTAAACAAGGTTGTTAAAAGGATCAGCCGATCAGGGAGGGATTTCCAAGAGTATGGCAGAGCACTAAGACTACAATTACATGACTCTAAAAAATTATTTTTTTATATATTTATTTTACTAACTTCATCGTCTAACACTGCGTGCAACGCGGAGAATTATATTAATTTATTCACTTTTTAATAGTTCAACCAGTGATAACATTACTTTATAACTTTTTCTAAAACACATTTATCGATTTCCCTAATATTCATATAAAATGCGGAATATAACCCATTCCTAGATTTTCAAGTTTTCGCATATCGGATAAGTCTTTTGGTCCCATCATTTAAAGCCGCCCGACATTAACATAAATCGAATGTGCGGCAAAGGACGGGGTCCCACTTCGGCCCGAATCCTCTGACACTCGCAAATCACTCAACGCCATGATAGATGCATCCTGCAAACACCACCTTTTCGTCCTTTCCCCGTTTATCCGCAACATCGTTTAACGCAATAGCGCCAACTATAAATTTTAAATTAATTTTGAAGTGCAGCCGGAGCCGTTGAGCTATAGGACTGACTCCCGGAACAGTCGGCGCACACTCGCCAAAAGGCAGCCCATAAACGTGGCCAAGGGAAGGGGGCGTGGCACTGGACGGGAGGCGGCGGGTCGGCTCAGAGTGACGACACTCCCATGACACGCATTTTATTGCGCGTCAGTCGCCGCAACTGACTGAGGACGGAGCTTTGAGTCGGGTCCTTCGTTTTCGCGGCAGAGTCCCCTTTTACCCTTTCATGGGTTCCTTTTGAGCAGAGCTCGAGTTCGATCAAAATGTGTGTTAAAAGGTAGCAGAACTGCCAATGGGATGGGATGTGTATTTAATGAGTCGGCTATGGCCCGAAGGTATTTATTTTCACGCTATTTTTTTGGGTCCTGCTCGGATGACGACTCCTGGCTTCTTGAACGCTTTGTTGTCTGTCATTACAAGTGCATAAATTATTGTAACCACATTTGGCGGCGACAGAAAAAAGCAGTGGAGCGAGTTGAGGAAGACGAAGTCTGCACGATGGTGGTGGTGTGGCTGTGGTGCAGTTGTTGGTGGTGCAACTGCTGGTGGCGGCAATGGTGGTGCCATAGTGGCCATTGCAACAGTTGCCAGTTTTCAGTTTCCAGTTGCTGATGCCGCTGATGACATGACAAAATATTTTCCCAGCTGACTTTTGTTCAGCCCTCCATCCGCTGGGAGCAAATGTAGCATTTGACTTTGATGCCATTGCCACGCCAAATGTGTCACCACCCAGCCAACCGCCCAGCCACCCAGCCCGCCGAATCCACACAGTCTCACGCCCCGTGACCTTTGTGCAGTTGATGTCAGAAGGAGTTAAGGATACATACATACATACATTCAGGGTGCAGGATGCGTAAGCATCCTCCTACTTCTTCCCAGAGCCCTCCTTTTTGTGCATTTCATCGTAGATTCTATCATTTTCTGCTCGCATGCTTCAGCAAATTTTGGAATTTTCAATTTGTTCAGAAATTTTTGTAACAACGCCCTTCCGTACCGTTCTAGCAACCAAAAAGAATTTATTGAGTTTGTGCGGGAAAGATAAGTGGCTACATACATGTAGGATATGGGTATAGCACAAATGGGCGTGGTTCGTTTGAGATAACGTAACGTATTGACCCTAGCGTCTCTCGTAATTATAATATAATAGTAATTTTACAGAGCTAAGATAGATAGTATGGTAAAGTTGTTGTATGCCCAAAGACTATCAACTTCAGTATCAGCCAACAATGTTGAGAACACATATAAATATTTAATCTGACCATATCGAAATACATTGAACTTCTGTCGAAACAAGTCAATTAATTGACTTTCCAACTTGTGACCTCTGCGCTCCACAGGAGAATCGAAATCAAAACTCAATTTGCCAAACGCCAAACATTTCTTACTTATTAACCCAAACTCTACTCAAGTCCAAATTTATTGCTGACCAAGATGACTATAAATATAATTCACAAATGTATTCATTTAAGGCGAAAACTTTAACCAAAGCAGAGGCAGGCCAAATACAAGATATATATGAAAGTATGGCCAAGCACTGTCAATAATAAAACGCTTGATAAATGCTTTGAAAATGTGCGCAGAAATGGTTTACATGCGAATTAACGCAATAAATTTGATAACCGACGAACAAAGGGCACACAAGAAGATTTGTTGGCCAGACATTTGTGTGGGCACCGAAAAAGTTTGATTGGGAAAAGCATTTGTGATTTATTTGCGCAAACATTTAATAAATTGCCATCGGAATATATTTATTTTATGCGACTTCGCTGGACCAATGACTTCGCTCTACTCTTACGTAGCGTAGTATATCTCCGATTCTCCAGCGCCGGGCAAATAACTTGATTAAAAAACCGCAAAAACCTATTTGAGGGCCCCCCGAACGGCCGCAGCTCCTTCCGTCCCTTTCCTTTTTGGCCACAATGTTATGGCCGCCGCAATCCGATTCAATGTGTAATTTAACACGAAATGGAAAGCGATTGGCAGGAATGCCCATGTGTGTATGTGTTTCTGTTAGTGTGATGGCTCTGCACCTGTTTCGCCCACCTGAGTCGCCCAGCTGAACCGCACACCTGGTTTTCCCCATTGGCCCCAGTGCCGGAGTGTTCCGGTCGAGGTGCCCGGTGTGTCCATCAGCGGCCTTCTCTGGTTACCCGAAATCTCAGGCCAGGCGGTCCGCCCAGCCTGCCACATTTCCAGGTCACTTTATTGCTGTTGCCGGACTTTAAGGGCCGAATTCACATAATCCCTACGGATTTGTCTTAGCGAAACGCGCGCATAGAATTTCGGTTAGGTGTAGCAGGAGGGCTTACGAATATTTCCATGAACGGAATCTATTTTGTAACTGAATTATATTTATATTTGGGGTAGAATGGAATTTAATCCCCAAAATATCGAGAACTGATAGAATAGCTACCGTAAACGAAATGAATATAGCGATTACATTGGATAATATTATTATTATCCTTATTGATCATGGGCGTTAAGACATTTCTTAATATATTATAACTCCGTTTTGGAATTAATTTAATTATTTTAGAAATATATTCATGGTTTTTAACTAATGCTGAATTCTGCTCGTCCGCTTTTTTGGCCAGACCACCATTAAGTAAAATCTCAATTTAAAACCTTGGAAGAAGGGTGACCACATTTTCTGCAGACATTTTCGATTAAAATGCGTTGCATACTTTTATGCGCATATTCTCACAATCACTCACTTACACACACAGCCACAGATCTCCATCAAGGACTTCAGAGGCACAAATAATTAAGTTTTTCTCTAACTTTTTTTTTTGGTACACTCTGTTAGTTGGTCCTGGTTGCCTCTGTGATCCTGCCCCTCGACACGTAACTTTCAATGGGTAAAAACTTTTTGCATTTTATGTCCTGCACACCAACGCACGCAGAAACACAGGAACATCAGAACACCCACAGACAAAGAGCGGTGCATAAAATGTTTGTAAGTGACGTTGAAATTGAGACACTTGTCGCTTAATTGTTTTTCGAGTTTCCACACATAAAAAGTGGGATGGCTGGGCGGTCTCCTTTCTTTTGTCCTTTTTTGTTGGATGCTGAGACGTGCCAGGGAAATTGAAAAGGGATTTGCCTTTTGCCTTTTTAAGGGGAATCATTTACACTCCTCATTTATAGGGCCCTTCTGCCATTAGATACCCCCCAGTTTGTACTTCCCGGGATCTGTTCTGTTTGCACGACTTCTTAGACCATCGCTTCTGGGTGGGCGTGGCCCTGGGCCGGATTGCATTCGCCTGTGGTTACTTGTCTGCAGATTATTTTAAGTAATTATCAAGCGATTTGCGTAAAGGTCTTAAGTGTTCTCAACTTCTGAAGAGGTCTCTGATGACGTTGCCGATGATGATGACGATGAGATGGAGGAGATGGGCGTGAATTAAACATGTAAATTTAAACAGCTAAGTGGAAGACAGTTGCATGTAATTACGGTGGCATAGTGCCAGGGCCAAAGAGAAACAACTTTTATATTCTGCTTCATGGCTGCAGGCGAAATTAAATTGTAGTTAAAACATGTTTTGGTATCCATTGGAAGTATCCACGGGCTCAGGATTTCCAGTGACCAATTATAGATAAATCGCACTATATGTGCTTTTGTAAATGCAAATCAAAATAGGTTAATTTATTTTCAATAAATGTGCCCAATGTATAAACGTATTAGATAAGAAATACTAATTTAGTTATAGAAATCGAGCGACTTTAAATAGGCCAAGATAGATAGTGACTTGAAGTACAACATTTAGACAACATCCCTTTTTTTTAGAATTCCAAACAGTTTCAGCCCTTTTTTATGAACTCAAGTGCAAACTGTTCTCTCAAAGCAGAGGTAAGGCCATTTTGCACTCAGTTGTGCTGATGGATAAACGCTTTACGGTCGGTTAAATTACCAAAACACAGAACATTTAATACAATTTATTGTGGTGTGCGGAATCTATTTCATTGCGGAGAGGGAAACTGACTGACTGACTGTCAAGTTATGGCTTCTCTGTCCTGAGTGTGTGTGTGTGGCTACTGCCCTATGTTATATAACTTATTACGGCCATAATTAACACTAAATTCCCCAAATGGCAACGGACAACTGTCAGCTGCAAAATCATTTGCGGTAAGGAGTCGTAGGCAATGCTCGCATGCAGAATGACTGCGATGCGGCTGTCCCTGTTTTTGCTCCCTGTCATGTGGATGTGGACTCAGGATTCGGCTACAGAGTGCTCCTGATCCGTGTCCCAGGACTTCTGCTGACTTATGCGATGCGTCGTGCTGCAGCAAATTATAAAATGTTTGCCCTGCTGCATTTTCCACACATCACACAAGTCATGTCCTGCAGGCCGCTTGGTTCGCCATAAGACGACGGGTACACTGCTGCATTAATTTTCGGTTTCCCTCTCGTAATCAAATTAGCAAAACCACTTTTCATTGGGGTAACATCTTGCAGATGCAGATTCCAAAGCATTCACCCTGAATATATTTCCAAGAACCATACTTTTCCAAGTTATACAATATATAAATTCGATTTTTAGTTATATTTTCATATCAATTATATATTCTGCTTAATTTTGCAAGAACTTTAGATGGTAATAATACTTACTACGGATTACACTTACATGAAACCTATTGCACACTTAATATCCTTGAGGTAAGTTAACAAATTATGTATAACAACGAGCAGAACCAACTAATTTTCTAAGCCCTGTCAGATAATATTCAATTTAACATTTCAACCATATTGATTATGAACATTAATCTGGACTAAAACAAGCGATTGTGTCTGTCTGCACTCATCCCTGACGTTATGAGGACTATCTAAGATGGCCCAGGCATTGATGGAGCATTTCGTACCGCAGGAGCAAACAAACCCTCTAATTGAAGGGGGGATGCTGCAGGACTCCGCTCCTTATTCGGTGGAATCGATGCAGGGCCTCACAAATTCCCAAATCGGTAGGATCCGGAATCTCATATATATTACCCAACTTGATAGGGGCCCGCCCACTGCCGCACACATGCAATCGAGTTTTGAGTTGCGAAACCGCAAATAGACAAGCACTCCTTCCAGTTGAGTCATCAGGTTTCATGGGACGGGCAACTAGCGTTTTGGCCAAGACAATCGTGTTCGGTGTCTGTTGGGGAGCCTCCGACGTTTATGATTGCAGCAAACAAAGGCCTCGATGACTGCACTTGAAATTGATAATTACGTTGGGCAATATTAGTCTATTGTCGCTGCATAGGCTTTTGAATGCGAATCGAAGAGCTTTATTTATTACTCATCGTTTCATTTTGGAGCGGAGCAGTGATTAAGTGCTAGGGGCCCATTTAAGATGAAATAATGATATGCTTACAAGTTTAAAGTCAAAATACCTACTAAAGTTAGCTGGCAAGTAATATTCAATTTTATCAATAATTTGTTAAACAACTTTGCCATTTTACCTATGAGAACTGTAACCAGATAGAAAAGGATACTCGACTACCTACAACCTATCTCTGTTATCAGAAAATTTTCCACCATGTTGTTTGTCCAATGGGAAAGTTTTCAATATGCAAACGCTTCAATGGCACTCTCCTCCTTTCTGAGTATGGCCAGGTGTTTTATGCGGAAAAATATTTTCTTATGTACAAGTTTTATGGAAAGAACAACTCAGGCTCGAGCTACCAGCACAAACTTGGTGTCCTTGGCTGAGTTTTGTCACTTACGGCATAGTTACTTGGACGAAAACTTAACGCGTTGATGTTAAGTTTATGCGAATGCGGCAAGAAAAGGTAGTATTAGATATATTTTCAGATTTGGCTGAAATAACTTATAAACTAAAATATTATTCTCTGTTCTGTAATGAATAATGCTTTCTGTGTTTCTTTAACTAAATATTATCTTCATTTTCCAACAGCTGCTTAAACAGCAAAGCATTTATCTTATGGCTTGCTTAGACAAAAAATTAGTTCGCTTCTCTGGCCACCATTCGTTTACTAGCTCGAAGACAATTCATTTCGCAAATGGCTGACTAGAAAAGAATTAAATAAAATGCGTGACAGTTGGCTAGCCATTTGGCTGGTTCCCGGCTACCAACCCCCTCTCGCTGCAACGCGTCTTGTTAACTGAAACTAAACAGTACAAACACGACTGTCAACAACTGCAACATTTACCGCATGTCCACGTCCAGCTCGGCGCTGGGTGACAGGACATGTTGTGGCTGCTGGGGCTACCCGGATTGCCTGCCCACCCACAACCGCTCATATTTGTGTGTCCATATGGCCGTCGAGGTCCACCCAACTACGTCCACTTTTCGCCCGAAAAGAGGACCTGCTAAATTGGTCAAGTGCATTTTAGAATTGCTTCTACTACTCTAGGCGTACCTAAGCCATGGTGGGCTAACAAAATTGGAGAGGAAAAAAGTGAAATACAGTTTTCTTTTACAATCTTATAAACACTTTAATTGTACTATGTATCTATGATTAAATACTTCTAAGAAATGTATTGAAAATGTGTGATTAACTTAATTTAATGATTCTGAAATAGTACTTTTCATACCCTCTTTAAAAATTGAAATATATTTGTTTTGCCCGTGACCATAACAGTCACAATTTTGAGAATCTCAGGGAAATGACAGCTTGGCACTTTTTTAAGGCACGTCATATTGGATTCACGTTTTTCGGTAACTTTATCGCAAATACTTCCATGAAAACAGCCGCCTCGCTGGCCAACTTTTCAGGCCATTCTTTTGGCTTTCCTCTGACAGCCGGCCACGCCCTCGCCACTGACATGTTCTACTTGCCAAATATAGTTATATATATATATAACCTACTCATTCGAGTACCTTTCATCGCTGGTATGCCTTAGGCCAATTCATAAATTAGACTTTGCATGCAATTTCGAGTGATTTTCCAGCCCACCCCCACTTCCTGTGGCCATCTATATGTTTTTGTTGGTTTCCGTTCTGCCGCATTGAACATGCAATTTATGGGAGCACAAATTTTATTTGAATTACAAAAAATAAAACCGAAAATAGCGGAACGAAATCAAATATGTTTCTACCAATTTCTGGACGATTATCAAGAAAAATAGCAAAAAAAAAAACGCATGGCCCAATTTTCTCTTTGCCGCTATTCGAACAAATAAATTCAATAATTTATGGCCGAAAAATAGCTTCCTGTGCCCGAGATAACAGCTGTAGCAAATATTTAATCAAAATACTGTGTACAGTTTAAAGTGGACTACAAATAAAACAGGAGGTCTCGATAAAAAAGCAAAACAAAAGGATGGCCCCTTGGGGCGAAATGTGAACTGTATTATCACCTCAAATGTGTGTAATAAAGTGCCGAGGAGGCCTCTCACACAAAACAGCTGGATTCTCCCTCCAAGAGTGCCAACATGACGCAAAAGAAGGCAAAGTACGCGAAGGGTAGTATATGACAAAGGGCAGCCCCCTCATCACGCAGCTCAGACTCCAATTTCGACCAGGACAAAGGACCCGGCCAATGAAGTAATCATTGTGCGCCAGACAAGCCAACATACAGCGATTGGGGAGTGGCGGGCACATGCGCAAATAAATAAATTACCCTTGGGCTCAAATCAGCTACTCGACCTAAAAGGTGGATCAAGATTGCATGGCATTGCATTTTCTATAAGCACAACAACTTTAAACTTTCAAAGATACTCTTAAATTGTTGGCAATATATGTACATGTACATACATAAGTATTTGATAAGAAATAAGTAAAATCCAAAGAAGTATAAGAAGGCGTAGAGAAATAAAGCACATTTAATTGACTTCATTTCTCACTTAAAACTAAAACATTTTAAATATAAAATTCATACATCATGTCGAAGCCTACAACCCTAAAGGACGCGTTAACCAAGTGGGAGGACCGCAATAAGCAGCCAGCCGCCACTGCCACGGAAATTGGACTTCAGTTCCAGTATCCACCTATCGAGAAAATGGATCCGATTCTCAATTCTCTTACCGAGTGCCAAAAGCTCAGCTTGTCCTCAAATATGATTGAGAAGATTACTGGAATTTCGGGAATGAAGAACCTGAGAGTCCTGAGCTTGGCACGTAACAATCTTAAAACGCTCAACGGCATAGAGCCACTGGCCGATACTCTGGAGGAATTGTGGGTCAGCTACAACAACATCGAGAAGATCAAGCCCCTGGAATCGATGAAGGCCCTACGTGTATTTTACATATCCTTTAATATGATCAAGGACTGGCCGGAGTTTATGCGCATGGGTGTTCCACCAAATCTCAGCGAGATCACATTTGTGGGAAATCCTTTGAACGAGAACATGGACCAGTCTGCCTTCACTGCCGAGGCAGTCCGTCGTCTGCCCAACATGAAGAAACTCGATGGGGAGCCCGTCATTCGTTAGGAAATAACAAGCTTCACGGTTGTGTTGTATTCCAAATAAAGGAGAGTCCAAAGTGGAGCATACCCCTTGACCTTAGTGTTCTACTAAATCACAGACAACAATACATGGCTAGAATCCAGAATTCCACCGACAGCTGAACGAATGTGATAGGCATTTAAGCAGAAAACATGTTCCATTGAATTTTCTTATATTTGTGCTTTGGCATAGCACAGAAGTGTTCTTCCGATTTTCAATGCGTTCCCAAAGCTGCTGATGAGCTCCATTGTTTTGCCTGTCTCATGTTTCCTTCGACTTCTAACCCAAGTCTATTTAAAAAAGTTGTTTTGTGGAAAACTGTAGATACTCTGAAAGCAACGGGAGTATCTATTAAGTCAGATTTCATGTATGAATGTCTTTAATGCATTCTATAACTTACAATTGAAATGTAATAATTAAATTTCTTATTTATTATTTATCTCTATATTAATAGAGCATTATTTAGACAAATTGATTTTATCATTCATTTTCTAATCAAGAAACTTAAACTTCTGATTTGGTGTACTGCATTGCTTGCATATTTTATAGATGTTAAGTAATGTGCTCGTCGTTCCCTAAAAGAGAGTTCGTTTTAAAAGATGGTAAAGGATTTAAGAAAATATTAAAAGAGCTTGTCCCATATTTCCATCGCAATAATTTAATGAAAGCCACTTGCTTTATTTCTATCAACAGCAAGTTATTCATCAACAAATACCATAAAATGTTTTACATGGAACCACAAGCCAACAGGAGAATCAAGAAATAGCTAAGTCAATTGAAGCCTGAAGAGACCTATAATTTCGACTGGATGTGCTTTTTGTCGGCACATGGCATTTGTTTTCCGTGCATAAATAATCAAGAATGTCAATGGATGGGGATGGCGGCCAGTCATAGATTTTTGGCAAACAGACAACTAAACAAAATATACGAGAATGCGAATTTCTGTCTGCCAAACCGAAAGACACCAGATAAAAATGTTGAATAAAATCATAAAAACGGCAGCCAAATCCCTGCCGAACCCTAAGCAAACCGATGCAAACCAAACCAATTGCCAGACACGAAAGTTTAATGATACTTTTATGTCTTTTCGATTTAACAACTTCTCTATTATGGCTGTTCTGGCTGCTGCTCCTGCTGTTTGTATTTGATAAACAATAATATTAATGTAAACATGAAGGCCGTCCATAGTTCGACATTTTGGCAGACAAACAGAAAACGAGACAATTGTACAATTGGTTGCACACAAAAATATTTTCTGGCAGCCATACTTGTCGCTTGGCTGATTAGGCGACGAAAACGAAATAAAAACCTCTTTAAAAGTGGAAAGCAAAATTCCATTTTATTAAGAATTTAACTATTTAAACTTTCAATTGGAAATTAGTGAAAAAACATTTTATTGGCGTTTTTATGTTTACACATTTGATTAGATGTGTACGTATTTTTTATGTAATCAAAACCATCAACTAGATGTATCTAAAATCGGACTTAAAATATCTTTTGTTTTTGTTCCTTAACCGGTAAGCCAGATATCTTGGCTAGTAGGTGTTGGATGTGCAGATAGTCTGTTTTCATATTTAGCTGAACATATAGGAAACGTTGAAAATGTACCTCAAAAAATAGTTGCCCCTCTTGCGATTGAAAAATAGTGTGGACCCCATCTTAATGCCAAATGCCGAAAGAGTTTGGGGATGTGTGTCTGCGAGGGCTTATACTAAATTTACGTTACAAGTTTGTGTGGCCAGCTCTGGCCCATGTTGTTTTCTGGTCGTTGGCAACTCTGGCAATGACAACACCGAACCGAACTACAACGTTCTCTTCCCAGAACAATCCCACCAGGATATGTATGTTGGTCAGGACGGGCTATGGTGTGGGAGTGAGTATGGGTGGGAGAAACTTGGAGTGGTTTTTGCACTGTGGTTGCGCAATCGTCTGTGTTTGTGCTCTGCGGGCCTGGTTTTATTTTTCACATTTTTGCACTTGCTGTGGTCAAGGGTTGTGTCGGTGTTGCCAAAGTGTTGCCATATATTCTAAATATGTTGGTTCGCCCTTGTTGGCCAGTTGCGGCAGCAAAACGTAAGAGTGGCTAAAACGACAGTTAAACGCCAAACGGTCGAAAAAGCCACTTGGCAAACTAAACGCGTGATTTATGCTCCAACAATGATAAGAGAAAGCACGGGAGAAAAGGCGTAGAGCGCTAACAGGCGGCCAAGCAGGTGAAAACCAAAAAAGAAAATTATTCTTTACCCAAAAAGGTAACGCAATAGTACAACTGAAGCCTTAAGAATTTAAATAAGCTGTCACTGGTTAAATTAAAATTCAATTCGTCCTAAACATAAGTGATTTTCGATTTTTTTGACAGTCTTTTCATCTTCTACTTCCTTAAGACCATATATTACTTGCAGAGTATTTGGGTCCGACAGTACCACATCTTTAAGACACTAGCCCATTCTCTCATGCAAGACTTTCCTAGAGATTCGCATTCACATCTTGTGCCTGTCAAAGAAGCATAAATCTATTCAAAGTCTTTACGAAAAATCCAGACAAATGCCAGAGATTACAAAAAGATTTCGGCCCACATGATGCATGGTGGCTCGGGCAATGAGAGGGCAGTGGCGGTGGAGGTGGAGGTCCTCGTGGCGAGAATCCATGTGTGTGTAGGTCTATTTGGCACCACAAATGTAACCGAGCGACGCACACAAAAACAATTAAAGCCTGATTAATAGTTGCAGCCCACATCCGCCAGCCGTTCCACCTTTCGCCAAGTTCTCTTGGCCCCAAATCTCGTCCACATCCGCATCCTACTCAGGCTGCCACTGAGGCTGAGTTATGACTTTTGCTGGCTGTTTAGCATACTTTTAGGCTTCAGACATTGTTGTCCCGCATGGGTGTGAGTGCGTGTGGTCCTCGCTCGCGCATAAGTCAAATTGTTGTTAATTTCACAAGGTTTTAACCCTTAAACCAGAATAGCAGCAGGGACATAACATAAATTCATTTGCATCCGCCCCAGGGCCTCACGACCGCCATTCAACCCGCACTCTCCCATTGAAACATTGTATAAATCATTAAATTTTAATGCTTCCCAGGAGATCAATGAACATGACCGCAAATTATACTGAAGCGTGCTTTCAGGCGCATAAAAAGATTTCCCTGCATAAAATGCATTTAATGCAAACAAAAAAAGCAATCATAAAAAGTTTCTGGTTTGAAGTAGCAGTTTGTGCGGGTGTCTGCCTGTCTGTCTCTACCCAGCAGCAAAAGGCAAACATAGTAATGATATTGCATTGGATGAGTGACTGTCTAGACTTTAAATGCGTTGAGACGGGCAGCAATTTAATGTGAAACAAGGCATAATTCGCAATTGCATCTCTGTATGCACAGACTGGCCGATGTGGTTGAAACAATTGTGATTCCCAATTTGAATAATCTATTTTACTGTCTAAGAGCATAGTGTCACAAAACCGTTTCTATTAACATGACTCTCTGTAATATATACCCCGTTAACAAAACATACATGTTAAAAATTGTATGATTTTATAAGTAACGCAAAGTAAATTAAGTTGAAATAAAGAAACTTTTCACTTGAAATGTATTTTTATTAACACTGTTGTCATGGCGACTTCCTGTTGCAAATAGAAGCGTAAACTGCACTTCCGGCGCCTTAAGGCATGGACTACAAGATGAAACATGGCATGAACAAACCAAGAGGCTTGCATAAGCAAACGTACACTCAGATAGTAAATCAAAAAGTTCTGCAGTGCAAAATAGAAGCGAGCAAGCCCTCTCGTTCAGGCAGCACTTGTATCTACTCGTACTTATTTTAACGGCATCTGCAGACACGCCCTCTTCGAGGTACTCTTACCAGCGTATTTGACATGAGAAATCATAAACAAGTTGTGCAAACTTCTGCTGGCACACACAAAACTCCATTTTGCAACAGGAAGTCGCACGCACACTGCCCCTCACTCATACACACATAGCTAAAAATGTATAAATTAAAATTTTCGCATCGCGCAGTGGCCACCAAAAAGATGAGGCCCTGCTGCAAGGATCGGGCATTGCAGCCTGGGAATGGCGAATTTTGCATTCGTTCAAAGTGGAGAGAATATAGTTTACACTGTGGAAAATATAAAATGTCAAAAATAAAATGTCACATATTAAAACAAGAATGTTTCTTTAAATAGTGCTGTGTTATTAAATTAAAAATAAAAATGATTAAAAATCATTTAAATGGTGGCGACAAATGATTAATATGTAAAAATTGCAATATTAAAGAAATAGGCTTATGAATGGAAGTTTAACTATTTTATAGACTCCAAAATGTCATATAGTTACAGTTACATATAGGATTACATAAATATTTAGTAAAATACATAGGTATTACAAGAACTGTAATTTATATTTAAAATTTTTCATTTGATGCTGGTTTTGCGTTCATAGTCCCTGTTTCTTTGTGTGCTTGCGTATTTTGTTTATGCGTCTTTCATAAATAGTTTTTCATATTTAAATATTAAAGTTTTTGTTATGCTCTGCATCATCTTGGGCAGGACTTTGCTGCCCCTTTGTCTACGCCCAAGGTCCTTGCCCGGCCAACTCCCTTCATATTATGTTTTCTGAATAACAATTAGCTTCCGCTTTAAGCCGGGGTCTCACAATCCTTCTGCTGCCGCATGGCGTATGTTTAATTTCCGGTATTGCGCATACGCCTAGTATTCATAAACGGCATTTAATTTCACACAATTTTGCATTAATTTCGAGAGATTTGCCAGCTTTGCAGTCAACTGTTGTTCTCTTCATTTCTAGCTGGAAATATTATTAATGCTGTGATTAATTGTCATGTCTGAGGAACAATCAGAAAGGACAATTTGTTTTCACTGACAACAGACTGTCACCGAGCTGATAAGAGTATGAAATTCTTCATGGTCCGTGACAATTTGAAATTCCGGACAATAGCTCGGGATATTTGGATTTGGCTCCCCGAGCATCGTAGCAAATAGGCAGATTAAGGAGAGCCCCATGACCAGACGACTTGCTTCGACTAACAATTTGCGAACTATAAATTTAACAGATTGCGGACCAACGCCGCTGCTCGGCACACAAATCTTCAGCAATAACAATCTTTCGGCTTATAAAATTCAATTATGCATATTTCGGGGCTCACGTGATAGTCGTACGATGACAAATATCCTTAACCACTTGTCCATACTGCAATGCAAATTCGGTAATATCGGGCTCAGCATTTATGAGTCATCTTGTTTGCCTTTTCCATGCCTTGCGGCTTTACTTTGCGATTAGTGGACAAGCAATTTGATTTTCCTCCGGCAGTTAAGAGTCCTGCTATTAAGCTGTACTTCATTTGCTTACTCATTCAACTAAATAGTTTTCATAGTTTAGGCCAAGTGCCAGGAGCTTGTGGCACTGTGGTGTGCCACAATTTGCTTTAAAAATAAATACCAGTATTTTTAAGTTTTAGTCTCTCTTTGAAATATTGTTTCCATTATATTATATGTCAGATTTTGCAATTTATCTGTAATAAGTACATGTTGAAACAATTTTTTTAAGTTATAAAGAATCTTGTAAACGTACCAATGACAGAAAAGGTTTCCTTGCGATTTGATTTCGCAGCAGTACGAGGCCATATTTCGTCGCCTCCAGATACTTAACAAATTGTTTTTCTTTCGGACTTTCCCAGTGCCCTGTTCTGATTGTTTTTTATTGCCCGCTTTGTCATCTGGTCGCGGAATGCCGTCCGCCTACTTCCTTGTCGTCGGGCTGTTGTGCAACTTCCTGTTTCCGCTCAGATCCCCAAAAAGTCCCCTTCTTCCTCTTACACGCTTCGCTGATGTGTAAATTAATGTCATTTTGGGCGCGATATTTTTCGGGTGTTTTTCCTTTCGTTTTTCTGTTTTTTTCCCCTTTTATGTTTGGGTTCAGGGCTTCCTGCCATTTGCCTCGTAGCCTGATTGAATTTTTATGATGACGCGCTTTGGTTTCCCGCTTTGCATATTGTTTAGCATTCCCTTTTTGTTTTGCGGGGAGAATGCAAAAAACATAATTAAGGTGATTTTATGCAGACTCCTCCGTATGCCACTCATTATTTTCAGTGTTTTCTACTCTTCTGCCGCTTTTAATTGTTTTTAATTAATTTTTTATAACCGATGTTGTTGGGCTGTTGGGGTTCTTAGGCCCGAGGCATTGGCACGTGGTAATTGCGGTGGAGCGTAGTCGGCAAATACATATATTTCTCTCCTCTTCTGAGCCTCTTAGGCTGTTCCGGTGATTATTTTTTTCGGTTCATGTTAATTGCAAAACTTTCCCGACCCTCTCTCCAAAAACAAAAAAAAGTGGGAAGGAAATGGGAACTATCTGAAAGGCCCTTAACACTTATTCTGATTGTTGTTGCGCACTCGAAAAACAATGAAATGAAATTTGTACACTAAAGTTTTACTGCAGGCGCAAAACAGACACAGAAAGTATATGGGAAGCGTCGGAAAACTCATTTAGTTAGCATAACAAAAGACCAAGTTGGGGTCTGAGTTTCCAGGGGAGGCCTTAATAACCCACTAGCAAACACACTAATTTGCACTTGAGCCCAATAATGAGTGTGCCGACGAGTGGCTGACTGGATGACTAGATGAGTAGATGACTGGATGACTGGATGAGTGGAGCGATGAGAGATCAGCTAGGATTGTGCTCCAAGTGCCGTGGTCTGTCTGTAAGAGCGGTTCGAGTGCGTGTGTGCGAGTGTTTGGACTAATTTCTAATTTGAATGGTGATTTATGCAGCTTGAACTAGGGTTTTAGCATGGCCAAGTCGGGTTTATGCCTGCTAACCTGTTGAGCCACCCCTGCAACTAATTTAATTTCCACTAAGGCCAGCACCGAAAACAAATCCCTGCCATATCCATCCAGACCCTAACCCCTTGGTCCCGGACAGATTTTGGGCTTAGCGTACAAAAATTAAATACGCTGAAGGCGGGACGCCGTTAAAGGTTAATCTTCACTGCTGCCGCTTGGCATTGAATGCCTGTTCGGTCGCAAAAATAAAAATGAGAATTATTCCCGGAGCCGGAGCCCAAGAAGGAGAAGGTGGTCTTATAATAACCGTAAGCCGTCAGGAATTAGTTGCATTTTCATCATTTTCATTTTGGTTCGCCCTTCACAATTTCTAAAATGGAATGAAAGCGAAATGTGCTTTGTGGTCGGGTGAAAATGAAAAGGATACGGCTCAGGTCGTCGTGCCTCCTTTTTTCTCCCGCTTCTGCTGCTGCTGGCAGCCAAGATATTCATGGCTAAATGAGATGGTTTTTGTGGTCGGATGAACTAAGAAATATGCTGATAGGAGGAGCGGAGAACTGGCATGAATCTGACAGCTGTTGGCCTGGAAAAGTGGAATGTCAAAGGTTCGGGTCCGAGCGAAGTAATGAAAAGGGAAATTTTTGAATGGCTCCCATAGTTTGGAAATGTAGTTCAGGGTTTCAATTGAATGCCCGGAAGAATATTTTAAGGTGGTTACTGTGCCTGCCGTGGCTTAAATATTACTTTAGGGTATATTGCACCAAAATATGCCTTCAGTATTATTATGCACAGAAGAATATTTTGAGGTAGTTTGGTTTATCCATCAGTTTAGGTGCTCATAAAATCTAGAAAACTACTCACTTAGAATTTTTGTATATAATATTTTAAACTCGGTTATGGGAATACTTTTGATTATTACCAAACTAGATTAAAATGACGATAGCATTTGACTACCAAACTTGGCACATTTAAAAAGTTTATTCGACACCTGAAGTTTCGATAGCATTATGAGACTGAGAATTGGGAAATTTTTGAGCTTCTTCACTATCTTTACCTTCATTAGGATCGGAAATTGCAGCCTGTCAAAGAAAATTCTCCCTGTCGTGCAAGTCCACCAGGGGCAACAATTTATCCGGAAAATTTTCTGGCAAACGGCAAAGAGTATGCTGCACTTTCTTGGGCAACTAAACAAGCTTAACAACTATTTTAATGATAAGTTTCCTATGCAATACCCAAACAAAGTGCAATTAAAAGTTTTAGGCAAGTCCCAGAATGTTCCCCAACTACGGCTGGCAGGCTTAAGTTTGCCCCTCGCTGACTCTCTATCTATGGTATTTGGTTAATTAACGCAAAGGAAAATTTAAATATTTATAAATATTTTTGGGAATTTCCCCTCGAACCATTTGGCGGATTGTTGGTGCGTGCAACCGCCGGGCTCAACCGCTGCAACCATTGAACCACAGCGGTGCAACAGGACATTCGGATAAATGGCAGGACATGTGGTGGCTCCTTTCCGTTCCCTAACTCGTTCGCTCTCCTCTGTGTGAATGCTTTTGTACTTTGCACTGCAATTTAGCAAATCGATTGGTTTTTCCCTGCCCACCGATGCTGACGCCATTCGATTTTTATGGCTTTCAAAAAGCCAGCGGACCCCAACAAATGACCTCCGCCCACTTTACGTACTGCGGGCAGGACATGCAGCGCAATAAAAAGCGCATGCCACTGCCTACAGAGCTAAAGTCCCGCCCATAAAAAATCGCTAAACGGCAATAATAAAGCCGGCTATGGCAATAAAAACGCAGATAAAGTGAATATCTCTGTTGTCGCAGCAAAGGTGGAAGTGGCGGTACTCTCTCTTTCCCAACTTAAGAAGTTTGCTTGTTTTAAAACAGAAAATCCACACAGCGATAGGAGAAAATAATTTTTAGTGAGTGGAAAAGTAAAATCGAAATATTTCAATAAACCATGTTTGTATGCTTACGAAGGTTGCTATCATTTTAGTTATTTGTTTACAATTAAATTTTATAAGTCCTGTCATTGTCTTACTGGATTTTATCATACAAATTTATATATATATATATATATATTTCAGTATATTTTTTAAGTGTGTGCAGGAGTATGACAATTCGGCTTTCTTTTTTAAACAAATTAAGTAAGTACAACAAATCGAATTCGCATATTTTACTGTTCATATTTTTTTTCTTTATAGATCAGGTACGAAATAATCTTCCATAAACTAACTTAGATAGGTAATGGGGAAATAAAAGCTTTAAACTTTTAAATGCCTTGAAAATAAAAGCGCTACGCATTATTCACATTTGAAAATTGAAGCATATATGAGAGTTTCATCTTTAAAAGAAGTTCAAAAGGCATTAATGTGTTAGTCGGTCGTGGCCCCAAAACGCTAGAGGTGCAGAATGGTCTATGGAGGCTGCTTTCCACATTAGTGGTAACCATTTGAAACTAATTTTGCATGAGGAACAGGTGCGATGAGCACACACGATGGGATTTTCGTTTTTGGTTAGCAAACGACACGCGCAATTATTGCTCGACCATTTTATTTGATTGTGTGTGTGTGGAAAGGATACGTGGCTCGAATTTGGCTCGTTTGATCAAAGACAGCTCGGCAATCAAACAAATTGAATCGAGATCGATTTTTTTGTTACATTTCAAGTAAGTTTACCTAAATTTTATCCGCAAAATGGAGCTACTTTAGTGTCGTTGATTTTTTACACATATAAAAAAGGCCTAAGACTTGCACGTTATTTTAAATTCAGAAAAACACATGGAAATCAAGTCACGCTGTGATCCACTTTCGTGTTGATATGTTCCACATTGAATAACCCCATTTCTTGGACATTATATCTAATATTTGCAATTTTCTCGTCCCACATTCGTGAAAAGCCGCTTGTGGGTGAATCATTGTTATTGCTTGGCCCAAATGCACGTAGCACATTAATCAGCGAAGGAATCTCCTTCTGGCGGCAACAAATTAGTTAAAAGCGAACTGCAAATGTCAAAGCGAGACAGCTGACTTGCCTAATTAGGAGCCAAGTGAAATAAAAATATTACACATACGCCATGTATGCAATTTTTCACTTTTTAATTTGCCCCCACGCAAATGCGGTTGTGTGTGTGTTTGTGTTGTATTAGAGGGTGGAAAACTGGGTGGCTGGCTTGAAAAGCTCGACTCTTGGCTGCATTTCAATTGACATGCCTAACGGTACGGGAGGCAAAAAAATACTGTTGCAGATGTTCTTGTTGCCGTTGTAATGCGCATTCGGAATGAGCACACGCATAAGAATTGAGGCCACACATTAATACAAGGCATTGGTGTAGTTTCAGCCACCAAAGCTCCCCTTAATTTGGTAATGTAATTTAATTTTCATTTTATTATTGCATCCTGTACTTCTCGAGAACTATGTCCTTGTAAAAATGTTATTCAATAAAATTTCATTTATTAAAATCGTTTATAAAAAGTGTCTAAAGCTTTCAAATGCTTAATACGAAATTAATAAAGATTATCATTTTAAATCAGTATTTCTACAAAAATGTTTTAATACTCCTAAAAAATATTAAATCATATATAATACAATTAATAAAAATATTTATGCCATATCCCTCTGTTGTAATACTGCAGACGACGCTGACACACCCACACATACGCTTTGGGCCGAGAAGCGTGAATGTTAATTTAGAAGCCTCATCCAAAAACAGCAGCCAAATGCAGATTCAAATGGGCATGCAGAAGCCGCGAGTCCCAAAAGCAGGCGACCATGTCGAGCCACGCCCTCCGGGAGACTGGGGGCCCGAAACTAAAACTGCAAGCCAAGCCAACCACAAAAAGCTGCCATGCAGGATGCAGCATGCAGCTCCCGACAAAAGCCTCGACGCCGCCCCTGCTTACCCATAGCCAGGATCCTCATCCACATCATCCTCGGCGGCAGGATTGCGGATTGCGGCTTGCGCCGCTGTAACTCTTTTCAAATAATAATTAACAATTTATTCCCCAAACAGAACGCACACAGTCGAGTGTGCGAATGGGGCTGTCAGCGTTAGTCATATGATTAGAGGCAACGTGTTGCTGACTTTTTGAGGCCTGCCAGGCTTGAGGGAAATCTCGCCAATGACGCACAGCAAGAAACTGTGGGTATGTTAAGTGAGCATTAAAACAAGACATCGATTTAACACTTTAACACAAAGAATGTTCTCGATCTAAAAGAACAATAAAATGGTGGATAAGAGGGGTCACTCTTCATTATCACATAATTAAAAATTGTGTGGACTACAACACTACTTCGAGACAAGTACAACTTGCAACTGAACGAAATATAGCTTAAATTATATTCCATGTCAATATGTTACTCTTCCTTGTGAAAATAGTCCTGTATATAGAAAGTGTATTCTTCTTAAAAATATATATTTTAAACTATAAATGTGTGTGACATCAATCAGATATTGGGGAAGAGTATCATACTAATAACCGAGACTTGTCATTGGTTTTTTGTAGCTATCGCTGTTGACATTTTGTTCGTAGGCGCTCAGAAGTATGCACTATATTTGTGTTTTTGCGGTTTCGCTTTGTATTTGAGCACTGCGCACACCAGCACACACCAACGCACACATTGACAGCCAGCCATTGAGCAGAGTCAAATGCATGTGCAGAACATTCCATGTCATGTCAAGCGTAAATGAGTGTCTTTCATTTTTGTTTGCCCCTCAGTCGGGGATCTCAGCCCTCAGAATCCGGCCCTAGGAACTCCCTGCACCCCCCTCCCCCTTTCACCATGTCGCTTACTGTTAATTAAAAATGGGCGCCAAAAAGGTTGGGGGCAGGGCTGGCAGTAACAGAAGCGCAAGTTGAACGCGTCGTATGAGTATTTTAATTAGTTTGCATAATTATGTGTGCTCCCTGGTCCTTGTGCTTCCCACATAGGCACGCAAACGCACACGCACACATATCAACCTATAGGTCCTTGGCGGCCACAACACAAAGTTACGAATTCCTTCCTTTCTTTCATCGCCGCCCCGAAAAACCTTTTCATCTGCCGCATTTTATGAAGGTTTAACAACTTTTTGATACAAATTCGCATACCTACATGGGGGCGTGCGTGGGGTTTGATGTTTGAGTCCAAGGGCATTGCATTGTACCACTCGTCTTTCGGGTGCACTGAAAGAAAATTTCAATATAATCAAGTGATTTTCTTTTTTAAATCGAATAAAATTTCTATGGGATTACAGCCAAAAAAATAAAAGTTTATGTGAACTTAAAATAACCTAGTATTTATCTTTAATGGATTTAAATATTTTATACTTTTCAAGAAGTGAAATATAATAAATAATAATTTTATTAGAATTCGTCTTGCGTATATTTTTGGTCTGTGCAGCGCCGTTTTATTGAAAAGTTTATTGATGTTTGTCATATAATTCCTCCCAGCAGTTTACTTTGCCAGCAATGAACAATTTTCATGGGTTCGGTCTGGTCTGTTACTTCCTTGCTTTTCAGCAGTGAATCTGCATGGTGCCCTCCATAAAATGCGGGGGATTCGCCTGCTATTTTTGTATGTCTTTATTTTTGTGCATGGTAGCAGAATATTTACTTGCATTGGAGTGCCTTATACAGGAATTTATTAATTAAAGAAAACCGGTAGCAGGGAATATCATCGGTCATAGTCCACTATTTATAACTATTTTGTAAACGCAGCTTCCCAATCTTTGCACTCAGCACCAATAATTTCAATTTTAATTTTATTTAGATTTTCTGTTTTTATTTTGTAAAGACTGGAGCACGGAAGGTATCCGCTGCGCTCGAAGTATTTTCGTGAATTTTCTTAAGATATTCATACAAGGTTTCTCTTAGCCTGAAGCGAGGAGTTGTTATGCGCTCTTATGTATATCTTATGTATTCTTAAAATGTCGCAGTTGCTAAGCGCAGGAGGAGGAGGAGTGCTATAGGCACACATGGTGTTCGGTCAGCATTTGGCCGGCGTAAAAACTCTGACTATGCAATTATCCATGGTGGTCTTCAAGAGGGTGCTCGCATTACGCCTGCACTTGGTCTAAACTGTTTACTAACCCGCGCTACAATTTGTTTGTATTTGGCTGTTTTAATATGGCTGGTGACATATGGGTACAGTGGGTACCCGTTTTGTGCGCCTACCACAATTAAATGGTTAGAGAACGATCTAAATTAAAACCACAAATTAGCTACGCGTTCTTTTATCGAAAATTATTGATCAATTAACTGTTTTATCTGGTTCGCATCTTCGGTCTATTAAGACTTCATGAAGTGTCACCCTGTCCACAATTAAATGAACAACCCCATCGCTCTGATTTCCGCTCATAGATAGGCAAATTACCCACACAACTCGCCCTTTAAACATATTTATCAAACTGAATAAAATTGTAAATATTCTGTGTAATCGTCCCACTGGCATATTAAATGTTTTCAATGGCCCGCACACTTTATGTTAGCAACTGTATAGGTTTAGTCATAAAAGCATATGCCCTCGGTTTACACCCGACTTGTCAAAGTAGCAGCAAAAAAAAACAATTAAAATATTAAACAATTGACAGCAAACACATAAAATTATTATAAACAGCAACAGACAAAATGGGAAAAAATTATTATATGAAATACCGAACGCTTGCTTTAACAATTTAGCAATTAACATTCGCAAACAGATTACGCGATAAAAAGAGCATAAATAATGCAAGGGAACCGGGGGGGGAGCTAATGTTCGTGATGGGATAGGAAGGAAATATCCGATTCGTGGACTGGGTATATTTTTTTCTGTGGGAGGGTGGCACATAATTAATAGAGCGTAACAAATGACAATAAAATGCCTTTGACAAATTATTTAAATGCGGCTAAAGTATTCGGAAAAAACGTTTCGCAAATCCGAAATGGTAAAGACAATAATGAAATGAGTGGAAAAATAATATTTGCCCAAATTATAAATGCGAAGGGAAGAGATGAAAGTGACTACTAGCCAATCGATAAATTATTTTCACAACTAATATTTATGCAGGATAGCTTTTTCCCTTTGTAGACAGCTGAATGCATGAGTATATGTATGCAAATGATTGATTAAAAAATCTTTGAAACAATGTCACATGTTCCTTTTATACCCTGATTGTGAATTTTTCATGTAATTAGGTTTTATTTAAATTTTAATTGATGGTGTAACAAGCTTGTGGTTGCAAATGCTTCGCTTTGAATTTTTTACGCTCGCATTTTATTTATTCGAACACTATTAAAAAGTATTTTTGCGCGTCATTTCGGATCCAAGCTTTTTACCAATTTATTTATCCCGTAATAAAAATGTACTTGATTGCAATTTTTACGCATTTGTTGGCCCTTAAATTCAATAGTCAAGTTGATTGAAAAAAAATTGACAAATTGGCGAAAGCACAAATACCTTGACAACGTAAGGAAATTCATTTTCACATAGTCATATTGTCCAAAATGAACAACTCACAAGATAAATGAAATATCTATAGTCGAAAATAGCGCGGGAGACATAGAAAAAAAATGTATTGAGGGCAATTGTCTTTCCCTACTTTTTGCCCTGTCAATATTAAATTGTATTGTCATTGTAGAGCGATGAAGAAGGAGGATATGCCAGGATATGCCTGGGAGTACAAGACAAACTAGTCAGCCTCTTTGATCTTGATGACGTCGATGTCGATGATGATGATGCGGGGCAATTTCTCAATAACAATTTCAACACCATCAATTTATTGTTGTTTGTCCTTTTGTACGATGCTGTTTTTGTTGCTCCCAGTTCGTGTTGCCATTTGTCAGATCCTTAAGGAACACAATAGAAAATTGATACATGTGGTGCAACCTCAAATATTGTCAGTGCGCGCAGAAAATATGTTGATTGGCACCGAACGAGTAAATTGAAGCTCTATCCGCGTAACGACTTGATATTTTCGAAGAAAATTGCAGATCAGTTGAAGTTCTTAATAGAACTAAAGAAAATATTCAACTGCTTTGTTATCTATGTTCAACCGCATGCGATCAAAGTATGACTTGTATTTAAAGGGCAATATCACTTGCACCCTACATGATCCGTTCTCGACAATTTGTTGCCTAATGAAGAGTAGCTTCCTTCCAGGCGCCAGATGCTTAAGTTTATACAGTTGTTCATCACAAAATCCTGATTCCATCACCTCGGCACACCACGCATAAAAGGTTGCAACTTGCTTGCAGTTTGTTGCAAAGGACCTGGCGATGATGATGAAAGGTCGACGTGCTGCGAGGTGAGTGAATCGAGTTTATATAGGAGCAAAGGAGGTCCTCCGTGGGGATACAGGAAAAGTTGCCAGTTGCCAGTTTTGAGTTTCACTTTCGTGCCCAAGTGATTTCCTAGGAAGTGGGCGTATTAGTGTGTGTGTGTGTGTGTGCTACCTTGCGGTGCACATAACAGTTAAGTAATGTCTTAAAACTTCAGCCATGAACAAGGTGAAAGTAGGAACCAACCACACCCTCTGCCCAGCCGCAACTTACACACAACAAATGTGCAAATTATGCAGCCTCCGGTAAAGTGCTTCAATGAGTGGGCGTGGCCTAAGCTACTTTTACCGCAAACTTTATTAATTGCCCTCACCTTTCTGGCTTTCCATTATACGTTTTATGCATCCAGAAAAAAGTTTACTCCTGTTTGCTGAGTAGAAGTTAATCAATTTTCTAGTTGGCCATGGTTTAAATATTTAAAGCTTGTCGCATAGGAGAAGAATATTCTTAAGAGCCTTAAATAACTTTGTTGCATACAACATGTTGTAATTAGTTAACGGAGTACTTCATTTTTAGATTCCTTTCACGTTTTGCGTTTATAAAAAATCTTTAACGCAAAAAATATTATCTTTTATTAGCTTAAGAAAAAAGTTTTGAAAGAATGCAGACAAAGTTGATACTTTTGGTCCGTTTAACTTAGTAAAATAAAAAAGGGAACTTATCCCTCACTTTGTGACTTTTTTTAATTTAATTAAATGTATTTCAGTTAAACGCATTCTTCGATGCTGTAAATTATAATTATCAACTTTCCAATAAGTGGGTCTTAAAGGTACGTAACTTTCTTAGCAGCCTTAGATAAACGAAAATTCTTCAAGATCAAGAGATTCCTTTAGTTGACCACTTTTCTTTGCTTGGGCGTGCAGAAAAAGAGCGCAAGAAAGTCGCTGAATGAAGAAAAAAGGAAGCAATTTTTGCTATAAAGCGTGTCCTGTGGCAAATTCCTTCGAGTCTCACATACACATACACCAGAAACCCGGGCATAATTGCAGTATTCTCTTTTCCTCAGATGCCGATTTTTTGCTCCTTTTACGCGTTCCGCTTTCAACGAATTAAATGGCATGAAATTAAAAGTTACTACGAGAAATTTTTGTGCTGCATTTGCAGGAAAACGTGAGAAATTATAAGTACAAAAGCGTGGAAATAAAAAGAAGGAAGCGCGAAAACATGCCAACCAAAAAAGGTACACTATAGTATATACAGTCCGGGAAAGAGCAAGTAAAAGAATGATAAAATATGAAAGTAAGTCTGGCCATGGAAATGGAAAATGGGAAACAGTTGAAAGACAACAGGCAAATCTACTTAAATATCCCAGCGAATAGTAAGCCTTTCTTTGCTCTTTCATTCTTTGTGAATTATTCGTTTGCCCCTTTGCGGGGATTCCCCTTCCGCAAGGATTCCCTTTGTGCCACGGTTAAGTCCGTTTTGCGTTTTGTTCGTTTGTCCTTCCACGAATGGAACATTATGCAAGTTATTTTCGCAACCTTGTGGAGAAATATGAAATCAGCGAAATATATTTATGACTTATTTTGTCCACAGGACAAAGGACCCGCCCACCAAAAAAGCACAGAAGCCACAAAGAGAACAGAGCAAAAGTAACTACATGTTGGTATATTTTAGGTAAGGTAAGGCTTAAACTATATATGTAGTTATTGGACTTAACTTACATCTTTAATAGCTGAACTTAAATTAGCTTAGAGTCCCGAGAACTGCCAATGCTTGTACAGGGTATTTGTAGAGGGAATTGTGTGTTGTTTAAGAGTATAATCTATTATACTATATTTACAAAGCTGCCAAGAATATTCAAGGCTAGATTATATTTAAAAGTGCGCTTAAAATCACTGTCAACTAATTTTTTTGTTTCTTTACATTTTTACAATACATTGTAATACCCTCTCCAAAATAATATATATCCAGACATATATTAAAACTAATATGCACAAATAATAATAAAATTTAAATATAATATAATTTCAAATTTGTATGTTAATTTCCCACGAATTATTTTGACCAACTTAGTTTCCAAAATGTTCCCCATTACAAATATTTATTCGGTCTCTTTATGTGTGGGTTGTTTGAACGCACATTTTTTGCAATCATTTACTATACACATTTGTTCTTGCCCCTTGTTGTGGTGGGTTTTTGCTGCTTCAAAAGCTGCCATATAGTTTAAAGTGTTGTAAATATTTGCGATACAACAATGTTTGCACTTGGTTTGAAATTCACAGCCATTTTTTACAGAGCTTTGCGCCATTTTTTGCGCTTCTCGTAGATCGAATGATTTAGGTATTTTTTGCAAGTTTATTTATTATTTTTATAGCTGGATTTTGACATGGATTTAGTGGGCGATATTTTGTTTAGCCCGTTAAACAAATATTTGACGAGCAGCGAGCCTGAATCGCACAAAAGTAATTGCTGCCGATAGCACAGGGAATATTTGAACATCGAAGTGTCAAACTTAAAGTTGAAGAGCACGCAGTTTAATTTCATTGGATCCTGCGCAGCAGATGGAGGCTCCTTGGCCTGGCCTAATTGAATTTTCACTAATCCAATAGATTAAGAAGCAGCAGCAAGAGTTGCTCCGTAGTTGCTTGTAATGCAATGCGGAAACAATAACAAAATTATGCTGGCCAACAGAAGGAGCCGCTGACAAGTCTAAGGACATCCTAAGGGACTCCCAGGATGACCTCAAAAGTGCAAGGCAAGTTGCGAAAAACAGCCGACTCTTGGTCCCTAAGAAGAGGCTTAGTTTTCCCTTACCATGCACTTTCTTTGTTTGTTATGTTTTTAAATTACAAAAATTTAATTAGCTGCGAAAAGAGACCGGCTTCTCCGTGGTAAATTTAAATCATGCATAAATTAGGAAATTTCCGCATTCCCGGTAACATCCACGTTTACTTAGCGGCACATTGGGCGCCACAATTAATTATATGTTGACATGACATTTATTTGACTTGCATAAATTAGTCAATTAGTTGATGAACGTTAATAAAGTTTATGGTAAACCGCTAGGAAAGGTGTAAGCGGGTTTATTAGTTGCTTCCTGTTTTATTAGGAAAAAGAGACACAATTCTTAGGACTCAACTTTATTGAATGAACATCTTCATAATTTTTTAAGTATATTATTTATATAGATTTACATATATGGTCAATTCTAAATTGCTATACTTCTTATTTTAAGCCGCCTTTGAAGACTAAATGATAATATTTATTCACAAGTTCACATTGTTTCAAAAGCAATCGAATTTACCTTTTTCACTTTACTCAAAGTCTCCCACTTGACCATTTGGCAGTGGCTCGTCCTGCTGTCAGCAGATGGAAAATTTCTTGAAGGGCAAGAAAAGTGGAGAGGAGGTCCTGGAAAGATCTTGATGGTTGTAGATTGTGTGCTCGCCGAACATTTTATCGCCTGCACTCAACGAAAAGGTGAATGACGATGGACGCACCAAATTTTCGACACATTGTGGCGTCCGTCTCTGTGTGAGTATGTGAGATGCACATGGCGTATACGCAATAAAAGAGCGACACTCAAAGCCGTGGTTATCAGAGGAGCTTCCACCGACCCCCACGCTTGTCGTCATTAGATTAGAGTGGAGCAAGCCCAGCGGAAGAGAGATAGAGATGAATGAGTGACAGAGAGGGAGGGAACACACAGAGAAATGTCATAGTAACAAAAAATTTAATTAGATGCGAAAATTATGGTGATTGCAAATTATTAATATTTATTTAAAAGTTTATTTTATTTAACCTTAACAATTAACCTTTACAATTAAAAAATAATTTTGAGTTGCACATGTCTAAGTGAAATATAAGATTCATAAAAGAGAATGAATAATTAAAAAATATTGCAATGTGAGTCAATCACACTCTTTTAAATCAAAAATAAGTTCTTTAGCAACGATTTCGTTCCTATGCTTTTTGCTTAGTGCACGAATTTCATGCACACATCGAGGAGACAAAAATTAAACTATGGGGCGTTGCCTTGCTTGGATGTGCGTTATATTGTAAAACACGAGGGGCTGTGTGGTGCGAGTTTTTACTGGAGAGGGGACTGTGGGGCAATGGGGCAAGGGGGCAAAAGGACTGCGCCCAGCTGGCCAGTGTTATCCTGGCTGTCATGCTGTGGCCAGTTCTCGTTTATTTTGCGTATTAGACGCTGCTATTTTGTGCTTATTGTCGCCGTGGCCCTCTCTGTCTGGCAGCCATGTCCTGCCGTGTCCTGTTATTTTTCGCTTGTTTGGTTGCTTCGGTGTGCCATTGTCAGCTCATTTGTAATTTTTGGCACAACGATTTCAAATTAAGCAACCGGAAATGAGCTGACATTTTGTATTCTGTTTCCCATTTGGTCTCTCGTTCGTTTCGCTTTGAAACGCTCGCATTCGGTAGTGCGCAGCTTAACGGCACTTTTGCGGTTATTCGTCAGGATCGGGATCCATAGGGGCAATCATCATCGTATCCGCTTGGCCGTCGTCGTTATCCTCTCCGAACACCCCACACACTCCTCCGCCTGCTGCCTTTCAAGTTGTCTTGTCTATTATGACAATATTAATATTTACATTTTACAGTTATTGTCTAGCCAAAGCTTTCCCACACAGGGTATCCACCACCATGGATATATATGTATATAAAATATATGTGTATACATATAGATTCGTGTTCTCATGTATCCTTTCTGTTTTGTTTGCTGCCAGTGCTGCTTGTCATGTTTGCTGGCTCGTATGCATTTGGTATTTTCTTGTTTATTGCTTTATGTTTCAACCGCTGCTGCTCTATTTTCCACCCGTCCTACAGTTTTCTCCATGGATACAGCATCTTGTCAATATGGTTTCCATTTTGCATGTTGTGCATTAGTTCCGTTTGTTGTTGACCACTTCAGTCGCTGTCTCCTAAGGTTCAGACTTCAGTTTCTCCTTTTCATGGATGCCACGCCAGTATATTTTAATTCTCGATTTATTTAAATTTCGTTTAAGAGAGATCCAATTAAGAATATTAGTAAACTTTAATATATTTCAAGCTATGCAACACTTAATTCCGACGATAAATAAGTAAAGCATATTATTTTATATACTAGCTGCGTACAATTAATAGAACCGTTTATGTGTAGTAGCCATTAAGATTTTTGTAAAACCTTAGTTAAAAATAAGGTTAGGAGATTACGAATTAGTATTAATAGTAAATAAATATATGGGGGTTATTCTAATTATTAAATGGGAATTCCTGTTTCCTAAGAATTACATTACCGAATGTAATTTTACAGAGTCTGTTAACTTATCTGTTAAATAAATCCCAACGAAACCCCCTGTTAACAAGCAACCCACTTTTCGAACATGAAAGCTTTTCATCAACGAAACAAACGAAATCTCTCTCTTAGTTGCTTTCTACCGCACTCTCTGAAATTTCCCTAGCTTCGGCTCGTGTTTCGTCAAGTGCCGAGTGCCGAGTGTCTCAGCTCTTTATTCTGTGCTCTCGCTGGCAGGACACGAGTACAGCCGAATTCCTTCGATTCCAGCTTCTACTTAACAGCATCGGCATCGGGTCCTTCAGCAGCAGCTGCTGTTGTTGGGATTCCGGCGAGGGCCGACAGCTTCCTGCCGCTGATGCTTCAGTTACGTTGATAATGTCAAATCGTTTGGTTCGCTCTGCTGTCGCCACCGCCCACGAGTACAACCACAACAACACTGCCAACGACGAGGGCCAGCGAGCCAATAAATTTTAATAAAATCTCCATCACAACAAAGAGTAAACAACAGCACAAGCAGACAACTCAAAAAATTCGTATAACAAAAATTGCGAAAGAATCTGCTGTTCGGTGGGACAAGCGAATGCCGGCTAAAAAAGTGTCAGAATTTGTGAAAATTAATATTTCACCAGAGATTTGAGTGTTTCCAAAACAAACAAAAAACCCGAACACTGCAAACAGGACAAACTTTTTCGTTTCGCCAAACTTTTATTTCGTACACACTTTTTTGGTCCTACGCGATTTGCTCGCGAAAATTATGAAAAATATGTGAGAAATGTGCAAAATCCGCAAAATACTAAAGTAAGAGCAAGAGGGCATAGGTCAAGCCCTATTCTCCAGTGCGGGATATATATTCTGGACGGCCCCAAAATCCCCTGACGTTGTCCTTTCAGTAAACCAACCACCCACCGCCGCCCATCTAGTGTCATGTGTATGTGCGGAAAGAAAAGCAGCCGAGTTGAGTGTGTGTGCGCCTGGGTGTGGGAAGTCGTGTAACGTGCTAAAATAAGTTAATTTATTGCCGGCACAACAACAATCACAACACACAAAGACAACAACTGCCGGCAGTCATAACATTTGTGTTGTTCACCAGTTACCCAAAGGTGAGTTACTTTCAGTTGAGCGTTCCAACTGGGTGATGATGATATCTGTATCTGTGATTTTGCTCTGGCTTTTTGTTAGGACTCTTAAAATATAATTTACAGTCATGTAGGCTGTGGATTTTGCAAAACCAAGCAGATTTTTGGCAGGACAAATATGTTTTGGCAGTGCGATTACACAGAAATAAAATACATATTAAAGATTTTTAGATTTTTCTTATCATTCAGAAATAAACTCCTAAGAGAGAAAGACTCTCTAATTCTAATGGTTTCAAAAGTTGGTTTGTTAACCAATCATTTAAGAATAAATTTGATTTTATGCCGTAAAAGACGCTTTAAGCCAATTACTCATGCTGTAATAACCTGCATTAGCCATAATTCGATTTGCTTGACACTTCGTAATAACTAATTTATCCAAGTAGATGAATAGCTCAGAATAATGAAACGACTTGTGCCGTAAGTCACTTTACAATTACGCGTTTGTGAAATTCATTTACATTTTAGGATTTTAGTGGTGGAAATAATAGTTCTGTGTCGTCCTTTACCGACTCAGCAAAGGCAATTTCCCATTGTGAAAAACAATGGATGTGCCGCCATTAAAAATTCGGTTGACCCAGTATGTTGATATTTACATTTGAACAATACATTTCAAGTGAAACAATTTTAGCCCATATTTGATGGTAACTTTTGGATAATAACCAGGTGGTTGAAATACCAGAATACAAAACCCTTCGAATGTTTTCGGGAACATTATTCACCGGATATGCCTCTGGCGACTCGACAAAGTGTTTTTCTGGAAACCGACAATAAAAATTATGCCGTTCACTTAACTTGTTTGGGCGCAGATTCGTCTGAAGAAAGTGATGAAATGGCCAATTGTAAGTGAAAGGAGAATTTCAAATGTTCACTCAGATTTTGGTAATTTTTTGTATAGATTTGGTTCAGACCTACGCCATTGACAGAAGGCCCTCAGTTAGAATAATGAAGAAAATTCTGCAGACGCACAAAAGGCACGGCTTGGATATGAAGTTTCTAAAATGTTGCGTGTAAATATATTGGAAAAAATTATTTATTTCCATTGAAAAAAGTGGTCTCTAGCCAAAACTATACTACGAAATATCATGCTAATTGAAAATTTTAATTAGACTATTTGCGTTTTGTTTTTCTGCTTCCTTACCAAAACTAATGTATTAGTTTGTGAACCAAATTAAATTGAGGTTTAATTAAAAAAGAAATTTATGGCTAGAAGTGCGTCAATTTGTTTTCAACTGTGGCAGTTTTTAAACGAAAATATTTTGGTGACTCGAACCGTTGTCAAAAAGTTCGTTCAATTGACCTGTCTTCGCTATTCAAGCGTGGCTAAAAAATACAACCGAATAGCTGAACAAAAACTGTCAGATCCATGACCTACATAAGTACGTCGTGTAACCAAATAGATTGGAAGGTTTTCAAACGAATATTTTGTTTTTCCCCTGCATTCGCTTCGTATGCAAAACCAAAACAAGCAGCTTTCAGATTTTGACCATTTTTCCATTGTTTTGCTAGCCTCTCGAATGGAAACTTTTGCCTGCCCATTTCATTCCTTTTTTGCGGGCTAGCTAACAAAAGTTCGAATGTTAAATGATTTTCATGGCGCAAACTTTGGCAACCCTGAAACTGGACCCCGGTCATTTGTTAGCCTGTCAGAAAGGCAACAAAAAAAGGGCGCAAATATGTAAGTCTGGCTGACACGTGAATTTATTGCATTCAAAAATATGAAAAGTTGCAATAAAAAGTGCAACAACAGGGTACTACAGGGTATTAGTACAGCGGGCCAAAGCAGCCCCACTCCCAGCAATTTTTGCATTTGTTCGGCACAAAATAGAAAGGTGGCGCACAACCGCCGCTGCAACATCCGCAGTTGCAGGTGCACTGCATGCAGGGCAGCAGGGGACCCACGGGGCCGCAGGTCAAGCGGTACGAGACCACGGCACAGGGCGGAGGGCCACAGCATCCGCCACAGGATCCACCACATGAGCCGCCACATGATCCGCCGCAGGATCCGCCGCAGCATCCTCCTGAGCCGCCCCTGCAACAGGAACCACCAACACAGCAGGATCCGCAGCAGCCACCTCCGCCGCAGGGCTTACGACCAGACCCACAGGACCCAAACTGCGGTCGGCATCGCGGCGCAGCACAACTCATCCTAGAAATTACTTAGCCCTTTGCAACCTGTTGCTAAGTACTTGCCGCTAAAAAAAATGCTAAATACTCCGGGGCAGTGATGGACAGTCAGCTCACAGCTCCAGGCGCCTATTTAGCACCTTTTTTGTCCGCCAATAGTCACAAGTCCGCTGGGAAAATTTTATAGTTCCTGTCGAATAAAAACTCTTGCAGTTTCCTCAAGTATTTCCTGGAAAAGTGACACTTAAGGCAAGGATACATGCGGTTGAAATAATTTTAAAGCAGGATCATATCGAATAACCTTATATATTTGCTTAAAATATGGGAGACTAATTCCATGAATAAATTGCAATATATTTGGTAACTTAGCCAATCTTCTTCCTTTTTGGGTCTATAAAAGCACTTTTCTTCCATTAGTCTATTTTTGTCACCAAAACATTACACTCAAAATTACATTAAAATTATACACTCTGCGGTACCATTTAAAACCAACGTATGTCGGCTAGGAATATCCAACCAGAACCACCACGCTTCGTCGAACCCATGTCCTCTCAGTTACATTTGCACAGTTGACCATGCGTGGGTTTGTCTACTAGATCCTCACATGCAGACACCCTCTTACATGGCCTCTGGTCCGTCGGGAGATATTGTAATTGATTGTCTCCGCCTGGATGAATGGGAGGTGGATTGAAGTATCATGGACCGGAGTGGCAAAAAGTTTCATCACGGTTCGTTATTCGGCGGATAGAAATTTGCATGGCCAACGGTGCGGGTTGAAACTCGTGGTAGAAGTGATAAAATTATGAAATTGTTCTTAACAGTATGCACACTCGTATTTTATTTTGTAACGCTTACTTGATTGGCTGAGTCATAGAGAATACCAATACAGTAATTTAATTTCTATATTCCCACAAGATGCCATAATATGGTATCCAATTCTTAATTGATTGAAGATCCCGGCTTAGAGTTTTCGAAATTTAGTTCCATTCTTTTCACTTGAGCATCAGTGTGCCATCCACTCTCCGGTTCCGATTTAGCCAGCTTTTATTTTAGGCCAGATATTCGAAGCGTAGACTACCCCGAGGGCGGCGTCGATGAGATTGTCAATAGCTGTCAGAGCGAAAAATCGCCTTTGCTCCCTGGAAAACCCATTCCACTTCAGTTCCTTTTCCACTTCGGCACCAAACACTCGATTTTGTGTCTGCTCCAGGGCCAATAACTATACACCACTCCCCCCCAAAAAAAGTAAAAAGAGCACACGTTTCGGAAAACCTAAACCAAGTCAAGATGTGTGGTGGCTGGGCCTGTGCCTCCTACAATATCGCCTGCTGCAATCCCCGTCTGTCGACACTGCGATTCTCTGGCCGCTGTTTCGCACCCACGCCCTGCGGTCCATGTGATGACTGCTCCATTTACGGCGGTTGCTGCGGCGGCTGCTGCGGGTGCTAGCTGAACTCTGACCTGGAGTAGCCACAGAGTTGGGTGGAGTCCGGAATTTAACTTTCTTGAAGTAGGCCTTGGGAACTGCTGGCTGTTGTCAGCTGGTGAAACAAACACCATTCAGTCCCAGTCCAGTCCTTGTCGGAACAACAACCTTAAACTTTCACCGGGGTAAGTTTCATTTATGCTTTTATAAATTTTTTTAAATTTTATTTTTAATTATTCACATTTGTACATAGTTCCCACCTCTGTTTCCTAACCATGTGTGGTGGCTGGGCTTGTGCCTCCTTCGACCTGGCCTGCAATAATCCTCCCTTGTCAACACTGCGTTTCACCGGTCGGGACTTTATACCCACGCCCTGCGGTCCTTGCGATAAGTGTTATGTTCTAGATACTAGCCGCAAGAAGAACACCAACAACTGCTATGTTCCGCACATCCTGTCCCCACTGGATGCCCAGCTCTGCACACTGGCGAGTACTCAGAAAAAAAAGGAGGACGAGTAATCGCCAGGAGGAAATGCGGTCTTATACTACTAAAATTATAAGTGTTGATCTTCTTGTACCACCTATTTCCATGGGAAACCAATAAAAATTCAAGGGACTAATACTGAAGAAGAAAGTTTTTTGTACGCTTAGAGAATTAAGCCTCCGCCGGTCTTGTACCATCTACTTTTTAGTCGTCATGGCTAATTATTTTTAAACAATTTTGGTATATTTTCTCAAGAAGAAGAATTTGAGCCGTACAGCTTGAGGAGAAACCTCAAGAACTCGCGGATCTGCATAGGTATCTAATTCTAATTTTTCATACATGTATCAAAGGAATATGAAATTTCTCAAGAAATTCGAGCCATAGTAAATAAGAAGTTACTTTTTTAAGTACATTAATTTATTGAAAAGCTCGAACCATTGTGTAGGGGAAAATGTGGTTCAAACCAAAAGCACAAAAAAATTTCACGTCTTTTTCTTGAGGAATTTTTGAACATTGGGTTTCTCAGTAAAAAGGCCCAAAGCAACCCCATTCGCCGGCGCAACAGCACCTGTTAGGAGGACATGTCCAAGGTCCACAGGGAGGATTGGGTCCACAGCAGCAGTTGTTATAGTTCATGGCTGGCAGAGCGGGTCCGACGGGGCCATAAGCCAGGGCATAGGATACCGATCCACAGGCTCCTTGGCAACACATCTTCGGGAGGATAGGTTAACTAAAGGAGGTATTCGATAGAAAATCTTTCTAAGAAATCAGGACAACTCACATTTTGTTTAAGGCAAGAGAAATGCTTGAGTAAAGATTTCCAAAAATGTTTAAACACGAAATTTTTTCGTACTTTTGGTTTATGTACTGGTGGAAGCGTACGGAGCTGTTTACAAAACAAGTGAATAGACTGGAATGAGTTGAGCTAAGAAAACCAAGCCCATGCTATGGGAAATTCTTCCCGAAGCCAACTTGATGTGGAAAAATTTAAAACCAGCTAGAAAGCCAGAAAGGAAATCAAAGTGGGCTAGAGAAACTGCCTTTAAAATCGATCAAAGTCAAGTTGTTGATGCTGCTCTCCTCCTGGCTGAGCTCACAAATTTCACACATCAATGATTTAACATCGAAGCGACAAATACAAAAAAATTGAATTTCTCTAACGACAAAACAGCAGCGCAACAGATTCGCCCCTCTGGCAAAAATAAGAAATCATTGAAACATGTCTAAAAAAAAACGACGACTCTGGGCAGAATAACACCAGTATGAGATGGGTTGGAAGATGCCGAAAGGATTCTTTACAGGACTCGCTCTAAACTGGGGCAACGGCAATGCCGAGGCAGACATGAAAGTCTATTAGACTCAACGAAGCAACCTTAACGCTATTTTCCAGCTTCCTTCGCTTTTCGGGGGGGTTAATGTTAGGGCATGTGTGTGCGGGACAGGATATAGGATATACAGGACCTCGTGTGCGTCTGCGGGCGTTGTGATTCACAAAAGCTGACAAGCTCATCGATCCCTGAACATTAGCTAAACATAAATTACGCAGATGACTGCACAACAATTGAGGCGTTTATTATAATGTGTGTTCACACTTGAGGCTTTCAAAAGATGCACTCACAGCACATACATATATGTACGTCCATATATATGAGAAGGCTGTAGCAGAAGACTAAAGATGTAACTTATTTAAACGAAATTGGAATTGTTCAAATGGTATTAAATCGGCCAGCTTGAATTTTGAATAACGAGAAGCAATTGTTTTGATTGTGATCAGCGTGCACAGCAAATGTCAAATAACTACGCTTCAATGGATAAATATTTGAGCTTTTATTATAAACTTAGGTTCGAATATGATGATTGCAAAAGAAGATTATAACTGAAAAGTATGTCATAATATTTTGTGCAATCTTATTTTGTGCTTGCCTTAAACGCTGCATTTTATAACAATTTCACAAGTCCTCAGTATTAACATTGGCAATGAATCCTTCGCTATTTGGGATTCCATTTGGCCACATTATTTATTCATTCAACTTGTTTAAAAAGCAATTTACATCGATTTACCTATAACATCGCGCTGTTGGAGAAAAGGAAAGACCACAGACCCCCAGACAGTTAAGAACTATTGCGAAACTCATTTCTAAGCGAACCAAAAAAGGGAACCCAGCTTCAAGACTGCAATTGAGGGCTCTCCACATTCCTTCGAACCGAAAAACAACACCCCACTTAAGATAATCTCATTGGTAGAATGCCAAAAACTTATCCCCCTGCACACACACACAGTGTATAAAAATGTCACCACAAAAAGGGCGAAACACCAGGGAAAAGCAAAACAGCAGGGTAAACAAGTGAGGCTTCAACTAAAAAAGGTATTTCCTTTTAAATCAAATACAAAAATTTCTGCCGGGATTCCAATGCCAGTGCCTCTTGGCCGCCCTGCCTCTTTTCTCTTTTTTCTCTCATTTTTTTTCTTTTCCAAGTGGATACGATGGGCACTTCATTTCACTCCAAAAACATATTGAGCCGGGCCACTTGAGTGTGCGCCAAGAGATAAGCGCAATTATATGGCTTCCACTCCCTGAATCCGGACATAAATGGGAGACCGCAGGGGCCGCAGGACATCGGGACAGTGGACATTGGACAACCGCCCAGCGTAAACTGTATAAATTAGGTAAAAAGGAGAACTTAACGTTACTTATGTGACACGGCCTTCATTGAGACAAATGTGCGGTCTTTAAGTGCAACGTTATTTTCACTTTTTTCCTTCGAGCACTTTAAATTTATTTGCCACAAGAAGCACGGCTATCGGGCCACCGATACTCTCATGCCCCCGAAATAAAAAGGTATACAAAAGATGTGAAATTCCTCTGAACTCTGGCATCTCACATTTTGTCCCTGGTCAAGTGCTCGTTATGGGCAATTTCTGCTCAAACTGCTTTCTGGGTGCTTTTGTTTTAGTTTCTTGTTTTTTGCTGACCGCATGCTGAGTATGGCTCTTCTATTTTGTGTGGGCCTCCATTTGAAGTGCCTTTGTGGCCGATCTCAAAAGAGGCAACTTGTCAAGCATCGGTTTTCGGGGAAAAGCTCATAAGTGACCATTGAAAAGTTTACACTACGAAGTTGTCAATATGTAGGAAATATTCTTAAGTGCAGCTTATTACAAGTTGCCCAAAGTTTTTTTCTTTTTTGGCATTCCTGCTGCTTTGTGGAGTATATACATAGTAATATTATTACATTTTCAAGAGCGGATAGTTGACTCTATTTGGCATTACAGTATTTGACTGTGACAAAAAAATATTAATGTGTGCAACAAAACAGCCACTATAAACATAAAAAATTCACATAAATAGATTATATTTTTATCATATTGAAAATTATAATCTGTTGCAGTTAGCCAAAACGGAATAGTCTAATATGGTTAGGCACATAAACCATATTAGACTATTCCTTTTTGGCTAACTGTCTGTATATTTGCAATGCTTTCTAAAATGTTTAAAAAATTATACTAAATACGAAATTAAATAAAACCCAATTCAAGTTCAATTCAGAGTCTTATTCTTAGTGATTCTTTTATAGGGCATTACGATGCATAAATAGTCGCTGAAATTCTGGCGTTTCTTTAGCTGTTCGCTTCTATTTGAAGTACAAAATATTTTCGTTTATTTACCCAACGCCGCCTGGTTCCCGCCTGTCGTCTCCTTGGCACCGTTGTCGTCTGCAGGATACTCCTGCCGCCACTCCTTGGAGCGGCTGCCTTTTGGTAAGTCCTGGTTGGTCTGGGCACCGAGTATTTTTTGTATTCCTTGTTTTTTTTTCACTATATGCTATTTCTTTTCTAAGCGCTTTTGCCATGCGGCGTCAAACGTCGGGCGCCAATCCTCGTGTGCGTGGGTGCGTATGAGTGATTCTTTTTCTTTTGGCTCCATCCCCCGGCCGTTTCATTGGGTTTTTCTTCGCTTTTCGTTTGGTAAATGCTGCGAAACATAAAACATCAAATGTAAATTGAAAGTCGTTCGTGTGTGAAACTGAATGTGTCATCAGTTGAAGCGTTTATCATTTTTTTTACTGCTTTTCGTATTCGTTTTTAGCTTCTTCGACCCCTCTGCTGCAGTAGATTGGAGGGGGAGGTGGCAGAAAAGATGAGGGTTTTCTTTAAAAGTTTAGATTTTATTTGCCGGCGTGTCAAGTTGCCTTTAAACGTTTTTCTGGCTAAGTTGTTTGCCTGCTGAATTATCTGCGCACTGCCTTGTAAAATCTTTCATTTCCTGGTCACAACTCGGCAAATTTGGCAGCGGAGGTATCAAATTTCACATATAAATATGAATATAAATTTGAGCATATGAATGGCTAGCAATATATGGGCACTCTCAATTGAATTGTGCAACTTGTCTTGAATGAAGCTTGCTCACGAAACTGTTTTCGTTATCTTCGTCATTGCATTCACAAGGATTTGGTATATCTCTGCCATAAACAGTTTAAATGTTTAAAAGGTGACCCCGATTTGGCAATATATGTTTTTAATTGCCCTGCGATTCGGATTTAATCGCCTGACTTTCCAATTTATATGCATGAAGTATCAAGAGAGAAAACTAATTTGGCAAAATGCACCCTCAGAGAAAAAGCATCAAAACAATGATGGCTCTTTTATTATTGAAATTTATTGTTCTTTTTTTCACTCCTCTGCTTATTTGCAAATTATTTGGGAATTAATTGAATGCTGAGAAACCCAGAACATATTTCATTTTCAGCTCGAACTTTGCCACCCATTGCCCCCTATTTTTTTGTATTTACCATGCAAATGTCAAGCTCAAATAAAACAATGGATGGGTAAATGCTGGTGCAACAACGACAGCTGCCAACTAGAGCTGTGGTTGCCCTTAGTCAAGTTGTCGCCTTTTTGCTCCCTTTTGTTGCTACACTGGTTGGTGGCACTAACTTCATGTCAATCCTTTTGTGGCTTTGCCGGTCGTTTAATTTGAATTTAAAATGTTATCCCGCCAAATGCAATAGACACAGCAGAGCACAGCACACCAGCCCAATTTCCCCCATCGGTCGCCCCCCCTCTTTTGCTCGGCACTCATTTTCCACTTATTTACAATTACCACATTTTATTATATCCCCCTGCCAACCAGTCAGCCAGCCAGCCATCCAGCACTTAACCATTTTATTTATACCCCTGTTTATATTTGTCACACTTTTGTCTTTTGTTCCAGCCACCCACTTTCAGCCCCCATGGACCGTTTTTAACTGCATTTTTGTGTGTCTGTCAAATCCTGCCACCTTCTCCATCCTCCCAAAAACACAAAAGCCCCTCCCCACCATAGCAGACCTTGCAGATTTCGATTGTATTTTTGTTTATTTTGTTGCAATTTTAATTACTTTAATGAAAGTTTTAATTGCGAAATAGCAAAAACGCAGCGAGCGACAGAGACAGCGTGTGCAAAGGAGCACACAAAGCGGGGAACTGAGTTGGCCAAAAAGGGGGCTGTAATGAGTTTTTGTGGTCTAAGAAGAAAGGTTGGCAGCTGCACGGCAACGATGACGTGAGCACACCCAGCCAGGTGAGCTTCTATGCCAGGTGTAATTTCGCGAGAAAGGGTCTCTGATGTTAAACGAACAATGGAAGGTGTGCTTGATTGACCTTTTTGGTATTCAGGAATCGTTTATAATTAGTATGGATTTTCTCTCTTTATAGCTCGCTAATATGATTATACTAGGTTTCTATTTTATCAGAATTAATGAATGCAAGAAATCATAATTACATATTATAAAATCTTAAACATAGCTCGATTTCTTAATATTTAACTTGTTATCTTCAAATGGATTAATTAAGTACTATCGAAAAACTTTGCTTCCCGTATTCAAAAGTTTCATAAATGCGACACAAAACTTGATATGACTTCAATATTGAACAGATAATATTTCCGTAAATAAAAACCTCACTTTAAAAACACATAAAATGATGCTTAGCATACGATTTATATAATAAATCAACTTTGGTGATCAGCAGTCAACGTTTTGCGATTCGCACATATGGCAACGGTAATCTGATGTTTCCATCAACTTTGATCTGCTTGTAATTGCAGTTGGTGGTTGCAAACGCATCCATTCAAACACAGATAGGTTGACATTTGCATACACATCTATATGCACATGCACGCTCCACTTGACCCACAAATCTAGGCAAGCAAATCGGCACAAAAATGTTTGTCATACTGGCTCTCGTTTGCAACTTCACTTCCGAACCCGAACCGAAGTTGAAATAAATTGTGCAAACAATTCGAAAGCCACAAGGTATCAGGCAAATGAAATAAGTGAGCCGTATCCAAGGAGGAGCGGGGATAAAAAAAAGATTCAAATGAAAATAGAATGGAAATCAGCATCAGCAGGGCCAATGAACTGCATGAGATGCAGAACCTGAAAAGACGGAAAAGCAATAGAATAGACTTTTTACTTACAATACATTACACATTGCATAATGGAGTCGTTGACTTTCAAAGAAAAATAAGTGTTCTTCGATTTTCATGTTTGTTAATCTACGAAAGCAGAGATTACCAGTGCTGAGAAATGGTTAAAAAAAATATTATCTTAATGAATATGATCAATATAAAGGAAGAATAAACTAATATCATAATTAAGAAGACTATTATTTGTTATAAGAATGTAATTTTCAGCCAAAAACTCCATTAAACAATTTTTTGCACTTTTATCACTTCACGTTTTATATTTTTTAGTTTTTCATTACGCTCACCGTAGCATCGTTAAAAGCATTCGCTGTCGGTTGGGGCCCATAAAGTGCATTAATGCTTTGCATGCTGTGCCCAAACTGCAAAGTCCAAGCTTAAAAATATACGTACCCAATTATGTACGTGTGTATTCAGCAGAGAGCAAAGAAAAAGATACGTAAAATTGCATTTTTGGCAACAAGCTTTTAATTGCATTTTGTATGTGCTCATTACCTTAAATGCAGTGTGAGGGAAATCTCATCCAGGGGGTCCTACAATTAAGTTGCTTTTTAGAATGGTTCTGCGTTGCTAGTGCTTGGATCGACAAACTTGGCAAACTTATTCGGAAACCAACAAAAAGTAAATAAAATGCCAAAAGCCTTAGCATGAAGCTCATTTCGAAAGGGCAGTTTCGCATATTTTTATTTGCATAAGTAAAACTCATGCAATGTAAACTAACTGATCGATCAAACCCATAAAAAACGTTGAAGAACGCTATAAAATAAAATAATCTCATTGCACCTATTTTAAGGGTATTAAAAAGTGCTAACTTCATTCAAAAGGCCCAATTGGGTAGGGGTGTATTTGTGTCACTTTTGTTTCGAAAGAGTGTAAAACTGGCAAGGGCGAAAGGAAAATGGCCAAAAGCGAAGCCGCTTCTGAAAAAAAAACATAAAAGAGAGAAGAAGTTTTTGCGACATAAACAAGCAAATGGAATGGGGGCGCTTGTGTGTGTATGTAAATGAAAATGGGCATGTGAGTGTGTGAGTTTTATTTAAATGAAAAATAATTAAACTGTGGATTGAAGTTTCCCCCAGTTCCCTTTTTTTGGCGCAGAGGAAAGACAATTAGGAAATGCTCGTTTACACGGAGAAGAGGGTATCAGAATGGGATAACAGGATTGGGAATAAAAATATAATTCTACAGAAAATAAAAGTTTTATATCCTCTTTAGGACATTATAGAGTTATTTTTATAAACACACTATACCATCCAAGGACGTTATAATATTCGATGTTATAAGATCATGCATTGTGTAATTATAGGAAAATAAACTAATTACAAGAAGGTTTTACCAATTATATCTATTATAGTTAACACGACTGTTAAAGCTATTTATCGAAGTTTTTTTTAGTTTGCCAGCTTGTCCTGTTTTTCTTGTTTGCCCTTCCTTATATTTTTTCTGTGGATTAAGTTTTTGTCCAGGGTCTTAATGATATTATTTTTTCATTTACCCTGTGCAACACACGCACGGATTAGTGTTCAAATGAAATCGATTTGAGAGTGTGTGTTTGCTCTGCATCTGTGTTTGAGGCGATTTTTAATTAAAGTACTGCAGTTAATTGCATTAATCACTGTGTTTGCCGAGAGTGTTGGGGCGTGCACGTGGTGCTGAATGCCATCAAATGGATCTGGTCCGAAACACTTAATGAATTATTCAACTGCATTTTGCTGAATTATTTAATGTGCAATCAAAAAGCAATAAAATTTAGCAGTGCTTTTGTTTTGGAATTCAAATGGCTGTTATTTAATATTAATGTTTAATTATGATCCTAAATGGCTTCAGTTCGCACTTAATATTTATTTCGTAACCAACAACCCTTCAAATACTGCAAAATTTAATATATAAATTAGTTTATAATGCTAAATAATAATTTAGAATATAATACATTGAAATAACAATATTATTGCTATAATTAAGTACACTTTAAAAAAATATGTTTGCCTTTAAAGCCAATCTAATCTAAATTTAAATTTTCTTACAATTACAGTTGAGTTTCTGTCGCTCAGAAAACTATTTCTACAAAAAAACTCGAATTAGGCCAAATTCAATTGACATTTATTGGCCAATATATGTTTATAAGGACCAAAAGGAAGCAAAGAAAGATCGAGCAAAGAAAAATAACAAAACGGAGGACACAGCCCCTACGCAAAAATAGTAAAAATATCTATTTCAATGGCGAAGACGACTATTCCGGGGGCAAGCACCCGTCACATGCAAATGGCCAAACGGTGGAGGACGGAAAAGGACGTCGGATCCCATGGATTCCATGGTTCCCAAAGTGGGCGTAGCTGCATTTGCTGGATTTCCGTGGTACTCCTACTCATTCTGGTGCCTGGTAAGTGAATTATAAACTGAGCGAGTCCAAATCACAGCTAAGTCAAGTGACACAAAGTCGTCGAAGGACGACAAAAACTTTGATGAGATATTTCAAAAAGTTCGGCAAAGCCTCCAAATATAAATGACAGCCGTCCGGGTGACAGACGAAAGTCCTAGATGAGTCCCCCCGACTTTGGCGATAATTAATTTTTAAGCCGCGCAAAATGAAGCGAGGACAAGTGGCCGAAGAGTGGGTGGGGAAAGTGCGGCGGGCGGTCGGAAAAGCTGGCTAAATGGAGCGGCAAGCACAGAACGGAAGACGAAATCAATCGTTCGTAAAATAAACAAATCTTATTTTTCCGCAAACATTATTTCTCATCAGCCGACGCGGAGGCGAAAGCACATTCAGCAAATGGCAATAAAAACAACAGTGCTGCGATGACAACAACATTTTTCATAAATACGCGCATTCATCTGCATGAAACGATGGTCAGGAAAAGAAGAAGAGCGACCAGGAAACAGTTTAATAATTCGAGGGTGGACCGTATTGTTCAGAAACATAAAGTTTGCTTAGCTCAAACAAATACAAAAAAGCTTTGCAAATGTTTTCTTTTCTAAATTAGTAGGTTATTTTAATATATTTAATATTTATATGGCGATTGTTTTTATTCTATTATGTTGTTGTATTATGGTATTATATATCAATAAACATGAAATATAATATAACATACTCGAACAGAGAAAGGTTAAGCGATCAATTGGCGGATCTGCCCCAATTTCAGTACTCAACGGATTCAACTCATTGAGCTCGTCTTCTCCTCTCAAATGCCACCATCCAACCGCAACAAGGCCAAAATGATGATGTTGCAAAAGAAACTACGATACTAAATATACAACCAATGCTTCTGAATGCCGTTTTTGCTGTCTATACTCATTTTTCTGGCCAAAAGGCGCGAGCAGGACATTGTGTAAACAAGCAATACAAAAAGGCAACTTAAGGCCAACAACAACAACGGTAAAGGATATATAAATAAAGATAGATGTATATGTATGGGTAAGGCAAGCAATTGCTGCCTAGAGACGGAGAATATTTCATAATTTTTTGCGTGATGAAGTCGCATTTGTTGGGATTAAATGAGATTTTCTTGCAATTACCGAATGCGTGGTTAGGGCACAAGTTTTATTTATTTCCCCCTCGTCTTCCCTTGCCAACCAAATCCCCACAGTACGAGTACTCTTCGAAATTACAATTTCTGTTGGTTAGCAGCTTAGCCGAAAAACATTTCCTGGCCCTGGTTATTGATTTGAAACTTTTTTTTTCGGTTGCGGCAAAGTTGCCTTTTCAATTTCGCCACAGCTCGATCGATACTTTCTAATTTATGCTAAACGCACATACAAAAGGGGCTCGTCGAAGGGAAAGTGCTTACCGTGACCATCCCATTGAGGGGCAAACAATAAACAATGCACTGCATCGCATGTGGGGATTAAGTGGAAAACTCATCGGCCCCGAGCCCCAAAAAAGGGAAACTATTCCATTCAACTTGGGTCTGGCGCATGTGAAAACATGCAACATGTTGAGGGCCCTTCCTAGCGCATTCTCCTTCCGAACAAAGGCCAAAATTGGCTATATCCCTCAATATAGGTTTGCCTGGAAAAAGTTTCTTCTCTGCGGCCAGCTTCAATCACAATGGAAGCCAGCAGCGACTGGGCTGGAGATACCGTTTCAATTTTCCAGAATGCACAAAAGTCAGTTAGCATTCTTCACCGCCATCATCATCATTATCGCCGTCATCTTCATGATCGTATACCACACATATCACACATACGCCCCGTGTGCCTGCGTTTTATCAGCCCTTCGCTGGCAGGGATTCTGTTTAGCATCTCAGTTCCCCACCCATTTACACCTTGACAAACAGGTGCTTATATATTTGAATTTTAAGATTATTTAATATATTTAGAACTATAGAGAACTATAGATGGAAGATTCGCAGTATATTAATGGATATCATATAATTATACCAATGTCTTCTATAGTATTCATGATGTTGCCAGAAATGAAAGGTTTGTTTCTTTGTTCTTTAGTTTTAGGGGAATAACAACCACTTATGTTTCAATTCCAAAGCATGAGTCTTGGAAGTGTTCTTTCAGTGCACCACAAATGCATATAAGCCCGCACTGAAACTCCATCATGCACTCCACTTTGCATATCACATGAACTTGCACTTCGGGTTTTTGTTTTTCGTATTTCGGCAAGCGAGCAGGTGGATGCTGGAATTAGGGATCTGCGATGGGATGGCAGCAGCACGCCATGGAGCACCAAAGGCTAAGGGGCTATGGTGCTGAGTCGTCTTTGTCTGCCAGACATTTGCCGTTTACTGTTCTGACATTCCAACTTGGCTGCAATGCAGGCAGGCGACTGACGTGCCTTTTGTCAGCATACGACAATTGCGTGAAATGTGCGGTTGATGTCGGCCAGTTTGTCAGGCCGTCGAGCAGCAGAAGGTAAAAATATTTTCGTAATCCGATGGCTAATGCTGTTGAGGAAAAATGTATGGACAATTTATTTCTTATACTGCAATTGGGAAGAACAAATGGAACTTTGAAATGCATAGGCCATTGAAAATATACCAGCTAGTGGTTGAACTAAAACCCGCATAATATGCTTAATAATAAACTACCTCAATCATATATATTTAAACGAAGCCTTTCCAACTTATTTCCTGAAACGCATTGCACATTTAATTTGTATAAATTAATTTAGCGCTTTCATCAAACCGAGTTCCATCCAAATTGTTTATCGCAATTGAAAATTAATATGCCAGCTCTGTTCTGTAATCCCATAATGTGTATCAACTTCAAAGTGGCCTACGCACGTCATAGCCGGCTGAGCTGCACTTAAAATGCTTTATTCGAAAAATTGCATTTAATTTGCACAATGCAAGTGAAAAAAATTGCCTTAAAATGCAATTTTAAACGTACTATTTGTACTATGTGCATACGATGTGATAAAAGATTATGAAATATCATCAAAACGATGTGAAAAACTGGCTTAACATCTCATATATGTACATATGCGGTTATAATATACAAATATCACATATAAATGCAACAAATTTGCGGGCAACAACCATTCGAGCCACTACAATGGAACGCCCAACAAGATGGTCAATGTACCCGTAGATTTTTATTCTCTTCTTTTGCAGGGGTATGAAATATGAGTCAAGTTTTCAATGCATGGCGGATGCATTCATTATGCCGTTGACGAGAAAACCCCCGAATGGGCGGAAGTGAGAGAGGTAGAGTGCGGGTGTGGGACGGGCGTAGTGTGAGTGTGTGTGCCGTGTATGCCATTATAGAGTTTCTTTTGGGTTTTTTTGTGTGCATTTATGACAAATGCATTGCACTCACAAAGCTCACACATACACACACGCGCACTGTCGCAATCTTTATGATCTCATGCATATGTATGCGTTTATAAATGCCACGATACTGTCGGCGAAAGAGAAAGCTGTATGTGCAACGGGATAGCACTGTTTTTTATCCAAAATGGTGGTCACTTTGGGCAACAGGCACTGCCAAAAAGATAGTATACAGTTGAAAAAGTTTTTTATATTCACTCAAATATTTGCAAATACTTTAATGGGAATACTTGTCATATGATTGGGATCTTGTCAAGAAAAAATAGCTTGCGATTTGAAAATAACATTACACGGAAAAACGGACATTGCCCACATGAAGTTTGATTGCCAAAAATTAAATTACCTATTAAGTTTAACAAATACCAACCCGTTCAGCAGACTGGAAATAAGAAATGCATTGCATACAAGCAGGCCTTGGAAGTAAGGGCTTTGCCAAAAAGAGTGATTGGAAAGAGCTGAATGAACTGGAAATGCCAAAAAAGAAAAACTCTTAAAAAAGGTGTTAAGAACGCCAAGTCACGAGATGTGGCACTTGGCTGAAAGGCGTTTGCTAATTTTCTAAGACATCAATTCGAGGGGAGCGATGAAAGTACGTGTGACAATGTCTGACCCCCTTTTCGTTGTCACCCAGCCACGCAGCGTTTTTTGCGCTGATTTTGGCACGCACACATTTTGCATACTGATCAGCAATCAGTGGCAACAATTCTTCCAACTTTCTCGAGAGCCTGAGGCCAACTAGGAAGTGCCGAACGCAAATTAAAATTCCACTTTGGCATTTGGGGAATTCAATTATTTTTCGGTGCTCAAGGGCAGGGGCAAAGTCGCTCCACCCAATGGGTAACATGCAAGTTGACAGTTTGTCTTCTTGTTCGGCTCCTTCCTATTGACCACCAATAAATGGGGAGTTGGGCGAAATCGCAATGGCACTCGGAATACCCGGCAAATAAATACCGAAGCATCGCTTACACATGCCCAGATTTATTGCCTCCCATCCACTCACTCTGATGCCAATTGTCAGGCAATGCAATCAGCGTGTTTATTGATTTGGAAAATTAAATATTTTTCCTTGATTTCCCACTGCGGCACAAAATGCGAATGCGAATGCAAAAGTCGAAAAGTCGCGGCCCTCCCACATATTTCACCATAAATAACGCAATCCGATTTGCCGCTGCTGATGCTGCCATGCTTATTTTATGAAATTTCCGGCTGCCCTTAGAAAACATTTTAATTAGTTTAAATTCCCTGACAGAAACTACAAGAGATCGCCGCTCTCGGGGAATAGACGAGGTCTGCTTTGCGAGGGGCTTGGATGGATGCTAGCTAGTTCACCGCATTGTTGTCGCTTCCGTATGGCATTCCGCTAAAAGCAAAAACATGTCGGCACACACGGCGGAGTGGAGACGAAAAAATATGGTCGGAATTTCGCTTGCTTAACGGAAATGTATAAATTGCATTTTGCGCCATCGCAAAAGAGCCTTAATGCGTAAATGGCGGCAGGAGTTGAGTGGATGGTCGGGCTGAAACTAAAGCAGGTGCATCTGGAGGAATGTTGTGCTAAATTTTAACACACGCACTCATACTCGAAAATAAATTGCACAGCTGCAGGATACACGAAATGGGCGACAAAAGTGTCGCTTTCGGATTCGGAACGGTAACTAGATCAGAGTTAACCGAGTTAATGGTGTGCAGAAAAGTTCCAGAACTCCAGATAATACGGGTATTTTAAAAGAATACATTGTTATTTGATTGTAATTCTTTCCCATCGATTTGTACTACCTAAAAATAAGTTTGCGAGTTTACTCTTGTGCAACAAGAATATTATTGGTTTTATAACAACGAAGAGTAAAAAGTCTTGTCTTACGCCTCGTTGCCTTAAATTCATTATGAACATAACTTGCCAACTCCATGAGCTTTCCATTTTAATATCGGGTGTCAGGTGGTTAACTCCGCACAGACTCAGCCACCACATAGAGAAAAAAAGGTAGAAATAAAAGACGGGAAAAAAGATTGAAAGTGTTAAGAGCATTTTAGCTCTTCGTCTCGCCTGGCACACAATTCCCAGACATTTTTCACCACCATTCTTTAGCATCCTTTTCGGCAAGGAAAAAGCACTTTACACTAATGCACCTGAAAATTTAAAACATGTCATAACATAAACATTTATCATCGCGACAGGAACCGGAAGTTGAATTTAGCACTTAACTTGCTGATAACTTTTAGTGATTTTATTGCAAAAGATAGAATATTTGTGAGTGTCTTAAATATTTTTATGAACTAAAGTTCTAGTTATTTTCACTTTATTTTAAATTGCCTTTCCCAAGGCACTAGACGTATATATGCACAAGGTTAAGTACGTTGAAGTGCAAATAAATCATTTATTTGGCCTACACAAAGAATTAGAGTGTTACAAAATGCTTTCAATATTGAGCTAATTGATTTTCTCAGCAAATAATAAACACTTTTCCCATTCCACATCTACTTAATTGTATCTTCTCACTTTAGCCAGAGCCAAATACAAACAAAGCCAAATAAGAGTCCCCAGAAAGCCTCATAAATTCCATCAAGAATATTCCTTAGCGCCTATGAGCAAATGTAGTCTAAGTAGCCCATAAAAAGCTTTGTCTAGGGCTTCTCGGCTGGGAAATGTGTGTGTGTAGGCAAATTTTTAATTTATTTCAATTTCACTTTTAATTTAGGCACTAATCTAGGCAATTTGTACTCTTACACGCCATTAAACAGTACATGAAACGGGAAATTAGTCGAGATCAGGCAACCAAGGCGATAATTAAAATACACTTTCCACGTTGTTTTCGAAATAACGTTTTTGATATAAAAAGTATTATAAATATGATATTAGAATATTTTTTAAAAAACCCCGTAGCATGATATTGGCCAGCACAACACAAATAATGCCAAATATTTCTGGAGATGTAATATTTTTGTCGAAAACAAAGCAAACAAAGTTTTAATCCAGCTGAGTAACCTTAGGCCGGTAAAAGCTTTATATTCTCGAGATAACAAATATGATACAAACAGGCAACGCCTTGCTCCATCGCCTTGCTGAGATGCCGGTGTCCTGTGAGCCATAAAATGCCCACGGAATATTTATTTGCTTTCATTTATTTTCAATAATTTCGAAATTTCCATTACATTAGTTTCGGTTGTTGTTTTTTCCCAGCGTCCTTCCCTCATGATGTTCTTTATGCCTTTGCACGAAAACAAACAAATTTTGGGGCGATTTCGAAGGGCACCCCATCGACAAATTCTTGCTTTGATTACTAAACTAAATTTCACCCCCTGAAAAAGTTGCTACAAATATAAAATAAATGCCATCGGTCTGTGGAGCCGAAAACTTTTCTCATTTCTACTTTCGATACAGCAGCCGCGGCTGTTGTATTCTCTTCGAGCCGATTTTTCCTCAGGGCTTGTGGATACTTCTCGATACTTTTCACTGCTAGCCACCACAAATCCATGTGACATTTGGCACTTGCCCTTCGTCCTGTCTTGCCGAACAAATTTACACATCTTTTGAGTTGTTTTCGGGTTCCTTTCTTCGGTTTTTTTTTCGGTCCGCGGCTGCTTCTGTGGAACTTTAAGTTGCTTTTGTCGTATAGCTTCCGTTTCCTGTTCATTTGTTCACATTTGGCATGTCAGATGCGAAAATTTTTTTAATATAACTGTCAACAGTTGATGTAGATTAAGAAATTATGGCAGTTCAAAGAAAGTTTGCCCTGGCAATGTTCGGATTTGTGTGCGGGCGGGGTGGAAAATCATTCAGCAACAAAGTTCTTGGAGCGACGAACTAATAATGTGAGTTCACTGAAAGAAATTGTTCAAAGTATTATTTGCTATACTTGTAACTATACCTTTCAATTGAATGTCCTGAAAGATAATCAACCATTAAATTTTTGCCAGTTAATTGGTATTCTTAATGCATGTTGCATTACAAAAACATAATATTTGGTAGGTCGGAAAGTTATGGAGAAAATATTTTGGTAAAGGACTTAAATTTCCGAATACTATAATGTAAGATGTACTTTACTGTATTTATGTCAAATATCTTCTTTCAAGCTTTCCATAGCAGGCATTCCCACAACGCTATCGGCCATCTGCTTGAACATTTTTTTTTTTGCGGCAGCCATTAGGGACGGAATATGGCCAATCCATAGGCCACTTATTGCATTTTGATCGGAATCCGATTTGGATTTCCACCCAGCTCAAAGGCGAACATCTTTATTGCCCCTATTCAGCTGCCAAGACTCAGGATATGCCTTGACCAGTTTCACTTCCCATTCCAGTAACTGTTGCCAGTCGACACTGTTTCGATTTGGCATTCGACTGCACCAGAGTCTTGCATAACTGCATTCTGAAATGACTATGAATGGGCCATGGGTTTGGTAGAATTAGCTCAGTCATCGAAATTTCCCTTTTCTGGTTCTCAGAGAGAAGTTGCACGATGCAGGTGAAAGATACATTTGCCTGGTGGCCAGTGGCATTTATTTCTAATTAGGCAACTTTGTAACTGCTTTTAACTTGAGTTGTCCAATTACTCGGTAAAAGGAGCAAAATGCAATGTCACATAACTTAAATATTTACGGCCATGAAATATTGAATTTCTGTGAAAGCTATTAATTAATACGTACATTATTATTAAGATGCTTTTAGTAAAGCTCTTTGAAATTAAGTTGAAACTTAACGAGCTTGACAATTGCACGTATCAAAGTGTAATTTTTCACCGTGGCGATTCCACTCCTATTATTAATAAACCGATATGAGAAGTATCCAACTGAGTTCGTAATGCGAAAATAAGGACTCAGTTCGAGAGCGTCGCCACTTTAAGATAGTAGATAACTGCCAGCCGAATCAGTTAAAGCCCAGGATTCTGTCCCTTATCAAAACCAAATTACAAATCCCCGACTAGGAGACGGAGGGGCAAGCCCAAAGGATAATCTCGAACAACAATGGGATGAGTGAAAGGGCCAAAGTCTTTTATCAACTGAATGTGCCATAATAAATGCGAGGAAGACAAATGTGGGGAAACCAAAACGCCGTGGTCTCTTCTTGTTCCTTGCGTTGACTTTAAGTTACAGAAGACACTGAAAATCTCAGTCACTCGAACATAATCGGGGGCCAGCAAATAAAACAAACCGGCTAACCAACTAATCGGAGAAGGGACCGACTTAGCGCTGTTGTTGCTCGACTATTGATAAGCATCGAATTCATTAATTTATATGTTCGATGAGTATCAAGCGAGGAATCGCACAAGCAGAAAGGAGTTCGCCTCCTTCGTCAGGATGGCTTTGTAATGTGAAACTAAGTGATTTGAGCCGGACATGTGTGCGATTGTATCCCTGCCCCCGTGCGTGTTTGTATCTAAGAACGTGTCTGTATATCTTCATTACAAATCCTAGCTGGGTTTCGCCTTGTGGATTTCAAATGAAATGTTCTGCCTGTCCTCTAAAGCTATGAGCCAAAGCCCCATATAGAATCGCACAGTGGGTCAGGAGCAGGTTTATCACCAGCCGCGGTCGAAATAAGAAGTGAATTTATAAGGCACTGACTACTTTAATGTAAGATTGTGCGAGAGTTTTACAATATATTTTCCACTCTACGCGTTGCTATAGCCAAAGTATTGTGCACGAATATATAAAAAAAACAGTTCATTCATACCGCTTTCTACTACTAAAGCTAATTGCCTTTTAAGCCCACTGTGCCATCTTTGCACTGTCTTCATGGCAAGAGCTGCCTTTGCCAGTTGGCTTTCCTTTGGGGGGACTTGTAGCTTGACTTAAGTAGTAATTTCAATCAATTTGGCCGAGCCACCACACAGAGACGCACACTTAGCCACGCAAACAAAGACAGAAAGAAAGCTCATGCCCAGGGACTGAGAACAATAAAATCTGAACTTAAATATGTCACAGCAATTAATACAACAGCAGACCGAAAACCAAACCCAAGCCAAATACAGACACCAGTCCGAAATGCCAGATACAAACATGGAACAATAACGGGGCCTTGTGTCAAAGGGCCTTTGCAAACGAAAGTGAAATCCCACACCAAAAGGCTCTGTGGCCAAGAAGCATTTGGTTATGGGGTGCAACGGGTCGTATGCGTAATATGGGCCAGGCCAATTGCTCAACTTCAATAGGTGGAATTCTGGACTATTTTGCATTTGACAGCTCATTTGTGGGTTGTTTCTTTGAAATTTCGGACTTGGGCTTTTTATTAATGTGAAAATTGTCAACTTAACATTGGGGTCACATGATATATGGCCAATCGATGATCCAAGTCAAACAAAACCAAAAACATCTACACAATTAGAATATAACCCTGGCTGCTCTATAAATCAACGAACATTTACATATATCACAGATGGAGAAAGCTAGTTATAAATCAAATTGCTACAATCAATTAAAATACTAAAAACAAGGACATTCAAGTTTGGGTGGTTTCTGTTGTGCGGGTTTTAACATCCGTTGAAGGACGAAAATGTTTATGCGTCAAAATAATATGCAAGTTCATTTGTTAAAAGCTTCTGTGGAATTGCCTTTGGACACAACAAAGCAATCATGGACAACACTATCGGTTGAACATGTTAAAATTCAATAACAATTCAGAACTTTAGGGATTGTGATATTTCTAAATTATTGGTAATAGTTTCGAAAAGTTCATTTGCTTAAGTTTATAAAATTAAGTTTAGTGCTTTTGCACAAAAATTCTTTTTAATAAACCTCCGTCTTTGGAGTCATCACTCCAATCGCTTTGTATCTGCAGACCATCTTTATCATTTTCCACTGCCGATGTCAAACAATCAGACCGTCCTCCAGACCAATCAATAATCCCAAAAGCTCCATTTGAGTGGCATAAACAAAATGTACGGAACTCGAGACCTTTTGGTTTTCAATTCCCCTTCACTTTCCCTTTCCAGTGGCCTGACTTTCACATAAATTTCCTAAGATTATAGTGCCCACAGATCCGAAGAAGCCAGCATGTCAAGTAGCAGCGATGATGCTTAGGTGCTGGAAAATGGCAGACAGCAAGTGAAACTGCACACGAAACTGGGAACTGGGATCTGGAAACTGGTAACTTGGAACTTGGCATTGAGGGGGCGTGGCTGCCCGGCCACATTGTTTTGTAATTTATTTTGTTTCCGACAGTTTTTCCATGGCGATATGCAGGGCGCCCCGGACCGAAATCAACTTGCTACTTATGCGTCGTCATTGCATAAACAAGGCACTCGACGGCAGCAGGTTTACCGGTCTGGTTTTCCCTGAGTTTTTCCCCACTCACTGAGAAATTGCAACATTACGTGCCCCAGGAGCCACGTCCACTTCTCATGCAAAGCATGCACAATTCTCCAGAGCTCTGGACTAAAGATAAATTGATATTTTGGGGCTGACTCTGGTACCCCGACATTTTCCTAGGTGCCTTATTTTTTTCTCTTTTTTGGTTAGGCAATACGCAAATGGTGAAACTGTCCATTAACAGAAAAGAAATAAAAGTTAAACAAGAACAACAGGGAAACAATAAGGTGGACGGGCTGCAGAAAAAAAGTTGAAATCCTTTATTGTCCATTGTCGGCCATGGAGTTCTCTATCAGAATGCCTTAATTAAGAACGCTCGGAGTGTGGCCAAAGAGTCAGACTTCATTTCGATTTTTAACAGCGCAGCTGTTACCAAAAACCCAACGATTCCATTCGCCTGAAAAACTCAACCCAACCAACCAGCCCCACTTCGTCCTGTCAGGGAAAAAATGGAAACCAACAATTTGCAGTTTACATTTAACAGCAGATCGAGGGGCGGTGGGGCATGGGACACGTTATTGGAAAAGCAGTGAAAATTGGTTTGTTTGACGGCCCGATGTCTGGCGGAATAACATAGCCCCGCACCTATACACATACACACTCAAGCTCACACACAGCGAACGTATATTATATATCGCATATAGTTACCGTCATTGTCGAAAACTCTCGGATAGCAGAAGAAATTACATCGATAGCGGAAAAACTTTACGATCAAGAAAAAATAAAAATAAAATGATGAGCGCCCAACCACCGATAGCTAGTCAATCAGGACCCTTATATTGAGTTGCATTTTTTGTGTCTCTTCATAAATTAACCGTGCTAGAGGATTCCAATCATGTCGCTGCCACTGAAAGTATTAACAAAAAATATGACATATTTTTAATGAATACATAACGAATATATAAAACAAGAAAACTACAACATGTTTTCTGTTTAAGATTTATGAAATGAAATGTTTTCTTTTCCAAATAATTTGTAGTAGGAACGATTTTAGTTAGCAACCTTCAAATTTTACATTGATAGGTTAGGCGCTACCATAATGCATATACAACATACATAGGTGCTTTACAAAATATTAGTTTCTCCCTTCCCTTCCTCGCCTAATCTACCAAAAAAGAAGTGCTCATGTACAACATTTGCGAACATTTTGAATCGATGAAGCATTCATGGGCAGCCACTCGAAATGCAAACTCCCTCTGCACATATGGAGGAAATCGTTTTTCGCAGCAAATATTTACAAGAAATACGAATTTTAATTTATGCAACAATCGACGAGACGAATCGTCTAAATGGAGTTCGTCGGGGGCCAGGGTGCCAAACAAATCGATCCATCAACTGCAGTTGCAGCTGCCCATGCAAGATTGCTGGCGAAAAACAAAAGGTATATTTGTATCTATGCATTTTGTATGCGGGTTTTCAGCAACTGTTGTCCACCAGGTAGTTGACACAACCCACTCAAACTCGCCAGTTGCCCCATAAATTCTCGGGAGCCCAGCAAACCATTTATGTTTATATTTGGCACATTGCACACTTGTCATCCGCTGCTCCGAAATTCCCACACGCAGGCCAATGCAAAAGTGAAAATCAACAGCCCCATTTTTAGATGACACCAATGGTGTTTGGTTACCCGTCCAAATTAAAAATGGGATTTACACGTTAACTTAGATATTATTTATTTTTTCAATTTAAAAATTATGTTTTTTGAAAAACTATGTGTAGAGCAAAGAATAAAATAAAATCCTTTAAACAAATTTATGAGACTGTGATGTGTAAATTAAGATATTTAAATTAACTTATGCGTTCTGTTTTACCAAAATTGTGGTCACTTAATATTGCCGCCGATAGGTGGAGCTCGTGAGAAACCTCTGAAAACAGTCGCATTGCTTCTAGCATATCTCAACCGGCTTTATACTTGCATTAGCTGACTAACGTGTATCTTACAGTCGGACACTCGACTAAAGCATTCTCCCTGGTCCTTTCACTAAAAAAGCGGCGTTGGATGGGCAAGGGATAGGTTTAAAACTCAGGGCTTTGTTGGTTTCCATGTGCGATGATGCTTTTGGCGCCGCTTTGGCGGTCGCCTGGAAATACACACACAGTCGACACTCAGGGAAAACTCGCATGAATGCCAAATCCAGAGTGCCTTTTGAGTCCAGATCATCCTTTGTGAAGGACACGTGCAAAATGTCTATGCTTTCTTTTGTTTGAATAATTATTTAAAACGTATGTATTTTAAATGTATAAGTTTTCCACGTAAATGGGATAATAAATCATACAACCAATTTATTTTTGGCCCAGCATTATAACATCTCCCTTTGTTTATTGTTATATTTTAGAAACAATTTCTAGTGCGCAGCTAATATGTATTGTTTCGGACCCTAGTTTAGAATATAAATAATAAATCACTGCTGCTTATTGTAAGCTAATTGAAAACCAAGCAAGAGCAAAATACTAGAACCCAAGTAGTGCCAAATAAACTTTTAGGTAATTAAATTTTACATATATATTTTTAAAACATTTTTCAGCCAGCTCAGCCTCTATTCAAATTCTCTTTTTTGTATCTTATAACAAAATCTTGGCTTAAATACTTAATCCGGTATTTTCAGAAACAATTCGATATATTCAATTTGAAGTGCTGCACAATGCATACCGAAAAAACATGACAAAGAACAAGTGTCATGCTAAAAATTGCACAGATTTTCATTTAACATAATTCCCGAAACACAAAAAAAAAAGTTCGCCAAACCAGAGTGGCGAAAAACCAAACAAAACACACACAAAAGTGGGAGTCTGTCGCCATTGTCGCGGCTCCAATTCAATACAATAATAATAAAATTTGTATGCAAAATAGGCGTTGAGTGTTGAATGCATGCAAAAAGATTGCAGGACGAAACCACTGGGCGGGCGTATTGTGGTGCCGGGTGGTGCTGGGTGTTGCAGGGTGGCGTATCGCATAGTGGCTCGATTTACATATACAAATATGCAGGAGAGCGGCGATGTTGTTGGCTCGTGTTGAAAAATCGTAATCAAAAATTGCGCAATAATTTGCATGTTTATTTAATAGCCGGTCGCATAGAGCGCCCAAATGACCTGCCGCCCGGCCATTTTCCCCTTTGAAAATACAGGAAAAATGCAGGACAAAGTGTCCTTTGCTTATACACATACATACATATGTGAGTGCCAGGCATTGCAGTGACAAACATTTCGGTAAATGCCACAAACTGCGAAACTCTGCATGTGCTTTTTTCTTTTTAATGCCTTCGGTCACCCTCATTTCTAGGCTTTTACCCCCTTTTTGGCTGCCATTGAGTATCTCATAATGTGAGTAATTTTTTTAGCTTCCACGCTAATGAAATTGTCTGCGGGCTGAGCTTTGTTCGCACTCTTTTGAGTTTGTTTTTGTCATTGGGGGGGCAAAAACGTTGGCCGCAAAATTTTATGACACTCTAAAATCAAAACAAAACAAAACACCAACCAAACAGAAAACCAACAAAAGAGCCCCCCAAATTAGCGGACAATTTTAGAGATAGAGGTTTTTGTTTGGGGTATTTCTGCCCAAATGCTGAATCAGAATCGTGAAGGTGCAAATGAGCGGAAATTAAGAGCAATCGTATCATAAAGTATTAATAGTAAATAAATTGTATATTTTTTTTAATTTTTATTAAAGTTAACTTGTAATAATAGTGAAAGATAGGCCTGCCACGTTTGGCCAGAAAATAAAGCGGCAGCAGATTTATACCTTCAAAAAAAGTGTACCAATAGTCATATATGACTTCACACATAAACACATTGCATCGCATTGGCAATATTTTGACTGTTTCGTAATTTATTTGACATATTTATGGGGTTCATAAATACAGATACATACATATATAATGCATTTATTTCTATTTGTCGATTTTTTAGTTTTTATGGCAAGCAATGAAGTTGCAAGCAGGGAGACCCATCAAAAATGTATTTATACGTTCAAGTTTGGACTACTTCCAAAGCCCAGCGACTATGTAACGCAACAAAAACAAATAATTTCACTATTTTCGCTGCAGTTGTTGCTCTGCTCACACCCCATACTCCGCCTGGTCAAAGTTGCAATAGCAAAACATAAAACATTTTTTATGTAATGGTTTTTATTTTTTCCCACCCCGTCCCAGCAGATCTTCTCCTGGCTTATTTTCCGTTTTGGCTGCTTCTTTCTGTGGGCAGCTGCCTGAACTATTGACAGCTGATGATAAAAAATTGTTGGAAAAATAAACCAAAAGCCTGGAAAAATATAGAGTGGGCGAAAGTGTGGGGATGAATAGGTACTGGAAATGGATTTCGAGCTGGGTGGAAAAATGGCCAGCTAGATTTGGCTTAAAAGAAGAACTGAAATGCATAGCTTTTGCGACTTGACTTGGTCAAGTGGTTGGTACCGGAGTGATATAGTGACTAGGTTTTCCAATTTACTTTGAACATTTAGGAGCTTCAACAAGTTTGCAGTTTTGTAAATATATCATAAACTTACTCTTCTTCCCATTACAATTATATAAATATTATACAGCATTGTTCTAAAGGCCAGTTTGAAGAAAATCCCTCCGATTAATGCGAAAAGTCTTTTATTTCAGACACTTTTTCCATTAGACCAAATCCTGCATTTAATTGGCATTGGCATTATATAAAGGTGAAAAGTGTGCCCCTCGTCGCCATAGTCCTTTAGTCAATCCATTCCATTTGAGTACGTCCCAACGCATCCATTCGCGAATTAAACATTTTTCGCCTTTACACTTTTAATTTATGTATTTACTTTCCTGGTTTATTTGCCTTTCTTTATGCCAGCCGGCAACTTGGGACCCTCTGTGGCAGCCACCTGCGGCATTTTCACTTTCCGAGCCTCTTATTGAAATTCCAAAGTTGAAATGACTGCAAAGTGAGAGAGGACGGATGGGGCAGGACGAGGACTCCGGGTGATGGTCGAGGTCCTGGCAGTGGCTACAGTGTTGACAGCCATGTCAGTTACCATACCCATCGCCGTCATCGGTTGCCGTTTTCCCGTTGAGCTCCTCTTTTTCCCTGGCCGAGTTTTGTGGTCGCGTTTCGGTCTGGAGTCTGCTTTGAGTCTGCTATATAGCATAGATATATATATGTAGAATAATACATTTTTGGGGCTTCATTTAAGTGTGAGAAGCACTTGCAAGGCAACTTAGAGGCGACCCTTTCCTTGTTTTGTTTGTTTTGTCTGTGTTGTCTGGCACTTTGTTTTGCTGCTTAACTTTTGATCAGCTTTTAATATAACTTAATGTGGCCAAATTAAATGCTTTTTGTCTGTAAAGTTTTATTGCAAATTATACATTGAAGTCGCGGTCAACGCCTCACCCGATTGCAAAATCAATAAAAACGCAGGGTAAGCCAGAACATAAATTTTTAAACATGTTTGCTATAAGCTGCTATAAGCCACATAACCAAAACAACTTATTTTGAGATCCTCTGGGGCTTAGCAATTTATTTTGGCAAATTAATGCAATGTTTGTTAAATGCTGAATCCACCAGGTGGATTTATTATGTAAATATTAATGAGCAAAATGAAAACAAATTAAAAAACAAACTGCTTAAAATAAGGCAAAATATACAACGGATTTAAATAATGAATTTGTAAATACATATTTTGTCAGGAAAAACGCATCAAACAAGAACTTGGTACTGTAGCACTAGTGGCTGCCAGATAGGAGAAAAGTGGGCATTACAGATGGTTTATAAAAGTCATAACAACAATACAGCCACATAAAAGAATACAAAATAAGACGAAGCTGGCGTCGGAGTATAAAATAACACACAATAGAACATAACAATATGTATAATAAAGCTTGTCAAGGAGCAGCTTCCCCACTTTCTATCCCAGGATATCCAACTTTGCGGAGTCCTGAGCAGGTTGGCGTCCCTCCAGTTAAATGGTGAACCATTAAAAGTGGACATTTGTAAACATAAACTGACAGATAAACACCGAGAGCAGACACAAAACTTTCTCCGGCCCAAGGGTGCATGGAAGGAAAGTGAATGATACGAAGAGTTGGCCATGCAATTTTCATTGGTTTTCATTGCACAGCCACACACATTTATCAAGGCAAAGGTACGAACCCGACCCGCACACATCTGACCAGGAAAAGCAGTTAGAATACTTAAAAAACGTAGATTGTGAAAGTTTTTATAACAATATAAAATGGCTGGAAAAGTTGTTGTTCTTGCTGTGGTTTCAGGGGGCGGCCCTCGAGGATTGGGTATCTGGTGGTCACTGCTAAACAACAATGTGCAGCTGAAGGACAATTTTGAGCGCCCTGCGATAAATGCAGGTACATCAAGTGCGGGTCGCACTACCGAGGTCAGAGGTCGGAGGGCACAACAAAATGCTCGCTCGTTATATGGGTCAATATGGGAAACAAAAGCATTGTTCACCGGTGGAAACAGAAAAACAAACTGAAGGCAACGGAACAAAAAACAACATGCACTGCGAAAAGTTTTTAATTAATGTTGGAGATTTTAAGGAAAATATGTAGTTGAAGTTTGGAAATGTTTAAAACCAAAAACACAGGCATTAGCAATAGATAAAAGCCGAAATAAAATAGCTTTTTAATGGATTTTAGGAATAAAAAACTACAAGCTGCTTTTTACTGGAGCGTACTTTAAATTTGTATTCAGATATTCAACTAAATGGTAATTTTATACTACATTCAAATTAGGCAATTTTAATCAGAATATACACAAAATTGTCTAAAACAGTAAGGGAAATATCTCAGATTTTCTTTTAGAGTATATATGTATACTATATAAACTTCCGTGCAGCATTTTTTCTACCACACCCCTTGCCAAATGATAGGGACTATAAAACGAGAAAAGGAAGCAAATCGAGAAGCCGGTGGTCGGATGGAACTCTACTTTGTTTTCAACATTTTGTGTTGTCATTTGAAACATCGAACGGAAGGCAGCGGTCGGATCAGCTGGTCACTCGCTTATCAAAGAAGGGGTTAGCACAGTAGTTAGCATCGAATTGGAATCCCAAGACGAGGGGGAGTGTTCAGTTCTTCACTCAGCTTTTTGGTTTGGGGTCCCTCGTTAGATGGGGTCAAGTTAATACTGGACAAGGACGAGAACCCAACAGTTATAAAAAAAATTAAAATAGAGTCTTTATCATTAAGAGAGGTATTTTGGATGGGTGTTCTGCCAAGCGAATTAAACTTTTAAAACAGTCTCTATATATGTATATACGAAGCCAGATTCATGCATATTTCACTTACCAAACTCATTTTATTTGCAGATTTTATTGAAGCACTCAAGGATGTGTCGGTAATGATACCGCAGGCGGTGAAACGTGGCAGCAATGCGCTATTCACTTGTAATTACGATATGGAAAACGATACTCTATATTCGGTTAAATGGTATAAGGGCAAGCGTGAGTTTTATCGCTATACGCCCAAGGAGAATCCGGCGATGAAGGTCTTTGCCATGACAAGTGGTCTCAATGTCGAGGTAAGTACAGCAGTGCCCAGACACAGGCTCTCGTTGATAATGTAGATGAGGATGTGGATATGGATATGGATAATTTCCCTTAACTCCGTGTGTCCCCATAACGCGCACATGTTACTGCAGTTGCGTGTAAATTATATCCATAATGGCTGATTGCCAGGACCCCGGCTGTATTCGTTCTCATAACGACATTTGCCGGCTTAAATGTCCTGTCCCACTGCCCGTTGTAATTATGCCAGTCCATCCGGAGACGGATCCGTTAAGAGTTGTTGGGCGTGGCCAATTAGTCGCGCTTGCGATTGACTTGCGGCTCATTAAAAAACAATATATAGAGATTGCATATCCCGTAAAAAAAAACTACACCAGCGATCACGAAAATACACTCGGTCCACACAAATTTTAAAATAATAATGTCCTTGTAGATAAAATGCAGTTTCACTTTAAATTGTTAGATACATAAGATACTTGAAATTTAACTAAACAAATAGCTGCTCACCTTCATTCTTGCCAGTTTAATAAGTTATTCTAACAGACCCGTTGGCAGGGTATAATGACAACCCTTAATTATTACGGCGAAATACACAAGGGCCAATTAGGCATCAGCAGCAACAAATTGGGTTAAACATTCGCACGAGCCTCAGCCATTGATCCTCTGGAAGCAGCAGCGACCTTTGCCCCCACTTGCCGCACTTAATTTCGCCTTCTCCATTGCATTTATGTGACATTTATTCTGAAAATAACGCACAATATTAAATGCAATTTATTAAATTTGATTTTTATTAAGTGAATTGTGTTATGTGAGGTTTCCTCGTTTCCTCTTCAAGAGATTAAATTTCGTCAGCTTAACAAAAAATATATTCCCATTTACGATTGGAGAGCTTAAAATGGCCGATGTTAAAAAGTGGGTTAAACAATCACAGCTAAACCGTCATACAAGTGAACTCTAAAAGGCTTTGAACTGTTATACAGGTAGTATAATAAAACACTTAACAGGGAGTTTTAAGTTACGTCTAATATTATTATATTTTTTTTTTATGTATTGTACTTTCTAAAGCATTATGTTTAAAAGAACTAAATACGTTTTCCTTATTATTTATTAAATGTGAACAACAAGTGCATTAAGTGGTCAGGAGCCATGAAGATTGGTGAAGTTTTTCCTCTTGCTTTCGTCTTATTAAAAGAAAAGTATGGGAATAAGGATTACACTCGTGAATCAAAAGAAATCTGCCACTCATAGCCCCACGGCAAGTTGCTTTGACTCAAAGAAAAACTTAATCAAATCGAGATGACCCCTTCAGCTTTAAAATCAACCCTTCACCCTTCACCTTTGTGCCCCCAATTTGCAGTCACTTTCCAGCAAGCTGCTGCTGCGCTTTTCATCATTCAGGACCAAGACAAAATTTTCATATTTTCCCCATAGCATTTTTCACTTTCTGCTCGCTCTGTCTCGGGTTATATTCAATTTCTATGCACCGCGTCCAGCCAATTTTGGGAGCAACTAATTTTTATTACGTTCTTCATTTCCCCGCCGCTGATTTTCTCCATTCGCTTTATCCTTTCTCCAGCGCAACCTTTCGAATCAGAGCCACGTCGTCCTGCAGTCGGTGCCGCTGAATATTTCGGGGAAATTTACATGCGAAATATCGGTGGAGGCGCCCACTTTTCAAACGGCCATGGTGTCCGGCGAAATGGAGGTGGTTGGTAAGTGAAAAATCCAAAAATGTTCATACACCCATACACACGTATATATATCCAGATGTGGCGTTAAGAATTGCAATGGACTAATGGTAATGGAAAGGCAAACCGGCGGTCGGGGCAAGCAAATTAATTAGAACAAATCTATTTGAGCCTGCCACCGGCCAGGTCCTTTTCGGCTAATTTTACATTTCCATTCCTTGGCTAACTACTAACGACTGTTTCCCCTCCTTTTTGGCCAACTTTTTGCAGAGCTGCCGGAAGAGCACACTGTGGTTACCGGGATACAGGCACGTTATCGCATCGGCGATTTGGTCGACGGCAATTGCTCAATTAAATACTCGAAACCGGCTGCTAATTTGACATGGACTATTAATGGTATTGTGGTAAGTTTTGGTTTCGTTTACCACTGTTATCCGCATCCGGACACGCCCACCCGCCCATCCGCCTATACCGCCCATACCGCATTTCAATTAGCCGGCGCAATCGGAAAACGGTGAACGGAGGTCTTTGATCACTTTCTATTGATGGTCCGCCAGTTTTTCAATTAGTCATCAGTTCAGGGAGCAAAGGGTGATACTTCGATTCGGGTGCGAATGCACTTTGAGTGGGAAAGTGCGGCTAATGCATGTTTATTGGATGTTAGTAGCTTGACTTAAGCAAATAGCTCTTCTCTATTCATTTTAAAAATATATTTCAAATGAAGGCGTGTAAAAAACACTGCAATATATTGCATTAAAGTGCAAATATAGTTAATTGGCTTAACAATTTAGGTTCTCCATTTGAATGATGCTTACAAAACATATAATTTTTCACCCTTATTGACTTTGTATGAACTGTTTCAAATCGAGGTACATTAAAGAGTGAACTTCGTAATTACCTACTAGGTGTTTTAAAACAAAAAATCAGGTGAGCCGTGGCCATTCGGTTTGCAATTTTTTGCGTTTAGTGTGCAATTTTTCATTCTCCGTCTGTTGCATACTTTTTGGCACCTGTGTGTGCGTCGCTTTCATTTTGCAGGCCCATCTTTTGGCATTTATATTTGCCTAGAACCACGCTCTTTTCCCGCTTTTTCTTTCGGCTCTTCGGTTTTATACATACATTTTTTGATATCCCGTCAGTTTTTATGCCATTTCGCTTGTGCCAGGCTGAGCTGTTCTGGGCGGGATTGGGCTGGTCTGGATGTTTTATGGCCGCAACCACAGCAGCCGACTGTCGACTCCAACAGAAGGTCACCCTGCCACATTGCCACACTGCCTCCTGCCAGTTTGCGCCCAGCTGCTGTCATGGCCCTTCTCTCCGCATGATTGCGCAGGTGTGATGCGGAGCAGCAAGGATCCCTGACATGTCCTGGCATTTTGCGTTCGGTTTTTCAAGAAACGTTTAGGTTGTCAGCTAGTTTTTCTCTGGCGTTTTTATGGCGGCCCCGTACATTACGGCCTCTCTCCCAGACTTTTGGCTGGTGTTATTGTTATTGTTTCCCCAATCCAGACAGACGGTTACCTGGTGGCAGCTGGAGTATAGTAAATGCGTTGTCAATGTCACGGAGGCACCTACTAGTCATATTTCAAACTTGCGGCTTTTGTGTGTGCTGCTCTGGGTGAGAAATCAAGTTGTAAGATTGTTGGGCTTAGTCAGTGCTTAACTCTAAAGTAAATGAAGTCGACTTTATGGGTCTGGAGCTAGAAATTAGAGCTCAAAGAGGCCCATTTAATCAGTAATTAAAGTTTGAAGTGCTTAAGATAATGTTAAGGATGTCGTTGGCGTCGTTTGCCATATAAGTTTTAATAGTTAAGCCCTTCAAATGGAATATTATGAAATTAGTTTACATTATTAGGGTAGCAATATAGGAATATCTGTGTAAAATTCAAAGAATTTCTAATGCTTATCCTTTTAATATTAGAAATTAGTGACAAATAAAACAGCAAGTTGAACTGGGCAATATTAAAAAGTAGAAGAAATCGCTCTTTCACTATTCATGAGAACGCTTAATGCTAGTGTATGTTTTTTGAATGTCAGCAATATATTGACCAATTAAAAATATTATAAAACGGAATTTTGGTATATAAATTATGTTTAAAAATCCGATCAATAAATGTAGCACCGGTTTTGGTTTTAATCCGGGCTACAAATAAATAGAATTATTTTTGAAAATGCCAAGTCTCGGACTTAGTCGGCATCAAGACAAGCAATTCAGCAAAAAACATATTTATAAATATACAAAAATAGAGCAGGGAAAACTAACACAAACAGCACTTGAGTGTTGCCTATAGTGGGTGGCCATGCACAGTGGGTGCGGCCACTTGATCTTTTAGCTAACGAGCGCATTTCAACAGGAGCACCACTCACCCACCGACGACCGCCCACCACCCAGAGCCATCATGTGTGCTGTCAGCTGTGGGTGGTGCGGGTGGTTTTGGGTGGCTTTTGGGTGGCGGGGGCCAGGGCTCGTATCTGCCAGGCACTTCAAACTAAACTCACCGCAAACAAAGTGGCCTCGTCTTCTCGACACAGCTCACCCATGTCCTTTGGCTCCTGTTCCTGCATCCCCCATCCTTGGCATCATCATAGTCATCAGCATCAGCATCACCATCATCTGCTCTAGTTAATCACTCAAGCGTAAATCTATTCATCATTCATAAGTTATAAATTTGCCTCGGCCGCTCCGCTCGTGGTCGCCTTTATTTTTCGGGTAAAAGCTGACACTTTGGCTTTGGGGGAGCAGCTTTCGCTTTCATATCGCAGCCCACTTCATCGAAAAAGGATTGCTGAATATTTACAAATTGATTTCGCTGCAAAATCGAGATACCACTTGACATTATTCGTCCTTCTTCTTGTTTCTCGTCCATTGTAGGTGCCACCGCATCACATAAAGACCTACCAGACGGAGAAGCGGGAGAACAGCACCCTGGAATCGGTTACAAGTGCCATACATTTCATGGTCACCAATCAACATTTCCTCAAGGGCCAGATGAGGGTAAGGAAACAATCCGCACCAGTTGAGACACTAATAATAAAGCCCCGTTCCATTCACCATTTCCCGTTGTTAGCTCAAGTGCACGGCCAATATCTTTGACATCTTCAAGGAGGAAATGGAGAGTGTCATCGAGGAGGACCGACCCAGGATAATGGCCTCCGGCAGATCGTATGACATCAACAATTATCCCCTCGAGGAGCACACGAATGGCGAACGGGGCGGCTTTGAGGATCACAACGAGTCCTATTTGACGTACTACTCCGGTGAGTACTTACAGTTTGGAAAACGAGAGAGGTTATATTGCCATTAAAATGTGGGAGTAAGGATGGAAAAACTGTAGGATTAGTAACAATTCAATGCAAGTATTTTAAAATTTAATAGGTTTTGATATACATGATCCTATACTTGACTCTCAATTGAAAAACCGTAGACTTCAGTATAGTGCACGCGTATAAATTGGATTACAATTACGATTACTGAGTGCCAATCAAATTATTTATTTAGATCTGAGTTCATCCTAATCGGCAATATATTTAGACAGGTATCCAGTTCAATAACTTACCAAATCAAAAATATCCGGCTGCACATTCGATACGTTTAAGTGATCCCATCGCAGGAGAAGCAAAGCCCTGGGCAAACAAAGAAGATGGACTGAATCCCACTTAGTTCGGCCCACTGCATCCTGTCGATGTCGGGGCACACAATGTAAATTATGTAAATAAAATTGTGCAGCATAAACATTCCTCCAGACTGCTAACAACCAGGAGCAAGGAGCAGGCTTATCGAATCAGATGGCGGGGAATCAAATTGCTATAAACTAAGTTTAGACATGAAAGATTGTCGCGGAATTGCGGCAGACTGTGTGGGACGGAAGCGTGATTGGGGCCTCTGGCAAAAATGTGGGGTCCTTTCTATATCCTTTCATTTTTCTTGCGCTTCTCGCTCCTTTTGCGGTTCTTTTGCCACTTACTAGCGACAACATTTACTTAACACCAAGTAACGACAACACCAGAAATAACAAGTGTGTAAACGCATTGAGCTGAAAATTGTATTTAAAATTGAGTTCACTGGCTTACCGATGAAAGCAGCTGGGAAATGGAAACGGCGGAATTCCAGCGAAATATCAACGTATGCGACAATATTTTGGCCACAGCGCCCAAGGGAAGCCCTCAAAACGGAAGTTTGCAAGCCACCCTCGTTATTAAGCAGAAGGAATGGGGAGATTGCATGTTCCGATTCCTTGCTTGCATTCCGCTCTGAACTTTATGCAAATGCAGTGTTGACACACCCACTCGCACAGGAGAAATTGTCTGGTTGAATATCCTTTCTTTTTCATTTTGGTAGGAAACTGAATTTTCTACCACATTTCCCCCAGCCAAAATTGGTTACAAGAGAAACATTATTTTGAAATGCACATGATGAAAACTTAGGTAAATTCTTAAAATTTTTACTAAGCCTTATAGGTAAAAGATATAAAGGGGGTCAAAATAGGTAACGATTCAATGTACGATTATTGGCTTATAAATTATTAAAGCTGCCTAGCAGACCTTGACTTTTCCTAAAATCGAACAGTACGTTGCGTTGTTTAGTTTTCACAAAGGCATCAAAGGGGGAAAACTTGAAGCCCCTTTAATGGCAATGTCCCTTTTTTTGTTACCTCCACCCAATGCTCACCTGTGCATCTCTCTATTTCCAGCGGATAACACGGCATCGGGTGCCTCGACAGCTGCACACGAAATCTTCTGGCAGTTCTGGCCATCGCAGCTAACAAAGCTCCCCATCAACAGGCAGTTGGCGGGGGCGTGGCACTGGCTATGTGGGGGCGGTGGAGCGGCTGCGCTTCTCCTCTTTTTCTTGCTGCAGCAAGGGCCGCTGGCCCATCAAATTATCAACTGTCAATACACAAAGCCGGCGACTGGCAAGGTGCAACAGCAACACCAACAACGCAGCAGCAGCAACATCGAGGTGACAGCTCCAAAAGCGGCAACATCCGCATCTAGCGTCAAATGCTTTTATAATTGTCAAATGGCTATGGCGATGCCAACTCGAAGTCGTGATGATGATGACCGTGGTGATGTGTATATTGGCAGCACGAGTGCAAATGCAGCAGCAACAGCGACAGCAACTGCCGATGCTGATGCTGCAGATGTTGCTGCTGCAGGAGGAGTTGCGAGTTGCAGCATTAAGCGGCTGTCAGCGACACTTGTGGGGGGCGTCAATGCTGTAAGGGGCGTGGCCAGTGGGCCGGATCAACGATTATTGATGACTCGGCGGCGGGAAAGGCGGCAAAAGAAATCGCAGGCGATGGATGCGATGATGCAGTCGCGTTGGAGCGCGTGCTGATGCCGAATTGATGATGAAATCCATTTTCGAAAGTAGCTTAAGGTGCTCGCCACCGTGCAAAATAGCAGTATATGGCTCTTTTCCTTTCGCACCCGAATTGTTGAAGGGCATAATTAATATACATTCGTACTCATACTGATTGCATCAGCCAGCTGCATAAATCGATCTGGTCGTAGCTCTTAAGTGTTGAACGCATAAGGTCAGGGAAAGTGCAGTATATATTTAATTATTCGAAGAGCATAGTCAGCAAGTAGATATTAAACTGATGAATAACAACAGGAAATGAATTAATGTTAGGTAAAATACAACATACGGTGAAACCATTAAATAAAGACACCCTGTACGACGCTATCTCTCAAATTTTGTTTGTTTTCGGCCTACTTACAGAATTACACTGAAATATATTGTGCTGTAAAACAGATCAGCATTCGCATTATTTCCAGTCACTATGTGAAACTGCTTATTTCTGTCCACTGTTGAAATCAAATAATTATTTGACATATTTATTATTTTGTAAAAATAGTCACACTTTTATTTTCAGCTAGAAATCACTTTACAGACAATAATATCTACTCAATAAACATACAAACATATATGAATGCTACAGCAATTTTTTTTCACTTTTTACTCCCGATACTTTTGAGCAGACTTTAACTGTGAAAAATAAAAGAACACAATAAGCACCGAATGGTTCTCAATGAAGAGAACATTAAGAAATGCGGAAAGTAAAACCAGAAATGCACAGTTGCCTGGGGACTTTCGTACAGGGTGAGAAAATGCGTGTGCTTAGTCACTGAAAATCAAAAGGTACTTAGAATAGATACGAAGTACTTCAACCTCTTATGTTATATATCAAGCGTTAAATATATTCAAATAAAAAATCAAAGAGTTATAGGAATTGTGCACAGTGTACAGCAAGCTGAACTTTAGACTGCACTTGAGCTTAGCTTTCGGGTACCGTAGTGCATTTTAAAGTGGGGTTTTGGCAGCTTAAAAATTGTAAACAACCGAAGGTAATTTAAGTCAATACTAATACCCGTTACTCGTTGAGTAAAAGGGTGTTCTAGATTAGTTGAAGCGAAGCGAAGCGTATCCCTTCGCCCCAATATTAGGAATTCATCTGAGTAACGGGTATCTTATAGTCGAGACAATCGACTATAACTTTATTTTGTTTGTTTTCTCCTTTCAGAATGAAGATGACATTATGTCAATATGTAAATAAAAGCTTAAAACCAAACACAAAATTAATATTTTGTAACATCCACTGTACAGAAAGGAACTTTTTACGGTTGTGGAAATGAAAAGCAAAATTAATTATTATAGCAAGCGTTTATTTGTAGAAAACAACGAATACATAGAGCAAATTGAAACGAAAAAAAACCTTTATTTTCAAGTCTTGTTTCGGCAATATTAAAACTCGATGAAAGCAAAAGAATTATTTAAACATTTTTGGCCAACAAAAATCCAGCGGTAAATAGTTCCTTTACCTTAAACACAATTCAATGTATGCAATGGGTAATCGTAGCCCAAAAACAAATGAAAATGTATATTAAACAAATAAATAATAATCTCTATATCGTTTGGATATAATAAATATAATAAATGTTGAATAATTTATAAATTCACTATATATATTTAAAATGTAAATAAAATAATGAAACGTAATAATAAAACTTATGAAATATAAATTAATTGGTGTACATGCTAAAACAAGTAATACGAATAGATAAACATATAAAAATAAACTGCATGCCCCCAGATTTTTGTAATCAAATCGTGTTGTGAAAGTTGTCTTCCCTAATTTATGCCCATTACATCTAAACATTGACAGGGGATTTTAATTTTAATTTCAGTATGGTTTCAATTATAGCCATAAAATTATAAACTATAACCATATGTATAAGAATGTAAAAAGCTAGTGTTATGTACATAGAAATGGGAAAAACATTTTGATGTTACTGAATTAATATTAAAAGTATTAACCGAGAAATATGAAAGTAGGATAAAAAACAGTGAATGTTTCCAGCTGCTAGGAAAAACGATAAGTCTTAGATCTATAAAGAGAATCAAAAACGCGGGCAAATGCATAGCACATAATATATTCATATCCCCAATAAATAACCCGAAATGTGTAAAGCCAGAATAAATGTAATAATAAGATTGAAGAAACCAAAATAGTGATGTAAAAAGCAGCAAGGAAATAAAGTAACCCCTATTCAATAACTATTGTTGACGTGTTTTATTCTTACATGTCATCATTTGATTATGTAATTTGAAATGGTTTCGGCTGCGTGATTTAAACTTTGATTTTCGGTTGCACAATGGTGAGCATACTTTCAAGACCCACTGTGTATTATTACTTTGGTAAAGTGCCGGTTGGGGAGTTTCAGAAGCTTGCAAAGCTCCGTTTCCCGTTATAAAGCTCTTGCTGAATATCCGTTATCCAGTTGGCAGCTTTTTATGGTTGTTCGTGCACTGGCTTCACTACCCACAGAACACAGAGCTTTGGGATCTGAAGGTCAGTTGGGACTGGGACCCACATGCCGAGCTTAGTTTGATAGTCAGCGCGCTTTAATGACGACAACTGCACGGCGCGCACACTCCATTAATAATATATTAATTCAAAAGAGCTATAAAATATTAAAAAATATTCAAATATAACTAACTAACGCGCAGTGCACGATTTTCTGACAACAATTCAGTTTCGCTTTTCATGAGACTCCATTGCATTTTCCTTTGTGTTTTTCACACACGTGGTGTTTTTCTGTTACTCTCACTTCGGTAGTGGTTATTTTTTTGGTTACATTGAAAAAATACACCGACTGCCAGCCGAATTCCCATTCGAACCTTAATTTGACCAATTGACGGAAAATTAATTGCGCCCAAAATTAATTAGCAAGCGGATATACAATTTTTTTACGTGAAAAGAGCGTGTTATTTGTCGAAAAGATTTTACAATTGATTGTGTTTAAGTAAATTAACCTGATATATCTATGTGTTTGTGCTACGATCCGAATTTCTGACATTGCGGTAAGTGGCGTGTTTTTGGCGGGAATAAAGTCGGTTCCTCTTTGTCTCGTATTTCTCTACCGATTTTTCTGGCGCCAAAATGAATGAAAACGGTTGGCAACATTTCAAACTTAACATTGCAACATTCTAACCACTGTTAATCGATGGCTCTGCAAGTTGTTGTAGCTATGTTGGACTTCTGGAACACCTCTCCCTCCGACTTTGTTTTGTTTTTCGCTCTCGACATATGCAATCGAATCTCTTATTCCGGGAGCGGTTCATTGACCCAGCAACAACAATATTCGCCAGATCTTCTCCTGCCAGCGGTTTGCGGAATTCATCCGCTCAACAGTTAGAAGTAAATGCCGTCGAACAGCGGGCAAAATCGATCGGCGAAATCGAGAGCCGCGTTCAGTTGCCTTCAAGCCGTACTTAGAAGAAGTGCTGGTCCCCCAGTAATCAGAGAGATTTCCCCAACTTGCACTTTTCCAATACTCTGACAAAGCCCCTCAGACCGTCGCAATCACTCAGCTATATACTGATATATAGATCTTTATTGCGCAGATCACAACTTAAATGCCTTTCGTCGAGAGATTTCAACAAATACGTAATTTTGTTATGAACGTCTGCCTCGTCGAGGCCATCCAATTCGTCCAGGACCTCTCGCACGCCATCTGTCTGGACCTCCAGGGCCTATTCAATCTCAAGTAGAGATCCCCGAGCGATCTCCCAGCGGTAAGTAACGCCATTGGTTTTCGGGCACAGGGAAGTGAAAGTGAAGGCACGGGTGAAATTACGGTTTTCGGGATCTCGAGAGAAAGGGGAAAGTACGAACCTCATGGCAGCAGCACTCCATTTTGAGAGGTTATGTGAAAGAACATATAAGAAAGTTTGGAATTTTCGACAGGTGGCCAACCAATAATAATACTGGTATCCATAATAATAATAATTAGTTCATTATTATTACAAATTTTCTCGCCATGCATTATTCTCACATATTTCTAAAAGAGATTTTCAAATAAAGACACACTGTTCTTTAGAGTTAGTGATATGTAGTGATACAGTCTTGGGAAAAATCGATAATTAAATACTAGTTTCACCAAAATATTAAAAGAGATCTAAATTTTAAAGAAAAATCGTTTTGTTTTTAAAGTGCACCACTTAAATTATTGACCCAAATTATTAACCCACTACCAAAATAAAAATAATTCATTTTTTGTCTTGTGTTTTAATATCTATTGTAAATTAAGTATGACTCGTTTTTTACCAGTCTCTTCTTATTACCAACATCAAATTTCTTGTTACATCATTTCGGACCTTTAATTTTTCATCACCAGCTCATTTCATCAATCACCCAGATACACTTTACTTCATTAAGTAGCAGCAATCATCTAACAAAGCTGACCAAACAACGGACCGACTTCCAGAATCCTTAACTGAGACGGACGTTTTGCTTGGTTTTTAAAACTAAACGACTATTCGGTACCCACACCTGTTGACCTCTGACGAATATCTCGATCCACTGACCAATCCACTGATCCAGTGATCATCATCATCATCCGAATACCACAATGTTGTCCTGTGCCTCTTTCAATAAACTGATGTATCCGTCGGCCGCAGATGTGGCCAAACCGCCAATGGTGGGCTTGGATGTGGAGGCTGGTTCCATTGGATCCCTGTCCAGTCTCCAGGCCCTTCCATCGACCACCTCGGTGGGCAGTGGAGCCCCCAGCGAGACGCAGAGCGAGATCTCCTCCGTGGATAGCGATTGGAGTGACATACGCGCCATCGCCATGAAGTTGGGCGTTCAAAACCCAGACGATCTCCACACGGAACGTTTCAAGGTGGATCGACAGAAATTGGAGCAGTTAATAAAGGGTAATGCCTTTATATATATATAATAACACATTCCTAAATATAAATTGACTTTTTTCTTATAGCGGAGAGCTCCATTGAGGGAATGAATGGAGCTGAGTATTTTTTCCATGACGTGAGTACATATTTTTAAGTTTTGGACACTTATTAGCAATATCCAAACAATATATATAGTGCTTCCCACATTTTTTGTCCCAGAATGCCATGCCTTATAAATATTGAACATATAATAATATGTTTTCTATTCAATAGTATAAGTTATTTAGTTTTTGAGCAAAATTTTTAAGTTAATTGATTCATGTCCCTGTTTGGCTATCTGACCTTGCATCTATAAATTTCAGTGTATAACGCAAATTGTTTTAAGATACTGTTAGGACCGCCTCTTTTGACTTGATATAAAAGAAATCGCCATATATCCAAAACATATTCTTTTACTAGATCATGAACACTACGGATACTTATGTGAGCTGGCCTTGCAGACTCAAAATTGGTGCCAAGAGCAAGAAGGGTAGGATATTGAAACATTTTCAATGCTTAAGAGTATTTTTTAAATAAATGCCTTAAATTAAAGATCCCCATGTGCGAATTGTGGGAAAGGTGGATCAGGTTCAGCGGGCAAAGGAGCGCATCCTTAGCAGTCTTGACTCCAGGGTGAGTGAGCCAGAACATAATCCAAATTGATCTGTTTTAATTGTTTCCTCGGTTTTCTCCGAACAGGGCACTCGAGTGATCATGAAAATGGACGTCAGCTACACGGATCACTCGTACATCATCGGACGAGGTGGCAACAACATCAAGCGCATAATGGACGACACCCATACCCATATCCACTTCCCCGACTCGAACCGCTCCAATCCCACGGAGAAGTCCAACCAGGTGTCGCTGTGCGGCAGCCTGGAGGGCGTGGAGCGAGCCCGGGCTCTCGTCCGGCTCTCCACACCGCTGCTCATCTCCTTCGAGATGCCCGTAATGGGGCCCAACAAGCCGCAGCCCGACCACGAGACCCCCTACATCAAGATGATCGAGACCAAGTTCAATGTTCAGGTGAGTTTCAGATGTCGGAGTCAACAAAGTGTAAGATTAAAAATTTATAATAAATTAATCATGGCAAGTTACCAAATATTAATTGAATTTAACTATAATGGCTTGATTAGTTTAGTTTAGGTTAGAACTTATAATATATAATATACATTTAAGCGTGGGAATAGAAAATTGAATATTACTTTTTCCCAGCCGTTGAAATTTGTGATTTTATATTGCTTCATAAGAATCTTATCTAATGATGTTATATTAGGCTACATTTTAAATACTGTCATTATTATACATTTGTTACGTAATTTAAATTGTATATATTTTATTTATATTCATTTTTATAAATTTTTTAGGTAATTTAAAAAATATTTAAAGGAATAAAGGTCCTGAAATATTATATGTCGAGCTTGGCAACCTTATATTTCAACCAATGATTTTTGTAAACTGTTTTTTCATTGCTCCTAATTATTATAGAATATATTTTAAAGAACTATCCTCCTTCCAGGTCATATTCTCCACTCGTCCCAAACTGCATACCTCTCTGGTTTTGGTCAAGGGATCCGAGAAGGAATCGGCGCAGGTCCGAGATGCCACTCAGCTGCTGATCAACTTCGCCTGTGAGAGCATTGCGGTAGGTTCGGAAAGGATAACTCAAAATAATGCTAATCGGCGAATTATTTTCCCTTCTTAGAGCCAAATCCTGGTGAATGTCCAGATGGAGATCTCGCCGCAGCACCACGAAATCGTCAAGGGCAAGAATAACGTGAATCTGCTGAGCATTATGGAGCGAACCCAGACCAAGATCATATTCCCCGATCTGAGCGACATGAACGTGAAGCCCCTGAAGAAGTCCCAGGTCACGATCAGCGGACGCATCGACGACGTCTACTTGGCGCGACAACAATTGCTTGGCAATTTGCCCGTAGCATTGATTTTTGACTTTCCGGACAACCACAACGATGCCTCCGAGATAATGAGCCTGAACACCAAGTACGGCGTCTACATCACGTTGCGCCAAAAACAGCGGCAGAGCACCCTGGCCATTGTGGTCAAGGGAGTGGAGAAGTTTATAGGTAAGATTTTAAAAACAATGCTGTACTCTTTATATTTTAACAAGCTTATTATAATTACTGAATAATTACTTAATAACTACTGAATTTAATTTCCGTATTAATCCGTTGTTGTCCCTTCTTAGACAAAATCTACGAGGCCCGCCAGGAGATACTGCGCCTGGCCACGCCGTTCGTGAAGCCCGAGATCCCCGACTACTACTTCATGCCAAAGGACAAAGACCTTAATCTGGCCTACCGCACCCAGTTAACTGCTCTGCTGGCTGGGTACGTGGACAGCCCGAAGACTCCATCGTTGCTGCCGCCCGCCTTGGCTGGCCAACTGACGCCCTATGCCAACAACAATCACCTGTTGTTGAACGCCAATGGCTTGGCCACGCCCACTGGGGTTTGTGCGCCCACCCAAAAATATATGCAGTTGCACAACAGCTTCCAGCAGACTCAGAATCGTTCCATGGTGGCTGGTGGGCAGAACAACAATGGCAACTATCTGCAGGTTCCTGGAGCGGTGGCGCCTCTCAAACCGCCGACTGTTTCGCCACGGAACAGCTGCAGTCAGAATACCAGTGGTTACCAGAGCTTCAGCAGCAGCACCACCTCCCTGGAGCAGTCGTATCCGCCGTACGCCCAATTGCCGGGCACCGTGTCGTCCACTTCATCCTCCACCGCGGGAAGCCAAAATCGGGCGCATTATTCGCCAGATTCCACGTACGGCAGTGAGGGTGGTGGCGTTGGCGGCGGAGGAGGTGGTGGGGCGCGTCTGGGACGCCGCCTTAGCGATGGAGTGCTGCTGGGGCTGGGTAATTCCAGCGGTGGAGGAGGTAACTCCGGTGGAGGAGCCCACCTCCTGCCCGGCAGTGCCGAGAGCTATCGGAGTTTGCACTATGACCTTGGAGGAAACAAGCACTCCGGCCACCGTGCCTTTGACTTCGACATGAAACGAGCCCTGGGCTACAAAGCCATGGAGCGCACCCCGGTGGCAGGGGAGCTGCGAACACCCACGACCGCTTGGATGGGAATGGGCTTGAGCAGCACCTCGCCCGCCCCTGCCCCGCTGGAGAACGGGGAAAATGGGGCTGCTGGCGGAGGAGCATCTAGTGGGTGGCGGCTGCCACCAGGACTGGGCTCCCCTTACGGACTGAGTGCCACCACCGGACTCCTGGACGCCACTCCAGTAAACCGACGGATGCAGCTCGCCAAGCACAAGGACATCCAGACTCTGCTCACCAGTTTGGGTCTGGAGCACTACATCAGTGAGTAGCTCCGCCGATCATGTCCGTTTTTACCAACTGTGTACTAGAAGTCTTCGATAAATCTATCTTATGTGTCTGGCTTGAACTGGAGAGTGTTTTATTTAAGGCAAAAGTTTTTTCATAGTTAGATAAATATCAACTTAGGTTGATACATATGTAATATTTTATATTTAATGTGCACAAGCTGGGAAAACTACAGTTTATATCTCTCCTTTCAGAAATATTCGTTCTAAACGAAATCGACCTGGAGGTGTTCACCACGCTGACCGAGGACAACCTGATGGAGCTGGGTATCGCGGCGTTTGGAGCTCGCAAGAAGCTGCTGACGGCCATTCACACGCTGCTGGCCAATGAGGCGGCCTGCAGCACAATGCCCAGCAGCAGCTCCTCGCAGAACTCCTCGTCGCCGCGATTCTCCGGAAGTGCGGCACCAGGCGCAGAGCGCCGTCCCTCCAACCAGTGGTGATCCGCCCCTGTCGTTCGACCCCATTGCCTTGAATTCTTTTTTTCTTTTTTTTGCATGCCCATTTATTTGGTAGTCGTAAGATCAGGAGAATCGGAACGGTAAAAGTATAGGAACAAGTCAGGAAGAAAATGGCAACTCCCTGGGCGAATAGCTTTCCCGCACAACACAGCCTTGACCTTGACTTATACTCGCATTTGTACTCAAATTCCAAGTAGCATAGCTGCGCTCGGGAAAGTGCACAGTTTTCCCAGTGTGCCAATAGGTCGTAGTTGCCTCTATTTTAAGCGATTAATTTATTTTGAAATTATTTATATAGGAAACCGTCTTAAGCAAAAAAAATATTGTGAATTATTTATGAAATCTAACTAAACGAAATCACTTGTTGTAAGAAATGAATTTTTGTAAACTAACTGAAAAAGAAAAAAAAACTTAAAAACAAAAGCACAGCATGTATTAAGTGATAAGCAAAGCAGTCACGCACAAACATTTGATATGAATAAATTGATGTCTATGAAAAATCAACCAAATGTACTTTTTTGGTACCCCAATTAATGTTTTTAAAGTTTCAATAGAACGCTGATTGTTAGATTATTATGATTTGCTTAATTTTGTAGAAACATATGTAATATATGTACATTAAGTCGTTGCCGCTTTGAACTCTTTTAGCCTGGTTAGAATAGAGGTTAATGACTTTATTGTCTCCAGTTGTCTGCATAATTTGTATTGCCTCGATTCGTGCCAAGAAGTCTTGCAAAGCAACAAAATCGAATGTGTGTCCTTACACGAACTAAACGGGCGGCAAAAGGGGCGTGGCTGAGCTAATGAACTGGAAATGTTTTGCTCCAGTTGCCGGTGGTTGCTACCGTGTTGCATCAGCATAATTGCAAATTTTTATGATTATGACACTTTGGGCGCAAAGTGCCTTTGCCAATGGCAACTAATTTCTGCAGCCATCTCAGTCCCCGTCTGGTGGTCATCTACATGGGGCTCTGCTCCACTTAAGTACTTCGAGTGGGCTTTTGCGGGACATTTTGGCAAGCGGTTTGATTTACAATTATGCTGGATTTGAATTTGGACCCCAAGTGGAGTCACTGACCAGCCCGACAGTCGCCAGTTTCGGCCTCCATTCGTCAATGTTGGTCCCATTTTAAGTAAAGGAAGTGGAATGTAATGGGAGTACATAGTTAAGTGGCCGTAAGTATAAATTAAGTATGTGTTTCCTTGGCATTTCAAAAACAGTAAAGGGTAAAATATATTTTATTTATTTCTTTTTAAAGAAGTTGAAAATTATCTTACCAACGTTAACTTAATTTTTCTTTAACTTTTTTCGAACAATCACTCAATAAGAAGTATTATTTTCTCAAATATATGTATATTTGAGCAACCTAACCTCCCGAAATCCTATAACATATTTTTAAGAATTTAAGGCATATAAAATTTTATCATATTTTTACATTTGGTTTTTATATTTTGTCCACAGTGTGTTTTCGTTTAAAGGGGAAGTCGTGGTGAGTACAATCAAGCAGTTTAAACAAAGCAGTGCAATCGTATTCAAAGCAGTTGAAAGGGGAAATCAAGCAGTGGTAGGGGAACCAAGCAGTGGTAGCAATATAAGCATTTATGGATAAGAAACCCACCACACGGCTGCTCTCTCTCTCTCCTCGCTTTTCCATTCGTGATTTTCCGATGCAGGACGTCGGATTTTCCGAACCATATTCGTTGGCCATTCGCCAATTCGGAAATCTGTGCACAGGACTCGCAGTGTCGCGAATCCTTCGACTCCTGCTGCAGTTTACATTGCGTTGTCCTTGCGTGAGGACGTGCGTAGATCATCATTTCAATTTTCGCAGTATTACGAGCATCGGAAATAACAGAAAAAATTGTTAAAAAAAATTGTTGAACTGCACTGAAACCGCAGGACTGAACCCTGTTTTTGCTGTGGCGTGCGTGTGTGCGAGATGCAGTTTTTGTGTTTCTGACATAGCATTTACCAAAACAGAAGGCGGAAAATAGGGGGAAAGGATCCGACGAAGGATCTGCGATAGTCCCAAACTGTGTGTGTGCGGGTAAGGCTGTTGCTTCTTCGCCACCAGGGCATGTGTGTGTGAGTGCGAGTGTGTTTGTGCAGTCACGTGTTCTAAGGTGATTTTAACGAGTTCCGTGATACGCGAAATGAGATAAGGAACGAGGAAGGAGCAGAATCGGGCGAAGCGAACGGCTTAGGCGGGCACAAAAAGGAGCAACAAGAAGCCACGCAGCCAAAGCCAACAACCAAATCCCCATTCGCCAGGACACACAGGATACTTGCTCGGTGCGCCTTAAAGGATTCTCTGATAAATCAACCGAAAATTGCATAAAATAAAATTGTTTGCCAAATTGTGCGCAGCGAGAGAACCAAAAAGCAAAAAACAAAACCCCATACTCACATGTGAAGTATGACTAGCCAGTTGCATTGAAAGTACAAGAAAATAATAAGAGAGAAAACTAACGCAAATAACCTGAAGGTAGGAATACATTATAATCTCTTTGACATAAGCTGATGCTTTGGGATATGATGTCAGGAAGGGTATTGGGATATGATTACCAATATTTAGACTAAATTTTAAACGGTATTTTAAGGCAAACAACATTTGAAATTGAAAAACTAATATTTTAATGTTGCTTCACAACAGAATTGTAGGAAAAAAGTTAATAAAGTTTATAATTGAGAATATTATCTTCAGGGGCATGCAAACAACGTTTGAGTAACAGCTCATAAGCCAGTTCAGCGAAAGCATCAACCTTCCACGAACTTTGAAACATCCTCTGCGCTTCTGTAATTTCATATATCGCAATCTGCGACGTTTAATTTTGATGCACCATGTCCCTGCTCCTGGCAAGGCAATTTGAGGATTCCGGGGTATCCTTTCACATCCCAGCCAGCGGAAGATAAGCCGGAAGATGTACAGAAGGGCGTGCCCGTCTCATCCAACAGGCAAACAAAACTTGTCAATTGCCAGGGAGCGTGTCTCCGGGACCTCGGGCTCATCCTTTTTTGGTAAACATTTCCCATAGTTGCCGGCGAACTAGGCAACAATGTCTTGAGCTCAGCCCTAGCTGCTTCGATTTGCCCATTTTTTGTTGATGGAAAATGTCAACTGCCTGGCAGAGTTTTCATCCTCACTTTCGGGCAACCCACTGACTAGGCAAAAATTGTATTTAGTGGGACAATCAATATCGGATGAGGGAGGGGCAGTCAGTTGGGCGGCAGTCAAACATTTATTTGATTGACTGATTGATATGTGAAATGATTTATTGCTGCCGGAGGAGGAGGTGGAGGGCGAAAAGGCGAAGGACGAAGAAAAGTGCTGGCAAGTGTCCACAAGCAGCTGAGTCGAAAAAGTTCCGAAACAAAACGAGAAAACCTTTAACCAGTCGAGCAGGAACATTTATTTCCCAGTCTATCTCTGCAGTTTTCCATATCCTGCTCTGTTTTTGCTGTTGAGTTTCCACAGCTCTGTAAAAATGGCTCGGACCAAACTTTTTCGCACGCTTTATGGGAGAATAAAGTAAATAATGAAAGCTATTTAGCACAGCCAAGGGGCACATTAAGTCGTCGCCAGCCTTTTCGGATTATCCTGCGACCGGCTTAAAAATAACAATAGGACCAAGCAAACAGAAGCACACTGTAAAAAAACAAACTTCGGCAGGTTTTTAGAGTTAAAATGATATAAACCTGTCAAAAGGAGTTATTAAACATTTTGACTAACGCTCCTAAAAGAAAAGTGCTTCTTTAATGAGAAGGAATATAAAATTCGTATGAACTTTATGTCATACTTTTCCAGAAATCTACGAAACTTTTATCATAAGTCATTACTAAAGGGAAATATAAACATTTTCGAGTTATTTTACTAGCTTATTTTCATGTAGTTTGTCATCCATTACCAAAGTTTCAGTATAATGAGCTTCCTTTCGGATTCGTATTATTTTACATGCATAAGCTCAAAAATGTGGCCAGAGATTATAAGTTCCAACCAAAATCAAATCCCTTTCAATAGCACAATGTGTTCACCGAACTTTCTGGCGCTTAGTTTGAATTTTGAAAATCGTCATAGTTTTCATTTAAATAAAACTGACAGCATAATATTGGCATTGATAAATGGTGCGGAATCCTTGTGACAGCTCTTCGTATTATATTTTGGCCGTGTAATATCCGTCGAGAGAGGTAAACTGTGGCCGGCGTTTAATGAGCTGTGTCCTGATCTGAGCCTCGGATGACCGGCGGCTCCTTTTGCCAGTTCTCTGTTGAGCTGGAGAAATTTCAGCCATTTTTTACTGCCACCTGCAACGGTGTCGCATTCTTCTCTCGACCAGGTATTTCTCTTATAGCCTGGCTCTTTTATTTTCGTTGTTTTTTTTTTTTTTAACAATTTGGTGCTGCTGCAAGTGCTGTGGCTTATGAAAAAGAACGCTGAGCGGAGGCACTCCGAAATACAGGCGAAAATCCGAAAGAGAAACTTAACTAGGCGTGGGTGTTAATTAGTTTTTCGGCAAGTGCCCCGAAATTCTGTTTTCTTATTAGTTTTCACTTATTTGTTTAAGCTGATTATGTGCGTGTATACTCAACCAATGAGTTGTGCTAATCCTAAAGGAATTTGCTCGCAAATTTATGGCTTCGTTATCCCACTTGAGCTTTGATCTACAAAAGCTGGTTAAATGGCCAAGGATTTATTCAATTAGTATTGGCATAACTGAATTAGACTTGGTTTCTGCCTGGCATTTAATATTTATTGGATAATTAAATGTTTATCCAATCATGCCCCGATTTTATTTATTAACTTTCTGTTAAGAAATATATTGGAATTTAAAATGGAACAATAAATTCAACTACTTTACTTATCATTTGTAAATATGGATTTTGATTTAAGGTTATATCATAATTTATACATTTTTGAACAAAATGCTTTATTTAAGTGGAACACGATATATTATATATATAAAGAACTATATATAAAGAACTATTCTTTTATTTGCCAATTTCTTGGAATCGAACTTTAAAGAGACTGGAGATTTCCGTCAAATTTTAAAAGCAGGCTGACTTCTCGCGAAAAACTTTTGCACCATTCCCAATTTTAATTCTTATCTCTTGTGATATATGGATGGATAGAACTTTACAAATTTTTTACTGTCGGGATGAACAAATTTTTTTCCGCCGCATCACAAATCTTGCACCGACTCAAACTTCGCCCCAACAAATACGAAAACATGGGGGTGCACAAGACCTTGGGGCTATTGAAAAATATCTCATATGCAAACCCATTGTTGTTATTGGCATAGCCACTAGTTCTCCAATTTCAAGGATCTCGAGTGGCTCCCTCGACTGCGGCACTGTGTGTGTAATCCAGGGCCCCTTTTTCTACTTTTTGGCGCTAAAGGCGCATCTCAAGTGCAACATTTGCCAGGGGTAGGAGGAGTATCTGTACCTAGCATATTTGTTGTTCCTTTGCGGCTGCGAAAATGTTGTGGCATGTGGAAATTTATTTCATAATCTCTGCAACAAAAATCCAAAACTGCACAAAAAAAAAGAAATGGGGAAAAACTTTTGCATATGAGCGGGCGCATCGGGATAGGGAAACTACGAGTAGCTAAGCATGTAATTTATATCCTTGAATGGTCCCTCTCTTTCGCCCTACAAACTCACTTCAGTTTTCGGGCTTCTCCTGGGTTTTTGGTATCTGCATCATGCAGTTATTGCCGATGCCCAGGAGCGTGGGCAGGAAAATTATGAAGGAGAATATCGGGGGCCACTACCACGGCGCTTATTATTTTATATAACTTATGGAGCATGTGCTTCTTTTAATCAGCATATTCTTATAAAAAATACATTTATATAATTCATTTAATTTGAAAATAGGATATAAATTCTATAGCAAAATTTCGGGTACTTGCAATTATTTAGCAACTGCGCCTCTGCCCATATTGCAAAATATTCCTCTTTCTGTGGCGGAAGTTTTGCAAGTTTTCTGGTATTGGACTGAGCGGTCATAAATTTGTTTCTGCTCCTGTTGTGGTGTCTGGCTTTTCTGCTCCTGCATTGCTTCACTTCGGTGCAATTTTATTTGACCACATAAATTGTTTACCAATTTTCACAAGTTCTGTGCAACTCCATCGCCATCTGTGTGTGTGGGCCTTGCCTTATGCCTTTGAAGGCTTAAAGCGGTTTAATCGGTCCCTTCCTCTCAGCAAACCCATTTTGATTTAGCTTGCATTGCCCAGCAATCTATCTTGGTGGTTTTAAAAATGTATTTACTTGCCATTGTAATCGTTGTTCGTAGTTGTTTGGTAATCGAGCAATCTGTGAAAGGCAACAGACTCAACAGCAGCAGATGTCATGGCAATTGTTAGGGATGACTGGACATATTTATTGCTATGATTGTTTTGCAAATTGCTCTAAATGAAGGAAGCAGGATTATTGTGATTGCATGACTCTTTCAGAATTTATATACTTCACTTTTGAAATGAAAAATCAAATTCTTCCGCTCGAAATTGCATTGTATGAAATGAAGTAATTGACTTTTTATCATACCAACTTTTGGCGATTGTAACCAAATTTTTGATAAATATGTAAGTAAACAAATTATGCTACAAAAGGGATATGAAAACACTATTAAACATATAATTTATTTCCGTTTGCATTTTTTTTTAAATTTACATTTTGCATTTTTTTCAAGTCCGGAAAATCGTTAAGCTCATTCAGACTCCCGATTAAATTCGTTTCCAGTGGAATGCGAAAATGGGGACTAAGAATCTGTTTCCTTCACTTCGTTAGTTAACTTTCCTCCAGATGCAATTAACGAGCGGCACAGGGGTTTAAGGGCAGCTGATTTTTATTATATCCTTCTTTTCGGTTTTCTTGTCTGCTGAAATAGAGAAAAGGAAAAGGGGCCAGAACGTCTGGAAGTGCAGTTTGCGGCTTATCGCATTGGTAGCAGACTTGGCCCCTTTTGTTTGTCGCACTCCGTCGTTTCAGTTTGTCAATGCATAAATTAAAAAGTTGAAAGTTTTTACCCAATTCTCCGCCTTTCTGGGTTAGTTTTGTGCTGACCTTAATGAAGCCAAAGCAATTAAGACAGGGTCCTGCAAAGTTAATGGAGTGTACACAGAATGGCCATTTGGTGGAGTCTTTGGGCCATGTGAGCAGCACAGGATACTCGCATACGAGATCTCCTTGGCCTGACTTTTTTGGCCCGATACTGTAATACAATTTGCTGCCATAAAAGATTACAACTTGTTAAAGTTCCTCCATCGAATCCCTCGGCCAGGGGATTATTATAATCCGATTTTCAACTTGAAATGCGCTCCGAAAAAAGAGCCAAGAATTTATGGAAAAATGCTATGCTCACAGTCTCGAAGGCAGCAGCATTTGATGTGCAGTTAGACAACAATGTGTTTTTCGGACACATCCCCATCCCCATCACCGTTAATGGCAAACTTTTCACTCAGACTTTTTGGCTATGTATGTATATGTGTGGGACGAGGAAAATCGCTGCAGTTTTCTTTATAGTTATTACTTTATACAGTTTCCCCCCGGCTCCTTTCCTTCTGATTACGAAATTGCTTTCAATACTTTCGGCCAAAGTAGTGACTATAAGAAACTCACTTTGCAACACCTGCCCCACGGAAAGCAGTCGGCCCAGTTGGTTGCATTGGCCAACGAGAGTTACGTGTTGCAGGCAAAGTTTAACGCATTAAGAACCGATGTTGTTGTCTGGCCACATTTCGGCATTTTGCGGTTGGGTCTTAAGGCATCAAATGGCTTAAAATTTCACTACCCATTAGTTTTCAATTTTTAAAGAAAAAGTACGTCTTTATTCTTATAAGAAAACTACATTTTTGTTTATTAAGACCTAGCAATCAATACTTTTAAAATTATCCTTACCCTACGAAATTCAAATCACACCGTCCTCATTTCAGATACCATACGATAAACTAGCAACATGCGGTTTCCACAGAATGCCTATCAAACGGCATTGACCACAATACTTCTGGCACTCACATTAGGTAAGTAGATTTCACATTATTTGTAATAGACAAATAGGCAACAAATGTTTACATATAAAATGAAAATCTGTTAACAGCAATTTCCTCGTTTATGTCAAGCTGAGATTTGAAGCGCAGCGGTGTATTCATAGTATTATAGCTTTTTTAAATAATTTCAATCAACATAATAAGTTAAAATTAATTTCATATAACACAGAACAATGCTCTTCTTATGGAAAAACTTGTGTTAAAAAAATTTGAAATTATTAAATTTAATTGATGGGAAACATTGAAATGCAATTATGATGGAGAAAGACAAAAAAAATTAAACATGTATGGGCATTAACTTTGTTTTTAATTTCACCCTGTGAATCATGATTTACAGCCCGAATGATAATTAGTTCTGATTAAATTTGATGTCATTGAAATGAGGCTGATTCGAACTTATGACACTACGCTAATATAGAACGCTTTAAATTTATTTCATGAAAATCGATATGAATATTGCATTGAAACTCGTTTAATAGCCCTAATTGTAGTTAAGTCGAGAATGAATACGAGATTAGTGGATATAAAAAGTAAGCCTCTTTGACGGAGGTTGTGAAAATGAATCTATACTACAGTTCATTCAACTAACAAACGGAAACTTAATTTACGGCGATTTAATTTCCAAAATCCGTTTCAGACCTGTGCGCATTTAAATTACACATGCATACGAAATAACCGGAATATTTATCAATATTTAACTTTGCAAAAAAATGAAGCATAAATTATGCTAATAATTTGCACAAACACACTATGAGCTCATGCGCCACCACATAACTCTAAAATTTGATTTAGAGTGCGGCCACATTCAAATCTCAATACTTTAAGCCAATAACTCATGCTGTCATCGTCTTCTGCTCTTCGAGCAAACATACCTACTATATGGGATTATATCTGGCCGCGCTTTACACACACTTCAAATTTTTATTGCCTCGTCTTTGCGGCTTTCGCCGCCGTTGGAGGTCTCATTTTATTTACCATCGCACATAAATTTCAGGAACCGCACGCACAGTCGAACGAACGTACACATAAATATTTCAGCATCTGCTGGGAGAAGAAGGCATCCAAACTGATTTATTCAATAAATCACACAAGTTGCTGCCACCACTGCCATTCACCTGGCCTTAACCCTTGGACGTGCGCCGCAGATTCGAGTCCTATCTGCATCTTCGGCCCAGTCAATCGCTTCCAGGAGCAGACTGCCAGGACACATGTCAATGAAGCGGCGAATGTATCACACAAACGCATTTGCCTTTGGCCCAAGTCGTAGGCATTTCTCTATGGGCCAAAACCGGGGTCTGACAGTTGATTTTTCTTCAATATATATAACTATATCCATCGCCCACTCCACATCAACAGAAACTTAAATGACGGCGAATACATCAAACGACATTTAAGCCCTTCGCGTGACTGAAATTTTCGACTCTTTGTCACTCGGAGCGATCTGGATTTGGGCCTGTTATCCTTTTCCACAGCTCCATCCATTCCCGTTACCCAGCTCCTCGCTGCCACACGACATCTGTAGGTGTATGCGAGGACTCTTGATAAATGCCTCCAACGTGCCTGGCATTTGTTTCGTGTAGCATACCTTTTTGGGCATTATTTAGTAGTATGTCCCACTACTTGTGTGTAGGCTGTGGATGCTGTGACAAGTGACTGTCTGGCTTAGCTTTCCCTATTTTCCCTGCAGGCTGTAGACAAAATAAGGCCAGCTTAAAGCTGTGTAAAAATGGGATTACAAAAGTTAGACTAAGAATAATAAAGGTAAAAATAGTCAGCAAAGAAACATAAACGTACACGTTACCCAAATATTATTATATTTGTTGCCAAAAATAGTACCTGCATATGACATACTTTATGCAAAACAAAAAAAATCTTATTCATAGTTATTTAGAATCTTTTTAAGGCATTACTTCGGAAACTTCAACTTATCTCTCTTTTATTTCGATATAAATGTTGAAGTATGAGTTTAATACTATATATATGAGAATTTAATCTGTGTTTTGCAAATGAGTTTATAAAGCTCTCTACTTTATTCGTAATCACAAAGGTTGATGACCATTTATTGTCCTTAGCTTGGACTCGCCAAAAGCCTTCTTCGTATTTTCAAACATAAGCCCCATTGAACCGTGATTCAGTGCACACAAGCCGTGCATCGATAGACCAGACCGCCCACGTGTTTCGCTTGAGCCTTCAATGGGCGGTGGGGGGTAGGACATTAGCCATGCAAAAAGGACGAAGGACAAAACTCTGCCCACACCTGCGTCGTCTGCGTCTGGCCATACGTTCAGTGTCGCACAAAAACGTTTATTAACCTGCCATTATCGAGCCGGGCCCAAGTGCACTCGCTGTAGACGACGACGACATTGTACCACACATCGGGGACCTTCAGAACCACCCACAGAACAGAGCTCCCAGAGCACCCACAATTCACGGGTCCTGATAAAAATCTCCAACACGCACAACAATCGGGGAAACAGCAAAATGTTTTTGTACAAGCGTTTTAGAGGTTTCAGGTGGGGGATTCAGTTCCCCTTCGTGGCTGAGTACCGGGCTTAGTAGTACACAAGTGGCTAATTAGTCTGGGGCTACGTAAATCGGCCGTGCACTTGATTTACTTTTAATAACCACATGCCGAGAGTGCTTGCAAATTTGTGACAATATTATTTCCATTTCAGTTTGTTTCAAAACTCGCGTTAATGTCTTAATGTTTGGGGAAATTGTCATTTATTTGTGGCTTTCTCAGAACTTGCCGTTGGTTGGTGGGTGAAATTAGTGACTATTGGGCGCAATAGGTTGTAATTTGTATTAGCCGCAAATGTGATTTAAATTGCAAGGGTCCGGAAGGTCAGCTAAATGGAAAGGTGTGGCTTTCCCAGACTTTATTGATTTTCTTCTATTGGGGTTACTAGACACATACTACTTTGCCCATTAGTCAAGGGAGAACAATAAATTGTGATTGATCAGCTTTGGGAAAATGTATATTAACGATTAATATTAATTGGATACCCCTTATCCTGCAGCATTTGGATTTATTTAATATCTCGTGTCCTCTCAATTTAATCCTGCTGATGCCACTAAAATACCTTAATTTCAATTCAAGAAATCAATTAATCGCTGCTCTACAACAACAGCACACAGAACACAAACGCTTCAAGTGGCAGCTTCGCCCTGTCTTTAATTAAAGCTCAATCGAGGCAACCTCTTTGGGTGGAAAATCAATTCCTGTATATATTATCGAACCAATTACAGTGCATTCCGTGGCGTAGAATTCCTGATCCGATGTCATCTCGCCAACCACTTTTCCACTCGAGACGGGCCACCGCTCGGTTTTCCCCCCTTAAAGGATGCTTGACTCGGCTTCTCCTTTCGCTTGGCATACTTAAAACTAACAGGCAAATCAATGGACGAGGGGAACGGCAAAAAATATGAATAAGCTCAGCTCTGCCAGAGTGTTAGGAATTTCGATTTTGAGTCCTCGTTTACAAAAAAATCATAGTCAAAACGAAACGAAAAACGAGAGTATACGAAACCAACAAACACACGGAAACTAAACGGAAGTCATCAAATTTAAGATTTAACGATTATTAATAATAGATCGTTAACATTAAATCTGATACCTAATATTAGTTCTAATGATTGAGTTCATTTACAAGAACAAGTTATGTAGAAAAATCCACTTTTTATGCAAAAATGTTGCATTCAAATTGAGATTGAGTTTTTTTCCCCAGTGCACCTATGGAAGCCCCCAAACAACTATTATTGATGCAGGAACCTGTGTGGGGCGTTGGTAGGAAGGTGGTTGGATCGTTACATAAAATGCATGAAAATCTCGATTCGGCTAAGAGCAAAAAAGCGGTCCAAAACCGTGGAGAAGGGGCGGGGATGAGGAAACAAATTGAAGCTTTAGCCACGACTGACAAACTGCAGCTGTAACGGCCAAATGTTTTTGGCCATTTTATTTTTCATTTTCGCTTCGTTTTCGTTGTCAAGCGGATGGGATGAAGCTTAACAATTTTTATGGCGACGTCCCATCGAAAGAGGGGCTGCAAAATATGGCTGCAGCCATGGGTTAAGCGGCTTAATTGCTCTGGTAAGGTCAATTCGGGGATGCAAACCCTCGAAAAGGAAAACTATTTCCATGGCATGTGCCTGCGGGTGAGCCATGAAGAAATTTGCATAATAACAGGAAACAATCTCGCCTGTGTGCGAGTGCGTGCCCCGTGCGACCATTAGGGTTCCCATCTGACCCCGGTCATTGGCATCGGTTGGGGCCTGGGATCCCAACTATGCACCGGAAAACGATGTGTTAGTTTGACAAAATGCAGCTGGAATGCCAATGCAGCTGTTGGCTACTAAAATGTTTCCTAATTTTATCGTAGTTATCGGGGAAACTAGAAATACGAATCATTTCGTCAGCATCTTTTTTTTTGGAACAATTTCCTTTAAAATGTTTAGCACTAAAAATATAATTGAATGCGCTAGTCATGTGATTAGTCTACTTTATGTTTGTAGAGGTCTAATTTTCTGGACTAGTTTTAATAATTAGTTGATAAATCTGTTTGTAACTAAGCCCGTTTATAATCCTATCATATAAATTGAATTTTAGACTTAAAATCATGTAATTTTCTACCAAATACCAGTAGAGATAAGACGATAATAAGCCCTTGAACTTCACCCATGTATCCGAGAGCGAATTTTAAAGGGGCGAGTTCATAAAGGACATTATATAAATCATATTTAAGACCCCGCGGCACGTTATTGTTTTTAAAACACACTAATTATCTGGATTGCCCTCGGGCTCGCGACAGATTTGCATGCTCGAGAATTTTAATATACGCATGTATGCCAGCCATTATATCCTGTGCTGTTATTGTTGGTGTTATTGTTGCTGTTTCTGTTGCTTTTGTTGTTGTTGCTGTTGCCCGTTCCTGTTCCTTGCCATGCTTGCAAATAGTTAATAATCGTTATTAATATCAACGTGGGCAAAATGGCTGGCGCATAACACCAAAGCGCTGCATATGAACACAAACTGGGGCGTAGAGACAACAATTTTCACCTCCATTATGCAGCATGCCACTAAGCCGCCCACGTGGCACGGCCCATTTTTACCGCCCAATCGGGCTTTACAAAAACGGATTATAAAGTAAAATTACGCCTACAGGCGAAATTTTAATTAAATTATGACCTTTCCCCTATTCGAAACAATAAACAAAATTGTAACGAATGGGGTTTGTGTAGTATTCCATCGTTTCCGGTGTAAATTTGCATTGAGTTGCATTTGAGGAATTTCATAAATAATGGTTGCATTGTGTAGGTTTTTGGGGCACTTCACTAACTGATTGATTTAACTTGGACTCTGTTAAGTGGGTCAAGGGTTCGTGTCCCAGAAGTGTTTCTGCTCACAAGCAGCTTTAACTTGACTTTCAATAAATACTAAATTGTTTTACATAATATTTTGCAGAGAGTTTTGTTGCAAACAAAGTCTTTTCACTCTCTTCATTGCCCTGAGCCTGGAGTTGCAGGTAAATTCCTTCGGAAGCTGCCCCTTTTTGACTGCCACTACGAAATGCATTGCAATTCATAACCCTGAGAGCGAAAAGGGTCCCGGATTCGGGCGCGAAGAGGTGGTGCTGCATATTTAATGGCCATATCGCCTTCACATGTGCAACTACTGGCGTTCCCGAGTCGGGGCAATCAACAAACGGCAGAATACGTGACCCGAACCTTTCACCTACGACCTCATGCCTTTCACCTGCAGACATAAAACCTTAATGAAAGCGTTTTCCATGAATACTTGCCATTAAACAATTTACGAGACACTGCAACAAAACAACAACGCCCGAGTGGCAAATTAATAAACTTGACAGCATTCCCTGCCCCTTCCTCTGCAAAACACCTCGTAATTGCTGCGACAACTAGGAAAGTAATCAAAGTTATTGATTAAAAAATTCCCACTTCCAATGCCATCTCCATGTCGTACTGTCGACATGCTTGGGCTTCGTTGCTAACAAAAGTTGTACAGCTAAAAATTATTGCACATTTCGTCGTGGCGGATGCTTTCACTATTGTTGTGACCTCAAATAATGAACGTGCAACGGGGTTTCCAATAAACACGTACGTATCGAATGGCACTGGCGGGTCACAGGGAAACTTTCCGGAGTTCTGGCATTCGCCAATTGCAATTGACATTCCGGTGGAGTCGGGGCTTGGCTCGATTTATCAGAAAGTGTGGCAAGTGAGCTCCAAGAATTACTGTCAATTTAATTGATACCATACTTTATTGTTATTGGCAAAGGGTGTATTCATTTAAGCTGAGTAGCTGAGCTGAAGTGAAAATAAGAAAATATAATTTAAAATTTAGTAGGGGCATCAGTTATTTATAAAAACATTTAATTGAGTTGTAAACTATTTAGACAAGCAAACTGTATAAACTGTATAACTTTTGTCATATTTTCCAAATTGCGACCACACTTCCTTCGCTACGCATACTTCTTTCCACAAGTTCTCCGCCAAGAAACCGCAGCCAGCCACCCACATGAAGCCGCAAATCAATGAATATAACTTCACACAAAACTCAATTTTCAACAAGTTTTCCGCATTCTAAACACATTTTTCTTGCGCCCCGCCCCACAAACAATTCGAAGCGACACAATGTGGCCGACACCAAAAACCTCGAAAGCCGAGACTGAAACTCGAAATTAAGGCCAAGACGTCATGATAAAAACTTTTGTCCCTTTCTTGTGTATGCTTCCTACTGATTTTATTTGATTTTTTTTTTTTTTTGCTCTGACAGAGGCGGTTTCTTGCCTTTCACACGCCAACTTGAACTTGACGCATGTTTGTTGGCAAACAATCCGACATCTCACGCCCCAAACTCGAACGGGCTGTGTTTTATACTCATTAAAATGCGCGGCATCGGGTCGGTGCCATCAACGAAAGTTAAAGCCGGAGGGCCAAGGATGTGGCAAAGACATTCTGCGGGTGGCCAGAAGGACCTGACCTGACCTGAACTGAACTGAACCGAGCCGAAGTGAAATGCCGTTTCGGCATCTTTGAACGGCAGCCAAACAAATCTTATTTAATTTGGATTTGGCGCCTTCGCACGCCAACCAGTCAGCGAAGTTCCATTAGACGCGACGGAGATGCCATCGTGATGGGACATCCAAAATTGGGCCAATTTAAATGTAAAATGCAATTATTTCTAAAAAATATTTCATTAAAAAAATATTTTAGAAGGCACATAAAATACCTTATTTATACCTTAAATATACTTAATAGAATAAAAAATCAAAATAAAATTGATATATACGTTAGTTAGTATTCAAAAATGTGAAAAACCATTAAGGCAAATTCAGGTTGTTTTAATATATAATATATTTCGTTTGGACAGATGTTCTAACTTGTGTCTAACTAGCTCAAAAAGTCTGAACACGTTTTACGATATTGGATTAGCATCATTAATCACTTTGCATTCTCATTTTAGATTAGTCCCAACTAATATTTATCCGACAGCTGGCCATGCCAATCACGTCACGTTGGCATCGCTGACGGAAATCCTTTCTGTTTCGTCCTCGAAAGGACACAGCTGTTGCTCCCGGAATCTCAAGTGCATTTGAATGGCTTGCTAACTTGCCGCCTCACCGAATCGCCGATCGCCGGGCTGCTGTTTGCCAAAGTGTTAAATGTCATGAAGGGAATGCGCAGCTGGGCCTTTGAATTTATGGAATTTCCACGGCGCATTTACATTTACTACACGCCATATTTATTATTTATTCTCGCAGCGGGAGGGGCACTTCAAAATGGGGGAAGAGGCGGCCAATAGACGGGCTGACAAGACGCGTTTTCCACTGATGTCTGAGTCAAAGTGCCCTGCTTGCCATCCCATTGGCGCGGCATTTCCGCTTTTTATACGCTGCCAAAGTTTTTCCTTTGCTTGTCAAATATTTCCTAGCTGTTGCACACATTTTCGTTGGAGTTTTGCATTTTCTATATAGTTTCGGAGGCGATGTAATATATAAAAGGTCACCGGGTGGACGTGGACGGGGCGAACTTCCGGTTTGCTTTCGAAAAGTTTAAATTGAATTAACGCCAAAAATTATGCAGCTACAGTTGGCCATTTTATTATTCTGGGCACTCAGTAAAATGAGTGCTTCCAGCACATGCATGCCTGGCATGCTAATTAAAGCCAAATTGATTTCCCACAGCTCGACAGGGGCAAGCCTTAAAGTCCAACTAAATTAGCCATCAATTAGCCGTCATGACAGCCATATATTTGGCGAAAAAAGGAGTTCAGTGAATAAATTATAATGTTGAGCTGCTTTCACATAATACAATGTATAAGTACTAACTCGCTAAGATCCACTTAAAGATCCTCAAATGGGAAAGAGATCTTGAAGTTCTATCCTTTGTCTTTGCAAGAATTCCAACTATTTAATGCTATTTATTTTTCTAAAATTTCTTATCCCCTTTACTTTAGGAATTCTTAACCCATCCTCCGCATAAAATATCCAGCAAAGTATGCCAAATCCCAAAGCCAGAAATACAAGTCCCCGAATAACATTTCAACAACATTAATAAATTAGTTCAAGTAATTGAAACTTTGCGGTTGTTCAAAAAGAGAATGGAAAAGTTTTTTTTGTTGTTGTTTGCTATCAGAAGGACAAATGGAATTATTGTGAAAATAAGCAGAAATCGCTTTGTGACAAATCGTTGAGATGCCCCAAAGACCGGTCTCAATTGTTGTTGACAATTCTTTCGGGAGTTGATAAAAGATAATACAATTCCATAGCCTGGCAGCGAAGTGAGTCTAGGGACTGAAAATGATTTTCCAAATGAATATTTACCAAGAAAAAAACCGTCTTGACGGGCCCCGACCTCTCAGGTGTCGATTAACAAGTGACCAATTAGACTAATTCGCGCAGTCAATAGAGTAAAGTTAATTAAGCGTCTGCCCAGTCCGCCCTCCTGCTCTTATCAATTTCCTGAAGAAAAAAAAAACAATTAATCATTTATACGCTCATTATACTTTAAAACTGGCTAATTTCAACTTAATTTGAGCCGGCCAAACGAAATCGTCGAGCGCTTTTTCGGCCGGGGAATCCAGTCCACAGGACTTCCCCTTTCCTTTGCATCTCCTTTTCATGGCAGTGGGTTTAATTGAGCTGGCTTCAATTGTGCTTGAAATTTGCACGATTAGCGAAACGTTCCGGCGTCCTGGAATTGAATCCAGGGTTAAGCGGAATGTGACAAGAATTTTGGCTGGGCACAGACACTGTGCAATGAATCATAAGCTTTATCGCACAAGTTTTAATTAATTGCAGCGAAACCTCAATAAATTGTACAAGGCTGTGCGCTAGCACTTTAATTCAGTAAAAAATAGCGCAGTATGAAAGACAGAAAAATTGTTAACTATTATGTTTAGCACTCTGATGGTATATTCAAGTTCCAAGAAAATTAGCAACTTCTGTTCGTCTTTCGCAATTACCGCAATTATCATTTATGCGGGTGGCCTCAAATGGCAGAGGAGACTGGCGCTCCCACTCAAAAAACCCGTTAGGTAATTAAGTAGAAAATTGCAAAAATTAACAAAAGCAAAAAAGAAAGCACTAAATCGAGAGAAGCTATGAGTTTGCCCTGCTTGGCCTGCTGGAGATTTTGGCGTGGCAAAGTCTTAGACTGCTTAGGGAAAATTAATTAAAAATAAACATGGCACACGCTTGTACTTAGGGAATGCCAACAAAAATAGACCGCAGGCGGCTGAGCAAAAAAAAAAAACAGGAAAAACAAAAGGAGACGTGAAGGAAAAACCCATATCCAGACAAATAAGAAAAATGAAAGCCGAGCTAGCCAAATTCCAAACAAAAGCTCACGAAACATTTTGCGGGCACAAATCCGAGGCGATAAGAAAATAAGTAACAAAGAACGCAGTGTGCAGGACGAGAGAAATGAAGGAGGAGAGTGCAGGGAAGAGGTCCTGACCAGGACAGAGAAAGCGCCAAGAGTATTTAGTAATTACGTCAAGGCGACGAGTGAGGAGCGATTAGAAGGGAGATCCCCTAGCTAGGTGAAAATTGCATTAAAAATGTTCTAGTAGGTGGCCTAAGCTTCTTCCACACTCTACGTAAATCTTCAGTGCAAGGTGTAGTTAAATTTAACAACAATACATCAAAATAAAACATATTTATCTTATCTTTTCATTTGTGTAAAAGTCATACGTTTTATTCGGCTTCTAAATATCATTAAGTAAATTAAATTTATTTAAGGATGTTTCGGAGTCAGTAAGCATTTCAAGTTATGCATGTTGTTAATATAAAATAAGGAAAACTTTTAAACTTTATATAACTTTAGTTTCCCAATGTTTTCTACCGTGTAATATTGCGAACATGCGAGCAAACGAAATACCGCACGATTTTCCCCCCATGGAACAGGCATAGCAGGTCTGACCGTGTGGGCAGTGGGTGGTAAATTGGAAAAGGTGGATTGGGAATGGTGAGGTTCCATGGGGCAGACATATGAAAACTTTAGCACTCAGGAAACAGGAAACTATTGTTCTGCGGTGTCTGCCTCCTGGCTTCGACGGTAATTGTCCGGCCCCCCAAAAACAGACCCCTACCCAACAACCAAACCGGCCAAACACCAGGTGAGCCACGTTTATTTGGTAGGCCAAGCAATGTCAAACTGCCTGATGTTTGATGCATGCATATATCTAGGCAGCTAAGTATATATATGTATATGTGTGGTAGTTGGATATTGTGTTCCTGGCAGGTAATTTGCGTTTAATTTGCTGGTAACTTTGACCCCCTTTTCATTGCGGCACTGGGAAAAAGTGCATTTGACATTACCCATTCGGGTCAAGGCAAAAAAATACCAAACTTTTTATGCCGAATAATAATATAAATGAATTATTTGCACAAATGCTTCTTGTATCTATCCGCCATCGACTTTATGGTATATATAAAACTTATTAATGTGATAACCTCTAACCTGGTTTAACATAACTGTCATAAATTAAGCCTTTTTGTTACTACCTTAATATAGTTTAATAAAGCGTATGACCTCTTAATTTTGGCTTAATACTTTCACAAAAATACAACAAAAACCGCAGGGAAATTCCATCATTTTAATATAAGCTATGTAAGGTCAGGAATAAGTAAAAGAAAAATGTTATTTTGTATGTGTATGGGTAAATCTACTTAGAGAAGCATATTAAAGGACGTGTAGTGAAGAGAAAAATCGAATGCATTTTGCATCAAACGAGGAAAATAATAAAATATTAAAATAAATCAAGAGGAAAAACATAATACGAAGGAAACAACTTACGGAGGATATTCGCAGGGGAAAAAGGATATGTATAATCCAGAAAGATAAGCATATTTCTAAGGGAATATTGCAAAAGCTTTCGCAAAAACATGGCTCGGTTGAGTGGCTATAAGTGGGCGATTCTAAGAGCGCCAATAAGTGCAGATTTTCAGATTGATTTGCTCATTTCTCATATGAATTTTAATATAATTACAGGCCATGGAAATAGCCAGCTAAATTCACAATGAATAAATAACTTATAAACAAAGATACAGTTCGCTGTAATAAATTTAATAAATAAACTAATAAATTGTTCTAATTATTAGTGGTATTGCATAATAAATAATTATTAGAAAATACGCGCTCAAAGTTTCTTCATAAATATAAAGCAATTAATTACTCATTTTCAAAGAAAACGCAAATATCTGAGCCAACTTGGCCTAACTCGTTGCCATTCATGGGAAATCTTCGCTCCATTTTGAATGACAAACTTTTATTGAACATTTTGTTTTCCCGCCAGGCTGAAGAAATCAAAGCGAATTAAGGCTGTCAGCTCAGAGCCAGAAATTCGTCTTTCAATAAATTGCCCTCTACCACATCCCCTTTGACAGTAGAGAAAACTCTGGTTCGGATTTTTCCATTCGAGTTATTTGTGTCATTGAACTGCAGCAGGCAAGTGGAAATTAACGCAGGCCGCTTTAATTTGCAATTTCAATTCATTTGGATTTATCGCAGCCCCCCTTGACTGTCTTGCCTGCTGATTTCTAGACAATAAAGCCCGATTCCGAGTGCATGTCGAGCAATAATATATTAAAAGGGGAGGAACCTTCCTTCCTCTCGCACAAAAACCCAAACCCAATCGATACACCCTCGGCCACAAATCTTCCCCCCACCCGTCGCGTGTCCGGGCCAAATTTTGGCTGGCAATCAAAACGCATTGCCAATCAATTGATTTACACAAAGCCTCCCTCCCGCCAACATGTCTGATTTGGCAAATAGCTGTCATTGGGTTATCATAATGTCACTCACAGCGTTTTCGGCAGACATGCCATCCAAGTCTGTTCTGTCGAACTACTCTCCCCAAAGCCGTTTTTCCCTCTATTCATCTTCAGTATTTTAGTTTCGGAAAAAGGGTAGCTATTTACCCAAAGGACTCTGTATAGTCGAATTAGGTTGGCTTAATAGTCCACCCATACAGATTTTCAAGTTGAATGGGTATTTGTGTACTACTTTTTTTTTAAATCTATAGTAAAAGTGAGTTTAAACAATATAATTAAAATAAACCTTAAGTTAACCTTATAGAAAACGATTATCTTTTTCCAAGTTCTCCTGTATTTAGATTTCAAGTTGCATTAAAAATGCAAGCAAAGTGACAAAGTTTATAGCTTCGGCTTTCAAGCCAGGCCAAATAAATTGACCGCATCTATCTTGGATGCTGTCACCTTTGTTCAGCTAATTAAACTAATGCAATCCTCGACCGAAAATCAACAGACAGAGTGTTAAGTCAAGCCAAAATGTACGTTGAAACTGATGGTCTGGGCTCTGGACTCCGGACTTCGGGCCGGACTTGCTTTTGGCCCGGACAAATAGGATAACAAAACATGACAAAACAACAAAAGCCACTGAAGCGGCTGGCGGAGCAGTTCCGCAAAAGACTAAGTTAAATTTATAGGCATCGAGGGCAGGAATTGCAACTTCCGCCCAATACACACACACACGTACATTTCAGAGGGAATTCCCCAGATTCTGAGCACTGGCAACTTCATTTCACAGTAGCTGGCAACTTTAGAGAAGTTGGCTCCACATGAACCGACGACAAGGCCAAGATAAAATATAAATGGTTTCGGTTTACTTGCGAGTGGGCGGACACACACACACACTACATACATACATCGAGGGGGTCCTGGGAAGCGGAAGTGCCACTGATAGCCGTCACATGCTGGAGATTTACTTATTAATGCTCGAGTCCCGAGTCCTGAGTCCTCGGCCGACATCCTGTTTAGTGAGAGGAGGGGTCCTTTGCTTTGTTTTGAAGTCGCTTCATTGGCCCCTCTACCTTTTTTTCGACAGCTCCTCTGTTGACTCTCGACACCCTTCTGTGTATTTGGGACGTAATTTGTGCCCCGAAGGAGGTCGCAGGACAAAGGACACTGCAGTCAGCAGGGACAGGCTGTTGCTTCGTGCTTTTAGTGACTTTGACAGTTTTATACGATTTATGTCATGGTAAATTAAAAACTACGCGTGCTTCCAGTGTCTCCGTCTTACAAGCAAACTCAGTTCAGGCAGTTTGGGTGCGTCGGGGGTGGGATAAGTCCATTGAGTGGGTGAGATTAGAAAATAAAGATATATAAACTGGCATGGGGGTGGCTTGATAATGTTTCTATTTTGCTGATATGTGGAATACTTACCATGGGCAGAGATTTATGAGTAATTTGATAAATGGTTAGTATTTGCATAACTGTCTGTTTTATGGCTTGGACAGAAATAAAATTCTACACAAGCGATAAGAAAAATAATGAATTAATTAATAAATGTTTCTGAATAAAAAAACAGAATTTATATGTGGCATACTTAAAAAAAGCTTGGCCTGCAAGCTGAAATGAAAAATGTTCCAAGTCCAACCATATATCGTCGTCCATCTAAACTTGTTAGGCGAATCTAAAGCTTCACTTATTCTATTCAACAACTCGCAAATCTGTGTTGCACATTTTTCCCATTCACAAACCCAATCGTTTTTCATTCCCCGTGAAATAGGAGCTCACAAAAAATGTATAAAATTTCGCCAGCAAATCTGGAACGTTAATCTCTTCGTTAAACTCAAGTTATTTACAGGTCAACAAGTCAGCAGCTCTTTTTGCACTGGAAACGGAAAAAATACAAAACCCAAACCTTGAACCCACCCAGTCCACCAATAGAGTTCCCCTCGGCCTAAACGACCATTTAACAGACACTTGTGTGGCCCATTTTGTCCGCCTTGCCGCGACAAATTGTGTAAAAAATAAAATAGGTTGCTGGACAAAAATTGCAGAGAAAGCCGGAAAATTTAACAAATCCTCAAATAATTTGAACGTCTGGGCGCACCACCCTCTATGCTAGTGTGTGTGTGTGTTTGGGGGCGTGGCAACACGGTAACAGTATAAATTTCCACCTGTGCTCCGTGCAAGGAAAAAACATGCTGCCACTGCAATTTTCGCCTTTCGCATTGGAAAATGAATGCAAAAGCGAGCAAAAATCATCAAAAAAAAAAGAGAAAACCTGGTATTTCACCCAGCCACACATACACACAAGTGAGATCGAAAAAGGATAATAAAAAGCTCATTGCAACAAATTCCTGCACAATTTTCTGGTGTTAGATTAGAAACGGTAGGCGAGGGCTTTTGAAAGGAGCCACCTTTAAAAGCAGACCAGACACCACATGAAACCCTGGTCCTCCATTTTTCGACTCATTCCGGAGGCCAGCATTTTTACTTTTCCTATTTTCTTTTATTATTTAGCCCAGCTATGCGAGTGTGCCTCACTTTCAGCTGTTTGATCCTTGCACTTTTTCATAGCTTTTCACCCTGCAACCTCCTTGTTCCGCCCAACTATCTATATTCCTTTTATACTTTTTTTTTCGTACTTGAACATTTCCCACGTTGCTTTACACTTGGGCACTTGTTCGTGGGATTTTATGAGCTTAGTTGGCGATTTAGCGATGCTTGTCTTATTTAGTTTTTAAATAAATGGCCAAGGATGTTAAGTTGGCTTTGGGCTTGGCGCTGTTAAGAGGAACTGCTTGAAACTTGTTGGATTTCTTATCTGATTTTAAGATTTAGAAGGCATTAGCTGGACTCAAAAGACCAAGAAATTACTAAGTATTAGGAGTATTCGTTATATAAACACAACATATTAACGATGAAGATATGAAATCCTTTGTGGTTCCACATTGGTTGCACCGTTCAGCGAATGTGCTCTCAATTACCGAACGGAAGACATTAAATTATAATATAGCATCCCCCGAAAGCCAACCGAAAAGTGGAAAATGTGCCATTAAAAGCCAAACACCACGAAGCCAACTCTTTAAGCGTAAACAAAAAAGGAGGGCGGGCCAGACTGTCACGGGTTTTTGTGCTTAAATTTCATAATCAACACAAAGGACAGGCGCAGACACAGATACAGACTGAGTCCTGGATGTCGGCGTTGAATGGCTCCAGCGATCCGGCAGAGGGGAAAAGGCGACTTGGTCAGAATTGGTGGTTCTGCGATTGCAAGGACCACAGCTCATGTGCCTGTGACTGACGGAGTGGGTCTGTGTTGGTGTTTGTGTTTGTGCAGGACAAACAACAACAGCAGGAGCATTCATTTTCGCTAAACCAGAAGAAGTGACATAAAAATGCATTAAGCTGAAATTGTCAACAATTTTTCAAGCCACCCCCAAAGGACGAAGGAGCATCAGCATCAACATCCCCGACGCGTTGGCGTCAAGTCCGCCTGAATAAACCTCCCTCTGTTTTCGAAACGGGAGGCTGATAACCCCAGATGGCAGTCAAATCTGACTGAATAATGACTGCACAATGTCGAGATACTAATAGTGCTGGATGGGTCCAGAAACAAGGGGAGTGCAAGCTGGGAATCGTATTGGGTTTCAGCGAAATAGGATTTTACATAATGTCAGACCAAATTATGATGTATTTGGCGCCAGTTATCCCCATGATATTTCAGAGGTCGAGGGGCTAAGTGCTGAACAACCCCAAGTTTCCTGCTAATAGAAAATTAAAATGCCAGTTTGCAGTCTTGGCCCATCTGTTGCATGGGAGTAAGTGTTACTCAAAAGCCAAGCTCCATAAACTTGTACTTTGAAAACTTTCCTTCACTTGGCCAAGATACTCATACTTAAATAGTTACTTGCCGGTTCCTTCGTGTAAACTGTGTGGTCAGTCAGGCAAATTGTGCTCTCGGACTGGGAGTTCATGTGGAAGAGAAATTATGGGCTAGATGGGGTCATAGTCCTGGCCAAACTTTCAGCTTACTTCTGCATAGTTTTGCTCTTTTCAATTAGCTGGCCGTAAGTTTCCGAAATATGCTTTGACAGAAAGTGTCATAATTTCAACAGCAGAGAGCTATGAAAGGATATTCTAAGGTCGAAATTTAATTCATTCTGAACAAAATTCAAGTTAACATTCTACAAAAAAATCAGCAGGTGAAGAAAAGCCAATAAAATATAAATTGGTATTTATATATTTTTATGGGGTCATATTTGAGCAATTTAAAAATAACTCTTGTCAAAGAGAAATATTATTGTTCGTTTATTTCGGGTTAATGGGTAAAAAGTTATGTATTTATTTTACCATTTACGTTTTCCTAAATGAGAATTTATGAGTTAACTATATATATAACTCGATTAATTCTCGAATCCATAGTGTTAAAGTTGGACTCACGTTCAACTGGGGCACAGGTCCTTGGAAAAGAGTTGGAAAAGGGAGGTGCACAAAAGCCATGCATGTGCACCATCCAATTCGATTATATGATGTCGCCTAATCCAACTGAAATCCTTGGCCTGCACAAATGTAACCAACCCGCAGAGCAATCTGTTAACCGAAGCGACACTTGGAGCACTCCCATCTCCAGATCCACATGGTGGTGTAATGCTGCCCGGGTGTAAATCAGAGCGCTGCTGGACATTTGCTTGACACTCGAGTCTGGTCGGCACTTCTTAATATATGCCATGCATGTTGCATAAACAAGATTTAAACAAAAGGCAGCGGCAGAAGCAAATATTTGCCGCCGCGTGTCGCCAACAATGAGGTTGGATGCTCTCCAAGGACTTGGAGTAGAGCGTGAGCAGGATGGCCAGGGTGGCCGTGATGCCCTGCTGAATCTGCCTTTTCACTGCCACACTGCGATGCCGAGTGCGGTCTCGTTTTTACTTTGTGTGCCTCTCACGTTGTGCTCGTTATTCATATTTATTGCACACGTTGTGGGGACGTAGTTCCACCTCCTCCGGAGGAGTCCTGCGGGACCGCCCGCATCCCCGTTACCTCGGCCATCCGACAAATGGACGGGTTGCATGTGCATTGTCCTTGCGAACGCTTGGTGGCCAGAGGCTCGGGGGCCTCATAGGCGTACTCCTCGTGTCTAGCTGTAAAAACTTTGCAATTACAGTTATTTGATGGGATTCACAAGGCACCTCCCACGGTCGTGCTGGCTTGTTTGGACATTCATTTGTTGCCGGATTGTTGCAACCTTGTCTATTTAGTGTGGCATGAAATGGAAGCCACAGACGGCAGAAGGCGCCAAATGACAGAGAAACAAGAAAAGAGAGGGGCTAACCTAATGAAAGGGAATTGAGTTGCAGTCGGGGGAAATCGCTTTATAATGGTAACTTGACTCGAACATAGGTAGAATGGGCTTCCGAGAGCTGTGTAATTGGATAAAAATTAGAGTTTCCATATCTACGGTGGCCCATGACAGATGTAAAAGCCCCGCGAGAAAATTGTGATCATATTTTATATATGTTTTAAGGACACAGTACAAATTTATTTTTTCTAAATAGATTTTTAAATGCTCATATACATTTTTAAATCCCATCTGACATTTGCATTAAGCGTATAACTGCCGTGAAGCGTTTATCCTAGACATAAAAAATCAAATACTTTGTCTCCGGGTTTATGAATATGTGACAAATGTTTGATGGCCTCTGAGCAGCGCTAAATTTTTTACGACATGGACATAAAATAAATTTTAATTTCATCTCACATAATCAGGCAACAATTTATTCATATTTTATTGGTGAAAAACAATAAATGCAAGCAGGTGGGAGGGAGTGGGTTGAACACACAACGGCTTTTTTTTTTGTCTTTGCCTGTTATAAGCTGATTTATAATGCCGGGCTGGGACCAAAAATAAAAATATCGTGACAGTAAAACAGGAAAGCCGACATACGTAGAAATGTCAGACATATCCTGAAAATATATTTTTAAAAATACGTATGGGCGAGCATATGGGTATGTGAGTGTTCAGTCAGTTAGAGATTTGTGGCATAAAACCATGCCGAAAGCCATGTCAATACGTGATCAGACTGGATATTAAAATTTCTAAATTCAATAGCGGTTGGTCGATATGAAGTTACTCTTTCGACTAAAAATAAATTAAAAAACCAAAAACATAAAAACTATTTGAACAGGCAAGAGGAATAAAAATATGCAACATTTAAATACTAGTTGTATAGTCGGATTTCACTTTGAATTTCTACATTTCCGAGATTATTTATTTGCTTTGAATGTCGCTTAGAATTTCAAGTACCAGCTCAACCGAAAGGGTAAAAGCTTGGCCTAAAATGTCGTGGGAATTGTCGAGTCAATAAAATCCGCTTGGGATTTATTTAATAAAAATTCGAAATAATAAAACACAAAATGTGCGTAATAAATTATGCACAACGACCTAAACCAAAACGAAGAAACGTTGTTAAAAAATTAAATGATAATAAAATAAAAGCAAACAGTGAATTAAAAATGCGAATCGCGATGATTTTTTATCGCCTCCGGATGATTTCTATTAGACACGGCCCACGGGACTTGTTTGTTTAGTCCCTTTTCGGGAAAAGCATGGCAGCTTTAAATAATTAAATATAATTTGTTTTTACGCTCCTTTTTCATTTGGCGTGTTGTTGTTTCATTTCAGAGATGACCGCAGCTTTACGGGATGTCCGGGTTCGAGTTCCCCACGCGGTGAGGCGCAGTGAAAAGGCCATACTGAAATGCTTCTACGACATCGAGGATGACAGTCTGTACTCGGTGAAATGGTATAAGGGCAGACGAGAGTTCTATCGTTACACGCCGAAGGAAACGCCGCCCATGAAGGTCTTTCACTTCCCAGGAGTCAAAGTGAGAGTAAGTTAAAACACTTTTTTTGACATAAGTTTTCAAATGATTAATCAGTGTACTAAAATAGCCAGGTCGCACTTCATACAAGCAATTATTATTAACATATTGTGATACGTAATATTCAATTTAGTCATGTTTTAGCACTTTTGCGTATCAAATAACTATACCAAATCACACCTTTTTTGTTAGATATTCAAATAAATCTGGCGTGGGAAACTGTATTATGGCCGTCGATTTTTATTTTAGTTTTCTCATGCCATTTGCAAAGCCAATAAAAGAGCGGACGAAACAGGAGCAAAAATCGAAGCCAAATAAATTAAACTAAACTAAACGGGTTGCGGCTTAAACAATGTAAAACATTTGCATTTTCAGGGCATTCAAATCGAACGAAACGCTACAGTTAACGAGGAGGGGCAGACACATGTGAAATTTCAATGCGCAATCAAATCAAAACACGGTTTTTAACTTCCGCTTCATGGCAGTTAGGAGCCGGAAAAACAGAGGACCCGTGTGCTGAACTTTTGCATTCCCTATTCCCTTTCGGGTCTAGATCTATGTTTTTTAGTTTTGGAAACGCTCCGGGCATTGCCGGGAATATTTTTCAATAAATATTGGCATTTTTAAATTGGTTTCAAAATTATTCAGGCGTATAAAGAAACACGTTGGCATTTTATTTATTTGCTTACCGCTTTTGTGTGTTTGTCGTATTTTTCATTCCAATTTCTGTATCTCACTCATGTGACAAAAAATACGACCAAAGTTCATTCCTTTATTTGGAGAGTTATCCTTTATTGAAACTAGTGAAAATAGCGGCAGAATAGAATCGGTTGTCAATAGAAAAAGAAAGTATAAAAAAGTGAACTGCACAATATACAGTCGAAAATTTATAAAAATATCGAAGCTGGTTTCAAATGCCTGCCAGCAAGTTTATTTTAAAAGTGTGAATACTTTTGATGCAACGATTCTGTGTGTTTTAAGCAAGACATATGGTTTTCTGTGAAAGGTTAAGTTGTTATTGATATCAAAATCTAGTTTCGACATTGGGTAACTATTTGTACGGAATAAAACAAAATTTAATATATTAAACATTCCTAGAAGAACGATAAATATTCTGGTACCAGCATCAAAAAAACGGGTACATATTTTAAACTATATTATTAAAAGCCCCTATTAAATATGAGTAAAAAGAATATAAATGGAAGCCGGAAGTAATCCAACGAGATACGTTTGTTGAAATTTTTCATCTGGCCAACAAGAAGGATATGTATAAATAAATATGGGTAGAGGTTCGCTCTGGACAGTTAAAAAAATATATACGTTTTATATCATACTCCCCCCACTCATGGTACCTGTATTTTTGTTAACTTTTTTGCAGCGCGTGTCCTCGAACGAGAGCCAAGTGGTGCTCGATGCGGTAACAATGGCTACATCCGGTAAATACAGTTGCGAAGTATCGGCGGATGCGCCCTCATTTCATACATTAATAGCGGCAGCAGAATTGGAAGTTATTGGTAAGTGAAAAATGCATTCACGTGAAAATAAGTTGAGAAACATTTCCGCTCATACATTGTCGAAGGGGGTATCTGAATCTGGTGAAATTCGTTAAAGAGGTTGCATGGAATCGATAAGCCAAGTAGCTTTAAGTTAGCTTGAGCGCAGATATTAAACTAATTTCGTACTCAGAAATGTGAATGCTCAACTAAATTAATTTTCATTTCGAGTGTTTCTCGAGTCGAACAAAAAGTCAGAAAAGTCAAGCTTTCCCCAGGCGGAGTCAAAGACAGAGACAAACTTGCCAACTTGACCAACTGTCGTATTCAATTGGCCAGACCAAGACCAAGAAGAAGACCTTTCGGAGGACTCGAAATACTTGTGTGGGGATTGTGGACATAAAACTTAAAAATAAACTCCAAGTTCGAATGTTTTGGCAGTTAAGCAGACAAAATACAAACAAATTTGAGGGTAAACGAGATAAAGATGAAGACATTTAAGCCGGCAAACAAAGTGAAAGCCTTGAGAGCAAACATTTTCCCAATGCCAATGGAGACGGTCAATAAACTGCCGAACCGACTGTGTGGGTTGTTTGGGCTAGGAAACGTTGACGTAGGTGAGCTCAAATTGGCTTGACAAACTTTTGAAAGTGTCTATTTCATGTGTATGTGTCACATGGATGCGGTTCTGAGTCTGCAGGCTTCCATTTCGATTTTCAAGGATAATGGACAGCTCAAGGAATTAATTTTTTTTTTAAGGACATATCTGAGACTGATGCACTTTGAAGAAAGTTTCCTCACTTGTCACATATTCTCCTGAGTTCCCAACCAACTAAAATAATTTTTATCTGTTTATCATAAAAACTGTTAAAATAGAAAATATAGAACTTTAATAAAAATTTCGTTTAAACTGATGACTCGCCATAATTAGAATATAATCAAATTTTTTTGTGTTACGGCTCGTCTGTGTTTTCAAATTTGGGGCTTTGCTTTGGGTCTCATCACAACACGAAATTAAAATTCCAACTCTGCAGACCTGGAGAGTTCGTAATTATTTCAATTATGAAATGGTCCTCGACGCACACACAAACACACAGTCGCACATCTGTGTCATATTGATTGGGGAACACACACACCCACACGAGCATCCACATGTACATCCACATTACATTACACATACCCACTCGGCAATCTCAATTGACAGGACGACAGGTTGGGTCAGAAGTTCGGGCCGGATTCTGGTTTTCCGATTGCCGCAGAGAATCAAAAATATAGTGACAATCGATCCGGTTTACCTTTGAACTGATGCCATCTCATTTTTGCCTATTTTCCACCTCTCTGTTTACTTTTTTCGTCCTTGCAGAAACGCCCCACAATGCGCCATTCATAACGGGCATACGTCCTCGATACCGGGTCGGCGACATATTGCGAGGTAATTGCACATCGCGACACTCGCGGCCGGCGGCCAATCTCACATGGACAGTGAATAATGAAGAGGTGAGTGTCGTGCCCAACCCCCCATTAATGGTGCCCCTCCCCACCACACACACATACACACAAAAATCCCGCGTGCCAACACCCCTGGATGCGCCAGAAATTATGCAAACACAATTTTCTTGTTTTCAAGCGTTGGCATCTGCTGGGAATTTATGCGCCTGCTTTTCGATGGGTGTGAGTGGAGGGGTGCAAGGTCCCCCTGTAATTACCAGAAAAACACACGCATTCGCGGATATCAACTCAATGGATTTACGCCCCTGACCCGCCCACATTTCGGTAGCATCACATTTTAGGTGTAGTTTTTTGCTCGACCTAACCATATCCATATCCGGAAAACAGGGAATATGGAAATGGACCGCGAAAATCGGCAGAATTAAGAGGCAGAGGGAAGCCCTCTTGAATCGTGAACAACTTTCAGCGTTTTGCATATTACAATTCGGAGTTATTTTTGCCCTTGTCGAAATACAGAATCACCAGGAAGACCAGGAGAGCTATAGATGCCTATTATAAATTTGGAGGGGAAATGCAAGAAAATTTAGAAAATGTTTTATATTCTATTTGAAAGGAAACAAAAAATGTAAGAACTGTAAGGACTGCAGTGCAACATTTAATTTTATTATTTCGGATGTAAAAATAAATACGTCTTCTTACAATCAAGAAGTATGCCTCATGTCACAAAATTTATTTGCCTTTATCCTGCGAAGCAAAACGCTACCGAAACATACAGAAAATATATAATAAAACTAAGCTAAATAATTAGCTTACATATCCTGATCAAGCGGAAAAGGGAGTGAAAGAGAAAGAAGAGGCAGCAGAGCGGGACAGCGACAATTTCACCATCACTCAACGGCAAACAATGCTTATTGATGCTGCATAATACAAGCCACAGCGGAAACGGGGAAATGGGTAACAGGCGGTTGAGAAAACAAGGCTAACACGTACACTGACGCACAACACATACGTGCAACCAACACACACACACGCTCACACACTCAACGCGTATACCGTTAAACCCCACACCTACACAGACCACAATGGGGCGATGGTTGAATGGAAAAGCGAATGCCACCGTACTGGTAGTCGAATTGAGTTGAGTTGGCCACGCTCGGTTGATTGGATCTGCGAAGCCCAGGCTTTCACTACATTCCACGCCACTCCAACCCGACCCCGCTCGTTGGCCACAAAATGCGCTTAAACAATAAGCCAACAAAGACATACCGCCAAAACCAGGCAACAAACCATCTAAATAAACGCGAAACAGCGCAACTAGCCGAAAGTTTGACGCACAAAAAGAAAAATCTCCAATTGCTCTTAGCGATTTTAAAGTGAAAACTGGCATAGAGGGCAATCTAATTTACCAGCCATGAAGTCAATCAAAGTCAAAGTTCTAAAAGCCAGAACACGTCAAAGATAATGGCTCTTAAATGCCAAAACCTGGACAAGAAAAAGTGATACCGATTTGCATTTAACATTTCAGTTGTGCCTTCTAAAGCAGAGCCAAGAAACCCAATAAAAACGGCTTTTAGAATTTAAAATCTATTATTGTTACTGCTTATTTATTTAAATTACATTTTTTTATTTACTTAAAAAAAACATATATGTAATCCCTATATAAATCCCATATTCTCCAGGTAAATCCTGCCCTAGTGCGACACCATAAAATACTTCGTGATGCTCGTAATGACATGGAAACTGCTGTTGTGGGCATTCACTTTGTAGTCACCGATCAACACTTTGATAATGGAAAGCTAAAGGTATGACTTTTAGATAATATGGTATAATATAGTGTAATACTCACTAACAAATATTTATGAAATCAAACAGCTCCGCTGCAGTGCCCAATTGCACGATGTCTATTGGAAGACCACCGAAAAGATTATCCTCGAAACAGATCTTTTTCCAAAACACGGAAACGGTGCCAATGGGAATCATGTGAATCCCGACGATTTCTATGATCAATATGCTCTGCACGAGGATCATTTGCACAATAAAAAGAACAGCTATCTGACGCAGCTACAGGGTAAGTTGCACAGCCTAATATCTTTAGTGACCTACAGTACACACAAACACTTGCGCAAGAGATTAGAAAGGTCCAATAATTGCAGCCGAACTTTAGATGCATTGCATTTGTTTCTTTCCCATTGTGTAATACCTAAGAAATGTCAAATTCATGCATTAAGCTACAGAAGTTCGTCTGCAGTTAGATGGAGGAAGTTCCAGAATACATCGAATACATGTCCTGCATTTCTGTCTGCATCTCTCTCTATTTCTCGCTAGAATTCTTTTTCTATCATTTTGTACCCTCAGGCGAAGAAGACGACGGAACCGAGGGCGGATTAGGGGATGGAGGAGCCGCTTGGCGAGGCGCCGGTTCGTCCAGTTCCCGCCTGAGTCCGAGCTCAAGTCAATCCTGTTGGATGGTCGGTGGATCGCTAATGGCGGTGCTCAGTTGGACGCTGGCCAGGCAATTAGTGTCGCCGTTGCAGGCGATGATGACAAAGACCGGCGATGCAACGTGCAACATGAGCGGAAGGTGCACCAGCCGGCGGACAAGACCCCATGGAATGCGGGTCAGCGCAACAAAGCAAAAGCAGAAGCAAAGGCAAAGGCAAATGCAGCAGGAGCATCGCAAGTCCTGCCTGCGGGTGTCGAAAAGCAGCTGGAAAGGACGTGGATATGTGTGCGGATGTGGATTCGGCAGGATCAACAGCAGATGTATCAGGCAATTAACATGATTCAATTGTCACACAACTCCAGTGCCACACGCCAGGGGTAGAAATTAAAGTGGAGTCCAGCGAAAGCTATAGTTAGAGGATGTTGGAGGAGAGTTCAGCCCAAGGCCAAGACCCAGAAGCAACTGCAGGATGTATCTAAAGTACTTACACTAACAAGACACCAGACACTCGTTTCAGCTAGCTCAAAGTAACTTCAAATGCATTTAGGGGAAGCATACAAAGCATACAGAGACAATGTAAACCAGATACGCGATATACAAGCAAACCGCCAGTTCATCATAAATGCAACGATATCTATTTGTTTGACTTTCCTACGATGGAGATGGTCAGGGAGATTAACGCTTTTGACAGCTTTCAAAAATAAGATTTCTTGCATTTCTCGTAATGCTAATTTAATTCCAAAACCTCTCCAGAGTTAATTTCCCAAGGCAAATGAAAAATGTTGTGCTAAGCTTTTAAATTTAGGTTCTCTATACATTTATATTTATATATCAAAGTCAAGATTATTTATAAAACGTATAAATGATATTTATATATATATGTATATGTTCTATATAAAAACAAAATTATAACATATTGCGCCTAAATGTATTTGCCCCAAAATGAAAACGAAACATAGGGCAAGAGTAAGCAATTAGGTCTTAAGTCTAAATATTGCCTATATATGTAAAAGTATATATGTATTGTAATTGTATATATTATATAAAAGAAGCGAAACACAAAGGTCGAGACATGTATGATATAAGAATTTACGGTAGATAATCAAAATAAAAAACGAAAGCGAGGAATAAAAGGCTATTTTATTTGATGGAAACTAGCTAAGGCGTATTGCAACTAGGTTTTCCCTCTTTCAGATAATTAACTTAAACATTTCATTTAAATAATTCCTAATTAAAAAAAAAAAAACAATTTGTTTTCTTCCGAATTACCACTTAATTACAATCGTAATTAGATTTCTCCATAAACCTTCATATTCACCATTTTTCCGCACAATAACATAATAAATTGCTCCACATTTGTCAGTTTCTCAAGAAACAAAAAAATTCCAAGAAACAGGCTACTAGCCCCTGGCTTTGATGATCTCGGAGCATTCTCTTATAACAAATGGCCAGCAATAAATGCGAGCTGGAATTGGGGACTCGAAAGGACATCTCGCAGCGGCCATTAGCCTGTGCTGTTGTCCTTGTTGCTGCCAAACAATTAGCATAACTAAAACGCTCAATTAAGCGCCTAAAATGCTCCTGCAGAACGGACCCCTGATCCTTTGTCCAAAGCTCTGTCTCCTTTGGGCTAATGCAATTTTCACCTGGCTCCTTTTATTACACACTTCTTCGCTTTCCCTTTTTTTTTCCTTTTGCATTGTGAATTTTCCTTGGTTTCTCTCCCATTGTCTGTCGCCGCGTAATGTTTATTTTTAATTATATTTTTTCGTCCATTGCTGTTTTTGCCCGGCGCCTCCATTTGGTGGTTTCATTTTTGTGCATGTGCTCTTTGGTTTTTGCCGGCAGTCGTCGTCGGTGGGTGTAATAAACGTTAATGGCGGTTGACCACAAAGAGAAATGGTCGCACTTCATTCTTGGTTTATCGGGCCGAAGACAATTCTCTGTCTTACAGGCATTAAATTTTAGTGGCCCCGTCTTAATTGGAATATTGTTATCAGCTGTTTAGTGGCTTAATTATGTCAAAAAAAGAAGAACCCCATCACGAAATCAGCTGGAGTTGAATCATGATCTTATTCAGGCAAAGTACGAAAATCGTTTACCATTTCGAGCGGAACTTCTGGCCAAAAGTTGCCAACAGAAATCGGCTAAAAGCATTTAACAGCCAAAGTCAAGCCCAACAAGAAGTGCACGAAGACGAAAGCCAGAGAACTTTCCATTCTATTTGGGATAGTTCTTTTTTCTCCTTTGTTGGCTGCAGCTGAAGAAAGTTTCGCTCGCCTGGCCCAAACAAGAAAAGAAAATATAAAAAAAAAGAATTTAATAAACTTGACGTCTTAGAGGGAAAGTAAAGCGGCTTTTAAAAATGTTGCAGGCACAACTCGGCTTTGGCTTTTCACTTAGCCAACAACAGGAACAACAGCCAGATACATTTAAGTAGATGTAGCTACATATTCATAATGCTGATTTCCACCCCGCACCTCGGCGTTGTCCTGGAGATTGAAAATTTATTCAAAAGTCTGCCGAGTTTTGTCAAGTCTGGCACGAAGGCGGGCCCAGGTCCTGCAAGTGGCTCCGCCCCAGGATAATAACTTTAACTTGAAAAGTAGCCTGGCAAGCCGCTTTCCTTTGTTAGTTCCCCGCTATACCAAGCCTCCGAACTGAAATTTACATTCGGGGATACGTTTAAGTAGGAGAAAGTAAAGCTGCCTGTTGTCGTAATTGTGCAGAAACTCAAGATGTTTGCCATGAATATTATGTGTGATTAGAAACACTCGAGAGGTCATCAACTGCGAACCAGCTGCAGAGGCTGCTGCATTTCAGATAAGCACTTCACTTATTTTGCATTCCATTCACTGAAGTTTTTCTTTCTTGCGGCGGAAATTGGCCAAGTCATTTTTATTGGCTGGCACGTAAGACAAGCTTTCCATTTGAAGTGTTTAATGTGCATTTTCTTTTGCACTCTACTACCACGACTTCATCAAAAATCGGCACTTCAGACTAAAATTATCATATAATTGCTAACAAATTAAATACAATTTGCATTTTTTATTTTGAGAAAGCCACCATTTCTGCAAGTCTAAAATATTTAAAGGGCTGTGTGCCAGTTATCACTTTACCACTTTTAAGTCACCCTTTCAGCAGGAGCAAGTGCAAATAAAGTCACGCATGTCATCATCGCCTTCTCAGGAACTCGGGAACGGGAACTCCTTTCTCCGGTGATAAACCATGACTTGGGGGCTCCCACCGCACTCCAGTAACCACAGGGCACACAAACAGACTTACGCACAAACACATTTAAAGTCATAAATTTTTATTTATATGATGATGACTTAAGTTCTACGTGCGTTACCTCAGCACCCGAAACATCCTGCCTCTGATCCTGCCCCTGCCCACCGAATGGTTACAACATCCTTTGGCTGGGCTTTAGTTAAGTGCATGATTATGCTTTTAGTGGCACGTTGTGGTTTTGTCAGTCAGTTAGCGATGGTGGATTTTCGCCCCAAAACGCAACCCTCATGCCAACTCAGACTGAGATTCCCAAACCGAGCTTCAAATTCTTTTTGTTGCAATGTGGCAAGATGAACAGGTCCTGGTCTTCGACTCCGGCACACGTGCGTTAATGGAAAATTCTCTTTGGATTTTCCTTACCAAGCTCCGGTTATGGTTGTTCTTTAGTGGTTTTTAGTTTTGAGTTGTTTGAGTTTTGTTTAAAAAATGTGTGGAAATAAAATAAAAGCTGACTTTGGTTATGAAATATATATTCCTTAAGAAATCAAGAAAGCAAACTAGCCATCACATAAAAGAAATAATATATTAACTGTATTAGTTTGATCAGTACACGTCAGCGATCATTTCGTTATATTAACATAAAAACAAAACTCAAGCAGCGTAAAATTTTCATGTTTAACCTTAATAAAATAAAAATGCGAAATCATAAAATTGGGAACGAAAAATATTGATAACCCATAAAAAATATAGGCTGAATTCATAGATTTAGTGCGCGCTTGGCCGCAAACTAGTCACATAAACAGGCGCAGCAGCCAAAAATAAGTAATCAACTTTTATGGCCGTGTGTTAACGCCAAGAAGAAATAACAAGAATATTCTGCAAAAGAAACCTAAACTACAATAGAATTCATTACATCGACATCCGACATTCCGGCTATAAAATAACACCAGAAAAAACAAAAGCTATGAATTATTACGACAGAGCAACAAACTAACGAACTGTCGTATACATTTTAATGGTGCACGCCGCTGACTACATAAAATGTGCAAACATAATTATTGGCCAGAATGCAAGTCAAACAAGGATTTAATGGCCGAGCAGAGCCAGCATGAGTGCGTAAATTATTGTGTCGGGCCAAAGGAATTAAAACATTTCTGAAACAAGTGCCAGACAAACCAGCGCAGACAGTGTCTGCGCTTTTCAGGAGGCACTTTGCCATGAGTCAGCTGGGGGCTTGCCAAAAAAGCAGCGACGTAAAAAGAAACATCACCATAAATTCAAGTCAAACAAAGCGTTTCGCGTCTTATTGCCACAAGCTGTGAGTTGGGCTAAGAGCAAGTTTGTCGCCTTGCCAACTGCCAGGCTGGATTCTAATGCTGGCATCGCCGAAAATGTTGCACTATATAAAGCGTAAACACTCACAGTGCGAGTGCCAAAATCACTCAATCGAGGATGTTCTTGAAATCTCTAAATTAGATCAGAGACAAATACAATTAAAGCGAATTTAAATAAATAAATTAGCGAGCTAGAGAGCATAAAAAGCTTATTTTATTACTAAAATATTTGTGGGTAAAATAAGTTCCAATATAGGGTTAGCTTTTTAAATGTTCTCAATTATATAAAAATATTTAAAGGTATTCTATGGCGCTTCTAAATGTTGAGTCAGCTGAAATCGAGAACAAGGACTTTCTTTTTTGCATCTGCACCACCGACACCACGACAACCACCGCCGACCGACACCACAATTATGTGCGATGGCTTCGTGGGATGGCAAACATTTGCCCTGTCGCCTGAGAGAATCCTGCGGAACAAGAACCAAGCCAGGACAAAAAAAAAAAATCACAACTTCCGTGCGTTGGCATGCGTTGTCTAACTGAGATTCAGTGGGGCTGTTCCCGTCCCATTGGCTGCAGTGGTTCCAGTGGTGCCAGTGGGTCAGGGGTTACGACTGGAAGCGGTGGTGCCGCCGGGCTGTGTCGTCTGTGGTGAAATGATGCGACAAAGTAAGTAGCAAATGAGGTTGCCATTTCTCCTTCTTCGGCTGCCTGTGTTTACTGCAACATAAATCAAAATCAAAGCCAGGACAGAAAAACAACACGCCTGAGGCGAGCCAAGGATTCGCATACATATTTCCCCATTTTTGGGCTTAGAATGGAGTGGGGCGTCGGGCAAGGGTTTCAGGAAATGCAGCCATGTAACACAGTTAGATACGTTGAGATAAACAAATATTTTCCAGTTTTCCCCCTTTTTTTTCGTACAGAAACAGCGAGTCAAGTAGACTTTTTGATGTTGCGTGCAAAGTGTATGATAAGTGAAGTGTGTCCTGGGCATCAGAAAAGATTCAATTCAAGAGCCTCTAATCCTTTAAGAACTTAAAAATAGGAACTACAAAAAATGTCTTAATTTTGTTAATTTCAATATATAAATATACATTCGTAAAAACTTTAAGCCTCAATTGTAAGATAACACAAAATATATTGAATGTCTTATCTTTCGACGCTGGAAACAAAAATATATAAGGATTAATGCCTGTTTGTTTTGTGTAATTTTCATCAACAGATCATCCGCTTTTGCAAAGTTTTTCCAACAAATTTCAACTGCCACAACCGTGAGTGCATTTTCCAATTAGTTTAAAAACTAATTGCAGCTGGAACAAAAAACGTGAAAACTAATAAAATTCACAAATCCATTTAATTAAATGTCCGCTCTACTTGGTGCCTACTTGGTGGCGAAGCCAGTCGTCAATTTTAAATTTAATAATGAATAATGAAAAGACACAAATAAAAGTGGCGAAATCCGCACACGTATTAGTCGATAAGCACGCACATATCCTTGCTTTTCCCACTCATTTCGCAGCTGATTGTTAATGAAGTGCACACTCGAAATCATTTTCAAACCTACGAGCGCAAATTGAACGCAATGAAACGAAAGGGAAACGAATTCATTTGGATCCCACGCAGGCCGGAAATAATATCGAAAAAAATGGCAGGGACAATTTTGGCATCTTCCACTGAATGCGTAAGTAAATAAAATTACATTCCATTACGAAAACAGGAGAGTGTAAAAGCAAATGCATGCATTTAAAATTTCGCACCTGTTTGGACGGTGAATAAATATTTTATTAGGCACACCGTTACGTCGAAATGAGTTTCAGTCGCCACCGGCACGTACATATTTCCGGCCAAAAACGCGCCTGTGGGAAGCGAAATGAAACCGAATCCGGCAATGATTTCAAATCTAACAGCCGCCTTCTGTTTGCCGTCGAAAATATGCAAGGACATTGACTGCGTCGCGCGAAATGCGAAGTCCTCTAATGAATGGGCACAGAGCTCATGCAAACGGAAAATGGGGGAAAACCCACTTTTTGCGGGCTGCAATATGGGAAACTTTCCAAATGCCGTGGAAATATTGGACTGCTGGGCTTTTCTTGGCGCCTCATTTGTTGACTACAATTTCTGAGCATATGCACAATATTTTATAAACAATATATAATATTTTTGGTCAATTATAAAATATAGCAATATAATTTTGAGATATAAATGTAAAAATTAACTTTGAGATCGTTCGCTTCGAATGTTTTGTCAAGCATTGAAACTAAGTTGAAAACTATTATGTGACCTTTTTTACTTTACAGGATATCCCACAGTTGAGCACGTTTGTCTGCAGCTTTTCAACTGTTTTTTGAGCTTTCAGTTTGTTTTCAATTCCATTTCACATGCATCTGAAATAGGCAGAGGAAAAGCAACACTTTTCCCATTTCCCTCCCTTTTTCAGCACTTCTCAGCTTGTCGCTTCGCCATTTTGTCTATTATTAGGGAGTGTGCTAGGCAGAGATTGAATTTTTTTATTTTTCTTATTTTTGACTGTTTTTTATGCCTTCGTTTCAATTTCAATGAACGTTGCTAGAACTCACAGAGTTCTCAAAAGTGTCTAGTATTCCACATGTCCAGTCTGCATTGATCTGAAAACGTTGGATAAATTTAGGGAGGGACAAACGAGTTGTGTGTCTTTCACTAAAACCCCTTAACCAAGTTCGATTAATTAACTTTGCTTTGACTCAAGCTCGAGTATTTTAGATTTAAGTATTTAGTACAATTAAATGGCACAAGATTAAGACACGAGATTAACCCTATAATTAGAATCATATTTGCATTCAACAAATGCCCCTTTGGGTAATTTCCTTGAAACCCGTTGACCACTTTGTGGTGCCGCTTAAAACGATTTGATATTTAATAAATTTTAATTAAAAGCCAGTTCCCCTTCCTTGATCTGGTACAGAATGTTTGCTATGCAAATCGAATGACAGGAGCCAAAGGGGCAATTTGAAAGCTGGAAAAAAAGGAAAACGGAAGCAGAAGGTGCATCGCACTGCGGAAAACCGGGGAGGGGTTGTTGAAAATAACCAAACGCATTAATTAATATTCAAGTGGTCTGCTCGGCACCCACACTCAACGAATTTCCCATTTTCGCTCCTTGCCCCCCAAAGCTGTTATTTAATTTCCCACAGACAACATCCAGGGTGGCGGAGGAGCTGGAAAACTCCCGTGGATTGCCCGAGGGGAACTTATCAGTGTCAACGCTGTGCCAATAAAAACTATACTGGCATGCAAATGTTTCCACAATCAAACAAATAGCAGCGGGAGGTGCCGTGCGGTGTGGAGGAGCAAACACAATACAAACAAGGATGAGCAAACAAAAAGAAGCTGGGGCTAGGATCCCCAAGGACGAGGCGCCATGTGAAGCATGCAGAAATAATGGCAAAAGCTGGGCCAAAAGGAAAACTTCGTTGGTCGGCGGATGGGTGGGCTGTAGGACGTTGGGAGCGTGGTAAGTGCTGGAGCAGCTGGCGCACGTTTTCCTTTTCCCGGACGACGCAACAGGACATCACAGGAGTGGCTCTGACTGCTGCCGGTTTCCTTAGCCGCTTTTGGCTTTGATTTGCCAAAGAAGAAGTGCCGCAACACCAGCAGCAGCCACTACAATAACAAGAAAATTTGCATAGCTTACTGCAATTCGCTGGTTTTCTCTTTTATCTTCTCCTCGAACAACAACCACTCCAATTCCCCAGATCCCGGTTTTTTTTTGCAGTACTTTTTATTTCACATTTTACTTTAGCGGTGGTAGCCGAAGATGAGAAAAACACGCGAACAAGTTGCCAACTTTCATACGCCATGTGGGACGCACTTTTCTGTAGCCCAGCAAGGAATAAACAAAGAAAAAAACAGAAATGGCCAGGAAAGTTGTTTTTAAACTGATAGAATTTTTGAATCCCTTAGCTGACCTTTATTGTTATCCTCCGGCAGCTAGTTAACTTTTATTTCAGTAAGTAAAAGTTTCAATTTTTGTTTGGCCTTGTAAGGGCAATTTCTTTTATGTGTTAGCAGCTAAAACATATCATATACAACTAAAACTAATCCATATTATATGCCTAATTATCAATTTAAAGTAAATTAATGACATTGCTTCAGGATTTGACCATAATTGCTTACATTGGTTTGAGAAAACTCTTTATAAAATAACTTTTGTTTCTATTATTTTCTGATGAACTGAAATTGAATCTCATGTATCTTATTACTTTGATATTTAAAATGTGACACATGATTCACGTTGTCAGAAATCCTAAGCTCAATGTAATACAGCTATCAAATAGCTAACACATTCGATGTAATGAAAAGTAACTTAAGCTTATAGGTTTACGAACAATTAAATTTATTAGGATTAATATTTACCCCCAAGATTATGATTAGCTTTATTCGGAATTTGAGGTGTCAATTTCTATAGTCTATGTCAGTTTCAATGGTACGTTTGTACTCTACACTTTATCATTCTAATCGAAGTTCACAACAGCAATACAACTTTAATTGGCCCATTGCCCCAACCCGACCCGACTCGCCCCTTCATCCTTCCCCTCATCCCTTTGGCGTTAAACGCATTTGTGCCAGCCTGAAGCCCGTAAAAGCCACTAGAATAGAAACTCTCTCCGGGTAGAAAGACTCCTGCTTGCATCAAGTTCCCCCCGGCATCAGAAAACCAGACATTTACGCATTTTATGCAAGCTTACGCATTTCGCAATGCCTGATGGATTGCGGGTGCCGGGGGAACTTAACCGTAATAGGAGGCGGACGGAGCGGAGAAGCTCGGCTTGATAAACTATAAGCCACAAATTTGCATGAAGCCGCCGCCTTCGACTACAAATTGCCATTAAATGCAGCAACAAGGGGCGTTTGGTTGCTGCTGGGCGTGGCCGTTAACGAATCCTCCAGACGGATCCTAACCCACCCACATCTACATCACCTGGCTGTCCCAACAATAACTGACACCAGTTGCTCCACTCTTTCCACTATCCACTTTGTTGCAACAATTTGCGCGCCCGAGGCGCCGGTTGAGGATGTGGGTCGATGGGTGACGTTGCACTGGCAAAAATCCTTATCGGATTTACCAGGCAATCGCAATGCTAAAACCACATTTTACTAACTCATTTATTGTTTTAGAATTAATTTAGTTAAGGGATCATATTTCATTAGCAAAATATTTGTGCAGAATTTCAGTTGTACATTAATATAAATGAAGTGGACTATTTTTGTCAGTACTGGCTGCTGCTTCATTGCATTTAATTCATTTTTATTGCACAAGCTTACAGACAGATAGAGGGAAAGGATATAGGTGTGGAGCAGGAGCAGCCAGGACGAGGGAGTAGTAAAGGCCACTTGGGTGTGCTCTTTAAATTATATTGGGCAGAATTTTATGCAGTTGGAGATGCTAAGCAAGGCGATCCAAAGGATGCGGCTGCACGCCCTCCCCCCCTTCATCCATCGTCCTTGGCTCTACAGGATCCACGAGACTCCCGCTGGCGTTGCATGCCATACAAAAGTTTTTACAAAGTAGCTGCGGCAGCTGCTGCAAGTTTGAACAGCATCCATGATGGCAAAGGAGTGGAGAACAAGGAGCGGTGGACAGACAGGCATTTTGATGAAGCTGCTTTATATATTGGGTGCGGGCTTTCGCTGGGTGGCCCAGCTCCTTGCAGGAGCATAATTTAAATAGCATGTAAATTAGACGGAAGTCTAAAATGAGTGCATAATGTCTGCTAAAAGTGTTCTAAGTGATTGTAATTTAGGTAAAACTTGCAGCGAAAGCGCGCTTAGGGACTGTCGTGGCTTATAAACTCTGGACTTGGGCAATTTAGCGGCATTTTAATGTGCGGTTAGCAGCTCGACTAATGGAATGATAATCGCAAATTTAAAATTGAATTCCATAAGGCTATAAGCAAGAAAAACCCTTAAAAAATAAACTATGACTATAAATGGAATGGTATTCACCGGCCTGATGATTCGTTAAATACGTTTATCTCTATTACCTTAACAATTTCAAAAACGCAACCGAATAGCTGGCTTTCATCATTATTAAGAATTTAATTTTTAAAGAACTTACCAATGCAATACTTTCACGAATTACGAGTTACAAATTTATTTTCATTTTAAGAAATGTAACAAAAGTTAAGCTCTGTTTATTAAAAGAACATCTCTGAAAAACTGTTAATAAAGAAAACAATGAAAGACCCATCACTCTTTCTTCAAAATGTACTACCAAGAACCGAAACTTAAAGTACTTTGCTCTTCAAGACTTTTGTGCTTTTCTTTGTTCTCGAACTTCCTTTAACAACTCTTCTTCCAACAGCTTTTCTTGGCCTTCTTCTAGTTACTTTTTTCCGCAAAAAGACAATTGAAGCGAATAACCGAAATGAAATTCGAGGATTGGGAAAGCAAAACCGAAACAGCATGACCCAGCTAAGACGTGGCTCAAAGTCTGGATTTTCCGGGGTCTTAACACCTTTCACATCGGCATTTCCTTTTGCCGCTTTTCGGCCTATTTTGGCCCAGTAGGAACGGTTCAAGGAAAAAACCGCATCACCTTTAGATTTGAAGACATACTTTTTCGGCCTTTCCCAATTTGCACGTGCACTTAAAGCTTTAGGGTTCAAAGGGTTTCTCTAGTTGAGGTTAAACTGGAAGAAGCATATGATTTTTGAAACATTTTGAATTGCATAAGCGCTCAAGTTTTAAAAAACATGAACAAAATGTCTTAACAAACTAATTCTTCAAACACAAAAATAAATGATTATTTTCTGAGGCGTTTGGAATGTCGACAATGCAATTTCAAGTTAACTCTTAGCTCATTTCCATGTGCAGTTTTGGCATATAGAACATTTCCCAAGCTCATTTTCAGTGCGGGAAAATTAATTAGATGGGAGTAACCATTTCCAGCCGCTCTTCAGAAACACTCGAACAAATGTCTAAACTTGTTTTACCTTTGGCATGACAGCCACTCGGCAAACTGCAGTGCAAACAGACTTTTGGATCAACTTTGTTAACTTCAGCATTAAAATACTTAACCCCATTCCGGGGCTCCGTCATCGAAAACAAACCCTCTTGCGCCGTAATCTATCAATAATATTATTACTTGAAGTGAGTTTGTTCGTTAGTTAGTTAGCTAGTTAGGTTCTCTTCAGCTGGTTGCACTATCCGCACCCAGAAGTTTTAACTTTAGCCAAACTCTCCTCCGCTCCTCACCGCACCAACGGATGGCCACTCGACGGGACGCTGGGTAATTCCCTAGGTAAATTTATAATTACTGGAAGCGACTTGAACCAGTTATGCCGGCGGCTGGAGTCCTGGGGGCCCCTTCTGGGTGGGTGGAAGTGGCCAGTGGGTGGCTGGGTGTGGGCTGCAAAAGTTGTATCCAGTTGTTGTTGTCTGGCGAGTGACCAGGGCGCCAGGCAATCTAATTTCCATTTAACCATTTGCCGGCGCCACCCGAAATACCCCTACTTTGTTGGCATTTTCATTAGGTTTCCATTGGGAAGCAGCCGCACCTGGAAGCTGGCTAAAAAGTTCATTCTAGGCGAAATTAAGTGTCATTTTTATTCGATTTTGTTTTAGTAGTTTACATTTTGGTGGTGAGCAAAGGGGGCTATGGCATAAAGTGCACTCGGTAGTTAAGCAGAGTTTTGAGAGCGTTTTTATATTCCCCAAGTCGCTTGCTTTTTATTGATTTTAATGGAAATGCAATTAAAAATTTAACAGTGTTCCAGGCGTAAGTGCATTAACATTAACTGAAAAATGATTTATGCCGTGTTTGACATTTTAATTATGCTCGCCGACGCAGCAACAAACAAACAAACAAGCAAACAATCGTGCATATATGTATACCCATGTGCCAGCGTGTGAGTGACTTTCATAAAGTCTATTTTATGCTTTAAAATTTCCGGCCATTTTTTTTAATATTTGCCGTTTGGTGTTCAATTTTTAATGTTCAATTAATTGCATTAAATTATGTGCAAAATTATGCACTTAAAATGCAATAAGTTTCCGCCCATAGACAAAATACGCACAGATCACTGCGCATAAAATGCATCAAAAGCGAGCAGGTTTTTTACATTTTGTAAATTAAATAATGCACTTGATCGGCTGAAAGTAATCATACAGTCGCACTTTAAAATTATACACCTTCAAATTTATTTTTACCAGGCAGTATAAATGTCTGCTTAAAATCAATAAATATCGTTTGATTATGCAATCGGACTGACTGCTGAAGCCACAAACCTTCGGATACTATATATATTCACTTGCGGCTTTTTGCTCCGCAACCAATCGCTTTAATTAAGCTTCATCTTGCCGGCCCTTCATCTCATTTCCCTGACCAGCACATCAAAAACCAATTAATTTTTATACGTTGTGTGGTTGTTTTACTAGGTGTTTTTTTGTTGCTGTGCGGCGGACAACAATTTGCCAATAGGATACTGGGCAGGACATACGCATACAGAAGCTATTAGTCAGAAAATTTAACACAGTTCATTGGGCAAATTTGAACACGGCTGAAGCTAATGACATAATTTCGCCATTGACTGGATTAGATAATGCCCAGGACACAGTGCCACATTGGCACACTCTAATGCTCTCGCCCCTGTCTAGTTAATTGTTGTAAGGTCCTGTCCAGGACACATTACTAACATTACAATCTGCTATAAGCCCGAAGCCAAAGATTAATGATCAGAAATGCCTAATGAAGTTATTCCGGTGGGAACGAGGGGAGTTCTATTCTATTCCCTGGGCTCTTTGAAGACAATGGAAGTGTGATGAAGTGCCGAGTCCTTGCGAGTCCGAAGCTCCTTCGTTTTTATTTATGATGCGCTCAAATTGTTGCTCTTTGCATATTTACCTTGTTATTTTATTACGTGACGGAAATGAACAGAAATATAAAATACAATAAAATAAAAAGAGAAGCGACGGCGAGAGCAGCGCCCACATAAACAGCGCGAAAACATTGTCACAGCATGAAGTCGAATGGTTTTAACATGCAAAAATATTTCATTTCCTCCTCCAGCAGCGAACTGTTTAATAATAAAAAAAAAAAGGAAGAAAGGGCAGGCGAAATGAGCGACAAAGTAAATTTCATAGTGAGTGAGAGGAAAAGGGAGTTGGCGCAAATAAAAAACTGCAATAAAAATCTGTTTAACATGAAGTGCGGCAAACGCACAAAAGTCTGAGGAAGATCCTCGGAAATCATCTTGTTCTGTCTCTGCTTGCCTTTTGCCCATACACTTTACAACTTATGAGTGCTAATAAAATTCACTCGGCACATACAGATACAGATATATAGCGCACAAGCTCACCGAAAAAATCAGCAGCAAAGCGAGTCCTTCAAGGTGTGCGCTTTGATAAAGAATTCCCCTCCAAGCAAGTCCTTTATGGTTGGGGACTAAGTGGCGAAGATATCCCAATGGACAGAATAAAAGGCAAGGATTTCATTTAAAATTTCTCAATTTATTGCGTCAGCTCTGCGGCGGTGGAGTGTTGCTTGCATTGTGCAATTTCTGTGATAATTTTGCAAAGGATGGTTTGCAAATTGGTTGCCGAATGAAGAAAGGAATTCTTGATAAAATCTTCGATGCACAAGCTTATTGGGCATTATTAGGTGTGCTATTGCGATTATGATTTGCACTGAATTTCTGCATTCTGTGCAGCTTTCTATGGAAAATGCTACTGGCAAAGATTTGTATTCGGAGCTAACAGTATTTAACCGAAGTTATCTTTAAGTTTGCACTGATAACCAACCAAGTGATAACCAAGTTCACTTAAAAAAATCCGTCATACCCTGGGAGCTATATACAAATAATCAAGAATTATGAGAGAAAAGTGGAAAGCTCTGTTGATATTGCTTCAGCTCCTGGCTCATTTGGAATCGGGTCAGGCTATTTGGTTTCCCTGGTATTTTCAGCGTTACGGACTGGATCCACATTCCTCGCGCCATGGCGGAGGTCATAAAAACCACACGGACCCCGGGTCAACCTGCCCACCTGGCTACGAACTAAAGCCATCCGTGGCAGGATTGTCTGGAGGAATGCCCGAATGTGAACGCGTTGATGGATCGAAAAAAACAGCACGCTTATGCGACGATAATCCCGTGTTGATGCAACTGGCGCGTCTCTACGTGGTGAGTCCTGAGAGGATTGTTCTGCTCCTGGCGCAGCCCTCACTAACCGAGTCCTGCGCCGAGATCAGCGATGTGCTGGACAACATTCGGAACTCCATGCGCAACTGTGTCCTGGCCCCGGATAACATATACGGTAGACTAGCTGAGGGACTGAGCTACTTCCAATCGGAGGTCTGCGTTGGTGACGATAGCAGCAACAGGAAGCGGTGCACCGGACTCCAGGAGTCACACAACTGCCTCAAGGAACTCCGGACGGACATGATCGAGTGCGAGGCACCGGCTGATTGGTACGAACGCAGGAATGCCAGCAAGGTGTGCCACATCTTCAACGATGTCCTGAACTGTTACTATACGAGGGCAGCCTTGTTGTGCGGACTCGAGGTCGCCAGGCAACTAAGATCCTTTGCAGGAGACAGCATGGGCAGGGCCATGATACACAAGTGCGAGGTCAGCAAAAGGCTGCCCCGGGTTGATAATGCCATGCCCATCAACGCAAGTTCGAGGGCTAGTTTATCAATATTGCGTGTAATTAGTTCATGGATTTTCGTTATTTATTTCTCAGGCATTAAATATATTTTTTGATAATGATAAGTAGTTGTGAATTATTGGTACATTAAAAATATATTTCGTATACTGTCAATTATGAAATAGTAGTTAAGAACAAATTTTATCTGTTGTATACCATTTTTAGTGTTTCGCTGTTCTAAGCTCTTTAGCATCTAGAATATACTTAAATTTGGAATGTGTATGAGGAAAATACCATTTAGTATCACTTAAAACTGTCATCCGACTCAATAAAGTTTAAGAGGTCTGAGATCGAAACTAAATAGACGGCTGTTATGTTGAGCCATCATTTATCTTGCGACGGCCCGAAATGCCAACTTAAGTGTTTAGCTATTTTCAACTAAATTTCAATAAACACCTAAGGGACTTAGGCTGTCGACAAAGTAAGCCAATTCACCGACACACCCGCATAGTTTCGAGGTGTGTGGATATCGCTGTGTGTATCTGTGTGAGAGAGGTGACCGCAAACATACAAACACTGCTCACGGGAAACCGATGTCGACATTCGCCTCTTGCTTAGAGCGAAACTCATCAATTATGTTGACGCGGCTGGAAAATGGCTGGGTGCTCCGGGTGGCTTGGCTGTTTGGGTGGTTTGGGTGGAGCGTCGGTTCGCCGTGCTGGCCTTTGTTAATGACACCTCTACCAATCGCCTGAGTCGGCCATAAAGAGCGAGATCGGAAAGCTTTGGGGGATGGCTTTTACATTTGCATCGCACTCGTGGAGGCTGGCCGCAGGATATCTGGGTTACAAAATGAACAACAGACCTCCTTCACTGAGCATCAAAGTGTTGGGACCACAATTTAGGTTCATTAGCAGGCAATTTCAATTCAATTTGACAGCTTCCTTATAAAGGTATTTAAATATGAATAAAGATCTAATACTACACTTCTGCATTAATACTAGAAATTATATTATAAGTCACAAAACACCATAAATAAATATGGTATCTATAATTCAATTTTTGGGTCCAAAAATCCATAAAATTGATAAATGATCGCCATATTCTCATTTGCACCCACAAATTATTACTCATAAAACCGAGGTGGCTGGAGTTATGACTGCTCATACTAAAACTTAATGCCACAATTAAGTAGAGCAACAGCAAATGAAGAGGCGCTTGACACCCACACAATCGCGATGAAAGAACGCCCACCGTGTGGCAAATAAGGGCGTGGCATCTGCGCAGGACCAACTAGGATCTAGTGTGGCGCCCGTTTTGTGTCGCCATGGCCGGCGTTGTCTACTCCATTAAAATGAAGTTGTACCTTTTGTGCTCTCTGTTTTTTTCCTGCTTGGCGCCGACGAGACTGCGAAAACAAAAAGCAGATTGTTGCCAAACAAAACACGGAGCCACATTTCAATGGGGTTTTTACCTGTAAATACGGCCAACCGACCGAAGAGGCACACAACAGTCCATCTGCCCGACAATCGCCACGCAACCCTCCTTCAAACGGATAAAGTATCTTTTCTCTTCGAGTCTCATTCGGTAGATTGGCATACCCTCGAGGAAAGCATGCATTCAAAAGCTCCATCGATTTCATCCTCCTGTTTTCAAAATAACGTGAGACTTGGGGCAAATTTCAATTCTAAGATATTTATTTTTGTCTAACACAAAACAATTAAGCATAACAAGCTCCTCACCTTTACAGGGTATGTCGTGGTCGGTAAGCAGAAATTAGCTTGGATTCCCTTTTATTCCATCCTGGTTTTCTTTGGCTAAATAAAAATAAGTGCTCTGGAACTGAGAGCTTTGCCTGCTGCCTGCAATTGACAATAAACATGGGAGTTGAATGGAAAGGAAAGGCGGACAGGACTCTAAATGTTGGCCATTCCCTCGGACGAATGTCCTGTGGCCATATGTGTGACTCAGTTGATGATTCCAGCCACCGCCTTCATTATTATCCCCTGACAAACTGAAATACAATTCAGTTGGCAGTGGTAAATTTGAAAGTGTTTTCAGTATCGTTTTATTTTGTTAAATTTCCTGAATATTGCGAATGCATCATAAGATTAAATTAATTTTAATTACTTGCCATTAATATCATTCGCTGAAAGTGTTCAATTAAACGAAATGCGCACAGATGCCTTTGTTTATTAATAGGCTACCATTTCGGAATTTGCGAAAGTTTAAATGAATTTAATTTAACACAATAAATAGTTTAACACAGTATCCGCTAATACTTTTCGACATTACCACCTGGCTAGTGAGTATCGACATGCACTGGTGGATACTAAAATTGACAAACCTGCGCACTTTTGCATCGCAAACACAAATTCCTTCCGGCAAAAATATTCGGATGACACAATGTTTTAGCAAATATTTTGCTGATATAATTCATTTCAATTCCACTCGAATAGAGCTCAATCACGCCCTCAGCGCCACATACCCGTACCTTATAATTTCATCAACATCAATTTAGCCGCATAAGACCCGGGGCCAGGCGATCCGACCAACCAGACCGCATTTGTTTGTGCCATTCCGACCATTCAAATGCCCCGGCACGTATTGAATGCCACAACGGCTTTCGAAAAAGGCAGACAAAACAAATTCCCCCCACAAAAAAAAGGAGCAGGGAAGTGAGCATATTTAATAAGTTGACAAAACATATTTCACACGCACAAATGCGCCAGCTTTCGGTTGGCTTCCATTTTGTTTGCCCTCGACTTACGGCCAACTGCCTACATATGTCAAGCATCATTATTAACAGATTTTCGGGTGCGACACGCACGAGCCCAAAAATTCTCTGAGCTCTCCATTTATCCCCGGGGGCTAGGTGGTCCATAAAGGTGAGGGTTTGGGACCGCACAGCGTGTGAAAATGTTATTGACATCTATTTCAATATTTATAAGCGCACGCTGAAAGCATTGCCATATGCGGCAAATACAGATTGAAGGATTTCGGTTTCATTCAATGTGCCAAAGTCCAGCAAAAAGACCAATATTAAACAATTTATCCGCAAGCTTCCAAACTTTCAGAGTAACTCATCAAAACGCAACAAAATCAATTCGATGTCAAGTCAAGAGAAGTTGTAAAGTTATGTGAGACATGGACAAACAAAATAACAATAATGATTGCCTTTTAATTAAGTGTTTAGGTAGTACAATAAAGATTGTGTATTAATTAGCTCGATTCTTACTTGAATAAATTATATGAAAATTCAGATTTGCAGTTTATAGTTAGAAATATTGGCAGTATATTGGTAAAATGATTTCACAATCAATGTTCACTTAGAAATTTACAAATAAATGCGTTTTGTCAGATTTGTGATACCTTTTAAGTTCGACTAAAAATAACTTATAAACTTTAGAGTTCTAGACTCCTCCAGAGCAGCCAACAACTCAAACGAAATATGCATCATTTACCATTTTCGATAGAGATTTTCCATCGGGGGACTGGCGGCGGAGAAGAGCTAGCCCGGATCCACCGTTGCCTTCTGGTCCGGACTGCTCGACTGACTGGCCGCAACACAAATGCCATGGCATTGGACCTGACACTAATACGCAAAGCTTGGCTGGGCAACTAATAAGCGTGTGCCGAGGTGTGTCCTGTTCCAACTTCCCGGCGGCCAAAAGTACATCGCCGCCCCACAGGCTGTCAGGACCAAGCTGTAGTTGTGGCTCCGGGGGTATCCCAAGAGTAAGCAATACGCCGGTTCTGGAAATGCAACAAGCTAATTAAACCCATATCAAACTGGAAGCATTGAACTGTTATAAGCCGGGCTAGACATCTTGGCTTCGGATGCCCACACCATTCACCTCGAGACGTGCTCCGTTCCAAATGGCGTCCAAAATACTTAAGCACTGTAGATAAATTAAATTGGATACATAAGTTTGTGCATAATAATAGAAGTACCCTTTTTAAGACTATGCTTACCATTGTCTCCATGCTTACCATAGGTGATTAAAGTCTGTCTAGAATTTTTAATATAAAAGGTCAGTAAATTTGGGTATATGATTATTTCTGCTTAGTTTTATTGCCACTGTAAAAGTTTTGCGACTCCCATAGTGCACTTTCGTCTGACCTTTTAGGAATTTAAATCAGCGCAATACTAAAGACACGTCCCAGACATGCAAAAATGGCGAAAAAGCAGAAGAACAAATCTAACCAAAAGGAAAATACTCGAACGGCAAGCATATCGTTCGCATATTTATGCGCCATGACCGAAGGATTGTGGCAGACTCCAAGGATGCGGCAGGGTTCAATGCATTGATTATATTGCCATTACGCATACGCCGCGTTGTCCGTCGCATAACAAGGCAAACACACAAAGACAGAGCCAATATTAAATTGATACCTGCTTCAGTGGGTCGGGACGAATTCAGTAATTTATTGATTGACCCCACCAATGGAAACTAAGGCCAATTTGGTCCTTGGAAGGACGAAGCTCAACAGACAACATGCAAAAGGCCATGGCGCTTGGTAAATTTATAATCAACATGATCAAATCACAACCAAAACCAAACCCCAAGCCAAACCCAAAGTGAGTCAATAAAAGTCAGAACAGAACTTGTGGCATTTTGTGCTTATTATTGGGCATTCAAATTGCCTCAAGCATGAATTATGTGCGACCAGCGAATCAAATTTGGCGCAAATTCACGCACTGTTTTGCATGCCATTGAAAGTCGTCGAATTGAATGCAAATAAGCGTAAAGATTCGCTTAGTGACTTTGACCCAAAGTGCTCGGCGGCATTGTTCATTGATAAGTAAATGGAACTTTTGTTTAGTTCCTCGATGACCGAGGAAGTTGAAGTCGAATAGTTGAATAAACTTTTATTTCAGCTGAGCAAGGTACCGTTGGCATTCTTAAAGCGAATTTCCCGTCTATAGCCAGTTCTGAAAATTGAGTTCTTCACGGTTGGTTAAACTACTGTCAGAAATATGTTGAATAAAGCTAAGCTGAATTTGTCACAAAAAATGATTATATTACATTAGAATTTAAGCTTGATTAAGCTGAATTATTTTACAAAATGGGTGTTATCCTTTATAGATTTATGTAGCTTAAACGAATAAAGGATTTCTTTATCCTATCCCTTGCATTGCGCATGTATTATACGTAAGGAAGTAATCAATTATTAAAATGAGTTGACTTTCTTTTGCCGGTGCTCATTAAAAACCAACGCCCCACGAGACCTCAAAAGAGACATGTCGACTTGAGTCTACTTGTTGAGGCGAATCTCCTAAACACCTTTAAACGAAGATGAAGCGCCGCAAGAAGAGCTGACGTCCTTGAGGACTTACCTCAGTTTTACTCTAATGACATGCAATTTAAGGGATTTTAAATAGTGGCAGCCAAAAGTATGCCAACAGCATGCGGCATGTCAATGTCATTATGCAACAAATGGCAGAGTGACGTCGCGACGGCATTGCGGCGGCGGATATTCGTAGCTGTATTTTCACACCGCTTGCATTTTTCATTTACCACAAATACACAGACGTACACAGACCAGATGAAAATTACACAGGAAAACGCGTATGCATGTACATGGCTGTATACATACGTAAAACAATAAGTTCATTTTTAACGCAAGATATACATGTGTGATGTATGTACATACATCCATTTGCCTCGCTGCGCATGCATAAGAACCGGTCCGAGGTAGAGTGGGTTTGTAAAACATTTTTATGCTCCAATTTACAATCAAGCTACGCACCAAAAATTCATTGCCACCTGAAGCATGTGCCAGAATAAAGCCAAGAGCGAACGACGAATGCCGATCCATATTGCACCACTAGCCATTCGCAATCCTTTGATTTAAGGACTCTATTGTGGCCACTCAAAGACTTTGACGTGGCTAAGCCATCCTTTCATCGTTCCAAAAGCTCTTACTTTCAATCAATTAAATGGAGAAATAAATCGAGTTACGGAAAAAAATACCTAAGAATTTATTGAATTTTCATGTTTTCCTTAAAGAATAGGCTTGTAAGTTTATTTTAAACAATTTTGTTGAAGAGAATGTATTAATATCGAATAAATTAAGTACCCTGATAAAAATAGAATCTTGAGAGCACATCGTTCTTGAGCGTCCTTTATACTTATTTAATTTCCGGCTCCAGGCAAATTAATTAAAAATAAACCCAAAGCGATAAGCAATACATAAGCCCCGCACTCACGCACTGGCACACAAATCGAAAGGAAGACCAACTCGAATTGCTTGCAGAGCGGTAGATGAGGAAAATAATTACATAGCACGCAACAGACAATGCAAGGTGAAAATTGCATTTTCCGAAAGGGGAGATGGGCGAAAGAGCGATGGGGGAGAGAGAACTCACATTACATGCTCCTTAAGTATCGTAAGACTCATACGTGCCACGCGCGCCGGCTAAGGATATTTATACAAACTTGTTGTGTGCTCCTCGCACAGGATGCTGCAAGTAAAATGGTAGCGAGAAAATGCATTTAACAAAAACTCGAGCAAAATTGTAATGTAAAGAAAAGGAAATTATACAACTTGTTGTTGCCGCTGCATCCTGAAACTGAGCAAGTCAAGAAGCTCCCAGTTCCGGTGTCCTTGCTGCTGCTGCTGCTGCTGCACGCTTTTTTCTATACACGTTTTGTTTTTTTAAGGGCGAAAGTGAAGTCCTGGCACCTTTATTTAAGACACCGCCTCAAGGAGCTTCACTCGCTGCATGCTGGCGATTTAATAGCACGAGTTTTGGGTGGGTGGCTGGCTGGCATCTGAAGCGACATATGTTATGTCTCCTCCGCCCGACGTGCTTCCCGCAGTCTGCCAGCATAAAGTCATTAAGTGGGGGAAGTGAAAATAAATTTACGCTCGGTAAATAAATCTTTTTGATTCTCTCCACTTGTGCGCTCCATTTTCTTTTGCCGAACTACTCGAAAATACTTTAATTAAATTTATTTTAAATTCGCCGGCTGAGCGGGCGAAGGCAATCGCCAATCCCCGGTGTAATGAATGAAACCTTGATGAGCTTCGTTTCGTCTATTGCATTAAATATTTGATTGAGAAGCTTCTGTAACTTGTGGTTCACTTTATGCTATCAATAACATGTCCACTATATCGTATACTGAAAACACCACAACACAACACACTATCAGCTATGATTTTAAATGCGATTCTTTAGTTTTGAGTCAAAGAATCAGTAGGTCTTTTTCACATTTTCGAATAAATACAGTGCCCACGTTTTATGGTAAGACTCAATCCGCTTGCCAATTGCTCCCTTTTCCAGTACATCATACTCCACTCCCAGATGGTGGCGTGAACTTTCGGTTTAATGTGGCACAGCATGCTCGGAACTTCTTTGCCAGTTGCCACAGAAGCTCACTTAACCCATTTCAGCCATTTCAGCAAATGCGTAAACATTTCACGTAATCGCTCAACACCTAATCAGCATTCGGCTTCAACCCTTTCGCCGCTGCTCTTGGCATTGTGATGCAACAAAGTTTCCATGGGCAACCGTGTTACCCCTTTCCGCACTTTTTCCAACAACAGTTCCTTCGAAAAAGCCACAAAAGTTGATGCACTGAAGAGACGGGCGGGGAAAACGAGGTGAGCCACGTTTATCGCATATTCTTGTTGCTCCAGATACTGTGGCCTGAAGTTACTGGCAAGCATATGAGCATAAAGGATATACGCTGTAAATTTTCATTTTTATGAAGTTACACAAAGTACAGAAATGTGGTTACATTTTGGATTAAACTAAGGTAAGTATGCAAAATACTATAGTATGTGCTCCTATGTATGCACATATTTTTTGGCCACAACGGAAAACAACAGCAAACAGCATAGGAAAAATAGTCGCACCTATGAAGACCCTTTGAAGTATATGTAGAAACAGCTGTTTGCACTAAAATGTTTTGATATTATTTATAAAAATTAAAAACATATGAACAGCATTTTACTATTGTGTTGGTCAGAATATAGTTATTGTACCAAAAGCTGGTTTTTAGAAATTTCTTCAGTTCTTTTCATGTTAAGGGTATTCCACTTTTAGTAAGTGTATAAAGAAGTAAGAATGGCGCCAGTATTGCAGCCATAAAATACCCGGTTTATGAAAAATATTCCGCACTTATAGCTCGCCAGTAAACAAAACATTATTGACATCACCTTAAAGTTACCTTAAATGTTCTATTTATTTTAATGCAGATATAGTCGGAAATGCACTCGAACTCGACAACTATGTTAAGCCATATCAAAATCAATTGATGTGCCTTTGTCAGTTCGCTCTTACATGCATTTTTTCCATTCAGCATATACCAAAGATGTTGAAATTACTATTAATTATAGATTATAAATATAGTGTTATTGAAACACAACAGACGGGAAAAGGCCCTAAGTCGTGATATCTGACAAGTTAAAAGATATAGGGAAATTTGAAATGGTCTGAATTAATAACTATACCTTTTCCGAAGTATAGGGACCATTAAAATTGTAATAAGTCATAAAGTATTTTTATCAAAAACAAAGCAATTGCCTGTACTTGAAAGATCTTTTAGTTCGTTTCAATGCTTAAATTTTGTTGAATCATTCTTCTGTGGTCTCATCTGTTTTTCATCGAAGAACCTTTAACAACTTTCGTTCTTTTTCTGTGACTTTTTTTGTCTTGAGCATGCTGGGAGAAGGGGAACGATGTCCTATGCTTGATTTATTTTACATGTCACGACATAAGCGCACTTCCAAGTGCCAATCGGAGGTCCCTGCTGCATAGAAGACCGACTTGGAGGGGGCTGTCTGCAAATGTGACACGTTTGTGTGTTTTCGTGCGTGTAATAAATTTTTTATATGCATTGCGGACGAGCAGAAATAATGCTAAATTCTTAATCGACACCTGTCAATAGGGGTTTCCCCTCCTCCTCCTCATCCACCAACGATGCGTTGCGTTGCGACGGGATTGATGTGTGTTCGTCCTGTCAGCAGAGGAAGACTTCCGGACTCGTTTTTAATATGCCTCCCATGTGCTTAAGCATAATGCTTTGCATATTTGCCGAGGTCTGGGGTTGCTCTGATTAATATCTGGAAAGTATTGACAGCTGAGATTTTCTCTTTCAGTTTCGAGTGGGGGCTTAGAGTGGAGTTAATAAAACATCGAATGACATGTTGTAGGTTGCGAACGTGGGTGAATTTTTGAAATAAGTGTTCATTTCCTTTGTGGTCCACGTCCTTTCATTAGGGTTAGCATTGTGCCAGGCTTAGGTCTTGAATTGTTGTTCGTATTTTTTATTAAATATTCCACATTGTGTGCTACTTTCATCCTAGCCGTAAGCAAGCATAACTCATTCGCCGAGTATGCCGCAGCAACCGCAATCCGGGTGGCAAATGGGTGGGTTTAACTTCATCTCGGAACGCTGGATGACCCCAACTCTCCGCCTCGACCTGGTCGCCAGGTAAGCTCCAATGGCTGCGGCCCAACAAACATGGTCTAATGACAGAGATTTATGCTGTAATTGCATTTAGTGGGTCGGCGGGAATAAAGAAACAACTTTGAGCTAAATTAACGAAGAATTCTAAATACCCTTGCTGAATGAGTTGTTAGAGCTCTGGTAAAAATGTACATTTGCTTAAGATAGAATTTAGAACTGGAGTCAGTATTTACTGGTTCCTATAAAGTTCGAAATAAAAGTAAAAAGTTACAATCAAATTTAACGTTTGTTTGAATAGTATATTAAAATATGTTATGTACAATGTAAAGGTACAGTGCCAAGATAATTTATACTGGAAGTCGAAATAGAACAATGACACTAATAACCTCAAATACGAATCGTAATTTAGAGCATATAATATATATATAATGACCCCACCCCCCTTGCTTAATTTCTGTGTGAAAATTAAGTTAGTATAAACTTAGCATTTCCCCTTCGGATGAGAGTATTCGTTTTGAAAGAAATGCGGCATAAATAAGCACTGAAACCAATTATAAGTTTGTTTTGCCGCTCGCAATTGCACATTGCTCCTTGCTTAGAGCACGGTGACATCGAGCAAATGGCCGAGCAGCAAAAAGTTTAATGAAATTGAAAATAAATGAGAAAACATTTTACACGGCGCCATTACCCATTCGAGTATTTTAATTGCAAAACTGCAAGTTAAGCGCTTGCGTAATCTCCATAGCTGCGTCCCCGAAGAGAAGGCGATAACGCACAAAAACGCAGCAAGTTTTGGCCCAGCTAACATCGTCATCGTCGTCGGTAGCACCCAAAAAAAAAAAAGAAAAAAGCGGGCCAAAACAAATGGCCAAATTAGCATAGGACTACCCCCCTTCGTTCCGCTCACACGTGCGCACTTCACTTGGACTTCATTGCACTCGGGGAACGAGGAGTGGAGCACATACTTGCCAACTTTATGGGTCAAGTGTTTATTACGCCCACGGGCGTGGCACACGATGAGTACTGAGTAGTGAGAACTGAGCACCAAGTACCGAGTACCGAGTACTGAGGACGTAGCTCAAAGGCGCTGCTAAATTGTAGCACATTGTTCAGAGTGCCCAGCTCTTGAAGAACCGTCGTTTGTTTACTTATGTAATTGTGACGTTTCCGTTTCCCTTCGAGCCACTCAGGCCACTCGAGTGGGTGCAAAACTTTTGTCCGAACTGTAGGCAACTTTAATTGAAACTTAATTGCGCGAAATACGACTCTTTTAATTGGAAGTCCGCATTGTTTTCGCTCCGAGAACAGGCTCCAATCAGCCATCTGTCATTGGGACAGGAGAACCATTTATTGAATACTGCACAATCGTTGGCAAACGGACTAATTAAGTGCAGCCAAATGAGTCTATTCCAATGCCTAGTAATTGCAGTTAATTGAAGCAAATTGCTGTTTGACCAATATGCCGAGGGAATCATTCTTGCTCGACTCATATGTCCGAGAAGGCTGGAAAAATATTTGGAATGAATTGGCTGCCAAGCATTCTTGGTTATGGGGGCGTTGTCCTTCTGCAGTAATTGGAAATTTCGTGTGGGCAGCAGGAAGGACTAACAACATTCAGGGACAAATGTAAATATTGGCCTTGACCAGTAATGTGAACAAGCCAGCAATTTAAACGTTGAATTTCATTTATATTTATCAGATGAACTCATCGTTTTCTTGTGAGTCGCCTGAAGCTGCTGCAACATTAATGAGCAGCCTCAACATTGTATATCAACCGCTATGCTTGCCCACTTTTGTTTTTAACATATATAAATTATTTTAATCCTCACTTACGCTGCTGACAAGCCGCTTGTAACTCTGCTCACATCAAATCCCATTTAATCTTTTATTTCATTATTCCGTATTAACACATTTACATATAAGTATAGAGCGCTCTGCTCTTTTAATGCCCTGGAACTACGGTGACATAATTTAAGCTACGAACACAATTTACCAATTAATTAACGAAGTGATTAACGTTCTGAGCCCCAAGGCTTCATGCCACAGAAGCGTGCAAATCAAATTTTAACGCCTTTTTGGTCTTTTTATAAGAGCAAATTGAAATGAAACTGTGCGTAAGGGAGTGACATAGAGAGGTAGATGGGTAGTCAGTTTCAGCTCACAAAGCCGTGAAATTACAGCAACCTCTGCATCCTTTTGGTTGTCGATCCAGTGGATAATCAGGAAATTGTGCTGATATCAAAAGCAACATTTTCCATTTTGACGGCTAGCTAATTTCATAAATCTGTAATTAATTATACATTTTAAACGTTTTGTATTTAAATTAATTCTCCCAAAGGTAATTCCATAAATAAAATGTAGACTTTAAATTTAGCTTTAAATTATTTTGCTTGTGATTAATGATTCCATTGTTTATTATATGTTTTCTTCTTAAAATCCTCTATCCTGCATTCATTAAAGGCCTATAAAAGTCGATCCAGAAATCACCTCCTATGGCAGTGGTTTATATTTGACATTAGCCCAAAAACTTTTGCCGCCCTACAAGTAAAACATATATTGGCGAACAGCAGAGTGAGAGTCAAGCCAAATGGTCTAATTAACTAGCAAATACCAGACCGAACAGGAAATAGACCCTCCCTTTCCCTTCGGGCCAATCTGACCCAACAAACTCATCTCAATCCGGCAGATATGTTTTCGGAGAAGGACGTGGGCGGGGCAGGTCTCATTCGGAAAACTAATGACAATAATTTGGCAAACTCTCATCACCAGTGTGCCAGCTTCTGTTGCACAATAAAATAAATATACTCGGGTCTATTTCGCCACTTACATGTCATTGAAGTAACTTTTGAGACTGTTATCGTCTTAATGGGGATTATGGGCGAAACTTTGCCAGGGTAAAAGTCGGAAGTAGGCTTTCATATGGCAAATGGATACGTGAGGCATTATTCCTTGAAATCAACCCTTTCCGGTTTCAGGATTTAAATGAAATGGGTGGGGGGAATGGGGCAAATTTTGTGCATTATTTGTCACGTTCGCAGTAGGCAAATAAATAGTTTGCATTGGCTGCACAACCCCGCGTATACGTGATGTTATTTCGTTTGACATCGGCGACATCACCATCATTATTGGCCATCAGCGGTAGTGGCAGCGCTGCCATTGAGCTTTATTGTTTCACAAATCGAATTCATTTGTATTATGCGCGCTTGGATAGTTTTTGTCTTTGGTTCCCAATTTGTGCAAGCATTGCATTTAAAATTCGACAACCGAAAAAACGAGCCGAAAAAACGGACTTATTACTTATTTTAGTGGCATATAATTGGATTTTAAATTCACGCTGGATTTTCATTGGATGGAAACCAGCACTGAATTATCGTGCTTTCTGGGAAAAACTGAGTTATGCAGCTCATAACTATCTATTTATAAGATTCATCATTTTAGGATACATTTATTTATTTAACTAGAATTAAATAGTGAGTGCAGTTCTTAACATTGTAAGACTCATTATTTAAATTATTAAGCCGCGTTCTAAGTCATGTCATGAATAAAGTAAAATGATAAAGATTTTTAATAATTCTATGTAACTGAAACCACAGAAATCCCATCATATCATTAAAGCTCCATTAAAATCTGTTATTGATTGATTACCCCCAAAAAAAAATCGACCTATTAGGTGCCTAGTTTAACAGAGCAACAGAGGAAAATGGGTGGAAAATGTCCCGACAATATGCTAGCTAGAAGTTAATATCCCATAACGTGGCCATTATAGCAAAGAAAGGACAAAAATGAGTTCAAGTTACGCCTAAAAAAAAATGAAAGCGGACAAAAAACAGTGGGGGGATGAAAATTCGCAACCTTTTGGAAAATATTTGGGCTGTCGTAATTGTCTGACCGTCTATTGTCCAGCGCGTGCTCCGCTTTGTCCATACACTTTCCAAACTGGACACTGCCATTGTTCCCTAAATTTTCACCCACTCCACCTCTCTGTGACTTTGTTTTTTGGCCATGTTGAATGGAATATTGAATTACGCCTAATGGGCAAGTTCACATATTACATACAGTAGGATTCTGTCTAAAAGCTAAATCATAGAAAATAATAAAATTTGTAAAAAAAAGCAATGAAATATTTTAAATATTTGTCATATTAAATATCTGACTGAACTTACATTCTGCTCGCTGTAAAATAAGCTGGCTGGCTAGACCACTCGGAAAAAGCCCCTTGGAAATGGAATAACTTGTGGAAATTGACTTCCTTTGGGTCGGAGAATGTCTTGTGATTATTGAATACTCTAAACGGAAAATTTTGATTTTAATTCTTTAAAGATAATTCGGAAAATTATTTTCTAAGCCATTTCGAAGGCAACCTGATTTTAGAAAACAGTATGTTAGATATTAGCAAACAGACAAAGAAGAACCACTTATACAGTCTACTAACACCTTGAAGAAGTCATAGAAATGCGAAATTTATGCCAAAGGATGCGGTGGGAATCCTTTGTGCGGATCTTTTTGAGTGGATCGCATCCCTTCTGTTTGATGGCATAATAAATATCTCGTCTGTCCTCAGTAAATAGTGCCAACAATGGACCACTAGTCCATTTCAATCTGAAGCGCAAACGTTAAGTAAAACCCAATGTCCGAAGCGTCCACACAAGCGGAAGTTCAATATGTTTGCATAGGCCAAAGGACCAAGATCCTGGACAAAGGTGGCCGAAGGACGGGACTTTCGTCTTTTGTCAACGGAAGCCCCAAAGACAACTGCCCTGAAATCGCTTTTTTATATGCCATTGAATCGGCGCTCTCTCGTGGTTTGTTTGCCTATTTAACCTCCTTTTCATTGAAGGACCAACTATTTCTGTTCAATAAGAACGGACTGTATTTTCAATCCATCGAGGCGGTGGAAAAAAACCAACCACGTAATGGCAATCAATTAGCTGGGATTAAGCTCTCCATCAGTCTATGACCAGGTTCATTCCATTTTGAAGTGTTTACCCTCAAAAGGCGTTTTGTGCTACATCCTTTTTGCCTTTTTGCCGCCGTAAATATACAAGGACGTAAACGGGCACTAGGTGCCAAAGCTAAATAACAAACTTGTTTCGCTTGATTCTTCTCTGGGGCCTCCTTCGTTTATTCTTTTTCAAACCTCCGAGCCCCAAACAAAACACAAAGTTTCAATGACAATGGCAACGAGGGCAGGAAGGAAAAGGCTACGCACACGGAAGTTGCCTTTCATTGAGGTTTTCGGCTTTTCTCCTCTTTATTTACTTTTACATTTTTTGTGTTCTTGTTGAAAAGTAAATGAAGCCGTGTTTGTTGAGGGTCTTAGGTCATAATAAAGATAAATGATAAGAAAGTGATAAGACGTTTTTTTTAAATAACCGACAAAAATGCTGCAAAGGTAGCGGCGGGGAATGATTTCAAGCAAATAAAAGACACAGTGGGTCAAGAATATAGAAAATCGTATAAATGAGGTTTCTAAACTAAGCCAGAACAAAGTCTTTTTCTCGGAAAGTAAAGTAGAATCTTAAAAAGTTTATATTAAATTTTTAAAATTTCAATGTATAATTATTTATGTCATCCTTGATTTAAAAGATGTTTCTGTATATTGCAAATTACTGTACAAAGTTTATCTTCCATATTATTTAGCGTGGAAAAGATGAAACACATCGCGCAAATATTTGGTAAACAAGCACTAATCCTTTAGGAATCTTCGTTACGCTTTGGGAACGACTTGCAAGCCATAAACTGGGCTAAAATTTTACTGAGGCGAAAGCGGCTTAAGCGAAACAAAAATTCGATTATATAATAATAAAAGACCAATAAAAGCCAGAGGGAAAACGCGAAAAAAATTTTTGATGTAAACAACAAATTGAAATAAACGATGAGAGCTTTAAAGGAAAAATCGTTATAAAGCAAATGGTTGAAATTTAACTGCCCCTGGGCAATTAAGACGAGGAAGTTCAATCGGACTAAGCCAATATCCGGGTCATGAAACAATGTCCTTTTGCAGGGCTGGCCGCCACACCAAATATTTGGCAAATAAATATCAAAGACCCGAACGCCCGCCCATAGACTTGCATAAATCAATTGATTGTCGACGCCGTTGCGATTTAACTTAACTTCTTAAGACCGCCAACCACCCACCCACCATGGGGGGTGAAATTAAGTGGGGGAAATGGAAGTTTCCACCCTAGTTTTCCGGCACGCGCTAAAAATACTTTGCCTCGAATTATGTGCAACATTCGATCTCATCGGGGTTCATCGGGTCATGTCAAGTTCAGGGGGGGCTTAAATGTGTAATGTATTAATTCCGTGCCTCGGGGGTGAAGGATACGCATTTCGCCGCCTCATAAAATTGCAAATTCTTACTCGGCTCCGCCATAATCCGAACGAAAAAAAGTTTCGCAAAGTCGTTGGACAAATGTCGAAATTTGTGGCTATTGATTTGACTTCCTTTCGTTGACATTGGGGTTGGAATCCATTGATTAAGGGGACTAGGAAATTACTTCTATTCACATAAAGACATCTATAGACAAATTGGCATGCAGGGTGGACCGAAGCGATAACATGTTGTGTGCGACTGCATAAAATGCATTTTAATGCGGGGGTGGCTTTCACAAGGGTGCATCTTTAATTTGGGGTGCGGGTGCTAATGGTTTGATGACCATTAGGAATTCTAAAATTAAATTGCGCGAAAATAAATTTAAAGTTATGGCAAGCAGCTCTGGAATGAATTTCATTTCGATAAATTATTGTGGATAGATGAACAATTTTAATGATGTGTACACACAAAACCAAATCAATCCAATCAAGTTAGATATCCTTCACCCTAAAGCGCTCTTATAAATGGCAATAACTTTCTACCCTTTCATACCACAAAATTCGACCAACTTTGTCGATTAAGTTCACATCGAACTACTTCGCTTCGTGATGGAGACGGCGTGTCTAGGTAATCCTATTGCCACCAATCAATTTAACATCAACATGTTGCCACTGCCCGAAGCCCACCCCATTCAACTCGCAGCCCGGAAAAAACCTGTCAACCATCTCACGGCTCTAATCCAATTGCTAGCTGCCAAACAAGTTCTATATAAATCGGCAGAGCTGGAAAAAATACGCGAAACTTGGATCCAAAGAAAAAATGAATTGAAGTTTTTGTGAACACATAAATTTCAAAACGCTAAATGCTATTTGGATTTTTAGATCTGGGTGCAGGCCCTCAAAAATCCATAAGCTATTTAAAAGGGAGGTTCGAGAAAAGCTCTTAAACACTTAAAAAAGTATTGCAGTTGCAATGAAGATTGTGCTGAAAAGCTTTGCAGTACAGTGAAATGAGTGCAGCTTTAGCAATATAACTTTAACTATTAACTCAATCTGTTCAAAAGAAATTCTAAAATATACATACATGAAGCTGGCCAGGCAGACTGTAAATATGGCATACAAATCGATGGAAGTACTTTATAAGAAAACAGTTTTTAAGTCCAACCAACACCTGTACTTCAAACTTTAAATTTGATTCCTTGTTCTACAAGACGCTATATTTTTCTTCGTTTTTCAAAGTGAAAACCATCTTTTCAAGCTCGTTCCATTGCCCGAAATCCCAATATTGCCCCTCCAAAGCACCTGGAGCAATGTCACCAATGCGATTTACGACCATTATTCAATCAGTATGACTGTTTGTCATTTTGTGCGAGCACTTTTTCGAGTTCTCCGCCGTTCTGCCCTGTTGAGAAATCGGTGGAATGGGCTCGGGGACCATGGATGATGTCTCCTGCGAGGGAGTTGAGGTTGTGATGTGGAAGTCAACTTGACGCCGTCTCGTCTGGTGCATTGTTGGAAAAGCATTTTCTCGCAGTATCTGGCTGTGTTGTTCTTGTCTCCTTCTGTCGCTGTCCTTGTCCCGCTCCGCCCTGTTGCCGTCTCTTTCGCAACTCCCGCGGGCCGTCCTTTTCCCCCACTACCCGTAGTCAGTCAACGTTGACGCGCGCTTTTAATGCATTCTTATGTCATTTTTTGCACTGCACTGCACTCGAATGTCATTTCTTTTGTACGACTGAAGCACCGAAAACCCCAACCCACCCATCGCAGGACCCTAACCAACCTTTAACCACTCTTCGCAGCCCGTGTTGTTATTGTGCTTTTCGCTTTTCATTCATTTTATACTTTTAGAGTTGCGACGGAGAGAGAGAGAGAAGAACGGCGTCGCCAAACTTGAAATTGTGGGCGCATTTCATTTATGTTGACAAAAGGGTTCTCCCCAGCCCGCTGTCCATTTTTTTGTACCCAATTTGGCGACTTCTCAGCGATATTCCACTCCCCAAAGAGTATCCTTGTTTTTGTAGTTCCTTTTTTTTGTTTCCAGTGGCCGTACAGTTAGAGGGTATTGTAGATTTCTTGCCGTGCTTGTATCGCCATGTTGTAAATTGACACTTTGGGAATTGCAGACAGGAATTGAATCTGAAACTTTAAAAATGTTATGTTATATATTATATAATGAAAGAAATATCAAAATTAAAGATAATATAAATACTATAACTTTGTATATGTTACATAAATATGACAGAAAAATTCTGAAACCAATCGCGTTTAGAATAATCTGTTAATGGACAAATTATTAAAAAAGGGTATTTTCACTTCAATTTTAAATCCTTGTTTGTTTTGTTTTGTTTTTTTTTTTTCATTTTTGTGAGTTTATGTGTTGCGTTACTTTCTGGCTTCATTTGGAGGAGTTGATGCCCGGCGCTTTTGTTGCCTGCCATTGTCGTTGCCCGGGGAACATACGACAAGCCATTGGGGATGGGCTTGGACAGCGGGCAGTAGGGTGTTAAGGGACTGTGTTATCTGTATGTCTGAGAGGAAATGAAATGGCTACAATCGGTAGCTTAGTGTTTGGGGCGTTAATTGATTTTGATTGAGATATGGAGTCAGAATGGACGCACCATAAAGGGGAAGGATTCTAATGAAGGGAAAAAACAAGCGATCATCGACAGCAATCGTATTCATTTCCAAGTATTGTAGTGCAGATCCCTTTCAGAGCTAAAATCTAAAATTACTGTTACGATATACACAATTTTTGTGAATATATATGCATTTACTACTTTAATAAAAGTTTCGATTACGAAAGCTTTAATGAAATATCCGTTTGTTTTTCATTATTACCTAGCACCGTGGCGCAATTCGCCGGTAAATCCATGACAAATTTTGAGTTTCCTCAACCAACGTGGAGGAGCCAACGTGGTCTGAATAAATTGAGGTCAATAAGAGACAACAACAGGAGTAAAGCTTCTCTCAAATTAATACGAAAACTTTCTTGATTATTTGCGAATCACCTGAAGAAGCCGAGTCACACGGAGGCAACAAATGTTTTCCATGTTTGCCGACGCACAGCGTCACATGAGACAAAGTCTACCCGGTCTCCATTGGGAAAACTTTGATTCAAAGCGAAGACTCATGGGGGAGTTGAATTTTTGGATGGTGTTGTCAAGTAGTTAACTAATCCGCTGCTCAGAAAACACGGCTGGTTAGTCAAACAGGGGAGATAAAGAAAAATCTTAACTCGGTTTGATTTTGCTCGGTGGCGAAAATTTGTTGTGCGCGTGCCATTTAAAATTGTGCAACCGTGCGTATGCGTAATGTTTTTCATATGAACTCCGGCCTTTTTGGGGTGACAGGGCAGCGAAATTGAAATTCAACAGACACACCGACCAGAGTCTGGGTTGAGATGAGTTGACTTGACTTGACTCGAGTCAACTTGACTTTTTGGCTGAGTGCACCAAATGATGATGTTTTAATTTTTTCGGTTAACCGAAAAAGTTAAATAAAATAAAAAAACGCTCATGCGAAATGTTCCGTACTCTATATTTCCTACGTTCTGTCGGTGAAAAAAACTAATTTGTATGCCAGCCACCAGAAGTCGTTAAGTCGTTTCAACCAGGCGAAGAACCAACCGACTTCGCTTGTCTTTGAAGTCCCGAAAAAAGCAGGAAAAAAATAAAATAATAAGAAAACGCAGCCAAATTTCGTGCTAGAGGTTCCTCCTCTCTTTGTGCTTCTGCTTGCTTGCCAAGTGCAAATTGAATTAGTTTTGCTTGGGAGGGAGAGCTAATTAAAATGCCGCACATCATTTACTAGAAAATGCATTTTAAATAACACTTGAAAAATGATGTGACAATTTGCCATAGAAAAATACGGAAGGAAAACGATGGTGTCATATAAAAATTTGGGTCGCCAATTTTAATTAAAATTTTCATTAGTTGAAACGGCGAAAGATAGACAAAGCGAGAAAACTGTTCTTCTTGGTAAAATTACTTACACTCCAAAAGTTGGAAAGTTGTTGATTTTCTTAATGGGTCTGTTTAACAAAGAAATGACAAGTAACATTTGCGAGGAACAATTGTTTGCCATTTCGAAAGAAACTCTTACGAAAACTGAAAAGTTATTCAAGCAAAAAACTCAAAGTTATTTAAGCATTAAGCTATGAATAAATATTCAAGATAAATATTTTCCAACTTGGCTACATTTTAAACTCAATCAAATTTTCCAGATTATTCAAGCATCTCCGGCATATTGTTTGCCCCCAAGTCACTATGCAAATCACTCAATAATATGTTGAAATTGAACATGTGTAATTTGATAACAAAATGGTACAGATTATGCAGCCAATTCGGCATCAACCTCCGATTCTTTGCCTGCGCCAGCAACAATTAGTTATGCAAAATAGGGAAAAAAGAATATTGTAAATTTGCAAATGCTCAAAGTACCTGCCAGGCAGTAAGCCCATAAAGTTGTCAAGACAGTCGAAATTTTATTACAGTTGGTCTGTTACTCTGCCTTCCGCCCAAAATCAAAGCTCATTTTGTTAGGTTTCTTAGTATCTTATACTCAAAGGAATTTTACCCATCCCCTAGAAAAACGACTGCCTTCCATCTGAGGCTGATTCCCAATTCGAAGTTCTCAATTTGCTACCCGTCCTCAATCACTCAGCTCGGCAATACAAAATGCTTTGCGTGCCCTTGCAATTTTCTCATACATCAATTTTCATATTCATACGTTTGCACATATTGACTTTTTTCCTTCTTTTTCTTTTGTGGAATTATATTCGCTTCAATATGGAACGACAAACGGGTTTCTTTTGTTCGCATTTTACGCACGATTTCATTTATGGTTCATATTGTTTCGGCGACTTTGGCATTTCGGGCTTCATTCCAATTCAAAGGGGAGCTTAGCTTTCATAAAATAAATTCAATCTCAGCTTAGGTAAGAATTCTGTCCTGCTATTGGGCATTTTTGAGAACATAAATCTGTTCTTACAACAAATGGACATAATATTCGGTCAGTTTCTCGGCTAAAATTGGTGCTGATGAGATGGGGATGCATGAATGGACTGCTTTAGAGGCTGCATACAAGTTTTAACTTCTTAATGAACTACAAGCTAACTTTAAATTAATTTTAAATGCCTAAATAGAGCCATTTTAAAAGTGTAGATCGGTTTGGGTAGACTTCAAAGGGATCAAGGACTCCTTTGTCTTTGTAGGCGCTATTTACTCCTGACTACAAGCTTCATTAAAAAAGATGCGAAATCTAAATTGGTTAAAAAGCGGTTCAGGATCGGTAAGCAATATTTAATCTACTATAAAACTTTTATTTTTTGTACTAAGTAAATGGTAGTGGAAATAATTGATGCTATAATTTCATTTGCATTTATACGGTTTGCCAAAAGCCGGAGCCCATTTTCGGCATTTTCGATTAATTTATTTGTCAGGGGAGCATTTTAAAATTATTGAAAATATTATTCCGTCATTGACAGCTGCGGCGCTCCACATCAAAATTGCATTTATCGCTCAGTGGGTTGGTTATAAACATATATGCAGATTGGCCAAACAACAAATAATCGGCCGTATTGGATTACGCGGAATGGACAGGGCAAGCGTCAACGGAAGTGAAGTGGCTATCAATGGTTGATTCAGTTTGGAATCTCTAATTTAGATGTGCGGTAAATATGTGCGGTAAATATTCAGTGCATTCGGCATTTGTTTATTGCACTTAAATGGATAATGAATATGAAACCCAATGATTGTAAGGGGTTATTGGTTTTCGGGTTAATCATCGAGTAAACAAAGGGAGGCTTATTAGACTTCATAGTGGTTGATAATTGCACAGATTATATTTATTTGAGGGCCAAACCTGATATGAACATTACCTTTCAAACAAATTACCTGGAAGTTTGGTCATAATATGAGAAGTACAGCTTATAAAGCTTTCCAAAAATTATAAGAAAACACATGACTAATTCGATTGCAACTTTAGTTTTATTACTGCATACTTTTAGACAGTTTTATAAGTCATTTCAGAGCCCAAGTGGTTTTCCCTTTCGCATTGCTCTATATCAAATGTACGACTTAGTTATAATTATGTTGAGCATTTTCCTCGAGCGCTATAGTAGACAAACTAATTTATAAATTCTATAATCCTTTTGGTGAAAAACTTCACTAATCCCGCAATAAGATTCGCGTTCTTCCGTCTCTGTCTTCGGCGACAGCGTCGGAGTGGGAAATCGCGATAAGCGACTCTGACAAACATTTATCTACGGCGCATGCAAATTTCCACCCTCAACTTTACACCCACATACCGAAAACTTTTGACTGCAGCGTTGAAAGGAGAAAAGCTCCAAAAAGTATGCCACATAGATAAGCGAACCGCACCGAAACCAGCTAACTGAAATGGGTAAAGTGCGACAGAAGGTGGTGGTAAAGGGGCTTGCCGGCAAATTTCATTGTCATTGTTTGCGATACAATTGAAAAGTATAATTAATTAGACAGACGCAGTGCGGGGTAGCCGAAAATAGAGTCGAGCACAAACATTCGTACTGAAAGAAAAATTGCACTCTAATTGAACGGAGATATGTGCAAGGTATTAATAGTTCCGTAAGTAACGAATTGTGCCTAAGTACCTATTGTACCTAAAGATATGTGGGTACAATGGTCTCTCCCAAAATAGATACTAAAATTAATTTATAAAATGAGGATTGTTAGACCTTTGATATAATAAACAGAATTTACAGAGATTTAACCGACCAAGTTACTCCAAAAAAGCAGTACCAGTAAAATGTACCCTTTTGTACGCACATTTGTGTCTAATTGCAAATTTGTTTCTCTCGGTACATGTGCTCCTCCTATAAAGGGCACTTCACTAAAGCAGCTTAGCCCGAGACAGTGAAGCCGGAACGAGAGAGGACATGGAGACAGAGGTAGCCCCCTCTGCATGCCCTATATGTCCCTCAATCTGCTCAAATCCCGAACCAAATGAACGACCCAAACGCATTGCAGTCACAGACACTGATGGCAGCGGGGAAAGCGATGGAAAGGAGTGAAGTGAAGCCCACTCAGCATTGTTGCCTGCAGTGTAATTAGCATATTAGACAGTTTCAGTCAAGGGTCCTAGACCACCAATGGGATGGAGGTTGAGGTGGTGCAGAGGGGGCCAGCCTCCATCCGAAACGAAGGCGTCCAACCTGTCCCAATTCAATGCAATTAACGTAAGGCGCCATGAGCCGGGCCAGAAGGGGGAGCAATCTCAGCTCCATTCGGTGCTCCGTTCCATCTGTTGATATGACAATTCAGATTTCGCAAATTAGTCTGCATGCGTGTGTTGGGGAGTGCAAATGTTTCACACATACCTGGACAACAAGAATTGGCAATGCAGTAACAATATGGAAACCATATCAATAGTGAAGTCAAATGTATTTGAAACCTGACAGAATATTTATAGCTTCTGGAATTAGAACAGTTAAGTTACAATTAATCGTCTTATGCCTTGAGTTCGGAAAAACTACAATACAATGCACTTGATTAGTACCGGTTAAGTCTTTCATTTCCTTTCTCAAACATAGTCTGAAAAATCTGAATAAATAGCGTGTGAAATGAAAATCCCTTGAAGCTGTGTAAGCTCCCAAATAAATGTATATATACCCTTAAGAAGACCCTCTCAGTGCACTCCACTGTCTGTCGTATAATTTATGGGCAAGTCAGTGTGCTGGCCAGAAGAGACCAAGACATTGGCCCACACTCCTGGGAATGAGGGAGAAATGCAACTGTGTCGTTCGCTGTTCCACTGGCACGTTATCGTCCTAAAATTGAATTGTAACCCCTGCCAGATGGGTGTAAAATTCCTGGAGATATAGGAGGAGCCGAACAAACGTAATGTTGGTGTTAAATTTACAGATATTCATGCATAGTTGCCCCACAACGGGCAACACAGAAATTAAGACGGCAGCGAAACAACGGCGCACAATCAGTCGAAAAACAAAGCCGGCAATAAAGGCGAATGAAAACAGCGTAGTCAAAGGATAACCAAAATAAAACAATAAAAAGCCACAACTATGTGCTGGCTGGCAGACAGGGGAGGAAAATGTGGAAAACGTGGAAAACGGGGAAAACTGGTCACCAGGATCTGTAGTTGGAGGACAATGTCCGAGCCAGGATAAAGCGACCAGAATTGCGATGCGCGACACTTGCAGCGAATGTCCTTTTCAAGCGCCACGTTTTGTTTCAATAGTCCGAAGGGGTAGTGTTTTTGGGTAGCGGGGTAGGGGGGTGCAGCACAGGCAAATGTTGCAAAAAGTATGCATTTTATTTCTATTGGGGTCATCAAGCTGAACGCGACTGGTTATTGCTCGGTTGTCTGGTCAAAGGTCGCCCCCTCCCGCGGCAATTCGCTAGATTGCGTTTTGTGTTTTGGCTCTTGTTTTATTCATTTTCCTCCCGCCAGCCGATTATGATTGTCTTTTGTTATGGCCGCTGTTCAGAGAGCAGCGTAATTGATGGCGGGAATGCGAAAACTCTTTGATAACAGGTAACTGATACTCCTTTTTTTGTTTGGTCTGTCGGGCTAATTTGCGTTTTAGCGGTTGGTTAGCAAGACGTAGGTCAGCCGTCGGCATGGTTAGTTAGATAGGTAATAGAAACTAAGATATTGTATACATAACAATTTAAATATCTAGTTCATCATCTGCATGTCCTTGCACAATAGTAACTTATAGTTTCCGGGTCTCGGCGCTCATACGGAAAAAACCAGCTTGACTTTGTTGGTGATCCAGATCAAGATGATATATTTTCGAAAAAGCTTCCTTCTGCCGAATCTAGCATACCCTTTAACGTGTGTTGAGTCTCTTCATATATGAATCAACAAAATTCCTTACACCCTGCAGTCATCTCAATCGTACAAACAATGTGAAAGGAACGGAAAATCACCGGAGGCCACATAATAATCCCCTTCCGACAAGCAGGATCAACGATAAAACGCCTGCTCTAATTACACACAATGGGCAATAAATAAAATATTGACAAATCAAGATGTTTTCGTGTCTGCTTGAGGTCACTCCCCCCTCGGCAATGAAGTCGACAACAACAAGGATTCCCGCCCACTCACAAAACAAGTCCGCAAGCCAAACAAAATCGAGGGACCAAATGCCAATGGGAAAGCTCAACAAAAGAAAAGCCCAAATCACTTGATTATGTGGAATATTTTCCTATCATTAATCTTCGAGAGGGAACTGTGTGCTTATACGCTTATAATAAATGGCCCAAGCACATCTATATTAATAACAAATAGATGACAGCATAATTGTGATTTACAAGAGCGAAATAAATAAATTTTTATTAGCCCACTAGAAAAGCGTGAGTTGAGAAATAGCCGGGAAAGTAAGTAAGTAGCAGGAAGTGAAATAAAACATTCTCTTGCAATAACAAGATATCATACAAAACCATGTAAATTTATAAATAGAGAAAAAATATATATTTAGTTATTGTACATAATAGCCTAAATTTATTAAATTAATATTTTAATACAAATTTCTGTTTCAAACCAAGTTTCTGTGCAATTTTCCCCTTTAGGCCCACTTTCTCGCACCTAGAAAGTATTTAAGTGGCCGCGAACCACCCTTCAAAGCCAACTCCAAGTAACTCCTTTTGGCCTTCGTCAAGTGAACCTGTTGGCAGTTTAGAATTCTAAAAGTGCATTTCAGCAGGTTTCCTCGAAAAGCTTAATGGACATTTTATAGCACTCTCCCTGTACACACACACACAGGAAAAAAGCAGAAAAAAAGTTTTAAAAAAAGGGGAGCGAAAAGAGTCCTAGTCTGGACCGGGTGCCATGCATCATTTTAGCATTTCAAATACGTAGGCACATAAAAATCTCTTAACACCAAGTCGACGGCAAAAATGAAGCAAACAAAAACCACCGGAGTGCGAGGGAGAAAAAATTGCAATTGTAATTCAACTTTAGTGTTTCCAAACTGTCGGCATGGAGATGCAGGCGAGGGCACGAGTGCCAGCAATCTGACTGCTCTCAAAATGAAAAATTGAATTTGTTTCCTGTGCTCCACCCTCACCCTCTCATCCGTTCGAAACCCCAAAAATAAAAACACAAGAAATTTCGAAAGAAGGCCAACAAGAAAAATGAAAGTCTAGCTCTTAAATTGAAACGCTCGTTACGCACACTTTGCACTGTTTATATGCGTGAAACTCGTCGTGATTTATGCAACAATTGCACTCGCAAGTAAAAAATGGAGCTGCGGGGTGGAAAGTTGCGTTCGGGTTGCATAAAATCTAATAGGAATAAATGTGAACCTCAAGGAATTTATGCGGGGCAACTGCACATAATTGAATTTTATGAGTGGAAAATGCAGGTGAACATAAAAATCGAGCGGAAGTGAAAATGAGGGGTCCGAAAGTGATAGTAAACAGCATGATACTTAACATAAATAGATAAAATATACTAGGTAACATAAAAGTTTATTTTTTCATTTGCACGTTCTATTCAAATCCACTTATCTTTCAGCACGGCTATGATGCGGATAAGAGTCAACAAACATTTTTGCATCACTTAAGAAACAGAATTTAATTGAACTCGCAAAACAATCACAAACAGTCAAGCAAATCATCCGAAACTTTCGCATTGATTTAATCTTAACTTAATTTCGTTTCATCATTTCCCGGAAAGTTTGGCAGGCAAATTAATCCACTTCTAGGGCCAATAGCTTCCGTTATACCCCTTCGCTCCAACAAGCAGTAAGTGATGCCAGAAGCAATAGCGAAACTATTAAAAATTATTCATTAAATACGGAACACAATAAGGCGAGCAGGAACAACAATGGGGAAAGTGCAAGCAGAGGAACAAGGAAATGAAAAACTTACTGGGAAAGCCCCCCAACCATCCTCTTGATTCCACTCCACTCTGGCAAACAATTGCGAGGTGCCGCCTTTTCAAAGTTTTTATGCTCGCCAAAGTATGCAACGAAATTACAAATGTACGGTGCATTGTTGGTGAGGTGAGCAACGGGGGTGGCACTGGCAGTGGGCGTTAGGCGGTGGGCGGAGTGGGCGGTGGGCGTGACGGGGCCAAATCTCGAACCAGAGTTTTCCGCCAGGAAGCCGCCGTCGAGTAGTGAGCTGAAAAACGCCAAACTAACTAGACTTTCACTTTATTATTCATGAAAAGTGAAAAGCGTGCAGTGCAACAGCCACCAGAAGATGATGGCGCTGGAAAATTGAAGGCGGGCCTGGGCCGAAAGGGGGCGGGGCTGGGCACTGGGATCAGTGGTGGATTGCCAAATGACTAGCAAGAAGTGATGTTATGTGGGGCGTGGCAGAAAATTAAATGATATTAAATGCAGCAACAGAATGAAAGGCAGAAAGTGGACGTCGGAGTCTAGAGGAAATGTATTTAAATTAAGATACACAGCGCAAAAATATGATTGCATTTCTTTGTAAGCTAATAAATTTCAATATCCTGCTGGAAGCATTCACAACATGTTTTAGTATTTTTGATAAACAATAAATATTTAAGTATTTCTATGCTGATGCCAATTACAAAACGAATGGTGCGTATACGCTTATGCCTTTAATCAATTTTAATTAATTTGCCAGCCAGTGTAGGAGTATAATTTTTATAAATAAGCAACACTAATCGTCGCACCTACGCCCTGCGCCCCTTTCAACAAACTGGCTGCACTAAAGGCCGGCAATTTGTTTCTATTAACAAAGCTGCGCCTACAAATGGCGCATCATTTATCAAGGCACGTGAAAGCCACGGCATGGAGTGGGTGTGTGAATTCAAGGTGGGTGCGATTGTGTGTGTGTCCGGGTGTCAAATGGTCAGGGACGGTACACACCTGAGAAATTGGTAATGGTGTGGAATTCATGAATAACAGCCAGATAGGTTGAATTAGCGAAAGAAAAACGACCACTGACATGCCCTGCCATTAGTTAAAGTTCCCCCATTAATAAAGTTCTCTGGAAAAGAATTTAATTGGTCAATAAAATCACATCTATCTAGAATAAAACTTTTTATGCGCTGAGTACATAAATACATTTCATAATATCCAAAAAAAAATTTGTATATTATCATATGTAAAACGATTAAATCGGCTTTCCTTTTTTATTCACAAAGCCAAGATCAGAAGTGTCCATTCCCAACCCCTTCACTAATCACACCAATAGAAGTATCCACCAAAATGAATTCGCGTTCAGCCGACTTCAGACATTCGCACATGTGTTTCAACATGTAAACGGGCCATCGTGTACAAAGGACTACACGTATGTGCCGTCATCATCAGAGATGGCCAATTTGAAGTCATCACTCAGCACGGACAAACAACAGCCGGCAGTTGGTGGTCGAGGCGGAACCGGAAACGTTCTAAGCACCCCGTCGCACTGATAACACCAGCTCCGCACACTTTTACACTGCGAAAATTTAAGACTAAATCTTGTATGCTTAAAATGGTATCACATTGCAATTTACTTCAACAAATCCATTTCTTGAAACCCACAGTGGATTTTTAGTTTCTTATATGAATATATTATATCTTATAAATGTACTTAAATATTTATGCTTTAAGTGCTGTGATATATAGAATATATTTAATTACATATTCTTTAATGCAATAAAATTCTGATTCTTTATAGCTCAAACCAACATAAACTGAGTTCATTATTTTTCTTAAGAATATGCTAATGTTAAAGAATTTGAAATTCCACGAAAGTCCTATCATTTCAGCTCATGGATTTTTCCGAGTATGCACTTAGGGCGGCAGGCCATGTGTGAGGAGGCCATGGCTAGGACGCCCAGAAAGTTGGCAAGTCAGCAGTGAGTCGGGTCGAGGAGCTCAGACATAACTCACAAAAACACATCAATTATGCGGAGTCTCCGCACATGTGGGTGTGTGCGAGTGTGCCGCTGCCTCGTGCTCTTTATTAATGACAGTTAAACTGTCAGTATGTGTCTGTGCGTGCCCTTGCAGGTGGCAGGAGTTTCGTCCCGAAAGTACCCTCGAATTTTCCCACTTTGCGGCTGCACCCCGTAGAGCGCGTTTTGAGTAATGTGCGCTTGTCAAATTTCAACCAAACTGGACAGCCATAAGTCAAGTATTGCTCGGTGGGGGTTTGAGCTGAGGCCATAAACTTGCTGCCCAGCCATGGTTAGAGTATGGCAAGAATATTGGAAAGCTTCAATTTAGCTTGACTTTATACGCCTTCAATTTTCCACAGCTCGTCGGAATTTCATAGGAAACTAGAAATTCGGCTTTAAAAAGAGTAAAGGTGGTAAATTAAATATATTCATTAAGTTATCAGCTCAAAATTACTACATGATAAGCTTTTAAGAAAGTGTACCAGTTCAGAAGATAAAACATAATCAAAAACTCCCAGCAATGTTGCGATCCTCTTTCCATCAACTATCCACCATACATCAGTTGAGCAAGGAACACATACATCTAAATATCCTGGCTGGCCGAGCTATTAAAACTTAAATCGACTTCCTTCAGCCAAACAACAGAATCCCATTCACTTTAATTGCTAAACGAAGAACAACAGGGCCTACCACTCCATATACCAATATCCGTAGAATTTACTGTGCAACGCCTAAAAGTATGCAATAAATTCCATGCCTACCACGCGACCTGCAGGAAAACCCATCAGCCAAAAAAAAAAAAAAAAAATAGGAAAACAAGAGCCGGGAAAGGAAATGGAAAATAGAAAAACCGAACATATGAATGACTTTCATTACTATTTTGATGTGAAATGCTTTAGCATCCAGCTGAGGCCTTCCGTTGTTGTTCGTCGCTCATTGTGCTCGTGCCTCCTCCATGGGCATAGAATGTTTATCCATTGTTATGTAATCAATGACAGCCAGGGATTGAGGCTGCTGGAGTGGATTGAGTGGAAATCCGGGTCGGAGGCACCGCTTCCCTTCGCCAATTCTGCATGTCTGCCTGCAATTCGCAGCGAAAGTGGCGTTAAAGTTCATTGAAAATAAATGATGGCATTATTTTGATTTGATGTTTGCTTTGAGTGCTCCACCACATACATTCGTATACACAGATAGATAGGTGGGTAAAAGCGAGGGAAGTTCGGAGCAAATGATGTTGAGGCAGTACGCAAAATAGTTGCAAATGGCCCACACACACGCCACACACTCTCATCAGCCCTTCCTGTCCTGTGAGTGTGGCATTTTATTTCGTTGCTTGACTGATTTAGCTTGTCATTCAATTTCATGGTCAGTGGCTTTCACTTCCAGTAGAAAATTCTCCGGGAAATGTAAAAAAAAAAAAAAATGAAAAACACAACATGAAAACAAAAGAATAACAAAAACACAGTCATTTGCATTGTCCGGGAAAAGACAACAAATTGATTTGAAAGTGAGCCAAAAGCAGCTGAGACAGTAGCAAACGAAAGGAGTGGGTTTTGAAGGCAACGTTGTCGGTCCTAACCATGTTACATCCATTGCCCCTTAACATTTCGGAAAGGTCCTGGATATTTCGCTATTCCAAAATAAACTGTAAGGAAGCTAACCAAGCAGGGAAAACCGTGGGGGTATGGTATTTTGTCTGTAAGCAAATATACAAAATTGAGGAAGCAGCTTAACCACTAACGATGTCAACGACTTAACCGCATTTGTTTTCTTTCAAGCTCCAAAACGTATCTATAGGAAGCTGCATTTCTCGGTTAATAAAGTCATTAAATGTTTTAAATTATTATGAGTGCCTAATCGTGAAGAGCATTCGTTTTTATATCCCAACAACCAAGCGGTATATGCAGACTACTGAGCGGAATGCCACCGTAATAATTTTAAAAATTAAAGTTAAGAACCGGTAAACCATAATAATAAACCATAATCATAGCTTGATCTGCAGTATTTAATTTGATCATAAGAATGCTCCAATAGTTTTGAACAGCTGGTAGCGGCTCATGGCCGTTTAATCATTTAAGCTGTTATGCAAGTGCCTTGTTGACTGATAATATCCGCTGAACAGCCACAGACGTGTAAACCTTTAAGCCACAAACTGCAATAACAACCGGCCCCCAGAGAACAACAACCAACTTCAAGAGTGGCAACAATTACGCGCCAGCTGAGCGACTAACGCCAAAAGGCCAGAGCAAAAGCTGCGGGCGGCAAACAACATACAACAAGCAACTTCAAACAAAATAACAACTTGTCGAAGAGCAACAAACAAACAGCCCGAGTGCAAAAGCAACAAGCAGCTTAAACATACGCGGAGAGGCACGAAAGAAGTTTGGCATATCACTTTTAATAAACACATTATGGAACACTTAATTGCACTTAATAGCGTACTTAGAGTCCTTAAAGTGAGAGGATCCTGAGAACTTAGGGACATGGTGTTGAGATGGAAATAAAACACTTTTGAAGTTTATAGTCATGCGAATAGATTGCTAGTTTCATTTCATTTATAATCTAAATCACACTAGGTATGCTTAAATTAAATATGTGGCATCTATTGCTTCATTTGCTTGATTCATTTGCATTTTGTTTAAAATGCGCATATTAAAAATCTTTTTCAAAAGCATAGAAAATACTATGTATCTTTGTCCTTGGAAAGAGCCCGTCTTAAAAGCAATCACATTGGATAATGGCCTCCTCAAATCTCTCCGCAGATACTTCACTCCTGTCATCGCTGCATTATAATTACTATATCTGAGTTGCGTGCCCATGTGAATTTGTATCTGCGAGCGCAAACAATGGAAATTACACTTGAGTTGGCACCGACGAGTGCTGTCTCACTTGAGTCCTGTCTGCGTTGCGTGCGCTTAAATGTTTCAATATTTACTGTTTATTAGCTGCCATACAGTCGGGGTTGGGGCGGCTATCAAGTGGGCGGGGCCGCCGACAATGGCAGGCGGGGGCGTTAAGGTGTGGCAAGTGCTTAAATGCTCAATGTGTCTGGTGTGAAGTGCATATACAGGCGCTACAAGTGAACATTTAAATGGCCAGATGGTAATCTAAATGGACAAATGGCTGTTCTAAAGACATAATAACTTTAACGCCGCCCTCGAGTTTTTAAGTGATTTTTTTAATTTAACAATTAATCATGAATAACATATCAAATGTTCATTATATTCCTAAAGCACTCAAGACCAGCCATGATTTAATTAAGTTATGGCGCCTAATATGTTAAACTAACAATACCATCAAATACCATCAACACATAAATGAAAAATGTAAATAAATAATGCTGTAAATGTAGAAAAAATGCAAACTAAATGTAAATATAAAAATAAATGATAACAGAACTATCAATGTAATTTCATATATTAAATTTTAATATTAAATAAAATTTTAATTTCCGGCGCTCAATCCCAACATATTCAAGAACAAAAAAAATACTTTTATAAAATTCCATTTGAATATATGCACAATAAAATGTATTCTCCTAAATTAGTCTTCGTTGCTTTCAATTGTGCAACAAAATGTTTTGTTTTCCTAAATACAAGTTCGAGTTCCTTTTCTTTGGAAACATTTAATGGTTAAATGGTTGCACTCATATTTCGTAAGCAAAAGCGGAAAACTAAAAAGAAAAACAAAGAATATGTGAAGAAATGCATACCCGTTGCTCGTGAAGTGCTTGCATTTAATGCTATTACGCCCATATAAGGAACTTTGACATAAGATCTCTACGGAAATGATTTCGTCTGCGTTGTGCAGCTCGAGTTAACTTCATAAAAAAGAGAGCAAGTAAATATTTTTAAACTTTTGGTACAAAAGAAGTGCTCAACAAAATGTGTTTTCCACAAAATATCCGTATGTAATGTGGACAGTTCCGTTGAGTTGCTATTGTATTTGCCACAAAATGTGGCAAGTAACCCCAGGAAACACAGAGTTTGTTGTGCATGTTAGGGTTTTGTGCTAAATAGTTGAGAACTTTAAAATAAAAATTATGTGAGTGAGAAAGCTATGGTAATGTGTTTATACATTTTCAGGCTGATGACATTAGAAGCATTATTAAAAGATTTTATATCTATTCAGTTTGTTTATTTTTTATTTTTATTCACTGTTTTTTAGAACAGAACATACAATTACAATTGTTTTTTGATAATTTATTTAAATCCTTTTCGCCACTATATTATGTTAAGCTCAAAAGTAGCTTAAAGGTTTTCGGTTGTTGTTTATGACTTTGTATTTAACAACAGCCTGGGCGCCCAATGCTTCATATGTGCTCATATTAAATAAACGCCAAAAATATTTAGACTATTTATATTTCCCGTTCAGACAAAGCTAAACCCCAATCAAAAAGTCAATCCCGTGGCACACACCACCCCCACAAGGGCGTCTGAAAACTTTTGTGAAAGTCAAAGCCACAGACAGTGGCAGTCAAAAATATTAATAAACCGCAAACGCTGTCTCAGAGCCCCAAATTCCCTCTGTTTGGCTCCGTGTTCCCCTTGTCGCTTTGCGAATGATATAAACCACAGGATAAAAACTCAAATATGCAGGATCGACAATTTTCCACAGCCACGTCGGGCGGGGGTCGGATAAAGAAAAAAACTATGAAAACATCATAAATTTTCCACAGTCAGAAAAGTTTTAGAGAGCTGCTGACTCACCCACATACTCGCTGGCGCACACATACACACGCACGTACAAAGCAAACGAGAATCCAGAGCGAAGATAGCTGATTATCCAAATGAACTTTTTGCTGGCCGAATCAGTGGAAATTGCAAAAGGCCTTCCACTCACAATTAATGCCTCGATTGGAGAGAAGGGGGAATGTTGCAGCTGCAAGTGCAGCAGGTCGAGAACTCAGAACATCGCCATCGCCGATTGCAGCAGAAAACCAAGCTCACAAAGGTCACCGAATTAGTCGGTAATTTGGCTGCTGAAGGGGGGAAGGGGTTGGCAGGGCAGTAGAGCCCTCTGCACATTTTCGTAGGTCGGGTCTTGAGTTACGGGGTTCAATTTTGGTGAGTCAACCGGACCGCCTAATTGTCCTTTAATTGACTGAACTGCAAGGATGCCAGAACTGATTTCCTGGGCTCTCGGTTGAAGAGAACTTGTCATCTGATGATGTGAAAAACATTGAAGTGGGATCCATTGCAAAATAAATCCTTTCTAATTTATAGGTAAAATTTTTCCAATTTTATTTAGCTATTGAGCCGTTGTACAGCCTGTATTGTTATAGAGGTTGTTATAAATAGAACGGAAAAACATTGCACCTTGAGGTGTAACTACCGCTTACCATTAACCCTTCATATTTATTGTCTGTCAGACATAACAAACATATGTGGTCTTCAAAGGGTTTACTTTTGCCAGATCCGCTCGCGTAATACTCACATAATTATCATTTGAAAAGGCGCAATGAAAACACCAAGAAAACCATAGAGGAAATTATTGTGCAGAGTGCTGCGAAAACATTATTAGCGTATTTGGGTCACAATCGCACCAGTACAAGAGCTCGAAAAGGCACATAGACGCTCCTTGCATTGCACCAAATTCTTGCCAACTTGTAGGGAGCATTGTTTTTCCAGCGTATTTTCCACCGCACACAACTTTTTGCCATAAATACAAATATTCCCCATGTTGGGTGTACCAGTGTTTTGCCTACCATTGCTGCTCTCTGCCTTTTGTTTATTTGTTTTATTATAATAATCTGGGCCTCCACTCCCAAAGGCAACACTTGTAAGCAGAAGTGCAAGTGACTACCAACTTTTCAACTCACTTTTGGTTTGAATAACATATTTTTGTTGCTCAAACCTTTATATATGCGATATGGTTGGTCCGTAAAATTTTTAAAATACAACAAATGAGTAGAGAGATTTTTATTTTTGGTTATCATGTATATTTTTTGAATAGAGGGTTTTCTAAAGCCTTACCTTCAAATATCCACTAAAAAGCAAAATGATAAAATAAGGCAATTTTTGTATTTGAGACAAGGCGGTGAAAAGGGATGTGGTTTTTCCTAGCAATCACTTCCTCCTGGATCAGCCTGCTAGTCCTTCTGACTCCTTATTGAATGATTCAGCCAACAACTTCATCGTCCTTGCTGCGAATCATTGAAGCTTACACTCATCAACAAAATTGAGCTGGCGAGTGAAGGGAGAAGAAAAAACGAATACATCTCCGAACAAATATTATGGCAGTGGCAATATTTACACTTTTCACGCTTTTCACGTTTCGCCTGGCTTTTCATTTGCTCATTTTTGGCACTTTGCTATCTCGTCTTTATCCATTTATATATATGTATATATCCATCCAACCATCCATCTATTGAACTTCACTGTGCACTTTGCCATCTTCAACGCTTCGTTTGCCGCACTGGGTTTGCCAAAATAATATTCGTAAATAATTTTTGCACCTTGATGTGATTTGTGCGCAAAAATGTTTTCCAAATGATTTGTTTGCCTAGGTATTTGCTTTTATCTGTTTTTCCCTGCTGTTGCCGAGGTGGCAAAAAACCCCGAGCAGGAGCACTCAGTGTAATTGTATTTGCCTTTCGAACTTCCTTCGCGTCATTTTACGCCCACGCAACGAAAGTCAAATGCAAACAAATAAAACGCTAAAGAGAAAGAGGGGGCGCCAAAGAAAATTGGGGGTGGCGTGGAAAATGTGTGCCGGAAAATGGCGATGCACATTGATTAAATCAAATAAGACGAAGTCAAATAAGAAAATTGGATAAAGGCAATACAACAATTTTGTTTCGTCAAGGCGAACATATTTCAGCATACCGCAACATTTCAGTTTGAATTCGTTTATCTGGAGCTTTAACATGGTCTTCATAATGCAAAAGTGTGATAACCAAATTTAAATTTAAAATTGATCTAAAATGAATTGAATTTACCTAATTGCCAAACTAACAAGTTTAATGAAATATATTTCTGATAAAGCAATTTATGTTTTTTTAGTTTCCCCGTATTTCGGTGTGCGTTGCTCTTTTCGGCTGGACTTGGAAAACGTGATGCCGCCAAGTTTCCCGCAAGAACTTTGTTATTTCCCAAACAATTTTCATGGCACGCAGGCAGGCGAACGGTGAGAAAAGCGCGAGCCTCCCTACGTGCGTGCTGCGGAAAAGTGTATAATTTAAATATGTGTTGTAACACTTTGCTTTAATGGCTGTAAGTTGTGCGGCGACTACAAATTGTCGGTCTGTGGCCGCCAGTAACTGACTCATTGTCAGTAAAAATAAAAGAAAAATTGTTAACTCTACGGCGGCTGTGGGCGATAAACGGCTTTAAAGTAATCGAGTCGCATAATAAGCATAAAAATATAATGCCCATATAAGCTTACAAAGTACAGCGAAGGACGGACGGGGGGGTGAAATAAAATAAAACTGAATGGAAAAGTTGCGAACTGAAAACTGCTACTGATGGCACCACCGATGATGGCGATGATGATGTCATCAACGAGACACCACGCAAGGATGTTCCCGAATTATGCATCCTGGTGGTTGAATATACCCAGTCGAGAGCACAAAACTCCAACGAAATCAATAACAATAACACTGGAGCTGAGATCTGAAGCAGACGTCGCCAACTCTCCGGCCAGACGTCCCGGCAAAGTGGCGCCAATATTTTTAGCAGTCTCGGTTCCGGATCGGGGTTGATTACCTCCCCGCATCCGCCTGGAAAATCAACCCCCGCCCACCCTTGCACATCCCTTGCCAGTGTTTGTCCTGTTCCGTCTGACTTGTCATGGCTTTTTGATGGCTCTGGTTTGGGGCTTTCCTCCGATAGTTTTCACTGTTGGCCCTCCTCGACTTTTGTGCAGCGTGTGTTATTCGTGACTCATGTAGCTCGGAATTTTTAAGTCTGATGTGCTCAAATTTATTTACTCTAAATGAAACAACAGTAATATTCCTTTGAACCCGGCAGCTTTCCCAATCAGATTTTTTCCCTCCCTCGAGGTCTATCCGAATTTTTAATTAAAACTCGAGGAAATGTATAATAAGGGTATTTGTATATTGTTACTCTAATTTGTAAGCCCTGCAGTTGCTGGCCAAATTCACTTTGAACTTTTAATTGGCGTCTGGTGTTAATTGAATATTAATTAATTACAGACTGACAACTGCAGTGGCGATTTCTCGCTCTTGTAACTGATTAAACAAATTAAATCGTCCTGCGGCTAAGAAGAAATTTTGAAAGAAGATCCAGTCCACTTTGAACAAAAGTAACTCAAATATTTGGTCTTTTTTTTTTTATTTTTGATCATTTGACGCCATAAATATTTGAAAAAGTCCATTAGTCAGACTCGCATGTATGTATGTATATAACCTAGTTAAAAACATTCTTCACAGCAAGGACCATTTTCTCTACAAGTCTTTATGTGATACGCTTTGCACCCACACAGACACACGCTCATCTGGTTGCACTAATTAAATAATAAATTTAAGTAGAGACATGTTCATGGGATGTTGTGGCGGTGTTCTATAACATATATGTACGAATGCTTGCTGTCTTTTGACCAGCGCCTTTGTTGTATGTCATCGTCATTTCATAAAAAGCTTCTGCCATGACGACAAGGACGACCTGCACTTGCAGGTCCCGCCACTGAATTCACATTGCGTTCCTGTTTCTGGTAATTACTCAAGCAGACGTCGAGGATTCGAGGAGGACCTCCTGCTCGGGCGCCATCTACTTCCCACTTGTCGGCTGGCAAACATAATGAACATATGTGACTACTCGTGACACGGCACACTGGCGTAAAAAGGCTCTCTCGACCCACACACAAGCACACCCACGCCCACAGGGACAAGTGGGCGTATGCAATGGCTGCACAAAAGGGGCGTGGCCGGGGCATTACGCGCACATAATTCTAATTAGTGGCATATGCCACCAGATAGCAGATACCATTGCCCACAGTAACCAGTGCATAGTCCATGTCTCAAATTATGTTATTACGCCTTTTGAGCGCACGGATAATATAGCCATGGCTATGGAGTAAAAAAGATGGCATAGATGGCGAAAAAATCTATAAGGATATTTTTAAATATGTGGGCGTCTGTTATCTTAGACTAGGAGCTTAAGAAGGCGCCGTTAAAATGGTTACCTATATATTACCCACTTATAATTTCACTTTAGTTCTACATGTTTGTTTTTCCTTGCAGAGAATCTGTAACTACATCATTGTGTTAACTATTTAATATTTATTTGTCTATGTAATAAGTAGACATTGATTTAAACATCACAAACAGCACTCAAAACGATTGAAGCTTCAAGTCACTTTCAAGAAATTTTGGTACCGTCAACAACAAATTCGGAAAATAAGCTGAGCAGAATGGCCAGTCTTGATGATTTCTTTGCCAAGAAAGACAATAAAAAAACTAAAAAAAAAAACCCAATTACTTGGCCACCGATGAGCTGTACAAAACGCTGGAGGAATCTGCAAAGTTGGCCACGGATGACGATTACGTAAAGAGTCTGGAAAACGAGAATCGTACAGAGGGGCCAACTGAAACTACAGGATCGGCTATGAAATCGTTGGAATTTTCACTTCTTTACCCAAATGAATCTGTTGAAGAGGAGGATGAATGGTCTCAATTTACAGAGGATAATCGTATGCAGCACATGAGCTTGCGCCACAGTTCTGGCTCAGCAATTCTGGCTCAATTGGCCGTCGGCGAGGTCAAAGCTCAAGATTCGGTGCAGAACGATACAGGTGGCGATGGCGTGGACGTGGGTCAGCAACTTGATGATGACATCGGCAATACCACTTGTCCCTGGGTGAAAATGAAGCACCCACTTTGGCAACAGAAGCTGAAGGAGCCGATGTCCTTGGAGCAGCCAAATAAGAAAGAACCGTCCGAGGTTAAGAGTCAAATCTACATACCACCTGCTCTCCGCCAGAGCCAAGGTGACTTCAATCACCGCGATCAGGCTGAGAGCCGTCTGCGCAAGGTTCCATCCAAAATGTCGGGAAAACCTCAAGCTCCTGATCTCAACAGTGACGAGTATTTCCCCAGTCTTAGCAAAACACCCAAACGCACCAAGTAGCCATATCACGATGATACACTCTTTAAACTTACCGTTTGTATTCACTATGTTTAACGATATCAATTTCTCTGGTCGATCTGATGCGGTGCCTCGATTAAATAAAATTGAAAGCAATCAGCCGCCCCTCTGTTTTAGTGGCGTTTTACTCGTAAACAAATTTGCACTCAACAGGCCCATTAGCATTACACGTCTTTTTGGCTGGTCCCCGACGTGTCGTTAGCCGTAAACGAGCCAAATATTTACAATCAAATGGGGCTTAGCCCTAAATGCACCCGGCGGACTGTAAAGAAAACCAAAAACGGCAAATTACGACATGGAATTTTGTGATTGTTTCCACAGAATGCATGCTAAATATTTAATTGGATTTATTAAGCCTGTTGATAGCAATATATGAAGTGAAATGATAGTGGGCGATCTTAGAATTATACGTTGAATTTATTAACATCTATTTCCGATGGCATAATCTTTCATCGAACACAAATTTTTGGATCCATTTCGCCTAACAACTTTTCAGCATGGCTCCTCATCTTCGACGAGGCCTCACGGCTGCAATCTTAAAAGCTCCTGTTCCAGATCGCGGATAAAGAAAACCTACATTCCTTCTAAGCAGGCTAACAATGTCCTCCATACGGTCCGTAGCACGAGCAGCAACCATATGGGCCACAAGGACCGCAGCAGTGGTTGACCGAACGGAACCACTGGCCATTGTAGGGTCCGCAGAGCAGGCAGGGTCCCAGTCCGCCAGTCGGTCCACAGCAAGTGCCGGGCATCGAGCACATTCCTGGATTGCACATTATGTTCTGAAAACGGAACGAATCGAAGATATTTTCAAGAAAGAAAATTTTTGATTTTTCACACTCACATTAGCCTGATTACGGAAGTAGGATTTTCAGTCCCAGAAATTTGGTAGTCGTCCAAATAGATGTTTTCTGTTGGAGAACCGAAACTAGAATGAGCTAAACCCACTCGCCTGGTTCACTAAGTGCTACAGATTTAACTTTGATTTCATGGCCTTCTATGTTGTAATTCATGGCCTGCTTTTAAAGAGCTTTTCTCGAAATTTAAAAATTTTATTATACATATTACGAAGCCTGTTATCTAATTCGTTTTAAGAATTTTAATTCATAAAACCGTTCCCGTTTGTTTGTGTGTCCCATAAAATTCCACTCCATTGCTCCTCCAAAAATACTTCACTGCGTCTCGAAGGACATCCCATTCCCCTAAAACTCTCGATGTCATAATTTAGCCAAAGGCGCAACAAGTCGGAAAAGCCAAGCCGCGACTGATTTTTCCTCTTTGCCCCACCTTTCATTGTTTTACCGAGAGCAGAGTTTTCTTAAGCATTTTGTGTTGGGCAATGCACACAAACCTATTTTTCTTCGCAGCCCGGGATTCCGTCTTCTTGTTTACGGACAACAGAGCCGGGATTCGCAGTCAAAGTGAAGTAAAGTCACTTGACAAGTTTTGTCACGTGCGTCACATGTTGGAATGCCCACCAAGACCACCCACTTTTCCGACTCCCCAACCTATCCCCAATCCTATTTCCACTCTGGCTTCTGAGCATTTCAAGCAATTTTCCAGGCATGCCTTGCCGCTTCTGTCGTTGTCGTCATTTCATTGTTTCAAAATTGTTGCTCATGTTGTTTCTGTTGTTGACCTGGTTCTCTGTTTTCTTTTTTTTTTTTTTTGCCACGTTTCTTGGTTGCCAACCGGGGGCTTCAACTGAAAAGAGCTCTTGCTGGCGTAAATGTGTTTGTGATTATTTAGTTATGGCATCTAATTGAGTTTTGTGTTTGTTTGGCTGGCGCGGGAGTGTGCAAAGTGTGCTTATACAATAGCTAATTGAGTCGATTACCCCAACACTTCTCACGTTTTCATCCAAAATAAGCTATAAAGCTGATTGTAAAGGGATTATTAATTAAACAATCTTGAAGTTCTTAATTTTTATAAATTTAAGAGAGTAAGTAAAAAGAACTGAAGGATTACTCAATTCTCTACATTTTACAAGTTTATTTACTTATAAACCGAATGTACATCGATTTTCCAACATCACTATCACGTCTATTACTTAATCGAATTAAATAAAGAAAAGGCAAGGAAAATTTGATCGGATTAACTTCTTATCTTTTACCAACATTAAATTAAAGCACTTCCGCCCTTCGTAAATAGCCCGTTCGTTTGGTGGTGGCTCTTTCGTCTGGTTGAGCTTATTTTCTGTTCCGATTCCGGAACCCCGAATACCCCGGGAAAATTCCCGTACCCCCTTCCGTGGCCAAACATCATCTCCATCGCGTGTTGGTCTCGTATTACAGCATTGCATACTTGCAGGCGCGTGCGCTCCCATTCGATTTGAACTCCGTGGCGACTTTAAGGAAAATGCATCGAAGAGCCGAATATGTTGTGACTGTGAAGCTTAATGTTTCGTGTTGATGTGACTTTTTTCTACTGTTTTTTCCGGCTTCTTCACTGGCATTTTTACAGTTTTCAGCAATGCCTTTTCCAGCCCGCTCAGAAGTTCAATGTCCGCCATTTTATGAGCGTCCGTGCAGCGGAAGTTTTGGAGCGATAAGTTTTTTGTTCCGTTCTTATGTTTTTGATTTATTTGTTTGTAACTCACAGCTTAAAAGCGGAAGAAAACTCCATTAGAAATTTTAATAATAACTAATAATGCATAATTGCACAATAAATTTTAAAATATACAGACATATTTAATTAGGAAAGCTACAGGTGCTCACTTAGATTATACATAGCTAATTTATTTATATTTATTTATTTTAAATTCACAAAATATTAATTATTTGTTTAATTATAAAATTATAATGAGTAACATTATAAATAGAAATTAATCTTAATATACAATTTGGAATCTTTAATATATAATTATTATTATAGACAACACAGGAACTTTTGAGGTAATAAAAATAAATCTCTGATTAATAAATTGGCCAAATACCTTCAAAGGAAGTCTGTTGTGGTCACTCGCCTGTCTGAATAATCCAGCGATGGGGACTTTTATTGACGAAGCACTTGCAGTCAGGCGCAGTGGAAATGGATGCTGTCTGACTTTGTCAGTGAATCAGTGAATCAGGATACCATATCTATATCTGCAGCAGTCCGTGCATCGGCATCAACAACATGATTATCGTTGTGTGGGAATTAGAGCGAGTCAAGTGAACTCCTTGCTTGCATTTTCCCTTTCGCTCACCCCATTGCAATGGCATTTCTGCAGGGAAGCATAACTTATGCCCATTGTAGTTATGCATTGAATGTTTTGCTGAAGTGAACAACCAAACAACTGCTCAATCACTCACCGAATCCATCAGTCAATGCACAAAAGCCTCGACAATGTGAAGACGATTGTGGACTTATAAAGCCCTGCCAGTATTTATCCGCCCGAGTGGAGTTTACCTATGGCCAATTATACGTTCGCGGAGAAATAAGCAATTGTGGGAGCTGACTTTGCATTGTGAATTCCATAGGTTTTGACAGAATAGAGAGCGCGATTATATCTGGGGATTTTGCTATTGAGCGAGTGTTGGAATCTTCGGAATCGTGCATAATTATAAGATTATAATTAGATAAAATGTTCAGCCTTAAATTAAGCCAAATAAACAAGCCAGTTAAAGCGCCAAAACTTATGAAACAACTCATGCAACAGTTACCATAAAATGGGCAGCCCACTAAGTAGTTTACTTAACATAATTCAAGCCATTTAAGTTTCGCGACATAAAAATCCATAAAATTTTTGTAAACTAATGACGTACAATTTAAATACCTTCTGAAAAAAGTATATTATATATAATAATATTAGCATTAAATATTCCTATGGCCGTTGAGTTTTTTTTGTAATCTTTTGATTAAAATAAGAATATTCCAGCTAGGGTATCAAATGCTTCTCATGCTCCACCAACTGCTATTACTCATTGGCCATTTAGTTACCACACAGCAAATGACCCTTGATATTCCATTTTTGATCTGATTTGCACTCTTCTCCATCGATATAAACACACACATAGAAATCAAATTAATATTTTTTGCCCATCAGCAAATGGAATTGATTTTCTCCACTGCCCAGAAATTTGCAATTATACAAAAAGGTTTTTGCCATGCAATATGTAAACAAAACCAATTTCAAGTGTTTGCATTCGGTGAATTTAAATTTTCGGCTATTGACCATAGAGGCAGTTGAAAAATATGCGCATAAATCATGCAATTAATCTTAATTTGAGCTACTAGACCAGATGTCCGCACCTGTTTCAATAAATCTAATGAATTGCCTCTTTAAAGTGTCGTTAAATTCAAGTTATGGGATAAAACCCTAGAAGAGCAGTGCCAGAAAAAAACTTTATAATTAAAACTTCACGCACGTTTTGGCCAAGTAAATAGCACAGACGCCCAACACAAAGCCAACACTAGCGCAAACGGCAGCCCTGGTTTAGGTCCTTTTTGTACGCATCCAGCGTGCGAGAATTTTGTGTTGCATACTTAAGTGGGCAGAGTCTTCAGAGACATGGCAAACATATGCCATGGTTAAAGGATACGCCAGGGTGGGGTAGTGGCAATGCTGGGCCTTGAGATTGACACTAATTATGGTACCCAATCTTTCTGCCAGTTCCTCGCATTTAAATACTGACCAAAGTTTAGCAACGCCTGGAGACCAGGGCTTTTCAGCTGTGTAACCATCTCGTAACTGGCAAACATATTATTCATGAGCAACTGGAAAAACAACAGCAACCAAAATTGTAAGTCAAATGAAAGTTCATATGTAAATATTTTCAACATGGCTTGTTTGTTTTAAAATTTGGCCGAATAGTTTGGGTTTGGTCAGTTGATTGTGGGTTGCTGCATAAATAAATGAAAATGCTACAGTTCAAAACGGTCCATAGTTTCAGTCTTGGTTGTTTTTCCACCTACGACTAAAGTTGAACTACTTTTATTAAATTATTTCGTTTGACTATTATGAAAATTGTTGAGAATAAGTGCCTTAAATATTTGTGAAAAGAACGCAAACCCTTTAACGACCAACCTGAATGAGCGAGAGTCATTTCGAGATAATTGTCTGAGAATAGTTCGATGCATGTCGGCGGTTTCGTTTCATTTTATTTTTCGCATTTTAATTGTATGCAAATTATTGTAAACTGTTGCGGCTTTGTCTTTTGTGCAGGACAAACGGTTCGTTCGTACATCGAAATCACACTTACGAAGGGGTATAATGTGTTTTTAATGATGAAGGAAAAATTTAATTCTGATAAAATAAAGTTTGGTACCAACTTAATTGATTAATACCCATTAAATCAAATAATCAAATTAAATAATTAATAATTTGTATGCGTTCCTTAAATGCATTAAAGCAACTATGCCACCCCTCATATTCAATTATTTTTTTACATACTGCATTCCAGGCGATTGTTTCAGTGTCTGCTGGCCATTAAGGCAAGGTTTGCGTTCAAAGTTCGCTCTTTCTGTTATTTCAGCGAAAACATTTGTCACCCAATTGCTGCTTTTTCCCTTCCGGCTCACATAAAATGGTTAATTTCATTGAAAAGTGCATTTATTTGCATTTCCCATGCAAGGCAGCCCAAAAAGTTATTGCATTTAATTATATAGAATGTGTTTTCAGTATTGTTCTTTCATGTATGAGGAGGGTTCATAGTTAAAAATGTGTAGAATTAAAAAAGACCATTACATCGATTGTAAGCGATTGCAAAAAGGAACAAATAGATTGTAAAATGTTTTATTTTTGTTTAATTGAAAATATGTTTGAATTGCGAAATGTAATTTGCCAACTACATTGTCTTTAAAATCGATAGCTTAAATATATTTGTGCATGAAAACGACTATAGCGAATGTGCTTTTTCCACGTTCATCCTATTTCTTATATGAATTGTTTTACAAATAATTTACAAAAACAATTTTTTGTATGACTTTCAACGCTTTTAAAATTATTATTTAACTGTCATCAGCACGCGGTGTCGCCGGCGTCTACGACTTTGAAAAAACGCAGGACCACTGCTAGAGCAAAGTAAAAAAAAAATCTTAACTCTGGAACATCATTATTCACATAGCACAAGGCAGGATTATCACATCGAGCAAGGAAAGCACCAAGTAAAAGCCAGACAAAGAGGCAGGCTCAAGTGAAAGTCAGGCAGCCATGGTGCAAATCATCGTAAAATGTAAAAAAAATTCTGTCTAAGAAAATTGTAAAAATTATTGGTAAAAGTCACAAAAGACACAAAAAAACTGAACAAGGCCATCTAGTATTGATGGACAAGCTTGTTCTTCGACAAGGAGGATAACTTTTTGCCGTACTTTAAAAGGATGTCCATTACTTGTCGACCTTGATTGTAGTCCTTCATTTTGTGGTTAAAAAAACTTGCTAGCCATGGCTCAAGAATTCCAAACCGAAAACCCAAATCTTTTCGTTTGATAAATGTCTGCCATAGTATTAAGTAACTTGCAGTTTTTTTTTTGATAAATTAAAAATGTGTATTGTTTTGCCAAGGATACTTGAAGTTTCCTTTTTACGTTTTGTATTTTGTCTGATTAATAGTAGAGTAGAGTAGTATTTTCATATTAAAAGTAATTTAAAAACATTTTAACGCCCACAAAGAACATTAAGCTGTCACGCTCACGATTTTGAAATAAAGCGATCGCTCAGCATAGCGATATCGCTTCTACGTTATTTAAAATTATTAAAATTGTTCGACTACAGAATTGTAATTGACATGGAAAAAGTAATTGTATCACTTTCAATTTCAACGAATTAACCCCTGCAAATGAGCCGCTCTGGTTTCCTGCAACAAGACAAACAACTTCATTTCCTCAACATACTTAATCATCCTTTAAGTCCTTCACCGCACCACCTAATGGCCAGCGAGCCACCGCAATCTTTAAGCCCAAACCAGATCAAACCCTCATTTTCGTGCTGCGGCAGGGCGTAAATGTGGGGGGCGTGGCAAATATTATCAGTGTAATGTTGCATGGCGTCCCAGCCGTCCACAGCAATCTATCAGCAGAACGTTAAGGTAGAGATAGGCCATTGTGCAGGTGGTGCTGGCCAGGCCAAAAGGGTTTTCATCGTCGTCCTCGTACTTGTTGTCGGTATGGAACGGTATTCGTGGCCCGGATAATGGGGGGCCGATAGGGTTGCCAAATGCAGCTCCATCCGAGACTACCAATCTGCAATCATCTCCGACTGCCTGCCGTTGATGATGCCAATAAAGTGCTTTTTGTTGTTTATACCGATAATGATGTGTCATCCTGTCCGACTGACTGGCAAATGGGCTTTAAGCCCCCGTCCCTCTGGCTTTAAGCGATTTCTTTATTTGACATTTTCTTGGGTGGTCACCAAGGGTTTACCAATGTTAACGGTGAACAAATGCAAATCTGCAACCCCTCCCCGACCCACAGGTTAGGCAAGTTAAAGACTTTTCTATGCAAATTAAGTTGACCCTCGATAACCCCAAATATTGGCCTTTTTAAGTGTCCCGAGCAGACTATTGGATAAATTATGAGCTACGCGGGAATGCGGCAAAGTAAAGCAACGCTGCAAAAAATAATAACTTTCCATTGAAGAGATATTTTACGACAATTATGCACTTGCGTTATTGCGAAACTTTACAATTTTTATTTAATTTGCCTTTATTTATTCATATGGCAAGCGGTTTATTGCATTGCTATGACAACACATAAATGAAGAAAATCATCGCGAAATGGAACATGCGGTATGGTATGGGCGATTGAGTTGGATCGTATATTATGAATATAAGTGCAGTGTAAAGGGCGAGATTAAAGATATGTGTGGTAATTTGGGGTAATAAATTAAATGCAGCATTAAGCCGCATTACAAAATTAACAAATAAATGCAATCTTAAATCATTTTCAATTTGCTGCTGTATGATGTCGAATACGCTAAAGCTTAAAACCAAAAAAAAGGGTGACTTTATAAAATTTATAAAAACACATATTTCCAATTGTCTACATCTCTTTAATATCTTATGATTGAAAACCAAAACTGAAGCGGCTTTCTCAAAAGTTAATTACTTTTTTCTGTACCATTTTGATACAGTTTTTCCCATGGTATTTCCACACTTTCATTGCATGTGTAAAATATTTACACTCTTTTTGTTAACTACATATCTGTTAATGTAAGAAGCTTCCCATGCATGTATTACAACCAGCAACCAACAGATCCAGCACAGCAGCTGGTAGATACAAGATGAATAAAAATAAAAATAATTCTTTAATGCGAAAACTGGCGGGCGACATAATAAAAATGCGCATATGCATACAAGGGTATGCCTTACATTGTATATGGGCGAAAATGTATATTATATGTGGGCTTCACCAAATGTTCGTCGTTGCAATTTTTACATTTCTGCGGCCACGCACAAAAGCCAGCCTCGCCCGCCCACTCGATCACGCCCTCGATCCGTCCGCTTTCGTCCTGGGCATCAAGTGAAGTACTCCAAAAAGCCCAACCCATAGTTTCCTCGGCTCATGCAAATGAAGTTATCCTGAGGTTATTTGTGGCTGTCGTTATGATGTCGGTGGAGTGGAGAATGGAGAACGAGGACGGGTGCAACCGGATATGTTGCCATAGCCATAGCTGAGGCCAGTGCCAGTGCCTGGCAATTGATTAAAGCTTAATTGAATTTAAAGTCAAGTCGAGGGCTTTAAGGATTAATTACAATGTCGTTGGACGGCAGACATATCACTGGAATTGATGAGCCCCGCCCCGCCATTCTTCGGCCAGCCAGGCAGGCAGTCAGTCGACCAGCCTGCATTCCGGCCACAATCTTCTTAACCGAATCACGCAAGCCGATAAGGACACGACACCAGGTTGTGTGCATCTTCTTCGGCCAGAGTTTGACCAGCCAGTGTTTCGCTTAAACCTAATTAATTATGGCAATTAATTGCAAATGCATTGCCCGGGCAAAAGGCAACACTCCACACCCCGCCGACCACAAAAGCCATCTGACAACTGACCGACTTTCGCCGCAAGGCCGGCGACTCAGCCGGGCTTATTCCGCCCGACTTGGTTTCCATTCCATTCCTTTCCGTTCCTTTCCTTTCCTGTCCGACTCCCTGAACCTCTGACATACGAGAAGGCCACCGTCGTGATTAGACAATGAAATGCGAAACTGATAATTGGCTAAGCAGCTAAAAGAGAACGACGATAAATGCTTTCGCCTTTCCATTGTTTGTCTTGGCATTAGGCGAACTGGCAAATGTGTCAGCTGCAAGAATTTAATGCTCAGTTATGTTTAAATTTTAAACCCCGCACCGGCCAAAGCCGAGAATATATGTGTGTTCACTCAATATTATTCAAATTTAACGTGTGCATATCCACATGCTATAGCGCTAATTTATTGTGATAAATCCGAGCCTTATGCTGCCGGTCAACACTGGCTTCTATGTTCAATTGTTTGGTTGAATCATTAATCCTTGGCAATAAAATTTAATGAAATTTCATTAAAAAAGATATTTTAAATGTCACAACATTTTGAAATGAAAAGTTTTGCGTTAAAACAGTTTAATGTTTAAAGCAGCTGAACTAAAAGTGTATACATATGCTAAATTGCATAACACAAAAGCTTTTACTCAAGTTTTTTGTTAAAAAAAACATGCCAAATTTACAGAATCACAACTGTTTTCCAATATTGTCAACGACAAAACATTGCTTCGTAGCAGATCAAGCTCCACCTTGACATTCCTATGGATCCCAAACGTGTTTATACATCCTGACTCCTGTCTCGGGTCGGAAATTAATACACTTCCGTTTTTGGGTCTGCCATCGCATTACTCAAAATGTGTTTTTGCCGCTTTCCACGCACAAAGAGACATAAAAATTAATTTGCTTTTGCCGTCGTCAGGATGCCGGAAGCTCGCTGTAATCAACCGACAAATAAATTAACACTGCATGATGAAGGGCACGAGGATAGAAGCTCTCTGCGCTCCGGATTTTTATGAGCGCCTGGCAAATTGTTAGCCCCGCGAATTTTTTGACCTTTCACTTGATTTCCGTTTATGACTAACCTTAAACCCATTTTTGGCAATATTTTACCCATTTTTTTCCACCAGTTTTGCTGCCCCGTCGTTTAATTTTTAGGCGCCCGGCGAAATGAGAAGGAAAATAAATGTTTTTTAATATGCAGGGCACGTCACGTTTGCAGGCATTATTCAATAAGCAATTTAAAAGTGGCGCGAATCTCCCGTGTTAAAAAGTAAATATTAAATAGGGTCAATGCAAATAAAACGAAAACAAATACGTAATCGTGTTGGCCATATTAAAAAGAATCTGATGAACAGAATTTAAAAAATGAATGGAATTTGCAAAATTCATATTAAGTATAAATTTGTATTGAAAGAATACAGTTAAATTGGCGTTAAATACAGTTCATACGAATTTCATTTAATAGCATTCTTTATCTTATTTTCAGTGCTATATGAGCTTACCGAAAATAAACCTTTTGCGCTTTACAGTTACAGAAACGTATTAATCATGCTACTGTTGTTAATTTATTCTGTGCAAAAAGTTTGCTAGTTCAACAAAAGCTTTAAACTTCCCCGCGATAATTGTTGGGAGGCACTCGGCCCCCGACCAAAGCTAAATTTTGGGAAAAATAGAGGGACTGCCAAGCCGCCCTTGCCAATTACTAACCAAAAACCAGCCACAACAATGTTAGATGCTTAAAATGTCGACGAAGCGCACATTAGGCTTAATTATAAGCAAGCAGACAAACGAAGCGCTTGAACATTACCCAAAACCAAAACAACACGTATACGCCCCCGATGTCCGGGAAAGGACATTGTTCCCACCGTATAGTTGTTGTTATTACAGCCTGTTATGGTGGGCAGAAAACTTCACTTGCATAACTAGCGGACCAACCTAAATGACCGAAGGACAGGGTAAAGTTTTGGCCTTTAATTTCGAGTGCTGCAACGGTCACACTGGTCAGCCGGCATGCAACCGTGGGAGTGCCAGTATGATCAACTGTGGCTGTATTTTTAAATACATTTGGGCTCCTTCAAGTAATTATAATTCATATTCAAAATTAACTTATAAAATTACTCAAAGTAATCTATTTTTATATAGCTTAATTAAACTATTACCAATAAATACCATACCTTAATATTTGATATTCGAATTTAAAGTGCTAACCCTAGCTGGTTGTCCTAATATCTAGACAGACGGTCAACACTACTAAATGTGTGAGAGGAAAACGTGCGTTTGGCACTTGTTGTTATTGCTGGAAAACTTTGGCAGAAATCCCCACCATCTGCGCTGCATCTGCATCCTGTGCGGCTAGCCTGCCTTCGTTGTTGTCTAAACAACTTTTCACTTCCCCCAAATTCCCCAAGCACCCACCATTCTTTCCTCGTCCTCGTTGTTTGTGGCTCATTAAAGCATTAATCATAAGATGGCGGAACGATGTTTGGTTTGAGTGTACACATAGCAATGTGGTCCTGGTCACGATTGTACAACTTTAATGGCATCACGTCGGCCATCTCAATTTCTTTCACTTGGGTTGCTCAGATATGAGTGCAAACTTTACACACATAAGCAGATACACTGCGAGATGAAATTGTGAAGATATATGTGTTATTTTAAGCCGAAACCAGTCCTTTACCATTTTATGTATGTTTAATTATCTTAGATAAAAAAAAAATATGAAATAAGAGAGGAGTATAAAAGACTTAGTTTATATTTTTCAACATTAATTTATCAATCTTTTTTTCCTCTCCTTTCCGCAGATAAGATTATTTTAATATAAAATATTAGTATTACTTGATTCGCTATAACTTGTTTAGAGTATTAGGTGTTCGCTTTCTGCCATCCAAAGGACCTTCATTCTTATTTGTGGCATACTTTTGTGTGGCCGCCAAGCTAATTGTTTCGAAGCTTGTTGCGCGCCTGGCCCATAATTCTTAAATGCTTTATTACTCAAGCACAATCCCCCGTTCCTCCACTTGGCCACACCCCCAGTTGCTCACACACAATCTCGCAAATTGGCCCAGGGCAATGTTGACGGTAATAAAAATTAAATAAAACGCATTCGCTTCCTACAAATTTCTTAATGTTTACTTGCCTGTTTGTCGTGGGCACATATGTGTGAGTTTGTCATTCTGTTGTTGTGTTTCATTTTGTTTGTTATTTTTTGTTTGTCGCTTTGTGCATTGCTGTGGTTTTCTTTTTTTTTTTTCCTTTCAGCCCTCTCTTTGTCATTTCCTTTTGGAAGTGGGTGGATCGCCCCCACGGGACTTGACATTTATAGCTGGGGCATTAAAAGTCAAGAGTGGCAAATGGGGGAGGAGTTTCTGGAGGGGATTGAGGTCACACGTCGGGGCTCATGTGGGTCTGTGTTTCAAGGCACTCTCACTTACGGCTCGTTTAGGGTAAGTAGCGCAAAAAAAAAAGACTGAGGAGAGTATAAATATTGTTCATCTTAAGGGCAATTAATTATAATTAGTTTGCTTTTTGTATCTCTTTAATATTAATAAATAAATTATGGGAAGCACAAAATTTAAATGCCTTGGCTGAGGTGAATTCATTTTAAATATTTCCTTAATTTATTACCTTTGCATCCCTTTGTTATATAGTATAAACATATTTATTAGAAATAACCCAACTGCTGGCTGCAGTATTATATCAAAGAAGCCTACGTGCTTATAGAAGAACAAGTAACTTTAACATCTTGAAGTTTCAACTCAGAATTGCTTGTGACATAATTAGTTCCAGCGATATAAATCTTCATATGCGTTTGTCCGTGTATCGTGTTAATTAATACACAAATGCAACTTTTAATTGAAATTAACCTGAGTGGAAATTGAAATCGCCCATGCTCATTTGTACGGACACATATCCGTATAGGGTTCAAATTGCAATGCATAAATCACAAAATAATCAGACATTTACTGCCACTGTTTGTGTATTATATATGTGAAGCTGGGTGCATTTGGGAGGCAGATGTCAATCTGGCAAGCCAATTGTCAATTGAATGCATTACAATTACCGAAATCCCGCAAATATTTCCTTCACCGGTGGTGGATGGAGCAAAAATCCAAATGCAAAACTTTGCTGCTCGATTGCATAAATACTTAATATTGCATATGACTGTGGCGGCACCCACTCGCCACCCCCTCGAAATTGCACAGAATTACAGAATCGCAGTGTGTATGTGTGCAATGAAAATTGATTTATCACGAACACAGCATTTACGGTCACGCATCCAACATAAATTTTCATTCACTGCCTTTTCGGAAGCAGAGGCTGCCGCATTGTTTTTCCTGGTGTATCTGAGGCGCTGGAAAATTGTTTTGTACGCAGCATAAATTGCAATTTCATTCAGAACCAACGGGGCTTTAGCCGATCCGTACACCCATATGCGCATAGGTATAGGCGGTGCATCGGTGCAGTAAAGGAATATAACTCGTTGGTATTGTATATAGCAATAAAATTGCCATTTACGAGGGAGAGAATGCCAAAGGTATGAGTATTTACAAGTACTTTGCGGTTACGCGTGCGGTTGTAAAAAGCATAAATAATTTGCTTAAACGCGGATTTCGATTTTTATAGACTTAACCAAATGTTTTGTTATAAAATTAACAGAAATGAATAAGCAAATGAGACTTTTTCGAAAAGATTTAATAATGCTTTTAGCAATTTGAAACGCACCGATGTTGTCATAGCTGTTTTAGGATATTTGAAAATCTATATCCAATCACCATGGAACATATTGTAGAATAACGCACCATAAATTTCAAAATGAAGAATGTCACTCAGTTGACCCGGTGACAGAGAATGAGCAGCAACAATGGGTATTGTAATGGCACACATTACGGCAGAGATTTGCATGCCGAAAATTCATTAGCACTTTAACAATGACAATTTATGTTATACACATTATGGCCGGGTGCCACGCCCACAATGCACCCATTACCGCCCCCGAAGTGCAGTTTGCCCTCCTCACATACGGATATTAGATTACAGAGCCAACGTAATTATTGCTTTCCGAGGTAACAATGTGCATTCCAGATTGATATTCGGCAGTGAGTGTATCAATTGGCAATTACAATTCACTCAAATGATTCATTCATTAGTGCCGCCTAAATGGAAATTGAAGCGAAACTTTGCCGGTATTTAAACATAGATTTGGAGCAAAGTATATACCCAACGCGATAACCCTGATACCTCGGAATGGACACTTTTTAGCAGACCTTTCTTTCTGGCCAAATGTCTCCCAAGACACCACTAAACAAATTAGCGTTAATTTAATGACAGACATTACCGCCCCTTTCTCGCCGTCTGGCAGGATTTATAGGTTTCTATAATAGATGACAGCAGGTTAGGTTCCTTTTCAACTGCCACACAGCCTCCAGAAGAAGAAGTCCGAGGCGAGGCAATGTGCAGACCATAAATTCCATTTGATTTTCCTCCCAAAACTCCAACTCCAATCAACCTGCAATGTCAGCACCAACTGTTCCGTGGGCGTGGCATGCTGTTGAATGGCAATGATGGTGACGATAATAAACTTGTCGCAAGGAATTTCCGATGCGACGCTGGAACAGCCGGTGGAATTTTCCATTTTAAAGGTTCCCACTGAGCAGAAGGGAGTGGAGGACTTTAATGGAAGGTCTTGAATCACAAAAAACTATCAGACTGTCGAGTACCCATAAATTTCATATTCTATTAAATATTTAGACTTATGTCATGAAAATCATGGCTGCTCGCTCTTGCATTTGGTGGCTTAATATAATTCAACTTCGCATTGAAGAGGTTCAAGCTTTATGTAGACACTTCGACACTCTCTACAAAAAGAATAAATAACCTTTTGTAATTGGTACTTGAACAAGCCAATAATGGCAACCTCCTGGCAATATTCATATAGATATCAATCGCTTTGCAAAATAATTTGACCTACATAAGAGGGGATTGGCCAGCCCCCAAAATAGCATCAAATGCTCCACCTTCCTCGTCTGGTAAATAATAAATCCGTTGCAATTCTTTGGACAGACAAGCGAACAGGGCAACATTCCTAGACAGGATGGCTGCATTTTAGATGCTTCTGCTGCTCCCGGATGCTTTGCCTGATGTTCTACTTAAAAATCGTGACTGGGCTACCGTATTCATATATCTGACATGCATACATTAAACTTTGCTCGGCAGCTAGAAAATTTAATAAGAAAAAAGAACTGTGAAAATTGAAATGCTGCTAACTTTGAGTATGGAATATTATTTTTTTTTAAAATAACATGTACTTGTTCAAGGGAGAAATATGGAAGTTTTTGAAAGCATTTTTTGCCCAGGTGTGCACAAAAATTGTTCGCACCTTTTCAGTTGCTTTGGCAGTTCCTTAGTTGGGCAAAGAGAGAGAGTTTTCTGCTCAGCTGACAGGGCAAAACCATCCACAAATTCCTATTTGTTTGCCAGCGCTGTTGTACATAAGTTGTGCTTCCCCTTTTACAGAAAACTTTTTGCATACAACTAATGTGCACTTCCGCTTTTTGCGCGCGCCATTTTCTTTTCGGCTCTCCAACTTCTTCACTTCCGTATCCCTAGCACTCACCATGGACAGCGAAAGGTCCTTGCAGCAGGACCGAAAAATATGCGTTGTGTACGATATTATTTTGTGCTTCGAACTTTTGCTCACCAAGAAAGGTATCGCGGGGAGTGCGAACGTAAAAGTCCCGGATGAGTGCAGGGATGCATGTATTTATTGGCAAAGTTTGCGAGGCCCTCGAGAGATTTTACCGGGCTGGCCAAAGACTTCAATCGGAATTGTGCTGGAAAAATTTAAGTTTTTCATTGAATCTTCAAGAATGTGGCTCCTTATATTCTCTTTAACCGCACAATAGGCTTAAGTTCAAACGAAGAAAGAATTTTGATCAATTTTTTTTATATTATGTTGCAAATATTACAAGCGAACAAAAGGTTGCTTCAATAACGCCCACACTTAAAGTCAGTGGAAAATAATTCCAGACTCTGCGGAAAATCTACTCCAGCTTTTCCTCCCTTCTAGCCAGGAGTGCAGTTGATGGCCCAAGCACCGAATAAATGAATCCCATGAAGAGACCAACTCTATATCAGTGCCTCCGTGCCCATGTACGAGAATATCTATGCACTCGGTCTGTTGGAAATGTTAAACAAAACAATCAAGACACCCGCTCAATGGGGAATGGACTCCTCTGTGTGGTTAGTCAATAAAAATACTGCCCAAATGGAATTAACACGCACTCGACCAGATCACCAGCTGCTGCAAACGAATCTCAGGTTTGCATTCCGCTGCCATGCCACGCCCTCCGCCCACAGACAATCCTGCTGCATTGTCGCAAAACACTTTGTCTCACTTAATTTTTTGCTCGTCTATTTTTGCTTCCTTTCATTTTATTTTTTGCTCCGATTTTGCCAGGCACTGGTTTTATCCTTTGCTCGTTTTTTGGTTTTACTGCCTGCTGTTGCGATGCGGCAAACAATTTCAATTTAAATTGCCAGCTTTGCTTACCTTTTTGCCATGCTCTGGGCACACTTATCAGTGTCAATAAAAGTCCGAGGGGACAACTCCGGCCAAAAGGAACTGGCCGAAACGAGTAGCCAAAGGAACACGGGCAGCGGCAAAGACAGATGTGACGCATCCAGCGGATCCAAGAAAAAAAGTGCAAGTCGCAGCAGATAGAAAAGTGCCACGGATGATGGTGTGGCTACCGATATTTAGTCCCTGCCTATCACATGAATTTCGACCCAGCTGGGGGTTAAGGTGACCAAAGTGAAACTCGAAGCAGAGATTGCAGTTTTTAAAGAATGCTATCAGTTTGCTAAAACTGTAAAGGGTATGGTGTTTAAACTGACAAACTATTAACTACTTTATTAATTTGGTGTTAAGCTACAGTCAATGTCCATTACGAACGAATTATTATGACATGAGTCATAATAATGAGTCAAATATAAACATATGATTTAAAATAATAATATGAGAAGATAAAGCTCATAAGTTGCACAAAGCGCTTATTATTCAGGCTTAGAAATACCAATTATTTAAGCATTTAAGGTAAATATCCAAGTATTTTTATATTTTTAGATTTTTAAAGAGATTCGGACTATTGCCTGTCTGAGTTAAGTCGACATATCTGTCTGCGCGGTCCAACTTTCTCCTTATGCACTTCATACTATGATTTTAATATTCATTTCGAGAAAAATGGAATTCACATTTTAAAGCGTGGAAAATTTGTTTTTGTTTCTTACCTTTCTTAATATCTTCTTTCACTCTTTTTTATGTTTCCATCAGAGCAATATTAAGGGACATGAATGTAAATATTCCGTGTAAATATGAAGCGATATGAAAGCGGGTAGATGGCAGTACAATAAATGAAAGTCTGCTGAAAATGGTTGAAATGGCTGTCGAAAAAAATAAAATAAAATAATGAAATAAAACGATTAAAATAAAACAACATACAAATTAAAGATTTAGTGGAAATTAAATTATGCAAAAATAACATCAAAAATCGATTAACCTTTGTTAACTATATTAGAAATGATGACCTCCGACACTTTTAGTTCTACAGACACTGAAGTTTTGAGTGTTTTGCATTAATACACAAAAATCACAGTAAAAACCTAATTTTCAGCACAATTTTCACATTGCAACACAAATTAATTTCCTTTGAGATTTGACTTCTGCGCAACTTTATCGAATGTCCTGCGAGTTGGCGAGTTGGCGTCCTTGCTGCAGTAACGTTTATGTATATTGTTCCCCCAACTGCCCCCAACGAGGAGCCCCAAAAACCAGAGAGGTCGCAAAGTATGAAATGTCACTTTACAGTTAAAATGTCCAGAAAATTATCAACTTTAACATTTTGTTGCTTTCCTGGCTCGTCCTGCAGTAAGAGATAGGAAATATAGTTGCCCAGTTTACTTGCTTGGTTGCCACATCTTGCCACAGATGGCAACTTATAATGAAGTCCTCGAGGACGAGCCACTCCGAGAATCTCTCTCAGTTATTTTAATGCAATTATCTTACCAATTGCGAGTGAGAGAGTGTCTGTGGTTCCGGCGAAGGCAATGAAAAATTTTTGAATACGTTTCTGCTGGTAAAAAAAAGCCTGATAACAAGCTGTAAAAAACTTTTAATTAGCCATACAAGTTAATAACGTGCATACGCAACGGTGAACCAATGAGCATCGTGAACTCAGTGGAAGCGAAATACTCAAAAACATATTCATTAGCATGTTTGGATGCCGATATTTTTATAAGAAACTTATTTTTATAAGCAACTGGAAGTCATCAGGTGAATTGTAATAGAATATAATTGTATAGAAAATATTACGAAAATATTACAAAGTTTTTGCTATATGTGATACATTTTAAATCTATGTTAAATAATTCTAACGAATACATATTTTTTTAGAACTCACGTAAGCTAATGTAAATACAATTTTATGGTTCTCAATTATATGTATTGAATCAACTAAGCATCTTATTCTTATGATGTATTTTACTAACAGAAAAAATTAAAAAACCGGAATAACAATATGAATTTCTCTCAGTTTGCCCCTAATTATGTGCATTTAAGCACATACATATGTAAATGTTTATGCAGCCAGTAGCCAAGAGGAATGTGTTCTCACATCCTCCCATCCATATCCATAGCATAAGGACAATCTGAACGGATCTTCCTGTTCCTGTTGGCGCAGTTATGCTTCCAAGTTGGCCTCCTGTAAATATGCTACGTGTGCCGAACGAACAGACAAACAAAAGTTGCTCTTGCCTCCGGTATTCTGCCGCCATAATCATATATGTATATAGATATAATTTTTGTTTTACATTTCAGTTGGGGCTTGTGAGCCTGTTTATGATTCGTGTAATTTAGGTTTTGTAGCTCTGTTTCTCGCTGTAGTGTGTAATTAAACAACTTTTATACACGTTTTGCGAGGAAGTTACAAAATGGCATTCCACCTCTTCCAAAAACAAATACAATTATGCGAAGAATTGGCATTATTTGGAAATTTAGTTATTCAAAATAATTGGAATAATAACAATATAAAATATTTTATATTGTATATGAGAAAATTTAAAGAACTCAAAAATTATTTAATAATTTCTTTATTATTCAACAGTTTTAAAGCTAAATAAATATCTAGATTACAACATAATTGATGCAAATTAAGATTACAAGTATTCGATTGCATATTGATCTTTAAAAAACAGTATTTGTGTATCGAAATTTCAAAATATGCTAAAATTGCCGTTCGAATCCATCGTCTAAATACCGAAAATTTCACCAACGAGCAAGGGAGTCTTTGGAAATCTCACCAATCTGACAGTTCTCGGCTGATCGTTGGCGTGAATTGGTTTGGTTCGGTTCCCGCGCCAGCGACCGTGTGTGTTCAGATTTATTTTTAAGCTGCACGCAGAAAATACTTTTTCTGTACGGGTGAAAAAAAAAATTCAATTTTTAGTGATTCTCTGGTCTTTTTCATTGATAATATACCAATAAAATTGATTTGATGAAGTGGAAAATGTTTTCTCAAATTGGTTAAGAGTGCAAACGAGTTTAAAGTGCAAATATATATATATATGAAAAATATATGTATAACGTGTGAGATAAATCTATATTATATGTTGAGCTGGCACACTTTTAGCAGCTATATATAAAAATACACATGATATAAGTGAACAAGTTCTTCAAAATGTTTCCAATTCAACAGGGTCGTAATAGTAGTAACTATTATTTTAGGAGATTGGTATAGCTAGTTTCGCAGCCCAACGAATAGCAAAAGAGAAGATATCTCCCAAAAAGTTTAAAAATATTAACGCCACGTATGCTGCCGTTGGATTTTTGGCTCGGATTTTCGTACGCACGACTGCTTCTCAACAAATAAAAATCGCAGCGTGTTTTTATTGTTGCCACGCGAGGGAATCGCCGAGGGATCAGCTTGTAAGTGAAATGTTCAACAAGCAGCCCCAGCAATTAACTAGATCAAGTATATACTATACATATAAGTATATATATATATACATATGTGCATCGATTTAGCAGTCTAAAGATAGCCGATAAAGTGTTCCATGTGGTGTTTTCGGGCTACAGCATTGCATATTTCAATAAGCCATGCAATTTGATTTAAGTAAAGGCAATACAATTAGGCTAAATTTAATTTTGCTGCCTGCGGATCGCTTTTGTTGTTTTTTCTGTTTTAAATTTGGGGGCTACAATAGAGCCAACAGGAGCACTAACAATACTGCCGCATCGACAGATCCAACTACGTGTGCTTGGTCTAATTTTAGACCGGCGAAATAGTCTGCTGTTCTGGCCCAAAGAAATTGACCGACGAAATGCCGATCGTACACTATACCCTCACGCTGCAACCCCTTCACGCGCTGACGTATTTCTGTTGTTTTAAAAAATATTTTCCCGCACAATTCTCATTGGACACGATGAAAACTAATTTCTCGTTGAGGCGGCATAATTCAATTTTATAGTCAAAAATAATGGATGCCTGTGTTTAGGGAAGGCACACTAAGATCTTCTGACCTTCAATAAAGAGCTTATGAAAAATAATTATTAAGTTTTATGTTTGAAATTTAATTAGGCAGAATTAGATTTGCGATAATGGTCACTGAAATGAAAGCATCTTCGAAAATCCAGGTCATTTAATTGTTTCGATAAAACCAAAAATAAATAATCACACACAAACTCATAAAAATAGCGGGAAGAGATAAACAAATCATTTAATGGTGATCAGATATTATGGTTGTATGTATATATCTACTTATAAAACGCGTAGAAAGCACAGATAATCACAACAAATTGCTTAGATGACATTTGTTAAATTAAAAAAACAAGTTGCGAACATCTATTTTCATGGAACGGTCAAGAAGTCAACAAATCAAGAAGTCTCTTTCAGCCGGAAATATATCATTAGCCAAATTGTATATATAATCGAAGAACACACCCATGGGAAAACCGATTCTATATTATAAGTTATGATATATTGCCAAGCGTCAGAAAAAAAATCTCGGTGACTCAGGCCGGCTGTGTAAGTGAAGTTCACACGCGAAAGAAAAAATAATTCGGGGAAAATGGTAATTTTCAATATTTTCTCTCGAAATTTTTGTGGTCTCTCGCCAACTGTCAAACATTTTCATCTGCGCATGCGTTCACCAACAACAGCTGATTGACAACAAATGTGAGTGCAAGCGGGATAAAGATACTCAAGACCAGAAAACTCTCGATCTATTCATAAAAGTTGATTTGCTTATGCTTAAAATATCTATAGAGAGAGAACAAACAGAGAAAAAAATAACAAAAATAGGCTAGCATAAATGTTTGGATCCCGCTTTCATTTATCGGCATTTACGTTCCGATTTCGGTTTGTTTGTAAACACAAGTTTAGTGTTGAACAATAACTCTGGGATTTCCCTCTTTAAAACGATTTATTAAATACTTATATGAACCTCATTTCCTGTATATTCCGAATAAACATCTCAAAAAGTTATAGTTATTCATTACTCCTGCACGAAATTGTGTGTTGCAAAGGAAAATGTTTGAAAAGAAATGATTGATTTAATTAGTTTCTTATTTTATATAACCAGGTTTTGAAAATATCTATAAATTTTATTTAAATATAGTTTCTCCATGAAAATGAGTTTTTGAATTCCAACGACTTGTGGACATTTGGAATGCCTAATTACACCAAACAGGCTTTTCCCAATTTTAGAACCCATCCATGAGCAGACAAGCAAGCTCCAGATCCTAAGCTTTTCTTGGGCTAACATCAACATTTTCACGGCTGCCTCTGCGAAAAGCTGACTTTTCCTGCACAGTGTGCTTTTGTGGCTGATTCCTTAAACTTGTTCGCGTTGCTGATGGTCGCGTGTGAAAAATACAATAAAATACAACACTGAAAAGCCAGGAAAATCAAACGAACCAAGGCAATAATACCGAAATTATAAAGTGCAATGTTGATTTTCGAATAGGGGAAACTAATAACAGGCTATAGGGACACCGAGGAAAGCTGCTTTCACTTTCTTCGCAGTGAGCCATTAGAAATTTTTCACACTTTCCCATGTGTTGGTGCCGTAGTGAGCTGGTGTGTGTGCGTGTGAAGGCTATTACATATGCGGGGGTAGGTCAATCGGTCAGCTTTAACCTCTCGGAACGCAGCTAAAAACCCTAGGAAGACCTGAAATACTTAATGTAATTAATATGCCAGCAAGGCACAAAAGTATGCGTACATCATTTCCCAGGCGGGCCATCAAAAGACCATGAGCAAATTAGTTTTTACTGCCAAATGCGCGCTCTTGACCCCATTTCCGTCTACAGAGTTGTGTGATATTTACCCAAATGCACAGACAAGCTGACATTCAACCGCACTAATGTGTGATTGCGATTAGTTTGTTTTTGGGAAATACTCCTACTAATAACAAAATACAAGCGCAAAAGCAATAATAATACTTTTTTTTGGTAATTTAATAAAACATGTATTTTCCTTGCTGCAAAGGCCAAAAGCTCGGCTGCAAAACGAGCTTGCCAGTTGGAGAGAAAACGGGAGAAAGTCGCTTTCTCTCAGTCAAAGTTGATTGCCCATTTGACAGTTGGGTCACAAAAAAGTCGTTGCGACAACAAAGGAAAATGTAAACATTGCGCGTGTTTTTGTTTTGATGCTCTCTCACTCTCACATGCCTCGGAAAAGTGGGTTATATATAGGTAACGCCAGGAAATGCCGATAAGTTATCACTGGCGATGAAAATTCGTTGTCGGTGCACTCAAATGGAATTAAGCAAAATCCAATAAAGTGCTTTGTGGTCGGGGATTACCGAAAATATGTTCTAAAAACTAATTTGGGGGATGGTTAGAGAAATTTCGAGATTCTTTAAATGGAATGGGTTTTCCAACCGCGAGAAAATGTTTTCGATGTAATAAAATAAAATAAAAATAGTTTAGTGTAATTGAAAACTGTCCTAAGTATCCTGTTGTAAAACTACATTATGCTTTAGATCTACAATCCTCAAAACGACTCTCCACTGCAGACTAACAAACAAATGCCAAATTTTTACAATCCGCCGCTCTAAACTCGTCCAAACTAAAAACCATAAAAATACAAAAAAAAATCTAAGTCACCACCGTCGAATTTCTACAACTATTAAACCATTTTCTAAATACAAAACAAAAAGCTTTTCGCTTATTTAAGTGAGTCTGATTAAAATGTGCATGTCTGTGTGGCGACTGAGACCAAACACACCTGTTGCTGCGATGCTTTGACCGCGTTTCGCTTTTTGGCTTTTGGCAAGGAAAACGCTCAACGAATAGGCATTTTAAAGGAAAGGCAATAAATATTGTGCGTCCGAATGAAACTTCAAATATGAATACAGGTACAAGGACTTTTTAAATTTATAACTTGAAATAAAATTGTGATATATTTGGTTCTAGTACTGATAAGAGCTTTATGTTGCAAATTTGATTTTAATTAGAACAGTGGACTCTTTAAGCGGTTTAATGAACCATTAAAACATTCAGATATCTTAAAGAAAATTATACTTTTAATTATTAGTTATTACCTATGTCGACATTTTTTATAAGTTTGTGTGCATTATGAGCTAAGTTAATAACAGCGTAGGGAAGTTTTATTATTCCACTCACAAGTTACGAAAATTCCCCAATATCTCACAGTTTGATTACTAACTTTAATAACCTATTTCCGCCCCCCGTTGTGCCACACCCACCGCTAATCCCGCAAGGAGACCGTAAGGAGCAAGCCTCGTTAACACCGCAACAGCAACAATCGCCGCAGCAGTCAGAGCAACAGCAACCAATTACCCGACACGATGCCTTGGATAGTTCTAGTGCTAACAATAAACTAAATCATAAACACAATAACGATAAGGATAAGGATACCACTAGCGATAAGAACTGGGAGGCGGGCAGAGATTTATTGCCGGCCAGTGTTGTCATCGTCGATGAATCATGTGCCACGAAAAGTCAGAAACAACCAATCGAGCCGAGCATTGTTTCGCGAAGTGGAGCCACCTCCTCATCGCAACGTCGCCGGCAATTGCAATTCCAGCGGCAAAAGGAGGCCAAACTTTATGACCGTGGAGATGGGGATCGGGAACGCGAACGAGAGCGGGAAGCCTCGACCTCGACCTCAACCTCGACCTCCGCCTCCACCACCACCACGAATACTGTGATGGGTGGCGGGGAGCTGGTGAACTGTATAGCCTACGATGACAACACCCTGGTCATCGAGAGGAAACCCTCGCCCTCCTCCCCGTCCACCAGCCGGCGTTATCTGAAGGCCGAAACGCCGACGCGTGGCAGTCGAAAGTACAACCGCAAGTCATCGGCGAAAAGTGATTTGGAAGTGGTCGTTGTCAAACCGGAACACCATCATCAGCATCGATCGCCGACGATAACGCTTCCGGTTCCGGCTAACCCACTTACCACATCGGCATCGGCGGGATCCTCGCCCACGGGAGCGGGATTGGGAGCCGGATTGGGAACTGCCTCGGGAACAGTCCTGCAGCAAAGGTACATACAACTCCAGCTGGAGAACGAAAAGAAATACATTTTCCATGCAATGCAAGAGTTTGATTACATGGAACAAACTAGGCGTTCTGGGGCATAGTAAGTCGGAACCAGACCCCACAATTAACTATCGTACTCCTATCGTGACTCAATGTTGTCCCTTGTGCTCGTCGTCTTATTGTGTGTCTCATATGTCTGAAATCGCATGCCAAGTATTTAATGTGCCATTTGAAACCCGCATTAGGGACTTAGGGGATTCAATGTTGGGCTTAAATAGGCTTCCTCTGATCTCAATGCAAAAATACATTAGAGGTAAAGCGAAAATAACATGATACTGCTGCTTTATTTTTGAATAATTTACATCATTTGCTTGTCAGAGTCTCGGAATACATCTAGGTGTTAATTTATGACGCCTTAAATTATTCTGCCAAGTTAAGTCATAATAAGGTAAACATGTGGGTCATTAAAAGCAGAAAAGTTTGTTTGCTTATTGAGGAAATTCCATAAACTATTGCAGTTTATCATGAGTTTACACAATTTAAGCCACAATATGTGGGAAAGGAACTTTTCGCAAGTAATTTTTAAATTTATTATTAATGATATTCGGGAACAAATTAAAAAGAATGCATTTCAATTCATATTTGAACCACATTTTCAACTACGGAATTAAATTTGGAGAGAAACATAAAATGGGATATAGAAATGGAACACTTTACAGCTAACTGCTAAATTGAAATTTAAAAGGTCAATTATTTTAAGCTAGAGTTTAACTCCAGTCCAAAAATGTACACTATTTTGCCACACCCTACCCTGTAGAATAAATGGTTGATGGCAAGTGCATATCGAATATTTGATTAAGATAAAACATTAATTAAATGCATTTCCCTCCGTACCACGACAGCTGCAGTGCACTTGATCCGCCCGATGATCCGAATCAGCCCAGCGGGACCAGGAGGCGACCCACCAGCACCGAGCTCGCTCTCAGCAACGTCACCAGTCAGATTGTGAACAACGCCACCTACAAGCTAGACTTCAAGCAACGTCGTCGCAAAAGCAACAACGGAGGCAGTGAGTCAGGATCTCTAACCGGAATAGCCACAGGACCGGCGACAAGTCCCGCAGCAGCAGGACCAACCAGTTCCAGCGGCAAGCGGCGCAAGTCCAGTTGCACATCCTGCGGCGGAGGAGGCATCAGTGCCCCGCCCCCGAGACTAACGCCCGAGGAGGCGTGGCAACTGCAACCACAGAACAGTGTTACCAGTGCCGGCAGCACAAACAGTAGTTTCAGCAGCGGCGGCGGACGCGACGATAATAGTAGTTACAGTGCCGTCGGCGGCGACAGCAGCAGCAGCAATAGTTGCAACTGCGATATCACCGGTGATAACAGTACATTGCATGGTTTTGGCGTCGGCGACGTTTGTAGTTTTATCGCCGATTGTGACGACAATAGCGAGGACGACGACGGCGATCCGAATAACCAGGATCTCAGCTCGCAAACCCTGCGCACAGCGGCCATCGTAGCGGCAGTTGCGGCTGCAGCCAAGGAACAGGCCCAGGAGCAATCGCTCGCCGACTGCGAGAGCTTCAGCGATCGGCGGCAGGATGCCGATGAGGACGTCCGCATCATCCAGGATAGCTGCGGCGGCAACAACGACTCACTCGAAGACGTCGGCGAGGTGGACGACAACGCCGACGTTGTCGTGAGAAAGAACTCGAGGAATCGTCCCTCGATCAGAAGGACATGCAGGATAACCGAGGAGGACGACGACGAAGACGAGAACGCGGACTACGGTGATTTCGATCGGGAGGATCAAGAGCTAGACGACGAGGAGCCCGAGGGCACCACCATTGACATTGATGAGCAGGAACAGCAGCACGACCAAGGGGATTCCGCTGAAGAGGAAGACGACGACGAGGACGTCGACGAGTACTTTGAGGAGGAGGAGGACGACACGCAGGCCTTTTCGCCATTCTACTCCAGTTCCGCGGAGCTAATTGATAATTTTGGTGGCGGTGCGGGCAAGTTCTTCAACATTATGGACTTCGAGCGTGGAGCCTCCGGCGGGGGAGGCTTTTCGCCAAACGGCAACGGTGGTCCCGGCAGCGGAGATGTTTCCCGGACGGCGAGATACGACTCGGGGGAGGGGGATCTGGGCGGTGGCAACAATATCATGGGTAAGTCTCTGGCAACTTTAGAAGCATTTTTAGCAATGAATAATAAACTTATTAATGCGATCCTTTGAAGGCATCGATTCTATGGGCATTGCAAACATTCCGGAAACCATGAACGGCACGACAATTGGACCAAGTGGAGCTGGTGGCCAAAAAGGTGGTGCTGCTGCAGGTGCCGCCGGCCAAAAGAGACAACAGCGCCGTGGAAAACCGCAACCAGACAGACCACAACGAGCATTATTTTGCCTGAGCGTCAAGAATCCCCTGCGAGCCTTGTGCATTCGCATCGTGGAGTGGAAGTATCCTTTTCATTACTAGAGTTATATCAAAAAACATTTAACTTTAAATTTTAAATCCAAACACAAAATAATGTTTACTATACCTTTAAACCTAGTTTTCTATATAGTTTTTATCAAGTTCCTTTTAAAAAGATCCAAAATGTAACGAAAAGCCTAAATATGGTTATCCTTAACTTATTAACCTTTCTAGACCATTTGAGTTCCTTATTTTGTTAACCATTTTTGCCAACTGTATTGCCTTGGCTGTTTACACCCCTTATCCGGGCAGCGATTCAAACGTGACGAATCAAACCTTGGTAAGTCCTACCCATGTACTGGGTATTTTGAAATTATAAAAATATTATAATGGCTTACTAATGATTATGAATTTCTTTCATGTATATCTCTTACGTTCATCTCATGCACATCCGATTTACTCATGCCATAAACTCATAAATCCACCAACGAAACTATCCTTGAAATCCAAATTCTGAATCCCTAATACAAACATAAAACACATGCACTCCAAAACAAATCAAATGATACGAAAACCAACACCGAATAACAGGAAAAAGTTGAATATGTATTCCTAGTTATATTCACAGCGGAATGTGTTATGAAAATTTTAGCATATGGTTTTGTGTTACATAATGGTGCATATCTAAGAAATGGATGGAATTTATTAGATTTTACAATTGTAGTTATAGGGTAAGCATATTAAATATACCAGTTAAAAGCGCTTAGCGCCCAGGCCCACTGCGGCCTCGTTTTAACCATTTTCTATGTTACCTTATATGCAATTCAATCGAAATTGACCAAATCTGAAAAGAAAATCGTAAAACGAAAAGAACAGCAACCAAATTATCGAAACGAAATAATGTCCAGACTGAGACACGTATGAACTTTGTATGCCATACATTTTTCCAGGGCGATAAGTACTGCACTCTCCCAATTGATGAAGGACGCCTTTGATGTTAAGGCCCTACGTGCCTTTCGAGTGCTACGTCCACTGCGACTTGTATCGGGTGTACCAAGTAAGGCCATCATTGCAACATCGAACATAATCTAAAACGAAAGAATCCTAAATCCTCTGGCTTGGTAGAGCGGAAATCTAGGAACTACGGACGGATTCGTAGTTAAAATACTGCACAGAAAAAGTACAATAATTTTTATAGCAAAAAAAAAACCTTGAAATGAAAATGCTGATTGTCCGATAGATAGATGTTTTCGATTTTTCATTTAAATCATATGTACGATTATTTCTGTGACGTATTTTCTGCTTAACTTTGATTGTACGCACTAGATACTTAACCGCCCACCATGCTAATAACCCAATCGAATATTGGCAATACATAACGCTATTCAACAGGTCTACAGGTTGTGCTGAATTCAATTTTAAAGGCCATGGTGCCACTGTTTCACATTGCACTCCTGGTCCTATTCGTAATCATAATCTATGCAATCATTGGCCTAGAGCTCTTCTCTGGCAAATTGCACAAGGCGTGTCGCGATGAGATCACAGGTAAGCGGAGATCCCACCATCATAATCGAATCGTACAAATTTTATACGTTGTACGAATATCATTCAAATGTCTTGAATGCCACCAGATATGTCGCATTTCAAAATCAACGTCCACTGAGGTTCTATCACTAGTAGATTAGAGCGTGGAAATCGGTGGCTCTTACCACGCACAAGTAAGGAAATGCCCCGATCTCCGGCTAATCTTCTAGTCAATAAGCCTACAAAATCTATCAAAATGTTTGGGACAAGTCAAATATGCCAAAGAAGCGGCATATTCCGCAAACGACACTGCACAACAAGAAAACTTAAATGGCACCCCACTGAACACAACAGATTTCTCAGAGATATCACTTCATTCCATTCCATTTCACCACATTACTAATGCATAAATCCTAAACCAAACCAAATCCAACAAACCGGAATATAGGTGAATACGAAGAAAACATCCGGCCCTGCGGAGTGGGTTACCAGTGTCCACCGGGCTACAAGTGCTACGGCGGATGGGATGGACCAAACGACGGCATCACCAACTTCGACAACTTCGGCCTGGCCATGTTGACGGTGTTCCAGTGCGTCACCCTTGAGGGCTGGACTGATGTCCTATATAGCGTGAGTGAAATAGAGATTCCAAGCAAATAATTAAAGCTCAAGAATTCGCAAGAAAGAATTTGTATCTATAGATATATTCTAACCAAATCCTAATCTTCAGATCCAAGATGCAATGGGCAGCGATTGGCAGTGGATGTACTTCATTTCCATGGTTATCCTGGGTGCCTTCTTCGTGATGAATCTGATTCTCGGTGTGTTGTCCGGTGAGTTCTCCAAGGAGCGTAACAAGGCCAAGAACCGCGGCGACTTCCAGAAGCTGCGCGAGAAGCAGCAGATCGAAGAGGATCTGCGGGGCTATCTCGATTGGATTACCCAAGCCGAGGACATTGAACCAGACGCCGTTGGAGGTCTGATATCCGATGGCAAGGGCAAGCAGCCCAACGAAATGGATTCCACCGAGAACCTGGGCGAAGAAATGCCCGAGGTCCAAATGACTGAATCACGATGGCGCAAAATGAAGAAGGACTTCGATCGAGTCAATCGCCGAATGCGAAGGGCCTGTCGCAAGGCAGTCAAGTCCCAGGCCTTCTACTGGCTCATCATCGTTTTGGTGTTTCTCAACACAGGTGTCTTGGCCACGGAGCATTATGGCCAGCTGGATTGGCTGGATAATTTCCAGGGTATATGGAAAATACAAATAAAAATATTCTGTTGTAATAATTAACATTGTATATCAACATATATTTATTTAGAGTACACCAACGTGTTCTTCATCGGTCTGTTCACCTGCGAAATGTTGTTGAAGATGTACAGCTTGGGCTTTCAGGGCTACTTCGTTTCGCTGTTCAATCGTTTTGATTGTTTTGTAGTAATTGGCAGCATTACGGAAACCCTGCTAACGAACACGGGAATGATGCCTCCATTGGGTGTCTCCGTGCTGCGTTGTGTACGCCTCCTGAGAGTCTTCAAAGTAACTAAGTGAGTTAAAGCATTTATCAGTTGCTACGTAAATCTAAAATAATGCAAACCATTATTTACTTTTAGGTACTGGCGGTCTCTCTCAAATCTCGTCGCTTCCCTATTGAACTCTATACAATCGATTGCTTCACTTTTGTTACTGCTCTTCCTATTTATTGTGATATTTGCTCTGCTGGGCATGCAAGTTTTTGGCGGTAAATTTAATTTTGATGGCAAAGAGGAGAAGTATCGAATGAACTTCGATTGCTTCTGGCAGGCTCTACTCACAGTGTTTCAGGCAAGTTAATTTTGATTTCTAGCTTTAATCGCAAACGGAATGATATAAAGCAAGTTTTACAGATCATGACTGGTGAGGATTGGAATGCTGTGATGTATGTGGGCATTAATGCCTATGGCGGTGTGTCCTCCTATGGTGCCTTGGCCTGTATTTACTTTATTATTTTGTTCATATGCGGTAACTACATCCTGCTAAACGTGTTCTTGGCCATTGCTGTGGATAATTTGGCCGATGCCGACTCGCTCTCTGAGGTCGAAAAAGAAGAGGAACCTGTGAGTTTTAATTTTGTTCCCTAAGGAATCCACCTAAGATCTTTATTGAATATTTTAGCACGATGAATCTGCTCAGAAGAAGTCTCATAGTCCGACTCCAACAATTGATGGCATGGATGATCATCTCAGCATAGATATCGATATGGAGCAACAGGAACTGGATGATGAAGACAAAATGTATGGCGATAATATTTCTTTTTACAACAAATTAATGTTTAAATCAAAATACGACTGATATCAATGATTGTAATTGTATGCTTTTATAGGGACCATGAAACTCTATCAGACGAGGAAGTCCGTGAAATGTGTGAGGAGGAAGAGGAAGGTATGTCATGTTCAGTTCTATTAACCAACCCCTTACTAAGCTCAGTGTAAGAATTAAATATTATCTAAGAACCATATTTTAAGTACTTTAGCTTATGCTTAAACTTTATCAAGAAACTAACACCTATCGAAACCAAATCAAAAATATTTTCTAAAACAATGCCGCCGACGCCTACATCAATGCTGCTATTTTTCGGAAACCTCGCACACAAAAACAAAACAAAAACAAACCAAAACCATGAAAAAACACACAACACTTGCAATTATTAATCAAAAGACTCCAATTCCGAAGTATCAGCACGTGTCACTGCACGACCCCGGCGATTATCCGAAGTCAGCATGAAGAAGACTAAAAAGCCCATCCCGCGAGGCAGTGCCTTTTTCATTTTCAGTTACACGAACAGGTAATTCAATCAAGCAATCAATCAAACGATCCATCAGCGATCGACATACTACAGAAACACACCTCGCACACCCTTTAATATGGTCCATGTGTTTTGTGATTGGAGTTACGTTATCTTACACTGGTTTTCAACCGTTTGTTGTTTGCATGTGACAAACAATCGATAATAATTCTAAATCGAGCTGTATTTAAAGCGTATTGCGAATGTATATAATTTGTACAATTTTTAGTTTCGATAAAACCCAGTACGACGATGGTTATCTGTTTTATTTATTTAATTTTCATTGGTTTTGCATTTTGCTATTGAGGTTGGCCAACTTTAAGTATCAATATATTTTCACTCTTTCTGTTTAATGGAAGTATGATAATAAGTATATGTAGGTACAAACCGATCTTCAAATAAAATACATTTTTTAATAAGAACCTAAGTTTATTTTTAAGGTAGTTGTAGTTTAAATGTACAAATGGTTTTTGGACAAATTCTTATAAATGTGTTTATTATTTTTTCCAAATTGGCAACTTACATATATATACGTAATATATGATAAAATTTGTATTGCATATAGTGGATGAAGAAGGCATGATTACAGCACGACCCCGACGTATGTCTGAGGTTAATACGGCAACGAAAATTCTACCCATACCGCCGGGCACATCATTTTTTCTTTTCTCACAAACGAACAGGTTTTTATGTTTGAGTTTTATTTTCCCCCAAATATTGAAAGTCTCCGAAAATACTATATATATATATTTGTGTGTATGTGTGCGTGTGCGTAGATTATGTTTTTTTTTAAACATAATTTAAATAATCATGTATTTGTCCTTTTGTTTAACCATGTTTTGTATATTGTCATAAGAAATAATTTCCGGTTTTATTTTGAGTTTGATTAGACTATAGAAATCCATTTTGGTAGACAAAATTTATTTCCACTCTTAGCTGCTTTTTATTCCATGATTTTGTTTATAACTTGAATTGTAAAACTTCTAACTGCATGCTAAAAATATTTTTGTTTTTTTGTGATTTCACTTTTGTGATTTATAAAATTCTGGGAGCACGTTTCTTAACACTCTGCTCTACTATATTTCAACAGATTTCGCGTCTTCTGCCACTGGCTTTGCAATCACAGCAATTTCGGCAACATTATCCTGTGTTGCATTATGTTTTCATCGGCTATGTTGGCAGCAGAGAATCCTCTGAAAGCCAATGATGACCTGAATAAAGTAAGTAGCTCCAATTCCGACCAAAACTAATAAATCAGCGTCAAATGAACTAAAAAACTTGTAAGTTACGATTAGCAGATATTAGTTTTCACCTCTAGTAGAAACACGTTCCATTCGATGTTCTTCACAACTGTCCATTTGTTTTTGCAGGTGCTCAATAAATTTGATTATTTTTTCACGGCAGTTTTCACAATAGAACTGATTCTGAAATTGATTTCATACGGCTTCGTATTACACGACGGAGCCTTTTGCAGATCCGCATTTAATCTATTAGATTTACTTGTGGTCTGCGTGTCATTGATATCTCTAGTGTCCAGGTAAACGATAATCCATATAACTACTCTAACCCAGTAGTTGTGATACTAATTACTTCTGGAACATAAACTATAACGTCGATTTCAACTGCAGTTCGAATGCGATTTCAGTCGTGAAAATTCTACGTGTGCTCCGTGTTTTAAGGCCACTCAGAGCCATTAATCGTGCCAAGGGACTGAAGGTAAGAATTCATTCAAAACCTCTTCAATTTCGCTTCTTACTTTCTGACACATAATCAAAAGCTTCAACAGAAAATTGTTGTACTTCTTCTTTGAGTTTCAGTTTTATTATTTCAATTTTTAGTTCATTACGAAGAGCACAATCAATGATAATATTTATCTCAAACTAATATGCAAGTTAAACATTTTAAATGATAACAATCCCAACGAAGTGTTCTTGGGCCTTCAATTAACTTTAGAGTATGCCAAACAAAAAACCTTGAAATGCTGGGTGTAGGGTGCACCTCAATAAAGTTATGAAAATATAAATTAAGCAACATAAAAAGTATATTCAGTATACTACACACAGCTGACAAATATATTTCTTGATTTCGAGTTTTACTCGTAACACCCTAATGAAAATGGGCGTGGAATAGGAATGTATGGGCGTGGCTTGGGCATAGTGAACTCTATGTAATAACCCCTGATACTAAACACATGACCAGCAATATGTTCGCGCAAAATATGGAAGTCAGAAGCCAAAAATGCCTTACTATAATTAGACTTATATATTAAATAGTGTTTTTATTATAACTATATATCGTCGTATCACATACAGCATGTTGTTCAATGTGTCATAGTCGCTGTTAAGACTATCGGAAATATTGTGCTCGTCACATGCCTACTGCAGTTCATGTTTGCCGTAATAGGAGTCCAATTGTTTAAGGTATGATTTTAATTTTAAGTTCCCAATAGGATAGTATTTTATTAAGAAAGCAAGCGTAGGGAAACACTCCTCATTAATGATTAGAGCAGACAATTTAGTACCCTTCCACAATAAGGATATCGATTATTTAGCATTTAAGAATCTGTAAAAATTATTTTAGAACCAAACTACCGCATGGAACTTTCATTCGACAAAAAGTTCTAAGTTAATTTAGTTACTATAAATACAGCCTTATTAAAAAAATAGTTCAGTTTCTCTTTAAAATTTTAAAAATTCATGTTTATTATTGGGTGTAAGAACGAGCATTTTCTAAAATACTTCTAACCTTGTTGTTGTTTAAAATAAAATTTTTGTTTGAATTTTCTGCTACTAATAATGTCTAAAAGCTTATTAATTTGTTATGGGTTTCAAACATGTTGACTAATTTTCGTTTACTCTTGACTAAGAAAGTTAAATTGTACATATCAACAACTTTTGCTGGCTAGTATTGCTTATTAATGCTCAGCATAATATATTAAAATCAAGTCGGAAACAAAGATAAAGCAGGAAATAGTCTTATATAGGAAAAGTATTGCTGCAAAATAAATAGAACGTTATAGTCTTGAAGCAGGAATAAGAACTAAAAATACAATATATAATTCTAAGGACTCGTAGCATCCAGTTTTCGCGATCGTAACACAACTCACACGACTTAATACACATTATACCATTTATTATACTATCAAATCTTATATATTCCACACCCATTTTCTGCGTTTGTACACGTCTAATGCAACAAATTCACAATAGATATCGAAAGCCGATCATGAGCACACTTACACATACAGTATATACGCTATATACCTAATAGCACACACATCAGCACATGAGTTTTGGGTTTTAGCCATTAGCTACAAATCAGCAACCTACCTTGCACCCTAGCATCAAGGCCAATCCGTCCTATAGTGAAAATCTTCCCCGGTGTAAAGAACCCCAAGTTTGCGGACCATCAGTAACAACAACTCACAACTGCATTAAGATTGTAAACAACCTATTGAATCCACTGTAAAGTTAACCATAAGTTTTAAATATATCTGTATAAAAAATTGTTCTAAGGTGTTTCTTGCATTTAATAGATAACTTTTACTATGGATTCATAAAATAATAATTTAAAGTGTACTGATTTTATTTTTGATTTTTTATTATCTTTACCTTGTCAAGATAAACATTTTGATTTTATTTATAATTGTATTTTCTGTTTTATTATTTTTTCTGTAATTGTAAAAAATATAATCAAATATCACAAGATTTCCCAATATTTTAAACGTATTTTCTTCCCTTTTTCTCTCCTTGAACGTGTTTCGGTTGTTTTGAATTGAATTTTGCGAACCCAAAAAATGTCGTGTTTTCAATACTAATATAATGGCAACAAATTCATTTGATATCATCCAACAAATTGGTTCTGAAAAACCACACAAATTCTTGAATTAAAAATGAAAATATATTTCCTATTGTCATTCATACGTCAAAAATTCGAACAATAAACCAATTGGCCTACACTGATAAATAATTAAACTTCTGCAGTATGTGGTCAAGTGCGTTGTAGTCGCAATCAAAACCATTGGTAATATCATGTTGGTGACATATTTGTTACAATTCATGTTCGCTGTTATTGGAGTACAACTCTTTAAGGTAATTTCTTTTGAATTATATATAAAAGTCATTGATAAAGGGTATCTGAAGACAGCTTTAAGTGTGCGCTTTTATTTTTTAAGGGACCAACTATAAATAAAGAAAAATTGCGGCTTACTCTGTGTGTGCTTTGAATTTTGTAGATTCTTTTCGGTATTTGTGTGTAGGGTAATTCTGTATTGAAAGGTAACTATTGTCGGTGTGATATTTTTGGATTTGACTAAGTAGAAACCTTTCTCTAAAGAGAAGTCTAAGTCAAGTTTCTTACACATTTTCTTCATATTAAAAAAAAATTCGCTTCGCAATAGCTTGGTAAACGAAACAAAATTTCGAAGCTTTACCACCCAGCTCAGTTCAGTTCCTAGCTTTCCAAACTAACCTCTCAGGCAAAGTTAGCTCGCTCCTTGCCAACCCAATGTAATATATTTATATATTTTCCAACTTTTGTAACAATGTTTTCCAACCCAATAACCCTTGTTGGTGTCCCGTCTGTAAATAATGCTCTGTCCAATATAAAAAAACTAAAACCTTTGTCGTCCATCCAAAAGTTTTGAGCAGTGTATGTAAATGTGTTTGCATATGAAACACCCTGTAACTGTGTGCATACTTTTAAGCAAACATATGTAGAACTAGATAGTTTATCAAAGTAAAGCTTTTTTTGAACTAGGTATTAGATAATAGTCAGTACATTAAAGCAGTTTTAATGTTTGTGAACCCTGGGAAAGCAAACTCTATCGAATATTACTTGACGTTGAGATTGCTTTCCTTAACATATCACCTGTACCATTTCATTCGCTAATACTTTACTATCTTCTCGTCCCCTGACATCCCAACTCATATTCAAACCCCAAACCAAATACAGGGCAAGTTTTTCAAGTGCACAGATGGTTCCAAAATGACTCAAGATGAATGCTAGTAAGTATGCTTTATTTGTTAGTTATTGGTTTAGTTTTAATAAAAATAATATCTTTCAGCGGAACCTATTTGGTCTATGATGATGGCGATGTTCATAAGCCGCGACTCAGGGAACGGGAATGGAGTAACAATCGCTTCCATTTCGATGATGTGGCCAAGGGCATGTTGACATTATTCACGGTGTCCACCTTTGAGGGTTGGCCAGGGTAAGTCTACCTTAATACTATGTGTCAATATCCTTTTTATACATAATTTGACATTGCAGTTTACTGTATGTTTCAATTGATTCGAATAAGGAAAACGGCGGTCCAATACACAACTTCCGTCCGATCGTAGCTGCCTACTATATAATCTACATTATTATTATTGCCTTCTTCATGGTGAACATATTCGTCGGTTTCGTTATCGTCACTTTCCAAAATGAGGGTGAACAGGAATATAAGAATTGTGATCTGGATAAAAATCAGCGCAATTGCATAGAGTTTGCCTTGAAAGCGAAACCCGTTAGACGCTATATACCCAAGCATGGTATACAATATAAGGTCTGGTGGTTCGTCACGTCATCATCCTTCGAGTACACAATATTCATACTGATCATGATAAACACGGTAACACTGGCTATGAAGTTTTATAATCAGCCGTTGTGGTACACGGAACTTTTAGATGCTTTGAATATGATATTTACGGCGGTGTTTGCTTTGGAATTTGTTTTTAAATTAGCCGCGTTTCGATTTAAGGTAAGAAGAGCTAAAAAAAAAACAAAAATTTGTCTAATTAATACTTATCTACTTATCACAATACAGAACTACTTTGGAGATGCCTGGAACGTCTTCGATTTTATCATCGTTTTAGGCAGTTTCATTGACATTGTCTACTCCGAAATTAAGGTTCTTAAACTTATTACTATGAAAATTCTTGGTTCTAAATATTCTAAAAATATTTGCAGAGCAAGGATACCTCTCAGATAGCAGAATGCGACATTGTAGAGGGCTGCAAATCCACCAAGAAATCAGTAAGTTTATCAAAAATGTTCTTATAATATGTAGTTAAAAAACGCACTATTTCAGGCTGGTTCAAATTTAATATCCATCAATTTCTTCCGACTGTTCCGTGTGATGCGACTCGTCAAGCTACTCAGCAAAGGCGAAGGCATTCGAACATTACTGTGGACTTTTATTAAATCCTTCCAAGCACTTCCATATGTAGCCCTGCTAATTGTGCTTCTATTTTTCATTTATGCAGTTGTGGGGATGCAGGTAAGTCTTGTGTTTTAACATTTCTGGAAATATATATTTAACGAATTGCATTTTTTCAGGTTTTCGGCAAAATTGCTCTAGATGGTGGCAACGCCATCACGGCCAATAACAATTTCCAAACGTTCCAGCAGGCTGTTTTAGTACTCTTCCGATCGGCCACCGGAGAAGCTTGGCAGGAAATTATGATGTCCTGCTCGGCGCAACCGGATGTGAAGTGCGATATGAATTCAGATACGCCGGGAGAACCATGCGGTTCCTCAATAGCCTATCCCTACTTTATTTCCTTCTATGTTCTCTGCTCGTTTTTGGTAAGGATGCAAAACACTTCTCTATTCAATTGAATTTAAATAAGTTTTTCTCAGATCATTAATCTTTTCGTGGCCGTCATTATGGACAACTTTGACTATCTGACTCGGGATTGGTCCATTTTGGGTCCCCATCACCTGGACGAGTTTATTCGTCTTTGGAGCGAGTACGATCCGGACGCCAAGGGGCGCATCAAACACTTGGATGTGGTCACATTGCTGAGAAAGATCTCCCCACCACTTGGCTTCGGCAAACTGTGTCCACATAGAATGGCCTGCAAGCGACTGGTTTCCATGAACATGCCCCTCAACTCAGATGGAACGGTTCTCTTCAATGCCACACTGTTTGCGGTGGTCCGCACTTCGCTGAGCATCAAAACTGATGGTAACATCGATGATGCCAACTCCGAGCTGCGCGCCACTATCAAGCAGATCTGGAAGCGTACCAATCCGAAGCTTCTGGATCAGGTGGTACCACCGCCGGGCAACGATGACGAGGTGACCGTCGGCAAGTTCTACGCCACATATCTAATTCAGGACTACTTCCGGCGCTTCAAGAAGCGCAAGGAACAGGAGGGCAAGGAGGGTCATCCGGACAGCAATACAGTCACGCTGCAGGCCGGCTTGCGAACCCTACACGAAGTGTCCCCAGCTCTCAAGAGAGCCATCTCGGGCAATCTCGACGAGCTGGACCAGGAGCCGGAGCCCATGCATCGTGTAAGTTTGCAATAAAGTTTATATTATATTCATAATATTTTTGTATATATTTTAACATAAACATTTCTCCTTACTATTTCTTGCAGCGCCACCATACGCTTTTTGGCAGCGTGTGGTCATCGATCCGCCGACATGGAAACGGAACCTTCAGGCGAGGTGCCAAGGCCACTGCTTCGCAGAGCAATGGAGCCTTGGCGATCGGTGGATCAGCTTCCGCAGCCTTGGGTGTGGGCGGTAGCTCACTGGTCCTGGGGACCGTCGATCCCGCTGGCGGGGATTATCTATACGACACCTTGAACCGCAGCGTAGCCGACGGAGTGAACAATATAACGCGGAACATAATGCAGGCACGTTTGGCGGCAGCCGGAAAGCTGCAGGACGAACTGCAGGGGGCAGGGAGTGGCGGAGAGCTAAGGACATTCGGCGAGAGCATATCCATGCGACCGCTGGCGAAAAATGGAGGCGGAGCGGCCACTGTGGCCGGAACACTGCCGCCTGAGGCGAATGCCATTAACTATGAGTGAGTATGCGGGGGTGGAGGATTTCACCGGAGAAGCGGTCTGTAGGCCAATTTTTGAGTTGTCACCTAGCCATACATCAAAAAAAAAAAAAAAGATATTTAAAAACACGAAGCTCCATTACCATAATACTCGTTACTATGGCTTGCTGTTTAGTGAGTTTATCCATATTCTTATTGCCAACAATTAGCGTTTTCTGTTTTGTGGCATTTTGTTTGGTCACCTAGTGAAGAGCGCCCTAAAGTTTGTAATGGACAAAAGGAGCCGAGCCAAGCTCAACAACTGACTTGGCACCACCAAAATAAATACGAGTTTTCAATTAGTTGACTTAGCAAACTTAGTTGCAATCACAAAAAATACCTTAAATGCATACTTGTTGCCACATAAACTAGTGGATCTCAAGACAATTGAAACAGAAACGACCAACCTATTGAGCAAAAAAGCAAAACATAAACCAAACTTTTACTCAATCCCCGAACATTAATTTCAGCAACCGCAATCGTGGTATTTTATTGCATCCATATAACAATGGTAAGCCTAAAATGCTGCAAATTGCAATAATAAATTAAAACAAATAAAAACATAACAAAAACAACTACAGCAGTAATTGCAACAGCAACAACAAAATGCACTCCTTTTTATTAACATTATTTAATGTGTTTTATATTTTATTCCTTTTTAACCGGACAAAATTCTAAAAAAAATTCCGATCAAATTGGTTCGTTTGTTGTTTTTATACACTTCAAATTTGACCCTAACAAAAAAGCAACAACAATTTATTATAACACCAATCTAATTGTTTACGAAATGATTTGTTTTGTTTTACATCCGATTACGTAGCTGCTGCATTCCTATTAAACATATTGCAAATTAAAATGATGTACAGATTCTCGACCACTGCGTTCTAAGATTTGTTATTGCCTGCGGCATGTAAAAATGTTCAATACGACTTTTCAGGTCAATTGCAAAATCATAAACTAATCAGATGAGGCGGCCAAATGTTATATGTTCTTATTGTGTTTACCTGGCTGTTTTCTAATTGGGACCAAATTACATTAACTGAATCGAAAATGAAATTGTCATTATGTTTCACATCATTGTAGTACACATCGATTAGATTTTAAACCTAAATAGAATAGTAATTGTAGAACAAACTCGTAGCTTAGTAATATTGAGTGCAGCTTTATTTACAGCTAATAATTATAGTTCTATAGAAACGCTTCCGCTGCATTATAGTTCAAATCGAGCCAAACACACAAAAACATACATAAAGCCATTACCATAAGAATTTTTATTATTTCAGAAAAGCTAAAACACAGGTAAAAACGTATATTGTGTGTTCTGAGGGGAGAAAAGGATTATTTATTCGAGGCACTAAAATCGCATTAGATCGGAATGCTTGGTTTTTGAACAGATTTATAATTTTGTGAAGTATTTGTTTTCATTTAATGAAAGAGATTTTATTTCTTTTTTCCTATGATGCAGAAAAAGATTGAATTTGATTCTCGAATTGGCTAATCTATCTTAAATACTATCGATACCAATCTCCCCTTCCAAACTTCTTCCCAATAGCTATTGTGTTACCCACAACTTAAATGAACATAAAAACCCATTTCGAAAATTAGATCTTCCCAATATAACAACCACTAATAACCTTAGCGTATGTGGCTCCTTTTGTTAATTACAAACTAATGAACGGAACTAACCCATCAAAAATCATAAATTTTCAAGAAGAACAAATTCGCCAAGACAGGATACATTTTAAAACCAGTCAATTGTGTCTGCTAAAGTAATTTGTTTTTATAACTCTTTCTCACAAACATTTTTATTATAGCATAAGTGATTCGAGTTTAAAAACCACCGAGTGCTGAGTCTCGAACCCTGACCAAATTCTTCAGTGTCCAAAGAGTCTGCAAAGAGTTCGAATCAAGACTGGTTTCCCTTTCCAAATGGGAGTCCTTCCCAAGAGCGTTTTTATTTTTGTTTCATTATTTTCTGTTAAGTTTAAAATGCGCAAGAGAGAAGCAATTAAAACATTCCGTTGTCGGTAAAAATTATGATATTTCGTGAGTTCCTATATGAAAGTTCCCTGATAACAATATGGATTTAATGACATAACACCTACAACAAGAACAACAAACTACAACAAGTACCAGAAACAACTTTAGCAACAACAATCGTTTAACACGCAACAACAACAACAAGAGAGAACGAACGTAATTAAACGCATACCCAAAGCAAACCCGATATCGATGTCTATATATTCAATATATATAAAATTTCTTATATATATTTATTTTAAAAAGCCGTGATGTTGTGCCCATCTACTCATAAGCCTTGGCCTTGGCTTTATTGAGCCATATCCCTTACAAAAGTGTGTGCCTTGCGACCATATAAACCACATCTTACCACATATAATACTAACCAAAAACCGAATACTCAATTTGTATACCCAAGCTGCGAATCTGAACGTTGTCATCGTTGTAATTGTTACAGAAATATACTCGTACGTTTATGTTATCCTATGCTATGCGAAAAAAAAAATCTGCCAGAAAGTGTATTCCAAAAGTTCACTATTGTCTCTCAGTATTGTATTGTTGTCGCTTCCTTTTCTTTTTTGTGTGGGAAAACCATTGTCACCCGGATTGGGGCCTTGGGGACTTCACATCCCCTATACGAACATTAACTAACACACTGTGAATACAAAACATGCGAAAAAATTACCATAAAAGATGCTTAGATGCTACGCCTGCATTGTTTATAAAAAGTCTAGCTAAATTGCGTATACGTGTTGCCTAGTAATTTTGCAGAACATTGAGCTTTGCCCTTATCTAACCAATAACTGCTTGCTTAGCTTAGAAACAAACTTATAATTTTAATTGTGCTTATGATATTAACAATGTATGCAGATCGTGTATAAAGAGCTTGCAATGTCGAATGCTTAACTAACCAATAACAGTAATCATAATTATAAACAAAATAAAGAAGCTTGATGATTCTTGTAAGGCAAAAAGAACAGGTACATTTCTATTAAATGTAGAATAGTGATTTGATTAAACTCGATTTTATTGCAAAAACGTAAATATTTTCGAGAACTTATGTTATCATTTGATAATTTGTAATTTAATTTGATAATTTGATTTGTATTATATTAAAAAAAATATATTTTAAATAAAACCTCTAGTTTTTCTTTTGTAAATAAGTTAAAGAAATGATCAGCTTATAGATCATAATAATTGCAAGAATATTGCTTTATATATTTGATTTAATATTTTAAAGCGTAGGTTAGATTGACTTAAAGCATAAATACCTGGATCATCAAGCTCAAATAAAGCGTGTATAAAAATCATGCATATATCCACACCAAAACGATCAAATTGACTTACAATTGACCTAAAAATTTTCCTATTTTATGCAAACATGCAGTCTACGCACCCAATGGTGCTCTTCCTGGCCACGAACGCATGATCCAATCGACACCAGCTAGTCCCTACGATCAGCGTCGTTTACCAACTTCATCTGATATGAACGGCCTAGCCGAATCATTGATTGGAGGGGTAAGTACTCAAATACTAACTTATAAATCAGCATTCGACCAAAAGCATAATCGATCTCAAATTATAGGTACTCGCCGCTGAGGGATTGGGTAAATACTGCGACTCCGAGTTCGTGGGGACTGCTGCACGGGAGATGCGCGAGGCGCTGGACATGACGCCCGAGGAAATGAACCTGGCCGCCCACCAGATCCTCTCGAACGAGCATTCGCTGAGTCTGATCGGCAGTAGCAATGGGAGCATCTTCGGTGGATCCGCCGGTGGCCTGGGAGGGGCTGGTTCTGGAGGTGGGTTGGGCGGTAGCAGCAGCATTCGCAACGCCTTCGGCGGAAGCGGAAGTGGCCCGTCCTCGCTGTCGCCGCAGCATCAGCCTTACTCGGGCACTCTGAACTCACCACCGATTCCGGATAATCGTCTGAGACGTGTTGCCACAGTCACGACCACAAACAATAACAATAAGTCCCAAGTTAGCCAAAACAACTCGAGTAGCTTAAATGTTAGAGCTAATGCCAATAGCCAAATGAACATGTCACCAACTGCACAACCTGTGCAGCAACAATCGCCGCAAAGAGGACTGGGCAATCCCAACTACTCCTCATAGCACCCACATTGTAAGCTATACATACGGAATGTCTTCTTGATGGAACTTTAAGTGTGCATTCAGCGCAAGCTGAGGTTTATTGGCTAATTTATTTGTTATTTTTAGCGAAGAAAAACACATTAGTCTTAGCATCGGGAATTGTTATATTTGAATTGTTCGCACACACAAGCGGGAACCAAACCAACAAAACTTGTATAACTTGTATAAAGAAAATCAGCTAATTGTATATGTATAAATATATTAATGTTTTTGCCTTTTTGAGAAATCTATCGTGGGCCTTCGTCCTCTAACGAGCCAGAAAACCAAAAACCAACAACACTAAACTGAACAAATTAAGGGAAAATGTATATTTTTGGATAAAAAAAGAGGAAACCAACCTAAACTGATAACGTTTAACTTCTAATTAGAGATATAGATCAAAACCAAAAATATATAAATAAAAACCACACCAATATAATTGATTAGGTAATAATCACCAAAACGGAAATGAAATAATTATACATTAACATTGAACATTACATTATTGAGCGACAGTGTAATTACCTATTTCGATTTAGACGCATTTTATTTTTTAAGTATTTAAAATATGAACAATTTACGATAAAAGGAATTGTTTACAATATATGTAGCAGACATACATATATGTATAAAATTCATAAATGTAATAGCATAATTTCAAACTGAACGAGAGTCCCAAGCCCCCTTAAAAAGTAATGTAAACTGAATTTTAATTGTTATGATTGAATTTTTACAATAAAACCGAGAAAATGTGAGAAAATAAAAACAGAGTTTCATAAAAAGAATTAATTCACTTTCTTCCTGAATATTCATTTGCAAGAAGTGTTTGTTTTCGAAAATGATCATTATCGATCTATTCACGACCGTATGAACGTCGAGATCTGGAGATTTTTGTTGGGATTAAGTACTTATTTATTTATTTTTTTTCTTGCCAATTAGACTTATAGTCTGTCTGATATTTAAAAACCTAAAAAATCCGAAAAGGGGAAAAGGGAAGTACATATATAGAAAAACAAGCCAATTTCGCCAGTTAAAAATCTATTTTGCCTCAGCTGAAAATATCAAAAAGCATTTTTGTGTATAAAAAACAAACTAATTTAAATATATCTCTGGCTGTGAAAGCAACTTCAAAGTGACCTTCTGACTTTCCTACTTTTTTCAAAAAGTCCCGAGAGCGCGCACGTGTTAATCTGCCACACAAAGGATTTAGAGTGCCTCCCCCACAAGGAACAATAAAAAATAAACAAATAAGCCCGGGAACAACAGCAGGAGAAGCAGCAGAAGCAGCAGCAGCACCAGTCGAAAGTAGCTAGAATATTGCCATCGATTTTCTGTCTGGTGCATTTTCTTAACGCCACTTGGCCAGGCCCTGTGTTTTCCCCAATTTTCCCGCTTCTTTCTATGCTTTCCACTGGCTTCTGCACGTTGCAATTTGGCGCTGTTCTTCGGTTTGCCAATGCCATTGTTTGACTTGGGCTAATACGAGTATGACTGAGCCTCAGCTGCAATCGAAGGAGGAAGAGCTCGGCAAAGAAAGAGGGGATGTTGCCCAAGAGTGGGTGGAATCCAACTGAGATTTGCAAGGACTGGACGGGACAGGACAGCACTGGACAGGATAGTAAAAGGACACGCCACGCTGTGGCCCACGTCCCATGTTCGAGGATAACGCAAGAAAATGTTCTTAAATTAAATATTTGCCTGGTCCAAATCGGGCACACAGCCAGCTCCGTTGGCATTGGTGGGTTAAGAGAATATGCAACTAATCATCATGACATTCACAATGCCCCTCCATAAATATTTCACATGCTCTCTGGCGATTTCCGTGCAAATATCTATCCAGCAAATGCATTGTCACTGTGTATGTGCGGAAATCTTTTATCACGTAAGTGGCCGCATGTTGTGGACAGGAACTAACTTTAAGTCGAGCTTAGAACGATTCTTTTTACTGAATTATAAGCAAATGTCTCTCATGGTGTTCTTCAATAATCAGGATCAACTGAAATTAGTTATTATTCAATTCTGGAAACTTTAACGTGAAAGCATCTTTAAGTTTCTTGGTCGACCCGGTTTTCTTTCCTACGAATAGCATTCGAATAGGTATAAATATTTTAAGCTATTTTATAATTTTTAATTATACACGTTACTTGGTATACAAGATACGCTCGTATTTGCAACCGTATAATAATTTAATAATTTTTGTGCTAATTTCTGTCAATTTTTCAAACAAATATGAAAAATTAGATTTGCCCACTAACTGAGTAACGGGTATCTGATAGCGGAGGTACTCTACTTTAGCGTTCTCCATTTGTTCTTTTTTTTTCAGAAGTAAATTGGCTTCCAGTTTTAATACTTACAGATGACCAGTAAATCTCCAGACTATTATATCTTTAGTAATGTAACATAATTATGAGAAATAAACGAAAATAACTACGATAGCAAATATAAACCAAATTACCAGCATTATAAGGACCACTGTCGAAATAAGTTTGGTGGAACATAAAGTGTAAAAAGAAATTGGAAAACTCGAATTGCATTCACTTGGAGCAAACTTCCAATGCAAATGGAGTCATAAAATGGCGCTGGGGCAATTGCAGTTGCAGCCGCCACAAAGTCTGCAAAACATCATCACAATCCAAGCACCGAATGACTGACAAGGAGCGACTTAAAGCTATAGGGCGTCGGAATATCGCCAGGATATCGCTTGAAAGAGATGTAAAGCCGTTTGCCACATCCGTAATTGAGCCAAAAGGGGCGCAAAGTGGGAGTTATACATACGCAGGGTCTACGCATTGTTAGGCGGCCCATTACACAAACTGCACACAGCATTTAGTTTTTGCCTCAAGCCTAATTGGCCTCATTATGGTTACAAGGAATAGCGCTGCTCATTTGCGATTAACCACACGTAGAACATAACTACAAACGGAGCGTGGGTTAAATCCAAACAAAAACAGAGAAGAAAAAAAGGAAAGCCCCCAAAGGGGGCAAAGTGTGCTCCAAAATCAACGGTGAGTTATGTGTGTATGATATCTGTGGGAGTGTGGGCAGAAGAAGACTTGCCGCCGGCATTATCTTTTGTACTTTTATCAGTGCAGATAGACCCAGGAGCTCACACACAACCCAAACGAATCCTTGTGTTTCATTAGAAAACGGCTAATTTGGTTGTGGGCTGCGGTGCAAATACTTATTTACCCGCCGGATGTACGGTGAAAAAATCAGGCGAAATTTCGCAGGGATGAGCAAACAAAAAAAAGGGCAGACAGACTCGCTCAGAAATATAAATTACATTTGCCAGAGGACCACAAAAAGTGTTGATAAATGTATGAAAATTAGGTGTACGCCACCAAAGGAATGCCAATTAGAAGAACTTCTCGATAAAAGACGCAGAAATATGTATACACTTATTATTTATACATCAGTGGTAAAAACAATGTTTATTCTTAAATCTTGAAAAACTCCATCCTAAAAAGACTTTGTTAGACTAGAATTCTTATTAGATACTTTGCATTTCATACAAAATGCTCTCATAACTTACACATATTAAGGAATGTAAATTCCGCAAAACTTACGATTTAACATATTAAAACAATAAAGCGCCCTGGGATGATATATGCAACAATTTGTGGCATGAGCACACGCTGACATTGCTTATAAGATTAAAACAAAAAATACAGAAAAAACAAAGGAATGAGCCAAAAAAAATGTGTCTGTCTGCTCTCGCAGCAGGAAGAGGAAGGGGAAATGGCCATAGAAATATGTCACAGCAGGCGAAAGTGAAAGACAGCGCCAAAATCCGAGGTGTAATATCCTGCTTGACAGTCAAGAAAAAAAATAACAAAAGAGCGACTGTACAAGCAAGTAAAGAACATCGAATAGAACTTCACGTTCCATCAGAATGGGAACTTGGAAAATGCTTTCAAAATGTCGACACAACGACGGGTGGCAAGCCACGCAGGATACTTCAGAAGAGGCGGCTTAAGCTTATATCTGTGCGTCCTTTATTAAACGGGATTCCCTCGTGCTCCTGCGTTAATTTTCTGCAAGCCCCTGCCATGCAGTTTGGTTATTGGCCAAAAAACATTATCCTTGCTGATATTTTTTAAACTTTTAGTAAAAATTCTTTGCGTGGTATACTTCTTCTAAGTAATAAACTTTTTTTTTGCTTCTCCGAGCTATTTTGTACAACTTAAAAACATTTGAGCGGATTGAATATCTAATAAGTAGCTGCTGCCGGGGAAAGCAGGAAGTGGAAGCTGCGGAATCGCCAATAATTGCGACTGTCCCAATGGCACCAAGCAAACTTCCACTGCATGGGATTTCGGCTAATCATTGCCGGCAACATTCGAACAGAGGTTCCATTTCCGCTCAAGGACCTACGCGAAAATCCCTTTGCTCTGCGATTAAACAGAAATGGCTATGTGCAGTATGAACTTTAGTTAACGTTGGCAAAATATTGAAGATAAAATATATTTAACAAATCGGTAAGGAACAAGCACTTTCAACACTTGAATAAAAGCGAAGCCTTAAACAAAAATCAATAGTAAGAGAAATGCAAAACGACATTCTATAAATACTTGATCTATCATCATTCGGGGTCCCAGTCTCCGCCCGCAAATCCATGTGCCATGCCAGACTGGAAACAGATGAAAAATAAAACAAAATAAATAATGTAAGCTGTTGACGCCACCGGGGCGACCATTCCGGCTGCAGTATCCTGAAAACTGAAAACTGGAGGCTGGTGGTGCAGAGTGCATGACATCGGAGCCGAGAGTAGCACAAATCCGCTTTAACAGGCCGCCAACTGACTGCTTGACTACTTGGCAACATCCAGGGCATGCAGGAAAAAACCAGGACCTGCTCAACCAGGAACTAAAGCTAAGGCAAAAGCAGGCACTCAGCCAAACGACAGAAGCCGGCACAACAATCCATTCATTTCATTCATCTATGTACTCATGCGAAATGAAAAAGAATGATGCAAAGTTGTAAGCCGGCGGTGGCTGGGATTGTAACTAAAAAGCCAACACTCGCTGGAAAGTTAGTTTTACGGCCATTAGATACCTGGTACTCATACTTTTTCTTGATGAGCTATTTTCATCGGGAAATGATTGCATTTCAATGTGGATGTGCAGAACTTTGCATGGAATTGGTTTGCTAAAACAATCTAGAAAAGGGAATAAATGATTTTTTAAGTAAATATATAGGTTGCAATCGAATTTAAGCTATTCAATAGAATAATTTTGAATGCAAAATTAACAAAAATCTCTATTGACTGTCTATATTTTCGTTTATTAAAATGAAAAACAAGAAAGCTATGCAGTGCATGGCATAAACGCGTCTTCACTATAATTTTAAGGAAGCAAATCTGAGAATAAGTGCATCTGAACTGAATCTATAGACTGCTTATCACATTCCCGGCATTTTCTGCTGATTGACTTCCTTCGCTGATAAATCAATTTCTTATCTTTGGATGAATTTGATTTCTTGTAAAGTGCAGATAATCGAGTTTGTGCCCTTCGATAGTTGATGGCGAGACTCAATCGTCCTTAATGCACTTTCAGTGTGATTTATGTTAATTTATTTCCATGCATTGCATTAATTCTCTTTTCATTGGCAAAGGGAGTTCTACGCACTTGTTGACTGGATTTAAATGAATTCCTTTTGCGATTTTCCCAGTGGGTCTTCCAACTTCTTTCATTCGCTTGCAAATTCATTTTTCCACGGCACGTGAGTTGATTTAAAAGCTGCAAGGAAAGAGATTTTTGGCAGTCAACTTAAATTTATTTGACTGCTTGATTCATACGAAATCAAAGGTAAAGGCAAATTCAATTTTTTCCGAGCTGAATTTTTGATAGCCGAGTGATGTAATTTCTCTGAATGGAGGTAATAAATTTGAAGCAACATTTTGTTCGGCGTGGAATTCAAAAATTATTCTTAACCAAATCAGAGTGTATATGAACCAGTACTTTATGAATCACAGCTTTCGATATTTTATCAAATGATTTATTAAATTTTGAATTATTAAGGACATTCGTCGGCACATTATCTCTCTCTTTAATTAACTTAACCTAAACAAGCTTTTGGGTCATCCCATCAATCTTTCACAGAAGCCAAAATGTAACTTTTCTAACCAGCTTCAATAATGTAGGCATACTCTCTGATTTACATTCGTGCGATTCTAATTGGTGTAAAGCAATTTTCTGGCTGTTGACCGGAATGTGCGAAATTTTCAACTAATTTTGATGTTTTGCCACACAACTGCAGTAAGGCAACCCCCACATATTTTGCCTCACAGCAGTGAAAGACGTGTGGAGTCGAACTCTCTTCAAATTTTGTAATGTCCAAAGGACATGGGACACATTCCATCAGAGCGCCAATGGCGAAGTACTAATTACAAACATGTCGCCGGTTCATTCAGTTCGGATTTGGGTTTTGGTCACCATCCTCGTTGTCCATTTCCATGCTCGGGTCATCATCATCTCATTTTCCCCGAAACTAAATTTGTATGTTGGGGTTTTTGGGCACTTTGATTTGTGATTTGATTTGCACTCAACCAGCCGAGAGTTCTATGACTGCAGTAGCAGCATTTGGGTAATTATGATGTACGGCTGCAGTGAAACATGTAAAGTTCGACCAACTTGGCCTGATGGCCATTGACCCTGCTTTATCTAAGCACTCAGACACAAACAATGATAATGGCTGCCCTTTGTTCGCATTCGACCAAGACGCCAACAATTGTTTGGAATTTATGAAGAGCTTCCTGAGTCCGGAATACTGACCTGACAGATGTTCAAGTAAGTACAATTGTTGCCACTTAGGATGCACTTACAACTGTTTTAACTTGAAGTCTCACATATCATACAATTTGGGTTCAAAGTTCATCCACTTCCGGGATGAAAAAGCACTTAATGCAAATGCCAGTTCAAATGCTAAAATTATGAAGGTAGCTCTATTTCGTCACGATTCAAGACAACGTGGATTTTTACCTACTTGATATGAGCATGGCAACTTGATTTTAGTTTCATTTCGGCTTGAACATAAAATACTAGATAACAGCATCTAACGATTTTATGTAAATTTATTTAGAGCATTAGTAATGACTTCCAAGACAACACACAGCACTTATTGCCCAACTACTTTTGTCGTTGCCTAATTATTTATAAATATTTATTTAGTGTGCGAATTACCAGACTTTACCGGCAATATTGTCGTCAATTAAGTCAGGTACCAAAGCATAAATATTTACTCAATGCGGAGGCAATGATAATGTGCTCAATTTGAGATGTATCCCTTGCATTTTGGCAATATTTGTGGGGCAATGAAAAGCACGCACATGCTTACATGAGCTACCCAAATTTTCCTCTGGGCCTGAGTTTCCTAATTATTTGCCATTTTGGCTACACGCTCTTGGGTTTATTGATCATACTTTGGTCAGATTTTGGTATGACTAGGAATTGAGAAAATGCCTGTTTGAACATTTCACTCATTTATGGTCACAACAATATGATGACAAAAGTTTCTGGGCCTGGGTTTATGTTTCCGTTTGGTTAGTTTGCAGTTCTGTTTTGTTTTCCTTCCATTTTGCATATATTTTATGATGCAGGGAGGGGATTGCAACTTTTGGGCAGGCCGTATTAAATTAGTTTAGAAATTGTTGCCCTATAAACAAGTAGATTTGCATATCTCTTCCGCTTTTCTGTGGCCATACATATGTCTGGAGTATAGTGAATACAAACAATATGTTTTCACTCAGTGGCGTTCACTTATTAAGATATATACATTGTATTTTTATGTTAATTACAGTTGTACAGTTGTCTTAATTTAAATGAACATATAATTGTATTTAATGGGAGAAATAATTATCAAAATACGAAGTGGCTTAGTTATGCACACGTTAAGTTAAATAACGATCCCCACACCCCGTTAACTATTTATTTGAGCTCATATTTTATTACGTAAGGAGCTAAACGTATCATAAAATGGCTTCGCCTTAAAAGGGTTCCTCGGATTTCGCGTTAGCTCGTAAAACTATATAACCGAGAATGTCCCAGAACATCCCCGACCAACACACATATAGCCGCACAAACTTGACACGCAATCCGTTAGCCACAAACGCCTTGCAGTATGCAACAAGTTTTCCGCTTTCATGCTCATCTTACGCAATTATATGCGCTACATTTCGCAAAACTTTTGCACGCAGCAGCTTTAACTCCTGACTACATGGCACTCACAAAGGGCTTCGCATTGCTCTTTTTACGATTTATTTTTCACGTGACTTGCGACCTGGAGGTTACGACACCTTCACGTGTCTGAGGCTCAGATTGTTTTTTTGACTCGGGGAAGGAAATTGCTACATCAGGACGTCGGATAACTACTTGTAGAATTATATATCTTAGAAGTGACAACTCTAGAGTTAAAATTATTGAAAATTTATTTTCTTTAGCACCATTGTAAATGAAAAAAAGACAAGAGGTGACTGACTGTATAGTCAAATTCCGAGTTACTTAGACATTGGAAGTTCGAGCAAGATCTAGACAAGCTAGAGGGTAGCAGCACCCTATGTATCCTAAAATCTCACGGACTGTTTGACGGACTCTTGGGCAAACGGATGGAAGGATCCATATAAAGTGTATTTCCTTAGCACCCCGTTTACACACAACCTCGTTGCCTGGAACCTTTAGACACATAATGAATGAAACTGCAAGATACTTACAAATATGGTGATAAGTAAGTTTATCTTAAGTTCTATAAAAACACTGCTTGCTAATATGACCTTTTCTAGTCAGTTTCCGGGTCGGCAAGGAAGTACTCAACACACTCCCCTCAATAAGGCATTTCCCCTTAAGCGAACAAGCAGTGCTATAATTATTTCCCCAACATTTCCCCATGGCTCCAAATGATTATCTTGCAAACCGGCAACCACTTGTTGATTTTCCATGGTGAATTGCAATATTTCTCTCGTGTTCTACTTTTGAAAAATGCTATAACGCGCATGCTTGGGAGCAGGATATTTCGAGAGAAGGAGCTATTCAATTCGTGTCAAACATTTTTGTTGGCCAACAAATGTATTTGCTCAATGCGTTTGTCACTTCGTGGCCGGAATTCGGTTACCATCGTCATCATGGTTAGCATTGCAGTTCGCCATAAAAAAAGAAGAAAGAAAGAATTAGAACGGATAGCAGTAAAATCAAAGCCAAAACCAAACAAACGAATCAGACGAACCAAAATTATGCAAAGATTGACTCAGGATTTTGTTCGATTCTAGTTTAAAAATTGAATAACTTTTTCAACTTTAATTATTTTACTATTTAATGTCGGTGGTAAACAGTTTTATACTTTGCATCATCAAACTTTTAATAGAAAAATATTTTTTCTGGTTTCATTTTTTATAAATAGACTCAAGGTCTTTTGAATTTTTTTTTATTTGATTAATTAGGAAAAATAAAATGAAATTGTTCTGATGTCACTATTGCCTAATAGGAATTTAATTTGATTTCGATAACAAAATGGAACGTATAGCGGCAGCCGCAAAATAGAAGAAAACCCAATCAAAGATCAAAGCGGATAATGCAATTGTTATGCCATAGTGTCATTTAGTAAAAAGTTTTCGCTTGAATGTGATTTTCCACATTCTCGGCGTATCCTGTTGTTGGTTTTTCTTCCTTTTTTGCCGACAAACTAATGCAATAACATTCAATGGCGAAATGCAGTTATTATTGCCCAAGTTTTTGTTGGCCAAATTTGATTGCAGTTGGCTTAATGCTTCCATGTATGTGTGCTATATCGTTTGTTTACTTTTGTGGGTTGTTTTTGCAACAAGATTTTCATATAGTACATAAAAGCTTTTGGTTCGGACTTTGCCTTTTTGATAATTCCCATTTGGTTTTCAATCGTTTTTTTTTTTTTGCTTTGTTCACTGCTTTACGCATTTTAATTTAATATGATAGTCAATGATTTCGCATTTTCTTTCGGTTGATTTTTGGCATCGCTTTTATTAGCCAATTAATAAAAATATTGTTTGCGAAATTGCTTTAAATAAAATGCTTTAGCAATGGTGGGATTTTACAATTTTTACGAATTTAAGTGTCATTTCAATAAACGTTGCAGACATAGTTAATTTTATATGGTTTTTAAAGAGCCTCGAATACTGGAAGCACTTGTATTAAATGGAATCATAGTTGTCTTGAACTCAATAAAACTGGAATACCGCTCATCCATTAATCAAATTATATAGACCAAGCCCGATATTTTTTCTTTCTTCAGTACTTTACGCAATAATTAAAAACGCCATAAATCATGAATTAACTAACAATAAATGGAGTTTTTGCCAACGAACGTCAATCTAATGAAATGGAAGCCAAACTACGAAAAACCGTGATGAAGAACTATTGAAAGGGGAAAAAAGGAAGCAGAGAAGTGTACGATAATATGCTCGGTTGTAATCGTAATCATAATAATCCTAATAATAATAATGGCCATTAGGCAGGAACGGCACAAGCCGGCAAAACCATTTGGCCATTGAATTCAATTCGTGCGGAAATTATTCATTATGAATGAGGAGCCAAAAGACTACGAAAAGACCAAAGGGGTGACCTGTGACCCCCAATGCCACCACCGACTAGTGAACTCCCAACTTCACCGCAAAAACGCTCGCAAATCAATTCACGAAAACGTGAGCAGTTCAGTTGCATAAGCCCAAGGGGGAAAACCACAAAAGGAGCGGCAGGGGCTGGAAAATGCCGGAAGCAAGGAAGAGTCAAAGTATTTCTGGAATTTAAGCAACTGGCATTCGTGGCCCCGAAATGTCAGCAGTCGGAGGCCAATGCGTGTCTATACCATGTTAGATGGAAATAAATAGTACGTAAACAGTAGGATGCTCACCAAGAATTTCGAAACTATAAGAAAGACATTCACGAAGGAAACAAACCTATTAATAATTTGTATCCTTAGAATAAATACCAAAATGGATTAATGGAACAAAAATTTCATATCTATTCGTATTTTTAAGAAGGGAAATACAAGAGGGTAGTTTAAGCGAACTTGAAGTTAGCAGGAGTGCGGAGGAAAGTTAAAGTGAAAGTGCAGTCAACAGTTTAGCAACATTATTCGCAGCATAAGTCAGGATTATCACTTAAACGCGGACCGCCCCCTGGCACTCGGGTGAAAGTCGTGGCAAAAACTTCGAAAAAGTGGAAAATGCTAAAAATAGAAGAAGTAGAATAGGAAAATGCACACTAAATTGTTGAGCGCGAAGTTGCAGGAGAAATGGCCACGCTCGGCATTCCTTCAATGTGTCGAAAGACAACGATGGGCAATGGCACAGGAACAAGGACCGGCGAATAGAAGAAAATGGGGTCCTTACAGCCCGACAACGAGTGTTCAAGGACGCCGTTCTGAGCCAGGCCTTTACCAAGGCTCCCCTTTTTCCACCATCGACAATGTCGTCAGCTGCAAAAGACGGCAACAGCTTTGGCTTCTTCACTTCATTTAAAGGCCACTTGTCAATGATGGAATGGAAAAAGAGGTTAGCTTCCCATGGCAAAATATGGGCAGAAACCCCCCCGATTATGCTGCTTGTGTCGCCCAACTGTTTTCCTTCAGCCGTTTTGCTTTTTGCTGGCGATTATCTTTTCCTACCCTATTTGTCCGGCATTATGCTCCTTAAGGTAGGGCTTATTTAATTTATTAGGGAATGCTGAAGATTATAGTATGTCTACAATGGTAAATGTAAGAAAAATGTTTTTGATAAATATTGGAAAATTATAAGAACAAAAAAAGCATAACAACTATATAGCATTTTCCTAGTTCTTAATATTCAATTTTATCCGGATAAATTTTAATGATAGATTATTGTTAGATATACAAAGGATTTTTAACAGAGACATAATAAATATGCTCTTAATATATTGTTAGTCAATTAAAACCAAATTTATTTTAAAATAAAAATATTTTTCAAATTATTAAACAATTTTAATTATTATGAACTTAATAATATAATAAAATGTTAAATTAAAATATATTTTGTACTTATTTTAACCATATAATTACACTTTGCATTTAATTAAGTAGTTCCAACAATTGTTGTTTGTTTTTATATCCGTTCATATGGCTTGTGTGGCAACCATTTGTTCAACGTTAATAGCACAAAGGCAACACATTGTGAATCGAAACTCCAACAGGGGCAAATGCAACTCTGTGGCCAAGGTGCCAACACAACCGCAACGAAAAGTTTTCAGACCACTCCTGGCTCAAAGTGCGCCTGGCCACACGCCTCCAACGGGCCCTCCTGACTAACTAACTAACAAACAGCGACGCACAGCCAAGCCCACACACAATTGAATTGAAGTGTTTTTGCACTTAAAAGTTTAAACTTTAATCCTTCAATAATATTTTCGCAAGAGTGCAAAGTAGGACCCACCTGGTCACACCACCCCTATTCCATCGGGTTCCCCGCCTCTGCGGGATTTCAATTACCCAACAGGTGGGGAAAATAGGAATTCACTATGCAGCTCATTGGCCAATACTTCGGATAAGGAGTTGCGAATTAGCATAGTGGAAATAGCGTTGTTTTGCCGAAAAATACCTACCTTTTCGGCTTAACCTATGAACTTCAAGTGCAGTGCTTTCGGCGGCGGCCAAGTTTAGGCTAAGCCCGGTTAATCGATAGGAAAATTTAACATAAACTTTAAAATCAGCGCCTCCCAGCCGCCCGCCATTTCGGATTGCGGTTGCAATGCACCATAATTAGCTAATTGATTTCAATTTGCATTTCGCGGCTTTCTGGGACAACGTCGAGTGGCTTTTTGCAGATATCAAAATGCGGTCAGCGAAGCGGGTAAGCTTTAAGAACGACTTTTTGTGGGTTGGCAGGTGCGTCAATGCAATTATAAACAAGAGAGAATGCTATCACAAACCCATTACTTAGCTAGTAGTAATCATTTAATTTGCACTTAATAATTCCTTTGCTCTAGCTTAAAGCTTAAGCTAGGAATTCTGACAATTTGGATAAAAACAATGGTGTACAAAAGTTATACCAAATAAGTTCGATATAGCCGAACTGTCTGTGTGTCTAGTTTCCTGGCATCCACTTTTCGATTTTGTATGCCGGTCCATCAGCAGCTTTGTTTCGTCATAGATGGCAATGGAAGCTGCAGGAGCAGCCAATGCAGCGGGATTCGAGGTGTATCCTGTGAGCCTTCAATCGAGAAAATCACATCAAACGCCTTGCTTTGTGGCTACTGTTTACGGTTGGGCATACAGTTACAGCTACCTGAACTTTGCTTCAGTTTTAGCTCGTCCAAAAAGCAGGCCTGATCCAGCGCCTTTCGTATCCTTGCAAGGCTTCGGCTTCCCAAGCCACTGCAGTTGTGGAGGCTAATCAAAAAGCAAAAATGCGAAAATCGTCTTTGTCATCATATGTCTAACACTCGTCTCACTCGTTGGCCCGCCCCTGGGTTTATCCATCCATCCCGCAATCACTCTTCTCTCACCTTGGTCCTTCGGCAAATTTGCATAGGCGTTGATTTTGGTAGCTAGTACTACTGCAGTGCCAAGTACCAAGGGCCAAATACCAAGGACGATGGGCGCAGAGGTTTTGTGTTTTGGCGTGTGTGTGCACGGTGCTTTGACGTTGCCGAGCATCAATCAAAGGATTACATATCGCAAGTTGAAAGGCTCTTTAACGCACATAAAAAAGTGACTCTGCTGCCATTTGAATGTAAAGTAGACTCCTAGCGGCCTTTCGATCCATCTCAGCAACCCACTCCACGCCATAAAATATCGAAAAATTTATGTTTTCATCTACATGAGTTTAAAGCTCTCTTGTCATGTTTTTCGTGTGTCACACATTTGAATAACAGACCTATCAATCATCGAAAAAATACAGTAGCAATAGTAATACCAACAAAAACACCACGGTACTGAACTGAAACGCTGAGCTAATGAGTGTTGACATATGTCAGTTAAAATGGAGCCCACTAATAGGAAGTGAGGGAAAACCGAAAAAGTGACAGAGGAATGCGCCATGGCAGTCCCTATCTGGATGATTGTTAACAAGCCGACTGACAAAACCGCAATGAAATTGAGCATTCCAGGGGATTAATTAAAATGTTGACGTCTACCGAAAAAACCAATTGAGATCCTGTAAATAAAGGACACGAGAGCAATAAATAATATCACGAATTGGGAATCAATCTTGAACTCATTAAATCCAATTTAAAAATGTTTTCATTTGGTTGACTATAAAGTTCATCAACTTTAATATATATCAGAATTTTAACTTGATTTTTTAAGTTATTTTAATATTCCGATTTTCTGATTGCTCTATAAATTCAAATAAATTTTAAATGCTTAAATATGGACATTGTAGAAACTTATATAGCTGCGATGCTATAATTGACATTAGACATATAAAGTAATTCAATTATTCTTCTTTGGTTACCTTAGCCTTCCAATTTTGGCAAAATTTCTTTCCTTCATAAACATTTATGTGGTTAGGTTGTCCAGCCCCCAATAAGCACCCAACTCACACCGCAGCCACAACGTTAATGACAAATGTGTGGGGTGTGAATGTAATTACTGGCTCGATGTTGTGTAGTATGAACTCATCTACGACGGCGTCACACGCAGTTGGCCAAACGTCCGAATGTCCCACCTTCAGCGAAATATGTACGGTTAGCAATTGCCTCGACCAGACGCACAACCACTCACACACACGCGCGCACACACACACGCTGTGCAGTCACATTAATCTCGTAATTAATTAAACCAAAGTCCGGGCATAAGCACAAAAAGTGACTACTTAAGCCATTTTGTCTCGAAAGCCAACACATGGCCAGCAACGCACACAAAGGCAGCCTCTAACTGACACATGGACAAGCACGTTGGACATTAACTTGGCCTACACCCACACCCACACCCGCACTCACACAACCACACACACTCGAGTTGAGTGACAGGCGGCGGTTCTTGGTTTTGGTGAGTAACAGCAACAAAATGAAACATTAAGTGAGCGGAAACGGAAACGGCGGCCTAAGTGCGCGTGTGTATGTGTGCTTCGGCCGTAAAGTGTTACCCAAAAAGCCAACATCCGCTGGCCGTTGGTACACTTGGTCTTGGTCTCTGGAATTTTATGCCTTTTTAGCCCTTTGTTCCCAGAACAGTGACCTGTTGATCTTGAGCAAAAAGGCCAAGGATTTAGAGTTTATATTCTTAAGGAACTGCAGTGATTAAATAAATTAATAATAAATTATTTAATGTAAGAATCTGAAAAACACCCGAAATTAGGATATAAATGAGTAATATTTTAAGTGGCTTTTCAAATGAAAGTGCTTTATTAAAACAGTTGGCTTACATTATTGTCTGTCAACATTATTGACTGACAAGACAGATGCAATAAAATATCATTTTATTAATTTACTGCAGAAAGCAGAACTAATTAAATTCATTGTACCTATTTAAGTTTGCTTTTTTTAAGCTCAATCCCAACAAACTCAGCTTGAATGCGTTTTACGTGTTTCATGTAAGGAAGCCAACGGAGGTGGGAAAAATGATAAACAGAATGGACGTGCGAATACAAAAGACCTGCGGTACTCATGGTCCGACATGGAGGAAAAGTGTTTGCGAAAAATGGCAAAGGGTAAATGTAGGCTGGAAAAACTGCTGAACACAGCCCGTCATATGCAAATGCAGTAGGCCTGCGGACATTTAAGGTGTTTGAGTCGATGTCGTGGTTGCACAGCTCAAAACTAAGATCACTTTTGAGCTTAAACAAAAAATATACATATGTTTTAATTTTTTAACAAAGCTGACATATTGCCTTTGATTATTATATATGAATATAACAAATATTATTTAGCATCAAAAAGCAATTGATTTCAGTTTATAATCACTTTGTTACATCAACTGAAAAAAGGAAATCATTTTCAACTTTCAACAATTTATATAATTTTTAAGGATATAAAACTTGCGTCAGATCTTTTCGGACATGTCCTTGGTAGCAGTCCAGAGTGAATGAATGAAAGACGAGTGGTCGACGATGCCCTTGTTGCCAATAAATCGGACAATGATAGCCCAACATGATATGGGCGTCTGGATAATGTGAAAGCATTTTAATAAAATATTTTATGGCGTTGGAAGGTAGAGGGAACCGTTGGAATTTTAATGCTTGAATTAATATTGAATGAATAATAAATGAGACAGCTTGAGAGGCACGGAAGGGGCATTCTTATTGAGTTTTACACGAATAAAAGAGCTGCAAAGTAATTAAGTAATTACAAATTTAAGAGTAGTGCCAAGTAATTGCTATTACCAATTTATTGTTGTACGCTCTTAAATTAAAATCCCCATTCGAAGTTTAATATTTATAATTCATTTGTAGACGCACAACTATTTATGACATATTTTTTCATTCGAAAATGTTCTTGCTTTAATAAACAAAAAATATTGTATTCATATAAATGCTCTTTTCAACGAAGGAATATACACATAGCAGTTTTTACACCTCTGAACGACCTCCACTTATTCAACAACAGTCACTTTTTTCGTTATTCCGCCATCCCATTGAAATCAATTGCAGTTCGCGTCCATCAGAAGCGTAAACATTTTGCTGTCGGAAATTAACACACTTTCCGTTTCCGCCCAGAGGCGCGGCAGAGAGTGGGGAAAAAGCGATTCAAACGCCCACATGTAGCCATAATTTATTCATATTCTCCTGGATCTCACTGTCCTTGTACCATTTTTCTTACCTGGAAAGCGGCGATTTTTCTCGTTTCCCGCTCACTTTACGAGCGCCCTGAAAATGTGCTAAATAAAAATTAATGACTGCCGGAAGCGAATTGTAATCAAGGGGCCAAAACGAACCGAAATACGTCAATAAAGTCTGGCAAAAACAGTCAGAAATCAAACATTAATGACAACAACAATAGCAATAGGTGAACCAGAAGCAGGTCCATTACGCCACACATACAAATACACAAATAACCCATCACTTCCTTTTGCCATCTTTTTTTGCTCATTTCCGGTGGGAGGGCTCGCATTTATTTTTTGTGTTCGTGTCAATCAATTTATATTGGTGGTATATAGCCAGATATTTATAAACTTTCGCAGCATAAGGGACGATTTTTGCACATATCCATAAAAATACACGCAAGCCACTAATCGGTTTATATAAATAATAATCATCGATCAAATTTTCACCACAAATAGCATCATTTGAAATCGCTACGGTGGATGAACGGATGGATAAATGCAAATGACGTCCAGCAGGAGGAACTGAAGCATCTGCTGTCGACATCCATTTTGCTTGGCCATTTGTTGTTATGGCCTTGAAGGGGGAGTCCTTATGGCCCACAAAACCAATTGCACAGCAGCCAGGCAGGCAACCTCAACTTCCACCAACCGCCAGTCAAGTGTCCTGCCAGTGACTTCAACCAGGGAACGGGGTTAATCCAACCTGCCAGCTATCCTTGGCCATCTCGGTGTCACGCCTTCCCCCCACACCGCCCGACCCCCCCCCCCCCCCCCTCAGTCTCCTTGGCATGCCGTCACTCAAGGAGTGCTCCTCGGAACCGGTCCTGTTGATGTGCCAAGCCATTGTTATCGGGGCTATTACAAAATTCTAGAAAGCAAGTTTACGGCAGTGCGTTGGACAAATTGCTTTCGAGGCCACCACTCATCTATACGAGTTTAAGTAAAGGAATATAAAATGACTTAAGCTCATCATTGGACAGTGGATTTGAAATCCATCAGACGTGTGCATAAAATATAAAAATATTTATTTTATTATTCAATATGAGTGTGGCAACGAGAACTACAACGACTTGAAGTTGAAATAATTTAATGGTTAAAACTGTCCTTCTCATATCATTGCCCGGACATCTTTTTTTCTTTTTATTTATAAAACACAATTCTCCTTCAGCTATCAGTTGATGTAAAAATTTTTACAAATTTAAACCCAGCCATTAGGCACTTTAAATCCGACTTGATTTTAAGCACACACGCTTTTCTATTATGCATAGCCAAGATACACAAAAGAGTTTCCCACTAAAAGAAATCAGTGGTTCAGCACCATCACAATCCGCAGCTTGCAATGATAACATTTGCAAATGTCTCGGTTTATTTATTTAAGAGGAACAAATACAAAACAAAAGTGTTTTGATTGAATGGAAATTTTCGCTAATGGTGAGAAAAAAGCAAAGGGTGATTTCTATATAAGCGAAGGAGGGCATAAATTAAAATATTCACTATATAGTGACTATATGACAGTTTAAGGTGGTCTATTCATTTGTACTCATGTAAACAAATTTGTGGAATAACTTAAGAATTAAAAGATTTAAAATGCATATATGTGATATTAAATAAATGTGCCTAAATGAATGTTTTTATTTCTTCAATTTAAACGCTTGGTTTTCAACTCATCAACAAGACAATTAAACAATTATTCATACTGAGACTCTCAACAAAACGGAATCAAAATGCAAATAGATCTGTTGCTCCCCAGCTGGCCACGCCCACTTCATCAGCATGCCTCTGCAACGCCCACAATCAGAGCCGAAAAAGCAATCAACAAATATCAAAAACTTCGCTCATTCGTGTCATAAACAAAAAGAGCAAAAACTGCAGAAGGGCAACGGAACCAATTCAAGTACAAAGGCCAGTTGGCAGTTCGACCTTCCCCCACCGCCCACTCAGCCGCCCACTGAACACCACCCACTTGCCAACTCCCACCCATGGGGTGTCGACTCACCAAGCCATGAATATTTTAGTAAATGCCGCGCAAGGCTTTGACTTTCCCACTTGGTCACCCGTGGTTCCTCACTATTTACAAAAAAACAAAAAAAGATTGAGCATGGGTAGATGGGAAAGGGTTCTGTTTTTGGGGGATCCGACAATTTACGCCATTTTTGGAAAACTTTTCCTCTCTGCTTGTGAGTTCAGTTTGCCTCATGGAACCACCTTTTTTTTGGTAGGATTGGGCGGGACAAAAATGTGCAAAGTTTGTTGGTGTCGTCGTCTACGGGGCATTTGAATTACGTTATTGCCTAGAAGTATGGTTTAGTATTTTGCGGTTGAAAAAGTTTCAATTGCTTGGGTCGTCGACATTGCGTTTTTTATTAAATAAATTGCAGTGCCACGTCTCTGCCACGCCGGCACTTTCCCTCCATCTGTTTGCCGCTTTGTTATGCAAAAATTTTCGAGTCAAAAGGGTTGAGTCTAGTCCTCCCGGGGGCCACCAACTCACCCAAGTGTTGAAGTGAAAAAGCCGGCATTGAGTAAACAAGTTGCGGGTTTTTCATGCATGGCCAAAGTGAAAGAAACTGCTTTTTAACTGTGGGAAAAAGGGTGTCAAGCAGGAAAGGGAACGACACGATACCCACGAAAAGTTCATTAATTAATGAAGCCACCAAGCCAGTCATTTCGGTTCGCTTAAATATCGCTGACATATAGACTCCTCTTTCGATTTTTAATTTCGACATTTGCTCCCATTAGACTGCAGCATAGCTTTCACAAAAAAAACTACATTCGTTAATTATAAATAATTAAATGAAAAATGTTTACTTAGGATATATAAACATGATATCTAAAAGCAAAACAAAAGAGAGAACTACAATGCAGAAAACCTACTTTTACCTGACATTATTCCATGCTTTTTGGAATTATATACCAGCATTGTGTATTCTTTATTATTTAGCATAGCAATTATTATTATTTTGCCAACCTCTGGCAGACATGAAGGCAAAACTCGTGTCGGAAGCCACGAAAAGGCATTAACAGCATAATGCATAAGAACCCAGGACAAGAACTTTATATATCAATTTGGTAATCCCCAGCGCTTAGCACATATCCATGGCCATGGAGCTCAGGACCTCCATATAGGCGTTCTTTGCGTGCCCAGAGGTCCTGTGGTTTCCGCCGTTCTGTTATCCTTGCAGCAGTTGGATGGCTTGCACAGACTTTTACCCGAACTCTGGTTGTTAGTCCTAATTAATTATCGCAATTAGTTAAATGCAGCGAAGGAAGTACCGGAATCGGGGTTCTTCGAGGGCAAAGAGGCAGCAGATAGCGTCAGCTGACTGCGGCAAAAAATGAATTTTCTGCTTCCGTTTGCACGGAATGCCCAGATAATTCTCAGTTTTCCGTCTGCGTGTCTAGTTTTCATTTTCATTTCATTTCATTTAGTTTTTCCCCCGCCGCTTCCGGAAACTTTTTCACACAACCATGTTGCTTGTTTATTTGTTGTTTATACCCGTAATTGAATTGTTTAGAAAGGCCGAACAAAGATCCTTTGTTTTCCATCGAGTTGGGCTTTCTGAAGGATACTAAAATAATACTGTGGAATCGATGTGAGTGCTGTTCGTTCGATTTGCTTGTCGATGAACTGCAAACCTTTTTATCTATTTACTTAGTTACCTTGACTCATCCATCAACTCTTCCTCTAACCGACAAACATCGAGGCAATTCTCATTGGAAATTCGAGGCACTGCAAGAAGCCATTGAAAATAGCATCTAACATCAGTAAACAATCTGCATTTTCAGTTACAAGACAATGCATATAGCTTGCAAGCCAAAGGATATAAGCATTGCCTGCAGGACCTGCGTGTGTGTCTGAGGAATCTTATGCTGCACACATGACTGAGCTCGAGGATGCGAAAAATTGGGACGGGTAAGGGGCAACAAAGTAGTTGCACAATCTGCACTGATAAATAATAAATCTTCAGCATCGGCATGCCGTCTCAAGGAGTCGGCTCCGCAGTCTGGCGTCCTGGCGACGATTCAACTACAGCATAGACAGCCTTAAGTTTTGATATATTTGCATGCTGCAACAAAATTGCAACGCAGACAATGCGGGAAATCTTTCGGTAATGAACTTTAATGGTGTCGACACAAAGACAGCGACAGCGAAAATAGTCCTTACTGAATATGCATTCAAGTAATGAATATAAAAATTATTCTTAAAAGCAAATGAGTTTAATTAATTTCGTTTCCATTTGTCTGGCTTGCAACTAAAGAGATCGCATTTAAACAGATTTATACATTCAAAACCACGATAGTTAAGATCAAATTCGGAATCTTTTTTATTTAATCAAGATATATAGTACTTAAAATTCGTAGTAATTGTATTTGGAAAAGAACAATTCTAGCTATCCTTTCAATTAATATAATTACAAAAAATATGAACATGAAATTAAAAATCCCATTGTAAGGATCGCAGTTTCCGGTTTGATATCTGTAAAATTTTGTCTGTGTCCTGCTAGTAATCGACAAGCAAACATTAATAGCATTTTGGTGTTTGCTTGGTGGCTGTGTTTTCACGCAGATAAGAAGCCAAAGGAAGCCGTTACGTAACCGAGCCACAAAACTTTGTGGGACTGCGTCGAAAGACATGGCAGAAGTCCTGCTCCTGAGTTGGTCCTGCTGCTGGCGCCTTTCGCTTTGACACAAAGCTGCAAGGCAAGCGGAAAGTTTTCGGTGCGCCAAACTTTTGGTCAATGCAGTTACATAATACAGGGCCGAAAACCCCAACGTGTTTTTGTATGTTGTGCTTGTTTTTGGATTTTTTTTTTTGTTTTTGTTTTTGGGCCAGCTTGGTTGAGACTGTCGTGTAATATGAGCTAAGCGAGGTCAGCTGCTAGCCGCTGTGTTGTTCTTGCATATATACGCTTATAATTAAGCATAATATGAGCCAGATCCTGGACGGCAGCCTCCGTTCCACGTGCTGGGCACTAAGTGTTGGCATGTGGTTTTTACTGTTGCCAGGATTGCGATGTCCTTGTTGTTGGGTTGTTCTGCATTTTGTTATTATTTTTCCCTTTGTTTAGGACTGGTTGCGGCAAACATGGTGGGTCTGCTGTTGCTGCTTCTGTTTCTGTCTCGGCGTGTATGCGTTCGTGTTTGGTAGTCCCCTTTTGCAGCATAATTTGCACAATTAACACTGCAATAAAGTTTTTACGCCAACAATTAAGCGCTGCCAGAAGAAAGTTTAATTGGTAAATTTTCGTTTAAATAAGTATAATAACCAATTAAAGGAAAGTCTACGTTCGGCTGTTCCAATGCAAAAGCAGAGCGTCAATTTACAAAAAGTCCAAATGTATAAATTTATTAAAAAATAAATTTAAGATTGGGAGACTTTGACCTAGTACTCAACAAAATTTCCGATTGATAGAAACTAGTACACTATAGGCAAATTAAAAAGGACTTACATTTTCTATTATCCTTTTTTATACTTATAGCGTATAGGTTTAGGTCTCCGATATGTTGAGCCGTAGTCCTAGACTATTGAAGAATCCAGAGAGGAAACAGCGTTTGGCAAAATTCCAAGTTGGAGACTGCTCGGTGCTCGAGATGAAAGCTCCTCCAAAAAACCGTCGAATCCATCAGGTTGCCCAAATTGGCGACGGTTTGACTTCCCCTTTGGAAAGTTCATCGAACAACTATTCATCTGATAGATCCAATCCCCTAACGAAACTTGAGGAGGGAGAACAGGATGCGGACTACTGGGAGTTGAAGAAGGTTTTTCAAAAACTTGACCTCTCCGACCAGATTGTCCTCTATCGCTCCTTTCGCCTCCTTCCCGCCGCCTGCTACACCCTTTGGCGGAGTACCAGGAAACGGCTCGACTTCCGCACTCTTCATAGGGATCTTGGCGAGGCATCCCAGAAACATCTTATCGTCCACATGAAGGATCATTTCAAGTACATTTACTTCGTCGCAGATAAACTGCAGGTGGGTACGTTTACATAATATTTCAAAAGTTTATCACTCTGATCGTTCATATTTCTTAGGAAAACCTTAATGTTTTAGAAAAAGCCGGAGTCAAGTCGGTAGTATCTGTTCAACGCTGCGAACTGCTGATGGAAGAAAAAGCTAAGTCTGTCAGTCAACACTCTGGAGATTTTGGTGGAAATAGAATGGCCCAGTGGCCACTGCATGCTCTTCCCAAATTAATGAGAAATTTGCGCCGCCTGAAGGTCGACTGTGAAATCCAGGTGCACTTCATCGAACATTTTAAGGAACTGGAGTTACTAGTGCTCAATGGCTTCATTGCGCAGACTGCTCTCACTGGGATCTTAGAGCGGTGCCAGAAATTGACCAAACTATTTCTTCGATTCGATTGCGATACACTGAGCTTGAAGCTCATTGATAAGTGTTCCCATCTAAGAGACCTATCTTTGACCACAGGACTGTTTTCTCACCAAAAGGATCTTGTCATGAAACTGACTGATCTTCGCCTGTTGGAGTTGACACAATGTGGAACGAGAAGTCAGCTGACAATTGAGTGCCTGCAATTTATACTAAACAGACGGAAAGATTCTGTGCAACTGATTCAAATGGATTGCAAAGGCTTTCAGGACCCCAATTGGATGAAGGAGGTGGGAATGAATCGGTGCTCTCGATTGCGGGGATTGGTCCTGGCAAACTGCTACTTCTGCGACCGCGAGATCAGTCAGCTCTGGTTTCCAAGAGTTCAGAAATACATTGCTCTAATTAACTGTCCTGATATTAAGGACTACCAGTTGATAGATATGGTGCGAATGTGTCCCGGACTCAAGGATATCTACTTGATGGACTGTCCCCAGTTGAGCTGGAAGGTCCTTCAAGGTATTTACCGAATCCGCAAGAGTGAAAAACTTAGCTATCCCATTACCATCATTCTCAGTCAACACTCGGAACTCAGGCAGGCCTATCAGTCCATGGTACGTAGAATGTTTTACTTATAAATTTTACTTAAAATACTTTACTTTAAATATTTATTTATTTATTTATTTATAAATTAATATAATATTTATTTATTTTATTTTACAGTACTCAAACTTCTGGTGCTTCAAGCTTTCCTTTCTCAGAATGGAACGCGTAATTCATCCATGTCGACCGATTAGAGATATACAATTATTTTTTAATAGCATCGAATAGTAATTTAGAGTTATAGTATCCACAGCTGTTTTACATATATTCTAAATATATATATTTTTTTTTCTTCGCCAAATCATCAATGTGAAATTGGAAACAGCTTTCAAGATATTCCTATGTAAGCATCCTATTTTAATATATTTGCACTGTATATATTTTTAATATGCTTTAGTATGTTGAAGTAAATCTTGAATTGAATTAAAAGTTTTTGCAGTCTCTGTTGAAATCCTTTATAAAAATGCAATATATATATCCAAGCACCGTAATTTACTACTCAAGTTGATAAAGTTAATTTCCGTTAACCTCAAAATAAGCCACACAAAGCAAATTTCTCATCCTCACCAGGAGGCAACAACCGAAACCATAAGGCATTTTCAGCTTATTACGGCTCATTTCACAAACATTTTTGTCTCGCCCACATGGGCGTTGGAAATGGGCGGAAAAGCCGGGAAAAGTGTGGAAAAGCGGGAAAAAATTCCGGACAAAGGAAGCCAAAAAGAATGGCAGTGAAGCCGGAGTAAACGAGGCATGCGGCAACCAGTAATGGACAATGGCTCAACAAAGACATGTGAATTATGTCATCTATTGTTTCTAGATTACTCCGAGGAGCCAAAAAGCAGATGGCAACATTTCCTTTTCCACTGCCACTTACTACTCTACTTTTCGATTAATTAAATTGTGTTTTGCTTTCTTATTGGATCTGCTGGAAGCCAATTAAATCGGCAATGAACCACGAGTAGCCTTAAATGAGATTTTAAGCTTTTGACAGATTGAGTTTTGATTGGAAATGGGAGCTGAAAGTGGAATTGGAATTGCAGTCATCGTTCGGCGACCGTGGCATTAATAAATTTCCAAGTACTTCGCTTCCGGTGTATGGTTTATTTAACGACACAAGTGTGTGCGATGGATGGGGTAAGGCAAGGATGTGTGTGGGGCCAAGATATTGTCCTGCTCCTGCCGTGCGTGAGGCCATAAAACACTCGAAAGTTATGGTCCTGGTCGATGGCTAAATGCATTGGTATGCGTAGCGTAACGAAAAACAATTAGCTGCGGCCAAATAAAAGTGGCCCTCATGCTGCACAACCACTCACACACACACACAATGTCTTTGCACTCGGCAAAAATGCTCAACACACTTATTAGCCTACTTCGATATAAGTAGTCAAATTGTATTTTTCGGAATTTTCATAGTTTTTAGAATGCTGAAATAAACATTACAATGAATATTTCTATGGTTTCTAGGGAGAAGAAAAACTTTTACTCAATATAACCAGCTAACCAAATTTGGCCAAAAAATGTAGTTCTGAGTGTCGCTGTGCGGTATCCATCTTTGTTGTGGTGGTAAAAACTTTTATATGGCTTGATTCGCTTGTTTCCTGCCTTGTCGGAGACACGCCCCCATCCGCCCCCGGGGGTCTTATCACTGTATACAGTGTCTGGAGCGGATTGCTGGCAAAGTCATGTCCTGAATGACGAATTCCAACCGGCTATTATGTTCACGACTCACTCGTCCGAAAGTCGCAGGCAGGAGAAATTGTTTGGCCGGAATCGTGTGCATTTTACTTTCTGATATTCAATTAATCGAAGTTTTATTTGTCTGATTGCCATGCGAGAAAGTGATGGTGGTGGTGATGGTGATGATTGTGGTGGTGCTGCCACAGATAAGTGGATGAGGATAAACAATTAAAGTGCGGAAATTGTTTGATTGTAAAATTTTGGAAGAGATTAACAGGCAACGCTATTCGAATATAATTGGCAGAACAAACATCCGACAATCCGTTTTTTATTAGTTATCGGGATTAAATGCGAGGCTTCCTTGGATAAAGTTATAATTGGAGCTTACGATGGCATAACATATTTTAATATATATTGATAAGAACTCATTCCAAATTCCTTTGTCCTGGAATCGTTTTTAATTTCCCTTTTTGGATCAATACCTTATAAATTCTGCTTGGCAGCCAGGTTAGAATTTAGATAGCTTTTTTCCAATGTCCCCATTATAGTAAATTCCAAACAACGTAATCCTTTAATGCCTTTTTAGCTTGCTAGTGCTCCGGATCCGGCGACGGGTACTTTAGCTGGAGCTTTAGCTCCTTTCAGAGCAAGCTGCATCTCGAATTCCTTATTTACTTTATAGGTGCAGGCAAAGTAAACCAATACCAAAGCTATTTTAGTCGCTTACCGTGTTTCCTCATTTTTTTGTGCTTCTTTGAGCTTCTTTCCCCGACTGAGTTTAATCAGTGGCATTCTAGGATGCCCCCTCTCCGCATTCCGGCTCCTTTTTTGCCCACCACGCTGCCGTTGTCCTGCACTCAATTCGTTTTCTTTATTTTCCATCAGACGGAAGTCATGTGTGCCGGCTGCACATCCTTTATGCCATGGCAGGCAACTGCAGCTCGCTTCCAGGTCCACGATGAAGAAGTCCGTCTGCCAGTAGCAAGGACTACAGCCGGACACACACACACATATACACGTATTTAAGCCATACCTATAGGGCAGATAATCGCTTTACAATCAGGCAGGAAACTATTGCAAGCATGATTGTTTCCGCGAAACGTGTTTGCACCGGAGCAGTTTCCACCAAATGCCAAGGAATAAGGAAAACAACTTTTATTCAAGAAAGTCGACATTGGCCGTATTCCATAAGCACATCAATGAAAAATAATAAATTCACAGTTTCATGGAAAATATTTGCACCTGGTGTGTTGCAAGCACCTTGATCAAGTAGTATAAATGCTCTTCAAATGGAAAAGTTATGGCAAAATTTAAATGTTTTGTTTTAAACAATAGTAATCTTTGGACAAATTTAAAAGTTATTACCTTAGACACTTTATTATTTTATTTTTTACAAATTAAAAAATAGTTTACAGTGAATCATTTGATTTAAACTAAGAACCTAGTTTGCGAAATAAACTATAATTACTGACAAACAAATCCGACTTCCTGGCCTTATACAAACCGCAGACCGAAACTCAATTTCAAATGTCAGTCAAATAAGAAAAAGGGCCGCTGGTGAAAATTTTGTCCGACGGAGGCCAACCGCAAATAAATTACTCGGCCACGTTAAAGATTTGTTAATAAAGATAAATTTACTTATCGTTTATCTTGATTATGCAAAAAGCCTAAGTGAAAACTCAAAGACCTCAGGGTTTCGGGGGGCACCATCGAAGGAGCTGCGGAGGAGCACAAAAGCCAGAGACGCCGGTGGCAATTGAATGAGGAGGCCAAGAAGGCAGCAGATGGGCCTAAAACTTTTTCATTTCCTTCGGGCCAGGCCAACAGAATGGCCAGCTAAGAGTGATGGGGACGAGAGGTTGAGGATGAGTTTGGCTGGCTACGGTATATGGGCCATGAATAAACATAATATATATTGCACTGTTTTATACCAAATTAAATAACTTGCCTCTCGATCTCCGAGAGCCGGAGCAGCAATTCTGGTTTTAGCATATTTGCCCGAGGCCAGGGATTCATTTTTAAAGAAAGCCAGTGTCATGGGAGCCAAGAGTCTGGGCTGGTTGAATAGACCTGGCTATGTCAACAGCTACTGATTAAGTTCTTGGAGGCTCCTCGTGCCAAGGAGATTTCTATGGATATTATTCAGCTCTTTTTTGTTGGCAATACCTTGGTTGGGAGGCTCACACAGAATGTTTGCACTTTGGCAAGAAATTAATGAGGTGGACATGTGAGGCAGGAAATCTATTTTAAATTCTATAGAAGTCATCGCTCACATGGTAACTCCTTTGTAAATAATGTAATAAATTTCATTTTAAATACAAACACACTGAATGAATGGAAACAATATCTTAATATGATCTTTCAACTATTTCTGTTTATCAAAACGATTTAAAATTTTTTGGAAATATATACTTTAGTACTTCACTCTCCCTTAAATTCCCGGATATCAAATAGTTTTCCACTTCCTAATTCCAAACTGGACAAGCAATCTAGTCCACTTGTCTGAAAAATATATAAAATAAAAGTTTCTCGTATTCAAATCTCCTGCTCGGTAACCAAAAATTTTAAAAATAATCTGTAGCCAAGAGCTGGAATTTGAGATACATTTATTATGCAATTTAATAGCCCAAACCAAGTGCAAATAGTTTGCTGACAGTCGGTAAGAGGGGTGTTTGGATGAGTGCCCCTAAAAACCAACGGCTCAATCAAGAGAGGACTTGGCCAGAGCAGAGTTCAACAACTAACAATTTGTTTGCCCGAGTGTGGGTCATTTGGCCAGTGGAAAGTGGAAAGTGACCATGAAGACCGGGCTGATTGGTGGGTCCTTTTGGTTACAGTTTGGTGAGCACCGAAACGGACATACTTTAAAATGTGTTGTGCTGTGTTGTGTTGTTTTGGGCCAGGGCAAAGGTTTTTATTTATTGGCATATAAACCACAAATAGCAAACATGCCAAGATGGCAACGCACCCACAAAACTTTCGAGGAAACCCACAATACATAAATATTTCATGTCTTGACTTTCAATTTCGGTTTTTTCCTCATATACGGTTGTGTCCTTTCTCGGTTCTCACTGGTTTTGCTTATTTGTTTCGTTTCGTTTCGAATGCGAGGGAATTTTTCGGAGGGGGTAACCACTTGATTTCAAAATGTTTTATTTATGCGCACGATTATTATTTTGGGTTCCTCGCAAATCCTTCGTGTGTCCCGGAATCTACCCACTTTTGCATGCTGTGGTCACCTAAAGGCATTTTATCATAATCGAATAGAGAATACGGAGTGGGTGGGTCCTGGTGGTGGTGGTGGTGTTGCGGAATGCAGTAACTGTGGTCATGGACTACTACTGCCTGATTGCTTCAATGGCTTCCTTTTCTTGATGCGGGTCCATTGTGCACATATATATCCCCACATATCTGCACGCATATATAAATATCCTTTTCCTTTCCCGGGGGAGCCTTTTGTGTTATAGTTGTGTCTATCCAGAAAACACATTTTATTACCGTATTTATTGACCATCATATTTACGAGCATTTTATGGCATGTTAAGTCGCTTAAAAAGCTTGCCAAATTTTCAATTCCTTTATTGATCTATCCCCCATACGTTTGTTAAAGCAGGAATATATATTTGGATATTTACCATTTTGCTTTGGTTAATTAAATGTTTCCAACTGAGCTGAGCTTAATTAGAAAATCATCAATTACATTGCAAAAGTGCCCACATTCCTGATTATCAAAATTAAATGAGATGCTTTTTGAACTAGCATAAATTCCGTAATAAATATTTGTAAATTCTCTATGTACTATTGAGTGGATTAAGTCCGCTTAGATTGAGATTCACTGTTAATTGGTCACCAAAGTACTTAATGCAATAATTGAGCTTACTTCAAGCTTTACGCGCTCCAATTGCGGACTTTGTTTAATTGAAATACACGCGCACTGCACATTTTACATTTTATAATTACTTTTAATGCCCTTAGCCCTTTGTTTGAAATGTATTTGTCAAATGGAAATATATTATAAATAGATAGATAACTTATTTATAAAGCTGCAAGTAGCCGGCTTATAAAAGCTTCAAACAATTTTTTGAAAATAAAACTTAGTTACGGCTTAATGCCTTTAAAGCCATGCAAAGAATTGACCTCTGATAAATGTTACAAAAGCCATTATCAAATCCTTTAAATGTCAAATAAAATTATTTAAATACTGTTCCGTGTAACGCAAAAAAACCAATTTCAATGTCATAAAAATTAGGTCAATTGATTTTTGCAACACAACTGAAAGCTAACAAAAGACAACCGAGCTATACAAATTCAAAAGCAATTTAAAACACATATACAAATAGATAAGTGAATCTCTTTTTTTACGTGAATAAACCAAGTGTCAGTTCTAAATTTTAAGCAGGAACTCAGTTTTTTCGGCTAACAGTCTCATTAAAAGTAATAACTCTTTTACAAGCTTTCAACTGCACGTGGAATATGTGAAGTTTTGTTGGCCAAGTTTAGCAGGACTAAGGAGTGAGTAGATAAGAGCCAGGATTACCAAACAGCACATGTCTGACGGCCATTAAACCTAATGACTTTGGCTAGACAAACTTAATGGGTTGACTTTATCCCATTATGCGGCAATCAGTCTTCTGGCCAAACGATCATACACATATATTTTATATTTATATATATTTGTTATTTTTTTAAAGTAATCAAAAGATTATTTTTTCGCAAAGTTTCAATTAAAAGTCATTTTTGTCATTTTTGGCTTTCAATTTTATGAGCTTTTTGTTTTCATATTTCAGTACTAGCCAAACATCAGGCGATTATTTGTTCAAATTGTATTTGATTTTGCTCGTTTGCTCCTCTGATGTAATCTGTGCAGCGCTGGATTATTTATGAATTTACCGAGCAAATGCCATGCATTTAACTTTAATTATGCAAATTGAATTCCATTCATGCATAAATAGACCGAGCGACTCGTGCCCTGACAGTTTGACTTTGTTCTTTCCGACTGCCACTCACAATTTGCATTTACTTTTGAATTTTTATTAGGAAATTAGCACTTATTCTAATGTTTTCAAACATTTGATCTGCCGTTTGCTAAGAGATGAATATTAAAAAAGCTAACTTAAGCTGCAGGAAGTCAGCAAGAAATTGTTGTGTAGTTTCAAATGCATCAAAGCGCATGAATATAAATATGCAATGTTCGAAATATGGAGAAATGTAAATTTTTTATTACTCAAACATAAGGTTTATGCTTAAAGGGCGTAAAAGTTATATTCCCAAAGTTTAGTTGGCTCAAAGTTTTGTTACATTTTCTTGCTACCATCAAAGTTGCCAAAAAAAAATTAGTAAAATCTTTATTTAAGTTTGCTGGCAAATAAGGCAAGCCAATAAAAATTAATTTGTTGATTTGGCCAACAATTTAAATAGTTAGTTGGCAATTATACATTTTTGGCCTACTTTGATGGTTATTAAATTGCTGCAAATGTAATGCTGCATTTAATGCCATTATTGAAATTTGAATGGCGTGCAGAAAATTTGTTAATTAAAGTTGAGCAATTTTCGGCTTGTTTATATACTGCCATTACAGGTATTTATTTTCATTTCTGTTTATTTCGTTATCGATTTTACCAAAGCCCATTGACCAAATTAACAACGCGAGGGTGTTTAAGTACACTAGTGTGGTTGTTTCGTTTTTTTGTTGCGTTTGAAATTTAGTGCGTCTAATTCAATGGAGTAATCAGAGCCTATGCTCCTTGATTAATGATGCAGATTAAATGACTCGCTTAGCACTAGTTGTTTGTTTTTATTTCATATTGTTTGCTTATTTGGAATTTCGTTTATCGCCTTTTATATTAGCTTAATTGTCATTGGGCTTTGCATTGACTAAACATAATTTGCATGAATTAATAATGAATTGACCAAAATTCTGGCATAAATAATGGTAAATTCATGAAATATAACCACTTCATATGAATAGATTCAACGTATGTAGATAAAAATCCGGCCATATGCGACTTAATAACCCGGAGACAATATAAGAAAAGCAAATCAATAATTTGGAATAAGTAAATGACATTAGACCAGGAATAATGACTTTAATCCGAGTGCATTTTGACCTAATATAATGAAATTTCACTCTTATTTCGAGCATAGCTCCTGCACAAACACCGTATTTAAAATTATTTGGGCACCTTTTCTATCTGCATTTCAGCCAAGTGTCTAGCTGTCAACACAGAAGCAACAAAAAGGACACCTCCTATCAAGGAAAAATTGTGTCACATCTGCTATTCAAATTTGGCCTAAATGGAAGCTGTTACCAATGTGGCTCACTTCGAAACTGAACAGTATCGCACATTGCTTAACTTCGGATCAAATTAGTCGTGCCAGCTGATTTAATTTATCCACTAAATTTCTTGGGTTTAACTTAACCAAATGCAATTAGTCTTTGTGCTAGGTGGATGAGTGGGTGGCTTGGCTTGTAGGCTGATTCGGTTTGGCTTTCGGTGTGGCCGTGCATAAATCATGAAACCAAAAACAGAAATTTACAAACGGACAGCGGAGACGTGGCAGTGGTGCATATATAATGGCTTAGAAATTGCTTGACACAGCGCACAAAACGCTCATTGTGTGTGCGCTCGGTGAAACTGCAACGCATAAATCTCGGAGATTTGAAATCTCATTGACAATTGGAAATGTGACCAAAATCATGCATTTCCGTCGCCATCTCTGGTCAAACCAGACCAGTGCAGCCCATCGCTGCACAAAACCAAACCCAAACCCACCGACCACCCATCTCTGTCTGCGTTGGTCCGGGCCAATTGAAAATACATTTTACACAATTACAAATTGCAATGAAATTGATTTATCACGCACAACTGCACGAAGGTCACGCAATCCTCATAAATTTTGACACACCAGAAGACATGGAGGCTGTTCGGGTTGGCTTTGCTTTTGACCAGGCAATTTGCCACAGTTTTTGGCCCTCTGCGTCCACAATTTACATACATATTAGGCTTATTACTGTACGCCCATTTCGGCCGCCGTCCGATTTTAGCCACCCTTTCCACTGAATCCGGTCACTCTGCTCTGGCATTCTATTTAACGCTTTTAAGTACATGAATTATGCGCATTGCACTTTGGCACAAACATCACTCGTCGTGGTGTGTGTGGATGTGTGTGTGTTTGTGGCCCGCTTGGTGCACATTTTATTATCAGCAGCATTAAATTTTATAAAATATGTATGCTCGTACTCGTAGAAAGTTCTCAACGTTCGTAGACTACTGGTTGATGACCATAAACTATGTGGAGTAATTGGGGAGATCCCAGCCTACGTGCTGCCCCAACGTGGGTCCCTCCAAAAAAAAAAAGGGAAAAATACCCAAAAGCTGACCACTGAAGAATTCGAGTTTAAATTCTTGTCTGGCATGGTTGACATAAACATTGAATATTTAAATATTTTCGATTACGTTCTGAGTGAACTTGTCTACATATTTGTGGGGGGGAATTTAAAACCTTATCAATACATATTAAATTTTTAAAATAAAAACCTTCACTATTATCTCATTTTTCTAATTTAACATTTTATTGTTTTTAATTGCAAAATCGTTCAGATTCGTATTTAATTAAAGCCAACGGTATCTTAAATATGCAACTTGAACACTAATTTAGCTCCTGTTTAATGAAATTATCCAAGCCCTCAACTCGAGTTTCTCCAGCTGCCATTTTCCGGATTTCTTGGCGGGTTCCTTGCCACGGATGGGTGGTTTGAACCATGGGGCGAATGAGCAGCGGCATGTGAGTGAGTGTTTGTTGTGAATAAATGATAATCCCGGTATTTGTCCGCTCCCATGAATCGCATCCAGTCAGCAGGGGCTGACTTTCTGTCGGTTTTCCAACGGATGCAACGCGACATTGGTCTGACCACTGCTGTAATGTCCTTTGAACTCCTTTTCTCTGATGTGGCGTCCTCATTGTTGCGCCCATTTTTATTTTTATTACGTGTTGCTGCATACTTCTATGCTATTTATTATTGTAAAATATTTTGTAAGGCATCCCCACGAATGCATGATGAATGAAAATTCTTCTGCGTACTGCAATGAATGTAAAGTCGGAGTTATGCGGAACACTGTAATCCAAATATGTGTATACTTAATTACCAAATTTATTTTGTAGTTAAAACAAATGCTAAAAAATATGTACCACTTAAAAATTGGGCCTAGTAGAGTCACGCTAAAAACTTGCTAGAAAACTTAAATTTCAAATGTTTGCTTTTCTTGTTAAATCCTGAAAAAAAGAAAACTTTAATTATCCATCTGACTACATCTATGTAAAAAGCATTCGTCACTACGGTGGATAATAAATTGATCATGTTGGTTTAATGAAAATCGTTTTGTACTGGGCCTGAAATTATCAAATGCAATTTAATTACGCATGCCAGAATTGCATTTATATCAATGATGCCTGCCTTAATGGAAAATAATTGAATATTTGTCATGCATTTCACCTGCAAACACATGGCCTTCAACACATACAACAATCGTGCACTTACACACACGCACCGCTGAACTTCCTGAAAACAATCAAATTGAGGTCATTTTTGTAAATTGTTGTTCCTGCAAGTGATTGTTGTTTTTGGAACAGCTACCGCTTTTGTGTTGCTGTTTTCGCTTAAGCCTATTGAAATATACTCGATTGGTTTTCATTAAGCTTTCAATGAAGATAATAACCTCCATTTCGCCTTTGTGCTCTTTAATTGTAATTAATCGAATTAGTTAAAGTCTTTTGATTTAACTGGAAAGGAGGACAAATAGAACATTGTTAACAAAAATGATTGATCCTTAGAGTTGAACTCATTTTGAAAAGTGTTTTGGTGACCTCACTCACTGGACTTAAAACATTATTCACATGGAATAAAGTAGGATTCGTTCATTTTACATATCAGTTGAATGCCCAATGAGCATTTCCCATTGAATCTATATTCCTAATAACTAGATCCCTCTATCGGTTCTTAACAGAAATGTTTTGAAACGGACTTTAGTTTATTCCCTTTCCGGAATAAAAGCTTTTATCCTGGACTCCTTTGGTAAAGCTTTAAGCAAAACTTAGTTTTACGCAAGACAACCACCATTAACGCAAAAATTCACATAATTGCAATGGTCACCCTATTCAAATTTTACATTTTCTAAGCATTTACATTTTTGAATGGTTATAACAAATTTAAAAAAAAATGCAGAAATAGCTTTCTGACTGGACAGAGACTACAAAGTTAACGAAAGAAATATGAGCAGCACTTCTTTAGTAGTTGCTAAGAGAAATACTGTTATTACTGATGTACGTCAAATTAGTGTCGATTGCGGAACGGTGGAACTTGTAACATGGAGACATCTTCGTATTTATTTATTTTTTTTTGGGATAGTGGCATATGAACATAAAAAAGGCCCTAAAATTAATTTTATATTATGGTCGTTCGCAGAGCGTGTTCAAGAATGCCATACTTATAAGTAATGTAGACCAAATTAAGTATTGAGCCTGGAAAATGCATTAAGAAATTATCCACAGATTTCCAGAAATCGCATAAGAGTGGGAGGAGTTTAAAGGTATTTAAAAATGGCGCCATTTCTGGTACAAGTACCAAAGTATATCCATGTCATGAACCGCTTTATTAACAATAAGATTTCTGCTCTAACTTTTAATATTTATTACTCTGTTCACAGAGCGTGTTCCAAGTTGCACGGCATTTCAAAAACTTCGTAATTTTATTAGTTATTTATGCAAAAAGTTTCATAAAAGTTTGATCCACAGTTTGCGAGGAGATTGCATTTCTTTGTTACGACACTTGTTTTTACATTCATAGTGTTCGAAACTGTGCTAGATAACAGCTAACGCCGGTACACATAACAGCTAACGCCGGGACATGTCGGCGGGACATGTCCGCGGAACAAAGTCGGCGGGATACCTCTACGGGACACCTCACCGGAACATAGCCGACACGTCGGCGGGACACAGCGGGACAAGTCGGTGGGTCACCTCGGGGGGACACGGAAGGACACCTCGGCGGGACATGGCGGCTCACGTCGGCGGGATGCGGAGGGACACATCGGCGGAAAACTTCGGCGAGACAAGTAGGCGGGACAAGTCAGGGGGACACCTTGGCGGGCCACGTCGGCGGGACACGGTGGGTCACAGAAGGACGAGTCGGCGGGAAAAACCCTTTTTTCAGCGTATTCCTTGATTGCCCATTTAATATTCATTTATGCCACAAATCGATTCAGCACAGGCACCGACTCAATTTAAACCCAGAAACAATTTCAGTGCCAATTCGAAATGACAATTCCACCTTTTTCCATTCCCATATTTCTGTGCCGGTTGAACCCGTCAAAGCCAGCACCATTGGCATTGTTGTCACTGCTACCATTGAGATGACGATGATGATGATGATGACGATGCCTGCAATTGCATAATGCATGGTTGACGAGATTCCCCACTAGCACATTGGCCTATGAATATTCAGTCCGGAATTCGCATACCGGCAGGGCAAACAGTTTGGTCAAGTGTTGACAATGGTGCCAATCTTCGCCACAAAAGCGGATGTCTTTATAGGCACTTAGAGCCTCAGTCGACATGGACGACAAAATGCACAGGACAAGTACACAAAACAAAAAGAACACCTTCTGCAGCAAACAGCACTGCTAATAGAAATTCACTTTTATCTATGGCCTTGACAACAGGATACTTTACTATTTATATATACAAAATCAGTTAAAAGCGGTTCTAGAGTACGCAAAAATTTATTTTCAATGCAATGTGTTCAAAAGTAATGCACTTTTAAAAGCCAAGCTGAAATAATCCTTATAATCACGGTGTATTTTCTGTAATTATAGTTTTCAAGTGTAATTGGACTCAACGGAGATGCAGGTATGATGAGAAGTGGCCTTCCGTGCCATGTCACTTGCAACTAAAGGATGCATGTCCTTTGCCCACCGTCGACAGCTTCCTGCCATTGTTTGCTCTTTAACTAGGTGCACAATGACAGGGCAATCTTGACACTTGTCAACTCTCTGCTTTCCCGTGCTCTTTTCGTCCTTATCGGCACGATGTGCAAATGTCAGGTGTCCCCTTTCTATTGGCTTTCCTTGTCCCTCATTAGTGTACTGACCTAATGGCCAAAGCATTATCAATTGTTATCATAGGTGTTTTGTGGGAAACATACAGAATTTCTTTGCTCAGAAATTAGATACTTGTTTGTGCAGATGTACTCACTTATATCGGTTACGATTGAAGAGAATACAACAGTTAATTAAATAAAATATTAGCCAAGAAGAACATAAATTTAGTTCATAAATCGATTCATGAAGATTGAAGCCGATTAAAAAGTTATGCAAATCCTTGTTGGCAGTATTTTAAAGTTTCCTTCGAACTTTATTTCCCAGTTACCTTTTCATACTTTCCACGCCAAACAAAATCAAATTTTCGGAGGCCCCAGTGAAACCCGACAAACCCGATCAAACATTCCATCAATTTCCGCTAGAGCTTCCAGTTTTAAGGACATCGGTGACCCAACTAGGCGCAAAAAAATGCACAACTTTTGTTCATCGTTTATAAGCCATCTGCAGTTGACGTTTTTTCGATGTCATCGCAAAATTTGGGACCTGTAAAAAGAAAAACCAATAGGTTCTTCGCATGTTGGAACGTAGAGCGCTAGACACATAAATCATACCCTCCTCATCATCAGTCAGCAGGACATTGGACATGACTCTTCCCGGAAACGAGTACAAGTGGTGTGCCACGCCCCCAAAATGTTTGGGATGCGGGTGAAAGAAGTTGGTTCCTCTGAGCCTGTCCATCAACGTTAACAACAACAAGGTTAAACGCCCGGCATTCCTTTAGGAGTTGTCAACTTGCAGTCCCATGGACATCGCGCTGTTGTCACAGATAATTAATTAAGGACATTGCAAATTAGGCTGACAATGAAGAAGCTTTCATCCGGTTTCCATTACTCCCCAAGCCACATTTGAAGATACAAGTTCAACATCGATTTGGGGGCTAATGTGCGGTTCATTGAATCTAATTTCTCCGTAATTAAGCTTGTGAATCTGCGGTTTAGCCAAAGCAATTATCGATTTGCTTTGAAAATCTATGAATAGTCCCGAGGCGTTGAAGCAGTTGCCATAAATTTGAAGCCGAAAACAATTTCCCATTAATCGCGGGTTTTTTTAAGGGGGTTAGGGGTGATGGGCTTTCACATTTTCCTGCCCTTTGTTTCAAGAAAATGGGTCAAACTAATTGAACATGGCCGGACCAAGGGTTGGCATTGAAAAGATAAATTAGGTAAAGCCCGATGGGCTTAAAAGAAAATCTGGCCAAAAGCTCTCTCGCCTAATTAAAACGGAAGTGCAAAAAAATATTCCCTAGATTGCGGAGCATTTACAGCAAAAAGAAAAGCACCGAAGTAAGCCCACAAAAACATTGTCACACTTTTTCCATCACTTTTCGTGCTTATCGTGTAAAATCCGATGAAGGCTGCGTGCACAAGTGTTTTTTGATAAGATTTTTGTAGATTTTTAATAATAATTTGTCCATAAAATTCCATAGGCAATATCCCTTATCTGTAACATTTAAATCTTTAACAACTCATTGAAATCGTGTTACCTACGAACTCTTGGAATCATATAACACTCCAACTATATTCAAGCTACACAGGTGTAGTCAAATTCCTCATTTCCAAATCATGTAGCTAATTAGCGGTTTTATATTCCAAAGCCAACTACAAAGCCGACCCAAAATCGTCAATACCAAAAGCCAGAAATTGCCAGGGCTATTTCGTTTGACAACAAATAATACCAACAATTACTAATTAGCAGAATTGCCTCCTATATAAATTAATTCAATTCTGACAACGGGCAAATGAGAACATTTCCGCATTCGAAACATTATGGATGCTGGCATTAAATGGGACAAATGGGTGAGCAAAAAAACAACAAGCAAATGCGTCAGTGTCATTGTCAGATGGAGGCAAATTATACAAGGACACAAAAGGACACGTACGGGTGCCATAATTTACCGGGAAACAAAAGCCCATGAAATGGGCGCCAGTCCATAAATTATGCCACTTCCCCACTGCCGAAATGGCACTGACACTCGATTCTCAGTTAACTGCTGGCCTTTACACTTTAGCCAGATCTGACATAATTAATGGCCAGGCTTCATCGTATTGTTTTTCCCATTCGTGCTTTGTTTTCGCCATTTGACTAGGCTCTGTGAAATTGATATGCAATTAAAGCCGAGTGCAAAGCTCAAATTCTAACAGAAAGCAATTTAATTAAACAACATCCGAAAATCCAATAAGCCCTCCAGCCCTGGTAACGATTTGTCGGATGTGGGCGTTCTCGTAAACGAGAACGTGGTCGGAAGGACATTATAGAATATACGAAACATGTTAACTTGTTCAAAGTTTTTACACGCTTTGGGTTATTCACGTTATTCACGCTCACTGGGCAGCCATACATGAAAAATTCGGGTAAAGGACTTGTGGTCACAACGAAATGAAGCTGATTTTGCCAAGCGACCATAAAACGGAGCTAGCCAACTGTGAGAAAACAAGAAACCAATAACGGAAAGATGAACCCATCGCAAGAAAAACACTTTAATTCGGAAACAGAAAAACACAATGATTTTTTACAACATATAAGAGCTAAATTAATTTTTGGTAAATTTATTAATGTTTATTTATTTTTTCTAGCAGGTAATTTAGTTTGGTAATTTTGAAAAAAATAATGAAATGCTAAAGATTTACAGATGATCTAATTATTAAAAAGTTTACAAAAAAACTAATAGTAATGAAAATATTTACATTAATTAAATTAAATATAAGCAGTCAGAGTATAAAGTAATAGTTTTTGTTTAATTTAACAGTTTAAACACGTATCTATTTCGGAAAAAAAAAGATTCTCGAGGACATTGCCAAAAATGTTGTACCGGAAAATTGACACAAAGGATAAAAACTGGCAGCAATCCAAACAGTAAAATGGAAATGGCAAATGACACTCGATGTCAACCTACTTTTTTTGTACTTATTTTGGATTTTTTCTTATTGTCATTCTTCTATTTGGTGTTGCACTGGTGACCGTTATAAACAGCAGGTGGAGGTGAAAGGGCGAACTCAAATAGGTTTTTCTCTTAGGGAATTTATGGCCACAGGGTGCCGCCATCGGAAATATTTATTATTCATTAAAAAAAAAAGATTTTTAAGCAAGTAATGAATACGTTTTCAGATCCTTAGAATATCTTACATTTTACGCAGTAGAACTTAGAACCCATGTTGGATTTTAGCTTGGACATTATCTGAGCACCCTGTTGTAAACGGAAAAGGAAACGAATGTTGATGTTGCGAAATATTACCGATGGCATAGACCTCAGGGGTTTTTGGCTGACAAAAAAGTTTCGAACTGCCAAAAGTTGATTACGTGCTTCAAGGCGTTCGACTCGATTGGAAATTCTTTTCTGGTCTATCTGTCTCTAATTGAAGTGCGTTCGTATAAGTTCTCGAAAGTTTTTGGCAAACTCTTCTCTACCGGTCAACGGTGAAGAGTCAACAGCGGAAAATATGCCGCAATTTTGGTCCGCTCATAATTTCAAATGCAAATCAAATGCGCACAGCCAACATTTTGCGGTTTTCTCTGGGGCTCACTTTCTGCCCACTTGAGCCATCAGACGTGACGTTGTTAATACACTTGAGAATATTTAAATAAATATAATTATTCCCAAGCAAGTTAAGCATGCTGGTGTACTTAAAGTGAGCAAATTGTTTAGAACAATATATATTCGGATAAGCTAATGTCGCAACACTTTTTTCAGTGTTGAACAAACCGCACACAAGTTGCGCCAGCTTCTCATCCGGCAGATACGTGTTCCACAGCTGCCACAATTACGAGAGCATTAACATGAGGTTTTGGAGGATGGGTGCCCCCAAAAGCATGCCCGCAATTTAGCCAGGTTGCAGTGTGCAGTGGCTAGAGCCTGGGAAAAATACCTGAAATGCCACTACTGAAAGTTTTCCTCTTTTTGCATTCCACCTTTTGTCAGTACAAAACTGCAGGCAACTACACTCCAAAAGGGCCCTCCATCATACGCTTTCTAGTTGTTGGTTTTGCACCTCTTATTTTAATAATAAAAAAATGCGGGTATATTACATTCATGAATATGTAAATAGTGCATTTGCGCTTTAGCAGCATTTTTTACTTGCCGTTTAATTAATGCATTCTCAATACATTGAAAGAAAGTTTAATTAGCTACATGTCCAAAAATAAAATCTGAAAGAACATCTCTCACCTTTCCTATAAGAAAATAGTTTTCTAGCTTTATTAAGATATATGTATATATTTATTTTTTAGTATAACCAGGTATCATTTAGTTGAAAAACTCAAACTTTCCGATAGTGGTAGCGCTCCGTGTAAAAGTAAAACGCTGTTGAGTTCATTAAAAAATTTGACTAAGTGCGTTGTCATCGTCATCATGGAGACCTCTGACCCTGTCTCCTCATAAATGTGAACTGCTGCTTGGCATCCTGCACGTCCTTGCCAGAGGTTCTATGTGCATATGTGTGTGTGTGCTTATATAGATACATATACGGATGGTTTTTCGGTGAGGATATGCTACTGATGTGCGGTAGGCGCGCTTGAACTTTGCCGCTTCGCATGTGTGTCTCGGTTTTTTTTCTTTTTGGGTTTTTGCGCTAACCGAAATTGGATTTTGTTGCTAAACGCAGGCTGAATACTTCAAGCGGAATTATGGCAAGATGATGGGCCCCAAAAGTCTGTTTTTGAGGTTCATGAAATATGCAGGTGGCATACGATTGTGTCTTACGAATTAATTAATACTCGCAAGGAGATAGCGCTAAAAGAAAAATTTTAATAGATCTCAAAGTCATTTCCACTTTAAATAAATTTACAGATTAAATTACGGTAAGAATTACTTTTGTTAAGCTGGATCACAAGAATTTAAGACTTAATATCTCGTTTTCTTTTTAAAGCACTAGCGAAAAGGGTCACAAAAATTTATAAAAAAAATCAAAAATTAATTAATAATAATAATAATAAAATTAACCAACTATTAATAAATTAAATTAAACTACTTCGCCCAAATCACCAAATAAACCTCTTTTTAAAATTAGTTTACACAAAGCTACAAATAGCTTCCATAGGCATCGAAAATTATTTAAAAAACTCTTGAGGTGTGAGAATCTCGATAATTCTCTTCTCGAGAGCTCTTTGAAAAGTGTGGAAAACTCGCCTCTCTGTTGTGAATAAGCGGCACAAAGAAGATACGCGTTTCCCTTGTGACAAAATCAATAGATAAAGGAAAAACCACGAAAACAGCTGTTTTAGACATTCCAAATGTAAACAAGGAGAGGGACTAAAAATAGGACTCTCTCTTTAAAGAGCAAGGATTGTCCCAAAGAGAGGGGCTGGCATTTTACGTTTGCCAGAAATCCGAAATCAGTTGTTCGCAGCTCTTCGACATCGGCGGCTCGTGGCACGGAAAAACGCTAAGACCGCGCAAAATTTAACATCGCCCGTCCACACACACACACACACATACAGTCACAAGCGACAGTGTGTTCCATATGTGTAATCAAATCGTTCGGAGCCCCGCCGTTTATATATAGAAAATTTCAACGCACGCAGCTCTGAGGAAAACTAAAATACGAAAATAAATTACGAAAATCGTGGCCACTTTTCACAAGGCGCACCAAAAAAAATGAAATGAATAGTATCGCACTTTCCACGGGCTCGCGTTAATCGCAGTTATTATCGTTATTATTATTCGCATTACGCATACGCCCCGTGTCCCGCTCGGCGTGCTTGTGTGCCTGTGTGCGGTGGAGAGCGAAAAGAAAAGCTCTGCTTGCGTCGCCGTCGACGTTGCGACTCCACCCTAAATTGTATATCAATTTTGAAGTGGTATTTCGTGTTTCTCAAAGTGTACCGCCTGCCTGCTTGACCAGAAACGGGGCCAAATGCCACGATATAGTCCCTACGAACAATACCAGTGAGAATCGAATCGAATCGAAAACAAAAAACACAAGGAAAATGCGAGAAAAATGTTTGGTTTATGCGAAAAGTTGATGACACATTTCGCTGTCATTTTGACCGCATTTTCTCTCTCCCAGCCGCTGTTGTTGTTGCTGATTTGCGGGCCGCATGGCGGCACCTTCCCCACGCCCTTCACCACCCACTGGGCGGAGGCCTCGGCGGCGGATGAAGCGTAAGTCCCCCTCCCTTCTCTCAGGTGGAAATTGGTCAGCAGGATATTTACATTTAAGAGACACGCAAGGATTTTAATTTGTGGACAAAGGGAATGGGGTCTTTGAAACGCAGTCAATTAGGGGGCGTGCCCGCCGCCCTCATCTCGTTGTCACCGTCGCTCGTTAATTTTTTCGTACATTTTATGCTAATTTCGTTGCCTGTCGCGCGGCTTTTTATTCGTCTACACAATATTCCCTGTGGGCATAAAATGGGGCTTTTTTCGACTGCCAGCTATGAATAAGCTTATATTCACGCAACAGCGGGTGAATTCAAAGTGCTTATTTATTTCTAAAAACTTCAAAGTATTCATTTTGAATTTATTTTTTGCTGATTTTAATTTTCATTATTTAGTGGATTACTTACGTTGTAGTTTTTAACATAATTTCACCTCGAGTAAATAATAGTAATCAAACGAAAACTTAACTGAAAGGATAACTATATTTTACTCGGTCATTGATTTTTGAGTAGCCCAAAACTTGAGTTGTTTTAATTCCTGATTTTCATTCAACCAAATTACAAATTCCTGTGAATCAGCTTAAGTTGCTTTCAAGGCAGGAATATGCAAATTATTTGCTACATGTGAATATTGAGATGTGCTGATAAGCTATTAAAACAACCACTAACAATGATTCGTACTTAGTTTGGGTTTCACAAACACAATCACTTTGGCATTTGCATCTCTATAAATTTTAGCTTGTAAAATAAGCAGACTACATGATATTCCAAGCAAAGCTTTTGTGTTAAACTAATAATGCATTGCATGGAAATATGATTTTGCATTGACTAGGGACTTTGGTTAATTAAAACACATGTTCTTGAACACTTCCCACATCAATGGAACAAGAGACGTGGTTAGTTGGTAAAATGAATTTATATTCGTTTCCACACCAAGATATCATATTCCTAATAAGGTATTCCTATGGTCTAAATGGCAATATATTTCGTTGCGTGTTTAAGCGTCTTGTCTTTTGTTTCGAACAATTTCATTTCACTTTGTGCGTCAGCATTTTCACTCATTCTGGCTCTCTAGACTTTTCTCCCCCTGATATTATTTCCCTTGCTAGAGGGTCGCAATTTTTGTTGTGTGCCCCACGTTTTTATGAAGTCACATGAACATTATTTGTCTGACATGCTGACTTTTCGAATGACGCGAAAAGGTACAATCACTGATGCCTATTTACGCTAAATGAATATTTTATGGGGCATTTTGTTTGAGGCCACTAAACAAATGGCCAAAATACCTACAATTAATTAAAGTAAACGGGGACCTAGGGAAAGCAAAATCTGTTCTCTTTTGTTTGCGAACGAAAGCTTACGGCCCTCATGATTAATAAGTTTTAAATAAGCTAGCCAAATATATTTTCAGTGAAAAGTAATATATAACAGAATATACATTTTGAAAAACAGAAAAGATTATAGGTATAGTTATCATTGCGTAAATACGCTAGCAAGTCTAAATGACTAATAAAAAGTAATGCGGTGCACATAAATTATAATAAAGTAAATGTCCAATTAGCGAACTACATCATGGATAGATAAATAATCAAATATTAAAGACCAAAAACCCCATAATAAAATTTCCCCAACCAAATTAGCTCTACTAAATAGCCACAAAATTGCGGCATGAAAAAGAGCAGAGACCGAAAATCGTTTAATGTCCGTTCGCATTACAAAGAATATTTAATGGGGAATCGGGATTTTTGGCGCATTGCAGCCAGTCGAGCTTTAATAGAATATAGCAATTTATGCCCGAGGGAACCGTAATAAAAATTCAATCTTAAACAGAAATTATTGTTCAAATATGCGCGTATTAAATGATTCCAGGGAAAATTTAGTTTGTTGGGACGAGATTTCATTTTCGTTAGCGATCCCATGACCGCTCTGTAAGTGATACATTTTCGCCGAGTGCTTAGGGTTTTCCCATTTTCCGTGGCCGCAGCTAACAAGGGCCATCTAAAACAATGACAAACGAGATACGACATAGCAATATGGGCAAATTAATTGAACAACTCCAGAACGCAATAAAAGCCAGAGAGGAGGCATCGTTCATTTTCAACTACCAACCAGCGGCAAAAACAATTTCACCGAGCGCCGACCGGGCCAAAACACTTGAGAGCGTGCGGGGAATATATATATATATATTGGGGCAAATATCGGGGTGCTTCGGGGCTGGCGGAATAACTGTGTCAAAGGCAACGTCGGCGACAGAAGTGAAATGAAAATGGCCGAAACAGCGCCGCCGGCTGCGTCGGCGACATCAAAAGCCACGTCAAGAGATTTCCCGCACTGAAAAGAGAGATAAAGAGCGGGTAGAAAATAGTGCGGTCATGCGCAGGCAGCAGCACAGAATGCCTTTAAATGTTTATAGTTAATGCCAAACTCTCACGCGAACGGTTGTCAGGCAAATGCAGTTGGCTAAATGAATTATTTACACGTTTTCTAGTATACACTCACATAAAAACTATTAAAAAAAATCACATAAAAATGGGTAAAAATGCATGTATGTATGTGTTTGCTTTTTTTAACCGGGTTATCAAATGTCAAGTGGCCGTTATTAATGCATTTCAAGTCAATGCAATATGGCTTAAAGGGCTTTGACATTTTGCGGGCGAAATGTAAATATTAAGACTTTACAACACTACTGATTACCAAAAAGAAAATCAAATGAAAGTAATGATGATTACCCCTCCATATTACAATTAGTTGTTTCCAAGTCTTCTAACAAAACCTTGTAAATTTGATACAAATACGTTACTTAAATGTTCATATTTTCTAATTAGTGGTAGTTACATTTGTCTTGTGTATAATTCACCTTTCTAATAACTATAAAGTTATTTTAAACGCTTATCTAAACGTTAGCAACCTATATTTTAATTATTTTTTGCTATTCGAATGCATTAACTAATGAAATCGGCCCAAAATCATCCCACATTCTGAAGAGAAAGCCTTTCCTTTAAGAGTAAAAGAAAAGAGAGCGAGAAAAGAGCGAAGGTGCGCGCGCAGGCACTTGTTGATTTCTCAACTCGGAACAGCTGCTCGTGGTGGAACGCCGACTGCGCTGCCAGGAAGACGGCGTTGTCACCGCATTGTGGCCAGGTGCGAGGCGCAAGGAAGGTGCGAACACCACCCACAATCCACCCAACGCCCCTACACACCGCTGGCAAACATGTGCGCTAATTGAATTAGTGGAACTCGGACAGGTGGTTGACACCTCGCTGGCGCACTTTTGACATCGGGACAGTGTTGTTTACTGCTTTGCACTGCGTGGGGATATAACTCACAATAGATTTTAATGGGATTGCATGTTCAATGCCAGAAAGAAAAAACAAGTTGTGTGAAGGGATAACACAACCAATTAAGTACAAAAGTACAATTTCAATGGCTTATTCTTTATTTATGATTTTTATAAAGCCAAAAAGAAGTCCTGTGAAAGTATTGAATGCGACATCATAAAGATCACAGATTGAATTAAGCTAAAATAACTGAATTTATGATATGATAGTTTTTAAAGTTTTGGGTATAATTTTGTTTAAGATAATTTATAATAATATTAATATTTATTTATTACAATTCATTTACCAAATATTTTTCTTATTGCAGCGTCGGCAAGTGGGCAACCCAGTTTGGCGACGAGCTGTTCGCGCTGGCGCAGAAGATCACCAAGTCGCAGGAGATCAAGGAGAAGTACAAGGAGTACAATGCCCGCGTGGAGCTGAAGAACGGCACCGAACTGATTAAGTCGATAACGAAAAATGTGGGCAGAATGCTGGCGAGGAAGATGGACGCGGTGCGCTGCATCCAGGAGCGGGCGGAATACGTGAACGAGAACTTTGAGTTTAATCTCACCTATGCGCTGCAGAACTTCACCTACTTCTCTAGCAAGTATTCGACCTTCAATGGAAACAGTTCCGAGGAGCTGGAACCGAATGAGGCTGAGTTCGCCTGGATGTATCGGAATATGGAGCTGAATCCGGACACACACTTCTACAATACGCCAGTGGACACGGAACACAGTTCGGTGCACGTGCCATCGAATATATGGGATCGGTCGGAGCGCGTTCTGAAGACCATAATGTGGTCCGAGCATCTGGACGAGGTGTTCCGGCAGAATTACCAATCCGATCCGGCCTTGTCTTGGCAGTACTTTGGCTCCGATACGGGAATCCTTCGGCACTATCCGGCTGCCCAATGGACTGATACCAGACCAAATCGGGATGATGCCGACACCTATGATTGCCGCAAGAGGTCTTGGTACATTGAGACAGCCACGTGCTCAAAGGACATTGTCATCCTGCTGGATCATTCGGGTTCAATGACGGGTTTCCGGCATCACGTGGCAAAGTTCACCATTCGCAGCATCCTAGACACTTTCTCCAATAATGATTTCTTCACCATTCTGCGGTACTCGAGTGAGGTGAATGACATAATACCCTGCTTCAATGGAGCCCTCGTCCAGGCGACACCTGAAAACATAGAGGTCTTCAACCAGCAAATCGAACTGTTGGACGATCCCGAAGGATATGCTAATCTCACCTTGGCCTACGAGACGGCCTTCCAACTGCTGCGAAAATACTACGATAGTCGCCATTGTGTCACCAATTCAACGTGCAACCAGGCCATCATGCTGGTCACCGACGGAGTGGCTGGAAATACCACCGAAGTCTTTCAGAAGTACAACTGGGGCAATGGCGAAAATGGAACCTCGCAGATGGACACCCGTGTGTTCACCTATCTGCTGGGCAAGGAGGTCACCAAGGTGCGCGAAATCCAGTGGATGGCCTGCCTCAATCGGGGCTACTACTCGCATGTCCAAACTTTGGATGAGGTCCACGAGGAGGTGCTCAAGTACGTCGATGTCATTGCCACGCCCTTGGTGCTGCAGAACGAACAGCATCCGCCCACCTGGACGCACGCCTTCACCGATAAAACGGTTAGAGTCTGAATACTGGAAATATTTTAATAATATTATATATATAATATTATAATATTATATTTTTCCATACAGTACGATCCAAAAACTTCCAATGAGAAACGACCTCGCCTAATGATATCCGTGGGAGTGCCCGCCTTCGATCGCTTCTATCGCCACGTGAACAGCACCAATCCGAGGGCACGTTTGTTGGGAGTCGCTGGAACAGACGTGCCCGTGGAAGATATAGACAAGCTGACACTGCCCTACAAGGTGGGAATAAGGACTTTAATTAAAATGTTTGATACTAATTGGCAATTATTTTCCAGCTGGGTGTTAATGGCTACTCTTTTGTGGTGTCCAACAATGGATATGTTCTGCTGCATCCCGATCTGCGACCCATTGGGGTAAGTTGATTGGTGTCAAATGGTGTTGATATATATATATTGTTACATAACCCACACCAGACCAATGGAAAGATGAATCCCAACTACAACAGCATCGATTTCACCGAAGTGGAGCACCTGTTCGAGGACCAAAGTCCTCGGGAACCGGGCGAATCTATTCTACACATACGCAACGCCATGGTGCGCCACGAAGCCAATGAGTTCAAGAGCATATCGGTCAAGTTTCACTATGACAAGATGCGCCGTGTTTCCGAGGAGAAGCAGGACTACTTCTTTGCCCCGCTGCCCAACACACCATTCACCTTGGGCATCGTAATGCCCACCGAATATGGCAAAACTTGGATCAAAGTTGGCGAGGAGGTGGACAAGAACAAGCACATGAAGATAAATATATCGGACTTCTTCATCGGCGAAAACTGGAAAGTTCATCCGGATTGGTGGGTGTTAATCTAAATCCGCTTGAATTTATTAAAACATTAAATATTTGATTGATTGTACAGGGTTTATTGCAAATACCACTATCTGGAGGGTCATGAGTTTAAAACACCTGAGGCGGAGTTGCGCGAGTTTCTGGCCAAGATGCAAAACGATTGGAAGTGGTCAGAGCAGTATGCGGAGGATGAATCCGACTGGGACGACAAAGATGATCGTAAGTGTGCCAATTAATTTGGTGATTTAAAAAGGAACAATAATTATATCTGATTTCAGTGAACTGTGGTCGCAAAACGCTTGGTGATGATGCCTACTATTGCAACAAGGAGCTGGTGAACCTGCTCATCTTCGACGCCAAGGTAACGAATTCCAGCTACGGTGTTTGGCGCTTCGAGAGCGACGAGGAACGGCAGTTGATCGAGCGTTTCGGTGCTGATCTGCGATTTGTGGCCACCATGAGTGGCCTGACCCGCTGGCAGTTTATCTTCGGAGAGGTTGAGGTGGACACGGATCGGGAATTCGGGGATTACCACACCACGGCCATCGATGAGACCTGGTACAAGAGTGCCATTCTGCAGCATCACGAGGATCGAGCGGAGAGCTTCGTCTACTCGGTGAAGTACTACGATGATCCCATGGAGGACAGCGAGGTCAAGGTCACCGCCTCACATGCCATCTTTCCGAGGGACGGCGGCAAGGAGGCGCCCGCCTGCGTAGTGGGCTTCCAGTTTTCCCACGCCCGCATGTGGGAGCGCTTCTTCAGCATCACCGCAGTGGATCATGTTAGTCGATAAAAAAATTAAAACTTTATGTTTTGTAGATTACTTACATTTTTCCATCTGAATTTTTTAGTGCAACCACTGCTTACCCATCTGCACTGATGACGACGTGGATTGTGTGGTGATTGACAATAATGCGTACATCGTGATTGGACAGAATATCAACACCACTGGCAAGTTCTTTGGCGAGTTCCACGGCGATGTCATGACTGCGATGGTGGAACGGGGCATCTTCCTCAGCATAGAGGTATACGATTACCAGGAGCAATGCAAGGAGGAGCCAAAGGCGGGTAGCGATGGACACGGTCTGCTGCATGTAAGTCCTGCCAATTTGAGTTTAATCATATATTAAATATTTTATATATATTTCCGCTCCAGCCTCTTCGATTGTTAAGCCTCGGCTGGAAGTATTTAGTAGGCCGACTCTTCTTTGAATACCAGAGGATTCAATGGTGGGCTGATGGAGCGCCATGTAAGTGCTAGATTGTTTCAACAATATGTAGAGCAATATACTTATATCTTTAATCCCATTTGATCCTTCTTTCAGTTATGGAATACACAGATGAGATTGAAGACGAGTACGTGGCCGTGGGTGATGGAGGAAAGTCTTCAGCTTCGAAGCCAAAAGATGATAGCGACGACGAAAACGCCATGTTCGATGAACCCGAACCCGATCCCATCTATAAGGCGTGTGACAAGCGATCCACTCTTTATGCACTGCAGCCATCTGCCCTCGTGGGCATCAATGACTTTGTGGAGGCGCCTTCAACTCGACCCTTCTTGGTCAAGAAGATCCCGAACTCCAATCTGGTGCTGGTGGTGGTCAATGTCCTGATGCCGTCGCGTAGCGTTCGCCTGACCACCGAACCCCAGCGGATGGAATACGATAAGGAATTCCCCTGCTATAAGCTCAACATGAGCTTCTACGAACGGCGGCGCATCGAAGAGTGTTATACGGTACACGAAGATGTAAGTATTTTAATGTGACCATGTCCTTCCGTCCGTCCTTCTGTGCGTCCGTATAAAGGTTGAGCTTTCGGAAACTAAAGAGATACCGCAAGTCTCACTCACTCTAGCACCCAGAATCCGCTCTAATTTTGTCCTATGATTAAACTAACTCATGTGATTAAGATTTTAAATTAAATACTATTATTTCCTCTTTATTTAGGAGGAACTGTACACCTATTGCGGCAATGCCTCGCGGCTGGTTTTGACGCTTCAGCTAATGCCGCTGACCATAATTTTAGTGTTTTACCTGACGCACAGCTTTATGCGTTAGGTACAATGTACACAGAACTATACATTATACAACTATTATGTACTATACGCGACTACGATCGGTTTGTTGTTTATACATATACATATATATAAATATATTTTTGGTTTTCTATAGATCGTAAACTATGCCGTAGTCCAATACTTTGTCGAATGTTTAACAACAGCGCAAAAAAAACAAAAACTGGCACAATCTTCGGTACTAAAACCACTATAAGCAAGAACAATTTCAACTTTTAGACTTACAAACTGCGCCAAAAATTATGAAACTGGGTCTTACTTTATTTTAAAAATGTAGTGAACGATGGAGGCCGCTGTAAGCAGAGGAGACAACTTAAAGACCAACGATTTCACACGATGAGTTTCCTTGTTCCAAGCTGCTCCTTCAACAGTTTCTTAGAATCTTAATGAACGCAATGTTTTTTTATATATACAATACCTAACGCCTATAGAAAAAGAACCCACGTTTCAAGGACTATTTTGATAGATTAATATGGTGCAACCAATGCCAAATATTAAATGAATAAATTAGCAAAAAATTAGTAAATGCGAACAAAAATAATTCGAATGACAATTATTTTTGTAATTTTATAAAACTTAGTTGATTTTGTACAACAATAAAACGTATAAATATTATAAAACACGTAAAATGATGGAGAAGCAAAAAAATACACAAAACACCTACTTTTGTTAGGAATATTCGCGATTTCTCAAAGCCGAATAGAATGGTTTTCGTTTTTGAACGCAGCCTAAAACGGTTTACAACAGATAATATTTAATGTTAATGCGGCGAACATTTTTCATATGTTTTCCAACGGTTTTGTAAAGTGTACTTTATTGAATGTAATGTTTTTAAAACGGCAAGTTAACGCACAGATTTGTAAAACCAAGCATAGGACCACCTGTAAAGTATGCAATACTTATTTAATACTGAGTTCGAAAACCCCATCTATAATTTACAGCGCTCTTCAGGCCTTACACTAAGTCGAAAGTCTTTAGCAAGATTTACACGGAAGATGGAAGGGGAAACCAAACCTTAAATGAATACCAACCTAATTGCCTTTGTATCGTATTTCGAATGTGGAAACAATTTATGAACTTTATGAATTTATGCCTAGAAACCTAAAACAAAATATGTAAGATTATGATGAAGACAATTTAAATTAAGATTATTTTCAAGGAAATGAAATCAAAAGAAGACGGAGTTTTTAAAGGTGAGCTAAGATGCTGAGATGAATGGCAAAATGAAATGAAAACAGTTAACTATTAAATGTAATTTTTTAAACAAACTGAATTACTAATACAACCTTTATTTTTTGGAGTGTTTAAACGTTGTAAAATGTATAAAAAATATGACATAACAAAATCTAGTTATAATGGTATACGTGGATTTGCTGCAAGTTCATCATCAAGTTAATGTTCATCTCTATGAGTTATAGGCTCTTTTTAATCACATTTTATTAAATTTCGACACGTATACACAATGTATATGACATGTCCACTAATAATAAGAAATGATAAACATTTTAAATTTCCTTAGCAAAATAAATGAACTAATCGTCGACAAATATTTAACTGATTTTCATTTGTTATGGATTTTAAAAGGGTAAGTATAATTTAATATTTATACCTTAAGCAACCCTCTTAAATTCCTCACAACCCTTCTATCTTAAGCAATTGACTTTACAGTTATAAGTGAAAAAAGTTTTCGAGCAGAAAATCGGCGGAAAATTAACACAAATTTAATTATCAACGGTCGTTGTTTTGTTTTCTTTATATAGTACCTGAAATATTACGGTTTGTTTACTTAATGGTCAGAGAAATTTAAACAATGTACTCTTTTTCTTTAAAGACTTTATTGTTATGTGTGTTCTTAAAAATAATTAAAGCAAGCGTAAGGAAAAATTTTCAATTGTAAATTATTAATTAAAAAGTTCCTTTACAGTTAAGTGATATTAACACTGGAAATGTGCACAAGCAACACAACAAAGATTCATTTCCGAACCCATACTCTAATGGAAGAGATTTTATATCGAATCAAGAAAACAAAATCAATTATATTTCTCCAAATCAACATGGAAGAATGTTTATGCATCAAAGAGACAAGCTTCCATTTCAACATGATGAACATGATCGACAAGTTTTCAAGGATCAACACCGAAATTATTTAGCACCACGAAATCCACCGCAACTTAAAATTTTGCAGGAATTTCCTGTTTCATCATCAAACGGGACTCTTGACGATTTAAAATATTCATCACAGTTAGAAGGGAGCCACGATTCATCCAAATATAATAAAACCTTTCATACCGAAAGGTATGATTACAAACAGAATGGAGATTCACAAGAATTGGAAAATATCATTTCAGAAAAGAATTTGCAAGATTCTAAAGCAGAATCGCAACCAAAGAATATGCATTCGTTTCGAATTCCTGAAGCAACCGAATCTCATTATAATGACGAAGAATTACAGAATATGAAAGATTTACATAAAGAACTGCAGCGACAATATCGATCTGGATTTGTGCAGGATAAGCCAGGAGCAGAAAAGGTACGCGAAACTGCATCGCAACTGATCCTCCAGTGGGCGGAAAATCAGCGCAGTTTATTAGATTCCTTCGTGAAGGCGATCACCGATGTATTGAAAGGTCATGATCCTAATACCAATAGAAATATGACCCCTCGAGATATAATACTTTTAAAAGATATGCTTAATCAATTACTTGAATTAGTAATGCAATTGAGGGAAGATAGCTCCAGCATACGTACTAAGAGCGTATTAAACAAGTGGATAGAGACACAAAAATCACTAATTGATTCATTTTCGCAGGCTATTGAAAATACAAATCAAAATTTGGACAACATTGCCAATGTAAATGAGGTCATGGAGAATTTGAATAAAAACCTGAAGGAACTGGTGATTTTGTTAAGCGATAAGGAAAGTTTCACAGCAACAGAAAGTAGTAGTTCCCAACAAACAACTAGTTCTTATTCAGCCACTAATTTCTACCAAACATCCAGCACTTTTGGCTCAACTCATCTTATTGTAGGCGAAAATATCAATCGAATTAATATAATGGGAAATTTGATTAAGGGACTAAGAAACATTATTAATCAAATGAATGAAACAAATAAAACTTCAAGTTCTACTTCTTATACCAAAACGGAAAGCACCTTTACTCATCCGAGTACATCCACTTATGTGAACGCGGAGGTCACTACTTCCCATCCAACTACAAGCACCTATGAAGTTACAAATCTAATAACCGAGGAAAGTAAATTTAAGGACATGTTTAATTTGATTAAAGGTATAGAAGAGCTGATCAGTCAATATAACGGCAAACATAAATTTACAACGACGACCACTCATTCCTCAGATGGTGGTATTACCTCCCAATTCTTTACCACCACTACACCGAAAACAGTGACTACTAATTCCCAATCATCTACTTCTAGTCATTCAACAACAGAGAGTTCGCCTAGTAATCCAACAACAAACAACTATGAAGTCACTATTGTTGATCAGGATAACCATAAATTTAAGGTTATGGAAAATTTGATCAAAGATCTTAAAGGATTGATCAATCAATTCAGTGATAAAAAAAATATTACGAGTGCCACCCATTTAACAGGAGACAGCAAAAGTTTCCAGTCAACAGCTACGACTGCATCAACAGAAGGATCTTCTTCCCATCCAGTTTCATCCACCAAGGCGACAACATCGACGACGACCTTTCAATCAACTATTTCTAACCATTTGTCAACAGAGGGAACGAGTTCTCAGCTTAATACTAGTCTTTCAACAACAGGAACCACTCATTCCTTTCAAACTACAAACACGCATGATTTTAAAGACCAGATTAATGGCGATGATTCTAAAAGTCTGAAACATTTAATTAAGATACTTTCAGACCTGGTCTATTCATTAAATGATAAAAATAATATAAAAAGTACCAGCCATTTAACAACAGAGAGCACATTTAATAGTTCAATTAATACAACCAACTCAACTACTTATGCCTCAACAACTTTTTCAACAACAGAGAGTATGGCCATCCATTCAAATAATACACAGATATCAGACACCACACGGTCAACTGAAGAGAGCACATCTTCTCAATTCACCGCAACCAATACAAGAATATTGATCACTGATTCCCAATCTACTACTCCTTACCTTTCAACAACAGAAAGCTCGGTTTCCCAATTTACCAACGAGAAAAATATAAATAGTAGTTCACAAAGCACGGGAGAGAACACAAATCCAATTATATTCAACAATTCAACAACTATGAGCTCTAATATCCATTCTACTACATATAACAGGTCAATAACAGAAAACACAGCATCCCATCTCAACCTTTCAACAACAGAGGGTTCCCCAACCATATCTCACTCAATTACCCCTAGCCAAACAAGTTCGCTTAGTTCATATAAAGACAAAATCAAAAACATTGTTGAACTTTTAAGAAAATTACGTAAGATTCAGAAATCTTTAGCCGACAAGTCGAAGGGTCAACTTTCACCAACGCTCATATCGAGAGTAAAAGCCGTACTAAAGCAAATCGTCGCGGGCAATATTGATTCAGTAAACGGCGATTCAGCTGAGTTGGAAATTCTTCTTTCCACAACAGTCAATCCCAATGAAGATACTACCGACTTGACGATGGAAAAATTGTTAAAGCTACTTGATGATTTTGAAATGATGTATAACGTATTGTTGGATGGTAGTACTACGCAATCCACAACACAGAACAACACAATTTTTTCAACGACATACAGTACAATTTTTTCTACCACCCAAAGCATATCAACAACTTCACCAACACAGAATGCCTTAACAAGTTCCACACCAAATACTTCAACAACAGAATACTCTTCCACTAATAATCTAAGGAGTGATGTATCAAATAATCTCCAGCCAATTGTAGACGCAATTCAGCAATTGAAGATGGCATTATATCATGACTTCTATGCTTTTAAAAAATCTCAAGAGGAAAGGTATTTTTATATTGCACATATTTAAAAAAAAATATATATTATTCTTGTTTTTATAGAATGGAAAAAATTCTTCAACTGCTTAGTGGCAAACCAATAGATCGGCGGACAAAACCAATTGCTAAGCCGAGAACTTTACCAAAGGAAGGAAGCCGGGAAATACCAAAAAGAAACGGCTATATAAAAGAGGAGAAAATGTAAGCATTAATAAATGACGCATTCATAATGTAAGAATTATATAGAATTTCCGTATTCTATAGTAGACACCACAACGAAGACAAATTTATTAAAAACCGAAAAAATGTAAATCAATATAGTCACATCCCTAAATCGATTTTAAATTCTTCAAGATCAAAAATAAAAAAGTTCCCATTAAAACTATCTGCTATTAAAGTAAGTGGAGGACTAAAACAGTTGCCTTCCAAACGTAAAACTAATGAAGAAATTTCTGCAATGCATGAGAGTTTCCCGGAACCTTTACCAATACTGCCACATAAGTAAGGCTTTTATCAACACTTTTATGTTGAATAATGTATATACGCGATTTAATTTTACAGAGAGTCCTATGAATTACCAATTATCGGCTTCCTTCCGTTTGGTCAATAATTAAAATAAAATCTTTAAAAGAAAATAGAATAAAAATAAATATGTAAGTGCAGTTTTTTGATCTTAATCTAAATTTTTGTATCACCACCTGGTGGGACATCGAAAAAAATGTATTTGGTTGAAATATTTTTGGTGAACCTATCTCCAAAACCTGTTAGTTTTCAAGGATTCGTACTCCTTTCCAATTTCCAGCAGAAGATCATCAGTCCATCGAATAGAGGAACCTTCGAATTTAGCCAATTTAGATGATACCAAATAAATATCAAACCCATTCCATTCCAATTTTACAGGAATTAACAAAATTGATTGGTTAATTTTAATATAGATCATTTTTATTTTCTTGTAATGACTAACATTTTAAAAAATTACAATTCAATATTTTGGATAAATTATTTATAAGCATTAAATTTGTTTTTATTTTCGGCTTGTGTTTTTTCTTCGTGCTTTTCATCGTCTCCATTTCACACAATATAATTTGTTAATTTGTTGTTTACAATAAGGTTTAATTTTTTTTGCATGTTCATTTTCTCAATTTTTGTTTTATTTTTTCTTGCTGCTTGTTTGAAATAGTTCTTTAATCTGCTTGTTTACTGCTTGCAATTCTTGAGTTTGAATGTATGTAGTCATTAATGTAAAACTTTGTAGTTCTATAATACATATATATATTTAATTATATGTATAGTTATATATATCTGTGAATCACACATACACACATGGAACTCATGCATATATGTGAGAGGCTGATTGGTATTGTAGTGTCAAATAAGCAAGGTGTTTAGCATATAAAAAAGAAGGCTCTAATATAAATAAATGTATTTTTACTATTGAAAGTTAAAAATCAAATAAGTTTTCAGATATATGCCTTCACCCATCGATAGCTAAAAGTGGCCGCATTGAAAAGAAGATAAGCAACAAAATATAAATAATGCAGATTTTTGAGGGCTGAACTTCAAACTAATTTGCGATTAAGTACATTTTTCCGTTTTAGAATATAGATGTTAAGTTTTATCCTTTCCGTGCACCGTTCTTTTACTTAGATCCCGAAAACTTTGTTTATTTATGTGCTTTGCTTGCTGTTGTTAGATTTTATATTTAAACATGTTGTTTATTTTTCAACTACTTCGACAAGCCCTCTACAACCATTTAATGGGGTATTCGGGCCGTTCGTAATGAAATATATGCGTATAAGTCTGTTTATATATGCTGTAGGTACAAAATCAAATTTTTTTAGCTCGCTGTGGTGTGGCTGAATCCAATTGTAAAATAACAATAAATTACATTAATTAATACATACAAATTACACAACTGTTGCCAATACATTTCAATTTGAGATTTGAGGTTTAGTAATAACTGGGGCTGTAACTCAATTTCTCCGTCCATATTTTTGGGCTCTCTGTGGTACATGGTTAATTCAATTTTTCGGATTGCTGCCTATCAATTCATATTTGTGTACGCGCTTTTCTATCCGCTTGCATTTTTTTTTTTTGTTTTTGAAAAAATGAACACTTTTTGTCTGGTGGGAATATACATATGGTGTTGGAAATCTATTGCACAGAACATGAATTCTTATGACCATTTTTGTGCTTTAGTCTCGCCTTTGGCTTGTATTTTTCCAAAAAGGACAGCTGCTTGGCATTAATGGCTCCACGTCGTTTACTAAAACAAATTGCATGTTAATCTCATTTTTCTTCTTGTCGGCTGGTTATCAAACACTTACTCTCTAATCATTTCCACTGCTGCCTCATATTTTAAGCCCAATTCAATCAGTGCCAAGGCAACAAGGACAGGAGCTCGTCCCAGACCAGCCACACAATGAACGGCAACGCAAGCCTCCGGATTTTGTTGATATCTGTAAGGTACAATTATAAGTTATAGAGTTGATTGAAAAACAAATATAAAGGCTTACTTTAATTATTAAATTGCTTTGATTTTGGTCTAAGCCTATAACTCTAGGTCTACGCTTACCGACAAGTTTCATTATCAACAAATGCAGTATTATTATAAATTGCTGATGCTGCCTCGCCAGTATCATTGAGATTATCTGTGCCTGTTAGGGGAATTGTATCTGTGTCCCGACCTGTTGCTGCGGATAAACTGGCTCTGGTTGCTGAAGTTCTTATTGCAGTTGCAGTTGCTGTTGTTGGTGGAACTGTTTTTGGTATGTGTCTGAGCGAGAATCGCTTATGTTTGTAGTAGGATAGTGTGGCGCTTGTGGACTTTCTAAAACTAGGGCACAGCAGCAGCGGTATCATAAAATAGCACACGAAACGAATCATATAGGAAGGTAAGGTAAGTTCTCGTTGATCAAGTTTGGTAGCTTACAGGTAGTACAAGTTGTTGATGGAGTGTGGAATTCGAAATTTACAAAACGAAAACGTTGAGAGAAGTATGAAGGAAGGAATGTGCAGAAGATTTTAGTTAGCCAAATTCTATACAGCAACTTATAACTGATGAGCATTGGAAATCATACTAAGCTAGCAGCTAAGGCGATAGCGGGGACTACAAGCGGGGTTCTGTACAACTTCAAAATGTTCTTCTTTAATTTGTGTGGAATTTTTAAACAGCTCATTGGATATGTGGCTAGCGCAGCTTTTAGATATTTGTCTTTGGCTTTTTTATTCTTTGAATTTAGTAATATTTTATTGTCTTTAGATTGAGTGGCACAAAGCAACAAATAATACTGAATAAATTGATAAAAATCACTTGAGGTTTATTTTTTGTAGACGCGTTTAGTTCGATTGTGGTTTATGATAGCTCAGAAATTATGTTTAATAAAATAATTCAATATTGCAAATACATATGTCTTAAATAAGAACTATTTGAACTGGTGGTTTATCAATCTAATTCGCTTAAAAATAAATGAAAATATTTTTACAGTGTAGTTATAATAATGTTGTTACTATTTATATTCAATGTTAAAACTAACTAAAATCAAATAAATAATGACTAATTTTATTAGATCTCCAGTTTGAATGTGAAACCAAAAAAAAACGCTCAATGCCATAAATGACATAATTAATAAAATAACAATTATCTACGCGAATGCTAGAGCGCTATTATTGTACTCACTTATCCTTTAAGACCTCAAACCACTCGTCAACGACTTGCTGAGGCGGGAAGGTGCCGTCCTCAAAAGCCAGGTCCTTGACAGTAATGCCTTGTGTCTCGAGCTCGTCGGTATTATAGCTGGGTTCGCACACGCGCACCACAGTGTTGACATTGTTCTTCTTTAGCTCCTACAAGAACGATAGGGAAATTAATGGGTTGTGGCTAAGGCTGAGATGATTAAGGGACTTACCATAATGTAGTGATTAATGGTTATGTCTGATGGTCGATCGGTGATTAGGAACTTCATGCCCTTGTACTCAATTAGAGCGGGGGCTGGGCGCAGATCTTTTTGACGCATGGTGATGCTCATAAACAATTACAAAAGCTGTTCTGAAGGACTTAATCTGGCTCGTGTGCACTTAAGTATAGTCTGTTACTTGCTTACAATCTTGAGGTGTGGTTTTTGTTTCGTTTTCACAAAGATTTGATTGGTTTCTTTTAACGGAAGTAGTTTGATTTCTAGATTAAAAATTCAGCGTGTTAGAGGCTTACAATTGAATCTTGTTTAGGCTAGAGTTATGTATAAAAAATAAATATAAATATAATTAACTCTTTTCGTATCGTATCTTAAATGTTTTAAACCAAAACACAAACTTAGTTTAAGTATCGTTTAAGTAAAATTAGTTCTTTTTTTCAATTAAGTACAATTATGGATTTTTCTGCTATCACAAAGAAAATCAATCAATTTTCTTTGACTGAAAAAAGGGTTCCCTGTTAAGTGTCACACGTATTTTAAGCTAACAAAAATGATTTGGGCTCAGTTCCCGTTTTGTTTTCGAAAATATTACAACTTTTTCAAGGTTTCGTTGTTGAAAATTTAAATATTTCCTTGTTGTGATATGATCTGTGATCACCGCGATGCTTTGAATTTAGTATTCCTCTTTCTCTCCCATAGATCGACAGTCTTGGGCTAATTGATGCCGCTGCTGTCGCTACTTCAGCTGATCCGTTGACGGTATTATTCTGATGGTTTCCACACCACTTATCGATGTCGACTCCCGAAGAGGTGACTGTGTTTACTCAGGCTATCTCCGCCTTTTTGTAGGATTGCTTACCTGCAAAGAGTGAGACTAGAATGAGTACAATTCCAGACAAATCTGGTGCAAGTCGGTTTGAGCTTCTTTCTAGCGACTCCCATTGTTCATTTAATTGAGAACAATTCGTGGGAAACTAAAAAACAATTTAGCTCAATTACACGCAATGAAATAATTGAGACTTTCGCCATTTTGTCTCGCACGACACTCTTTTATCCGCGATGTTCTTCGGGGCGGGTCAAGCCGTCAATTGTCCAGAAAGGTCACAGTGCTTTGTTCATTGTAAGTCAAGTGACCTTTCCATCGCCACGCAGTGTACCACCGCCCGTGCCACTTGAGCTAATTAATTAAGCAAGAGGACCATATACCCTGCAAAAATAATCCATACTCACTTTTTATTTGTGCTGTGCCTGGCAGTATTCTGCACTGTCTAGATGAAACTCCATAGATGTGGGAACAGGTCTAACCAACTGCAAAAAGAAATAAAAAGTTGAGACAACATTCGGTAGCACATTTAAATTAAATGAAAATTGACAAAAAGCTGGAAAGTTATTTGTAGAAATTTATTTGACCACCATAAATGTTTGAAAACTAGCAACTAAAAGCTTTTAGGGGAAATACATTGTATACAAAAAAAATCGATTTGCAAAGTGACATATAAATTCTAATTCTAATAAATAAATAAAAATAAAACTGGTGTATTACAATCGAAATCATTCAAGGGTTAGGGCTCACGTTGTATGTTATATACAATTTTAAAACAGATGCCATAAACATACAAAAATTGCGAGTGGAATAAAAATAATTTCAACATTTTTAGGATTTACCAAGTTTTGCAATAATTAATTAGCAACCAAAATAGCCAATTTAAAAATAATAAAATAAAACCGCCTTTATCAACTGAAATTTATCTGCGAAAACAAGAGAACATACGCAAGAAAGATCTTTGAAGTGGATTTTAAATGTATTGGTCGCCTGCTGTCTGAAAAAATATTAAAAATATTCCCTAAAAGTGATCCAAGATAATGTCTCCTCATTTCCACGACCAGTTTACATTATTTATATGCCGTTGATGATCGTGAAAAGCATATGTATAAAATGAGTTCACAAATATAAAGACCGAAGCAGAACAATGATTGTATAATATGTATTTCGCATATATACGTGTATATACACACAAACGCGATAACTCTTTAAGCAAATATTCCATTTTCTATGGCCCCAGTGCGACCTGTGTTTATTTTTGCACTTTTGCCTAAAGTAGGCGAATATTTCTCTCGAAAATTGGCCAATTCCTTCTGGTAAAGGCATTTCGATTATGGTATGTATTTGGAGAATCCATTGTGGAATAGCGAGTGATATTGAAACGCGTGAAACTAATTAAGAAGCGGGTGCAAAAAAAAAAAAAAACAAAACATATAAAAGGAACACTTTGTTGATAGAACTGAAAACTTTCACTTCTTCTCGGAATGCACCTAGTATATACCAGTACATTCTAGATTTGTCAGTGTGTGTGTGTGTTTACCGCATGACACGTTAAGCAACAACACTTTTTGTTGATGCTATATTTCTCAGTCGGTTTTTACTTGTGACTTATGCAATGTATTTTTTGTTTTGCGTCTTGGCGAAATTGAAAAGTCACACAGGCAAATATATATGTAAATATCTATACGTACATAGGTATTTCCCTATGCATTTAAGCAAATACAGTGATTAGTTACTGATTACGACGGAGCTTGTAACGCGTTGATATGGACTCTCGATTAGATATCGACAGGTGTTTGCCGGAAGAAACTAATCGATTTTATCCGCGGATCGTAAAGCTTTCTCTCCTATCAGTTAATTGGAAACTACTGAGGATTGGTCCTCCACATCCAGATTTGCCAGCGGATAAATTGTATTTACCTATCGTTAATCGCCCGTTATGCGGCGTGATAGTATCTCGATTAAATATCGACAAGTGTCGATTCTGAGACGTTGATCGATTACGATTACCACACTAAGTAGACGCGTACTGCTGCGCGATGAGCACTCTCTCATGTTTTGCTATCGACTGGCGATTGTCAACTCTTCGCCACCCATTTTACGCCACGGAAACGGCCGCTCCGTCCGGCAGTAAGTCTCCATTGCCGGGCAGAGCGGAGAGCGGAGAGAGTCGTGACGCACATCTCTCCAATCGCTCACGCAGAGAGGTTTGCTTTCGGCCCCACCACCCCCCACTACTTCCACAAAAAATTATCTTACAGTCTGGTGCATATTTAAAGCACTTTAAAAGGTCTGTTGTGCAAAAACAATAGAGGCAGGAAAAATAGAAACAATTTGCTTGGTTAGTTTTAACTTTCTACTGTTAAATAAAAATAGCAGAGTTCAATGGACCGTGAAAACGCGATTTAATGCTTACTAAATACATGTTACATTTTAAAGTATTTTATTCGCTACATTGCTGATTTCGTTTTGGTATAAGTAGTTCTGATGAAAAAGCACGAGGGTATTAATTTTAAAATGTTAAGTGGTTTAATTTTAGAAACTAGACAAAAGAGATATTTTGTGTTCTGTCATTTTAAATATAGATCTTACAATTTTCTTTTTGACTTCATCTGTGAAATAAGTTTCAAAAATAAACTCAACTATAATTTTGAATATACCTGTATTTTCGAAGAAAATCAAATAATATTGACATTACCTAACAAACACTTATATTTATGACCAATACAAATTATTTTGCGTTAATGGCTTGGTATTTCAAACTGCTAGAATGCATATAGACATAAAATCCGTAGGATATTCAAATATCTATGTGGAAACGCTTGTTAATTCGGGGAATAAATAAATGATTGATAAGATCTTTAACATATAAAGGTTTTTTTTCCCGTCTAGCTACCTGACTTTGAAAGTACAAACACAGCTAAGGAAAGTTTCGCAGGCAGATTATAACTTTTACGGGATGCCAAGGTTAGTCGTTATTTAAGGGCAATAAACAAAGCTAAATGCGGTTTATAATATGCACAGTTAATGAAGGCTACGTCGCACACAAACGTGTAACTTAATATGAAATTAGTCTTACATTTAAACCAGTTGATTATAATCGAGATGTAGGCAAATGGCATGACGACACTAATACCAAATTGCGGCTTTATTGTTACTTGTTATGTACAAACATACATGGGTACATACAGTATATGTTCCACTTGAATGCTCCTCGCTACATACACAGATTTTCAAATGCATTTTCCAATCTGTTAATACATCTTAAGGTTTTTAAACGTGGGGTTTAATGCAATCAAACTTTTGCTTCAAATCAACATAAAGATATTCGTGCAATTAGGCAAAACTTCCTAACACACTATTGTATCTTTGCCAGAAGATTCTTTTTGTTCTCTTCTCCCCTCTGCGAGGTAGCAGATGGTGTCGTCTGAGCGGAAAGTTGATTGGACTTTCCCGAATCAGGAGCAGACGACTTAGACCGAGGGCCAGACAAGAGGAAACAAAGAACAAGGAACCGATGAAATCTGAAGGTAAGAAAGAAAACCCAACACCGTTGTGTCTGAGTTTGGATTCGGGGTTCAAAGTACTTCGATTCCAGTTCCCTGTTTTGATTGTCCCCATTCAGTTTTTGTTTAGACTTCGACTGCAATCCTGGCAAACAAGATCGGCCGAAAAATCACTGAGTTGCAAAAAAAAAACAGTAGTAAAAGGTTGTAAACAAATTGAAAAAGACTAACGGACGGGAAATGTGATGAGGGTAACTGCCACTCAAGCCTCAGCTTACTAAGCTCAAGTCTGTCCACGGGTGTCAATAAAATCGGAGACGTGCCGAAAAAAGCCAGACATAACGCAGACACTAAGAATACATTAAGTTGATTTGGTCATCTATTTTATACACTTATTATTACAAAAAGTAGCCACCACACGCGGTGGAAAACTAGTAGACTAAACATAAACAAAATAGTTCACCGAAACCAAATTGGATCTTAAATCAAGGGAATCTTAAATGCATATTAAGAACAATTATAAATGATTTAGGATCAATATATGAAATCTATCTTACAATAAATAGTCAAGAAAGATGTATATAGATAGATAGATATAAATATATAGCAAGAGCCACATGGCTTTGCTGCTCGAAATGAGACTGAGACCAAGCTCGAGTTATTGATTTTGCGCGACTGCCAAAGGAGGAAGGGCGATGTCCAAGCCCCAGTCCCAACACCATCTCCACCCATCCGCGCATTTCCGTATTTCGCCATAATGGAAATTTTAAGTTCACCCCGAGGCGTCTCGAGTGCTGCGACCAGGAGGAGATGAGCAGGAAATGGTGGCAACTAGGATCTCAGACCGCCTTTTCAGTTGCCAAGTGGTCGCGCAGTTTTTCGTGACGCACCAGGCGGCGGCTTCTCATGCGTCATCATCAACGACTTTTAAGAGGAAAACAGCTGTTGTTGTTTTGTTTTGATAAAATGCAACCAAAACAAAAAGAAATAAGCAATCTTGTCTTGTTATTGCAATTATCGAATGCATGTCTACTCCTGCCACAAATTGCAGGTCCTTCAAGGTTGATTTATAGACAAGGAGTACGTACATGCATGGCACATCAGCAAAATGCCATTTTCCTGGTTAGTTTTGGGTACTGTGTACCTTAACCAAGGGCAGGCCAAAACTATTGAGGACAAACAGCGCCGCATTTATCGCGCACTATATATAGAATCCGGGGGTGGTCGGTGACATTTTCCCCTCCCCATTTTCCACCAATCTACCACCCTTCACCGCCCACTGACGTTTGTAAATCGTATTGCATGCTTTGTTGTTTGCTTTTTGGTCTATTTTTGGATATGACATGTATTGGTGAAATTCTGCACACAAGCTGCCAAAACGTGACAGCAGTAAAAAAAAAAATACACCACAATGATATATAACCGCGAAAAGTAGTCTGAAAGTTCGCAACTCTCTTGCTACTTCGACATTTCTAATTAGCGAGTTCTTGAGTTGCTCCTAACTAATGTGCGAGTGTATTTAATTAGTTGGCTCTAGAATTCAAGCTGCGGTTCATTGAAGATGTTCCGAGGAACCAATAAATTGCACTAAATCAAAATGACCTCAAACAAATTGCTGGAAACACTTTAATGATCGAAAGTATTGCCACACATTACGAGGAATTCAATTGACGTGCGATTGTGTGCGTGGGAATATGGAATATTTGAGAACTGGCGGAAAGCAGATAAACCCAGACAACAAAATACAAACAGCTGGAATACAAAATAACCAAGAAGCGTATACGTAATCTCAATCCTCAGTTGAGATACATGTAGTACTCTTGATAAGAAAATGGAATTTAATGCAATCCTAGATAGGTATTCAATCTTGAAAAATATATTGTGTATGATTGACAGACTAAATTATTCGGGTTTGGCAATCGGTGCGTCCAAATGATGACGTCTTTTCCTCATACGATATATATACCGATATGATATATCGGTATATTTTTGATAAAGTCAAACCGGATTTTTAAATTGTTCCCTTGGCTGATAGGCTTATCTGGCTCGCTCTTTTTTATCACGGATAAATAAAAAGAGAGAACGAAACCGAATGAGATTCTTCTTTTTTTCCTCTTTCTTTTGTTTGTATTGCCGGGCCGGGGCAATATCATTGAACTTGTTCAAGGACAAGAGACCCCAAACGGAAATAAAACGGAGAGCACAAGAAATCTGACAAGAGAACTGGTTAAAAAACGAATATCGTTGGGATTTTCAACCACCGGTTGGAGTATAATTAATATTCCTGTGGTGCGTTTGGGACAGTTTCAGTTGCCAGGTTCCATTTCAATATACCGCTTTCAAAACCAATTGACGCAATTTGCTGATATCGATTAGCAAACAGTGCGATCAAGAAAAACACAGGTGGAAAAAATGCGAAAATTCGAGATAAGAGGAAATCACAGCCAAACCTTTTTGAGTAACAACTGATTGTAAAACTGAAAGCTATGAAGCAGGAGGGCAATCTTTTTGCACTACAACTTTGCTGCGTCCACATTTGCTCAGTATAAAATGCCAACTGATTTGGCTGTATTGTTCAGAAACCATTTCTCTCGGCCATGTCTTTTGTTTACTGTTTGCTCTCCCGCTTTGATATGATATAAATCTGCCCGAAATGTCTTCAACAGATTAGATATTAGATAAATCTACGTGTATGTACCCAGCAAATGACGTATGAAGATGATAAAAACTGCCAAAAAAGAGAAATAAACTCGAACTGGTGCAGTGCAAAATAGTTTTTGTCCCGTCCTAGTTCCGTTCGGATGGCAAAACTGGGTCAGCTGACATTTACTTTCAACTGGCGATGGCAGTTAACCAGGTAACTGGGTCGAATGAAAGTAAAATGCGTGAAGTTACCCATTTATTGAAGTGTATGATAACAAATAGGATATTACTTAACTTAACGTTTTATGCAAACACAGCAGAATTTGCAATTCGATTGAATTCATTCATTATTCATAGCAATTACACAGATTTGTTCATTTAAAAAGTACACATTTTCAGTTTCTTTGTATTATTTTACTAAAAAATGTAAGCACAAATAGTTTATAACATATTCTAGACTCACAAGATGACTATTTACTATTTTTTGAATAAAAAAATCAAAATCCAGTCTAAAATTGTTTAACCGAAAAAAATTGAATGTAAATGCCAATGCACGCACACAAGCACACATACTTTGGGGCTCAGTAGTTGTGCGAGTGTTCGTTGACGTTCGAAACAATTTATGCAACAAAAATGTATTATTTAAAAACTTGCGGCTTTAGCCGATCCCCTGCCGCACTTACCACAATTGCCATACACATTTGAGTATAACTTTTGAAGCTTTTTCGTTGCTTTTCGTGCACGAGAAAATTGAATTCACGTCCACACGCACACACAGACGCACCGCGAGACTCTCACCGACACGAATTCCACGAATGCAATTGGCTTGTGTGTGTTGCCTTTACGACACAACTATTGCTCTTATTGCAATTGTAAATTGACTGTATCTTTAGCTTAAGTGTTTTTCATTGAATAACAATACTGTTAAGCTTTGGTTTTTCAGCGACATTAACGCAAATTCGTCTGCAGCTTAACCTCAAATTTCTTTGTGTCTGTCACGCACACACACACACATACAGTCAGCACAGGGCGGAACCAATGGTATAAAATGAATCAATCAATTTGACATGAATCAATCGGGCGAAAATAATATCTGTAGTTTCCAGCACGGATTGCACAATTTTTTCTACCGATTTCCAAGAGCAAAGTACTTGTAATCGAAGTAGGCGTTGCGAACAATTCGCTCGTTTGTGTTGGTAGACACCGATAGTGATTATATTCGATTAGCTCGAACACTCGATAGGGCCGATAGTTTCAAATGCTATTTAGTGCTTAATCGATGTTTAGATTGTGCGCATAATCGATACTTTATATTCATATTTATATTATTTATTTTGCATTACTTTTCAAAAACACATTATGTGTTTTTTTCATAAAATATGAAAGAAGTGATTTTAAAAGATGTTGAATATATTAAAAGTATAAGCGGATATATTTTGCAATAAAATATCAACATAAAAATAATAATATTCTTAAAAAGTAACATATTTTATTTTCATCTTCCTCCAAAAGGTCGTCTTATTTTGATTCTAGTCCTGCCCCTTCGAGAACATCCCAATTGAAATGTTCTCTATAGAAAAGAACTACCCTACTATTTACATACGTAGTACCGCAACAGCAAGCGGCAACCTGAATTAGTCATCTTATCTCATTCCGCCAGAAGTGACGATCAACAGCCCAACGAATTTAAACATTTTACTGCGAAGAACCTTATATCGCCGATTTATCCAGAGGGGAATGTCCAAGCGAAAGGCCGAGGACGCACAATCCGACAAAATGGCAACGGCAGAGAAAGTAGCACAGGTAATAAACAACAGCCATAGAAAATAAACAAAAATAGTTTACAAACAATAACAACTATTGTCTCGACAGAACGATTATACCATTGGCCTGGTGGATCCCGTGAAGGATTACCAAAAGCTCATCGAAACACGCGTGCAGGTAGACGAAATCGTGGATGATGATGTCACCAAGGAGAATTTCGATCGAACGGCTGCAGCGGCGCGTGACGTCATCTGGCGGCTGTTATTCGACGAGGCCGGTACCTCGCAATCGAACACAGAGAAGGCCAGCCAATTGCTGGAGGAATACCGTGGTGACGCCTGCTTCTACGACCCGACGCCTTACAACGAATGGATTGTCAAGCTGAGGGATGAGGTTCTAAAGAAGGAGCTCCTCGACTTTTGGCGTGATGTGCTGGTGAAGAAGCAACTCGGTCCCTGTTGGTCACGCGACTGTGATCTCTTTGACAGCGACGACACCCCGCCATTGGAGTTCTACGCCCATGCCGGTTGTACCGCTCCATTTGCAGCCAGCTTAAAGGTGCGCGCAGCACTGGAGGAGCAGGCTTCGCTGGATCAGGATGGGCCAGCGACGCCTACCACTCCGGGTGAACTGAGTGCCGATGATGCCGCCGCTCTGTCCGGCGAATTTGAGGCCGCCCTGACCAAGGAAAATCCTCTCGAGGAATACCGAACGCTAATGAAGCGCTTTGTCCTGACCAAAATCATCGTTCCGGACAGCGTTCACCAGGCCAGCGTGAAGAAGATAGCGGCTGCCGCCAGGGAGATAATCTGGAAGCTGCTCTTCGATGGCACACCCTCGTCGGAGGATCAAAACAAGGCCGCCGAGCTGCTGCAGGAGTACAAGGGTGATGCTGGTTTCTATGGGCCCGACGACTACAACAGTTGGATTTACAAGCTCAGGGATGAGGTTCTCACCAAGGAGCTTCTCGACTTTTGGCGCGACAAGATGGTGAAAATGGAACTTGGTCCCAGTTGCGCCCGTGATTCCGACTATTACGACAACGAGGATCCGCTGCCATTCGAGTTTTACGATAAGGCCGGCTGCAAGGCTCCTTTTGAAGCACCTGAAAATGATGATTAGTAGGGCATCCTCATGACTGAAGATTTGTATACAGAACCCCTTTGGTGAAACCTTAATCCAGGAAAAAACCTATTCTGGTCGTAATCTCTAAAAACATAAACTGTAAAGCATTTCAATCTGAATTGTATTTCGAAATGTCAGAAATTGTTCAAAAATGAATAAAATGATAAGTATTTTATAACTGTTCTCAAAAATAGTGGTCCTTTTTATTATCGATCAGTAAGAAATTATTTGTTTTCTTCATATTTCATTATTAGTTTATAGCATTTAAAATTTTGTAATATATAAAATATAATAACATATAAATTAGGGAATATTTTTCATTTGAATTAAAATTTGTATCACGAATTTTCTTGAAATATTTTAAGAGTACTCCTATATCTCCTGTTTTACTTAAACGTTTTTCATCCTAAAACTTTTAAATTGTGTATTAAATGATTGTTTTTAGATACTTATAATAAAAGTTGACCGATGTAGGTGGAATCCACATAAATAGTTTCAGCATAGTTTGTATTTATACATAGACAATTTTCGTAATTTTCTTTGAAGTTCTTAAATCCAAGGGTTAGATTATTATGCTTAAGTACTAAAATAAAATATGAAATACTTTCTTAAGTTAACTTTTAAATTCCGAACACAAAAATGAACTTTAATTAATTTTGAAACTATTACATACACTGACTAGAGAACATTTATCCATTTTCTGTTCTTCTTCCAATCTTTGGTGGTTTTTTTTGGGTTCTCTGTGTTCACACAACGTGGAACATAATACAAAATCAGGAACTAAATAAATATAAAGTGCATTCACAACATTTGAACAACGCAACAAGAAATGAACCTTAAAATGTGCGTCCTTAAATATTACAAAATAATTCTGAGTAAAATTGGGCAGCCATCGTTTCTCATTGAGATCTCTGTGAGCTTATGGCAGGTGGGATCGGTTCAAGAATTGTATCTGCAGCCTGAAAACATTACTCGGCGTAGAGCAGTCGAGAACGTGATTTCCGGAGGCCACGAGAGCCTCCACCGCCGATTCCACTGTCTCCGCCCTCGCCACATTGCCAGGACTTGGTCTTGGCCCGAAAATGTCGGAACTCATCATTGTGCGCCGGTGCGAGCATTGGTACATATTGGCTGGGCTGGCACAGCTGCGAGTAGAGGCCGAAGAACTCCTTGTACCCATTGTGCAGGATATAAAGTTCCGGATAGTCTAGTGCCGGGTAGTTGTGGGCATGTTGACTTCTATCGTTGCTGCGCAGGAAGCGCAGTAGCTTGGGACCCCGTTCCGAGGAGAACTCACAGTGGAACACGTAGATGCGACGATCTTCCTGATTGGAGGTCAGCGCGGGAAACGCCTCCTGTATCTGGCCACGTGTGTACAAATTCTTGGCCCCCCGTATGTGTCCGCCAAGGAACTCGTATGGGTAGCGGCAGTCTATGATCTCGTAGCCGCCCTGGCTTCCCAATTGCTCATCAAACTCGCCCTGAATCAGTCTGGCCAATGTGTCACTGGAGATGGTCTTTAGATCACGATGCCTTATGCCTGTCGCCAAACAGGGCAGCGTACAAGGCTTGCTGAGATCTCCAATTAACTCTGGTTCATCGCCCAGTGCTCTCATGATCTCGGCGTCGTTCATTGATAGGGTTTTCCGTTGCATCTTCTTGATGGGCATGTTGGTCTCCTCGTCCAGTGCTTGAACCGCTTCCTCTGGCTGTTCACTGGGATACATGCTGAGGCAGCGACGCAAGGAGCCTTTTTTGTTGGGCATCTCCTCTAAATTGCTCTCCGACTTCAGTTGTCCGCTGAGGAGCACTTCCAAGTCGTCGGGCAACTCAATATGGTGATTCTCGGCTGATTCCATTTCGAACATGGCCATATACTCATCATCCAGCGAGTTGCCCGACTCGTAACTCGAGCAGGAGCTACTGAAACTGCCGAGGGTTCGCGAGGACAGGCTATTAAAGTTGTTCAGCGTCCTGGCGGCTGGCATTCTCTGGGTGGACTTGGGAGTGCCATCCAGGCGGGCTACCTGCATATTCTGCGACAATTCGGTGATGGGCGATAGAACGCTGGCGCTGGCGGGAACATGCCGCTTCAGCAGCCATTGCAGCGGAGTCTCCTGCGCGCCAGATTTGCGCCTCTTGGCCTGGTATTCCATATCGGCAGCATGGGGATCTAAATTCTCCTGACCACACGCTCCACTTTCATCATCTTCTTCCTCCACATCGAGCATCAGCCGCTTGCTCGCCATCTGCACGTTAAAAACACAAAGATTTTCCATCAGCTGTAAGCTGCCAAAATCAGCTGGATTTTCGCAATTGTTCCTTACCCTGATCTATTTGCGATAAACGTAACAATTGGGAAGTTTCGACTTTGGGTTCCAGCGTGCGTAGTGATTTCGATTGCCAAATCCTTGGCGATTTTCTTGTTCTGCCCACTTGTTTGTTTCGCTTTTGGCGGTCAACTTTATTGGCGCCTTCATCAATTCCCCATTCTACCGCTATAAGTTCACCACCTGCTAACTCACCACTGCGCCGAATTTAAATAGGACGCTCTAGTTTGGATTAAAATTGCTTGTATATTTTGTTGGTGTTATTTGCATGGCTGGTTCAACTTTATTTGTCAAAGAGCAATGAAATTTAATATTAAATGCGCAGCCATCTTAATGATTGCGTTTTGTACACGCTATAAAAATGAGATAAAATCAATAAATTTGTATCTAAAATAGTTAAAAGAAAAATATACATAGAATAATTAGTATGCTGGTGAGAATTAATTCGTTAATTAGCGTAATAAAATAAAAACATTTCACCATTATTATTGTGAAGCATGTCATTTTTTCCATTGGAAAATTTGATAAGAGCATATTACCATTTATTACATCTGGCCACACTGTCCGTTTGTTTATAAGTTCCTTGCTGCAGTTGTGTTATTGTTGTTAATGTAAATATGCCGGAATTTGAGAACTTTAACGTAAAAACCACAATTGACTGCAAGCAAGGTGCAGTGCGAGCTGTGCGCTATAATGGTAAGTGGATTTCTGTGCACTATTACTAAGCATTAACTCATATTAATCTTTAGTTGATGGCACTTATTGCTTGAGCTGTGGATCTGACAAGAAGATAAAGCTGTGGAATCCGGCATCGGGATTACTGCTTAAGACTTACGGTGGTCATGCGGATGAAGTCACCGATGCGGCGGTAAAGTTGTCTCACTTAGTATTATTCTTATTATTTGGCAATCCAATTCAACAACTTGCAGGGAAGCTGTGATAGTAGCTTTATAGTTTCCGCCAGCTTAGATAAAAGCATTATCTACTGGGACGTGTCCACGGGTGAGTTGTAATCATTTTCGCACTCACTTTCATAGCCCACCAATTATTGCTAATTTCAGGAGCTCCAGTACGGCGCCTGCGTAGCCATGCCGGAGGTGTTAGATGCGTCTGCTTCAACGAGGACTCCTCGATAGCCATTTCCGGGGGTCGGGATAATGCCGTAATGTGCTGGGACATTCGAACGCGTCGCCTCGATCCCGTGCAGGTGATGAAGGAGGCCCGGGACTGCATTACCACTGTGGCAACCAACGAGAATCGCATCTACGCCGCCTCCTTGGACGGATGTGTGAGGACCTACGATATACGGGTGGGCGAACTAACCTGCGACAAGGTTGGTGAACCCATCACTTATCTGGCGCAGACGCTCGACGAGCAATGTCTGGTGGCCGGCTGTCAGGATAGTGTGGTTCGACTGCTGGACTGTGAGACCGGGGGATTACTCTCCGAGTACCGAGGCCATCGCGGCGATGACTACCACATCGAGTGCGGAATACTGTCGAACGATGCCCACATAGTCACGGGCTCTAGTGATGGAGACGCCTTTGTTTACGACCTGCTCGAAGGGAAAGTACTGCAGCGCATTCGCATAAGTAAGGAAGTAAAGTTGAACTATATCATTAACTATATATTAACATATCGGTTTCCTTCGTCATATATCCGACAGGTGATAATGGCGGCGTCGTCCACTCCTTAGCCACTCATCCCAAGCGACAGGAAATGCTCTTTGCCAGACGTCGGGACATGTATGTCTTCTCGACAGATTTGCAAATCGAAGAGGAGCAATTATAGGTCTCATAATGCTGTATAGTTTTAAAAAAAGCTAGTGATATAAATAATATAGTTATTAAATATATAGACGCCTTCAGAAGCCCACCTTAAACTATCATAAAAATAGCCCGCCAAAATAAAAATGTATTGTTTTGTTGAGGGAAAAAGGAAAAACCATTTATTTGACATAATTTTTTGTTTTCATAGAGCATGAATGTATGTAGTAATATGTGTTTGTTTTCGTATGATCTGGCTTATATAATCTTCACGATTCTTTTCCTTTAACTATGAACGGCCTGCATAATGTTTCCTTAATCAAATATTTCGAATGCGGACGAGCGGGCGAGCAGGCGTGGTTGACGCAATGTAGCTGCCTACATGCATTGGCTGTATCTTTCATCATTCTCATAGTCTCTCTCCTTGTGGGAAAATGCGGGACGCCTAGCCGCGGTGCAGCGCTGCGCGAACAAGAGCTTCTTCAATTCGAATCGCGGGTCTCAACAGTGGCGCCCGAGCAGGGACACTTGGTGTCCTAGCTGGCAGCTATGAGACGTCTTGAACGAAACGTCAAGAAGAAACTGAAATTGCACGGCGCAGACGCAGCCTGGCGAAGGGAGACAGCTGCAGCATTGGCCTCTTGCTCACACGTGCGCATTCTTTTGTTGAAGGGCAAGGGCGGGGGTAGGGGGTATGGAGAGGGGTACTTGGGATCGAGGGACTCCTGGTTAAACTATCTGAACCTGTCGTACTTATGTTACTAAAGCATATTAAATATGTATGCAAAGTATTTGTTTATGGTAGTTTAGTAGTAATATTATGTAATGTTCCGTTACTTATGTTCGTATGTACGCTGCATGTATTATTTATATATGTTGTGGTAGGTATGCGTAATTTGTATATAATTTATATTAATATATATATATATATTTATATAATAGTTTATATAATAAACGATTTTCACTTGCTTTTTATTTTGTTTTCGTTTTGCATTTTTTATCTCTTCCTTTAGAATGTTTTAATGTTTTTGTTTTTATTTTCGTTTTTTTTGTTTTTTTGTTTTCTTGCTTTGTTTAATGTTTACCACCTACGCTCATCACTCGCTTACATAATTAGACTTAAAATTTTTTTTACACAAATATATCAACAAAAACTCAATAAGTTCCATTCAAAAGTATATAAACGTACGCCTATGAACGTTAAAATTAAAGATAAGAAAAAATAATTTAAAAAAAGGTAAAAATTAATGCGATGGTGTTTATAGAGTTCAAGGAATCATCAATTAAACATGCTTAAACAATTTCGGCATCTCTCAACGTTCAAATATTTTTTCGCGCTTTTCCAATGCATGCTATTCAAAAGAATTAACCAAACAAAATTCATAAATTGTATGTCTATTTGCGTTCTTTTTTTGTTTCTTTTGTACTCTGTTTTGTTTCGGTTTCGTTTTTTGTCGTTATGCTGTTGCCGCTGCTCTATTATGTTGTTCAAAATCAATTGCTCAGTTGTATTTCCTTAGTTAATTCTAGTTTCTTAACCAATAAATGAACAAATGGTATTTGTATTTTACTCTTTGCATTTAATTACAGTGGCTGTATGTATGTATGTATTGTGGTTTGTTGGCGATTGAAGCTTGGAAAAGGAGGTCTGGTTTAGTTCGAAATTAACTCATAATTATCCCAAAAATACAAAATTTGTTTAGGTCTGCTTGGTATATCATACTTTCTTTGTTGTTTGTTTCGTTCAACTCTTACTAATTTACATTCTTTTGCCTCTGCCTCTGTTTGGTAACAGTCTCTTTAACATTTCTGTGGCTGCTGCTGATGATGCTACTAGTTTTACTGCTTACAATAAGGTTACTATTCTTACTGTTACTGTTACTGTTACGTTGCCGGGGGGAGGCAGCAAAATGATTTTGCTTAGTAAATTGTTGTTGAGTGGTTGCGGTTGCGGTTGCTTTTGTCGGTGTGGATGTTGTGTCCTGGCGAGCGCCTTTAATACTAGCCCGTGCTCCAGTTACAGCTCCTGCCCCACGCTGGGCGCCACATCTTCCTCCTGCTTTTACTCCAGCTCCATTATTGCCCGATCCCGATCCCGATTTGGGGCCATTGAATCAGGACGACGGCAATTGCTTGGCCACTATCACGCCCGGTCGGCACTGCTTCAAGGATGTGGTGATGGTCAGCTGCTGGGCACCACCGCTGCCATTGCTTCCAGTGATTATGGTGCCCGTCGATGTGCCCGCTGGCAAATGACTGCCGCTTCCATGACCGCCCGTTGTTTGCACCTTGAAGATCGCCGTCGGCGTGACCGTGGTACTGCTGCTGCTCGTGGAGACCAAACCGCCGGCATCCTTGGCCGTCTTGGCTGTGATGATCACCTGCTTGTTGCCGCCGCTCTTGAGTTGAAGGAAGGGTCGCAGCTCCGCCAGCGCCGCATGCTGCTTGCCCGTGGTGGTGAGGGCCAGCGGGGCATCCTGCGCCAGACGATGGTGTTGCAGCTGCTGGTGGTGCACTCCAGAAATTTGGTGGTGATGCTGCTGGAGATTCTGCTGCTGGCCAAACTTTTCTTGGCCCCCACTGCCGTCCGCGAATAGGTGATCACCCTCCAGATGCCTGATGGCCTGGACAATGGTCTCCAGATTCTGGCGATGAGGATGCTGATAGTGGGTTGCGGTCTGCATCGACGGCAGATCGTGCTTCTCCGTCTTGACCTTGACAATCTTCTCGTGGATGCGTTCCACCTCCACCTTGGGCGTGGCCTTGATGGCCGCCTGCAGAATTGGCTGAAGCATCGCAGCACTCGACGTGCATCCTTCGGCATAGGCTTTGGCAATTGCGTTCACGTTCACCTCGTTCTCGGACTCTGTGGAGCTGTTCGACGACAGGATGACCTCCTCGTGCACCTGATCCTCGGTTATGATCTCGGCAGCGGCATCGGCCTCCAGTTCCTCAATGCTGGAGCATACGACCACCTGCTGCTGGCCAGTCATTTCATCGATTTCCACATATGAGACAGTGCCGCCAAGTTCCTCCAAATCCTCGCTGCGCACAAAGTTATCGGTGTGCTCGATGACCTCACGTGGAATGTAGGCGCCACTACTACCGCCGGATGCGGCGGCCACAGCAGTTCCGGGCGGTGCGGTTGCCACGCTGTACAGCTGCCGCTTGATCATCTGGAGCTCATCCTCGAGGAGTCGCCGCAGGCTGCGCTCCTTCTCCAACTGTTTCTTCGACTCATGCAGCTCCTTGGCCGCCAGAAGAGTAGCATTGCTCAGTTTGGTGGCCGCCGCTCCGCCGGCTGTCAGCAGAGTCATCGGCTCTGGAGACATCGATCCCAGACCTTCGTCGGAACTGTCGCTAATCGCCTGGATGTTGATCACGTTGTCAGTCAGCTTCCGCTTCTTGATGGCCACCGCCGTGGAATTGCCCCCGCTGGCATTGGAATCATTGTAGTTTCCGCCGGAGTTGGTACCACCACCATCGCCAGAACCTCCGGCCTCGTGCTCGCCCACCTGTCGCTTCAGTTCACTGTTCTGCGTCAGCAGCTGCGTCTTCTGATTCTCCAGCTCCACAATGTATTGGAAGGTCTGTTGCAGGATGGCCGCCTGGAAAGAATAAGGACGAAAGGATTAAATACCATGCTTAAGATGTGCAAGTTTTATGCAAGCAACTGGTTCCATTTTGGCTCAAATCTAAAAACTAACTTGCCTTTTTAATTTCATTTTCCGTTTTTTAATTAAATTAAAATATTTATTATTGTAGCTAAGTTCTTGTTTATGGGCATCACGCAAATATGGTCATTAAGTTGGGCAAGTTATTAACCCTTAAATCAACCCTTCCTTCTTTTCGCTCCACAATAAAAGTCATTCAGTCTTCGACTAGCTCTTGTCGAACGCGGTTGTAAAAATTGAACGCTGCGATCGTTATCTTCTGTTCTCTCTGAGAACATTTTGGTGTACATTAGATATTTTCTGTTTTCTTCTTTAATTGTGATATTCGCAAAGGACTACAATCAAACGTTCAAGTGATGCAATTGGTGATGCTGAAGCATCTGCCGTTGAAAAAATGCGTACTAAAAGGAATAAACCACTAGTGGAGCGCCAGAACGAACGGGGCTCCAAGCAATTTACAAATTATTTTCGTCCACTACAAACTTTAGACGATGATAATGATGATAAACCTATTGAAACGGACACACTTGATGAAATAATAATCAAACCACCTCCTATAACATTAATTAAACAAAATACAAAATTTGTACACGAGCTAATGGCTAAAATTAAAACTGATGATTACTTTATTAAAACCATCTCAATTGGAATTAAAATATTTTTACCAAATATGGACTGTTTCAATGCAGCTTGTAACCAACTCAAGGAACATAACTGTGAGTTCTACACGTACGATACTAGATCAAACAAGCCATACAAAGCCATTTTATCCGGGCTGGATAAACTACCAATTGAAACTGTCAAATCCATGCTACAAAACCTAGGATTACAATGCACCGAAGTCAAAATTGTGGAAAAGAAAACTAAGTCTGATCATGAATTATTACTGTACATTGTTTATTTCGTAAACAAAAGTATCACAGTAAAGGAACTGCGCAAAAACTTTATGTATGTCAACCACACTAAAGTACGCTGGGAGTATAAAGTGAAATTGCAGAATAAAATTACTCAATGCTACAATTGCCAACTATTTGGACATGGATCAAATAATTGTTCAGTTAAAACATCATGTGCCCATTGTGCTGGATCACACCAGACTGCCGTATGTATGGACGTAAATAACAAAAAATGCGCTAACTGTAAAGGCGACCATCCATCGACAGAACTGACATGCCCATGCCGAATTTCTTATCTCAATTTACTTTCCAAACGCTCATCACAACGCATTGGAAGAAATAACTTGGAAGCTCATGGAATGAGGAATTCTAAGCAACACATCGCTCCATCTGCTCTCTTTGGAAATCAACCCCAGATCTCATTGCCTACTCAAACTAAGAGAGTGCAACAACTCAACTTTGGTAGCTATAGTAATGCACTCACCAATATTCATACTTTGCCTAATCCCAAAGCAAATATCACAAATGAAACTAATCTCTTTTCATGTGAAGAGATAAATTCTCTTTTGTCTGAATTAATAACAAGACTTAATGAATGCTCCAATAAGGGAGAGCAATTTCAAGCAATTTCTCAGTTAGCGATTAAGTATGTTTACACAAACAAATAATTTTATTGATAATTTGAATATTATGGCATGGAATGCTCGTGCCGTTAGAAACAAACGTATAGAACTAATCAAGTTCTTAGAAAATAATCACATTCACATAGCACTTATAAATGAAACGTGGCTGACTCATAGTGACCGTTTTAATATACCCGAATACACTATATACAGAAATGACAGGAAGGAAAGTAGGGGAGGCGGCGTTGCCATTGCAGTTAGTAACACATTGATACATGAACAAATACCCTGCATTAAAAGTCATGTTATTGAAAATGTAGGTATACAAATCAACACTGACTCTAATTCCAGTCTAAAAATTTACTCTATTTACTTTGCTGGAAATACTTCAAAATGTATTCCTAGTTCATGTGATTTATCTTGGGACCATAATCATTTAAAAAGTTTGTATAGATCTGATCTCCTTAAGATCTCACAAATAAATGGAAATTTTCTAATTTGCGGGGACTTCAACTCGCGCCACAGAGCATGGAAGTGTACCCGAGCCAATGGTTGGGGCAAAATTCTCAATGAACTTTCAGATCTGGGAAAATTCAGTATTTTGTACCCTACGCAACCCACATATATTCCGCATAACCATAAAGCAAAAGCATCAACATTGGACCTATGCCTCACTAATATCCCTAACCAGCTGGCTAATCCAGCAGTAATGCAAGAGCTTTCCTCTGATCACCTACCAGTGGTTATTAAATACTCTACAAATTTTATGCGCAATGTAAAAACATATCCGATTTTGGGAAGGGCAAATTGGGCGCTTTTTAAGAGAATTATAAATGAAAGGCTGATGGTTGAAGAGGTGGTTGTCAACTGCTCACAGATATCGACTTTGGATATTGATAATTTAATCGGCTCTTTCACTAGAGTAATCAATTATGCCTTTCTTAAAGCAGTCCCTCATAAACCTATACATCACTCCAAGCTTACACTCCCTGTACATATAACTGAATTATTTAAAACAAGAAATATTATCCAAAGACAATGGTTTAGGTCACGTCATCCATTATTAAAATCAAGATGTGATCATTTAAATTACATCATACGAAAAGAGCTTTTCATTTATAATAATGCAAAATGGAACAATAAACTTCAAAAGCTGGATAAATGCAGCAAACCCTTTTGGAATATAACCAAAGCAATTAAAAAAAGAAAACAAATTGTTCCGTGTCTAAGTAAAGCTGATGAAATATACGCTTCTGGAAAAGAAAAAGCGAATATTCTTGCTGATGTCTTTCAACTGAAGCATAATCTGACACATTCATATTCAAACCAAAATACAATTGACCAAGTCAAAATATCTTTACAATCTATAGCTGAAACCCCAAACAACATCGCAGAAATTTGTAGAGTCACTTATCCAGAGGTTTTTTCAATTGTAAAAGCTCTCCATACTAGAAAATCTCCTGGAATTGATGGAATACCTAATATATCCTTGAAAAACCTTCCTACAAGCGCCATTAATCATATTGTTAACATTGCCAATCACTGTCTTCAGGCAGGCTATTTCCCACGGGATTGGAAGATAGCAAAAATAGTTCCAATTCTCAAACCAGGAAAACCTCCTGATAACCCTGAAAGCTACCGACCAATAAGCCTATTAAGCGGTTTGTCCAAGATTCTGGAAAAATTAATTAAATTGAGATTGGTGAAATTTTTGGACATACACAACACACTACCAACGGTACAGTATGGTTTTAGAAATGGTCTAAATACCATACTGCCGACCTTAAAACTAAGAAATTATATTAAAGAAAGTATCCAATCCAAACAATCTGTAGGGCTGGTTACACTTGATATTGAGGCTGCATTTGATACTGTATGGCATGACGGACTGTTGCACAAACTAAAGATGATTGGAACTCCCATATACCTCATTAAAATAGTTCAAAATTTTTTGACACATCGATACTTTAGCGTTAATTTGGACAGTAGTCAATCTGCTAGACGAATTTTAAATGCAGGTGTGCCACAGGGTTCTGTCTTAGGACCTACATTGTTCAATATTTTTACACACGATATTCCACAAGCTACAAACTGTGTACTTTCACTGTTTGCTGACGACGCCGCTGTCTACAGTGCTGGTTTCTCGTACAGCGAGATAAATCAATCCATGCAGAGTTACTTAAATGAATTAGACATATATTACAAAAAATGGAAAATTAAAATTAACCCTAATAAAACGAATGCTATATTTTTTACAAAAAGAAGGAAACCTCGTTATCTTCCTGATAGACAGTTGCGAATACTAGACTCTCCAATACAATGGGTTGACAACATTCGATATTTGGGTATAATTTTTGATAAAAAACTAACATTTAAATACCACATCAACAACACAATTATGAAAGTTAATAAAATTATTTGCACACTGTACCCTCTAATAAATCGTAAATCTAAATTATCAATATCCAATAAGATCATAATTTTTAAAACAATTTTTAATCCAATATTAATGTATGGGTCACCTGTTTGGGGTAGATGTGCTCAAACTCATATCAAAAAACTTCAAATATGCCAAAACAAGCTGTTAAAATTAATAATGAACTTACCTTATTACACAAACACTAAGTACCTACATATAAAAGTAGGTGTACAAAAAGTTCAACAAAAAATACAATATTAACAATCTTTTGTTTCAAGTCTTAGTTTTTTAAGTTAGTTGTAAGTCAATTAAGGTTTTTCTTCTCCCTTGTTTTCCTTAATAAATAATAAATATTGTTATACAAAAAACTAAAAACAGGTCAACTAGACATAATTAATAAATATTTCAGATGAAAGCCTTAGCTAAACACTGTAAATACCTAATTATACCATTAGCTTTAATGAAATGTACATATATATATAAGGGATAAAGCACAAATAAAATAAAAAAAAAAAATAAAAGTCATTGAGAAGAAGACAAATGCATAGAGAATCTGCAATTGCGTGTGGGGAAAGAGGAGAAAATGAAGGAACCACACGAGGGGAGGAGAACGAAGGCGCAGCATAATTGCCGAGAGCAGACTTAATTGCAAGCACACACACACATACATACATATGTACATAAATGGACTGCCTTTTTGCTTTTGCATTTTCCCTTGGCCCTTCGTGTTTGCCTCTTTGCAATGTTTATAGTAAACAGTGTAGTAAAGCTGGGAACAACAAGCCTGCCTTATGAAAAAGGGTTAAGGAACTGGTGTCCTTCAAAATGCGCGCGCTCTTCCAATCACGCTTTGTGCAACACTGGACAGCAAAAAAGCGTGGGAAGTAAAAGTAGTGAGGAAAAAGGAGGTGAAATGGGTATCGAAGATGCGAATCTGGCAAAGGCAGCAATGAAATATGTGTTAAGCCTAGCCGGTTGTCTAAAAGCACAAATGGCTCAAAATTAACTACAATTTGCTAAATATTGACTGTAGTTATTTAGGTAAAATGAATAAATAAAATACATTTTCTCAAAGAGCCATTTCCATTATAATAGCAAAAAATTAGTTTTACAACAAAAATAAAAAGCTTAAGTCCAGCGTTTTTTCATTTTACTTTTTTACAAATGCAATACTCATGGCAAAGGAATGCCTTTGCATTCTTCAGACTTTGATTAAAAAACCATAAATCTCTGCTTTAATGCAGTTCTTTTTTCTTGTTGTTGCTTAAAACTTGTTTCGATTTCGGTTTGTTGTCGGAGGTCACTACTAAAAAGCAATAATAACAACTAAAAGATGGCCAAGCCAAACAACAACAATAACAACAACATTGGTTTGCCGGCATCGCACAGCTGCTCTCGCTCTCTCTCCCTCTGTTGTCGTTCTCTCACCGTATCTGTATGGTGGAGGGGGGTGGGGGGTCTCCCCAGCAATTGCACACCATCTGTGCAGTTGGTGTTGTTGTTGTTACTCCGCTTCAGAGAGACGAGCGACGGAGAGAGCATGTTGTGTACAGTTTTCTCGGGTTTATTATTGTTGTTTCCAGCAGTAGTAGTACCCAAGCGATTTTCAATCTTACACTCCCCATCCCGCCATATCTTTCGATATCTATTTCTATCGCCAGACGGCGGCATTGCAATGTCGTGCGCATATCTTATAAGAAGAAATAAACAGCAGCCAGCGGCAAGAGCGAGAATAAATCACACAGCATATTTAAGTTTTCTAGCTGTGTTTTTTGTTATTGCACACAAAGGTCGTTCATTGACTTGTCTATTGGAAATCGTTGCAGGCATGGGAACTATTGGAAAGATAAGAAGCGGCAGTAGATGTTGACGTTTTGTCTGATAAGCCCTTTTCCTTTAAAATAAACACAAAGCGGTCGTATTGGTCGAGATATGAATGCATTGTATATAACAATTATTTGTTTATAACTACATTTTAGTTATGTCTGGCATTACGGCTTACGGCTTTACAACTACGGCAACTATCCAATAAGCAACTTATCCAAGGGACTCAAAATTAACCACTCCTTAATTTTGCCAACAAAAATTAAAACATGTTTCATTCTTATTTAAGTTTAAAAAATCTATAACTATAATTTAAGTATATTTTTCTTTTCATAAGTTACAAACAAAACACCATTTTATTCTTTGTTCGTTTCTTGATTTTCATCTATTTGCTGAGATGAATCTTGCAAATGCACTTGTTCTTTGATCCGATTGGAATAATCATATGCTCTATATGGTCGTTTTTCCCATTCCCGCGTCATATGGTTCTCTATACCCCTCCCACTCGCTCACAATCGCTTTTACTAGCCGGCAAGTTGAGGCCTTGGCTAATAAGAAAATGTCGTTGCCTTCTCAATTATAGTTGTTTTGCTGGGGAAAAAATAATGCCGGCATGGAAATCCACCACCGTTTATATCAGTGTGTGTAAACAAAAGGCAAAGTCAAAAGCAAAACCACATAAACAAAGCAAAGAAAACAGCGGACCGAAAAAAAGACGATCAAACTGGCGGGTCCAACAAGAATCCAATTCAGAGCGAACACAAGCCAACCAACAAAGCGACAATACACAACAGACGGCCGCTTTTGCGGTGACTGTACTTTTTTCCAACAAGAAGCCAGCAACAGTTCCAATACGAAAAGTTTTTCAATATTCGCCGGCGTCGTCGTCGTCGTCACAAATGTTGCTAGAGAGAGTCGCTCTCTTGCTCTGACTCTCCCACTCTCCTCTTCTTCGACAGTTAGGGGTAATTGTATAATGTTAGAGCAAGACGGCTATGGTCTTCGTTGGGTTTCTGTATTCGTTTCATTTTTGGTCGTTCCGTGAAACGGAAACCAGACGTAGCGAAAAACATGTGGGCCCAAGCTTTTGCATCAGCGGCCTCTCCCACGTGCTCTCTCAAGCTTTCCAGCTATTCCCGGTTGGAAGTTGCGCTCCCTCTCTTTTTTGACAGCTGACTTCTATAAATGGCGCGTCTGTTTCTGGCCCTCTTGTTGTTCTTGTTTTCGACGGCATGTTGTAGTTGTTGTTGTTGCCAGCACACCCTACAACTTGCACTACAATTTCGTTGATTGAATAAAAAGGAAATGCATAAAAATAGCAAATACGCCGCCGGCACGAGAGAGAATTCGTCATCAGCTGAGCTGGCACTCGAAAGCGGCCTACGCATTTGTATTGGTGCATATCTGTGTTTGGGGCGTAGCGGTAAATAAACTAAGAATGAATAAAAATGTATTTCACAATACAACTACTCATTTTAGAGTTTTTTTATTAAAAAAAATTTAAGTAATTAATATGAAAACATCTTTAAAAACCTTTTAAATGATTATATTGGACGAACAGCTATATAATATAAACGGTTTTAAGATTTCAAACCTTATACTTAATTTTGTTGATATACATATGAAAATGTTATGTGGGCGCGATTTCGAAAAAGGAAAGAACGGGGACCACCCAACGAAAACAGCCGGAAAACAACGCCTCTCTGTCCTATTCGGTTTGATTTTTGATGCGAGATTGTGGCACAACCACCAAAAATGCATCGCCGCACCCCCCTTTTCCAACCTCTCCCTCATTTTTGTTATATTTCTTTTTTTGGTGGACTACGTGCGTGCACGCATGTTTCCTAAGCGCGGTGCTTTTCTCTTGGTAAAATGCGGTTAAAACGAAAAACAACCAGGGAAAATCAATTTATTTTTACTACTTTGCTGTGTGGCCCAAATCAAAAACAAACAAAATGGCACAACCGAACGTTGGGATTCTATCTTTTTGAGTCTAAATATTTGTAAGCAATAAAACTAGATACTATTGATAACCGTTTATTTCTCGGAATCGGAAATTCCTACTTCTTCCACAAAACAAATGAAGTTTTATCTTCTGCAAACAGTAAACAAACCCAAAAAAACAAGAAATTGGTCTAGGTTATTTTTATGTGCCCACAGATGTTACATACATAAATATGCCAAAACTTTTAGACTGGTTCGAAACTGAGTTTTGTACCCTTTTCTTTTTAAAAAACGAACTCTTCCCCATTTGCTCCTGATATTATTGTTTATTCCCATTATCTGCCATCTGCCGGTTGATTTTTTGTTTGCTTTCTGTTCAACTGCGTCGCACGTCAGCGAAAAGAAACAATTAACGTAGCGTTCTCGCTTATCTTTCGACTCTTCACCTGCAGATGATGACAGGTGTGTGTGGAGCGCCACGAAATGAGAAGCGAAACAAAGCAAGTCAGCTGACATTAATTTTTGTGCAAATTTTTGGCTGAGCTCTATGGCCACGCCAAATGGAAGATAGCAGAAATCGTGTGTTCGAGTGCACCGAAAAAAAATTCAGTTCAAATATTTGACAAAAATGGAATTTGAAAAATTCAAAAGTAAGCGAAGCTATGAAATCAAGAACTATTCATGCATATAGACTGAATATATTGCTGAATATATTTTAGGGCTCGTTGTAATTTTATCCTATTATTTTTCCTTGATGAACTATTCAACACTATTTCGTATTTATTAGTAACGGCAGCATGCTAAAATTAGCATCCAAATATTTTTGATCATAACGGAACCTGAGACGAATTGCACGAGCCATAAAATCCCCGCTAGAGAATTTTTGTTTTCCTTTGTTGCAAAAAAAGTGTGAGCGTAAAAATAGGCAAAAACAGCTGCGACTTCTACCGGCTTTACTCGAAATTACACACACACACTGGCACTAGAGATACGGTTTATAGAATGAGAGCTATAGCTCACACGCTCACGCACACCCACAATCTCACCCACGGAGATTGGAGGCCTTTCTTCGGTTCGGTCGCACTCGCTCCTACGCCCACTCTCGCGCTCTCGTGCTCTCCCGCTCCCACTCACTCAGCTGCTTTTGCTGGGCGCCAAACATGTGTTCCCACATGTACACGCTACGTCAAAATACGCGTGTGTGTTGGTGTGTGTGGAGTCCCAGAAGAGAATTTTTGGGGTGACAACATCGCGTTTTTTTGCGGTCAAATCAAATGCAACAAAATCGAGGCTATTTTTAAACACCCACATGTATATTCCCCCCCTCATTCAACAAATTTTCAGTGAAAACTGGGGAAATCTGTAGCTGGGAGTATGGGAATAAAAGGAATGCCGTCATCGAAAATGGCAAAATTCGAAAAATAGGTTATACCGAAGAAAGAAGGATGCATGATTCATTTAGGAAAAATATTTATGGTAGATTATAATACCATTAATATTTAATAATGACGCACCACAAATATTAATATTTAAATACGCTTTTGCTAGCTGCCTAAAATAGTTCATACGATACCAACTGAATACAACATACCCTTTTACATATACACATGGATATATGCATATGTATGTATGAGGATCTGTGGGAAAATAAAAAGAAAGATTTCCGTAGAGACTGGGGCGAGGTCATTTGGGAACACTTTCACACACCCACAAGCTGAAAACAGCTGTGTACCAATTGATATGCACAGACACCGAAATCCGTATGGGTTTTAATGTTTGCTAATTTATTAAGCATTTTAAGCAAATTTTTAACGAGTTGCGAGCGGCTGCTCAATTTGCATATGTATGAACAGAAAATAAAAGCATTATTTCCTTTTCACGCTAACCCAATTAAATTCAAACACGTGCGTTGGATGAGCTCACACGGCTATGTGCTTTGTACCCAGTCATATGTATATCCATGTATTTATATGTGCCACAAGTTAATCCAAGGCAAAAGTCATAAAAAACGGCCATTAAAGAAAGCCAAAGTAGCGTGGCAATTGAAAAAGTAACGTCGGTAACGAGCCAAAGCATGCAGTAATAACAACTTTGCTAAAACTATCGGTTATAAAATGCGGAGATTGATGAGCATATTCTTCAGATATTAAGGTTTCTTTGCAGTTACTTTGTATTTAATCTATCAAATTCCAATCTAATAACCGTTGTGTTATTTTTAAAGAATAAGTTATAAGAATTATTGGATTTACATTACAAAATCAAAATTTGCAACACCAATCATCAAGTTTCCTTTCTCACATCAGTGTTATTCACAACACTGATCTCTTATCTGAGCTTTAATACCATACCGCACCCACTGAAACGATGGCTATGCAACTTTAGAGACTTCGTCATCATTCAGCAATGTAAATTTAATTATATATTTTCACTGGCAGCGCCAGCTTGCTGTTGTTGCTATTTGGGTTAATTAAAACAGCTGTCTTGGGTAAACAACACAGCACGAGCCCGTTGATAAAAATAAATACAATGCCGCAGGCGTCGTCGTTCGCTTGCCGCGTTTACTTTATTTTATAGACGTGAAATTCGATCAGCTGATTTGTGTGTGAGGGTCAGCTGCCTCTTGTTGTATTATTTACGTACATACACACATATATATCTTGAAATTTAACAACACTTTTCTCGCCCTTTCTCTTTCTCCGGCTAACTTAATTCAAAACTCTTTCAACACACTTTCAGTCATTTTCGCGTGCTTGTGTGTCTAGCCTTTTTTTATGTTAATTAAATGCTTTCATTGACCATGAGCTTTGTTTAGCCGGTAGCAACAAACAAAAAAGAAAAACTATGAACCTCGTGGCATGTCGTGGCTTTACCCCATTGGCATTCTTTGGGTTAAGCGTTTTATTGACCTTTGGTGGAATTCAAATTCGTCTCTTTGTTAATGGTGCGTGAGTTTTGCTTCGAGTGCAAGTGATAATAGTTCACATACAAAAAAAGTCGAATATTTCGTTTGAATGCGTCTATCGTTTAATCTTAAAAATCTATCGATCAATGTCTTCCCTTACTAGATTGTATTATCATGCACTCTGAACATACGAATAATAAATAATATCGATTTTTTTGCTAAGCTATATTTCTTTGTGACCAGAGCTTGCGACGCAATTGGGAAAGCTGAGCTCTTGGGAACCGAGCTTTTCTGCCGGTCAGCGCGGCTCTAACCTTGTTTTCTCGCTGTTTTTGTTGCTTTTGCTTGACCAGCTGAGTCGCGCTTACACGTGATTGCACTTGTGTGCGTGAAATTGCGCAGCAAAAATGCCGGTTGGCTTTTGTTTTTGTTTGGCTTTGTTGTTGTGTCTCGTACTCAGATTTTTGTAATATTTATTATTTTGCGATTTCTACAGATATTTATCGCGATTTCACAGCTGTTTGCTGACTCATTCGAGTATGGAAATTAAACATTTTATTTCAAAATAAATTAAGCTCTACAGTGAATGAATATGATCGTAAACCCAAAATATGAAAACTTTATACTTCGAAAATTTCTATGTACACGATCTTTTGCATTCGCATCGCGTAGATACAAACCTATTGTTAAATCGCTCTAAATGACGAGCAATAATTCAATACAAACGGAACTTACATAGACATACACTGACCGAAAAGCGGTCGACATTGTAATGACGACCGTCTGCGATCTTGGCTCGGTCATTGATGAAAAAACACCGTTACGATGCAACAAAGTCATTAAATCCGGCGAGACTACATTCCATATAATCAACAGAAAAAAAAATCGCCAGACGGAGTGGGAAAGAGCGAGATGGAGACAGACCAACGACCGACCGACATTTTTGCAACTCACACACACCATCTACTATCGCCTATCTCCATCTCGCTCTGTCTGCCCACAAAGTAATTGATCCATTGCACTTATGCTTTTTTGCTTAAGCTTTTGGCTAGGCTGTTGCTTTTGTCACTGCTTTCTCTTTGGCGATGCATTCTTCTGAGAAAGTCTCGAGTGCCGCTATCGATAACTTATCGTCCTGACTACCGATTAGATTAATCCTAATTTGTAATCGGTTCATCTTTATAGTGCATTTTTTTAATGCACATTAAATATTAACAAACGCTCCCAATGCGATAACTCTGTTTAGTTACATTCGTCACTAATCAGGATCTATTTTCCTTTCCATCGCCTAGGGTAATTTGGCAAAAGCGCGGTTTTTAATTAAATTTACCCACTGAAGCTTAAAAATAATTCGAATTACAAACAGCGTGGCTTCATTAATTGCATTTTGTGGCTGCTGCTACATGCGAGTACTTTACACCTGATTTTCCTTATGCATTTGTGCGTGGCGTAGTAGTGCAAGCATTTTTACTACGAAATGCAATTGAAAGTACAGGCTACACACAGTGCGCTATATAAATGGGGTTATATAACTCGTTATATAGCACATATGTGCTCCATCTACATATGTACTTGCTGTTCAGCAAACTGGGTGTTGGCGTGGCCCAGAAGTTGTCGTCGCATCAAAATCTCTAGCTGCAATCCCGCTTTTTGCCTCCATCTGCAAAAGGTTGCGAGATGCCAATGGCCTAGTGCACTGCAACAGCGCACCACCCGACGACCTCCACCCACCGCCCCCGGTGCCACGCCCCTGAGTCCAGAAAATACAAGGGCCATCAGGGCCCAGAAGAAAAACGGATTTTGCCGGGCCAACAGTGCCAGTGCGCAGCTGCCAAGTTGAAGTCCATTTTCATATGAAAGGGGGTTACTTTTGGGTGGTTCTACCACCCACCGTTCCATTCGGAGTCGTCATCGGCTGTGAAACAGCTGCCTACCAGGCGCCAGACAGACGCCAACAACTCTGGAAATGAAATGGCAATGAAACACTCTTGGGAATCATAAACCTCCCGGAAAAATGTACCCACCCCCACAATCCTCCAACACACACACACACATGCAAAACTTTCCACAGCTGAGCGAGTGGTGTGGGCTCCCATCAGCAGAAGGCGAACAAAATGTTGGCGCCATCGTCCTATCCCATCTTCCTATCCTTTATCCCCACCGTTCGTTCCCATACTATCATCGGCAACCTTAGAGTTCCCCAACTTTTTTCGGGGGTAACTTTTGCGTTTGGCGCGCGTTTTTCTTTTTTTCCACTGGAAAAGGAATCGATATTGTATTGTATATAGAAAATTTTACAGTTTTCTCTCTGCTCGCTGTCTGGGCAAGGTGTGTACTGTGTACAGTGAACACCCCCACCCACCGTAATGTAGGTTAGTTCAGCTGGGGCGCGCCTAAATCTTCACACGCCGCGAAATGTTGAAAGTGCTGTTCAAGTCAAATTTTAGAACGTTTTAAATTTGAGACGTGCAAGTTCCACAATACAGAAGCTTAATTCCACATTAATTTCACAAAAGGAAATCGAAACCAAGGACTCTATTTAAGTAAACATAGGACATCATACAATTATATTATTATTATTTTATTGTTCAACACCGGGCACAGTTGTATTAAATTTAGAGAAAATCTAATTTGGGTAAGTAAACTGTGCTTTTCTCTGTGTATTTCGAATAGTCACAAAAACAACAATGGGGGCAACTGTACGCAATTGCACATTTGCACTTCAGCGCCACCTAGCGAGCAAGTTCATTGACCTGCCAAATAGTGGGCGAGAAGAGTGCGAAGTGGCGAGTGCAAAAGAGAGGAGAGCGCGAGTAAATCACAGACTTGCACACACATTTCCATTCCTCAGCCTGCTTTATGCCACCCACCTTAGGGCGTGGCTGTATACATATATATATATATATATTTATATGTATGTGCATTGGTGTTTGTATATGTCTCTGACGTGCACCGTTATGTGCGTGTGCCTAACTGTGAATGGTTTCAGTCGTCGCAGCTTTCTGTCAGCCAACCTCGGCCTGCATTGCAATTTCATTTCGCACTTTTGTCAATCGCATATGCACCCTGCATGTGTGTTGAAGCAATGATGTACATAAGTATGTGGGCATGTTGTGTGCGTAAGGTCTGTTTTTATTATGTTTCAGGTGCCCTAGTCTTTCTTAGTAACTTATCTACTTTCTAAGTGTGTTCAATTTGTGCCATCTATTAAAAGCAAAACTATTACTAGCATACAAAATATTAGCAATAAAGAACAGATAATAAACTGTAATATTACCAATACAATAGACAACCGTCTTCTAACACCCTTTTGAATTCTTATATTTTTTAAATATTTTCTAAATTTTGATTTTAAGAAATGCAAGCATTTTAAGAACCAGCTTTGGTAGATTATATTTTTAATAGAATTGAACATGTTATATAGCCGGCACTTAGCCGACAATATAAGGGCTTAACCGTTTATAAAGCGGGTGTAAACTTGGTCAAGCTGTCGGAGGTTCCTCCTTCGTTACGTGCTCTCTCCCACTCTCTCTCTCGAAAGAGCTAGTCCTTAGCCCCATCTCTTTTACTGGGCATAGGCTCTTCTCTTTCACACGTATTTACTACAATGTTTACTATGTGTGACAGGCGTTGTGGTACCGTTTGTAATCGTCGACGTTGACGAAGTGCATAGAACAAAAATCCATAAACTACTTGCACTAGTCCTACCCCTTTCCCTACTTTCTCCTTGTCTCTTCCTTTCTCGCTGCTTCCCTGTCTACGCCCATTATGTCATTCATCAGGCTACGTCTCTTTTGTTGTTGTTTATGCCCTTTCGTTTTTTGCATGTGGTAGTATTTTTAATATTTACGCGCTTTTCATCCTGTTTGCATTTCTCTCTTTTTGCTGTCGTTTCGTTCCACGCTTGTTTATGCGGAGTCTTGTTGCATCGCCTTTCTTTTTTGGGCCAAATACTGATTTATGGGGCTTGGCAGTTTCAGTTGACACTTTTCAATTTGCAATAAATAAGCACGCTATAACGAAATCCTCAAAACACGGAAACTACTCAAACGGCACATAAAGTAGTGCTGGATAGTGGTCAAAAATAGCGGTGTTGTATAGGTGCTTTGACTGGTAATTTCGAATCAGAGTAGGAAAGAGAATAAAAATTTGAGCTGGAAGTCCTTGGAAAAAAAATCTGCAAGTACTTATAAAGTCTTCTACGCAAAATGCTCTTAGGATTGGCTAATATCATCCCTCGCTTACAAGGCCGTTCGTTCCACCGGCCTTTTACGAAACACGCGTCACAACAAATCGATGTCGTCTCAAGGTGAAAATCCCATAAATATGAGAACATGTGTATGCCAACATAAGAAAAAGAAAAGCTGAGCAAAATATATATGCGGCGGCGTAAAAAGAAAAAGCGAAACGCCTCCAACGACAAACAATCGAGACGACGACGCCAACACGGTTGCCCTGACGACTAAATGTCGAAAAGGGACCTTCAAAGCTTTAGTCCCCACTTTTAACGCCCCCTCCATAAACCCATTTCCATCTCCATTCACGTTTTATGCCATAGCTGGAAGCTTTCAGCAAGTGGCGTGTATGTTTGCTTTCCGTATGCGCCTTTTTTTCGCCAGGAGACGTCGGCAATTTGTCAACATGTGTTTGTGGACGGCCCTGTAATTGAGGTCCAGTCCAAAACGATTCGGGTTGGGGCTCTGGTTAAACGTAATTGGAGTTGCGTGCCACGGCTTAAGCGTAGAAACCAGAAAAAACTAGAAGGCACAGGACAGGTGGGTTGGAGGAAGGAGGCCGCTGCATCTCTGCCCAAAAATGGTGTTGATGTCGAGATGATGCTGATTGGCTTTTGCTTGCCGAGCAATCCAGAAAACACGTCAACCAATCGAGAACTGACCATGGGCAATAATTTTCACCATTTAACCCTGCGGACACTTGCAATGATATCATTTAAATGGAATGGGGCTAATCGTGACTAATAACCAATTCTATATAGTTTTAAAATGAGAAAAAATACCTACTTTGTTCAATTAAAATCATTAGTTATAGGGTTTAGTAAGAAAACATTGATAAACTCGCTACTTTGCCAGCTGAGTATACAATAAATTGTTTTAACATCCGGTTTACTATTTAAGGGAACTATCGTTGCTTCCAGACGACTCTCGAACTTCTATCTATGCGAATTTAGTCTTTAGAAAAAATGTATATTACGAAACCGGAGCCCAATGCTTGTCAAACTGGAATGGATAGTAACTTACCTTGCTCAACTTCTCGCCTTCGTGTCTCGGGAGCAGGGATCGCAGACTCTGGAATCCGGCATTGATGCTCTGCATGCGTCTGCGCTCGTTGCTGTTGGCGATTTCCCGGCGCATTCGCTTCTCGCTGTCCACAAGGGGCTTTCCCGAACCGTCTCCATCGCTCAAGGCCCCGCTGCCGCCTCCTCCTCCCCCCTTGGAGGTATTCGTACCGCTCATGCTCGACTGGCGGCGCTGAGAACCCTGATGAGCCGACTCGCTGGCGTACTCGATGTGATAGTTCTCACCCCCTGAATCCTCTAGTTGCAATCTGGAAAATGATAAAATGGGTTAACAGTGAGTCATCATGTGGTGGCTGGTTAACGAATAAAGAATGCTTAAATATTGATGGAGACTCATATCCTCCTCAGAGAAATGATAAATTCAAACATATTTATTTTCTGGAGTATTTGAAATTGCTGGATCTTATGGTTAACTAGCTGGGTAAATCAAAGAAATATCTAGTTTTGGTAGAATGCATTTATACCCTACTTGCTTCTAGAAGACAGTCAGGCGTAGGGACCATTTATAATACATTACATTTGTACTCCATTCTTTAAGGTATTATCTACGGTTATATTTATGGCTCAACATTAAAACTAGCCGTGCATAAAACCAATTAATTTTTACATTATACAATCCACACACAACACTCACGCAAAGTCACGTTGCCGCTCACCAAAGCGCTGAAAAATTCATTCATTCATAAATTTACAATTCCATTCAATTCAATTTTAGTTTTAACCGCCAACGCTGCACAACAATCACAGCTACAAAGAGCCCACAAATACACTCACACAGTCACTAGTCTGTTGTTGTCACGTTAGCATCATGGCGAGAGGAAAAAGTTGGAGTTACTATGCTTCATTAACACCCTAACTTCTTAAACAAAATGCATGTCTATGCTCAAACTGACGGACATTTTTCAGTTAGTACATGGTAACCTTAACTTCAACTTCAAGGAATATACTTTTAGATTCTTGTAAATTTTGTTGAAACGATGCACCACAAAGACTTTATTGTAGGGTATCGACTACTGCACCACCCATGTAACAGAGCGAGAGGGAGGCAGCTAGAGAAAGAGAGCGCTGGCACAGCTGTCAATAGTATGGGCATTCCACTTTTTGTTATTGTTGCCACCATCGCCGCCGCCGGTCGTCGTGATTGTTGTTTTCTGCTTTCTGTTTTGTCGGTTCGATTTGGTTCGCTTCGGTTTGCTTTGGACCTCCGTTTCGTGTTATTTCGCAGCTCTTCTTCTTGCTCTTTTCCTTAACGCTATGCTGCAGCATATAGCATAGTTATGGTCCCAAAGACGCGAGATCCCAAGAATGCCGAACCGGTTTTACCCTACGAAAAAGAGCAAACACGTTTTCCACAGGCCAACAGAGTTTGGCTGCTCGTGCTGCTGCAGGCTAATGAAAACAATTTTCACAATGGCATGCTCACCGAGAAAGAACAACAAAAACACAGGTACACGGAGCGGGGGCGCGGGGTGGTATGTAAAAGTTGCAACACCACATTCCACGGGGAAGCAACAGAACAACAACCAACGCTCATCCAAGACGATGCTAGAAAATACAGTCCCACCTCTCTAACTTGAACCTTTCCAGGGATTATTCTGAAAACCATAGAACCCTTTATATTTTTGGAAAACCGGGATTGAATGCCTATGGTTTATTATAAACCATGATTGATATAGAAAAACTCCATGACTATTATGAATATATTAGATCAAATAAAATCAATGGTATATCTATATGATCATGTTCAATCTATATGATATAAGATATATCCCTAGTTTTAAACTAAATCATATCCTACTGTTGTTTTAATGCTTTTGAAAACCGGATGGCAAGAAGCGTTAGTTATTGAAGCCTGACTGTATTAGAGACATGGTCTCGCTGGCTGGGTTTATTTTTAGCAACAGCATCTCCAAAGGTCGTTCTTCTATGGCAGCATTTCTGCGGCAAGTGCGCCAAAGAGACGGCTTGGGGGAAATCGAAGGAAGGGGGGCGGTGGATGCCTCCAAAGTTGGTCAACGGCAGCAGCAGCAGCAGGCGGATGTGGATATTGTGGCAGCTAGAAAAGCAGAGATGCAGAAAGGCTCCAAAGACTGCGATGCTGCCGCTGTTGCTGCTGCAAAAGGCCAAAGGAATGTGGTTCGGATCTCGGATCTGCGCACTTGGCTGCTGTTGGCCATCTCGTTTGTGTTTGTTTGCACAACAAAGGCCGAAAAACGCTGAATGAAAACCGCGCGGGGAATGTTGTTGCATGCTGCATGTGGTGGCAGGCACAACATCTGTTGTTGTTTTTGATGCTACATACATATTTTGGGCATTTTATGAGGGCGTTACTGATTATTGCAACAATGCACATAAACGGCGGAACAAATTCGATAAATAATGGAAAGTTCTAAGCTGTTTTTACAAAAACTTTCCTTTTCATGTGCAGTTTTGTCTTTAAAGAAGTTAATACATGGCTTAAATGATTAAACTAGTGGGAAATTTCAGTAATAAACTTGAATATTTATAATTCAGTGATTTCTTAGCAATACAATTCAGTAAGGAAATATTTACTAGATAAATCTAGAACCTGCGGTTTCCAATGTGCTCTTGAATCGAATCTTTCTTGCAACATGCCCCACTTGAGGCGTTGCAACAGCTGTTTGGATCCGAATGGCTGCTTTTATTAAAGATGCAATTGGGGATAATGTTGCCGTTTCAACTGCAATCACGCATTTTCGAGGTGCAAACAAATGGGTAAATATAAAAATAATAACAACATATGATAGTGGACAGCTGACGGCGCTGCAGCAGCGCTGCTTTTAGCCAGGGTTCAATGTAGTTCATTGGCCACTTTTCGCCAGCAAGTACATAGAGAGAAAAGCACAGAGATACGAACGATAAACAGACAGAGAGACAAAAGCCGAAGTCACGAGTGCTGGCTGCCACCTAGCCACTCACCACCACCCACTCCTGCCCCCTGCTAGCCCGACCCACCGCCTCTTCAGCTGCTGTTGTTGCACTTTGCACATAAATTGTACATACGTTTATTGGGTCACTGCTTACGTCATCATTTCACTGGAATTTCGTCGTATTGCTGCAGTTGCAGCAGGTGAAGATAACGGATGTAGGCAGGAAAATTGGGATGCAGAAGGAAAAGCATGGAGCCCGAGGAGCATTCGGAAAAAAGGGAAATCCCCTATTATTACCAGGGATATTTTATTTATAATGACATTTACACGATATCTTTAAGTCAAGGATACCTAAAGAAAGAGATACAGAAGTGCAAACAAAAATCGAGTAGATATAACGAGAAGGATCTGGACAAACAGCTAAAAACTTTGGATTGAAATTAAACGTTTTAGCGTTAACAAAAGAATGAAATTGTATCCTTTCTTATTACTCTTCAGATTGTATTGTATTTTAAGGCTGATGGATGATTTTTAAAGATAAAGATAATTCAAGTTTATAACTTTTACGAAAGCCTTGAATCCTTATGGTTACCGAGATAAAAAAAAACTAGTCACGTCCGTCGTATTTAAAAATAGCAAGGGGAAATCCCGCTTTCGACCTTATTGTTGGTGAAAATCGGGCCAGCCTTACGAAACTGACTGTGAATGCGAGGCAAAAATGAAATGCAACGCAATAAGGTTCGCGCCGCTTGCGTAATTTGTGCAACAATGTACAGGCGCATAAACTAATGAACAAATAGAATTCGCATTTCCCCATTTCCCCCCGCCAGCTACTCTTTTTCCACAGTTGCGTCTGCCAGTTGGCGCCGCATTTCCCATAAAAATATAAACAAATGAACGCAAAAAAACAAATATAAGTGTATATATAAAGTGGCCAAATACGGAAAATCACAAAGCTTAATGCCGAAAAGAAATTCTACACCAGCTGTTTGTTTTCTAATGAAATCTAGAGAAATGCTGATATTATAGCCAAGTGTATTTACACTTGGGCGGTAATTTAAGAGGTCTGAGAAAATTGATATAAATATGGTGAAGTGGAGATTTTTTAAAGCTTCTGTTATTTTAAGGTCTAGTATATATACGTTTTGTATATATGATCATCTTACTGCAACCATATATGATAACGGTTTTTCGTAAACTATGGTGTAATAGTAGTTTTTTCGCACTCCTTAGCCTTCCTCTCTTCGCCATGCCCCAAAAACTGTTGTACACAAAAATCATGTGTTTTTCATAAACAAGCCGTAGCGCTCTGTCTCCCTTGCACACACCCTAGTTCGCTCTCTCTTTTGCTCGCAGGTTGCCAATAAATGCCGCATGGGAAAAAGCAAAAAAAAAAAAATAGGCGCTGTGGAAACGAAACGAAAACAAGCGAAACGTTTTGGCATACGGAACGAAACACAGAGCCATCGCCCAAAAATTTGCGCAGCAGATTTAAAGCCATGTGTTGGTATTAGTTTTCATTTCATTTCGTTTTTTTCGCAAATTTGCAGTGGGTTTACGGCCTTAGCTTTTGTGTATATGTTTTTTCAATGAAACGTGTGTGGTAGTAAAAAATGTGTGTGTGGCGGCATCTGTACTTTTGCGCGCTCTTTCTCTCTCCCACTGTCGCGCTCAACAAGCTTTTGGCTTTGAGTGCAACTCAACTGGGGCTCTCTTTCTCTCCCGCTGCTTATGTACTTGGATCAACTGGGGAGCGGCTCTTATAAAACTGCAGTGAGAGCGAGACGGAAAAAGAAAGAGTTGAGGACGCTCCGTTTCACTCTCGCACTTTCTGCTCCTCTTTTCCAGTCGAGTGGGGTAAAAACGGAAATGACGCCACACAAACAGAACCGCGCCAACAACAATAGCAGCCACAACACATGCTTTCGTAGTATTCGCAAATGTGCAACGGATGGAATTGAGAGAGAGAGAGAAAGATAGAGGTGGAGACTTTTAGCCAAGGCACGCTCTTTTATTTTAGCACCAACAACAAACAGACAGCAGCTGCTAAAACGCAGTTGTTATACCGTCCACACTGGTGGCAAAAATAACCGTGCCACCTTCGAAGTTTTAACAGTTATCTATGGTTGCAATTGCTTGGTTTAAATAGATATGTAGCCTTGGTGTTTTATGAACAGCTTTTTAGTTTCTCATAATATATAATCGCATTTTAATTACTTCTACTGTTTTAACTTAATGTATGTATTTGAACATTTCCTATACATGCGTTTACGAAATGCTTGTATTTTTCTGCCAACTATTTAGCAATACTTAGTAAATCCATAAAACACAGACAGTAGCACGAGTTTTAATGCAGCAGCAAAAACATGTGGCATTTTGCCGAGTTTAATATATTTATTTACCCGGTATATACGCAAGCTGAAATAAAAGTCTTGAAAAGCCAGCTGAAACGGATTAGTATAAGTGTGCAATCACATACATATGTATGGTATATATTTCCGATTCTCTTCGGCGTTGTGCAAAAACATATGCTCGTGCGATAAGAAAAGGCGCCGCTTATGACGTGTGAAAAGCGAAAAGCGCTACCATATGATTCTGATAAGCCGGCAAAGGAAAAAAGAAACTTTCGCTGCGAAAACATGGGACATATTTTCGAAAGGAAAACGATCGAAAGAAAAGTAAGAGGGAAAATAAGAATTTAAAATTATACATTTCTGAGTCAACTAAGTCGGTACACTCATTTCTTTGGGCACACAGAAAGAAAAACAGGGCCATTCCTTTCAATTGAAAGGAATATTAGAGAAACGTATCTAAATACATTTTGAAAATGGTCAAAAAATAAACTCGTATTGTGTCATTTGTTTCAAATCGTTAGTTAAATTCAGCGAACGGATCTTTAAATTAGATCCATTTTGCTTGCGGTGTAAAGAGAGATAAGCAAAGAGAGCGAAGGGAAAAGGAGAAGCATGTAAATAAAGCCGAAGCAAAATCATCTGATGATACGAATTTACCGGTACAGCTGATTTCATTTCAACTATGAACGCGAAAGAAGAAATAGAAATGTTGATTAGGCAACGCACGATAAGCGAGGAGGCGAGAAAGAGAGAGGGAGTGCGGGTGCGCAGCTGTTTTCTACCTCCGTTAATTTGAACATATGAGCTAGAGCAAGAGCAGCAGAATAGGAAGAGAGGAGCGGAGAGCGAAACGCGATCGACAAACACAGAAAATAGAAAAAGCAGCTGTAACAAATTAGAGCAAATATTTTAGGAAAAATCAAATAGGTAAAAATAAAAACAAAATTATTTCAAGAGGATCGCTTAAAATCTTTTATAACAATTATGTATCATACATATGTATCAAAACACTTCTACAGTTAAAAGAAATGAAAACTCATCGTTTCTAACAGCTGTACCCTTGACTCATGTTTGTGCCATCACTGTTGCCCGTCTGCCGACACTGCTGACAAATTGACAAAACAGCCGTTTTACAATATGGACGACGAAAGGCAGAGCGTAAAAACAGCAACAACAACACAAGCGCGGGACGAGAGCGGCGGAAAAAAAGAGAGGATGTTGAGAAGGGGGCACAGAGAGACGAACGACGAGACAAAAAAGAAGCACATTTATTCCAGCAACAAGAAAACGGCATGGAAATGGAATGGAATGCGACACACGCTAGCTTGCGTGTGTGTGTGTGCGAGAGAAGTGCCTTAATGGTGGTGGTGTTTTTGTGCCGTATTTGTTTTGTCGGCAAAACGGCGGCAAAAAGCAAACGAGAGAATTAGACAGAGAGAGAGTGAGTGATACGGTGAGGGAGAAAAGGGAGCGCACTAGCAAAGTAGTAAAAATAATCAATAATTTGCGTGATAAAAATGCAAGCCAAGCTGTTGACTAGCGTTGTTTTTATTTGAAACAAACGAGATTTCGATTAAGACGCAAACTTACTGCAATTCCTCATCCAATTCCTCGGCGCTGTTGTATTCGGCGTGCTCTAGAATAACTTCCTCCGTTTTGATGGCAACCGGTACGGCGGACATGTTTAATCGTGTTTGTGTATTTGCTTACTATCGTGGCCAAAATGTCTGTGCCACGTGGTTTTTGTTGTTGCGCTGCTACTGCTGCTGCTTGACGGCTACATAAACATTTGCAATTTATTTATAGCCTTTTAACTTTATTGTATTTCGAACACACACATGTGTCAGCTGGTCTCAGCTGCTTTTTGTATTTAGCGGCAAATTGTTTGCCCGTCTCACTCACACTCGCACACACTAGCACTGCACACACACAAGAGAGAGAGAGAGATGGGGATGGAGAGCGACTCTTAGCGCGTCCAAAAGTTCTTCAATTCACTATTCTGCACTCTATGACTTTAGCGCTCTTAGTGAGCATGAGATTTGTGTATTCAAATTCGCAGCTGTTTTTTGTTTTAATTTGCCACCGCACTGGCACCAACACACGCGCGCTGATAGATTTCTGTAGACGGCGAATTGGCTGCACTGTACGATTTTTCCGATCGGAAGATGCTATATCCGTCCGGTCCGTTACGTGCGTTCAATTCGGCTATAAACTGCAGAGTGACCGTGGGCTTGCAAGGAAAAAACGCACATAGGGAAATCGTTGATAGCACTATCGATTGCATGGATGCCACTGCGATATTTCAGTTTTTCGAGCTTTACAGCACTGAATTTTAGATTGCTAAAGCGCCACCTATCTGTTTAGTGGTCACATCCACCAATGCGCCATCTTGTAAGGCAAATTTGCAATAATTAAAGAGCAAAATCAATGTCCTAAAAAATTTTATTTTTTAATAATAATAAAATTATGTATTTATTATTTTTTATTAAACTGAAACCAAACTCAAAATATTTAATTGTTGCAATATTAAAACATCCATATTAGCCCTGTACCTACATTTTCGCTGTGAATAAATGAATTCTGCTTACGCCGCTATTATTCCAACCTGTATTATGAATTTTCTTTCCGCAGCGAAAATTCGCCCAGTATTATGAATTCGCTTTTCGCCGTTAAAATTCGGTCAGGTTCTGTGAGTTCGTTTTTCGCCGTTTGAATTTGCCTTTCGTTAAAATTGGTTTCCAATCTTTTTAGCAAAGACTCAACCCAAAACAGTGCCAACAAAGTGACCAGCCAGCGAAAATACCCCAAAATGATTAGGTCGCAAAAAAAACACTATCGCCTGAAACCATTTTCATAATATTTACCGTCGCACTGCATTAAATTATTTTTAATCGAATCTCTAGTTAATCGGCATTTTGAAGCACAAGAAGCACTTCTCCAATCCATCGAAAGCCGGAGAATGTAAAGATGTTAAATTACATCAAGAGGCACGCCAGTGAGTTAAAGAAATTAAAGAAATTTCGCTGCTGTTTTCACCCAACTCCCCTTCCCCGCTTCTTCTTCATCCCCTCTTCCTCTTCTGTTGACACCAATTACATTTGTTTTTTGTTGATTTATTTAGGCCGACGTCGCAGCAGCCAAGATGCCACGGATGCCATTTGTGGCCAAATGCCAGCGTATGATGTGGACACCACCGACGCCGCTGGAGCTGGTGATGCAGCCATGGCTCACAAACGCCACTCGCTGCGCTCCACAACCAGTTTCTGCGACGAAGTGTTCCTAGAAGCGGAGGAGGAGGGCGGCGTGGGAACCACGGGAAGAGGAGGAGGAGGCGGTGGAGGAGCCCCCTCCGATGGCATCAGTCTCGCCAGCAACGATGGTAATTACCTCATTGCCCATTGTTCAATTGCTCATCACGTTGGCACCTTTGAATGTGAAATGATTGGCAAATCGCAGCTCCATTCTCGACTGCCCATGATAAAATGTAGATAACATTATTGCTAATAAGGAATACTTCCACATATGGACATGTGTGCCTACTTAATTTAAATCATGATATAAGAAACTGTCTTAATCATTGCCATTTATGCTTGGATACCCGCTTACCTATAACCAATCAACAGAAAAATCTCAAAACTTTTGCTTTCTTCCCAGACATTTTCACCTACAACTCACGCCTCTCCATGAATCTCGCTTCCATCGTCAACGATCCGAACTGCCTGAGCTTCTTTGTTCAGTATCTGGACACCCGACAGGCCCTGCCGCTGATCAAATTCTACTTGGACATTGAGAACTTTAAGCGGGCGGCGCTAACGCAAGAGAAGGAGGAACCGGAGGAGGCTCCTCGGATGGCGATGGAACAATCTTCTCCGCACAAAGATGACAAAGATGTACCTGAATTGAAGACGCTGTGCGATCTGTCAATGCGCAAACCCCTCACAGACGACGAGAAGAGCCGCATCTATGCGGAGACCAACAAGCAGCTGAATAGGCAAAAGTCTGGAACGGAAAGTGTGATGAACTACGAGCTGTCGCGGGCCAGCATCAGCGATGCCATTGCCATATACCAAAAGTATCTGATAGTGAACGCCAGCCTGCAAGTGGAGCTGCCCATCGTCATCCTCGCGCATATATCGCTGCTCCTTTGCGGAAGGGATAAGTCCGAGTGCAGCAAACCAATCCCGGCTAGCTGCTTTGACGAAGCAAGGGAGTTTGTGCTTGAGCAGCTGGAGCGCGATCATGTGCAGGGATTTCTACAGAGCGGCTACTACTCCACATACTGTCTGGAGTTGATCGAGGGCGGCTCTGTAAATATCTACGACGTCTTGAACAGCGAACTGGCTTTGTTCTACTTCACCGAGTACCTGGAGCAGCGACAAGAGCGGGAATGCCTGGAGTTCTGGATCACCGCCATTAACTTCCGCAAGAGCTTTGCTTTCGGCGAAGAGAACGAGGAGGATCGCAAGGCTGCACAAAGCGATGCCATGATCATATACGACAAATACTTCTCCCTCCAGTCCGAGTGCCGTCTGTGGATGTCCCAGAAGCTGCGCTTACGAGTGGAACAAGCGATCTGTGCTCCGAATGAGCAGTGGCAAGCCTTCGACTTGGCCCTCTTGGTGACGGCCAAGTATCTGGAGCAAAAGTATTTCGCTGACTTTCTAAAGTCGCACATCTTCGATAACTACGTGAACGAACTGAAGGTCAAGAGAGGTTTGTTTGGATATATCAACTTATGTGACACTGTGTGGCACTAACCTAAGCTTACTTTTCCTTATTCAGATAATTCCACCCCTCATCCGAATCTCCAGCACAAGCTGAGCTTGCGCAGAGCTGGCAAGTCCTCCAATGCCCAACAGCAGCGACATCGAAAAGCTCTATCCATGTCAGACTGCACGCACATTTCGCAGCACAACACACTGCTGGCTTCCATGGATCAAGCGCCGTCCAAAACAGCGCTAAATCATCAGTCGGGAAATCTCAACATCGATGCTAGGCAGCTGACGAATCCCCAACTTTTGTGGCAGCGTCCTGTGGGCGCACTGAAATTCGGTTTTGTTAACTCCTTGGGACGCTACGAGCGGGACTTTGAGGCCGTGGACGCAGTGGCTCTGAAATCGCAGCCGTGGTCACTGAGCGTCAGCGGAAGCAAGCTGAAAAATGCCATGCGGAAGCTGGTGAACCTGCCGGAGGACAATGTGCAAGAGGAGATAGCTTGGCAGGTGGCCGAGATGATTGTCCGGGATGTTACGAGTGTCACTCTCAGTGACAACAAGACTCCTCCGCTGGCCTGATGTGCTTTACCATTACGGAATTTATTTCATACTTATTCTCATTGTTTTACAAATTACTCTTTTTGCGCCGAAATCAAAGCGAGAATCAATCTCCCCGACATGTGCACAAATAAGAAGTCGCAACAGAAGCTCTCTATTAATCTCCCCTTATGTACAAATTGTGTTGAACAAATCAAATACTTTACTTTAACTTATTTTAATTATTGCTATGGGCTTTGAAAGCGCCTTATTAACGAAACTATCGCTCGCTCATTTGTTATTTACAGCAACAGAACGCAAAACTCAAATATGAAACAGAAGCTAAGTTACTTCATTCCGTTTTAATATGTTTAAACAATTGTATTGCATAATGTATATGAATATTTTTGCATACTGATGATACACACTACCAAGAAAGATTTATTGTTATGAATAAACTTTTTCAGTAACCACATAGCAATTACTTAATATTTTCATCGCAATCTACATAACAATCCGATTTGGATTTATCTGTCACTACAATACAAAATGTCGACGGAGACAGAGACGCAGGAAAACCAGATCAATCTATTGTTGGTGAAAATGGAGGCACTCGAGAAGGAACTTGAGCGCACGGAGCAGCAGCAGGAGCCGCCCAGTGGCAATCCGGAGGAGCAAGTCCGCAAGCTCAGGGCTCACAATTTGCGGGTCAAGTATCTGAATACTCAGCGTCGTCGCATCCTGCGCCAGTTGCAGGGCAAGATGCTGCAGTATGCGACCCTCGAGGAACGTTTGCACAGACTCGGCGAACTTGTGCTCATTGCAGAGCTCCATTCGGGTGTGAAGAAAATCAATCAGCGTCTGGACAAGATGGTGGAGGACTCGAAGTGCTCCATTTGCCTGTTTCCCTGGACGGAAAATGGAATACATCGCCTGGTCTCGCTCCGTTGTGGCCATTTGTTTGGCAGCAGCTGCATCCACATGGCCATACGGCGCAACCATCGCTGCCCCATCTGCCGGCGACGGGCTCGCCACTTCCACGTGCGCAGGATCTACAGTCCGAGCTTATTGTCTCATTAATTCGACCATCTCAATTTTTGCGTTCTCATTGAAGTTTTCATATGTATGTAAAAACGTTCTTTTATGGTTGATGTTTGTTCAAAATTCAAGTAAAAACATGAAACACCTTAACTATAAACTATTTTTCTTATAAAAAAATTTTAATATTATATTTATAATAAAAGATGATGCATCATATCCTATCCTTTATTATTGATATTCTATTAACATCATATAACATAGTTTCACATTTTCACTTTCTCTTTCAACTCTCTCTTGGGTAAACTGAAGCTAGACTGGATTTGAACTAGGCCACATTATCCACGGGCAGCGATTCACCCGATTCACTGAACCAACGCAGGATGCGCAACATCGTCTTGGCGGAGTAGAGGCAAAATGGATATTCGTTGTAGCACAGCTCCGTGCTGCCTCTCAAGGCCAATCCTCGACTGAAGGCGCGACCAATCTTGGCCGGAGCCAGCTCCAGCGATGACTCCAGATAATCCATGAGCAGCTCTGCCTCCGGAACTTTCGCTTCCGCTCCGGACATCAGTTGGCATATCAAGGATTGCAGGCACTCGAAGGGATCTCTCGACAGGATCCTCTTCCAATCGACGGCAGGTGGTGGCCTATGGTCCGCGCCTCCACCTCGGCCACCTCTGGCACCATTGCCTCCACCCGAATCTTGGGTCCTTCGCACCCAACCGAGTTCGTGATTCAGGCTGGCCTCTCTCCTGCTCCGGAATAAATTTAGCGCCCCGCTGGCCTGTTGGATGGGTGCAATAACCTGTTGGATCGGCTGAGCGGCCATTCCGGCTAGTTGGGTTATTCCGCGAATGGGTCGGATCTTCACCCAATCCTGGGCGAGCAGATGCATCATGTACATGGCTCCCAGACCGGTGGCAGCTAAGAGCACAATTCTACGGGTTGGTTTAAAGTAAGAACTGTATTTAAGTTTATTAAAATCATTTGGTTTTTAGAAACAATATACATTTCCTCACATTTCACCAAATTTTGAGACTACAATACTTTTCAATTATAACAAACTTAAATAGTTTGTATAGTGTGTAGATCCTTGTTTTCCACTTTGCCACTTCGCTCACCTGAAACCCATTCCTTAGACTTAATTGCAGTCCTGTCACGTCTTCGCAGCTCGGGCGCCAGTCTTCAAATGGGCGAGATCCGCGAGTGTGGCGCCGTGTTAAAGCCCCAATTGGATGCCAAAAATCGATGGCAGCTCCACTTTGATCGACTGAAACGGCAAGATCGCAAACCCGAAGCCCCGATCCCCGATCCCCAGAAACCGGAACCAGCGGACTTATCATCAAAACAAAGTCCATCCCGCAGCTTTCCGCAATGGCGATGGCGATGACATAATAGCCTCATCCAGTCGAGTTGTCCAGGCAGCTCCTCCTCCTCCGTCTCCTTGCTTTTCTCTTCGCCAACATCTCCATTTGTTTTCCCTTTCATTTGGAGCAAACGGGTTTTTGGTATTTGCGTTTTCGCGGTTTTCTTAACGCAACAAGTTTTCCTTGACTTTGGCGGCGTTGGTGATCCAGTGGTTTTGGTGGCGTTGTCCATGACCATTAAAGTCGGTGGTTAGCGGCAATTTGCCGCCGAGGAAAATGCAGTTGAACCATCCACAAGGCAGTGGGTCAGACGGGTGAAGATTTGGGTCTTTAAGGCTAAAGGGAAATGGATCGAGTTAAGGATCTTATGCAATAGTGACTCAGCGAAATTCAAAGTCGAAACAATGTATGTTAGATAAGTATTTTTAAAAAGAAATTTCGAAAACAATTATAGTTCTCATTAGATTAGATAATCCTAGTCCATCATGTGTTATATGAAAGTCTTTTCTACCATATAAAGTATATATATTCTTGGTTAAGTCTGTTGTCTGTTCGTTTGGGAATCTTCTATCTTTCGAACTATAGAGCCTATCGATATAGCCTAGAAATTTTAGGTTTTCTTGCAGCAGCTCACACTTGCTAAGTAATGGGTATCTGATAGTCGAGGCACTCGAAAGTTGCATTCGCGCTTGTTTTAATTTGGGGAATGTCAAATGAATAATGCTTAAAATCAACTAACTTTTATGAAGTTTTAGCTATTTTGTGCACATATTAAACATTTCAGTACGATTACTAATCAATAAGCACATATTCAAAATCAAGCCAAGAACAATTACCCATACTATTTTTTGCAACCCATTTTTCTCAACACGAGATAACTTTAAAACGACAAATCAAACATGAGGAAAAGCTTTTTCACAAGACCTCTATAAAAGCGACGCCCAACCAACCGAGCGGATTCAGTCGATTTGAGTGAACGTCAGGAGCGGGATCGAACTCTGGACGAAGTCACCAGGAAGCAGTGGATAGCTTACCAACCCGAAAGTCCAGCTCGCAACTCCAGCCAAGATTGCGTAACTGGTAGAAAGTGAAAGCGAAAACATGTTTTATGCGGTCATCTGGATTTTCTGTGCCACTCTGTTGGCCATCTTGTTCGGAGGAGTTCGGAAGCCCAAGCGGTTTCCGCCAGGACCTGTCTGGTATCCCATTGTGGGCAGCGCCCTGCAGGTCTCCCAACTTCGGTGTCGCCTTGGCATGTTTTGCAAGGTGATCGACGTGTTCGCCAGGCAGTATGTGAATCCCTATGGCTTCTTTGGCCTCAAGATTGGCAAGGATAAGGTGGTGATAGCCTATACGAACGATGCCATCAGTGAAATGATGACCAACGAAGATATTGACGGCCGTCCCGATGGCATATTCTATCGCCTGAGAACCTTCAATTCCCGATTGGGCGTGCTTCTAACGGACGGTGAGATGTGGGTGGAGCAGCGTAGATTCATTCTGAGGCATCTGAAGAACTTTGGCTTCGCTAGAAGTGGCATGATGGATATAGTGCACAATGAGGCCACGTGTTTGCTGCAGGACTTGAAGGACAAGGTGCTGAAGTCAGGAGGAAAGCAGACGAGGATTGAAATGCACGACCTAACGAGTGTTTATGTACTGAACACTCTCTGGTGCATGCTGAGCGGTAGAAGGTACGAGCCTGGTTCCCCGGAGATTACGGAGCTGCTGGAGACCTTCTTTGAGCTCTTCAAAAACATCGACATGGTGGGCGCTCTTTTCAGCCACTTTCCCCTGCTCCGATTCATAGCTCCCAACTTCTCCGGCTACAATGGTTTCGTGGAGAGTCACAGATCCTTGTATTCGTTTATGAGCAAGGAGATCGAGCTGCATCGCTTGACATATAAGAACTACGACGAACCGAGGGATCTGATGGATTCGTATCTCCGTGCCCAGGACGAGGGTAACGATGAGAAGGGCATGTTCAGCGATGAGAGTCTCTTGGCCATTTGCTTGGATATGTTCTTGGCTGGGTCCGAGACCACCAACAAGAGCCTGGGCTTCTGTTTCATGCACTTGGTGCTGCAGCCTGAAATCCAGGAGAGAGCCTTCCAGGAGATCAAGGAGGTAGTGGGTCTGGAGCGCATACCCGAGTGGTCCCGCGACCGCACCAAGTTGCCCTATTGCGAAGCTATCACCTTGGAGGCGGTCAGGATGTTTATGCTCCACACTTTCGGCATACCGCATCGAGCTGTCTGCGATACTCGATTGTCGGGATATGAAATTCCAAAGGACACCATGGTCATTGCCTGTTTCAGGGGAATGCTGATCAACCCAGTCGACTTTCCCGATCCAGAGTCATTCAATCCGGATAGATACCTCTTCGATGGCCATCTGAAACTGCCTGAGGCCTTCAATCCCTTTGGGTTCGGACGTCATCGCTGCATGGGTGACTTGTTGGGGCGACAGAATCTGTTTATGTTCACGACCACAGTGCTCCAAAACTTCAAGATGGTGGCCATTCCTGGCCAGGTGCCGGAGGAGGTACCGCTCGAGGGAGCCACCGCTGCTGTGAAGCCATATGACATCATGTTGGTGGCTAGAGAGCAGTAATAAGGATTAAGGCTTCTTTCACGTAATGCTTTCAAACTTACCTCGACACGGAATAGGGTTATCAATATTACTGAAACTTCCTGCATCTTCCGTTTAAATCGAAATGTTGCGTTTTTTTAAATAGTATTGGCTGAAATAAGAATTTTCAATTAAAGCCCCTGGCACTTTCTTCACGTTCAATAAAATATAAATCAGTATATATTACACAATTCTCGTTTACATTGTCTAATTAAACATTTAATTATCAATAGCATTATAATTATTATTGTTCATCTGGTTGTTGATTTGTAGTCTACGAAGTTTTCACTTAGTTCAATTCCACTCGGTTACTGAGCGATTCCAACAGAAGCATTTCATTATGCAGTATACACAAAAGAATGAATGAATATACAAAAATCTAGCGTACAAATAAATATTGCCACACAAATCATCAGTTACACAATGGATTATAATGTATAATGCGAATGGGATTTGGCTTTCTCCTCATTTGTTTGTTATTTAAAGCTATTTGTTAATATGCATACGCTATTGTTAATGGAAAACAATTGTTGCTCCTTCGCCTCGACATCTACATACGTATATAGTTATTTAAAAATTGTAATTTGTGATCTGTTTTCGTTTTGCTTAGTTTTTTTTTCACGATTTTTCCTTTATAATTCTCACTCTGATCCTGCCGCTAGACACTGGGCTTACATGATCTAGATTTGTGTATAAATATATATATATGCTCGTGTTCGTGTATATAATATTTGTAAAACTCACAAAGCAAGCCAGCCAATTGCCGAAAAACTTTCAACTTAGCTGCATTTCCAAGCACTTCTATTCGTAAAGTAAATCTGCATTTTGATTCGCGAAACTTAAGTATCTGCACCCGTGTGAATGTGGTGATATTTATATATATATTTTCGAATAATATAAAAGTGGGTTGAATTACAATTAATGGTTGGTTGCTGCTGCACAAAACTTTCTTGGTCCGTGATTCCCAAGGAGCGAGAGGAAGAGTATGATTATTAATAACATCGATTGGTTAGGACTTAAAATTGTGACGATATGAAATAAATAGAAACGAGTGGGATAGGTCAAGGTCGATGGTCGCCAAACCTTTGGGCAATTTAAGCAATTTTTGACATAGAAATTAATTGTCTAATATCATACTTTTGGTTTAGTTACCGCGAAAGCCAATCAAATGTTTTAGATCTCAACATTTGACTATCAAAATATTTGCAAAAGATGCTAGGATTTATTTTAAGTATGCATTTGGTTTAGAGACTTTTTAGCTTATTATATGTTTGCACAATGCTTGTGGATTATCGTTTGGAATCGAAATAGTAAACTGTTAAGCTGATACTAGGCCTGTAATCCGTATTTCAAAATGTCTTATATTAACCATAGGTTTTCTCTCAAGTTAATCGACCCATTAGGGCTAGGATATGTTCAGTTCAAAAGTTTAGAATCTAACGGGCGACTAGCAGCATTCGAAATTTGCGCAACGTCAAACTGTGGGAAGCTGACAAAGCTTCACTCTCCCTTCCTTCATGTTACTCACATTGACTAAAACCTAATGAAATTCCCTAAATCATTGCACCATCATTCTCTCTGATTCAGATTTCCCGCCTATCAATTTCTCCGCAATCCAAAGGTGGGCAACTGATGGGCACAGCAGCAGGCCACCACGTACAAGATGCCAAAAAAGAAGTTCAGCTTGGCTGTTTGCCGAGGCACCAGGTGCATCGTCTGTTCGTTGCGGAAACGCTTCTCAATCTGGAACGCTTGCGGCAGGGTCACCAGCGGCAGCAGGAACCACAGAGAGTACTTCAAGCCGAAGATGAAGAATAATGAGTAGGGTGCGAAGAGCAGCATGGCATACAGAACGTGCGATGCTGTGCGGCCTATCAAAATGGCGAGCGTTACGATTCCAGCCCGGCGATCGTTGTCCGCATCCCTTGTGTTGTTGCTGTGCAGGATGGCCTCCGTGTTGAGGGCCAAGGGAATCGCATAGCCCATTGTCGTCCAGTCCACATGACCCGTTTGCGACATGAAGGCGAATAGCACCGAGATGGGTCCAAAGAGTATCAGTATAACCAGATCTCCCAGGGCAATATACTTGAAACCAATGCCTCCAGTGTACAGGAAGCTCGAGGACAATCCCCCGAAGTAGATCAGCGCCAGGTGCTCCATTTTCGCCGGACTGAGCACAGCCAGCAACACAAAACCTCCACAGCCAGCCATGTACAGAATGGCGCCCAGCGATACCACCTGCAAATGAACAAATATTTATTATTTATAATTGTGGTGATGATTAAATATGTTGTCATTCAATTAATTTCTGCATATTCCTCTTAAATTTCATTATAAAATAAAAAAATAAAATCAACTGAGAGAATGGTCCTAAAAATTTAAAAGTATTATTGTTTGACTAGTCTCTAATATATTTGCCCTTGATTTAAATTAGTACCTTGCTAATTGCTAGCTATTATTGATATTGTTTTCTCTTCCAAAATGGTTTATGATTTCGGCACGTTTTTTTCTGAACGTATATAAAAATAATTTAATTTCTAAATGGTACACACATACATTGACTGCACTTTAAAACTTTTTAGGTGTTTTAAATTGTTTTTGGTAATTTAAAAAGACAATTTGGGAAATATTTGCTTTGCCACTGACAAAATTTGATTTTAAAAATCACGTTTTGACATTAAAGATTTAGAAGTGTTCGCGAGTTTCTTAGCATATAATGGGATTTTTCGGAATAATGTATTTGCAAATTAGGAATTTTGCTGTCACGTCAGAAAAATCGAAAAATGTTTTAAATAATTTAGTTTTGATTATTGTAAGGCGTATACCAATTTGTTGAAAATCATAAATTGAATTTGAACTTGTTTGAAGTTTTAATTTTCAAAGAGCAGGAGTAAGCTTTCCAGCTCTTAAATACGCATGTGCATCTGCGCTCTATTGGCTTAATTGATCCATCCGCTCGATTGCTCACCTCATCCTTGGTGAGTATGTGATCCACCAGCGTGCGGTCGTCGGCTTTCTGCTTGTCAATGCCCTTGATGAAGTCGAAGTAGGTGTTAACGACGTTGCCGGCGCAGTGGACGGTGACCACGGTGAAGGCGGTGAGAAAGAAGGTGGCCAGCGAAAACTCCTCCGCCCACTGGGAGCGGTAGGCCAGGGCTGAGCCGAGCAGCGTTGGAACCAGACTGGCGGACAGCGACCAGGGACGCAGAGCTAGGAGATAGGTTTTCAGTTTCATAAACGTTCCGGATGTGGATGGGTGTCCTGTTAGTCGTCCCCTTAGTGCTACTCCGGCACCTGCACCTGCTGCACGAGCTCCAGCGACGGCTTCCACCTCCTCACCGTCCTCTGTCTTGGTCTTGCCATTCCTGGACAAGTTGCCGTTGGGCAACAGCTGGCTGCTTGTGGCCATGGCAAGCGGCACGGGTTAACTGGCACTTTGCGGTGGAGCGAAACGAAACTAGCCGCCAGGTATTCGTATTCGTGGGATTGTTTGACCTTGGTCACCTCCTCTCCAGAATTTGTTTACAATAGCTTAAATATTCTATTGTGGCTTCTTGGATGCCGGCACATGCGCTGCCTGCTCTCGATAATCGCTAATATTGTATACACAGCATCTTGCCAGTGGGGAATATATGCGGATATGTATATTATCAGCGGGGGGTGGAGGGCTCAGGTGGTCGGGGTCCCGAAACCACGAAATTTCACCCGTGCAGCTCCCAGTTTCTCACGCTCTCTCTCTCGCTGCCTCTCTCTCTTTTTTCCTCGACCGGTGCGAGGATCGTTCTTCCCGTATGCCTCTCCTTTTCCGGCTGCGTCTTTGCTTTCGGCTACCGATTCCGGGCTGGTGGATTCGAGCGCGAATCGATTTGGCTGCGCTTTTACTCTTAGTTATTTTAATCAAACAAATCAACTGTCACGTCACGTCAGCGCAAAAACGAAAGAAGGTTACACTTTTTCGTTGAAGATGGCAACGCCGTGTTGCATATGCAGCCCTGCCTATTCCTACAGTTTTTACTTCAATTTCATAAATGAAACTGGTTGAGGTAATAAGTAATATATATTTACCGCCGCATTTAAGTTAATTTTTTGTATGTTTCGCAAAACAAAATGTGGGTTTTAAATATTAAGGTAATTATCGTTATCAACGCCTTTCAATGTTATTAGTATTAGTTTAAGTAGCTTACCAAAATACTACTACTTATGCAAAAGATTTGCAGAAATGAATAAAAAATAAAATTCACTTAAACCCGCTAAACAAATTGAATCATATTTGATAGTTTCCATTCACAAGCTAGAGTTACGACTGTACCGTTGCAGCACTGGTCCCAATCATAGTTTCGTTTCACAAGCTAGAGTTACGACTGTACCGTTGCAGCCCTGGTCCCAATCAGCTGATACGAATTTAAAGCAAAACTTTCGAGCAATTATTCGTTGATTTTTTTAAAGTCGAAATAAAACATGGACTATAATATCCACAAAATTTGCCGAGTTTGTCTGGAGGAACTACATCCTGTAACTTCGATATATAGCACGGATTTTGCTATGATGCCCTCCGTAATGTTAATGCAATGCGCTAAAATAAGAGTGGGTTCTAAAAACACAATATTTCAATGTTAATTGGCATTTGCAAATTGTTTTAGGTTTTCAAAACCGATGGCCTACCTTCGGTGATCTGCAACAACTGTATTTACCGGCTGGGAGTAGCCTTCCACTTCAAACAGGAATGTGAAAACAGTGATCTCCGGCTACGGCAATACCTGGGCATTCTGGAGTCCTGGCGCCAGGATGCCGCCACCAATACGGACTTTGTGGAGAAGCCGTTGGATCCGCAGCGCGACAGCGATGAGGAGGAACCCGTGGATGCCAAAGTAAGCAAGAGGCGGTCGCGCTATCAAAGGAAGCCGCCAGAAGAGCACAAAAAACGGGGGCCCAAACCTGTGCCAAAGATGCCTCACACCTGCTACGAGTGCCACAAAAGCTTCAAGTGCATTGCCCAATTAACACAGCATATAAGAACACATACGGGCGAGAAACCATACCAGTGCAGCTTTTGCATCCAGAGATTCGCCCAGAAGTACAATCTAAAGGTCCACGAAAGAACGCACACGGGCGACAAGCCTTTTCAGTGTGAGATCTGCTCCAAGCAGTTTTCCGCGTTGGGCAATTTCCAGGCGCACCAGAAGATTCACTTAGGAGTGCGTGATCAGGTGTGCTCGCTATGTCAGAAAGGTTTCTACACCGCCGGTGATCTCTCCAAGCACATGATAACCCATACGGGCATCAAAAACCATCACTGCGATGTCTGCGGCAAGGCTTTCAGCAGGCGAAGAGATATGCGAACGCATAAATTGAAGCTTCATCCTCTGGAGTCCAGTACAAACCATGATATAGTGGACGATGATGACGATGAGGCTATAGACACGGATCCCGTGGGTCTGGACACCCTCGATCACGCCCACTTCAAGTGCCCGGATTGCGACAAGGCATTTGATACGGCGGACAGCCTAAGTCTTCATTTCCGTACACATGCTGCGAATAATAATCTACTGAATTTGCCATTGCCTCCTGCACCGCCCATGTCGCATCACTACCATCACGATGCACTGCATCATCTTGGACCACCAAATCCCGCTACACAAATGGGAATGGCTGCAATGGCTCACATGCTGGCTCCGCCGCCGCCTCCACCGCCAACGCCAAGTGAAGGACGTTACACTATGCTACACCATACGGCAGCGCAAAGACTACATTACTAGAGTATTACTACGAAGATTTATCTTAATCATAATTATTGTTTTAGATTATGCTTTGATATTGAACACTTTTATTTAGTTTGTCTATATAAAATGGAATATTTTGTCATGTTTGCTTTTATATCTTTACAATAAATACATGTAGAAATTTGGCAAGCACAGCTTCTATAAAGATTATTACTTAAATGCAAGAACTAAAATCACTAAAAACTCCTCGCGCATACTTGTCGCATGCGATCGTCGATATAAAAATGTCATTGTTGTATAAACTAAGCTTGATTTGTGTTTTCTGTAGGTAAAAATTGTAGTATCTCAATATTGGTTTGTTTGGTATTGGTATGCATCGTTGGTATCGGCTTGATCCAGTTTGAATATGTATATAAAAAGCTCAAAAATCAATCAGAGAACTATCATAAAATATTGCTTTTGACAACGGCCCGGATTGATTGATCCCAGAGATCGAAACCTCTCTACTTGAGCTTGGCTTTCAGCCACTCCTCGGTGAGTTCGTCTAGTTCGCGTATCTCGTAGACGCGTGTGAGATCTACTTCGCGCTGAAGGGCGCTCTTCGTGCAGGCGTACATCATCTGCAATTCGATCTGAAATCGATAATAGACAGTTATAAATTATAGAATATATTTGAGTATTGCTAAACTCCCACCTGGCTATCCCTGGGTGTGTAGAATATGAAGCACATTGGGTACGAAATGCGCTGATCGTCATGCACCATCTTATACGTATAGATGACATATCGGGGCTGGTGTCCTGGCAATGTGTCCTGCAGCTCGTCCACCGAAATATCGTCGATGAACTCGTCCAGCACCACCGTTTGCTTCTCCCGGTCGACTTTCACTGCAAGGGACAATGGAGTGGTCATACAAACTACATACATATGTTACCATGACAATCAAGACTTACATATCAAAGCCGCATTATTTTTGCTCTTGCTGAATCGGAACTTCTTCAATTCCTCCAGAACTTCGTTGCTTATGTCGCATATCTGGTTATCACTCTGTATGAAATCGATATAATTGATTAATTAATTGGAATCCCCAAAGTTATCTGCAAACAACAATCGTCGATTGAAAAACAAAAACACGCCCACACTCTATTAGTCATGTTTTCATTTTGGTAATTGATTTTCGACCTTTTATGCACTTCTTACCATAACTTTAGCACTGAAGTTTTGGATGCGATCTGTAAAATGGTCTGCACTACAGAATTTTTGGCAGTTAATTGTGGGTGTGCAATATCACTTGTTCTTAAGGAATCGTTTAAATACTGTCGTTTATTCTGAGTTTTGTTTTGTTGTTCCTGCAGTGAGACCGTTCACTGAACGCCGAATAAAATTCTGTGCTGCATCAAAAATATCGTGAAGTGTTGTTAAACGACGTTTCTGATAAATTAAAAAATAATAACAATATTTGTTAAACGTTTTTTTTTTTCATTGGGGTTTTTTCTTAACGGTAACATTGGAATTATTTACGGACATTATTAAAAATAATGGAAATTCACTTTTTTTTAGTTTAATATCAGAAAGCTGTATGTTCTAAATGTATTTAAAAATTCAATTTTTTATAGTAATTAAAAATTGTTCGTATACGATATATGGATCATGTTTGTCCTCTCTAGTGGCTGATGGACTCTCAAAAAAGCACCGTTACTTTAGGGTTGTTACGGCACCGTGTTTTCAACTTAACGTTTAATTGCTAAGCACTTATAAATAGTTAATACTATTATTTATGTGCTTAATGTCGTAATTACGATGAGCTTGAATTTATATGAGGGCAACATCCTAAATTCCTGCTGGAAAGCAGGAGTCCGCAAGCCGCGGAAATCGGCGTTTGCGCCACTCGATCGAAATGAGATCGCAGATTTGGATGTAGTCGCCTGCTGGTAATTAAATATTAAATATAATGAATTGTTTCAATAAACAAGTAATTTATCTACATTTCAGCAAGCAAATCACCGAATTAATTGAGGAAAATGCATTAAGAAATCGCCAGGAGCGATCCAAAGTTTTGGACACAAGAAACAGGCAAAATGTTATTTTCAAGGACATTTCCCGTTTGGTTTTCGGAGTTACGGATATTTTTAGATGCCAAGTGGATCTACTTTTGGGTAAGTATTACTACGTAACATCACTACGTGTAATGTTACTACGTAACATTGTCATACAATCACGAATTCTTATAGGGGATACGAAGGTATTACTTGATCAATGTACACGTACCAACTTGGACTACGTTCTCACCACCACAAAATCCGTAATGGTCAACAAATCTGAGATTCGAATCCAACGCAAACGAAAGCGGGTGATCACCAAGAAATCTAAAGTAACAGTATCAAAACGTCCCAGACTGCAGGAATCGGAACTGTTGGATGAATTGTCACAGGAATACTACGAGCAGATGCTATCCGAATGCCAGATGTGGCAATCGGAGTGCACACAACAGGTGGTGGAGGACATGGACGAGGTTGGTCGCCAAGATACTGTTGGACTTCTTCCTTATATGATTTCATTTTTCGCCAACAGTCTATTGAACTACCTCGGAGTTGCACGCAGTCAAAATCGTATCATTCCATTACAATCACCGAAGAGATTGAACTTCCCGAAGATCATAGCTTAATTATGCCATCAAATGGTTTTGGCGAAGCCGAGGGTGCGGACTTAACCATTTTTCAAGAGCTTTACCCCAAAGACGGCACAAGGAACTCACGTAAGAAATTCTCGATTCAATTGAAAATGTAATAAACTATTATTTTGTATTATAGTAAAGCGACACTCAATAGCTCAGGATCCAACTGACATCTTACCGGATAAAATGCCTAGATTGGATGATTGGGATGTTTTCGAAGCTGACAATGCTATCATGACACAAATCTTTCCGCATAACATTGAACCAGCTGAAGTAACTCAAATAGTTTGTGAACCGTCGTTGCCCTCAGTTATAAATTCTTTTGAAGAAATAACATTTAGCAAGCCGAAGAATAAGAAAAGAAAGCTTATAGTAGACAAACGTATTGAATACACTCGAAAGCAGCTGGTGAAGCATAGACAGAAATATATGGAAGATTACATTTCAAGGGAAGTGATAGTGCCAAAACCATCGGATTTGCCGAAACCCCCCAAGGAACTTCTGTGTAAACTGCATAGCAAGTAGGACCTTTATTCATTTTGTTATTTAAAACTTTTTAATTTTTCGATGTAGTGTAAGTTTTACAGCTCTTCATAGCTCCGGCCCGAAGCTCAGTAATGAAGAAATGGAATTCGAGGCTGAAAACACACTGAGAACCATATTTGGCCGCGAGTTTACCGAGAATCTTTCGAAGGAGATATTTGTACGACCATCTCAGGCTACAAAATGTGGAAATAAAGAGGCACATATCTATCAGCCCGAACCACTTGAAGTGGAAGACTGTGTGCAACCTCAACTGCAGCCGCCTGATCATGTAAATCAAAATTATAATAATAACGAAATAAATGAGCACGGCATATACTGTGAGGATAATCATGCATGTGAGTTCAGCCAATGTTTAGAAGATGCTATTGCAAATAAAATATAATCTCATTGCAGATACCTACAGCGTAATGATGAGTCTCTTAAGCATTTGGCGTAATAATCCCAAAATCACGGGAATCGATGCCATTGATTTTATGAAAACGTTTGATGGTCGCATCAAGGTTTCGTTAGCCTTTCTCCATTTGTTGTGTGAGTTCGAAAAGGAACAAAATGTGTGTTGGAAATAACGTATAACTTGAACTTTCAGATCTTGTTCGAGACCGTTTTATAGAGATATCAAAGCGAGCTAATTCGCTGGAAATGCACCAGATTACTCTTGGCAAAGAGTCCACTAAGCTAATAGACAATCTTATGCTGAGTGAGACTCTGTGAATATTTTTAGATACTTGTTTTCAAGATTATCAAACTCATTTTGTAGTTGATATGTTGTCGACGATCTTCTAGATTTTTGTTATTGTTTTGTTTTCTGTTGTTACTATTGTGTTATCGTAGCTATAAGTTGAGCCAATCTCTAAACTAGGTGGCTTTAATCTACTCTTTCTCCATACGAACGTATGGTATAATTGAGCAACGATGTCCTGGATAAATCGTTTCATTTCAAGAATATAAGAATTCTATAGATGTAACTTTTTGCTGTCTATAGAAAATGTTCTTTTTCATGTTAACTTTCAAAGTTTCGTTGTACCCATTAAAAGTCGTTAGCTATCTTTGTTACTATTACGTTATCGTAGCTATAATTCATTAACATTTGGAGTAATTCTCTAAACCGTAATTGTTGTCTTTCTTACAAAATCTCAATTTCTCTGACAACACAAAAAAATAAACAAGTTACAAAAACAAAGGAATACAGAGTGTTTGGCACAATTGCTTAAATTCCGATCTGTTGGGCCAGACCCGAATAGATGTGCAGCGTGCAGAATCCAATGACGGCAGCCACCAGCGCTTTAACAGCCACCGTCAGCCAAGGTCCAATGGTCAGAATGTGGAGCATGCCCTCCAGCCAGACGCCTTTGAAGACAGTCACCGCCAGAAGCAGACTAACCAGCGGCTTTAATGCCTTGTTCAAATCGTGACGGGTGAACAGCCAGATCAGGGTGGCCGTGGTGATGTGCTGCACCAGAAGCACGTTCGACTCCAGACACTTGAGTATGTAGATCCAGCTGAACTCGGTGCCTCGGGCACCAACCCAGAGCATGATACCTCGGGAAAGAATCACTTCGGCGGTGGCCCCTGCGGAAGTATACGAAAATATTTAGTTTTTACTGAATGTTTGGGAGTGGTCATACATATATGGGTTGGGGTATTAAAGGTTGACCAGGCATTGGCTCTTGTAACATTAATATATCTAAGCAGAGCACTTTTCAATCTTTAAAAACCACCCTCATCATGAGTTTAATTAAGTTGGTTCGTTCAACCTACATCCAAGTCCAGCCGTAATGAGCTTTGAGTGGCCCTTGCCGGGTATGCGACTCAAGATTAGGGCGAATCCAAGCAGATCGGCGATGTCCATGCTGCAGCGTAGGATCTCCTGCAAACCAGAGAAAACACAACATGACCTCAATAATTGGGTTAAGGTAAACACAGATAAGCACACGCACCGCAAAGAAGTTGAACTCGCCGCTGGAGGATGGAGCGTCCGAGTAGAAGAATGTGGCCAGCACCAGCATCTTGACGAGCTGTGTGAATATATAAATGCCTCCCGCCTGCACGCACTTCCAGAAGGCTCCATATTCTGATCTGTGAATAAAAAATAAGCCGGAAAAGTTCACAAATAGTTTTTTATTGACCTGGTAGAGCTGCGGACTTGGCAGTCGGCAAATCACCAGAAATCAGGAGGAAACTCACAGGCCGGAGTATTTGTAGGTGAAATAGTACGGCGTCAGCAGGGCCACGCAATTTCCAAAGTGATACAGTGTCATTTTCTTTGATAAACTATGGCTATTTTATTTTGGCTTAATTAAGAGAAGAATTAAAAGTTGAAAAGAAAAAAACTAGCGTTGCTCGCCGTGGGTTATCGATATGTGCTTAACAGGGCTGGCAGCATGGCATGCAGACTATAAAAAACAAGCTAGTTTTTAAAGCAATATTTTAAAAAGCAATAAATATTTTAAAAATTCTGCATTTAAAAACTTATAATTAAAATATTGGAAAACTTGTGTCTTTCCGAACGAAAAGAAGTAGCAACTTCTTTAATCTTTTTCGTGCCTATCGATAGTTTCTAAATATCAACACGTCATCGTAATCTATCATCTGGAGGTGTGTTCGTGTGTGTGAGAAGTGTGTGTGTGTGTGCGTTCGAGTGAGTTTTCTGCAACCTTTAGCAATTATTATAAATTTTTTGACAAAACCAATTGGAAATACTTGAACGGTGACCAAATTTTACCTTGTTTAGGACACACAAACCCGCTAGCTAAGTGACGACCCAAACAACGAACGGTAAACCAGTGCATCAAAGAAGAAAAACAAAGGGGAAATTTTCGCAAAGAAAAGTCCAACAGATCATTTCGTTCGTGTGCATATGAAAAACAGCAACGTCAACTCCCTGGTACAAGCTGCAATCTGAAATGAGATGCAAACCCGAAGACGCGTTCATCAAACGGACCAGCAGGATTACAGCAGCAGCAGTACCTATACCATTCAAGAGGATCAACAGGGAGGAGCAGGCGCAGGATCTGTGGGCACGGGAACAGCTGGCGGATCGGTAGGACTATTAGCACAGTCCCTGGTTCCACCACCAACTGGTCACGAGGCGACCATCCACATTGGAGACAACCACCAGTCGGGCGATTCCATTTCCACTCCCGATTACTCCGACGACAAGTACGGCAAGGCGGCTCGCCAGTGGAACCTACGCGCCTTCTCGGGCCACGCACTGCGCACTTTAAGTGCCGCCGCCGCCGTGGTCACCGGCAATCAACCGGGCAACAATAACGATAGCCAAAGCAACTATAGCTACTCCGCTTCCATTCCGACTAGTTCACAGTTTTACCAATCGAAGGAGGATCCGCAGGAGCCGGAACCCGAACCAGAAATATTCGTCATGGCCGCACGCGATCGAACGGGTGAGTTCGCCAATGCGATTCGTTCTCTGCAGGCTCGAAACATCACCCGGGCAGTCAATATACGCGATCCCCGCAAAGCCAAGCAGGTTCAGAGCTACTCGGAGTTCATGATGGTCGCCAGGTTTATCGGCAAGAACATAGCCAGCACCTACGCCAAACTGGAGAAGCTCACAATGTGTAAGTACATGGTTTGTTAAATTCGTATTATTCAAAACTTTAAAATTTCCATCTTCGTTTTAGTGGCCAAAAAGAAGAGCTTATTTGATGACAGACCGCAGGAGATTCAGGAGCTGACCTATATCATCAAAGGCGACCTAAATGCCTTAAACCAACAAATTGCCCGACTGCAGGACATCTCCAAGGATCAGCGGCGTCACACAAACGGCAAGCATTTGGTGTCACATTCCTCTAACATGGTACTAGCCCTGCAATCGAAGCTGGCCAGCATGAGCACGGACTTCAAGCAAATCCTGGAGGTGCGCACGGAGAACCTCAAGCAGCAGAAGACGCGACGGGATCAGTTTAGCCAGGGACCAGGTCCGTTGGCCGCACACACCGTCTCCCCCTCGACAGCCAAGCAGGGATCCTTGCTTCTCAGCGAGGAAAACCAAGCGGTCAGCATAGATATGGGGAGCAGCGATACCACACCACTCCTATCAACCCAGACACAGATGGCCATCTACGATGATTCCGATAATTACGTCCAGCAGCGGGCGGAAACCATGCAAAATATAGAATCTACCATCGTTGAGCTTGGCGGAATATTCCAGCAGCTGGCGCATATGGTTAAGGAGCAGGAAGAGATCGTGGAGCGTATTGACACGAATGTGGCGGATGCGGAGCTGAATATTGAGGCTGCCCATGGGGAGATCCTGAAATACTTTCAGTCCGTCTCCAAAAACCGCTGGCTGATGATCAAAATCTTCGGCGTTCTCATATTCTTTTTCTTGTTCTTCGTTGTTTTTATGTCGTAATCAAACGCCAGTTGCCCATTAAAAGCCCCATGTACCTATCCATGTAAACAGCATTTTAATTTAATCAAGATTCAATCACAATATTGTTTATTCCAAGCTGTGGCCTCCCGAAACGATTGTAAAATAAAGTTATAAATACGTTCTAAAGCAAAATACATTTATTTTAGCATGTGGTTCTTTGGTGAATGTTTCGTATAAAAAATGATTCCATTCTAATGGAAGCTCTAAAATTAAAGATAATTTCCAAAACTTAAAGCGGATTGATAAATATGTTTGCTGATGCAAGAAACTTGTATATTACCTTAGAAAAAGTGTAATGCATGTATCAAATTGGTGACTATATCTATGTTTGCCCTGCTGATAAGGTTTAAGTACCCTTTCATAATCTTTATTATCTTAAGTGCTCGTTGCTCCATGTTCGTCGCGTTCAGCCAAAGATTCCGCTGTCCCTCATGCTAAACAGAAAAATGAAAATTGGTTACATTGATTCGACTTTTATTTAATGCTTAAAATCCAACTACACCAAAGATGCCAAATGCAAAAAATAATCAAAATAAAAACACGTTACAATCTCGTACTGCAGAAAAGTATTACAAATTGTATAAAAAAAACAAAGCTACAAGATGTCTTTATGGATTTACACTAGAATTTACAAGTGAAGTATTGTTCGCGGTTGATGATGGGGACTCTTCCCCAAAAAAGGAAGTCTTCTACCCAAGTATAGACAACTAATACACGACGCGGATGCGTTGGCGCCAACACTGAGATCCCCAGGCAAGAGCTTGCCTATGTCGAGATGAGCGAATAAACCATGCTAAAATTAGCAATTAGAAACGTTAGACAAATGAGGACCCTGGCCACAATGAATCTCAATTAGACTTACCCGTATATGTAGTAGAAGAAGCTGATCAGATAGACGGCCAGTTTGATCCAACCCTCACGCATGTTCCGGGATAGAGTGTCGGTTTTCAGGACCGTGGTGGGATCATAAAGTCCGGGTCCCGACATCACAGGGCGGTTTTTGTAACTGAAAGCGGTAGGGGTATACAAAGCGTGAGCATAGTGCTTATGTTGGGCTTGGGTGAATCTTGATCATTTCGAATCTCAAATCACATTATATCACACGGTCAAATGAGTCACTTACCGCCAAATATGATAGGCTATGAGGGGTATGTTGATGCATAGCGAAAACCATTCGCCGCAGAACAAGAAGAGCAAGTTCAGGAAGATGTGCAGAAGGTACTCGGGCAACACCAGCTGAAATACAAACACATTAATTACAGGGCGCACTGTGGGTGTAAGCAGCAAGTTTACTGACCGGATTGAGGCTATTGCACTGATCAATTGGATTCTTATAATCCGTTTTCAGTTCGTCGAATGCAATGACATGAAATATGGCGAAAAATATCAAGAATGCATCCCCGATCAGGGCCACTATGTACGTGAAGGCGGTGAAGTTGAAGGCCATCTTCTAAAGTCGCTCGAGCACGTCTTGCAGGTGCTAATCACAGTGACTTGCTAATTATTCTCGTAAAATTCGGCTTTGCAATTGTAGCGCTGGGACTCACTTGTTTTTTTTACAAGGGCGGCGATGATGACAGCTGTGCGCCAGGGATGCACTAATCCAAACGATCAGGCAGCACAGATGTACGGTCACATTGCAAATTAGGCTAATATATAATCAGCTATCAGTTATAAATCAAAAATAATTTATTTTGAAGAAGCAATTTTAATTTGTAACGATTTCTAATTTTTTGTATTCATTTTATTTTTCTGGTATTTTGCTTTACGCACAAAAAATATCACTAACAGTTAGCCGCTGCGGTCACATTGCATTTCCAAATCGAACCGCCATTTGTGTTGCATCCCGCAAATCTGGAAAAAAATTCGATCAGTGTTCTATGAGCTTCTCTATTTTAATAATAAAATAAATTGATAAATTCGATAATCAATTGACACCAGAAAAGACCGGAACACAATGTCGCAGTTCAATTTTGTGAGCGATTTGCAGAATGCTCTCATCATGGACGGCGAAACGCGCGGACCTGCGCCCAGGTGGAAGAAGAAGCTGGAGGCGTCTCTAAATGGAAGTGTGAACACCACTCGGTCGGTGCTATCCGTCTCGTACAACACCAGTTTCTCGGGCGTCCAGGCGCCCACGAAAACCCCGGGCAAGAGCAGCGAGGGCAAGACCAAGAAGTCCAACACCACGCCCTCTAAGACGCCAGGAGGCGGGGATCGCTTCATTCCGAATCGGGCGGCTACCAACTTTGAGTTAGCACACTTTCTGGTAAGGATTCCACTGACATCACGCCCTGTAAGGGCATCCTTAAGCCAGACCCTTTAAGAAATACAAACCATTGAATTTTTAAACGATTTTATTGACCACCTGATTTCATGTGCAATTTTTCGTACCTCTATTAGGTGAACAAAGACTCCGGCGATAAGTCCGATGAGGAGAACGACAAGGCCACCTCGAGCAACAGCAACGAGAGCAATGTCCAGGCTTCGGCACACAAGGGCGACCGGCAGAAACTCATCTCTGAAGTGGCCCAGGTCGGTGACTCCAAGGGCGGGCGCATTTTGTGCTACCAAAACAAGGCTCCCGCTGCTCCGGAAACACACAACAATCCCCTGAAGGTGGTGTACTCCATTAAGACACCCATATCCACAAAGAGTGGCTCACGCTATATACCCACCACATCCGAGAGGATTCTGGATGCACCTGATTTTATTAACGATTACTGTAGGTCGAAGAAAACTTTTCTTTTCTTTTTTTTTACTATTGATCTCTTCCAGATTTAAATCTTATGGATTGGAGTGCCGACAATATAGTGGCTGTTGCCTTGGGCAGTTGCGTCTATTTGTGGAACGCGCAAACTGGAAATATCGAGCAGCTTACGGAGTTTGAGGAGGGCGACTACGCAGGCTCGCTATCGTGGATCCAGGAGGGTCAGATACTTGCCATCGGGAACAGCACCGGTGCCGTGGAGCTGTGGGACTGCTCCAAAGTGAAGCGTCTGCGAGTGATGGATGGACACAGTGCCCGAGTGGGATCCTTGGCCTGGAACTCGTTCCTCGTTTCCTCTGGCAGCCGCGATGGCACCATTGTCCACCACGATGTGCGTGCACGTGAGCACAAGCTTTCCACGTTGTCCGGACACACGCAGGAGGTGTGCGGCCTGAAGTGGTCCACGGATTTCAAGTACTTGGCTAGCGGAGGCAACGACAATCTGGTGAATGTTTGGTCGGCTGTCAGCGGTGGCGTGGGAACTGCTACCGATCCCTTGCACAAATTCAACGACCATCAAGCTGCAGTGCGTGCCTTGGCCTGGTGTCCCTGGCAGCCAAGTACTCTAGCCTCTGGAGGCGGCACCGCCGATCGCTGCATCAAGTTCTGGAATGTGAACAATGGCACTTTGATGAAATCCGTGGACTCCAAGTCGCAGGTCTGTGCCCTGCTCTTTTCTCGCCACTACAAGGAGCTGATCTCTGCGCATGGTTTTGCGAACAACCAACTGACCATTTGGAAATACCCAACAATGGTGAAGCAAGCCGACTTGACTGGACACACGTCACGAGTTCTGCAGATGGCCATGTCTCCGGACGGCAGCACGGTGATCAGCGCCGGAGCTGATGAAACCCTGCGTCTTTGGAACTGCTTCGCTCCCGATCCGTTGGCGTCCAAGAAGGCAGTTTCGACCAGCAAGGGCAAACAGAGCGTGTTCCGACAGAGCATCCGTTGATATGCTCAGGCCTTTAGAACTGTTTTACCCCCTTGATTGCTAAGTTTAAGCTTCAATACTACTGGTATGTTTCCAGACTAGACAATTATTTCTTGAATGCATATCCCATTTATATGTTCTCGTTTAATGGTTCGTACTTTGTAATTACGGATAAATTTTTGATTATGTGCCCCCGCCGACGATATATGAATAATTAAATTTTGTCAGTTACTTTTATTGCTTAGAGTTAAGTTTGTGTGCGTATAAATAAAATGCTTGACATTCTGCATCCTTGTATGCTTTATTTCGCTCTAAACATTTTGCGTTAACACAAGGAATTCAATTCGTTTCGGATTCCCACGTGCCGGGACAAGTACATAAGGTTCCATTTTCTGGATGCATTTTGAGAACGTGTGTGTCTAGGAATAATATTGCATACAATTCTGGGCAGAAAAGGCGTGCGCTTCGGGGAACATCGATATAACCACATCGGGAATTCAAGTTGTGTTAATCATAGGTATGTGTATGTTTAGTCTAAGTCGTATGTACAGATTGGATGGGCATTCAGGCAACTGTCATGGGATTGCCACCGTTGTAGCTGACAAAATAGCGCGGATCACCAAAGCGATCGTACATCTGCAAGAACAAGAGTTTCGCAAGAAAGCAGCTGGTTAAAATTAAAATATAACAAAAGTGTTAGGTACAAGAACGAACAAAAGCCTCATAAAGCGACAAAATAAGCAAACAACATAGCAAGAACAAGTAAACAATAAGGGGCATATACTTTCAAGTCCAAATAGAATTACAAACCTTATTTTCAATCCATTACAACATTGAATTCAACATTTAATTTTTGTTTGCTAATTTTTTTTTGTAGAATAAAATATTTATTTTGCAACATTATTTCATTCAGTCAGAACATGAAAACATCAATTAGATTTAGCTAGCTTAGTACTACGGTTTATGATTCAATTTTGTATAATAGATTAGTTGGTCGATTCACGCACACGCGCACGCACATACAAAAATTACAAACATACAGAAACAGACACACACAAATACATATACTCGTACGTAGGTAGAGAGAATTAGCAACAAACATCGAGTTTTACATTGGACACCTTAATATATTTTTAAATTGGTACAGTGCACGAAAGTACTCCGGATAATATTGTATCTTTCTACGCTTTGCAAAACTGCTTGTAAACGATGCATAAACTATGTTGGTTCAATTTGTTTTTGAGCGGGCTCTACTAAAACATAGATACCCTAGATTATGGGTGGATAATTTCTTTACTTGCTGCTACCCTGCTGTTTGCTTTTTTCTTTTTCTTTTGTTTTTGATTCATAGTTATCTTCGTTTTTTTTTTGGTTAACAATACATTGTGTTACAATAGTTAGAGTTTCTCAAGTGTAACAATATTTTCTCGCTGAATACCAGTTCAGCTGGGGACTTCCCCTCTCTTACTTAGTTTTTGAACATTTTGGAAGCTGGTGGTGGCCCATTTCAAATTGTGTCTTACGCTCTACGCGATCGCAGTGATCTTTTCTTGGTACATGTTCTTAAGCACTGACGCTCACCTTCGTATCGTCTAGATCTTCGATATCGCTACTGTCGTAATCACTGTCCGGAGGCGTTACGGTCTCCGCTCCGCGCTTCTCCAGGATGTTCTGCATGCGCGACTTGTTCATGATGCACGCAAACTGGTAGGCCGTCAAGCCGGCGTAGGTGGCCGTTTCCAGGTTCAGCTTCTCGCACTCATCGAGCAGGAAGTTGGCCAGATCCTCGTTGCAGCCCTCGATCGCAATGTGCAGCGGTGTGCGGCCCGATTTGCCCTCCTAGCAATAAAAAATTGGCATCATTAGTACGAAAACTCGACAATTTTATGCATTTTTGAGACTTACCCTGGCGTTAATGTCGGCTCCATGGGATACCAAAATGCGTAAGATGTCAATGTGACCCGCCTCGGCAGCCAAATGCACACAGCGTTCTCCTGTAATAAAAGAATATAAAAGCTATTGGTTAGAAAGAGCATAGAGGGAGGATTATTTCAGTGTTTAATAACTATTATAAAAAATCATAAAATCATATATTAAACTTTGTAATACTATTCCAACATTGGAGATCGAAAAAGCTTGATTTATGAATGAAACCCCAAAGCTTTTCAGCAGTGAAAAAAAAAGCTGCATTCCGTTGTAAAACAAGTAGTGTTTTATAATGCGAACCCAAAAAGCTCTGATTACGACTATGACCAGTTGGATGGCCAAGGAGAGGGGCTCGGAGCGGAGGAAACTGGGTGCCAAGTGGAGGCTTTTGCCTTATAAGACAATATGACAACCCGTTGACTTCGCAGGCGCGTATCTGTGTGCGCGATCGCAAGGCATTGGTGTGCGTTGAAAAACCCAAGAAATTCCCACAATAAACCAGCAGCAATAACACAACAGCCAGCGACAACAACAAAGACGAGTGACGAGGTACGGCAGGAAAAAAAAAATACAATGAAATACAATAAAATAAAAATCAAACAGTTGGCGTTAAGTTAACAAACCAAATAAAAAGTTGGCTTTTTGGTTTCTGCTTCGGCAACAAGTTTGCCCAAGTTCAAATTGGTTTATGCATATAGAAATCTGATATATGGACACACAAACACAAGTGTCTGAAATAATAATAAAAAAATGTGCAATAATTTAACTGACATTTGAGCAAAAAAATTTATAGATAGAATTCTGATCATGTTTCTAATAGAATTTAAAAAGATATTCGTAGTTGAAAATACACACCCCTTTGTTATAAATAAATTAATTAAAACAACATAATGTAAGAAAATAAACGAACATTTAAAAGCCAGTTTTAGTTTTGCCTTTCTCGCATCTTGATTCTTCTTTGCCTTCCAAACGATTCTTCATCGATTCATTCTCGTATTTTCAGATCGATTCAAAGTTCGCACACATATAAAATATTAAAAACTACTTCTAAAAAAGACTGAAAACAAAGGTGAATTGTTTAGTCTCTGTTTGTTTTTGTATTCCATGCCTTCGCTTTTATGGCTTTATGATTAGTTGACGTAGTAGTAGTTGTTGTTACTACTCTTGCCATATTTTCTACCCGGTTATTCAAAGTTTTTTTTTTTATATTTTTTTTTTTCTGCTGGGCTACACGTGCTGTTGATTGACTTTCACACACAAACAGCAAACAGTTGGCACATTTGCATAAACCGCACACAGATTTACAGGCCCAGACGGAGATTTCCGCTAGGAAACTGTTGTTGTCTTTAATCCGAGAATTAACTGTGGTAATATACTAAAAATTCCACCCATGAGTCACACGAAAAAAAAACGAGCAGATAACCCCAGAAGAGCTCAGGAAAAAAGAAAAAATAATCGACTGAGGTTATCGATGAATAAAAACCCAATTACGCACGGGAATTTAAAACCAAAATCAGTGTTATTGCAAAAGAAAGCGGACCAAGAAAGTCAGCAGCTCTGCGCAGTCCAGTTTTTTTTGTATGTGTATATTTCTTTTTTTTTTTTTGAATCTCGGCTTGACAGCTTACAAAAGCAACAATTGTGTCACAAGATAAAAATAACGATGACCACACGGAGATTTTTAAGCTCGACTAACTAAAAGAGAAGCCGATGAGCTAGTAAAAGACAATCCTCATTGTTGTTGCCCCTTCAGCACAGCAACGTGCCAATCGTTAGCATACGATTAAATGGCCGTGTATATAAAACGATATTGGGTATATTAATAGACAAACGGGCGGGCAGCCAGTATAAAACATGAAATATGAAACACAAAAGTTTGTTTCAAACTTTGCTTTGCTCTGGGAATTCCCCCCATCGATGGCCAAAAAGGCTGCGTCACAAGATCACACGGCTAATAATACCTAGTCTTAGCCGGAAAGTCTGACACGTCTGCAGAAAGCGGCTAGAATATGGCCATAAATGCGCTGCTGATTGGCCAATAATTAGAAACATCTGAGATCGAAATCGTTTTATGCGGTATAATAAAGGTATAAAATTTGAACGTGGTCGTTTTGGTGTACCAGCGTTTGAAGTTTAAGTGTCACAATTATTTTTAGCAATTTCAAAACACTACAGGCAAGTGAAACTCAAAATTCAAAACAATGTTATCGGCATAGGAATATATTTTAAACTTGCTGGTGTCACGGCCAAAAGAGGCAATCTCAAACATAATAGAGATAATAGAAGGCAGAACTCAAATACTATTGATAGAGAAGAATATCCTTATATAGGCTATATCTGAGTTACAACCCCATTGCAAATTAATTACTGCAATGCCATTTGAGACGCAGCAATTAATGAGCGTTATGAAATCGCCTAGAACTGCGCAAAATGGGAAATTCTATTTGTGCGGCACTTGAAAACCCAAACAGTTTCACAAATGGCACCACCGCCCACTTGATCCGATCGCACCTCCAATCACCCACCACGCCCCTTTCCTTTCACCCATTAAAACAACTCACACCCATTAGCCTGTACGATACGATGTCGTTACTATTTACACAGGCGGCTGAAATTTAAAATATAAAAAAGAAAAAATAAGAAAAGGCTAACGATATCGACAACGACCTTATGTGAAAAACCCAACGGCGCAGTTAAGAGTACTCCACACAAGTCACCCGAAGTCGCAAAGTTCATAAATTTATTGACAGCGCAAATATTAAACGCAACGCTGTCTTCTCTTAATTTTAATTAATTGTGCTTATTGTTGGGGCAGAGTTTTGGAATTTCTACAACGGGTTTTTCGCTCATAACGTGCGGTGTGTTGTGGCTTTTTGTTTCAAATATTTATCTCTTGTATTCCCCGGTTTGCCAGCTTATTTGTCCTTCACTTTGGGTCATTGTTTCATAATTATGGATAACCACACACATGCATACTTATATGCACAAGTACGTTAATAATATTTGTAATATTTATGGGAGTGGGGAAATATCGAAAAGCTGTTTCGAGTTTTCCTAGCCAGCGCGTGCCAAAAGAAGTTACCAGGCCATCGGGGGAATTACCTGGCCCAAAACCCACAAGACATGGCCGATGAAATTAAAGCCAACTGTTCAAATACAACGGGCTATGCAAATACCCCAAAAAAGATAAATATAAAATACAACAGCCAAAAGAGAAGAGAGAAAAGACAATATCAAATTAAATGTTGTTTACCCCAAAAACTTCTGGGCGCCGTTGGGCAATTGTGTCGCTGTGTTCGAACTTTCCCAGTGTGGAAATTAGCTTTAGTTAAGTGAAAAACCCAGGTAGCGCTCTCCAGCCGGCCGCCAAATGAAGCGAAAACAAACAGCACAATTTAGCACAATTAAAGCCGTGGATTTTCCATGCCATGACGACGACAACGACGACGACTGACTTGGCAATGAAAGTGTTTTGAAAGCAACTCGAGCCCAGCTCGAGCTCAACTCGGCTGGTTCCACCGCCCTCCACCCGATCTACTGCTATATATCGCTCGATCGTTATGTCAGCCGACTCGCCTTGTTGACTTTCTTTCGAGCCATGAATGCGAAATGCAAATAGCAGCCAGCCAAAATCGGCTGGGGATCGTCGGCCACGTGTGGGTTTACACTAAAAATGTAATAAGAGAAATAAGTGAAAAAGAAAACCCAGCCGGTCGCGAAATTTGGGGAAAAGCCCCAAGGCGCAAAGAGGTCAACCATTGTTGGAAGAAGATCAGCGTTTGTTTTTTTTTCGTTTGTCAACTCAATTGCACTTAGGATTTTCCGCAAGTTTGAGTTATTATTCATTGCGTTGCTTTAACTTCCGTCACTTGTTTTCAATTTTTTTTTTTGCAATTAGCATGAGCTCATTGAAAGTATCTGGTATTGTTCTTTCAGCGCTACTCACTGCTATTTGTTTACCTTGCGCAAAGTAGTAGGAATCATGTTTAATGAGTTAAGATCCATTAGATGGCTCATGTATCTATCACCATTGATTTCCAGTACTTCCATGTCAATAAACTCGGATGTCTTAATATGGATAAATCTACTTCTGAGATCACTTTGTTTAAATCTGACACTCGATGATCAATGAAATGATCTAAACCCCAAATGGGAAGTACACATTTCCGTTTTCAAAACGAATCTAACCTTGTCCGCTGTACTTTAATGTGAATAAACTCCGAAGTATATGAGCATTTGAACTCTGCCAAATTAGATTTCTTTAAGTTATCAGTTGGCAATCCATAAAAACCAAAAACACATAAGTAAATGTCCCAGCCTTGTCGTCATCTCTCGGTGTGAATAAACTCTTAGATCTTGAAATTTTGCTACGTAGCCACATTCGTGCCAAACCCAAGCGGATTAAGTTAATTTCAGATTTTTAATAAGGAAATGATGCAGCGATTTGAGAGGGAAGTGGGATATCATAGTGTTACGAGTATCTACATTTAACCTTGTGCATATGACTAACTTGTTGTTGTTTATGGGTGCAACAGACAAGCCTCGATGTAAAACTCATTGATTGCCGTCGTCGGATTCCAGAATGTCGTAGATCTCGATTAAATTAATGGCCGAAACGGGTTTGCGATGCTGTAAGACTGATTAAACTTGATCAATTTGATTGGTCTTTCTACTACAACTACTACTACTACCACTTCCAGCTGCAGTCGAAAGTTCAAGATATTTGCTTATGAAAATCCCAGTGACGACGAACGTATGTATTTCTTGCCTTTTTTTTTTAATGCGGTCATTTAAAAGGTTTTTCAGAATTTGCGTCAACTCACGATTTAACAGCGGGTTTCTACGGCTCTCAGCTGAAGTTTTTCAAACACGAGACCTTTGCGGCACATATGGCAGCGAGATCCCCAGTAAATAGAGTAACATTCGAGTGGTAAAACCTGCGCACTGATAATACCCAGTTATCTACGCGAATGCGAAAGGGGGCGAGGACGTTTAGGAGCGCAATTCGGTGAACGTAGCGAGTGTCGTATAATCGCACAGTAAACGACCACCTATGGGGTTTTCCTCGCCAGCTGATAACGCACGATTTCCAGTTACCAATGTCTGCTGACGATCGAACACCGATGGACATATCTCGTTTACCTTTTTTTTTTTATATATATAGTGTGCCGGCTTATCAGGCGGGGAAGTACGGGAATGACTGCTCCTAATTGTGATTTCAGTTGCCAGGCCACAGATTTCATGGGGTTCTTCTTCGCTTAAGCAAAGATATCTATATCTATTCGCAACAAAACAAATGGCATACACATGCAGGGCAAATGTGCTGTTCTGAAATTCCCTCGCTTGGTTAACCCAACATTTGTTTATTGCTCATCTAAAAGACCGATAAGAGCAGAAACTCAGCTGTCTTCGGCTTTCCCTTGGGGAATTTCAACATTATTTATTGGAATCATTGCTAAATCAGCAGTAGGATTTTCTGGAAATCTATAAAAACCCAGCTTGATACGGCTCCAAAACGTCACTGCTCTCCTTAATACGACAGTAGTTCATTTTTACAGATAACTTAATCACAATCCAGCCATTTGCACTGTTGATTATCAACAGTGGGAATTTCTGGCACTCCTGGTTAACCAAAGGCCAAAGCCCACGAAGTTGTCAAGCGATCCGAACTGGCAAAAGACGTCCTTATACTATTTATAGAGCCTGTCCACGTCCTCGTCCTCGGGAGCCTTGCGTGCGTTTATTTATATAATGGCAGTCCATTTCCCGAGTTGCGTGTCGGGCGCGTTAATGATGCCCAAAAATGGATTATGGCCAAGTAACGGGCGCTTGGTTGGTCGACCTCTAAACATTTGGCCATAATTACTATTGTGGGGATTTCCCAAAGAGTACATAAGTATTTGTTTCTGCGGGTGGAGAAGGGGCCTTCGATAACGAACCTTTCCCAATTTCCGTTATGGCCTGCGCCTTTAATCGGTCTAATGCGCTATCATTATTCTATTGATATTATTTGTTTTGTATTTTCAGCATTCTTTTAAAGTCTGCTCTTGCTTGGCTCTTGGCCAAATGCTAAAAACGTGTCCTATTTTCATCACTAGTGCCTAAATACATTTTCAGTAGCATTTAATTTAGAAGGGAATGTCTTAAAGTTTTAAATAGAGTTGGAATGTCTTTCGAAATGTTGATAAAAAAAAACCTATAAAATTCGCTATTTCTTAGCAAGAAACAATTTGTCAAATAGGCAACTTATTAGTGTACTATTAAATCTAAAAATATGTTTTTCATCCCGATTGCTGACGTCAATTGCTGGATTGAATTGCATTTGGACCACATATTCTAAGGGACTTGTGTTTACTTAGCTATCGTCATCAATATTGATCTACACACAGAACTCGCCTCGAATATTTAAAATTGCTTTCGAATTTATAGCTGTGGCAGTGGGAAAACCCAGAGGTTTCGAATAGGCGAAATGCTCAAAAGCGTCTGACCGTCTCGTTTCTTGTTGCTTTGTTGCTTGTTTTTAATAGTTTTTGTCGGAAATGTCTGCGCTGTTGCTTTTGGCTAGCCGAAGAAATACATTATGTGTCTTGTGTATGAGCGGGTTATATATAGCATATGTACACACATATATCCACGATATGGGGAGCAGCTGTTTTGTGGAGCTTCAAACCGGTTGGCGCTGCTTAAAGCTGGCAAACGGGTGGAAAAAAATGTTTGTTCACCAAATGTTTGCCACTCACGAATTCGGATTTTATTTTTGGCAAGGTTATACATAGGAAAAAACTCAGCGGCAGAGAGGCCAATAGAAATCGATTAAACAAACGAAAGGTCAAAAGTAAATAACTTTGATTTTGCAACACTTTCCGACAAGTTTATTAACCTTTTTGGAGGAGTCCAAACGTTCATTACAACACTTTTACTTTCCATTCAATGAAAAAACAATAATAGCGATTGATTTTACTGAAAAATATTCAATCGCTTCCGTTTTATTAATGGTAGCCATTGAAAGTTCGGTAAACATTTCATTTAATCGAAATAAACTACCAAATAAATGGATTGTGCTACCAAAATCTTGGCGAGCAGATACAGTGTGCCACAAATTATGGATTATAAATAAACGTTCCGATTTAGAACCCTTCCTGTGCTTCTCCACACATGTTATGCAATGCGTGTGGGTGGCACCCCCACATCCCAGAGGCATTGGAATCGATAATTCGATTTCTGCTCCGCGAATACAGAGCAAAAAAATCAAATAAGGAAACAAATGTTAATTATGAGACACGCCTGTCCTTACGTGTGGAAAATAAATTTCATTTCAATTATTTCCTCGATGCATTCGAAATTAAGACGCCGGGGTAAAACAGAGCAAATACATGAATTTCCATTTCGAAATGAGCTTATGTAAATGTGTACTTCAGATTCCACATCCAGCAAACAAATAAATATTTACCTATCCTTGTGTAAAATTGTTTTTATTATACTTTGCTGACGTCTGAAACTTTGCGAATGTTCTGCTTCTGTGTGTTCTATGCGTTTCGTTTATTTTGGTTAATCAATAACGCAAATGAACAAGGAACAGGGAGGGGGCTTGCTTTTTTTTAAAGCGATTTGACGAGCGAAAATTTCAAGCGAAATGTGTCGGGGAGGCCAATGTATTTTTGGCATCTGCTCAAAGGCGTCTATATAGCCCATAACCATATGTACGTCTATAACGTATATACAATATATACTATATGGCAGACGACAATGTCTCGCAGTTTGGCTAGCCGTTGGCGGGACACCATTATATATATATGTGCATATATAGAGCTATATATAATGGGTACATTTTTGGCACAGATTCATATTCTTAATGATAAATGCCCGAAAATGAAAATGCTGGGCCAAAAATATTCATTTTACTAGAACGAAAAAATTCCTACAAGTTTGCGAGACAAATAACTCGTGATTTCCATTCCCAAGCAATAATATATTGCTATCTATACAAACTTGTGGAATCAGTAATATTAACTAATTATTATAAATGTACATGTAACTAGCACTTTACTTACCATCGTAGTTGCGAATCTCCAGATCGGCGGGCAGACGGGCGTAGCTCAGGGAACTGACCGCCTTGTCGTTGGACCGGTGTCCATATTGTCGGTGTGCCTCATGGATTTCCGTGGCGCCGAACTTCTCTGTCAAGGCACGGACGCACTGTTTCTCTCCGGCGATGCAGGAAAGATGCAGGGCGGTGTTTCCATGACGATCGCGCACCGTGGGCTATTCAAATGAGTAATGGGAATTATTTGTTAAAAAGATAAATGCATGAACTAGCTTGTTTTTAGCTCAGAGTTTAGAAAACAAAGATGATATGACACTATATTCGTCAATAGGGGATTATGCTATATTTTACAAATCTGCAAATGTCTAAAGCTTTTTATTTGATCTTTGTTAAATATTACCTCTGCTCCGGCGAGTAAAAGTATCCTCATGATGTTCGGCTGGGCAGTAAGAGCGGCCAGATGAAGGGGAGTCTGGGCCACATCGTTCTGGATGTTGAGCAGGCACGGATGAGGAGCCATGCGAATCAGAGCGGCCACCACGTCCACTGATCCCGAAATACAGGCCAGGTGCAAAGGTCTGAAACGAGAGACAGAGCAAAAGACACAACATGAATTTGTGGGTTTCTTTACCTGCCGATCGAACACCCGCACTTTCTTTCCTTCCTGTACACTTGTCGCCGTTCATGTGGCGGCGTAAAAACCCAAGTAAGTTAAGTTGAGGTAAAGTAATGTGAAGAAAGAAGAGGTGCCCCGAAAAACCTGTTCCCGTACCTGCCCACATACCAGGAAAACCCCAAAGCCTGACTAAAACACATGTGTCAGTCGCGTTTCTCGCCTCAGACAATGGTCTTTGAGTGATTCACGAAACTCTCCCCTTAGCTCGCTTGGTGGTCATCAGTGCAACGCCGCGTTGTCTTTGTTATTTTGGGAAATTTTAGGATTCTCATCGGAAATACGGCGCGTATCAGTTCATAGAAATTCGGAAATGATTCAAAGACTGTGCATATAAATCTTTAATCGTGAATTGTCAATGAGTATGTTAGATTGATTTTTAAGAACATGAAGACCCAAAATATTAATAAAGGTTTTTTTGGCGATTGTGACTGTCAAAATATAATCAATTTAAAAAATATTTAAATTATGAAATTGTTATGATTGCTAGTCTAAGAATAAGCATGGGAAAGTTTTTTAAGTGACCTAGAGATAAGCCGCCAAAATGTTTAAATCATACTTGGGAAGTTCCCCACATTAAAAATAAATAAATAAATGTGTTTGCACATATATAAATAATTTGAAAGTCTAGAAAGGAACCTTCCGAATAAAGTGACATTTGTCGAAATCCTATAATGTTTACTTACGTGTCGCCGTCGTCGTTTTGTTGATAGAACTGCTCCCAGGCGTTCATGATGTTGATGCTGCTGGGCGGAGCGGATGATGTTGCTCCCGATCCCGAAGGATTCGCGTTCGCCGTGCTGGCTGTGGAGGATTGAACCTTGCTGCGACCGGTGATTTGGGTGCTGCTGCTCTGGCCAAGATTGTTGAGCTGTTCGCCGCGACTGACCAAATGGCTTTCGACGGTCCATTGTGGGATGCCTGTGTCCGCGCTGTGTTTGAGTCGCATTGAATCGGCGGTGGCAGTGGTGGTGTCCTGGTGCTCCTCCTCTTTCTCCTGCTCCTCCTGATCCTCTTCTTCGTCGATAATACCGGAATCGAGGACAACGGGCTGTTCCTTTTGGGGTGCCGACTCCTGCTGATCCTTATCCTGCTCCTCGCTATCGGGGACTATCTCCTCGCTGAAGATCTGCGAGGATTGCGGGCCGGAGATGAAGCCCGAATCACTGGTTTCGTTTGGCACGGCAAATTCCTTTTGCTTGTTAATGGCGGCCGTTTGATCTTGTGTTTTGCCGCCAATTTTACCGCTAGTGGCTAGTGAGGACGAGGGGTTAGCCGCGTTTGAGGGGGCGCGCTGCTCAACACTGGCAGCGCTGCAGCTGCAGTCACTTGTTGCTGTTGCCTTTGTTGCTGCCTCCGCTGCTTTTGTTGGGCTCGGCATTTTCGTGCTTTTCCTCTCTCAGTTGGGCTAAAATATATGTATATATGTTATATATATACTCCTGTCGTTTTGAACTTTGCTTTTGAGCTCAGTCTCTCAAACACACACACATACACACGCACAGTAAGCGCTCACCTCGCGGGTGCGAGTGAAACAAACATATAGGCTCCAGCGAACAAGTGAAAACGCAATAATTTTTGTAGATTAAAGGCAATTTATGGACTTATGTACAAGTGTAGCCACAGAAACATAAAAATTACGGTTTCACACTGGTTGAAAATTTTCGATTTTTCCATATGCCAATGTCTTATTTGCCTTTTCACGGTTGTTTCACCCGCACACACCCACAATCACACTTAGGTAGATTTTTTATCTCCCTTTTCACACAGCTTCCTTCTTGCTATTTATTTTCTGCACATGTTCTGGGTTTAAGCCCCAGCACTATTTTCTATGATTTCTCACTACCTTGCTGGTTAATTGTCTTGCGAAGCTGGCTTTAAAACGCGTATTTATGGTTTATATATTTGTAATCTGCAATTCGCATAGTACCCGGACGCACGTCTGCTTTCTTTCACGTTTCGATAGCGAATGAAATCGAGGGAGCGCGCTGATGTGTATATATTTATATGGCAGTCTATACTATAAAGCCCCGTTTGCACTATGAGTTATCACGAAATGAAGAGTCTCGATTTTTAATTTTCCTTACATAGGAATCTATTAATTGAAAAAATGTATTTTTTTTAATATTTTTCTTAATAAAAGAAAATACCCAAGTGAAAACGTTGGCCTTAATATATCTACGCTGGTTTGTGTAATCGGGGCTTAAATCAGTTTTATATATGTGCGAGACGACCATAGAGTTGCCAGATCGTAGGGAGAGCGCCAAGTTAAAATCTCCCAACAACAAAAAGAGCAGTTAAATCGTCAGCTACAACAAAAGCAACCACAACAGCGATGTGTTTATTTATAATTCTTACTCTCTGATTGTGTGATTGTTAAGTTCCTCGAGCGATGCGATGTGATGTTGACGCTCGGCGCACTACAGTTGAAATGCGTATGACGGCGAGGCGGACAAACATCGGCGAAATCACCCGCTGACCGAACGGAAATCAGATGCAGGATTCTTCCCTCAGTTTTTCCCAGGTCAGCTGAGAAGATCGAAACCTCGACCGATTCTGAATTTCAGGGAGTATTCTGAGCGATCGATTTGTCATACGTTCTCCTTCTGGGATTTTTTAACATTCAATCACAGTTTATCGCCAATTTGTGAATTTGTATATTGACAATTTTTTTTTGGGTTTTTACAAAGTTGTATTGATTAAATAATTATCTGAATCCAAGAATTTTAGAGGGGCTTTACAAGCTCATCAGAAACTTACCATAAAATATAATGTGTTTAAGGTCAAGTGTAGTTTCGAAGGTTTCTGTTGGCTTTTAAGGGGCTTTTGTTACTTTAAATTAAAATTTAAAATTCCCCTTCTGGTATTTGTTAAATTATTTAATATAACAAAATGATTATCAAATTTTAAAAATTCCAATTAAATTGCAAAAATTGCAATTCAATTGCTGGGAATTTTCAAGTTACTCTTCAGTTTTAGGGGTTCCCTGCATCTGTCATTTCCTTGTGGGTTTTTACTACTTTTTTTATTTCTTAACTAAATGATTATTTAAAATTTAAATTCTTCGGCTTCCGCTTGAATTTGTTGAATTGTTATTTATCGGGCTTTCGTCTAGAGTTTTTCCTATTAAAAGCAAGAGTTTGGTGCCAATTTGATGACATTGTTGAGGTATAAAAACTTTTTTAATGTTTTGTTAAATTATTTGTAGGCTATAAAATTAATTTTCATAGTTCTATTAAAATTGTTTTCGTGTTTTCGTTATTATTAAATCCAAATATTTATTAAATGTTTTTGTGACAAAATTACGCAACAAAAATGTGACCTGGTTATATAGTATATATACAATAATTGTACGCATTGGAACCCCATTTTTTAGTGTTTATTAATATTAACCATTAATTTTATCGCTCATTTTAAAAATTGCGGGTGATAACAGATGTTTTTAAGAGCTAGCAGCGGAAAAACAACAAAAATTAAGTTGGCAGCACTTACCGGCCTATAAGTCAATTGCACCAAATCTTAAACGCAGGACAAGAAATATTTTGCACAGGACATCAAGGAATGCTGAGAAGGATGAACACTTTTAGTGGTCAAAAGCTGGCGGCTGTGGTCAAGGAGCTGGAGAACTTTGCTCCGACTTCTTGGGCAGAGAAGTGGGACAACGTGGGACTCCTGATCGAGCCGCACCGCGAAAAACAAATCAAGAAAATACTATTAACAAACGATTTAACGGAGCCCGTAGTGAAAGAAGCGCTAGAGAAGGAGGTGGAGCTCATAATCAGCTATCATCCGCCAATTTTCAAGCCCCTGACCAGGATTACGCAGTCACATTGGAAGGAGCGCGTGGTGGCTGCATGCTTGGCCAACGATATAGCCTTGTACTCGCCCCACACGGCGTGGGATAAGAAGAGTGGTGGCGTCAACGACTGGCTATCTAAGGCAGTGAATATCCTCAGCATCCGCCCCTTGGAACCGGAGTTGGGTGCTCCTCCGGGCACCGGATCCGGTAGATATATAGAAACCAAAATGGAGCTTTCCCAGGTGGTGGAGTCTCTGCAAAAGCGCATTAAAAACAGCGTGCACGTTGCTCTAGCTGTGGGCCACACACCCAAGACACTCATCCAATCCGTCGGCATTTGTGCCGGCTCTGGAGCATCTCTGCTGAAGGGTATCCAAGCGGATCTTATCATTACCGGGGAAATGTCCCACCACGAAGTTCTGGAGTTCACTCACAACAATACCACCGTTCTCCTCTGCAATCATAGTAATTCGGAAAGGGGTTTTCTCCATGAGTTTTGTCCTATATTGGCCAAATCTCTAAATGAAGAATGCCTGGTATTTGTATCTGAAGAGGATGAGGATCCTCTCGTCACCGTGGCTAGCGATATAAACAAAGAACTAAGCGCTTTTGTTGACGTCTACAAACAGTAAGGAGAGAACATAAATAAAACTAATCTTAAAAGCATTCTTTGTTTAACAATGCATTTTCTGGCATCCATAAAGGTTACAAATAAACTAACGGATTTAACTTTCTTAACTTCTAGACTTGATCCAGCTTAAACTTGCCGCCCTTGCTGGCGGCGTCGTTTCGATTAAGTTGGAAGAGCAGACGCTGCTCAAGATGCTTCACTGCAGCCACTGTCAGCACCAAAGTGTCGTGCTTCAGCATAGAATACACGTTCAAGCCAAAGGTTGGCATCAGGTTGACATAGCCCAGATCATCGCTAGCCTGGCAAATATTCGCGGGGAACATATGGTCTCTGGAAAAAATAGAATCAGTATCAATATAAGTTTTATATGTTCACCTTCAAGCAGTACTCACTCGTCTACAATCAAAACAGAAGGTCCCCAATTCCGTTCAGCGATTAAGTCCTTAAGGAACTCTGCATCACCGGTGGGTATGTCCACATTCTCGATGATGTGCAGATCATCCTGGGCCAGCTTAACACTCAGCGTCGAGGTCAATCCCAAAACCCTCTTATAGAAGGGCAGCATGTAGAAATGGGTCGTGGGCGACCTGGGTCCGTGCACCACGCCGCCGCCCTTCAGCATGGGCGATCGGAGGGAGCCGTGGCGGGCACGACCACCTCCCTTTTGAGGCCACGGCTTCCGACCACCACCGCGCACCTCCGCTCGAGTTTTGGTGTGCGCCATGCTTACATAACGATACTTGCGCTGCCACTCCACATTCTCCTGTATGATGTCCACGCGCGGCTGGGCGGCAAAAACATCTGGATGCAGTTCAATCAGGCCAACCTTTCGCTCCGCCACTGCATCCGTATTCTCAATCCATGCCTGGCGCGCCGTGCTCCTGCTCACTGGCAAGCAATCTGTGTAATCTTGCGGCAGAATGAGGGGTGATCTCGTCGCCGGAGGTGCGGCCACTTCCGCAGCGGTTTCGGTCACCACATTGGCTTGGTTGCTGCTGCGGCTGAAAGTCCTTGCCACGGGATAAAGCACCTGCCTGGTTGTTTTTAAAATATTGTTCAACATTTTACTTTGCAGGGCGTAAAGTCTATCGATAGGTTCGATTAGGCATTGACACCTCAACGCCGCATATCGATTACTTGGTAAATACTGATATCGATGCCGAGGCAGCATCGTGACACGAAAAATGTACTTGCACCCATTTATCACTGTGTGTGGCAGTTCACGTAGTAACGAAACGCACCAATAATGTGTACGGTTGCGACTACTTTATGTATCACCTTTTGGGGCCTTGAGGGATATTTTAAAATATATATAAATATTGCAAAGGCAATTGTGAAGTTTAGCTAAAAAAGGGAATAAACACTTACAGAATATATTCGAAAAATAAAAAGGTAGAAGGGAGAGTTTTTGACGCTGTAAATAATGTATATAAATATACAAGCTTAAAGAAGCAGGATTAGGAATGACTTCTTGGCATTGTTTTGATTTAAGTAATTTTAGTTTAGTTAAGCTAAGATAACTAAAATACTGAAATAAATAAATCAAAACAATTTATTTCGGCCATATCAGCAAAGCATATGGAGTGAAAATGTTTGAAATATTAATTATTTCTGAGAAATTAATATACTTTAGTAATACTACAGATTCAGCAATAATTTGGAGATTATAAACAATATATCCTTTTCAATAGTATTACTATTTATTTATTTGGTGGTAACCAAAAATACTCAAGGACAGTTTTCTGCTTATCCTTTTAAGGAGGCTTGACAGATTAGCTGCAGTACCTGTGTTTCTGAGGTACGAGAACCGTGTAAATCCTATTTAATGAGTATCCCAGCTTCTTGGAAAAGGTATACTCAGGTAATGCGCTTCTAAAATTCCTAGGTAGCCGAACCTGTTCTATAAATACCTAGACTGGCTAGATATGAGTTCAGTTGCAGTTTTATCCTCAAAGACGATTCATATAGTCTTACTCCAGTCTCGCCGAGGAAGCTAAAAGTGTTTTCAAAATGAAATTCTTGGTGAGTGTTTTTATAGTTGATGCTAGGGAACAGATTCTTTAATATTTTTGGTTCTCTAGATTTTCTGTCTGGTTGCTCTGTTTGCCATAGCCTCGGCGCGTCCCCAGTTCGGATTCGGTGGATATGGAGGCGGTATTGAGCAGCAACAACAGCAGGCCGGTTTTGGACAAGGATTCGGTGGTTTCGGTTCCTTTGGACAGCAGCAGCAGCAGGAAAGTTTTGGCGGAAATGGAAACTTTGGTGGTCAGCAACAACAAGAATTTGGTGGTTTCGGCGGTTTTTACGGTTAAAAACTAATGAACTGATAATTTGTCTTATATGTAAATTTATTAAAAAACTAAATGGAAAACTAACTAACGTGTTTTTTGAAATTCTGTGTAGTTCTTATTATTTTCATTCAACTTTTTATTTAAATATTATTATAAATTTTGTTCTGGTCTCCAGTAGCCCACTTTAAGTACTTATGATTGGGAATTTCTTCGAAAAAATATATACATATATTCGATGAAACTCTCAATCATAACTACCGCACAATTTTATAGAACCCATTAGCACTGCTACATGGACAGTAACTGACCTCCTGCTCCTGGATCTCCGTCATGTCCTGTCCTGAATTTTGAGAATCGTTATGGTAATATGTATTTTTCGGGACATCTGCCAAGCTGCAACTTTCTTTCTGGAACCGGAAACTGGAGTCATATAGAACTCTAACCTCGCCATCGTTGATTTCTTTGGGGGCACGTAGACAGCGGATAGGATCTTCAGATTTCAGAATGGGAACGTCTTTATCATGGTAAGGATGGGTACTACAAGTACAGTCTGCATCCGCGGTTTCTTTTGCCTTTGGTTTTTGGGATTTTCTATTCAAATTGAAAAATCCGCTACGCTTCGAGGGTTTTTTACTGCTATCTTCTTTAACACTTTTTTCAATTCTAGCATTGGCTGGATCTTTATCAATATCCCTTTGCGATTCTTCTTTTAAGTTTTCATTTTGCGGCCGTTTGTTCTTTGTTTTGAAACAGAGGAACCCTCCAGATTTTGTTGATCGAGGGGATTTTCTTTCCCTTTCTTTGGAATTTTCCTGGGAATTTTCCGTTCGTTGAATATATGCGAGTCCTCTTGATTTTGAAGCGCTTACCTCTTTCTTTTTTTCTGGGGGACAACTAGGTTTTGAAGGAGTATTTTCTTTAGGTTCGCGAGAAATCTTATTCTTTTTTCTAAAACAGGTAAATCCACTTGATTTCGAATGAGTTTTTTCGTTTATTTTCATTTTTGTTTCCTGATTAGACCTTGATTCATTATCATTTTTCGGAGGCCTTAAACAACAACTAAATATTGAAGATTTAGATTTCTTTCTTTCCGTATCTCTTTCTTCTATCAATTCTTCACTTTTGCAATCGCATGGAGGATCATGATTTTGGGATTCTATTTCTGATGTACAAGCAGAGGAATATTTCAATAAAAGGGGTTTGTCTTCAGTTTGAGCAACGAATGGGCACTCTTGAGCACATTTCTGAGATTTGTTTTTGTCTTCTTCCTTGAATTTTTCGAAATTTTTCAAAATATGCTTATCGTAGCTGGTTAAAATGGGATCTGTTACTAAAGGGTTATCTCTGTGTTTGGCATAAACTGGTGCTGGTATATTAGGGGGCATGCAGATGGTTCTTAGTATTAAGTTTTCCTTGGATTCGTGCATATCACTTGCTTCCACATTACGTAAATTACAGTGCCTATGAATGGCCTGAGGATCCCTTTTAAGAGGGACATAATTCTCGCATGAAGTGCAGATTCTAGTTTCAATTTGATCAATATAGTAATTATCTGATTTTCCACTTCTTTGGCGACTTCTATTTTTGGGAATTTTCTCGCATTTACGAAGATCGGTGAAGAGAACTCGATGGCGGTAAGGACAATCTTCAAAACAAGAATCTGAATCGTAACTTATATCGCACTGATCCTTTTCAGGAGCCATTGCCATCCTTTCATTTGTCCTATAGACAACCTGTTGTTTGGGACAATGGTACTTACTGTCCGGTTCTTTTAGTCTATCTGGGCACTTTGGATTATTACAGATATCAATATCATTTGTTTTTAGTCGCTGATTACAGCTTTTGGTGTTTAAATCTGTATCTTTTTTGCTCTGTAACTTACTATTTCTTTGTTCCCATTGAAAATTTCCTTGACCTGTTGCTTTTTGTTCGCTATATACTGTTTGCCTTTCAGAAGTACTTTTATATTCATTTGGAACCCTATAAGTACCACCTTTATCAGAACATTGTGCGTTACAGGACAAATCTTTCGTATATTTCTTCTCCTCATTTTTGAGAACAGGTTCTCGAAATCTATCGGGACATTTTGGGTTCTCACAGACTTGATAAGTTTGATTTTGGGGAATATTTTGGTATCGCTGCCGATTATAACCATTCTCTTCGAATTCATATTCTGGAACTGGATTTTTTCCATAGACTTTTGGGTTTTTTTCGTTTTGCGATGATTGTCTTGCAGAACCGATTTTACCCGACTTACCATCCCCATATCCATATTCATTCCCTGCCCTATTCATTGGTTTTGTACTTTTACAAAATTCATTTCCACACTTCTTTTCCGAAGAGCATTTTTTATCGTTTTTTGGATATTTATTTCGATCCTTATTTATACCTGCTTTAGCGGTACATTCTGAATTCCTACAAATATGCCCTTTTGTGCTTTTTTCAACATTGTCCGTCCAGTACATAGTTCTATTTTGTAGAGAATGCTTATCTTTTTGCGAAGTTACTTTAGATTTTAAATTATCTGGGCAGTTTGGATTGGCGCAGGTTGTAGTCCCAGCCCCAGTGTTCCTTCGATTTTTTTGATTGGAAGAATATTTTTGATAAGGACAATCTTCAAGGCAGGACTTTTTCTCGACTTCGTTTTGTGGGCAGTTTTGTAGTTGTGCTCTTCTAGGCGAAGAAATCTTTGAAGATTTTTCATAATTTTTCGGTTCTCTATATGTTTGATGTATTACGTCGTCGTTTCTGCTTCCATGTCTTCGCACCATTTTATTTGGGCATTGTGAATTGCTGCAAATATCCTCTTTGATGTCCATCTTCTTGGAATATCTATCTGATCTATCCAAACCCTTTGAATTCGAGTAAAATTCTGAATCATTTGTAGCTTGAAATGGTTCACGATTATTTATAGATTTAACTACTTGTTCCTCCCTTTTGTGTCTATTCAAAACTGTCACTCGTGGACCTCCTTGTTTACTTTCACCTTGATTGGAAAAGTTTGGCCTTGTAGGGCAATTCGGTGAGCACTGTGCAGTTTGGAAATAATTTTTAGTCATTTGACTCCTAGGAAGATTTGAGCAAACTCTATTTCCAGAGTGATCTACAGACACGCCTACGTGTGGGTTTTTCGAAAGTATTTTTCTGTCGGGCCATTCGCATAGTTCTTGTTGATATAATGCTTCATCGGTCTGATGGTTATGAGAATTTCTGTAAAAATTCATTTCAGGATTGTTTGCGTAGTCCAACGAAGGATCTAAAAAATTCTGACAGCCCTTTCCTTGTTTAGATCTAGCTGTATCGTTTATAATTGTGTTCTTTTCGGGACAATATGGATTTCCACAAAACTCTTCGTAATTATAAGCGTTGCCACTCATTTGAAAAGTTTCATTTAAAACACAATCCGGGTCGCACTCTGTTTGGTAATTTTCTTTTGAGTTATGTTGAGCACTATGTGCTTTGGAATAATTTTGATTTTCCCACGACCTGGAGAATTGGCCGGCTGATTCACAAAAGGGATTATCGCATGCTTGTGCAGGATCTTCATAGTTTCTGACTCTATTGGCTGTTGTTTCACCTGTACAGTATTGATCGCTGACTTGGAAGGTTACTATTCCTTGATTGTTTTCAACTGGTGGATGCTCAGGTCGCTTGCTAATTTCTGACTTAAGTGCAGTGCCATTTTCACTTCCCTTTTGCGTATCAGGACATGCGTAATTATAAGCGTTGCCACTCATTTGAAAAGTTTCATTTAAAACACAATCCGGGTCGCACTTTGTTTGGTAATTTTCTTTTGAGTTATGTATAGTACTATGTGCTTTGGGGTAATTTGGATTTTCCCGTGACCTGGAGAATTGGCCGGCTGATTCACAAAAAGGATTATTGCATGCTTGTGTAGGATCTTCATAGTTTCTGACTCTATTTGGTGTTGTTTCACCTGTACAGTATTGATCGCTGACTTGGAAGGTTACTATTCCTTGATTATTTTCAACTGGTGGATGCTCGGGTCGTTTGCTCTGAATCTGAATTTCTGAATTAAGTGCATTCCCAAGACATTCAGGATTGCACCTCGACAGGATTTCCGTTTGACCAGCTCTATTGGAATTGGGGTCATTTTGACTGTTCCATGATTTGAAGTAATCTAAGGCATATGGACACGTTGCATTGTTACATATTTGTAAAGGCTCTTGGACACCACTTCCTTCATTAGGAGTATAAGTTTGTGGACGTATATCTGGGCGGTCCTGTAAGGACATTCCTCCATTTCTTTGTTCTTGGTCTGGATCATTTATAATTTGACAAGGACAACATGGACTTTTGCTTGTTACATTAGGAGCTTGTCTTTCTGAATTTGAGGTAGTTTTGGAAACCGGGCTATATGGTGATTCCATTTTTGGTTGGCCTGTCGAAACATTCTGTAGATGGTCCTGCATCTGGGGATTATTTCTACTGCACTGGGAATTTAAGCAGAATCTATTAAAACTCTGGTTTTTATAGTCCGTCGTTGGGTAATGGTTTTGTCCTTGGCTACCAGTTACAAATTTGGTGGGTTCGTTGAAGGGTTTTTGGGTTCGATATGGTTGACTTTTTCGTTCGCATATTTCCTCTGGGTAATCATATTCTGTTTGTCTAGATGTTCTTATATTCGTATATGGTTCATTTCCTAAGGAACCATTATTAAAGGAGTCCTGAAGTGTCCTTCCATTAATTGTGTTGCCTTGATAAGTTGCATTATTTTTGAAACGCTCTTGGCCTTTGAAATATGTATACGAATTAGATGGACACATGCACGATGGGTTTCCGTTTGAAGCACCTCTTTCATTGTAAGCAAACTTATGACCTAAATTCGTTGGCCTTTTATGATAGTGAATTTGTTGAGAGGTATCCTCGTTGAAGGAGTATTGATTTTGAAAAGGACCAACAGGCTGACCATATGCTTCTCTTTCCATACGGAATGGTTTTCGCTGGCGAGAATAAGGTTTTGCCCCATCTTCATTTGCTGTCTTTGAATTTTCATACTTTCCGAATCCTTTTCTTGAATTTATTTGCTTTTGCAGACCGGCCACAGTTTTTTGAAGAATATTTAAAATTTCCCTCACGTCACAATTGTCAGTTTGGGACGAGTCTCGTTTTAGGATTTTGTCTTTACTCACTGACTTGCTTATTCCATCTTGATTCTTTGCATCAGATCTTTTGCATTGGCAATTTTCACACACTTGGCTTTTTGTTGTAGGTTTCTTCACAGATCTTTTTCTAGAACTACTTCTACTGCAGCAACTGCAACCTCTACTCCCTTTTCGTTTTTTCGTACTTATTGGTTTCTTATTCTTGGGAGCAGTCACTTTGGGCAATACAGTTTCTGAGCTAGATTCTACTAGATGTTCTTGGTCTTCATGGGATTCAATTACAAGGGAATTGGATTGCACAGCTCTTAAGCCCTTAGCTTTTGCTGTTTGTGCCTTAATTTCATCTTGATTTATGGGTTGGGACTGAAAATCAGTTTTATCCGAATTTCTGTGTTCAAAACTTTCCTGATTACGTTGCCTTTCTTGATTTTTAGGTTCTGCTGATTTTGATTGTGCTACCTGGCTTTGACCTTCGTGTGATTCAATCAAACGGGAATTGGATGTTGCTGTTCCTGTCTTGGATCTTTGTGATCTTGGTTGCTCTGGATTAAATTCTTGAACTTGTTGCCTGGGCTGTGCAGCATTATGTGACATTTTCTGATAGTTGGCATCATTTCCGTGAGGTCCTTCCAGAAACACAGTAGATGTCTGAGTTACTGCCACAATGCATTTGGGCGTGGTAGGATACCTATATCCATTTCCCATTTCAAAGGAACCACCAAATGAATCTTCATTACCATCAGATCGTCTTGGGGCTTTAGCTAAAATAAACAATTAACTAATTAGGCAGACTGTTTTAATCACTTAAATGCAAAAGGTACCTTGTCTACGGGATCTCCTATGCATCTGATTGTAATTGGATTGTGTATCGTGCCTTTTTCTTGGAGTATCTGAGTCATCCTGATCACAGTACGGATATTCATTAGTGGTAGCTTGATAGAAATTTGAAGAATTTCGTCCGTCGTCTTGATATATATTTTGTTTTCCACATTTACCATGGCACATCCTTTCTTCGCATCCCCCCTTATTATTGCGATTAACAAAGTTTTCTAAAGAAACTTGGCTTGGGTTTGTAGTTAATTTATTTCTTCCATAAAATTCTCTTGGGGTCTCAATTAAAGAATCGTACGGAACTTCTAAGTACTTACGGCCCTGGCACTTCAATGGCCTTTCTTTAATTTTTTTCCTTTCATATGGAGAATTGAATATCTTTCTTTGAATTTCCCGGTCTTGATCCATATTTTTGTTTTGACGCACTGGTAGGTTTTCATAAGTTCTACTGGCCATGTATTCTTGGACTTCCGAATTGCTGGGCATTTTGAATCTCCACTTGGTATCTGCATTTGTGGGTGGCTTGCTTACCTTCTCTATTTTGTTTAGATGATCATACCGACTTGGTATCTTTACCTCGTACTCAGACCCCATTTCAATTTCCGTGTCCGAGGGACTATAACCGCCATAGTTACTGTAAGTTGGTCCTGAAATGTGTTCCTTACACCTACAAAAATCCATAGAGTTTTCGCTACTTCTTGATGGAGTTTTGGAAACCCTTCGCTGTGGCTTATATTCCTCCCCGCTGTTGACCCTCTTCTTCAATTTCTGAAATCCCTCTGGAGCTGGAGGTTTCTTTTCTTCGGAGTTAATCCTTGTCTCATCTTCGCTGATTGTCTGGGTTTCGGCCACCGAAACCGCTTTGTTTTTCTTGAACCGCTTCCTAGCCTTCTTTTCGATAGTGCACTGACAGGAATTATCCGACTTCAGTGGCGTACTAAGTTGATGATCATAGGGGGTGCGATTGAGAATCGAACAGTTGATAATCTCGTCCAGCGATCCTGTAGAAAGCTTTTTCAGTTCCTCTTTAGCTCTACTGATATTAAGTTGCCAGGTGGATGGGTAATTGCTGGTACTATACCGCGACCGAGAGCTGCCCCTGGAATGGTCTTTGGTTTTCAAACTGTGACCACTTAATGCCCGGTTGTCCTCTGAAAAGAAAAAAGTAGGTCAGCCCTTAACTGTGATATACTCAGCAACTATACCACTTGGCTTCAGTTTCCCCCACGAAAGTGAGTCCCTCGATTGAAGCTCACATCCTGGCAGATTTCCTGCCGTCTTTCTCTCCCGCAAAACTTTAAGTGTATTGGATGCCAAAATCCTGTGCAGTTTCATTGCTGCTCTCGACGAGGATCTCTCCTGAATTCCATTGACCCGTGTGGAATCCTTGCTCAATGGGGGAGATACCACGGCACCATGATCCAGGCCTCCACTAACGCTTTTGCCTAAGGCTCGTCGCAGGAGGATTTGCTGAGCAGTGCGACGTCTTTTGGCTTGGCCAGTCATTTCTAAAGAGCGAAGTTCAAGAACGGGAGCTCAGAGGTTCAGTTACATTGCTGGATTTATCTGACAGATAGAAAAAAGCAACCGCATTGGAAAAAATAAACGAAGGAGGTATGTAAGATGATCCTTTTGCTTTTACTTCGGGTCAAAAGGGGCACACAGAAATACAAATTTCATTGATAAAGGGCTCTATTAATTACAATTCCGAATTATTTATATTTTGTTAGCTTCCTCTGAGATCCCCAACAAGTATCAGATGGCCTCAAAAAAACAAGCTTAGGCTTTTTGGCACCAGCTAAGTAAATGTTGAGGATCTGTACAGGTTATGGCTTTCATTTAACTACATCGGGGGAGAATTTCAAAAGCGATAACATCCTTCACAGTTGTAGTCGCAGGTGTAGCAGCTCTTTGGGACAGGTGCGCAGCTGCAGGGTTTGAAGCACGGGTTGCAGAATGGACTGCGTCCGTAGTCGAGACATCTCGGCTTAGGATTAAGCACAAACGGAGGATTGGCGAACCGGTCGTAGTAGACTTTGGGTGCCCACTTCTTTCGCTTCCTGCGACGCTTCTTCTTCAAGTAGCATATGCACTCGGCGTTGGGTATAAGCTTACGAATAGTTTGCTCCAAGTTGGTGAGATCGCACTCGCAGCCAAACTCTTTGGGGAACTCATTCCCGGCCACACAGGTGCATTTGCCCTCTTGATTGCACGTGCACTCCGCGTCCTCGTCGAAGGATTCATCGTTTTCCGCATCGGGAGATGGAGCACATTTGCAACAGCGACAGGTATTCGCCTTCCCACTTGAGATACAAATTGGCACCTGTTACGGATATATGGATGTTTATATTGCCATTCTACCGCGAATGCTGCATATCATACCTGTATGCACCTGTACGTCTTGTTTTTGGCATCGGTCACAGTCACTTCCCGGATATCCGGCGGGCTTCCTCTTTCCGATAAATATTCCATTGTGTTGGGTGGTGTTCCCATATTTCCACTTTTTCCCAGTCCTTGATTGTCTATTTCGTTTCCGCGAGGTCTCAGATTACTACCTATCATGCTTGGACCTTGACAACTACAAGAATTTCCGACTCCCCTGCCTACCAGGCGCTTAAAACTCTTTCTTTTGGTGGTTTGCTGGTCATAATTTTCGTGGGGACTTTGTGTTTCCTCCGGAGGAGGAGACTGTTGTTTTTCAGGATCTGGACACTGGCAATTTCGTCGGGTTTCAGGTTGGCGATTTAAATTTTGTTCCTCGACATAGGCACCATCGTAGTATCTAAAATATGAATGAATGGAGACCAAAGATCAAATTGAAATAGTAACATTTTACCCTCTTGGCTGCCCATTCCAGTCATTTCGATTGCTTTGATACGCTTCGCTGTAAATAACAAAAAATAACTTAAATAAAATATACAACCTAAGCAGAAATTTAATGTTTATAAATACCTATATCGGCGCCTGTCACTGTGGGAAAAGAAAAGTTAGGCGTTACTTTTACTTTATAAAATGACTTACTAGTAAGCATATTCATTATCATTTTGGGGTCTTGGTCTTCCTCTGGGTCCTGTTCCATTTCCAGGTCCAGACGGTGGGAAATAATAGCTGAATAAACAACAAATAATAATTAATATTTAACATAATTTTGTGAAAATGTAGCTTATATATAAATTCTTTAGTTCTGTATGCCCAAATGGTTTCGAAACTTACCCTTGTCCCGGTCCGGGATAACCTCTGGGTCCCCGACCAGGATATCCTCTGGGTCCCGGACCAGGACATCCTCTCGGTCCCGGACCAGGATATCCTCTCGGTCCCGGACCAGGATATCCTCTGGGTCCCTGACCTGGATATCCTCTGGGTCCGGGACCTGGATATCCTCTGGGTCCGGGAGCTGGATATCCCCTGGGTCCCGGAACTGAGTATTCTTGGCCTGGATACTCCAAACTTTGTCCTTGGCCATACGGTGGTGGATCGTTCTTGCTAAAAAAAATATATTTACCTAAGGCTTTCAAAGTGCTAGCTTCTATGACTCACTTGACTACGATCAGCAGGATGGTGGGTTGAGCTGGAGGCTGTGCTGTATCCCGCGGTGGTAAATTCTCTTCCTTACGTGGCGAAATACTGCCCCCCCTATTGGGAGCTGGAGTAGTGCCACCGCGCTGAGTGGGAGAAGAAGCCCCATCGTAAACTGGACTGCTGACCCCACTTCGGTTTGGGGTATAAGCCACTTCATCTGGATTACTTTGGTGATTTTTGTAATGATTGGTCTGCTTTTCATTGGATTCGGCAATGGTAATCACACTCTCGGCTGATTGAAATGTGGAAATGTGATGGGTGTTTTCCCTATCAGTCTTGCGATCAGCCGTGAATCCAACGGGCTCCGGCCAGGGAAGGAAATCGGAGTGCCTCAGTACACAGTTCTTGCAGCGACAGGCGCTCTTCTCCGGCTTCTCAATCGGGTGTTCACAGAACATAATGGCATCTGGTTGGCATCACTACCAACTTCCTAACCCAAGCCCCTTCAAAGATCTGTTTGTAAGAGAGTCGAAAGTATACAAAATTTCGAATCTATTAAATTTGATGGGACTGTAAAAGATTGCTTTAAGGTCATTTTGCTCCAATATTATTGACTCCTTTTAAAGTTTATATATTGGAGCGTTTCTGATTGATCCTGTCTTTGGGCCTTATTAAATGCTTTGAATTCCTCTTGACCTTAGATATTGTCGAGGTAAATACTTTCCTTATTGGATCCGTTCCCGCCGATGTTATGTTTGGTTGCACCTGCACTCCCTTGTTGCATTGGACATTTTCAAACATAACTTTATGGATTCCTGGCGAATTTACCCTTTGATTTTCACCTTTCGCATTATTTCGCTGTTTTAAGGAGGACGTTTTGCAGATCCTTACAATATTTGTTGGATTCCGGTGTGTTTCGGCATTAAGCTCTGTAGTGCTGACCGCCATATTGCTGGTGGCTATGATATTTACAAAACTATTTTCACTGTTTGGTTCAGGGTCAGTTCGATGGGCTTGATCCTCCGAAGTCGTTAGCATTTTCTGCTCCAATTCCTTAAAGTAGTCCTGCTCCACTTCCAGCTCAGCTAGCTTATTGCTAGCACTTCGATACCAGTCATCATCGTCCACCTGCTCCTCTTCCTCCATGTAGGAATATGTGAGGTTTCCCCCTCCTTGACGATAATCGCAGCTAGATCTATAACTGGATGTTCGAGGGGAATCTAGCAAGTACATGGATTCCCCAGTAGGACGGTAATACTCCCCGTGATCGTCCCCTTCTTCGTCTGATTTAATACTCGGTGGTGGGGCCTTGAGACATGGAGGAGGATATCCAGTTGATGTCAGGGAGTTTGCAGTTTCTTCGTTTTCCTGCCCCAATGAATAGACATCCTGGCTTTTAAGTGCGCCGCAATGATCTCTACAGCATTCTCTTGGACACCACATGGTTGTGCCAGCATCCTTTTTGGATGTTTGTTGGATTTCTGTGAGGTTATTCCTACTTGACAGATCCTCGGTACTACTTCCTTGATTCTGCATATGTACGTAGGTAGTGGACTTTGACAGACGTTTCCGTTTTCGCTCCTTTAACCAAGGCAAACGTTCGAGATGGGATTTCTTTTGAATATAATTTTCTGGAAAGGGATAGTTATCAAAAGATGGACACGGTGGAACCGATTGAACGATTAGCGGTTGCACGGGCAGCTGCAACACCTGGATCGCTGGTAGTTTGCCCCGCAACTGGTTTATTTGATTAAGGCTAGCCTGCATTTCCTGTTGCTTGAAATAATTGCCTATATAGTTGTTTATCCGGTCAATTGCTTCACACATAACATCGGTTAGAACTGAATGATGGTTTGCTTGAGAGCTAGAGGATTGATCTTCATTATTCTCGCTGGTATTAGACTTATCATGATGTTCTTCTAGTATTTCGACCTTTTTGTCTTGCAATAAGCTATCTAATCCCAGTAAAATATCCCCGATCTCATGAGCAACATGCGGTTTGGTTGTATCGCACGTTTCTTCCGGTGGAAGTGAGTTTACAGTATCATATTCATACCTTTCCCCCGCATCTAAACGGTTAAAGGGCGGAAATATATTTTCATAAACATTGGGCATTGCGTTGGTGCTAAAATCGAATCCCCATTGGTGTCCCATCTGCATGGGGTCATACATCGGAGGATAAGTTATAAAGTAGGGATCCCTTCTTCGTCTTCTTCGAGTCCTTGGCGCCACAAAGCCATTTGCTTCGATATTAAAGCTCAATCGACGGGTTCTTCGCATCGTGGTGGTTCGGTTTACAATGGGTGCAGCGGTATCCAGTCTCATCTGGGATCTTCGTTGCCTCTCCAACATTTCTAAAAACCCTCTTATCAACAATAGAGTGCTCACTTGCAACTAGCAGGTGAAAAACTAATATTTTAAATGAAAATTTTGACAGCTTGTCTAAAAAAGTGAATACACTTCACGTAGAGCTAAAAATATATGATTACAAAGGAAGGTTCACTAATTACAGCAGCAACTTAGAATTTAAATCTTTAGTTAAGCACAAAGAATTTCTTTATTTGTCTTCTAAAGTTTGTTGTTTGTTTAAGAAGTGCTTATATAATGAGTTAAGAATGAATGCAAGTATAAATAAGTGTGAGTAATCACTGCAGTTCAGCGGAATAGAATGAAGTATGGAATTTTAAAAATAATGTTTGAATCGGAAATCGATCTTCACTTCTTCAGGCCCATTGGCTTGTTGCGCACTCCGATGCGGGTATTCTCGCCGGGGATCTGGCTGCGAAAATGAGCCCACTCCTTCTGGTAGTACTGAAATAATGCCACCGGATCGCAGTGCATGGATTTGCGACGTTGGCGAACTAAACGGGTAAAGAGGAGAATGACTATTAAGTTATTTAAAAACAACAATTTGATAAAGATTACTTACCCGAAGCAGATCTCCGATTGGAGGCGCTACGCGGATGCGACTTGCTCCGGCGGCGGCGTTGCATCCTGAGACGGTCTTCATTAGCCTCTGACTCGCTGCTAGAAATAGATGGTTCCTTTTCCCGGCGGGTCTTGCTGCGGCTGCGACGCCTTCCGTTCACCTGAGATTTTTCGGGAACTAAATTCTTAGCCGACATTGGAGGCACGGAAGCATCCATCAGGAGTTTTTCCTTAAAAAGGCGAGCTAAGTCCGCAAAGCTGGCCCCACCAACGGAGCGCTCCCTTAGATCGTCATCCTTGTCAGTCTTGCACTCCTTCTCCTTGGCAGATGGACACGGACATGATGGAGCCGCATTCTCCTTATCCTTCTCCGAACTTAGTTTGGCACGCGAGCTGACGGTGCCGCGCTTATGCAGGCCGCTGAAATCGCTCTCCTTTGCGTTCTCCGCCAGGCGTTCCTCATGCTTGATGAGCTTGCGCAAGTCTATATTGGGATGGGATCGGATTAAAGAAGTGGCCATTAGCAGGGAAATGAGGATAGCGGGTATGAGATAGGTGCGGTGAATCAGGATGGCAAGATGTAACTAGAAAATGACGTGCAGTTAAAAGTTCGACTAACCGAATCTGAAAGTTTATAAAAACTGGACACCCACTATGCATCCTAAGAATATGAAACTTTGACCCAGATCAGAAGAGAGAATTACCGAACGTATTTTATGATTGACGTTACTTTCAGCCCATGCGATGTGCATTCAATAAATTAAAACTTTCCTTTGTATGTTTAATTGAATATTTAATTTAATTTACTCTTTGTTTTAATATTTTTACAATTGCTTTTGGTTTTTTGTTTAAAGTTAATTTTCTTCTGTTACATAGTTTACGTTTTTCTCCTTTTTTATTTTGCTTGAGCGTTGACTTTGATAATAGTACATAGCTAAGAAAATGATTTCCACAGTTAAAAACAAAAACGATAAATGGAATCTTTACTACTTAAAAACTAGGTTGAAAATGAGAGGTTCTGGAATAGTCCGAATTGGTTGATGAGAATTATTTGTGGGGGGCAGGGAATTTGAGCTAAACTAAGATTAAACTAAGGCTTATGTACGTATTTCCGTGTGTGATTTTGTGTGGGTTTTTATTATGCTACACTTAGCTGATAAATGGGATGAACTCTTCTCACGATCTAACTCGATTACATTTGACGGACTTGATTTGACATTTAGAGTTTTCAGAAAACATTATTTGCTATTCGCTTTTACACAATTTTGGCAGTGGTGCTTTGTCTCAAACGAGTATATTAAATGGGTACATTAGACCGTTTATCATTTAACTTCCACTTTGCCAAATGTAATCAGAAATTAAAACTGGAAAAATTACTGAATCGAAATCGCTGTGTTTTTGTGGTTTTGGAGGGATTTGTGGCCTAAAAATACCTAAAAACTGAAACTTATTACTCATCGTGGCTGTACACACTAAAAGCTATACGTGATTGGTGCTGAATGATGCGTTTCTTGATCTGGATGATGATTAGATGACACAGGGTGCTCAGCGACGGTATCGAAAGCGTCGGAATGGCGCCCTCAGTCGCCTGCAGGTGACACGCACCTCCTTCTTCAGGAACTGCGAGATGGCCAATGACTTCACGGCGGCCGTCGCCGCTTCGGCGGCACAGCTGCTCGCCGCCTTTCCACTATTTGGTGGCGCATACTTGGAGATGTCAAACTTCCGCTTCGGCGTCGTCTGGTGTGGGCAATGCTCATGCGAATCGCCTGCCTGGGTGTTGCTTAAATCCAAATCGGTATCCAAACCGTCAGAGGATACCGTGAATATGTCGGAATTGTCACCCAACTTCTCACTTGGCGAAATACAGCTGCCTAGACTTCCGTTCAGCTGGGGAGTTCTTCTCTGATGCTGCTGAACTGGCCCGGTACTTGGTGTGGAGGTGGCCTGAAGTCGCTGACCATTATGCAGGGTGAGCAAGAGTTTTTTGCCCTGTGAAGAGTCTTCAGGCGGCGTGGTTACCGATATCGAAGGTATTCGAGCTCTTTTTTCAGGAGGCTCAGTTTTCTGCATGCCCATGTCCTGCTCTTCGTAGGCATCTTCGAAAACATCTTCGTCGTCCTCCTCCTCCTCCTCTTCTTCTTCCTCGACATCCGCATCAGTTGCTTCGATTTCCGCCTCAACATCCTGCTGCTGATCCACAGAATCCGCCATGGTTTCATCTTCGTCGGGCAGACTTTCCATTTCATCCGCCTGCGGTTCAGCCTGCTCATCAACATCGGTCGCTGGCGGAGTCATCACGGCATCTTCCCGGGAATTCTGTTTATCATCAGCAGGTGATCCACCAGAGGGCGAGTTTCCGCCTCCTTCATCATCTTCATCGTCTTTGCTTAGCAGATTTTCTCTCGTCGCAGAAGTCGTTGTAGTTGTGGTAGTGGTTGTGGTCTGTTCCTCTTCCGTTTCCATTGGCTCCTGCTTTATAGGGTGTAGCTCAGCAAGACCCATTTTCTGGAAATTAATTCGCTCATCTGGCAAATTTCGACTGCCACCTAAACCACCTGCGTTCCGTCTTCTCTGAGCTTTAGGCCAGCCCGTGCGATTGGACTTCAGACTCTTCCTTTTCCTATAATAGCTGGCATATAGATTGAGATTACTTATTCGTCGACCGGGTGGGTTTCCTCTGGATACATCTTCATCATCATCTCCACTCCCTCCACTTCCCATTATTAAGTCGCACAAGTCAAACTCGCTTGTAAAGCAATCAGTAGGTGGTGGAGTTTGTGGTGTGTTAACAAGTCTTTCTTCTCGTCCTTCAGACTCCGCCTCCGGTGATATCTGATCATCATCTATATCGTACTCTTTGCCAGCTAGCTCCAGGTATTTGTCTAACTGCCAGGCAACGAAACCAGGATTGCAATACTGACGGGGTTGATCCAAAGCTTTAAGGGCACACGGTTCCATTTCGTATTCGAGCAATCCCTTCTTGCTGGGCAGTTTGCGGACTCCACGAAACGCACCCGTTCCGGCAAGATGTTGGGTAGTCGGTCGCACTGTGCCTGCAACCGAAGGATTAACTCTTTTTTTCCGCTTACCCAGAAGCGCACTTGCTGAGGATTCCCTTTGACTGGTTGCGAATTCCAATCGGCGCGAGTAAATCTGACTCTGATTACGAGCCGCAGGTGTCAGGCGGCGACTTCTGATGGGTGAAGAAGTTGCGGGCGTAGGAACTGGCGCTGGCGGGGAATGATCATATTTGTTTTGCCCCCGCCTCATTCTCTTTACTGTCTCGCTAATTTCGGTGGCAAATCGAAGTTCCTCAACAGGAGTGGCAGCTTGAGAACGAGTAGTTCGGGGAGATGAAGGTGCTACTGGTTCCTGTTTTATAGGAGTTTTGAGCTTTGGTGCAGGTACAGGAGGAGGTGGCTCTTCTGCTTCTGAGTTCGTTTTACTTTGTGAGTCCTGACGCTGCCGTATAATGCAACTGACCAAAGCCAGAGTAGAAGCATGTTCTCTAGGGGATTTTCTTGGTGGTAATTCGGCAATCCGGGCCAGCTGCTTATTCCTGCAGGTTATGCCGCTCCGTTGACTGTTGCTGCAGCTTGAACTGGACGTGCTCCTCACTCTCTCTATCAGCTGCACTCTATCCCCCATAGAACCCGAGGCAAACTCCCTTTCCAGTAATTCTGGAGTGCTCGCCTTGCTATCACATTTGGCTGTGGCAGTGGCCGAGGAATTTCCCTCCAACTGCTGCAGTTGCTCCTGTTCCTGCTGATAACGTTGGAGAAGGTGAAGCTTTTTGTTCTTGTAGGTCGCGGAGGAGGAAGAGGACTGGACTTCCTCCTCCTTCTTAACTTCCTTTTTGGGCGCGGGCTTCTGATCTTCCAGCTTGATCTGCTCTCCCTTATCCTGCTTTACTTCGCTTGCCTCGCGGCATAAAGCACAACTGTGTGCTGGCAATGTTTTGGCCATGGGTATGGGACCCATTTCATAGGGCAGTTTCCTATAGTTAGTGCTACCATAATACGTGTAATAGTTCTCTTCACCCGCATCCTGTCGCAGAAAAACTCTATTCCAAAGCTCTCCACTTGGCAACGATTCGAAGGTATACTGCATTCCCTGAAGTCTTTCGCTTTTACTGCAATCAAAGAATAAATCTATCGCTGGTGGCACTGCCTTCGTTTGTTTAACTTTACTTTTCGTGGGACTTGACGGTTTCTGGCTCTTAGCGCGGCTTCTCGAAGGAGATTTTTTGACCTCCGTTAACTCAAGCTCTCCGGCACTACGATTAATGGTTAATCTGGAAAGCCGCCTAGCTGCTCTTTGTTCACGAGTATCCGCTGATTTACGAGGAGCTGCCGTAGTTCTTCGTTGACTACCAGCAATGTAGTCTTCATCGCTACCACTACTGCAACTACTGTCCACCTCCTCATCTAATTCTTTATCTAATATGTCTTCCAGATCTTCCAACTCCTTCACTTTCTGCTCTTCGATAACTTCCTTCTTTATTTTTATTTTGGGCTTTACTAATTCCCCCATCCTATCCTCCAGTTTATTGGCCATTTTTCGGCAAGTTGTCTGCCTTAACTGCTGCTGCTGATGACTGCTGGCGGTGGCTGCTGTCACAATAGCCGTAGCTGTGCGACTGCTCTTCCTGGTGGCCACCAATTGCTCCTGCTTTATCTTGATCTTTAGCTGCGGTTGAGGCCCTTCTTCTGGCTGGATGGGGGCGCTTGGAAAGCGCTGCTGGTTACTATTGCTACTACTACTCCCTGTTGATAATTGGCGTTGGAAAACCTCCTGCGGCGCTGCTCCTCCTACTTTTCTCCGCCTTCCCACTGCTTGAGCTCGCTTGCGTATGCTAGAAGTAGGTAATCCTGAAGATTCCTTAGTTTCAGCTTCGCTGGTGCTAGTGTCTAGGCTGGCAGAGGAGATACTGTATCTGCCTCTTACATCCGAGGTGGTTTGTCGATCGACATCCGTGGGCAACTCACTGCTGCTCCTTGTGGTTGGTACCGCTGTCCTGGGAAACATAAAGTTCTCTGCCTCTCCATTCAGTCGTTGTAACTCTGTTTGTCGGATTTTTTGGAACTTTACAATCAGAGAGGGCGAATCCACTTGGTTGGGAGGCCTTCCTCGCCCTCTGGGAGGCGTAGCACATTCCTCCCTAGTTTCTACTACTTTATAAATAGAAGAAGGCGGCAACATGGCTCTCTTTATGGGTGACAGACCGGAGTTCTGTGTTTTCCTTCGTCCTGAATTCGTTGTTGGCGTTGCTGCGGCTGTTGTTGGATGTTCCTGACGCTGAAGCTCAGAAAGACTACCAGGTGAATTTCCCTGAACCTTCTTGCCACCAGGGGAAGGCGTTTGAGGTGATGCCACTGCAACTCCTTGAAACTTTTCTGACGAATGCTTTCCCTTGGTTATCCTTTTCGACTTCTCCCGCAACGCTGGCGATGGCCTCTGACGGGGACTCTGCAACTCCTCATTACTCAACGATTCATCGACATCCATGTCAAGTTCACTCTCTACGGGCTCCTCCTCCAGGAACCTATTCACATCCGCCGAACTTTGAATTAGAGTGTCTAGAGCCAGAAAATTATCCGAATTCTTGGCAAAGAGCTCGTGATCTTTGCTCTGCAAATGGATATTCAGGATATCGTACTCCAATTTACAGATCTCACACACTCCACCTTGTTTTTCGCTCGAATCTATTGGTTCGCGACAATTGGAACGCGGACTATTCGGTATCGCAGACTGTTTTTTAACTTCCTGCAGAGAAGGATGCTGGAGTGGCTTTGCTTCCCCAGCAGCTTGTTTGTCTTTCTGTGATGTGCGTGAACGCAAAGGCTTGCGGGTCATGCTATGCTCCTTATCCTTGGTCTTCGCCTTTGTTAGTAGTCGAAAGGCGCCGTCTTCGCTGCTTAAATCTATCTTTGGCCAGTCGTCTGGCTGCTTGATAAGATGGTAGTAAGGTCTATAATTACGCTTGACGGATTCAATCTTCACATACTGCTTTTTTAGCTGTATATGATGGGGGCTAGCTGATGCTGATCCTCCTCCACCTTCCTTCTTACCCTCAAGGTATTGCTTAAGCTCGGTCTGAATGCGCTTTATAAAGCGTTGGGCATAATCCGTCTGCCAGATGGTATAGCTTCGTTTTAGGGATGTCGTGGGTGTGCTATTGCCACTGTTTACCACTCCAACCGTGCTCCTCCGCACGCGACTCAGTATTGCATCCGCTCTTGATTGCCTCTGATTCGGTTTTCTTGCCGAACCATCATTTTGCTGGTAGTGATTCGTAGGGGTGCTTGGTGTGTTAGGTGTACCTGGTGTTCCGGGGGTTCCGCCTATGACCTCTGGCTTATCAGTGACAAAATGTGTTATATCGTCACTGAGAAAGAACTCGAGATGTCCACCCAAAGCTTTGATGTCGGACTCAATGCGCTTTGCTAACTGATGATCGCAAATGTCCAGGTAGAACTTAAAGTGGCACAGGGGGCGTTTGCTCTTTATGACCTTTACTTTAGGAGGAGTTGCTGCTGTTGCGGAAGCTGCTGCTGTTGAGTGGCTAGTTGTTGTTGCAAGTCTGCTGGCGCTTTGTTTGTCCGACTGCGGTTGCATACCTTCTGGCGCAAATTAGCTGCAGCCAACGGACCCAGAATTAAAGAGAAAAGAAATTGCAGAAACGCCATTAATTAAAATTTATTTTGAAGGGCTGAGCTACAGTCGAATTTCAACAAATTAAAGCTTTACGAATTTTCTACCAAATTCACAAAGTAAAAAATAAGTGTATGCTTTATGTAGAGTTTAATTTAACGAAACTTAAGATTTTACAATTGCACTCAAAAAAAAAAGATTATTTACAAAAAAAAATTGAGCGACACTAATATTAAGATCAAGTTATTACATCCAAACACGATGTAAATGTTCTTATAAAATACAAATATTTAAAAACATTTTAATAAAAACAGGAACCGCTCTTATTAATTTTCCCTCCAATTTTAGTTGGAATGAAGTTGTACCAGTCTAAAGCTGTAGTTATAACCATAGATTTAATTGGTTTGCTTTTTAATTTTTATTCAAAATTCGACCGTAGCTGGAAATCCAACACCAACCGCGTTTTAAACTTGATTGCCACGAAAAATGATATAAAACAAATAAATCACTGTGGGAGAAATCCTACTCCCGGTGGTTCTTCTTCTTCTTGTTCCTCGTACGTTTCCCGATGTGTGTTATGCAATTTTGCATTCGGATACACACAAATCAAATCAATAACTGCACTTGGATGCATTTCGGTATGTATTGCCTAAAAGGCCATCGAGTGTTAAGTGTGAGTTAATTTATTTTAATTCCAAACTAAATGGGAACACAGAAACACAACCCAAGCGGGTGGAAGAAGAAGAAGCAGCAGCTGTGCTGCAGCATAGAGCTGCCAGGTCGGGGGGGCTACGCTTAGCGAGGCGTTGCCAGCACGCGGAAAAATTAGGGGTGACACAGCTGCAATATAATTGTACTGTATTGCTGCGTTTGATTAAAAACCAGTTATATTTATAATCTTCCTTAAGTGAAAACACAAAACAGGCACGAAAACACATGTGGAAGAATAGTGATTCAAGAAAGAACTAACAGTTGGTGCTGACACTTATTCTTCACTTCATTTTAACATCGGCTTGTATATAAGCTCTTTTAATAAATTATACTTTCTATATTGAAAAAATTATTATTTCATTTTATAAAATCACCCTAACAAATATATGTATGCATCTTATCGTTGTGTTTCTTGCTAATTTGCGCAATATGGCTTATCACATTCCATTCATATATGTTGTTTTGGTTTTTTACGTCTCCCAAAAAACAATGCGAATGAGCTGACAAAGGCATAATGGCCGATGACCGATATTAAACTCATAATGACAATTAGTCCGGCAACCCTGCCGTGCTCAGTACTAACCCATTCGTAAATACTTGCAGATAAATTGTATGCCTAGCCAATATGCACTGACGCGCGTCAATATATATATAACCTGAAAAACGAGCACATCAGCACGCTGCGCTGGCACTTTTTCTGCCCTCGCTTTATATTTGCCATTACAAAACGAAACGTTGGCGCAAAGAGAAACGAAAGAAACCCTAGTGGCAACCCTCAAGCGGTAGCAGTAGCAACAACAACAAAGGAAAAATAAGAAAAAGAGTAGGAGCGCACAAGGAGTAAAGCGAAAAATAACACGAAAAACGCACAAAACACAAAAAGAGAGTGGAGGGAAAAAACAACACACACACACACTTCATGTATACAGTTGCGTTGGAACTAATAGCACTTTCAATTTAAAATAACCGAAATAGACATTTTAATGAGTCACACTTTTGTGCATAAGGTAAATAAAATATATTCTGTAAGACAATTTTCTTATTAATATTGCAAATTCAAATTGCACATAGACATTTCCCTAACGCTTTACCCGCTGCTGTACGAGTACATATATATGTTTGTGGATGAAATTCATGTGAAGTTGCGGATGAAGCTTACAATGTGGTGGAGGCCGAAACACACGAGCAAACGCAGAAAAGCAGGCCCAGGGCAGCAGCAACAACAACTATGACTAGCAGGCCAAACACAAAAAACACACAGAACAGTGGGGTCACAAGAGCCATGTGTTTAGGATTTCAACTGAAAATGTATTTATGCCACAGTACGTGAACCTTGCCAAAGCAGTTTTCCTTCGATGTCGGGCCGGCCTTTATTCGATTATTCCTAAATTTGTGGTCCGTATGAATTTTGTTGCTGCAAACCACTGTGCCATGGGTATGTATAGTGTGTTATTCACAATTTCCAAGTAATACTCGTTTTTATATTTTCTTTTTCCATTGCTCCGTATTTCTGCCTGTGCCGCTGCTCTTTTTCTTGCCTGTGCTTTGTACGCACGTTCGTTGGGGGAATAAAAACAAATTGAAATGGTGACGAATCGTTTGAAATTTAGCCGAAAAGCCGCAACCAAAAAACATTGTGCATAAAAAATAACAAACCAAAAACAATCACACACACACGCACGCACACACACTTGTACGGATTGCTTACCTTTTAGAAATTCACGGAGTTGCTCGGCTGATATGTTCCTATAGCCCAAATCATTTAGATACTGGAGAATGGCCCGTGCATCCAATGGCAAATGTGACATTTTACTTTTCGCCAAGTAGAGCAATCGTTCTTGATATTCGTATTGTTAATTATTTTTTGTTTATATTCCACCCTCACACATACACACGCGCGCGCACTCGAGCACACACAACACACGCACACGAATGCAAAATCGCCGTTCGTTTGGTTTCTCTTTCTCGTTTGTTTCGTTCGCTTCTTCTTCCTTTTGTTCGTATTCGTCTTCGTGCGCCGACAATCGACCAATTTTCACTGTACTTTTGCTCTGCGTTGGCCGTTTTCGAGTTTATACTTGCATTTACTTGCGTCAAGTTAATCAGTTGCAATGACTAAATATACACAACTGTAAGGGAACGATCGGTTTAAGCGTCTATATGCCTTCGTTCGCCCGTCGTTCGTTTGCTAACGCCTTTGTTATTTTTATGCTTTTTATCAGGTTTCCGCGGTCGGGTGGTCGCCAATTCGATTGTGCACGCACAGTTCGAGTGTCGAAATTGGGCCTTTTCTTATTTTCACATATTTCCTCGCTAGTTTTATAACAATTTTCACCAATTGAAAATAAAGTGTACACGGACAGGGCAGCGCACACACGCTCGGCAACCAAATTTTCGTCGTGTTATCGATAACTACGCTGGCTGGCGATGGTCGATGGTTGCTAAGCGGCGTGACTGAGTCGCGGTCACATATCGTTCTAAGAGAAAAAGTCACGGATTAATGGTTTAGTTCAGGTCTAGTACAAATTTTATTCGTTTTTCGTGAAGAGAGACATAAATTATTCATATAGATTTATATATTTATTCAAATATATACACCAATGTACTTTCACTTTTGTTAACATGCATCTATGAAAGATATCATAAATATAAAATTTCGAATTGGTCCTTGGGTTTTTTAAATATGAATCCAAGACCCACAAGGAAAGCTATCATTATTATTTTAATTTCATTATTTAAATGATTTTATATAATATTAGTTGATATATTTCAGATAAAACAATCCAAAAAACCATTCTTCGAATGTTGCGATTTGAAACATCGTCAACGAAGGCTATCGCCATGTATCGATGAGCAACGACAGTCCGTCCCTAACAGCAACGCGAAAGGTTTTTGTCTTGCTTTCTTGTTGCTTTGTGTGATTCTCGAGTCTCTGTTCTGCGTCTGCGTCCCGTTCTCGTGGCAACGAACTGATTTCGCCCCGCGTTCGTGCTCAATCGTAAATTCGAAATAAATTAAAAATGTCTCGCAGTTCGTACCTGTTGTGTGTGCTGTTTTTAGGTGAGCGAAAGAGAGGGAGAAAAATGAAGAAATCGCCTCGCGATCAGATTTTACGGATACGTATCTCGTTATTGCAGGCGCCAGCTGCTTGGTTTTTAGTGCGGGTGCAGCGCGGAACAATCGAAGGGGTTACAAGGCCACGGAGCCGCCCACCACCACCCAGCCCCCGCCGACGGCCAAGGAGTATCTGGACAGTCAACCCGGAATCTCCACATTCGGCATCATCGCCATCATCTTCACCGTTATCGTTCTCTGCCTCGTCTTCTACTACGGCATCATTTGCTACCCCTTACTCTGTCGCGATGAGAAGAAATATCGGTTTATGGACGTATCCTCGACCATTACCGCCGCCACATCGCGATCCATTCAGTCCATAGAGAACTATCCCGACCAGAAGCACCACCATACGTTGGCCTGATTCGAGGTGTGGACACCCGGAGAATAGTGGTTTAGTAGTACTTCTATTTAGTAACGCGAAAAAGACTTAAATGCCAGCCAGAAACGAAAATCCATTAGTATGACTACAGATTTAGGTCCTAAGTCTTAACAAGAAATATCTCGAATTTTATCTATATATACCCCTTTTAAATTTCCTATATTTTTGATCGAATTTCGTAACAAAACAGTACTGCATATAGCAATAACCAGTTGAGGAGTTCGCTGGAAAGGGAATTAATCATTCATAATTGTAAATTGGGTTTCCTACGCATCCCCGAATGTTTCTTTATCTGTTGCTTCTCTTAATCCCGGGTTCAACAAGTTTGGCCTGTCCTCTGGCCCTTTTTCCTTGTCCCTCCTGCATCTTTGGCCTTTTTTATTTCTTTTAATGCAGGTAGTTTTAGCCGTTTACTCACCGCTGTGTTCTCTGTTCTTTTTTGTTTGTGGGACAGAGCCAAATTGTGGCAATTGAGTCACGTTGCCTGGTTGTTTCTTTCAAAATCCAAGGGAATTTAGCGATCTTCTTTGTACCGTCTTCACGCAACCCAATTTGCATTAAGAATCCGAATCGTACTAACAGACGAACTCTTTGTGATGCCTCGAATTTTCCAATACATTTTTAAACGCCGATTCGCGTCCCTTTATACACAGGTTGTACTTAAATCGAAACCAAGTACTTAATTAATATACCATGCCAATCATAGTTTAAGCGCCAATTTGCCACCACGAATACATTTAAGAAATCTTCAGTTTGTGCATTTAGACCAGCTTGAGTATCCTTCTATATATTGTGTCAAAAAACGTTTTTAGACGTTATCTAGCATTAAGTCTATCAAATTTTATATACAAATCTTTTTGGACCTTTTTATGTGAGTTTTACATAAAATAAATGGTTTTACCGCAGCAAACGGTAAAATTCTCACACATTTTATTGGAATTTGGGGTGTTAATGAACTAATTCTTCTGTATTCTATATTAAGTTCATTGATTTATAAAAACTTTATATTTATACATCGCTACGTTGGAATACATTTTTAAAAAACAAATGTGTATATCACTTGTTGATTCTTGGATGTGATGGTGCTATAGTTTTTGAAGAAATCAAACATATTTGATGATTCATTTAAAAAAATAACTGAAGAATGAACTATACTCAACCCAAATACATTTTGATGAGGAAGAAAATTTGAACTGAAGTTTACAGATATTAATAATTATTTTCTTTGTATAAAGTTTAACTTATGCATTTTATTAAACTCGCTAAGCACGAAACATTGTGTAATTCATTACCAACTCCCCGCGTTTTCCCAAATCCGATGAACACTTGCCCAGAATTTACACGATTTGTTGCACAGTTTATTCATTTTGTGGTACATAGTTTATATGATCGTTGGTTTGGATTCGTTTAGATCTATGTGAGGATGGTAGAAAACGCTAATAGATAATTAAGAGTTATTTATATTTAGATACGCTGGCTGACTAATGAATATCATTCAGAATGCAAGTGTTTGTTAGTTTAATAAGTGGAAATTTGAGCTTGGGCCGCACAGTCTTGATCTCCGATCCTCACAGCCTTACAGCTCGTCCTTATCCAGATCGATGTCGCTCAGATCGATGTCCTCCTCGGTGGGCAGTTGGCCATCTTTGCCGTCCCAAGGATCCACGGACACAATCGCAGGTTTCTTGGCTCCGCGAACAGGCGCCGTGTGGCCACGTCCGTAGGAGATGTCGCGCAGGAACTCGTTGATGCCGTCCTTGGAGAAGGAGCCCTTGAGCACGGAGAATTTCATCTTCTTGAAGTTGACCACAGCCATGGCCGGATAGCCGAATCCTCCCACTTCGAGCGACTCTTCCAGGGCCAACTGCTGGCCACCTTCTGCCCAGGCCCAGCCCCATTGCTTCTGCTTGAACTTCTCGCCCAGGGTGCGCAATGTGTCGAGGAATTTGTTGCGGCACTTGGCATCGCAGTCGAGAATGTGTGGCAGAACGGACACGACGCACAATGGCTTTCCTTCGCAGGCAGTTTCAAAAGTGGATTCATTGGTAATCTCGATGAGTTCGGGTGCTGGCACATTGGCCACATGCTTGTCACTGGCCCACGACACAATATCGGAGGCAGTGCGTCCGCCATCATACTCCTGGGCATCACTGGCTCGCTTGGAACCCGCAGGGAAGAACTTAATGGTAGGGTACCCACGCACATTGTATTCGGCGGCCTTGCTCTGATGCGCGGTGGCATCCAGGGCGCCCAACTTGACCTTGCCCTTCAACTCCTTGGCGGCCTTGGCCCATTCGGGTGCCAGGTTCTTGCAGTGACCACACCAGGGGGCGAAGAATTCCACCAGCCATATGTCGTCGGAGTTCAGGACCAGTTTGTCGAAGTTGTCCTCGGTGAGTTCGATGACATCATCGCCGGACGAGCTGCCCGAACCGCCGGAAGACGATCCACCGCCGCCGCCCAGGACACCCTGCACCTTCTTCTTGACCTCCGCCAGAGCGGCTTCAGCGATGGCCTTAGCCGTTCGCTGACCATTGTAGTCCGTGGGCGACTTCTTGTTGGCGCCAAAGATCTTGATGGTGGGAAAGCCACGTACACCGAACTGGCCACTCAGCGTGCTGTCCGCATCGGCATTCACGGAGCCCACTTTCACGACTCCCTTCAATGCCTTGGCCAGCTTCTTGTACTCGGGCACCAGGCTCTGGCAATGGCCGCACCATGGAGCATAGAACTCCACGACCCAGATGGCGTCGTCTTTAACCACCTCCCGGTCGAAATTCGAGGGCGTCAACTCCACGACGCCATCGCTGGGCGAATAGAAGGCACTAACGCTGCCCACGACAAATGCCAGCAACAAAATGCTCCCTGCGGGGGCGTATCGAAAATGTATTATTAACATAATTTGTCTATTTCTTGCATGGGCCGGAAACTTACCCAGTTGCCTCATCTTTGTTGAGTTTGCGAAAGCGCTTACGTGTCTATCTCTACCGAGTTTATCTTAACCAATTCTTAATCAACGCGTCTTGTCGATAGGCTCTTTTAAACTAAACTATGTGTAGAGATGCGGCTTATATTTTGCTAAAAAAAAGAGTACACGTCACTGCGAGTGCGGCGTACTCGCGATAGTTCAATACTATCGATGTGACTATCGATGTAGAAGCCGGCAAATACGAATACTGCTGATAATGCGAAATAAGTCAAATCTTATATATTTTTACAGATAAAATGGCATGATTCTTTATATTTATAATTCTAATTATATGTAAATACAAATAACGAAAGTAAAATGGTCCGAGAATTTTATTGCCACTATCGATATATTTCGGTATTTTAGACTGGTTCTAAAAATCCTTCAGAGCTGCCAGATAAGCTAAATAATTAGTTTATTGACAACACTGTTTGATTTGGCGGCTATTTCAAAGTTGGTTTCTTAACACCTTAATAAAAACCAATGCCAAAACCTTAAATGTTTCAAATTTCAGTGATGATACTTTTGACATGACCAAGTAGAACACCAATGTACTATTATTTTTGTCTTTAAAGTAGATAAAGTTATCTTTTTGTTTCCTATACTATAAAAGTTTACTATATCATTTTTAGAAAGCAGCGTTATTAAAAATACTGAAAAATAAAAATTATATTAAACAATTTATTGGTGAAAAGATTTAAATAAGATATACAATGTTCTCATGCGCTTCCCTTTCATGTTACCTTCTTTAATTGAATTTACCTTGTTAATTCCCCATTTTAATTGTTTTCTTTCCGAAAGTTATATAATTTGTGTCTGGAAGCTTTGGCTTAATTTACTCGCACATTGTTCTGGCTCTCCAGCTTCTTCGCCCACTGCCCACCACCCACCATTCGAATGACCCCTGACCCTCGCCATTTTCGTCTACGTTCGTTGCGTGCGCATATGAGATAAAATATGTGGTCAATTTTACTTAATATCGACTTAGTAGTAGTGTTGCCAAGATTTATGTGACGTTCATATTGGCACAGAAAGACACAGAGTCAGACAATTTCCTTTTCTGCCATTCAAGGGTTAATTGGGGGGAGCTGTTCAGTCGGGGGGACTGGATTTTCCCTTTATTTTGCGTGTTATTTTTATGATAATTGAATTTTAATGCATATCGAATGCACACATAAAGATTCAATGACACAAAGTCATAACTTCTCGGGCGGCAGCTACAAAAGCGGTGGGTGTGGCCAACCCTTTTTCCAAAAGTAATGTTTATGCCACATTTGGCCTGCACTTTTTGCTTTCAGCATAAAAAGGCGTAATATTTGTATTAACTTCGGTAAAAAAAGAGTCTCTGGCCCCAGATAAACTTACAGCACTGAAAAAAATAATATCCAATAACACAAGAATATTAGACACATAAAAAAAACCAGCACATTACTCTATTATCTATGCAATAAGTTTAATATTATATTTGAAAATGAATCCAGCTTAATTTTAATATTTCTACGTGTATGAGTAAGTTAAAATTAGTTTCAGTGCACGTACTTCTCCACACTGGCTTATCAAACAAACAATTTGAATGCCCAGCTGAGCGATCTTTTTATTGATACGCTACGGTGAGGGTGCGGCACAAATATTAACCCCTTGTTGCCATTGCTCCTGTTTGGTTATTTTTTGTCCACGTTGTTGTGTCTGCACTTCTGACTTGCCTGACGCCCTGTCAAAACACCTTTCCCGAAGGATGTGCGTCTGTCAGTGACTTCAATCTTGCAGATGTGGGGCGTTTATGAGTATGCTCACTTGCAAAAAAAGTTTCTTTTTGCTACTTTTAGAAAAAGTAATATAAATTAATTAAATAATAAATATTTAAAAAATATATAAAAATAAGAAATGAGTGTATAAAGCAAAAATATATATATATTTATATAGTATAAGTATATTATAAAAATGTGTATATAACATTAATAGCAATGAAATATAAATAATAGTGAGCTAGTTCTTTTTTCTCTTAATGGTGTTGATATAGCTTGATTTTTGAGCCGCATTTTAAATTAAGGAAAATATTTTATTTAAACTTTATTCGTTATATGTAAGTATATACAATTTGCCGTCCTTTTTTCGAGTGTGTTCTGAACCCTGAGATTCCTTTTTATTTTATCATCGAATGCCATTTTGCAACGTGTCATATTTACACTGCGGATTTGTCCCATTATTCACTTGACAACACCACGAGGATCCCAGTGCCGTTCGACTTCCTTTTTTTTTTTTGGATTCTCAAGTGCCTTGTGCGGATTATTTTAAAGTTGATTCGCTGCCACGCGTTTTCCATTTGCCATTTCCCCAGTCGCTCTCCTCTCCGAGTGCCTTTGTTGTTATTTTTGCAAATTTAGCTTTATCTATTTTTCTATATCATTGAACTGTTTTTTATGGGATTTTCTTCTTCATTCGGCTTTTGGTTTCGGTTTCGGAAGGGTAGCCTTCGATTTCTGGTTGATTTCCAGGCCTTACTGACTTCTTATCGAGTGGAACGTACATACGTCTGTGCATATGTGTGGAGAGTGAAATGATGATATGTGGCTTATTATTGTCAATTTTTATGGGATTTTCATGTGTGAATGCATTCGGGGTGCTGCTGGAAAATGCCCATGTGAATATGTTAGATAAGAAATGCGTGAAATCCTGATGCGGGGGGTGGCAAAAATGGATTATGAGATGAACAGGGGTCGTGGAATTAGAAGTAAATATATTAGGGTAAATTTGGTTAAAAAAAGGGCAATTTGGAATATTGCATAAATTTTTTTAAAACAGGAAAGTGACTTTTGTTTGTTTCTACCAAAATTTTATATTTAAATAGTTATAACTTGTAATTAATTACAAAGGTCAAAATGCTGGCATGGTATGGTATGATGGCCGAATAGGTATACTCTTTCATATAGCATGCATAGCAATAATCGGAAAAAAGGCTTTGTTGTTTGATCATATAGTGTTCTTATTCGGTATACACCAGTTTCATGATAATATATAATTTCGGCCTTAGTTTGATATTTTTTGGAAAATATTTAAAATAAAGAAAGCATAGTCTTGTTTTTTATCATAAATTGTTCTTATTTAGCTAGCTTCCTTTCTAGTTTTTAGTTGGCACTGATCGTTGTTTTCTTAATCACCCCTACGCATTTCCAGAATCCTTAAAACTCATCCCCGTATCTCATTTGGTCTCAGCAATGCATCTTCAACAACTAAAATCCCAGGCAAACAAAGCACTCTCAGCAGCAAATAACTTTCTGCAGAACGTGATCCAACATAATCAAAGAATACGGAACACTATCCTTCCTCCAAAACGCAATTCCTCCCAGGGGGAAAAACTATCAAGCGTGTCTCATGGAAAAAGGGGGAAACCTTATAATTTTCTTACGAAATAAACTGCAAATAAAGTGAATTTTATGCAAAATATGTTTAATAAACAAAATCAATTTGGGCCGAGGGGATAACAAAACAGACAAAACGCGAGGGGAAAGCAGGAAAAGGAGCAAAAGGACATCGACGACAGTGTGAAGATTTTTAATTGCCTTAGGAAAGTGTGTGTGTATGTGAGAGATGCCAGGCCAAGATAATAAGATTGTAAACTATGAAACGATGGGTGAAGGGTTGAGGAGAAGCATTATCCCCAGCTCGGGCCAAGTCCCACATATGTGTGTGTGTGTAGGCCTTTCTTTTGCTTTCCTTCCAACTGGTTAGTGTCCATAAGGATGCGGATGTCCTTTCTGCTTGGTTTTGCCCTTTTAATGTCATTTCAGCTACTTTACAACGAGATATTTCAGTGGGGGAATCTCACAAAATGCCAACTCATTACAATTTGGCCCGACTCTTGGCTATGCGGCAACTTTCTTTTGCCCCCACTGCCGCTCACTACAATCTGGCCAAAAGTAATTAATGGTTTATATGCACACAAGTGTCTCTTCGGCTATATCGCAGGACTTCCTTGAAACCTCATCGAACTCAAGATGAGGCGTTTTGACTTTTTTTATGCTGACGCTAACTCGAAAATAATTTGATATTTTCAATTAAAGTTTTCAATGGCTTTTGAAAATGTTTTCTGGTTTTCCACTGGCACGGGCCGCACAATAATTGCATTGTAATTGACTTTTGATAGTGCTCGCCCTTCTTGTCCTTGTCTTAATATTTCTTGAAGGGTTGGGAGAGAATTTGGTTAGGGGTTTGTAGCTGGAATGTTTTGCGGTTTAGGGGTGCAATGACTTTGACTTTCAGTCTCTGTGGGATAAGGTCATAGCCTAAGACGAAGCTCATTCAAAACTTATGCTGTGTAAAAACTTATATAAATTAAAATAAAAAATTATATACCCTGGGGTTAAAATAATAAAGGTTTCTCGCCATTTCCTCTATGGGATGGCACAGTTCTTCTCATAAAAGTATCAATTACCGAATTCCTTTTAAATTCCCCCCTGCCCTATCATATTTTTCCTTTAATCATCGTTCCTTGCTCGCTTTTTGTGTGTTCGCCATTGAAATATTTCGCCATTATTAATTAATTTTATTTCTGTCTTTCAGTATTGAGTTTGCCCCACCCCCAATTTGCTCATTATAAAAAAGCGCAATGCTGGCGATTTTAATTTACACCCGAAACAAGACAAAAAAAAAAGCCCCACGGTTTTCACGTTCTCGCTCGTCCACAAAGCTAAAAATAATTTGCTGCAAACAAAACAGCCCAAAAGGAAGACTTGATTATTTTATAAAAATATTTTGTTACGTTAAAGAAAATTTCACAATATTTCACTGTTCATTTTTTGCTGCTGCGCCACGTCCCTCTGATTTCTTTTGCGCTGGCTCTTTGTCGATATTAAACGAAAATAAAATACAAACAACAGCAAAAAAATGCGACAAAAATTGCAAGTTTTTCCTTCCTTTTGTTGTTGTTTTGGTGGGTTGGGTGGGTGGGTTGGCGAAATACCTGTACCGCCCAGGTGGGCGTGGCAGTGGGGTGGAAATTGTTATTGAATGCCATGCTCGGGCAGCTCGACATTTTTTTCCCATTGCATACTTTTAAGCGCAAAATCAGCTTAGGGGCTCATTATCCCAGCGTTCGTTCATTCATTTAATTTTTAATTAATTTTCCCAACGCCCACAAAAAATCGAAAAAGAAAAACAAATTAATATAAGAAGCAATATGCATATATATATACATACATATATAAAATGTAAAAGGATTTCGTTGGCTGCGGCTGCCATCAACACTCGCTAGCTTTTGGCTATTTGTGGGCTTCTTTGGGCACCGAGAATCGGAGAAAGGATAAAAAAAAATGTATGTGAGGGGAGAAAGTGGCACAAAGGGTTGAGTGGGCTGGATTTTCGGCGGGGAGGGTGGGGACTTTCTTTCGGCGCACTGCCTTCTTTACTATTTAATTATTTTCGCTGCTCTTTTGAGCCTGGCCTTTTGCTTACAACTTGTAAAATACTGATATAATAAAAATTATATAAACACTCGAAGGACATCAAGCTGCTGAATTCTGGGTACTCTCACCATTAATAAAAAACATTATTAAATTGTATTTGCTTATATTTTTCTAACTATTTATATAGATTTAACTTATTCACTGTGTTTTGTCCTCTTATCGTACAATTCCTTTACCACACTTGTTAGAAAAACATATTTTGGATCATAAAATATTTAAAAACAATAAATAATTACTTAGGAATTATATAAATTGCAAACACTAAGGTTTTTACTCAGATTAATTTCCCAATGAAATTTCCCAATATCTGTAGAATTCTGATTGAGAAAGGGTATTGATAGATAATAATAATATAAGAGCAAAAACGGAACTGGTAAGCGTTAATTGATTTTATTTTATTCTTTTGCACTCTCTAAGCTCGCCACACAAAATGCTGTGGAAAATGGGAAAGCAGGTTTTTTGGCCGAAAAGGAAATGAAAAAACAAAAGAAAAACACAGTGAAACAGTAGCAACCCTTTGCCGAAGTTTTTGCCCTTCTTGCTCCGCTCCTTTTATGCTTAATTAAATATTCATCAAACACACAATGGAAAACTTTTAAATACTCATCAAGTTTGCGGGCATCGTCGTCTTGGGAGACAGGAAAATCGCCCCTTGAATTTTCGTGGGGAAATTGAGAAGACGGAGCGAAGCCAAGGATAAGCTCATATGTTTGTCTGGCTCTGTCCGCTCTAATCAATAACAACAAATCGCCGTTTACTTTGTATTTTAAATCCGCATTGCCCAATCTTCTAGCCTGGCTTTTACACTACAACAATTAGTGTACATTTTAAAGTTATTAAAAATATCTAAATTTAAGCAGATTAAATATCACTATTTTTATGTGATATTATGTTATATACATACATTTAACTGGATGGTATAAAATTTTATATATTTGGTTATCTTGCGTTTTTGGATATATTTTTAATAAATTTAAATTAAAACTTATCATTCACTTCGAAATATGTTATGCATGTAAGTTTAAGTTTAAAAAGTTAGAAAAGAACGTTTTTGTAAAAGAGTTTTACATTTTTTGATCTTCGATTGTCTGCACAAAATATATGTGGATAAAGTCATCTTGCCAAAAGAAGTCGCATTACACCTGATGGATTTCTGAGCAGCGATCTTACCTAATGGCAAATCTGACAAAGGTTCTTCAATGGAATAGAATAATTAAGCAAAAATTCGATTTAATTGATATTTAGTATATGCAGATATTTTCTCTGTGTATATGTGGTTGTCTCGAGCTCAAGAAGAATTCCCCTTTGGGACATTAAAAACTCATTTCACCCTCAACCCTTTGCTCTCAACATTTACGATTTTCTTGCTTTGTTTGCTATTTTGATATTTTAACATATGCAAGAGTTTTTGTTGTTTCTACTGCCAACCCCCATACCACATGCACAAATAACCAGAACGGTCTGCTATATAGTCTTCTGTTCAGTTAGATAACATTTAAATAGTTTTCAAGTGCGAATAATTTCCAGGGAAGAAGTGGGCAGATATTTGGAGTCGGGGTCAAGGGCTGTATGTGCATTATGTACATTGGGTTATGGTTGAGCTTATAATCTTCGTAAATTAATAAAAATCACATACAACTATGAGATTTTTGATTTCTTTTTTGAATTTTTTGAAGGAATGGTTTGGTTAAGTGACGAGGTATGTGGTGACTGAATTAATGTAATTGTGCAGTAAATAAAATAGCTCCAAATTTTTGAGTCGAGTGGTAAAAAATGCCACCCTTGCGGTTCTCTGATGAGAAACATTACCCATTATCCTTTTACTGATGAAGTCAATGCTGATAACAGAAATATATGTAAGAAAATGAAGCCTCATTTTCCATTGAAAAATGTAAAGTCATCGCATGGGTATAAATTAAAAATGATAAAGTTACTTGTAAATCTGTCCAGTAACTTGAGCTAAGCTAGATTTACACACACTATATAAAGTATACTATATGCACGTATCTATATATATGTTTAGGAGAAATTACAAGTGGAATAATTCTTTTTTAAATGCTACGATTTATCAAATCCATATAGAAATCTGTATTTGCCAGCTTATGCCCAAAGACCACACTTATCTAAATTTCTCTGCGCTGGCTCATCTTGCAGAATAATTCATTTATGTGCTATAACTTCATTAAAATACTCAAAGCCAAGAAACGCAAAACACTCAAACTCCCAAATGAATCGAAATGCTGAGGCCCTCTGTGTTTGGTTCGTCCGATTTAATTGATTTCCGTGGCTCTGTGACAGCTCGAGCCAATCGACAGCTCTCGGTAATTTCGAGCCGAATAACCCTTTTGCTGCCTTTTGGCTGTTTTACCAAAAAGAGTCTGCGACAAATGCAATTAACCAGCCGTAACGCCCACACACATTAAGCCAGAAACAGAATCCGAGCGGGGGCTTTTGATGTCACTTTGGCAAATGAATTTATATGGATGTGATGTGCCTAGTGTTGGAGAATGCAGGATGCGAACGTGAGTGGTTCATATCAGAGAACTGCAGCCCGCCACTGGCACTCTACGTCCACCCGATAAACACTCGGTCTCTAGGCACCCCGTCTTTTTTGACACCCTACTTGCGGCAACAGAAAATATTCGGGTGTTTTACCAACGTTGTGTTTTTGTTACGAGTAAAAAAACCACCCGAGGCCTGCTGCGCAAGAGCCGTATGGGTGAGTGGACGCACAGTCAACGATCGGCCGCAGGTCATTTTTTGTACGCCTAAAATTTGTATGGGTGGAAGCGCGACGGGTATAAGAAATGAAGGGTAAAAGGGAATACCCAAGAAAAATTTCGTGCTCATGTCGGGTGCCACCCGTTTCGAATCATTGCCTTACTAATTTTTCACAAGTCGCTAGCTGAATACTCTAATGACAAATATTCTTGCATAAATTCATTTTTGAAATGAATTTTGTGAAATTCGGCTATTAGCATTATTACTATTACTATTATTTTTACTATAATTTACATTTAAATAATAAAAACGTTAATAATATATATAATATATAATAATATATAATATAATATATATATATATATATATATATATATATAATAATTAAATTACATATATATATATATTTATAATATATAATATAATAAAATATAATATAATATATATAATTATAATAAAATATAATAATAAGATGAAGGACATATTTTACAAAGTATTCGACAAAGTCTAGAGCCACGCCGAAAGAATAGTGTATAAACGTATGGAGTGTAAAACGTATGGAGTTACGCATCTTGTCTGTGACTCGACTATCTACAAGAGTAGATAGACTGATAGAGACTATTACCCGAGTATTTTTAGAAACACCCGAGTATTTTTGGAAACACCCATGTGTTTAACGGTAAACCCACAAGTGTTTTTGTTACTCATCCCTTTTTAGGCATTTGTCTTTTTCTGACTGTTTGTCTTCTCTACCCTCCGTTATGGGTGCCGAGTATGATCGGCACCCGCGACGCAGGTCACCGTATTGATTCGGGTGCGGGCACAACGGGGTGTCTTGTCTACATGTGCAGATGTATACTGTGTGTTTGTAAGTACCCGCGATGTGCGTGGCGGGTAGCACCCGCACACAAAATTGTTGGGTGTGAGTCGAGTGGCTAAAAATGCCACCCTTGCAGTTCTCTGGTGCAGATGTATACTGTGTGTTTGTAAGTACCCGCGATGTGCGTGGCGGGTAGCACCCGCACACAAAATTGTTGGGTGTGAGTCGAGTGGCTAAAAATGCCACCCTTGCAGTTCTCTGGTTCATATCTCCCAGGGACATCAAACGGTCCTTCTGCTCATATGTGAAATATTTGAAATAACATGAGCTTCGCTTTCTGGCAGCAATTTCTGCCAGCAATTACACAAATGTAATTTGCAGCTAAATGGAATGTTTTTAATGAATTTATATTTCCCGCAGCATCGAAGAGTGGGTCCAAAATAATATTCCCTTTCTATTTGTAGTTCGAACATAAAATTATTGGTATATATTTATCCAAAAATAGATTAGATGGTCTTGCACCGTTTTCGAACCAATCTTAGGGTAGGTCATCGAACTGACTTCACTCGTTTTAATACTTTCTCGAGTTGAATGCACCTCCAACACTTTTTTTCACTTCTGCACATTCGGGTTCATCGAAAATTAGGATCGTTTTTCGGGCATTCTCATTCATTTGCTTTGGCCTATCTCCATTGTCCAATTGGAGGCTGGTACACTGCTCATGAAAATTATGTTAATTTCGTGTGGAATTTACTTCCAGGGGTTTTGCTCAAGTTCGTTAGTGATTTGCATTTCAATGCCTGGTTACGTACTTCAAAAGTCATAATAATTCTATGAAGGAAGCATTAGCAAAGCTCTATTGACCTAGAACTTGAGCTTTCCATGCCCGATTTCTGAAGATAAAAATGAGCACGAGGTTTGTTATGAACGAAATTATTCGATTTTCAAGTTGTTATATTTCAATAAATTATTAAAATATGTAAAACTACCTTTTTTTAATAGCAGATACATTGGAAATATTTCTTTTTATAAGGAATATTTATGATATGTCTACTTTTTAGTTTTACCTATTTATTTTTGTAAATTTATTGACAAGAAATAATAAATTAGGAAACCCGCTTTTAGTGTAAAAACTATCAATATTCGATTTAAATGATTTGTACGCTATGAGTGTAGCTAGTGTAGTCGAATTTTGTTGGCTAGTGTATTTTCTAGCTGTCATAGGTGCGCTCTCTTTTTGTCGGTTTTCCCCTAAATGGAACCAATAAAATTACAGAGCTTTAAAAATAAATAATACTCGTACGTAATTAGCTCGACGTCATAAGCTGGAGAGTGGGACTTCTGGCGAGAGCAAAAAATTAGAATCTGTGAACTGATGACATCACGAGCGATGAGTATATAAAGCTGAGATCGGCCCCAATCGTCGATCAGTTGTTGAGATGAATCAGGCCTCTCTATATCAGCACGCCAACCAGGTGCAAAGGCACGATGCCAAGTTGATTCTGGACGAGTTTGCCTCGACCATGCAGTGGCGATCCGATGGAGAGGATGCCCTCTTGGATGTGGGTTCAGGATCCGGCAACGTGCTCATGGACTTCGTAAAGCCACTGCTGCCGATTCGTGGACAACTGGTGGGCACAGACATCTCCAGCCAGATGGTGCACTATGCCAGTAAGCATTACCAGCGGGAGGAGCGTACCAGATTCCAGGTTCTGGACATAGGATGCGATCGGCTGCCCGAGGAGCTGAGCGGCCGATTTGACCATGTCACCTCGTTCTACTGCCTTCATTGGGTGCAAAATCTGAAAGGAGCCCTCGGAAACATATACAATCTTCTGAAGCCCGAAGGTGGTGACTGTCTTCTGGCATTTTTGGCATCCAATCCGGTTTACGAAGTTTATAAGATTCTTAGGGCAAACGAAAAGTGGTCGACTTATATGCAGGATGTGGAGAGGTTCATATCCCCATTGCACTACAGTTCAAATCCTGGCGAGGAATTCAGTCAGTTGTTGAACGATGTGGGTTTCGTGCAACACAATGTGGAAATACGAAACGAAGTGTTTGTTTATGAAGGTGTCAGGACTTTGAAAGGTAAATTAAAGCACATTTCACATTAAAGGTAACTAATATTAACTAATGCTACGTTTTTACCTTTCAGATAATGTAAAGGCCATTTGTCCCTTTCTTGAGCGAATGCCTGCAGATTTGCATGAACAGTTCCTGGATGACTTTATAGACATTGTTATATCCATGAATTTGCAGCAAGGCGAAAACAATGAGGATCAGAAGTTCCTATCTCCCTATAAACTGGTGGTGGCCTATGCTCGCAAGACCCCTGACTTTGTGAATAATGTTTTCCTGGAGCCTCCACATCAAAACTTAGTTAAGGGATTAAATTAACTTTATTATACGCAATTACACTAGTTACATTTGTTAACAGAGTCTATTAATGCCAAATAATGTACTTAATTTAAATACTTTAAATATACAAAATTCCTAGAATTGGTCTAACAATATAAAAGTGGTCTTTAAGGATACATCTGATTGAATTAGTTGAATTAGAGATAATATACAAATTTAGTTTAACTTAACTTTACATAAAAATAATAGAATTGTTATTTGTAAAATATCGTTGCAATTCAATTTGTTTTATCTAACCCAGTTAGTTATACAAGATTATTATTGACGACAGCAAATGAAGTGTGCAATCAAACATTCTATTTGATATATCATTTATAGAGAGGCTTGGGCATTATAATTGCTGCTTTTGACAGAACCAATTATTCCAGCAGCAAGTATAAGTCTCTATCACTCTCCCTCTCATTTTAGTTCCATTTATATGTATATATATGTATATAGTTGTTTGGGGTTAACTCTCACTCTCCATGGAACTTTTCATCTTTCCCAAAGCTTAACGTCAAAAACCGCGCGTTTCCCTCGCGATTTTGATGTATCAAAACTTTTCCTCAGACGAAAAACCGCCCGTTGCGTTTTAAATACGGTGGTAAACTGAGTTGGGGATTTGTTGAAAGGGTTGAAAATGTTGCCATTCGAGTCTAAGAACAATTTTAATTGTTATTCCGGCTTTTTTTGTCAGTTGTGGGCTACGTATGTTGGAGTTTGTTGAGGAATTTCCAAATGAGTTATTAACGCGCGATGTCGACAGAAATGCGCATTCATGTCGTTTACGTTTTTTAGGCGTGAGTTTGTCTAGCTTCCGGGCAATTGTCAGTTCATTCGCAGGATCCCTCCCAGAACGGGCAAATAGTAAATGTTTGTCTTAATCTTTGATTTTCGCTTTCTTTAGCATTTAAAAGCGACTTACCCCCAAGAAAATCCCAGCTCATCCCGAAAACAACCCACTCCGCATTTTGTTTCTGGCAAATGTAAACGACAGGAATTAATTTAGATAAATGATTTCTCAAGTGCGCCGGCCGAGCTTCAGACGATTTGCCGCCTGTCAGTCAAACGGATTCTACATTTCCCCCCTGCCCGCCCCCTTGCCGGGTTTCCGCGTTGGGGCGTGGCATGCGATTTGTATGTGTAGCTACTAGCTATGACCCCGGCCCAGACTCTTAGCCCCAGAACTTACCAACCCGTCTCAAAATTGTTTTCGCAAACAAATTTTCGTATTGAAATTTGATTTATTTGTTAATTTGTTTGTAATGAATTTTCCGTTTGCTTGGCTGCCTGCCCCGAAGGTCGGGGGATTTGAGGATTTTGGATTGGGGCATTGGTTGCTCTTTAATTGCCTGTTCCTGGCATTTTGGTTTTTCTTCTCTGCATCATTTGTTTGGCTAATTTTCTTCGAACTTAAAAGATTCCGGAGGGGGGAAATTGTTGTGCTCCGGCTTGGAGGGAACAATTGGAAAAATTCCTTATTCCAAATTAGTTTCGAAGGGTGGAAGGAATTTTGAATCGAATTATTTTATGTTTAATCAATATATTTGTATTTACATTATATTTAAAATTTATGCTGTCATATTTAAATACATTTATTAACTTTTACAAACACTGTTTATGTACCAGATTCTTTTCGGCTTCTTTGTGTTTTGAACAATTTTCGATTTGTCCATTCAGCGGCTATTTGTTTTTCACTTGGCACTTAGTTGTTAAAAAAAGGGAGTTTGCTGTTGCAAATAACTTCGTTTTTTTATTTACCTTGACATTTTATGGGTCAATTCACTTGTATGCATCTGGACTTGTTTAGACTTTCGTTTTGGCACATATTTAATTTCTTTTGGCACATTGTAAATTATTCACAAAATTACCGGTAAATAGATATTTTCTTTGAGAAGTTTTCAAAGCTACAAATAACTATGCTCAATCAATAATGATTTTTCTGACTTTCAAGGTCTTGAAAAATAGTTATAATAATAGTTAAATAGTAATAGATATAAATATATAGATTACTTTAGTTATTTAACCAAAGAGTTTCTTTTGTTAGTGTCTCTTACAACATATCAATAAAGGAAATATTAACAAATCAGTAGTATTTTTTGCTAGCTTGAATATTTATTTTTGTAACTCTTCTGAATAACTCATGAATTTTCACATCTTACCAGGAGTTCCTAACCCAGCGTTCATAGTCGCTGACCCACCCGATTTCGCGGGTCGATTCCGGGGGCGTAACCGCAAAAACAAACATCGAATACCGGAACTGAATGTCGGCGGAAGTCGTGTACATACGAGTACATACATATATATGCATACATATGTATATATGTACATATATATGTATGTTTCTATGGGGGCGTGTGCATTTGACTGTAGCTCACTGAAATGCGTAGCCATCGAATAATATGTTCGGATTTTCAGGTGGGTTTGCGTCCCACTTTACCACTGACCATTCTGTTTGAGTTTACTTAGCGGTTTTGTTGACTCTCGGGCGTTTTGATTGCGTTTTCCATATGCAAATGTGAAAAGGACAGCTAAAAAAAGCGAGGTTGGTCGGGATTTATCTATTTAATGGCCACCAAAAGGCAATTACACACACATAAAACAACAAGAGTACTGAAGGATGAGTCTCATTATAGCAAATTATAAGAGGAATATGGTAATTTACATTCGGTATCATGTGCGGCTTTTTATTAAAAATTCAGCACTAACGAGTCTCTTTTGTTTTTATAACAGAGTTCTCTTCGGCTATCTCTTTCTAGCCGTCTCCTTCTCTCATCCTGCGGAGGTCCTTTGCGTTGCAAATAAGAATTTTAATAAATTATATTGTAATATGACAAAAACGTTTGCGCAGGCCAAGGACAGAGCCGTATGCCTTGCAAAGGGTTAAGTTCATAAAAACTTTGTTGATTCTGACTAAAATATCAGATAAGTTAGATACGGTATGCCTTTTTAAAATATAACAACTTTAAGTGCAATGATAATTTTTGAAAAATATTTAAAAAAATATGCCAGTATATATAAATCAATCATATTTTTCTTTGCATTGTAGAAATTCTTAAACTTTTTCATTGAAAAAGGGGTAAGATTTCATGTGCCACCGCCACTGAGTCCTTGCGTCAATTTGCTGCAAAGGCAAAGGCTCATGAATTTTTCAATAACAAAATGTTGCGTTCCGTAAAAAAATGTACGTACGCAAATTGTGGAAAAATTTCTCAAAAAATTTTGTTAGCTAATTATGGGCACTAGGGGAGCCAACTGGAAACCCTTTGGGATGTCGAGTTAGCCCATGCTTAATCCTTTTCTTTCCTTTTTGTGGAGTGTTTCCGTACTTCATTACGTTTGGCTTCAGCTTCGGCTTTGGTTTATTTTAATTTCATTTTATGATTTAACTTTACACCTGCTTGAAAAACGACACACACACACAAGGACTCTGGACTGCACTTCAATTAAAACCCGAGTCCTGGCCAAGGCACTTAAGTGCTTTTTACTCTGCGAAAGGTGTGAGAATATTTCTTTTGCCCAAATTATTTCAACATTTTCCGCTCCGCAGGAAAGGGGTTGGGCCATGTCCCAAAAAAGGGACAACAGTAATATGAAGATTTCTCCCGAAGAGTTCCTGGCATGCCGGGTCAAGGGCTTCCAAAAGGCAATGCTTTTCGTCCTGGGTTTTGGGATCGGGTTTCTGGGGAGTTCTAGTTGTCCACGTCCAACACTTCGTGGGGCAAATCTTCGTGTAATCGGATAAGGTAATTGGGAAGCTTTGTCTAGACATTAAGCGTACATAGTAAATTTGGTTTTCCCCAGTTTTGACCGAAATATGACTGCCAATGCGGATGTTTCGGAAAAGGAACTCCGCACAGTGGGTTTTTAATTATTTGCAATGAACTTAGAATTTGTGCTAAGAAATAATTTTACCTCAACTAGACTGTAGTACCATAAAATATATAATTCTACCTTAATTCAAAGTGTTAAATTTCATTATTAATAAATTTCAAATTATTGTTTTTGAACAGCTCTCTATCCCACTGTTCAGACTGCACTGAACTCCCATCAATCAAAAATCGTCTCACATTGGAAACCTTTTCGGTGTTCGGCCGCAAAACTTTTGTTAGGCAACACATGTTCCATTTCGCAATTGAAGGTCCTGCTTTCGTTTTGGCCAAGTTACTTACCAACTCCAATCACTTGAACGAACAACTGCGACGGCTTTTAATAAATCGATTTAAATTTCTGATCATATTTTCATCTCTAGAGAAATTTAATAGTTTTTCGCAATAACATTTTATGTGCGGACGCATACCCATGACGCAGGATCCCAACATCATCCACTCTCCATAGCAGTTAAAAAAAACACTACACAGAAAATTCTTTCGATTTCTTCTTTGTTGGTTAAAGATTAAGGATATAAAAAACTAACTATGTGATATAATGATGCATTTTAAGGTCGTGCCTTTAATACTTATAATTTTTAAGTAATAAAAGTATTATGTACATGATCAAGTGTTTGTAGGAATTATGAGGAATTATCTTCATTGTAATTAGCAATTCTGGTATTTTAGTCTTAGGTTTTAAATTTTCAAAATCTAGGATAAATGCAATTTTTGTCTGTGCTGTGGCAAACAGGAGAAACTAGCGAGAACTACCCAACTAAAATAATAAGAGCGGCAACAAACTTGAGGACCGGCACGTTGGGCCAAGTCCAAACAAAGAAACTGCAAAGTTTACGGGTCACACGATGTGCCAGGAGCTCTACGGGGATCCGTACAGTCTCTCACTCGCTCTCTCTCTCTCCTTTCGCAGGACCTCTTACAGGAATCCTTGTCGTCGTCGTCGTCTATGCAGCTTCCTGTGCATGGCAATAAAATTACTTTAGCCCATAAGTATGCTACAATTTTACGTACGAGCTACCAGCTTTTGGTCGCAAGTGCGGCAAATAGTTTCACCGCCACGCCCCCTGGACACTAGCCGCCCCCCATTTGCCACGCCTTTTTCCCGAGACACACGTCATAATTAATGCAAAGCTGGCAAATGTATGCAACACCTGCGGTTTGTTTAAAACGACCGCAAGCAGCACTTCTCTTGGAAAATCCCTACACCCACAGACGGTATTGCAGCCAATTTTGGTTATTAAAATTATTTGGCCAGTCGCTGACATTTTATGTTTATTTAATTGGAGCCCAAAGCCATTGATATTCCGGGAAGGCATATTTTATACGCTTCGGCAACTGAATTTGCTGTACTCAAAATATTGCTTAAATGGAAAATGTTTCTATTGGGAATTTCTATGAAATTTCTATAAATTTCTATGTTTAAGCCACTTTGAACAATTTTGTAAGCCACTATAATGCTTGAAATATTTTCAAATAAATAGTAAAGTAACTCCCTTGGTTTGATTATTTAATTTAAGTCGCAGACCTTTTTCAATTCCGTTCCAATAAAATTCCAATTTCATTTCAATCATTTCCAATGCTCTCCAGCATTCATTTTCGATGCCCGGGGTTCAATAAAATTGGTTTTTCAATTTTCAGTGGCATATTTCAATTGTTGCGGTCAAGTGAACAGGACCAGAAACCAAAAACCCTCTTATTTGGTGGAACTCCGACCCTCGGATAACAGCCGTTGACACAATGACGACATAAGTTATTTGCGGTTAGCATTTTTTGTTGCTGCATCATTTTGCTTGGGGGTTAAACTATAATTAACCAGTTTAGCTGACATCCCTGCCAGCACTTTCATTTGCCAATTGCCATTTGTGTTTTTTTATTTATTCAAAAACCCGACTCTTTTCTGCCATTATCCAATTACTGGGGCCTTTTCAACTTTGTCTTTAGTTGACACGCAAATGAGTTGCTTGTTTTAAGGCATTGAGTTGTTGACCGCCACTTGTCAATTAAGTTGGCATTGATGTCACAGAAGAATAAGGACTCTGATGAAGGACTCTGATGAGTCTATGTAATTGAAGGTTTTCAACCTATTTCGCGATGACATCATTTGCGTTCTTTGAGTTTTGTGGTTAGCTTGTTAGATAGCTAACGATGTTGAGTTACGCTAATTTTGTATTTATTAAAACAAACTATACATTTTTATTAACATATTAGTTATTTTCTATTTTCTTACTGTAAAAGTCCTATTATTTATGTTAATTAACTTTATTATATAAATTATATTTCAAGTTTTCTTTGCTGTATTTCATCGATTATATGAGTGTAAGGACACAATGTACTTTTCAGCTCTTGTGATCTGTAATTCAAAATATACTTTTGGTTATAAAAAGTAACACGTTCACTGCGAAACCTTTTGGAAAACCACCCGCACCACCCACTTCCTTCAGCAGTGGGGCAACAAATGAAACCCGACATCGATTTTGTTCTCAAGTTACACTCGCTTTTGTTTACACAAAAATTATGTTTAATGAGCAGCAACCCCGAAATTCACGATCCCAGCATCTTCTGGGGTTGGCACAACTGACAATTATAATTACTAGGTCTTAAGTTTTTCGTGAAAATTATTATTTTAATTATGGACCGCCGGCAATGGGAGGGTGGAAATTCAGGAAAAAGGAAACACACACCCAGCGAAATAAGCGACAAGAATTCGATACATTTATGACACAGCGCGACAGATCATAAATTCAGCGATTTGAGTGATGTGTTTGTGCAACAATAAACTAAACGAAATACTTCGCTTTATGCGATTACCAGTCGCCATTCCAAAGGAAATGGATGCGAAAAAGAAACATCTAATCAAGTGTCATAATCAGTTTTTATGGGCAAGCCAGGGCAATCATAACTTTGGCATATACACACATGTACCCCGTATATCGGCTTGAGTTTTATTTCGCACGTTGATAATTTTTATTTCCCACTGCTCCGCCAGATAACTTCCATGCGTATGTCCTGTGCAAATAAAATACATTTTTGCAGCGCTTTTATTTCCCATCAATTTCAGTGCCAAGAAGTCGAACCATACCATTCCAATCCTGTCCAGTCCACTCGCCCCCTTTGTAATAATCATTTATTTAATGTGCCCAAGCATTTATTATTTCCGCTGACCTATCCCTGCACCCTCGTCCTGGGCGACAAGTCCTTCGAATGGTCAAAGTTAGATTGGACACTTGCGCCATTTTGGCCTAATGAATCTAATTGAGTCAAACAAGTGGCCAGCAACATTATGGTAATGCTAATGTTGTCGCCCCATAGCTGTGACTGTGACCTTCATGCTGGCTGGTTCTTTAAGATGGGGCTAATTTTGTTAGAAAAGGAGAAAGGTTTGGTTGCGTTTTAATAACTGACAAAAGTATGTAGAAAATATTTCATGACTCGCTTTAAGCACGCCAAGTTTGAATTCTCCAGAGTCAAGAATAGCAAATTTAAAGATTCATTTCAATTGAATTATAAAATATTATATAAAATTAGCCAACCTTAAACCATCATATCCTCAGCATATCAGCTAAAAAATATGTGGTTAAGCTAAAAAATAACTATTAATCGCATTATTTAAATTATCAAGACGAAGAGTGAAGTATGTTTAAACTAAAAAATACCTTAAAATGAATTTAATTTGTAAGTCCTTATAATATTATGGCGAACAAAACGGTGACCTAAAAAATTACAATACAAAGAAACAAATGGCTGACAAAAAGTGGCCTTATTCATATCTAAGATATAAAGCCAGAGGCGAAATATTAAACGAAAATATTTCCAATTCATTGATTGCCATACTTCACGGCATGAAAATCTTCTGTTTGCATATTTGTGTTGAAAAAATGGAATATACACTGTACAGTATGCCCTCGGAGCTCAGTCTATGAAATAATGAACGCATGAATGATTGCATACTTTTCGGCTGCTTGCCATTTAACATTTTCATTGCCATTGCTTTTTTCCTCCTTTTTTTTTTTGGTTCGTATATGAAAAAATACCAAAATCGGTTAATGTTTATTGAAAAAGCATAAAATTCGTTCTACCAGAATGGAAAATATGCTTTTGATACAATTATTGTGCCTATCTGCAGGCGCCGGCCCTGAAAACGCACCCCAATCCTAGAAACTGAATCCTCCCCCACTACGAATTCATTCGAACTTTTGGGTATACCCTAACAAAGGGTATATACCATTTATATTTAGGCTTTGCTACATACAAAAAATTAATATAGAATTCCTTGTTTTCTAAAAGTAATATAGCTTTTAGTATGGCATAGTTTAATTAAACAGTTTATAGTTTATATTTTAATTAAACATGAGTAAGGCTTAATATTCAATCCTTTGTGATTAAAATTAATTATTAAAAATAAGTTAATAAATAAAGCCTCTAGTATGGCAGTTTTTTTTTTGGTTAACCAATAAATGATTACATTTTAACATTACTCAATTTATATTGATAATATATATTATATTATATTTTATATTGTTTGGTTTTCGGACTTACATACATAATTAAATATTTATTTTTAGGGTATATACACTTCGATTTACTTAATATTCGTTTGCTTTTTGGTTTTTAAATTTGTTTTTCTCGTTGGGCTCTTTTTTTCGTTTGAGTTCATTTTGCCCCTGGCTAGCTGTTCTTTTTTGGCTAAGACCCCGAGGGCCTGCAGTTATATGGGTCGCTTGCCGTTGATAACAATCCAGGATAATATGCGGCAGCCAGATGAATTCTGATGTGGCTCGTCTCGGATCCGGAAAGTGTGGGTTGCAGAGAGCGGAAAGCAATTTCATGGCCACGAGGTGGAACAATATCGAAGTGGGAGGGGTTTCCATTCATGGTCGATGGTTGAGGAAAACTCACTGCATGTTTTAGTTGGGTTATTAGCATCCGTCGTGTTGCAAAGAATGGGAATGGGAATGCGTCTTGAACTCTTTATTCGTTTCTGTTTCTATATATTTTCTAAATTTTTTGTTAGCTTAAAACTATACTTTTAACTGACCACAATGGAAGCCAGTAATTTTAATTTATTCTTAATTTTTTTAGATAGCAAAATAATGTCAATGTAAAATCCCAAATAAGAAGACTTTACTCGTTGAGTTTTTGTAAGAAACTGCTTTTATTTGGAAATATCTTCGGTTTAAATAGGTGACATGAGAATCGCATCTTAAAGTAAATGGCCTACGCAGAGGCCTAAGTAAATAGTCCCTGCCTTATCGAGGTCCCACGCTCGGGCACATCTGCCTATCTTGAGCGGCGAGGACCTTATCTGTGGTCTCCCACTAAGGGACTATTTTAGGAGGCGGGGAACGATCTCAAGTGACTGACTCATGTGGTGTGCACATGTTTTTGAGCAATGCACCCATGTCGCCTTAGATAACAAAATCCTAAATATAATTTATCGCTCTCGATTCATTTACATAAGATATGAACGGAGCCCAAAATTGTAAGTCTTTAAATATATTCGTGTTCATGTGTGAACATTCTGCCAAAGGGCCAGCAAAGCTGAGATGTACATTAGTATATTAGTTGCATTTATAACAGTAGTGGACTGTATTTATTTGATATATGTTCATTTATTTTGCAACTAAGATTTCAATGGGCCTAGTTTTTCTGGCTTTTAATTTTATTGGATTACAATTATGGTTTATATTATTTTTAATTCAACAATTTGTACTCAATTAACTTATTTTAAACATTTTGCTTTTTCTATGTAGAAGTACATTTTCTATTAAATAACGATATAGTGGACTGTATATTTTTATTTGTTATATTATTTTATTGTTTATTTACTATTGATATTTATAGTACTGGCAACGGACCTGCAAGGGTTATTGCTTGCATTCTTTGTTGCACAGCACATTTCCGTATGAAATATATTATTAATACTATCATTAGTATTAAAGCAATAATTAAACCAGCATGTCCGGAAATATGATGGAAATGTAAATCTTTCAATTTTTGATGGTTCTCTTTCATAAATTTAATTTCATTATTCAATCGTTCAAATTCCTCAGTATGATTTAATATTGATAGTTTCAGCGGATCCCAAATAATCTTCGGCACTTCACTAACTTCTCCTATATAAGGTGTTGATAATAATTCTTCACTTTCGGACTGAATGTTATGGTGGGCAACTAGAATTTTATCGTCGGTTCTTGCCGTACAATATGGCGCAATGCTTAAAACTCCTTGCTGAGGCAAATCAAACAATTCAATTTGAGAGCCAGTACATTGCAGACGGACTTTTGAATTCGCAGGAACCTTAAACAACCAACTACTTTTCTTTTCTAACTCTACCCAGTAACTTTTAGAGTCGACTACTGTTTTATAGATGCAGTTCGCCGCTTTATCTGGCTTTAGAGGCTGAATCTCACATGCATTATCATTCGCTGAATTCCAGGGCCAACTTCCTTTGCATATTCTCTTATTTAATTGCCATAATGATTCCGATCTTGGACATTCCCGATGTCGCTCTAGTTCGTCTTTTTGGCTCTTGGTCAGCCTCATTTTTGTCAACAGACTTTATTCCTTCCAAGGGACAAATTTTAGTAATGGGTCTAGTGATATATCCTTCCTGCATCTTTACTTTAGCCACTCGGACCTTATCATCATTCCCCTTATGCACCTTTTCCACCTTTCCTAAAGGCCATCTTGCAGGATGACAATTCTCATCCTTCAATAAAACTATTTGCCCTTCTTCTATATTAGGAATTTCCTTTTTCCATTTATTCCTTTGCTGGAGCGTATGCAAATATTCACTTTTCCACTTAACCCAGAAATCTTTCTTCATTTTTTGGATAAGTCTCCACCTATCCAAATTTCCGATTTTTTCATCTTCCATTGGTTCGACTATTTCTAAAGGTGGTCTTCCAATTAAAAAATGACCTGGTGTTAAAACTTCTTGTTGGTCCTTCTCACTAACTATAGTGTATAATGGCCTTGAATTTAAGCATGCTTCTATTTGACATAAAAGAGTTGACATTTCTTCGTAAGTCAAAATAGTGTCGCCGATTATACGCTTTAAATGGTATTTCATTGACTTAACTCCAGCTTCCCAAATACCTCCGAAGTGAGGTCCTGCCGGGGGAATAAAATGCCAATCAATCCTGTCCTTTTCAAGCTGCGCTGCAATCGTTATATTTTCTTGTATTGCATTAATATTCTTGTTATTATTAATCATTTTCTTTACAGGTTTTACTTCCTGTGAGAATGATGATATAGAATTGAGCCTTTGCTCTAAAAAGTCCATGACATCAGAAAGTGCCTGTATTTCTTTTGTCTTTTTAACATGGCTTTCATATAAATTGAGTGATTCTTTATTGAATTTCCGAAGAATTATGTGAGCGAAAATTGCATCCACATCTTCTGGTAATTGTGCCTTTAATTTTATAATATAAATTGACTCGTTAATCGTGTCAATAAATGTCTTTATTTGCTTATTGGATTCTAAATTTAAATTTGGCATATCCATAAGCCTATTCATATGATCTGAGAATATGTTTCTTTTATTCTCATATCGCTTGGTCAAAAACTCCCAAGTGGCTTCATAATTTTCTCCAGAGCCGAGCAGTAAATGAGTAACCACATTTCTGGCTTCTCCTTTTAATGCTGACTTTAGATAATTAAATTTGAGAGAAGGACTGAGATCCTCTCTCACATGTATGAGCTCTGTAAAGAGTTCATTAAAAAGATCCCATTCTTTGGAATCACCAAAGAAAGTGGGAATCTGTATTTTAGGCAGGGTTGGTAACTCCTCCGCCTTAACAACCGTCGACATTTCAGCTTTATTTATTGTGCCACTGAGTCGACTATTAATGGCTGTAAGAATATTTTGTTTGTCAAATTCAAGTTCGCTAATTTCTTCTTCGAATAGCGAGCTCTCAAAATGACTATTCACCTGTTCAATCAGGTTATCTATTTTATGCCATAAAAATTCAATTTTATTTTTCCTTATTTTAAGGAAATCTGGACTACTGTCTATTAGTTTAGACGTATCTTCTAGATATACTCGAAATTGGCCAACATTATTTCGAAATGCCTGCTCTACTTTTAAAGCGTTGTTTTGTGCTATACCCTCTTTTTCAGGGTGACCACACATTTCAAGGTTTAATGTAGGGGGAGGGTTTGATTTAGGGACAGTGTTTGATTTAGGGAAAGTGTTTTCTACCGACTCGCCCTTAATTTTTTCATTTTTATTTTTAATTTTTTCTAACACCATCATTATTAAATCATACTGCTTCGCGTTAAAATATTCATGATCGACAACGCCGATCTTTAACAAATTGCTATGATTAGCAATGAAACATTTTTGAAGCTCATTTAATTTTAGAATTTCTACATCTGCTAATGTTGGTTTTACTTCCAACTTTCTAATTTCCAAAATAATTTCGGACTGCTTCTTAAGGAATTGAATAGTCTTTTCTGACATCATTTTGAAAATTTTTTGTAATTTCTTAATATATATAGTACGTGTATATGTATTTTATATGTATTTATATATATATGTGTGTTTGGATAAACAGAAAATTCTTGTTTTGACTTAGCTGATGTCGTTGTTGTTGCTGCTGCTGTTGCTGCTGTTGTTGCTGCTGTTGCTACTGCTGTTGCTGCTTCTGCTGCTGCTGTTGTTGCTGCTTCTGCTGCTGGTAGAGGCTCCTTTGAATTTGACTTCCTTCTCTTCTTTAAGGCTCCGTCGATGTTTAAAGATGATTTTTTTTTTTTATTTGGCACGTTTTATTATTTTTGTAGTCCAGTCAGATTTTTTGTTTTTTAGCCATTTATTTCGGCATTTATGCTCTTTTGGCATATACACTGCACTCTATTTATGAGCTGATTTAATGCTATTAGAGCATTTATAAGGCACTGTTTTCAGGCACTTTTTATTTAATTTATGCTCTTATGGCATATACACTGCACTCTATTTATGAGCTGATTTAATGCTATTAGAGCATTTATAAGGCACTTTTGTTATGCACTTTTTAATTTCACAATTGCTGATGTATGGCCTCAAGCACGCCTTACCACAATTTATAATGGTACACAAAGCAACCTTTAGCTATAGACTATAAGGTGCTTGTTTTAAAACATAAAAGATTCTTTTGTATCTTTTTGCTTTTTATATTTATACTCTGTTCCTTACCTTTGGTAGGGGGAAACAAGAGTCACTTATTTTTGCTACCTTTAGCTGTAAGATGCTTAAAGGAGCTGGCCTTTCTCTGAGTTCCTTACCTTTGGTAGGGGGAAACTGCAGAGTCGATTAAAGGCTCGAAGGACCAAATGTAAAATCCCAAATAAGAAGACTTTACTCGTTGAGTTTTTGTAAGAAACTGCTTTTATTTGGAAATATCTTCGGTTTAAATAGGTGACATGAGAATCGCATCTTAAAGTAAATGGCCTACGCAGAGGCCTAAGTAAATAGTCCCTGCCTTATCGAGGTCCCACGCTCGGGCACATCTGCCTATCTTGAGCGGCGAGGACCTTATCTGTGGTCTCCCACTAAGGGACTATTTTAGGAGGCGGGGAACGATCTCAAGTGACTGACTCATGTGGTGTGCACATGTTTTTGAGCAATGCACCCATGTCGCCTTAGATAACAAAATCCTAAATATAATTTATCGCTCTCGATTCATTTACATAAGATATGAACGGAGCCCAAAATTGTAAGTCTTTAAATATATTCGTGTTCATGTGTGAACAGTCAAAATGAGTTCCTTGTTTCTGATTCAATTGCACGAAATATGCATACCAAAATAATATTCCTGTTACCCCCAGCAATTCAAACCTTTTTAATTTGGCCTCTTATCAGATTTATCACCCAATATTGCAACATTTTCGATTATAATTTAAATGAATTTTTGAGCGTGTCATAAAAGTTATGTAGAAAGGCGGCATAGCCGAAAAAAGACTGTAAAATTACAACGCTTTGATATTCAAATGCTGTCTTGTAAAGTTTGAACTCATTTTCACAAATTCAGATTTTATGCATTATTCAAGAGTGCGGCCCAATTTGTTGTCCTTGGTCAGCAAAGGGTTAAGCAGATGGGGCTCTATGAAACATATTTGATATTTCATGCCCAAATAAATGCAATGAAAACTCATCAATTGACTCGACTCGCCGTCAACGCCTCAGTTGGCATCGACACTCTGTGGCCCGATTTGCATATAAATTGCTTTCGACATCGTTTGTTTGCCGATCTTCCCTTCACAGCTATAATTCCCAAATTTTTTCCACCATCAAACGGCCATGTCAAGTGCTTATCAGCCTGTTGGCATCTGTCCGGAAAAGCAATTGCAGAGCTCTCAGCCTCGCTTTTTTAATTGCCACAATTTGCGCTTAAACGTTTTGGCATTTCAACTCGTCGCCTGCAGCTGGCCAAAAAAAAAAGAACGAAAAATTTGTAAAACGAAATAACCGACACCCATGGTGACAATTATATAGAGCAGTTCAGTTCCATTTCAGGTTTGGGGATTCCCAGAGTATTGGGGCGGTGTTTTCGCGGGAAGTACTGCCCTCGGGGCAGCAGTGGAGGCTTACAAGTTGGCCCATTAGAGCCACGCGCCTTGTAGAGTCGCTCTTTTGTGGATTTTGGGAGGGGCCAAGGGCGCATCGGTGGGCGGGAATGTCAACTTAAATGCCAACAACAATGCAGGGGGCGGAGCTACAATGGAGCCATCATCATGTCGAAGAATGAGTGCTCTGTGAAGAGTGGGAAATAATTTAATTATTTGTGCCAAAAGTATATAAGTATAGGTACATATACGGAAAGTTTCATGATACGCAGGAAATATAAAATATATAAATTATATAAAATATATATGATTTAGACACATTTCCAAGCCTATTTACATGCTTAGCATTTTTTAAGGAGTTCAATTGCTTTTAAATTTACTTTTAAAATATTTTAAAAACTAAATATCAAAGCTGTAAAATTTTTCATAATTTTTCCCAACAAACTAAATGACAAACAGGACAATCCCCAGGATCCAGTCGCTTTATCACCCAGGGGGCGACATGCCGCGTTGACACAAAAATTCGTTAGAAAAACCCCAAGAACAAGACGTTGGAAAAACTGGAGAAAAGAACTCGCGACGATGGCGACTCAGGGTGACATTATTTTTCATGTCAATGCCTAAAAAAGGACCAACAAGAATAATAATAAGACGAAAAGCTGGAAAAGCGGGACAGAAAGCGGCGACAGGCTTTTGGCGGTTTATTTTTGTTGTATTATATTTGCCTGGCTGATTCTTTTGCATTTTTTATAAGCCCAGCCACGCCCACTCAGCCGCCCAGCCAACACGCCCCCCGAGGGCAGGTGTTGCGCGCTTTGTTTCTATTGTCATCAAGTGGAATTGGCTTTTAATGTTGCCGCTGAGATATCTTAAGAATAATTGTTTTGCGTGTTTTTCTTGATTTCCCGGGCTTTTAGATTTTCGTATAGGCCCCGCAGGTGCGTTTTATTCGCAGCGGTTGTGATTCCGTGCCCCGAGTTTTTAATGTTTACTTAGGGCCATGTTTTCGAGGGTCGCAATGGGTTGAGTTGGGTCCGTTGGCAATGGTCTTGGGAGTTATTAATTGCTGGAAAGAAAGTTTTGAGCAAAAATGGAAATTCACCTTAAGAGATTCTGGAAAAAAACTAATTTGAACGGTGGCTGGGAAATAATTAAATAAAATTTTAATGTGGAAGCCAAGGGAGCACGGGAAAATATACTAGAAAGTTCTGAAAATCTTCATAATTTTTAGTTCTAATATTCTTAAATATTTTTTCTTCTAATAGCTATATAAATTAACTTTATTTTTACTAGTTTTTACTACACTATCTATATTTTATCCTCCAGCTAATTTTAGCTTTCCAAATGGTTTGTCTGTAGCATTTTCCAAACCTGTTCGAGGAAATTATTCCCTCAAATATGCAAATCCGACTCTCGTGTGTGTGCACGCATCATTTTCGATTTAAATATAAATTAATATCTTAACACGCTTCAGCTCGGTTGTTGTGTGTGTGTTTTTTTTTGTTGTTTTGAAACTTAATGAAGTCGACGAGGAGCCAGTCTGGCTCTGAATTCGAAGCCTGAGCATCCTGCGCTGTTCATTTAAATTTAAATCCATGTGTGTGAGCTCCTTTGCTCATTTAATCTTAATTAAAAACCGGTTATTCGGGTTGCTGCTGCCGCTGTTGGTAACAATTTTCCTCATTTCTGAGCCCAAAAAAGTATGCTACCAGGGCCAAGAACTGTTTTGTGTTTTATTGTCGGTGATGCGGTTCAAGGATATGTAAAGCCCAGCCTGGCACATTTATTTAGTATTCATCATATTTCTGATTTATTCAGTGGCAAATGGGCACGCGTATTTATGCCTATAATTACAGCCAGAATGTAACCCCAAAATTAAGGAAAGGGGTGGTTCGCCCCGTGTGTGTGAGGCTGTTTATTCAAATGAAAACTGTTGTTTTTGGGCTCGCTTATAGTTTTCGCATTTCACGGTTGAATTTACACCTCTGGGATTAGATTAGAGCGGAAGAGAGTTCCTAAGTGTGAGGGGTTTGCAAATGGCTTGTTGGTTTGGGAAAACCATAAGATAAACAACTGGTTTTAGTTATCTACATGTATGGAGGTCGAAATTAAAATATGATTATGGTTATCTTACTTAGGAAAAGGTAAATGAAATAAAAAGTAGCAAAATTTGCTTAAAAGAGTTTGATTGCAATTCATTCTCATTTGATATTCCACTTATTTATGTCTTGAAACTGATTTAAAGTAACATTTTCCGCTGAAATAATAATATATTATATTTTCCTATATTTTTGCCATTTCACCTCCATGCATTAACACATTATAAACATCCAGTTTGCGCGTTTTCAGTGCGTATGATATTTTATAACCCAAAGATAAACATCAAAAGTGACTTTTCGACTGTACCATAAAAATTGATAGAAACACACACAGCACATGCAAACTCCATATGCTCGCTGGCAGATTATTTTTTTTGCGCTAAAAATTTTCAATAATTCTGCAAATTCAAGGGGGGAGGCGGTTCGGTTACGGAGGGGTATGTTAAGCGCTACCTTTTGACGCACTTAATCTGCCAATAAAAGTAAATCAAAAGGCAGCGAAAAGCCGGAACAACCCCGAAACCAACGGCAGTTCAAGAGGCATTTCCTGTTTTAAATTGAGGTATGCCATGGGATATTGCCGATATGGATATGGGATATGGCAAAAAATTCTTTGCCTATTTTTTTGTTGCCGTTCATCTCTTCAATAAATTGCCCCTGTTCGGCTGGCGGGGGAAATGCGAAGTATCTGTGTTGAAAAGTGTAATTTTAAAAAGTCATAATCGCAGATAAGTGCGGTCTCAAATTGCCGGAGCTGCAGAACCGGAGTAAAAATTCCCGACAGAAGGCTATTCATTACAACGACCAACGACTACTCATCATCGGGGTTGGGGATAAAGGAATGGCCATATATATTTCACATACTCATATGAGTGTGATGGTCTATCTGTGAACCACCCGACCGGCCCACCTCGTCTGAGTTTTACACAACTTTTGCCTATAATCCAACTGCGCCCACAACAACAAAGGCCAACGTTTTACCAATTTTCATTTCAAGTCCATTGTTGCCGGCCCGTCCCATGATATATGTTGGCATTAAAAGTTATTGAAAAAATTGCTGACAAAAGAAGTATAAATATTTACGCAAAATACTATTTGAAAGTCAAGAGCAGGATCGAAAATCGTGTGAGGGGGAGGCAGATTTGAAGCATTGTGAAGAGTTGTCGACTGGCAAATGCAAATGATTGGCCCCTTTGATGTTGTCCGCAACGAATTTTGTCTTAAGGATTTTAAGGTTTGGATTTCAGATTTGTTTGGCTTTAGGAGATTGGGCGGCAGTCCGATCTGGCACGTTTTTAATTGCAATCAATGGGTGAGGAGCTTTGTCTTATGGAAAATACAGAGGAATGCAGGATTAGGTGCAAAATGCAAAGCTGTTTTTTGTTTAGAAATAAATATATATATATCCCCCCTTTGGTTTTTCTCTTTTTGCCTAAAAATATTTTCTTTATTCCTAAGCTTTTTCTGAAAATTGGTTGTACACAACGCACACACACTGAAATCCGAAATTAATTAAAAACTCCCAGGCAATTCAAATCCAAGAAAAGTTGAGCTGGCAAAACAAAAGTTCTCCCTTGAGTTTCCAGGCGAAAAAGACAATAGATATAAATAAAAACCGAAAATGCAATAAATTTTATGTGAAATATAATTGCTTAATGGCACTGCCTGGCATAATATCCGAGTTTCGCACCTTGGGATGCCTGGGATCTTATAAATAAAAATTAATTTTAAGCGGCCCGAGCAACAATAACAAGACAATTACACACCACACACGAAATGAGGCAGCACCACCCCACAGCCAACCTTCATCAAAGACTAACAAGGACACCGCGCCGACAAATTGTTGGCCGCCGTTTGTCGAGTAGAAAATTGAAATTAAAAAGAAAATGTATAAAGGAAAAAAAAAAATGTCTAAAATGTTAACAACTTTCCTGGTTCTGCCGGTCTTGGTGGTGGCGATGGTGATTGTGGTGGTGCTATGTCATCCCGGTGGAAACTGTGGGAAATTGTCGCGTCTTGGGCAATAAATCAGGCAGGTGTCGTCGGCGGTTGGGTGTTAAGCATCTTGGCAGGCACTCCCGTTTCTTTCTTTCACATTTCCCCGTGAGCTGTGTGGTTGCATTAAAAATGCAGCAAAGTTGCCGAAACAAGCTACATAAACCACCCGCACCCACTTGATTTCACCCCAACCCCTCGACGTTTCATGCAAAAAGGGCGGCGGCAGTAATTAAATTCAAGGAAAACTAACAGCGAAGACCGCACTGTAAAAATGCCATAATTATACGCGACTGCATGTCGTGTGGGCTTAGTGTACCGCTGCCACCCCCCACCCCCCATGTTACCACCCACCCTTGCCCTCGCCTTTTTCTTAACCCCCAAACGCCGGAAAAACCTGCGGGGCGCACATACGCCGAGCGTCATAACCTTTTACTGCCAACGTCTTGGCCTTCGCCGACATCTTCATCTTCGTCTTGGTTTTCGGGCGAGCCTTTGACCTCGACTCTTTCTTGATACCCTAACTTTCTTAATCAAAAATGTTACATTTTTCTATTTGTAAAATTTTAAAATAACCAAGCATTTATAGTCTTTTACTTTTTATAGAGTTACCAAAGCGTTCGCGATTTTTATAAAAAGGCAGTATTACTCAAAAATAAGCACGCAGTAAAAATATGAATTTTAATTGCATTTATTATAATATTTATTTGAATATAGAGTATCTAGGAATGCTTCTTACAAGCTTTTTCATTTCTGCTTGTAAAGCAACCACATTTTTGCAACGCTTTTCATGTCTGTCTGGCCCCTTTTTTGGCTTGGGGGGTTGGTTGGTGATGCGGCTGCTTTCGCGTCTTAATCCTTTTTCCATTATTATTTTCATAATTCTTATTTACATGACGCCAAACGTCTTCGTCTCTGCCTGTGCTTTTCCATAGTCCTTTGCTCAGATTTTCTGTCTGTTATTTTCAGTGGGCGGGGCGTTTTCCCCTAATTTTCCATGCTGAAAACATAGCTTGTCTCTTTTGCATGGCGCTTTTTTAATGTTTGGCGAAAAATTATTTTCTTATAACTGAATTATTCACTGATTACATGCCGTTGCCTTTCGCGCTGTCTCTGTCTTACGCCCCCTTAACCCTTTTACACCCCACTCGCTTTGGCTGTCGCTTTCGCTTTGCCAACCCCATTTGGTGCTTTACAAATTTATTACTCATACGCCCCGCCCAACGAGCTAACAGCTCTTCGGTTTTCCACTTTTCCGGACAGACCCAGTTCGGAATGATTCGCCCGTTTGGAGAACTGGGGGTGGGAATGGGTTAAAAACGGTGGGCGGGGGTGCGCATGTGAGAACTGCATAATTATGAGCGCAAAACGGATTTAATTTTTAATTAAAGCGCATTTGAGTGTCTCCTGCCCAAGGACTTTGTTGCCCGGAATCGTTTTTCATTTTTTGTGTTTATTTTTTGCCTTTGCGATGTCTGTGATTTTTTCGACGGCTCACTTGTTAATTGCTTTATTATTGGCCAATGCGAATTTTGTAAACATTTTTTTTAATTATCCGAAAAATAAGATCATTCAGTATAAGACACTGAAATGCTAGTAAATTTAAATGACAATCGATCTGATTTTTGTGCGCCTTTAATTTAGCTTCTTGTACTATGGGTCTCCAATAGGTTTCACTGGCGATGGCCACTTGTTAGTGGCGTTTCTCCCAGTTGGCCACCCAATGCCTCATGCGCTCAATATTATGCTTTCATTTCTGTTTGCCAAGTGTTTGCATAAAGCGCGTGTTGACTGACCACGCACTGCTTCCATCCTCACTACCCACGTAAGTACCTTCCCTACTGAAATTGCTCCCTCCATCCAACAGTCCGAGGAGTGGGAATCGATAATGTGTCCCATGTTTAACAGAAGGTTGGTCCTGCCGATTCCCAACTGCTTCTGCACAGGAAGAAATGCGGTCTATATGGGATTGATATTTTACAAATTTCTGAAATATGTAGCATATGTATCTAGAACTAGGGTTGATTTTAAAGTTCCTCATGAGGATGATCCATGAATCGGAACTACTGATCACTCATTTATGAGATAATTTATCATTTCTGTGAGTTTATGATAATATACATTTTCTTTGAGTGTACCGATGCTCCTGTTCCTGGGCCCGTTCCACTTTCTGCCGCCTCGTCGACGATGATGATGACACTCATAACAATTGCGCGACGGCATTTTACCTGAACAAACTTTGATACATGCATCGCTCGGTGGATGGGTTGACGAGTGGGTGGCGCCGGGACCACGTGGGCTGGGACTTGCAGCTGAAGGCAATGGCCAAAACCAAACCAAACGTAAACGCAAATGAAAGCAAAATGCAGCCATGTCAGCGGCAGCAACAACAACGGGGACGATGATAGCGGTGCAGTTGGCTGCTAACAAAACAAGAGGGGCGCCCACGTGGCCAGAAGGGGGGTGGTGGGCGAAAGGTGGCTGTAAGGTGGACGAAAGGTGGGCGGATGGTGGGTGCGGGTGGTGCCTTGGCCATTTGGCAGTTGGCACTCGAATGCAATTTCAGTAATTAAAATAAACAACACACGATGACGACGTGCAGTTTGACTGCACCGATGGGCTTTTGACCAGATCGACGACAACATCGTCATCAACATATCATTATCAGACAATCCTGGCATCCATTTGGGCCAATTGCTTTGTCAAAATAAACAGAGTGTGTTTTAAAAAACGATGCATGCATGGCGACTTTTGAATACTCTAACGAGACCTATTACATATTATCAATTGTTTAATTTATTTTTAGCATATTCAAAATAAAAAGTAGTCTAAATAATTTGAATGGTTACAAAGTAATAAGATAATTTTAATAAATGATAAAATATATATCATCTTATATCCAAATAGTAGTTAATGATAAGCTCGAAAGTAAGATGCGGCTTTCGTGGCCAAAGGCGACCACGGGAACTGACTTAATTAAATGCAATTTTCAATGCGTTTTTGGTCATTTGAGTGCGCAATTTACTGTTCACCCCATGCTGCGCAGAATATATGTATGTGTGTGCGTGTGTGGGCTGGGAGAAGGGGGCGTGGCATTGTCACTTGGTAGGTTTTTATGTTTGTTTAATTGTCGGAGATGCGTTACGCTTTATGCTTATTTATGATTTAATTAAATGCAATGCAGACCGCAAAATGAGCCACGCTCGTGGGATTGGGGCTTTTCGAGGTTTGAGGATGGCTATTTAGGGGTGGCATCCATCGATGGAGTGTTTGTTTTCGTTTCGAGACGTTCTTTGTGGGTAGAAAGTGACCAGGGAAGCTCATTTAATTAAGTCGCCCGTCCATAATGAGGGATTTCATTGCCTTTGACCAGAGAAACTCACGCATTTACATTATATGATATATACCAATTTTTTTAAACAAATTTATCATAGACCGAAAAAAAGTAGAAAAAAAGTGCAAAGCCATTCAACCATCAATCAAATTATTAAGGTTAATATTTTTTCTGCCCTTGTTTTTTGTTCACCCAGTAACAGTTGGACATCCAAGGGAATTATTGATTAAAGAACGTAAAAAAATTTCCAACACATGCCCTCCTTTTGACCACATCCTTTGGACCTAATCCTAAACTCCACATTAAACCCACTTTCACGTTGTTTTCGGCTTTTGAATAATTGAATTCTTCTGCTTGGCGAAACACAAAACTCGAATGCACAACCGATTGAGTTGATCAATCAATTTGAGGGTTTTGATGGAAAGCTCGACCGGATATGAGAAATGGTGAGATATGCCAGGAGAAACGAGTGAGAATTTAATTAACTGCGCCATATCTTTAAATTAGCATATTGGTTTACAATCCAACAATGAAAACTCTTAAAAAAAGGAAATAGATAACAACACATTGCTTAATTCATTTTTACATATTTTATATTACAAATATTTATATTACAAATAAATACAAAAAGCTAGATTAACTCAAATATATTTAACACTGAATTTAGCATTCGAAAATCCTAATAAGAAAAGAAAACTCCGGCTTAAGAAAACTCTGAACTTTCCAGCCCGGATTGGTTAAATAAGAAGGTATACTGTTACACCTTGTGTCACGCCATGGCATCATAATTTTTCGTGAGTTTTCCCGTCTCAGTTGTGCTTTTGGCACTTCATTCATTTGTGAATGTGACAAGTGTCGACGGGGAATGAGAATTGTTGCTGACGACGCTCAACTTTATGTTGATTACCTTTTCTGATTATGTCTGAGTGTGTGCGCGAGTCCTTGGCACACGGCGGAAAGCCAGGATAAAACAATAAACATAAACCAAGTGGGCCGGCAGGGCGGGCATGAAATATGATTGAAGTCGAAATGAAAGATCCGGAGCGAACCACTTGAGAGGTGGCTCATGTGTAGAACGGCAATCCGGAGACACTCTGGGGACAGGAGTTGAAATGTGCAGCTGGCAAAGAGGAACATAATCACTTTTGCCGGCAACAGTTAAATTAAATCCTGTGAATATGCACAAGCACAAACACAAAGTAGCAGCAAGGACCCAAGACCCAGGACCAAAGAGCCGCGGCGTCAACTTACAATCCCCAAAACATTCTAATTGCAATAAAAAGCGGCATTAACTGGCGCCCAACGTGGGGGGTGGCACACAAAAACTGTCTCCTTCTTCGTAATAATCATCGAATAAATTATGCAAAAATCATTTCCATTGTTGTAAGTGCCTTTTCCCCGTGCGTTGTCAACGTTCACATCTGTTTTTGTGGAGTGGGTTGAGTATCTAGTATCGCATTTCTGCTGCCTGCCTTTTGGACTGGCGTCTAAAATTGGCAATACTTGAATTTTTAATAAGCAGCTACGCCAAGTTGCGTTCTACATTTTCAACGTCTCATTTCGGGGCTTTTAATGTTTGGTTAGGTTAACAATAATTGAAGTTTGGAGGGGGAAATGTAAAGGGAAGACATCTTGCGCCACAAAATAGCTGAGGGAACGAGACTTTCGTTTTTATTGAACACCAAAATTTGCTGATTATTCATACTAAATTTTATATAGAAAAAAAAAAAATAGAAATATATATACACATTTTTATAGTGCGCTGTAAAACACTAATTCTAACCTCTCTAACTATATAAAGTGAGTCAAACGATTTTACCCAGTTTATTTGCCTAAATCTTTAAACGTACTATCTACAAAATGTGCAGTCAGTGTCGAGGTTTATCTACTAAAGTGACCTAATAAATTCAATTACAGATTGGCCGGTGTAAAAATTGTCTCGTTACGTGGAAAAGGCGGAAACCCACCGACAACCTTTTGTGCGCATTTTATTTTCCACTTTGCTTGTATTTATTTAAATTTGAGCCCGGCTATGTGGGCAGTGGGCTATATAGCCAGACGACAGGCATGGACCTTGGGCTTATCGCTCGCTCAGCTTATTTGCACAGGCGATTGCCGAAAACCAATCGGCGTAAAATTGAAACCAGCACCTTATTCTGCTTATTTTTTTTGTTTTACATTTTCGTGGGGTGTGCCGGGGCATAAAAATGAAAAGCAAATAAAATGGCAACAGCACAGCGGAGGGGATGGGAAATTTTCCAAAAATTAAACATGCCTGATGCGCATCGATTGATTGACGCGCGATTTGACACGTGGAAAATGCATAAAATATGAAAATACGGAAAGCCACTCGAATCGAAAGGCCAAATGGCATCTGTAATTGTTGCAACCACCCTCGACTCGACAGGTCCTTCTGACTTCTCCGATTTCGTATGCAAATCGTGGAAGGGACGGAAACCGCGTTGTTAGGCGTGAAATTTGTTTTTCCTTTTTTTTCAGCTTTTAATTTTTTTTTTTTTTTTTTGGGCGGAGCTCGGCGGTTGACAGACACTCAAATCGAATTTTTGTCGCGCTCTGGCAAGTCATAAGAAAATATTTGAATAAAAGAAAGCTACCCTCATACCATATTTTGCAGGGGTGCGATCTCCTTACTTGACGCTTGTTTTTCGGCACATTATGCAAAATAAACATGCAAATAAGATTTGCAGTTAATAAAATTGGTGTACAATCTTATATTCGCGTTGCGTTTTTTTTTCATTTGACTCTCTGTTCGTATAATTCCCGAAGACAACCCTCGAGGAAATCGACTTGTCCATATGCCACTTTGGGGAACAATTATGCGAGATTTTAACTTTATTGCTAAACGATTTTGTGTCAGAATAAATTTACAAGAAATTTTAACGCTTGAAACACAAGTCTTTTTTGAGGTTCAAGTTATATGAATTCTTTATAGGCTGTTTTTTTCAAGTTTAAAGCTTCTTTAAGATATTTTAAATGTTGTTACAAAAAATTAAATTTAAATTTAACTATTTTTTTGTAATCTTTATTAAATTTCTTATTTATTTATCTATTTCATATAATTAGTTGTAGTTTCTTATTTCTTGAGAAACAAGTCTGAAAATGGTATGAAATTCATACGCCAAACATAAGTAGCGTTACATTGTGAGATTGTATTACATTTCCCCCAATAAAAGTCTGGATTAAGATATCCTTTGCATTTTTTTTTTTTTTGAAGATGCCAAAACAGCAGGGAATAAAATTGACGTCAACGAATGAAAGTTCTAGCTGGTTTGGGGAAATGTTTTCGATTTCAGAAGGGGATAGATTAAAGTCAACGAATTAACAGAGAAGTGTAAAAATGTTTTTATTTCAATAAAAGTAAAAGAATTGTTTTATATAGACTAGGAAGCAATCAAAAAAACAAGAAGTATTTGGAAAATAAAATTATTTGCTTTGATATAAAAATGAAAACATTTTTATCTAATTAACTGACCAGTTTCTGTATTTGTCAAATTTATTGATAGGCTCATGCATCAAATATCATATCTAAGGGATGAATTCCCTGGCCAAAAGTCAAGATTCATTTCACGGGCGGAATGTTGAAAACTTTGATTGATGCATCGTCGATAGCAGCGAAATGGATATTAATCAAAAATGCAAACCGTCTTGCGACGGCCACATGCCGCACAACTTGTTCGCCTTTATCTTGTCTCCCCTGCCTGCTAATAAATTTTTATTTAAAGTTCATAAAACAAACCGTGCAGGATAATAAATTATGAGCAACAAAAACGGGGCCCCCCGTAACAGCTGCTCCCATGAAATCAACATAAAAAGTCATTTGTATATAATATTTTTCGTCTTTTGTGATTTGTTATTTTTTTCCGCGCTTTTCGAACAATTTTTTTTTCAAACAAATTTTACACAGTTGCTGCGGCTTCACGCTTGTTTCCGAATGTTTCCCAGAAAAGTATGCAAAGTAGCAAAGTGTGGCACTGGAAGAGGAGTTTTTTCTCGGAAAATGCTGCCCTTCCACATTTTCCCCGCTCGTAATTCGCATTCATTTATCTAAGCAGCCGTGTCTTCTTTCAGGGCTTTTTTTTTGTTGTTCCACTCACTTTTGCTTACATTTTTACGTGACTTGCTGTAGCTGGAAGAAAAAAGATATACGGGTAAAAAATGCGGGGAGTATTGCAGCAGTTCCATAAAGTATTGTTGTGCTTATTAAAAACGTAATTTAGGCATTTTCTTTGTCATTTATTATGATTACTTGCGGCAGTGGAAATGCCTATATACAGACAATAATTTTTGAGGGTTTAATTCTCCTTTGATTTCTAACGAAATTAATAGTTCTTAAATAAAGTTGCAAGCAAAATATAACAATTTTATTTTAGTTTATGTGTTTACCTGACTTGGGAAAGTGGCGCAGCTTCTACCTACATACATACATACCTAATGACACTCTCCCTAAAACATCCAATGAAAACAATTTAAATCCCTCGTGAGCTGCGACTAAAAAACGAACCCAAACTGAAGTCACACGATGGGGGGGATTAACTTCGTCGGCCGCCTCCAATCAGCAACCCTAGACCTGGGGATATCCTGTCAGCCAGCCAGCCGGGACAACCCTTTCGCATCCGGGGCCGCGACATGATAAATGACCGGTGTTATTCAAATTAATTGATCAAATCCGAATGTCAGACTGTGGAAATCTGCGAGAAATTGCCAAATTACGGCATAAAATGAATTAAGTGGCGACTAGCACTCGCATGACACATTGCTGGTAGAAGCGGATGAGGATGAGGATGCGGATGCGGATGTGGATGTGGCTGTTCTGGGGGATGCGAGTGGAAAATTTGCATGTGTCATGCGAGTGTCCGAGTGTGACACCCAGCGGGTTCCAGCGCCACCAGCAAATTCCGGATTGGGGGACTCTACGGGTATATGTGTGTCAAACGGTATAGCTTCCGGTTGAATGATTGGACAAATGAATGGCTTACAAACGGACGCATGTCCGGCGGACTGGACGCAGGATGACCACATCCATAGCCACATTGAAGGGGAGGTCCTGCCAGTGAAACTGGAACAGGAGCAGGCGCCGCAGCCCCCGAGGGCTCCTGGTCAAATGTTTGCGGTTACTACGGGCGCATCACTCTCTCAGGGATCTAGAAGTGATGAGGCACTGAAAGAAATATTTTGTATCTTTACTGGTATGCAATTGAAAAATAGTAAAATGATTGCACAATTTCATAGTGCTTTATGGGTTTACTTGAAATTGAAATATCCAATTTTGATGCTTCCGTAAGAGACAACTTTTAAATAAACTTATACATTTGGAAACTGACTTCTTTCTCCAAGTGTACAACAGGCATTGCAGAGCAATTGCCCGTTGGCCATATTTTTCAGAGCCAAAAATTGTGCTCAAATTGAAATCGGAATTGCAAATTAACAGCCGTAGCAGCAGGCAACGATTTATTGCCTTGGCAAATCTCCATCTCCTCGATTCGGCTGCAAAACGATAGAATCAGTCAGTCATTTGAGTTGGATTAATTGCTCTGACTTTCTGGGAGGATGGGGCGAAACAAACTGATTAATTTTGTGAGATTTTACATTTGGGAGGCTTGCGAAAGTGTTTTTCGAATGATTGCAGAAAGCAATTAAATGCTTAAATTGAGTGCAAGGCAACGTGATTGGGCTTTTCCAGTTCTCCGTAAGTGTGTTTTCCTCCCAAATCGCAGAGTGGATGAAACTAGAGGAATACTCGGATTTTCTCACCCCTCGGGAAAAGTGACAAAGCCACTTAACACCTACTCATGTCACCCACACAATCCGCTTAGTTTAAATACCCAAAAGGCTAAACAAAAAACCCGGTAGCGAAAACCACACGCACCCACACAAAAGGAAAGCGGATCCGGCGGGTGTGGGTGGTGATTTTTTGGTGACTTTCTGCAAAATTTAACAAAAACAACAAGGGCTCTCTCCTCAACTCGCCCAGCTTCTTTTTACACACTAAACGCCCCTTTTTATCCGACGATTTTCCTCAGCTTTTTTGCTGTGGTTCAGCCAAAAAGGGTCTTTTGTGGCAGCAACCACCAAGAAACTACAAACGAAAAGGGGGACCGGGCTTACACTTTTCTGCCAAAATAAACCCTTGTCCCATCGAGCAACAAGTGCACACTCGGAAATGAAAATACCATTTCAATTGCTCTCCGGCAGCAGAAATAAATGGGAAAATTGCCAAAAGGAGTGAAATGCTGGTTAGAAGAACCAGATCTCCTTGTGGTAGTAAAACATGTGGAGGGGGTGGGAAATTGTGCAAAAAGCTAAAAGGATCTCTGGGAAAATCGGAACTAGCATGTTCTCTATTAAGTATATTGACTTGGTTTAAACGGGCTATTAATTTTATAATTATTTTAAAAAAAATTACCTAATAATTTTATTACAAACGAAAATTCCGATGAACAAACCACTGAAAGCAGCGAACTTGGTTCCATAAATTGTAAGGTAATCATGTGCGAACAGAAAAAAAAGCTCAAGCATAAAAGGAAATCCAACAAGCGGATAATAGAAAATCCACAAAACGTCCCAGTGAGCCGGAAGTGTTTTGTGAAGTGGCTTTGACTTATGGCCAAGACATTTCCTCGAGGGTTTGCCCCACGCTCACGTTCTCCAGTGGCTAACCGAAGTTGTCAACGCAGTGGGCTAGGATAAGCTCTTTGGCAGCTCATCCGGATGGGGTCAGAAGCTGTGGGGGAAGGGGCTTGGAACCACGCTGACCTTTTGGCCAGTTGTCTGGCTTCCACTGAAACTGTTTACCTTGGCATCAATTTCAATTTGCATGCGCCCCCGTACGAAATGCATATAAAAAATAAGGGAAAAGAATGAAATTCAAATTTAAAAGTGTTTATGGCAGCGAAATGTAAATTTGTATTTACTTAAGCGCGCGCCGAGTGTGCGAAAACCAAAAAACCTTTTTTGAAAGCCGAGCCACCCCCGAGAATAATACGTATGTATGGACATATATCCCCGCCCGATTTTGGCATGTGTGTAGCGTCCACTTGAGTGTCAAGTGCATATCGCTTGCTCGCCAGCCTCCTTGAATTTCCCAACCCATTTTCCACTGCCACCCACTACGAATGCTACAATATGCAAATAAATTTGGCATTAAATAACACAACTGTTATGGCCTGCACTTGTTTTTTTGGAGCAGGAGGCAACAGCACATTCAGAACATATATTTTCAAACAATGGACCACATTTTGCCATTTGCCCATTTTCATTTGGCAATTTTCTTTAAATGCCGGAAGTATGGGTGGGCTCCATTTCAATAAAAACAATTTGTGACTGCAACATTTGCATTGAGTGCTAACGGCCCTTTGATTGTTGTTGCAACTGCTGTTGCAGTTCATAAAATCATACTCCCTTGAGTGTGTTCCAGAACCAGAATTCTCTATTATCAGATGGCATTTAGTTAATAATATATTTAATTTCAAGTTTTTTAAGTTGCTTGATGACAAGACATGTTTACAGCATATTTTCACATTTTTAGACCGCCTTAAAATATATATTTTTTGAACACGAAGTCCGGAACATCCCGAATCCATTCCATATGCCCGAATATCCCCATCCATCGACTTGGAGTCACGTTTTTGTGGTATTTTAATATTGCGCTGCATACTTGCAGGCGCAGTGCAACAAGCCAAAAGGCCATCGTCGTCGTCGTTCGCAGCTGTCGTTTGGCATTGCCGCTGACAAAACATTTTGCCCGCATTTAATTAATTGTTCAATAAAATTAATAAACATTTGTGGGGCCTCGGTGGGCGAAAGTCAACCGTTTGCCGGTCCACGGCCTCCTGCGCCTCTTTTCCGAATGAAATTCATGACATTTTTTGCCCGACTGCAATGCCAATGCAGCAGGGTCCGAAGGGTCCATGAGTCCAGGACGAAAATCAGGACCTGGCCACGACTGCAATCTGTGTGCATTGTTTGTGCAAGCCTCCGACTCCCGGACTTCCAGCTCAGGCGATTGCAAAAGTCGTTTGGCGTAAAAACATTTTGTAAATTGCTTCATAAATATCAATTTGTAAAATAATAATTGTCGGTCTGGCCTGAAGCGTTTCGGAAGGCAGTTGGGATTGTGTCTGGTCCTATTTTTGGATTTTCGGTTCGATTTTGGGTGCCGAGCCATCTTTTGTGGGCACTAAGCACAAAGCAGAGAACTGCAGCCCGCCACTCGCACTCTACGTCCACCCGATAAACACTCGGTACTCTAGGCACCCCGTTTTTTTTGACACCCTACTTGCGGCAACACAAAATACTCGAGTGTTTTACCGACGTTGTGTTTTTGTTACGAGTAAAAAAACCACCCGAGGCCTGCTGCGCAAGAGCCGTTTGGGTGAGTGGACGCACAGTCAACGATCGGCCGCACGTCATTTTTTGTATGCGGGCTGCAGTTCTCTGGTCATTTTTTGTACGCCTAAAATTTGTATGGGAGGAAGCGTGACGGGTATAAGAAATGAAGGGTAAAAGGGAATACCCAAGAAAAATTTCGTGCTCACGTCTTTGATGGACTCAAAGGGTGCCACCCGTTTCGAATCATTCCGTTATTTATTTTTCACACGTCGCTACCTGAATACTCTAATGACAAATATTCTTATATAAAGTAATTTTTGAAATGAATTTTGTGACATTATGTACTATTATTTTTACTATAATCTATATTTAAATAATAATAACGTTATTAATATATATAATATATAATAATATATAATATAATATATATATATATATATTATATTAATAATATATAATATAATAAAATATTATATAATATATATAATTAATAATAATAATAATAATAATATATAATAATAAGATGAAGGGCATTTTACAAAGTATTCGACAAAGTCTAGAGCCACGCCGAAAGAATAGTGTGTAAACGTATGGAGTGTAAAACGCATGGAGTTACGCATCTTGTCTGTGACTCGATTACCTACGAGACCACTCGAGTATTTTTGGAAACACCCGAGTATTTTTGGAAACACCCATGTGTTTAACGGTATACCCACAAGTGTTTTTCTCACTCATCCCTTTTTAGGCAGTGTGTGATCGGCACCCGCGACGCGGAGCACCGTATTGATTCGGGTGCGCGCACAACGGGGTGTCTTGTCTACATGTTCAGATTTATACTGTGTGTTTGTAAGTACCCGCGATGTGCGTGGCGGGTAGCACCCGCACACAAAATTGTAGGGTGTGAGTCGAGTGGTAAAAAAGTGCCACCCTTGCAGTTCTCTGCCACAAAGGATAGCAACGCAGTCTCGTCTGCAATGGGTGCATTTGATGGCTTTTCACTATACAATGGAAAGCAATCGATTAATTGCAGGACATTTTAAGTATGTAAATATATTTTTTAAATTATATTAAGGGTTTGTTTAGAAAGTAAATGTAATAAATTGCTTATAAAGGAAATACTTGTTGCGTCTTAAGTTAAATCCTTTTTCAGTCTAAAACTTATAGCAGCTTATCTTATCGAAATTTTAATTTCGATCTATAGAAACATAAGTAATTATGTTAAAAGACTACATTCAAATAAGTTTCAATGCAGAAGTGTAGCCCTTATTTGGATTGCCTCACAAATCCAACTTGACGGCGAACATACTTTTTATGTTTGGTCAACAATGTGGAACGGCCAGGACCTCATCTGTGCGGATGTACCTGGATGGCCTAGTCGAGCCAAAGGACTCGTCAACTGGGCAAGTGCCTCGTAAAAGTTTCGCTGGTTATGAATGCGCCTGGAGTTGGATGTGGGGCTGTCTGATTAAAGTTGTAACTGTCATAACTAGTGAGTGTCGGTGCGGGAAAGTCGGGCTTGGTGGCGGTGGGTGGAAAACGGAGAAAATTACCCTCGCCGGGCGTCAAATGTCACACCCAGCTACAAAAACGCTGCCCGCGGCAACGAAAGGCAACAAAACAGGACGCACGTCTGAAGTTTGCCGTATTTCAATTTCAATTTAAATTTACGAGTATGTTTCATTTCATTTGGCCAACTGTCTGAGCTTCTGTCTGCCCTTTTAACGCTGAAAGTGTTGCTCAAAAGTGCATGAACAATTTGGTTTGTAAAATTTCATTTAGCTTTCACTTTTCCATTTTTTTTGTGTTGTTCAGCTTCTGGATCAAGTTCAGGTTCAACTCATAATTTTCATTACATTTTACGCATTCGAAATGTGCTCTGGCTGTTGTTATCCTCCCTCTGCTCTTCTTAAATTGAAAAGTTCAAATTGAATTTGAATTCAATTTGGCTGCCAGCATTGCAAACGGACAGAAAAGAGAGGAATTGAGTTAACTGCGTATGTAATGGGTAGTTCACAGGATGCAGGCCATCAGGATGTATGGAAAGTGGTCTTTTCTGAGGGGTATCTTGTTGTTTGGAATGCTTAAATGAATGCGCATTTCTCCAGGGACGCCACTTGATTAGCCCGAAAAATGTGCAAGTTTTCTTTACTGCTTTATTATTTTTGCAAACCATTTACTCATTTTTCTTTTTTTAACATTTTCAAAACGGGCTATGGATTTTCGTATGAAATGGGAAGGATGAAATCCATCCTATAGAACCAATCTAAAGCCTACCTAGCTAATATTGAATTTTCTTAACCTCATCGCAGCTTTCCCTTTCTATTTTACTAACTAATGCAAGGCTACATAAATTTCATTAAAAATGCATTTGGTACTTCAGGGGTATCTCCATTTAGAAACCCCCGACTCAAACAAGAGCCAACCCTCCTTCAACTACCTGGTCGAAGGTGAGGCCTAAACCCCAAAAACAGAAACCAAACCGAAAACCGCAACCTCACCGAAACATCTGTGGCTCCATCAATTGCGAGTTCAGCTTGCAGCTTTTGGCTCTTATTGTGGCTTAATATTCATGGTAATTGTGGACGAGGACCTCAGATGTTTAGAGCAAAGTATCTTTAGTGTATCTACATCCCTCAGAAACAAAGCCACCTTTTTGGGCCTACATTTGCGTACCATTTCGGTTGCATTGCCCAAAAGTGACTGTAAATTCTGGCTAATGAACTGTTGGGGTGAGAAAAACCCCCTAACAGAAGCAAAAATACAAAAAAGAAAAACAGAAACAAAGGCAAAAAAAGTGAAACGAATGGCAATATGAGCCCACGAAAAACCTGAACTGGACAGAAATTAGTCTCGGCAAATGTCTTGAGTTACATTTTGATGACTTCTTCACTTTCTTTTTTTTTTTTTTGTTTCCAGGGGCTTAGGGTTTTCCCTCTGATCCCATTATGTTTATGAGAACAGCTTTTAAATGTTACGATTTCTCCATTTTTATGACAGTCACAAGGCGCGAGGTCCAGCTCAGCGGTTTTTGTTTCTAGTAATTCGAAAATATTTTGCATAAAAATGACATAACAATTTCAAACAGATTTTCTACGCATTTTCGGTATGAAATGTTTCGTGTCGCATTGGGGGTGTGTTTCAGCATGTATTTTAGGAAATATTTCGGCAATACTTTGATATTAAAAACCGCTTAAAAGCAAATTACTCAAACTATAGAGCCACAGTCCGGAAAAACTAAAACCAACAATGTTTCGGATTACATGCGAGAATGGGGTTTGTGAATTCTGCAAGGGACAGGGTTGCCAGCTATGGGACAGGTGCTCATCGCCTCCATCTTCCACATTTGCGGACCTCTGCGGAGCAACTATTAGAAAGCAAACAAAAAGCAAACTATAAAGCAGATATGGTCCTTGCCGTATCCCCAGCTTAAAAGGACATTTTTCGGTTAGCAATTTGGACATTTTTCATACCAAAATATTTTGTGGCCGGCTTGCGCGTGTGTGTGTGTATGTGGCCAGTAGTTTTTGTGAACTAAGAAATTTGATCGAAAAATGCAGTCAAGAGTTGGGCCAAGGGGAGCGGTACCCAGCTTTGTAATTATTTTTGAGCCAGTGCAGACGGCAGGTTGATAAAAAGTAAATAGCATAAATCAAAAGAGTCCCAACAAGTTGACAAAATGTTTGAGCCACTGCAAGACATGAAAATAATTGGGAGTAGCAAGGCAGAAACTTCACACAAACTAAAGGTGATTGGGAAACCCTTTTTGGGCAAAACCTTTTAAAGGTTGCTCTGCTCACAGAAACTGGCAATTAACTTTTCTCCGCTTCCCCTTCTCTGTAACCAAAAAAATAAAATAAAAAGCCCAGAATACTCTGCTGCCGGCGATGCTGGAAAATTTCATTAGACTATAATTTTTAATTGAAAACTGTATATCATTGCCGAAGCTGGCGCAGTCTGGTGTTCCTCCTCGCTTAACCCCTTGCAGACCCACCATTTAACCCCCTTCGCTGTGGGTGGCTTGGAGAAAAATGCACGAAAATATTTTGTAAGCAGATTTATAGTTTCGAAAAATAATAATTATTTGCCCAGGCGGCGAACCCAGCAAGGACACCCGTTCGGCTATATGTACATACATATATATTCCATGCCATTTTTCCGCCCAATTTTGGCCCCACTTCTTCCCCAAAAAACACAGACTCTATATCTCTCTAACTCTATCAGTTGCTGGCCTCTCGTTTCCTCCTCTTTGGCGCCTGATTATTAAAGGCTTGGGTGTAGATTAGTTTATCATTTAATTATTTTTTCCACCTCCTGTGGGCGTGGTCGTTGCCTATATACGTGTGTATATATGTGTGTGAAGAGGTCTCTAGCCGAACACGTTTAATTCGTTTAGTTTCGTTTGCCGAAAAAGAATTCAATTTACTTGGGCGTCGGCGGAATTTCTGTCGACTGGGATTTTCAGAAGACGTAATCCCTGGAGAAATGCCTAAATTTGGTTATTGTCTGATGTGTGTTAAAATACATTAAGTGTGTGTAGTAAGTGTTGATTAACAAATAATTAGCTTAGACTAGAGGAGTAAACGAAATGTCAAAGGGTTGCTCTTATAAAAATAAGTTTTACAGAGTAGTCCATTGTTATATGAGTGTAAGCCATTTTATTGGCTAAACTTTGACCTCAGTTTCTTGACCAAATCACCTGTCAAACTTACATATATCCCAAATTATGTCAGTCTGAAGGTTATCGATATGCGCTACTCCAGAGTTTCTCAAATTTCAAGTTCACTGAGCTCCCGTTGAAATCCTTCATTAGCAAGTGACCAGGAATTTTTGATTATTGTGAACTCGGGGCGTTTCTGCTGTCCGGCAAAGGTTATTGGGGTCCGAGTGACCCCGACCACAGCGACCTCTGCAATTGTCCAGCTTTGTGACCTTTTATTAGGGCCTTTTTCACACCCGTTCGGATGAAAGGTGTCAAAAGCATTTGCCGCTGGACTAAGTTGACCGCCCAGACACGTGCGTCTGCTTTGATGACGATGATGAGCGTCGAACTCGATGGCGGAGTCACTCTGCCCGTGACCACATGTGACTCTCTGGCCTTTGTCAACAGTTGCCTTTTAATTTCACTTCATTTATATTAAAATAAAAAACGCGCTGGTCTAATTGCTGCCGGAAAATTTGTTTGCCAAGTGTCGGGGACACACCCACAAAGTCACCCCATGAACTGTCAAAATAACCCAGCGATTGTTGACATTTGTCTCATTTCCATTTCCTTTCCCATATCCTGCAGCACCATAACTTCCTTTTTTTGTAATGCGTAAGAAATGTGGCGTAAAATTAAAGCTCAATATGAATTTTCTCTACAAATTCTGCATAGTGCATCTGAACGAACTTATTTAACTTATTTTAACTATTCTTAATTCTTAAATCTTAATTTTCTTTAAGCTACTTATGTTGTTATAAAGCATCTTATTGATTTTATTCCCGTTGGGAACCTTTTTCCCTTTAAAATTTATTATGCTTACTTTTTGTCCTTGCCCATAACTCGACTTAAATGTGGCATAAAATGACAGCATAAATACAAATTATCCATCCCAAAAAAACGGAATAAAAATAAAACACTTGCAATGCCTAATGGCATTTATTAATCCAATTGCATTTGGCCAGTAACCTTGGGGTCCCGAGACCAACAACATAATAACATTAACGACCACCATCGACAGCGGAGAAAGGCCAAACACTTTGCAAATCTAATGAGCCTCGACGGCATAAAAAAGACTCGCTCAGACGAAATTAAAAATAAAACGACAACGGACGAGGGGCGTAGAGCCCAGAAATTGACAGTCCTCGTGGGTCATGAGCCACGACCGAATTCTCGGACTCCTTGGACCCAAAAAATGTATATATATATATTTATACCCACGACGAGGGTGTAAAATCAAGAATTAAACCGTCTTAATGGTCTGCGTCTTTATGAACTCCGCACTGTCCTCGAAGCCAGCGAAGGGATGGCTCCTGCTCCCTGGGTTCCTGACCCATTATTTTCGACTCTAGTTTGGCATGTTCCTTGGGCATTCCGACTGCTCCGAGATTTCGCCTTCTCACCCAGTGTCTGGTTTAGTTAATTTTCATGTAAATTAAGCAATCAAATGTTGGCCCTAATGTTGTTCAATTAACGCTTTCCAGTGTCTTTAAATTAATTTCAATTTGCTGCCATTTTTGAAATTCCTTGGGCGACCTTTGGAATCCGGAAACATCAGCTAAAAAAACAAATAAATAGGACACTATTTGCAGTACAAGTTTTTGAAAAAATACCATGCAAATCCAAAATCTCAATAGTAACTTTACTTATCCATTTAATGCCTTCATTTGTATGGTAATTTGCGCGTTAATGAAGCAATTAACGCTTTTGAGACGTTTATTTCAATTGCTATTTGAACTCTGAAACTACTAAGAAAGCCCCCAACCGCCCCAACCGTTTGGGGCTTCTGTTTGGCGCTGCTGCAATTAACATATTTGCGCTTGGGACTGAACCAATACGGGTATTGTGATGCCGAACCAGAGGCATAGTCAAGTCGTGGGCCCACTTATCTGAACAATCAGTTTGCCAGTTGCTGTGTGTGTGAGCCCCAAAAAGAACCTCGGGCCAAGTAAAAATAAAAAACAAAAAAAAAATAAGAAAATGAAAAAGGCTGGGCGTGGCCGGGCTACACAGGCGCACAGTGAGCTGGAGTAAGAAATTTGCAACTGCAGAAGCCAAGTGCAGTGGCTGCCACCGGGATCCCAGCTGCTCCACCCACTTTTGTGCCTAGCACTATGCGCCCAGCCGTTGAAGGAGGCTAACTAAAAAATTTTCGGGTATCTAGTCGAGGGATCTGAGAAGTGGGCAGAGGCATACTGCCTGTTTTCCCCCCTTCCATCCATCCAGACTTTTTTCCACTCCAGCTGGGCCAAGTTTGCATGCCAAAAAAAGCGAAAATAAAAAAGAGGCAAATAAGTTGGCTCAATGGCTCGGGCCCACTTGATTTACAACAGTCGCCACTTGGCCAAAGTGCTGAGTTATGGGCCCGATTTTTCGTGTGTGTGGGCGTCAATTACCAGCTCATAAATTGGCATCGATTTGGTAACTATTTCCCCTGCGCCGCCGTCTAATTGTTTATTAATCAACTCATTAATTAGTTGCTTCGGCTCGGCCATTTGTTATTTCACTGTGTTTTTATTTTGTGTATGTTGATTTGTCCGTTCGCCTCGATAATTTTAATTAATTTGCGCAGAATGTATTTTCCCATTGCATTTTCGATTAGTTTTTCTGATTTGACCATACATATTTGCACAAACAATCAACAAAATAATTAAATGCATTCAAGCATTTTTAATTGTTATTTGCGCTAATTTCGGTGCTTAGGCGTTCGTCGATTGGCGGCTAGTGGGCGTGGTCGCCAGTAAATAGCCTGCATTATTCATGTGTTTTTGTCGTCGTTCTACGCCTGGCCCATTTGTCCTTTGGGCTATTTGTTAAAGCCGGCTAAGTGACTCGGCGGTTTGGGTTTGCGGGGAAGTCAATATTAGACGATCGAGGTAATGCGGAAATATTTGACTTGGGGGAGTTATTACCCAAAATTGGTGTGAAGGTAAGGGGTTGTGAAAGGAGTTTCTCATAGCAAGATACTAACTGGCAACTTTAAAATTAGTAACTAGTTTAAGCTAGAATAAAGCTTTAAAAATTAAACATTCTTGGTCTTAAAAATTAAGCCTTTTTCTCAAAGCTAAACAAATAATTAATTTTCTGTCTAAACAACAATTTTCCTGGCCAAACATAGCCATTGGATTCCAGAGCACTTGTAGTTTTTTCCAGCGGGGCGACAACACGTGGTGACAACCCAATCTCGGCAGAAATATGTCTGTTTGGATACCCCACCCACCCACATTTGCCGGCCACTCTAGATCGGCAACTGCATATTTTGTTAGACATCATTGTTGCACATGCCACGTGCTGCAGTTGCACCTGCGCCTGCAACATTCGCAACATTGCGGAAAAACGCCCCAAAAAGGCGGCAACATGCAACAGTGGGGAATCGCAAAAAATGCAGCCAGCTGCATGTGCGTGCATAAATTTACAGCTGCCGTTGTTTCTGTTTGGTTGTTTCGTTGTTTGCCGTTGCTGTTTGCATCCAGCAATGAAGACATGACACCGACAAAGAACGAGGACACCTCCTGCAATTGCAATATTCCACTGGCCTACAGCTGCACTCAGAATTCAGAGAATAAAAATTACCTAAAAAATTTAATTTCAATTGCGGAAATGAGAAGGAACCTCGTTTGTATGAGGAAATGTGTACCATACTTAATGATGCTAAGTTCAAAAAATATGAATTTTGTTTTATATAATGTTTTATTAAAATTTTTATTACAAGTTGTAAATACTGTTTTAATATTTTATTAATAATATATTTTAATAGTCAATCTAAACATTAAAGATAATTTATATTAAGTTGATGTTCTGCGTGTTTGTGTTTTTTACTATCCCCATAATTAACTGCAGTGTTTTGGCAACTTGGTTGTATTTCCAAATAAATAACTCACGACAAATGTTGCTATTGTTGCCCGTGTCGCTCGGTGTTTTCCCATTGTTTGATGGACAAAGCAGCGGCAACAATTATGCGGGGCATTTGGGCAAACCGAAAAGCTGAAAAGACCAACTAATGCAAACAATAGTTGAATGTTTGCCAGCCATTTCATAGTTCGCATATATGACAGACAGCCCGAAAGGAGCAAACACTGAGGGAAATAGAATCCGGAGGACTTGGGGGGTGGTAAACATCCTGGGCGGCGGCAAAAAGGATATCGCGTGCCAACAAAAAATCACCATGTAAACACACATCGCACACAAAAGGCGCGATACTGGAGAAAGCTTTCAGGACTCTCGACTAACCATTTCCCACCCGCCCGCTCGTTTACATCCAACCATTGGCCAGGGGAAAGCTACATGTGTACAATAGTCGCCTTCGGGTTGCAGGATCCTGTTGTTCCTACACTGTTTTGTTTTATTGTGATTTTTATGCCAGTCGTTTTGTTTTGGCATTTTTGGCAAATATTAGTTCCATACTCCTGTCATCGTCCGATGGCAAATGGAATGCTATTGTGTGTCGCTCGCTTTTCTCCGGGGCTAATAGCCATAATTTCGGAGAGACATACCCAGATGTTGGGGGGTTATAGTTACACTGAAATACTCATAAATAAGTTCGTATTCTTCAAAATTTTTATTTCATAGGTTTATTGATACAGTAATAGTTCCAGCGTTTCGATTTTAACATCTTACAATCAGCTAACATAAAATTATAGTCTTTAAAGATAGCATTCGTTTTTCAGTGTTGGGTAAGCTTTTAAAAAACATTTAAGCTATAAAACTTTTAAGAATCGTATTATATTTCAAAAGATACTTAGCTGATTTACATATATGGTTGTATTAATTTTAAGTTATTCGAGAAACAACAACGTCATTTCCGCTTCCCTTATCTTCAGCCTATTTTAATCTCATTATAGTTTCAGAAATAAGCTATTCAGAAATCCATATACTAGTTAGTACTGATGCGTAAAATCCCAACGAAGCGTTTGGAGCTTAGGGCTGCTCTTCCTCCTCGGGATCTGCAAGTGCAAGATTATTAATTTAGATACGTTTTTGGTAAGCTTGTTGAGTCAATTATAAGCCAAAGTCGCTGCAGTTCATGCAACGCAGACACAATAATAGCCAGACATTTATATTAAGTTTAATTGCATACGTGCGGCAAGTATGGGCTGCCATACAATATGTATGGAATATGTAAAGCGTTTTATGATTTATGCAACCCCACGAGCTCCTCAAACCCAGAAACAAAATCAACAAATCATTTTTCTGGCCAACGCTGACAGCTGCAATTTTTCACTGCTACCAACTGCGGGCCTCTGGAAGTCATGCAACATTTACAACATTTAGCCGGCCAAAGTGGAGTCCAACTTTAAAATGCATTCCCCACTCCGCCACAATAATTCCCGATTGAAAGCCACCCCAAATGTGAGCGGGTGCACACAGACTCCCCCAAAAGTCCTAAACCGAATCAATTAAATTCAATTAGGCTCGGTAAAACCACAAGCCAAGTGCATAACCTTATCGGTCAGTGCAAGTGCAAGTGCAAGTGCAGGATACAAGGATACCCCAATCGCCAGTTTGGATCCCAGTTTCACTCCCCGGGCTTAGCTGTCAATCTTATTCTAATTGAAACGCATGCAGAGGGATCCCAGAAACACAATTGCCTACGACTCGAATTTCGCATCACAAATTGACTTTTACGCATAAACAATTGAAATTCTGACCAGATTTCCGGTTGAGACTTAACCTTTCCTCTACGAAATTTACCCCCTTTTTATGGCAAAATCAACAAGTTAACTGCACTGCCGCCTGTCATTCAAATGGAGATTGCGAATTTACCCCCTTGGGGGCTATATGGCATTCTGTGTTTGGTTTCTCACTGTCTAATTGACTTGTGAGTGGAGTTTGGAATTTGAAATGCCCCTAGGTTGGGGGCCCTTTAAAATGAAAAACGAAAATTCAACTCATTTTTGAATGCTGGGACAAGAAAGGGATTTTTTCCAAAGCCAATTTTGGTTTTGGTAAATATTTAAGGACTTTTAAGACTCTTCTCCTTACCATATCGATATTCTGATATTTAATTGTTGGTACATATTAAAAAGTGATGTTTTTAAGCAAGACTTAAAAATGAGTAAAAACTTGTTTAACATCGCTCGTTGCCTGCAAAACATTTTTAACCCTACTGTCGTGTTAACCTTTTTCAAACCAGAAATTTTTCGCATTCTCTTGGCTCACAATTTTTGCATAATATTTTCTTTGCACCCCCGGCGCTTTCGTTATCATTCCCTTAATTAATTAAAAAGTTGTTGCACCTTTTTTCGGGTTCTCTTATTTTTTTTTGGCGCAAAAAATGTGCACAATTTTTATTTCGCACATGCGAAATTAGCGCTGCTGGGGCGCACATGCCTTGTTAAAATATTTGCAAATATTTAAATTGACATTTTTCCGTCACGTTATGACTATGAACAATGTCAATTTAGCTGGATGCCTTGAAGGCCCAAAGGTTTTTATCCTGCTCCCTTTCCTCTTGAGATGCCCTTGTCCGGTGAGTTTAAAACTCCAGCGGCGAACACTTTAAGCTGCATTTGCAAAATGCCCGCACACACATCGAGCAACTAATCAAAACAAATTCAATTAAACGACACACGACAAGCCACGACGACTGGGCATCGGAGATGGTCCCAGAGTTGGGGTCTCTCACTCTGTGTATTTATATGTGGAGTATTCCCCGCTCGCCGCTTGCGAGGCACTGCTCCTCCTTTTGGCTTATCTGGCAGCACAATCCATTAAAATTGCACATCGTTTACACCAAAAATCAATTCGCCAAAGCATTTAGGCATTACAAATGCCAACCCAGCCACTGGAGCTAGTCGCCTGCACGGCATTGGAGTCCGGAGTTCGCAGTCCAGGTTTTTCGGGATCCCGCTTCAAACTGAACGTTGATGCCCATAAATTTCGCATGGGGCCCTCACTCTTTTTTCCCTGTTTGTTTTCTGGCCGCTTGGTCTCTTAGAGTCTGAGTCTCGGCTTTTGCCGGGCTACCAGGCGATAAACGCAGTCCAGTTGGCATTGCTTTGAAATGTATCCGCCAGATACGAGTAGTACAAAAGCTGCATTTGTGGAGAGCCAGTCGCAATCTGGGGCCAAGTGGATGGCCAGTTGTTGTCGCTGGTCAGTTGTGGACAGAGGTGTGGGTTTTGGTTAAGTCTAGGGGTTTGGAATACTAAAAACAGGGGCTACCCAACCACATTTCTATACCTTTTCATATATTCTATGGTAATAATAGCCCAAAAGTACCCCTTTCGTGGCGCCACTGCTTGTGAGCTATGTTTTCTTGTCGTGTGTCTTCTCTAGAGCGGAGTACTCTAAAGATTGGAGTATTACGATTGCGTTGTGGATTTTCAAACCTTTTTGGGGGAACTACTACACAATCTCGGGTTAATGTGCATTTTGTAAGTAAAAAAATTTGAAATCTAAATAATTGATTTTTATAATAATAATTAATCTACAAATCTGTATAATGCAAATAAAGTTAGCCGTTTTTAATTTTATGTTCTCTGTTCACAAAAATGCCATCTCTAAAAACGTCAATCGTCCTCTATTTCGGACTCTTTGTATGTCAGTGTCACCTCATGCCCGACAAATTATGTCTATCGGAAACACAGAAAGCCTGCAAGGGGACAACCATAAGCAGACCCAAATCCAATCCGTGTATCGACGGCAGCACAAATGCATGTGGATCGGCGATGTTGACGGTGGTGTTCGTTCGGTGGCGTCCAAAGTGGTCAGTGGTTCGATTCCAGTGGTGTCAGTTCGTCGTGCGTTTTATTAGTGGCAACTCAAACAGCAAATTGAGATTAGAAGCCAGTCGACGACTGAGTGAGTAAGTGAGGCCATGAGTTATGGGCTGCATTAAAGCGCATCGGAAAAATAAGAAAAAACAAACGTAGTAGGAGAAGCGGATTCTAAAATGCCACCCATTAGGTTTTTAAACTGGGTGACAACTGATAAAGGGTTGTGCATAGTACTTAAACGACAAACTAAAACATTTACTAAAAAAAAATGAATACATGATCCTTACAGAATGGTACATTATTATATCGTACAACATTTATCTAATCTGCATGTACTTAAGTGCTTTCTTGTACATGGAAGGGCGCACTTAGAATTGAATTATTTTAAGCACCCATTTAGAACGCTTAGAGGTCTTTACGCCACCCCAAGAACTCCTTTCTCCACTTACAGAAATTTACATTTGATTGCTGTTCAATCAACTCTCATCGCTGGCGACCCACAGAGTTCAACATGTGATATCCTTGACATTTATGAGCTGTTGGCTCTGTGGGACCCCCGCTCCCCTATACAAAGTAACATGTTAGATCAACAACGAGAAATGACAGATATTATTTGCATAACACTGGAACATTCCTCGTGAGTTTCTTATATCCCTGTTGCTTCTGTCAGTTACTGGATTTTTTTTTTTAACATAAATGATAGCAATCTGAAATGTTTTTCGCTTTCCCCTCGCAACCCGCATAATTCACTTGATATTCCTCATCTGACTTTCACTTACAATCCATTCCAGCCCTCGAAAAGCAAAGGGAAGACAACATTAGGCCTTATTACATTTGACATGTTGCGCCCTGGAAAAGTTTTCTTTCATTTTCGTAGCAACCCACCCCTTGGCTACAAATCAAAAGATAAATTGTTTTTCTTCATGATTTATATATAAAAACGTTCTGTCGACTTCGCACCAACCTTCAACTTTCATTCCTTATCATTGGCGGCGTTGAAAGCGGGCTACAAATATTAATATTGTTTGTATTTCATGCGCTATCTGCTTTTTATTTCGTTTTCAATTTGGCCATGTCTGACTCGGAAGGGAAGTCGCATGTCAAATTTAATATAAATTATTGGCGAAAAATCATTGGACTGGGATGAAAGTTGTATCTACGCTTTACTCACATTCCTTGGCCTTTTTCCAGGAGTGCGTTGGCATCGCCTTCAACTGATTCTCGTAGGCCTTCTTGGCCAGCACATCCTTGGCCTTCGGATTCGGCTTGTTGCAGTTCTCCGAGTCGGCAAAGTGGTCCAGATACTCATCTCGTTTGCAGTAGATGCACACCCCGTAGATATACTCCTCCTCGCAGATTGTTGCATTTGTGGATCGAGCCCAGTCGGCATTATTTTTCGCCGCCTTGAAGAGTTTGCCCACGTAGATATGGGCAGTTGGTATGGGAGTAAAGGCATTCAGGGCAATGGTGGTTATCGGATTGTGCTCCAGGTTCAGCACCTGTAGGTTCTTTAACTTGTCAAAAAGGCCGCTGCAAAAAAGGGTTCATATATATATATACATATGTTTGATGTCTGTTTTGGAAATAAAAACTCACCTCTGAATGCGATCCAAATTATTAAACGCCAAGTGAATCTCTAAAATCAAGGGAGTGTTCCTGAAAAGCTGATCGGGCAGCCTGGCAATATTGTTCCTTTCCAATCTTAAGGTGAGCAGTTTCTTTTGCACCTTGAGGAAGTCCTTGCTCAAATAGCTGATGTTGCTCCTTATTCCAATGTATGCCAATTGCTCCGACATCCAGAACAACTCGGTTGGCACATTATCACCGCAATTGAAGAGCTCGATCGACTGAAGCTCGGTCATGTGCCAGAGTTCCTGGGGTCCAAAAGCGGACATTTCGACACTACTGTTCTTGGCATCGCAGTCGATCATCAGATGCTTTAGCTTCGATTGCTTTGCAAATATTGCACCCGACACTTTGCCCAAATTCTTGACCACAATTTCCAAATGGGTTAGATTTTTCAAAGGATGCAATATGTTACCGGGCAAATCACTGCTTCCCTTTAAGGAGAGTTGTTGTAGTGCCGGCAGGTTTTCCAAAAAATTTTCAGGCAGTGTTGACTTGAATCCAATGATGGAGACTTTCTTCAGACTCTCGTGATCCGTGTAGTGTTGCTGCAGGACCTCTCCTCGATCGGTTTTCTTGGGATCGAAATAGTTAAAGATCTCCAGTTCGGTGTAGTTGCTAACACCCAGCTTACTGAGCAAGTACTTAATGCTTTCTGCATTTGGTATGGCACAGTTTTGGACGATCAGTGAACCGATATTGCCCACCTTAAGAGGTGGTATATAGCCGAATCCCCTGGCATCGAATATGCTACAGCTTATGCCGTATAACTGCAGATTGTCACTGTGCAATTGAAGGTTCTCGCACTTGATCTCCTGCTCCTGGCACTCGCAGAGATTTGGTTCCTTGACCAAGGCCTCACAACCCGCTTTGGTCACATAACTTGGATTGATCACTGTGGCATTCTCCTGCCACGACGGCGCAATTAGGGACAGCGAAAGAAGTAGCCACCACATCCTGAGGCTGGGACTCCGAGCAGACTGATCGCTGTAAGGCAGGAGCAGAGGATTTTAAAATTAGTTTTTACGATCCAACAGCTGCACCCGAGGCAGCATCTATAGATGCTTTACTACTATGTGCATCTTTCTCTTTGCGTCTGGATTTCCTGCAGGTAGCACGCATTTCCCTGGAAGTGCTGATGCCGCTGCTGCGTTTTTCCTTCTAGCCGAAGACGCCGCCCCCCATTTTACACCCAAAGGCCGGCTGCCATTTTACACAAATTTGATTACCCGGGGCCGGTCAGGTAAACCCCCTGCCGTATCTCTGCCGCTCTACCTGTTCGCTTAATGGCCCATAATTTACTACGCAACTCGCCCGATTTGTGCATAATATTAAACCATTTTGAATTCGCCTTGCAACAAAAATCAAAAAAATCGAACGCAAAAAACGGCAAACAAAATGACTTAAATTGCCATTTGCGTTGCCTTCGGTGGAGTTATTTTTTTGAAGTTGGCGAGGACTACGGGGGTTTTTGGGGAGTGCGAGATGATCTGTACGTAAAGGCAGCGGCGTGAATCCAAAAGAGTGGGTCTGATAACAGTTGAATATGCGCGATTTTACATACGAATTGCAGGCCACAGATCAAGAAGCGAATGGAAGCGATCTGAGAAACGTTTAATACTGCACAGTGGGCTTGGAATAGTAGAAAACTGAAAACGTTTTTAAATCATTTATCGTGGAATTTACGACTAGTAATAAAATTCTAATAAATCAATATTATAATTTGCATAAAAGACTGGTATAAATTCAAAGAGTATGTTGCAAATCTATGTTACTTATTGTTGGTAAGTTTGCGTTGTGGAATAGCCAACCCACTGTACCTCCCATGCCAGATTATTCATATCGAGCTCTTCCCACCTCATCGCCATCCTCATCCTCAGCCACAATCTTATCCCAAACCACTTTGAACATCCTGCAGTGCAATTTCAGTGCGGATCCGCTGTTGATCTTATTTCTTGTGCGCGAAACTGGGACTTGGACTGGCTGCTTCTGCTCGATTTCGAACAAATTACGATTCATTCTGGTTTTCAGTTTCATTACAAATGCAAAAATGCAAAATGGCAAGCCGGCCATTATCTCTCGAGACCCTGGACGGCATGGTATGGTATGAGTTGAAACGGGATGGTATGGGATGTCTGTCTTTCTGTTGATCGATGATCGCTGTGGCCGCCGATGATCAAGTTTTGTGTATCGTTTGAGGCGTACATGCGTAAGTGCCTTTGATCCCCGCACCTGATCCCTCCCTGAGTTCGGCCCTCCTCCTGCAGCAGTTGCATTCACAGATCGGGGCCAATGCATTTGAATTTGTCTGGCCGGCAGCCAAATCGATCGACAACCAATCAGCCCCAGTCCAGTTCGGTCAGCCATCATGCCAGTTTGCGCAGTCTGCCCATGTGCACCCAGAAAAATTACGCGCTCATGAATCATTTACATTAACATAATAACAAAATAATACAAAAATATAAATAATTTAATAAGAAATAGGAACGGTTCTAACTAAATTTATAACTCTATATTATCCAAAATATTTTTTTCTATTTAACATTATAGTCATTGAAGAAACGAATATGTATCTTTTAAATCGCTTTAAAAGTATTTGTATTTAATATCCACCAATACAGAGTTGCATTTTATATAATATTTATGCTCAGAATTTAATATCAGTGTTATTTTGAAGCTGCTGCTTCTGCTGCTGGCAGTGGCAAACATTTCATTTTTCACGATCCACGAACAGTCTCTCGTATTCCCAAGAGCTAAATCAATAAATTACGTGACAGGCATGCAGAAAACCTGATGCCTCCAACTTTGCGTTGGCTTTTAGCTCAAGACCACTTCTTGATCGCAGTTTGCGTTTTGCTTCGTTTTGATTGAATCAATCAAAAACTTGTGCATTTATATGAAAAGTATTAAGCAGTAAGGACGGCCAGCAAAATGAAGAATGAATACCCTGAAGTGTATGAATAAATTAAAATGATATGTAAGCAAAGGCAGGATATGTAGTGAAATGAAAAAAAGCAAGGTTATTAACCCCTAACTTGGATGTAAGATATATATGAAATGATGTTTGCAACTAAAAGAAAATAAGTCCGGTATAATTTAAAGAATTTAAAAGTTTATAGCTGGATAATCTATATAGTTTCCCAGTAATATTTTATGTAATAACAATATATGTATTATTTTATTTCTATTTTTTTAAATACCTATGATCCCTACCTTAAATAGAGTATTGAATGAATGTCGGTGAGCATGGATCATACACATATCGTTTGCAGATCTTCTGGCGCTGCCATAACATAAGTTATTATTATGTCTTGCCCAATGGCCGGACCAGATATATTTTCTGTTCTCCATTTACCGCACTTTGCCATCTTGGTAAGTTCGCATTAAATTTGATTGGTTTTCATTTGTTGCGAGCAGGAAATGCTCAATAAAGTTCTTAACTCGGTTTAATTAACTCTGACAAATTGAACTCGGTGCAAAATGTTTTCCGAAAAGTAATCGAATTAAAATCGAAGGAAAAGTCATTCTTTGACTTGCGAGTGCTGCTCCTTCAATTAGTAATAAATAATTTGGCTTGGTTGAAAAGTTTTACGCCAGCTAAGCGATGCATAATCCATGAAAGGGCACGGCACCAGCAGAGTTCAGGAAGCCAAGGACTCGGGGCCCACAAAAGTCTCAGAAAGTGGAAACCAAACGGGTGCAGGACACTCTTTTCGGTAATACCGCTCCATTGTGCGGCGAAATCTTCATTGATTTTGATTTCTTGTACCGAGGAAAATCGCCTTAGGCCAAAACTTTCGACCCACCACAAGAGTATTTACCATTTTGCAGGACGGACAGGCAAATAAATGGTCATAATCCTGGCCAGACAAAGGCTACTGTTCCTGCTCCAGCTACTCCACCTTAACCCACAGCTCATAACTCATGTCTGTGCTATTTTTGGGGGTGTTCCTGACTCCTTTATGCGTTTTACATTTGATTTATTCCACATGCAAATTGCGGTATACAAAAATTAAGTTGTTGGAAATGTTTTATTCCGAGAAACGTTTTGCGTCTCGCCGCGACTAAATAATAATTCGCCTCAAATTCAAATGCGCACGTTTCACAAAGAATACAGAGCAGAAAAAAGCCATAACATAGCTCAAGGCGCCCCCATATCGTGAGTTCTTATATAAATGGGGGGTAGAACTCGCCCCTTCCCGAAACTCTTTTTGTCCCGGGGCACAACCCGCTCTTCCAAGTAAATGCATGAAATTGAATACTCGTACCGGGCCCACAAGAATATTTTTGACAGAGTAACCGAGAACCATCATCTCTATTTGGCATTGTAGTTATCCTATGGCTCAATGTTCTGTTTATTTATGCGTTTGCGCCTATTTATTTATTTTAATTAAAAGGGGCACGTGTTGCTGTTTTCTTGTTTTCTTTTTGCCACGGCAACATAACGCCCGGAGAAATTGACGATGGAAAATCGGAAGGCATGGGGCTGTAAGGTGTGGTCCCTTTTTTTTGGGAGTGGGTGGGAACGGGTTGTGGCAAGTGCAACGCTGTATCAATGACAACCCTGAAGTTTCGTCAAAATTTAATATTGTTTACCGAGGTAAATGAAAAATTAATTTACTTGTGCTATTTGTCGAATCTTTCAATAGAATTATATAATAAGCTTATTCTACCGCTGTATTTGCAATTCGAAATTGAAAGCATAAGAAATAAGCGGTTTTGAATGCTTGAAAGCGCCTCTATTTTGATGGACTTACTTTAAGGCTATCACGTGATATCACCCTTGAAAATAAAAACTATTAAAAGTGACAGCAATGACGACATTGTTTTCCATTTCACAGCTTTCCGAAAGGTCAGTGCTTTCCACCCCGTAATTTTGATTGTCCATTCAATCGAATAGACAACTGCCAACTGTCATTAAACTGCAGCAAATGAACATCAAACGAGTGTCAAAACAAACAGAGATCCTTGGGCGTGGATAATTGAACTGACTAAGCCGAGAAGAAATGGCCAGCAAATAGTAATAAACAGGGGAAACAGCGACAGGACGACGGAGCAGCAACAATCAGAACAACTAATTAAATGCCACAACCCCCACGGAAAAACAACCAGACAAAGTCAAAGTTTCTCGACTCGTTTTCATTACGAGTTAATTTGAATGTAAATGAACAGAGGAGTGGAGCCGCTTTTTGGGGAGTGGGAGTAGCTAAAATGTTTGGCTAATGTTTCAATTAAGAAGACAGTGAAAAATTTAATTTTCTTTCATTTGGCTCGGCCTGTGTCTAAATGGAAATTGCCACCCAAGTTAGTGCCAGAAGTTTTCCGTTTGAAGGCGGACAGTGAATTTCATCTGGATTGTTGTTGTCCCGGGTGATGTTCACAAGGAATTTCAATGTTCCACTCATAATTTCATATAATTTCCATTAATTGTATGAAATTAATGCCGCTGGCTTTGAGGCCGAGTCTTCTGCACAGAGAAAAATGTAGGTTTCAACTAAATTGACACCACATAAATGTATGCTGAGACACGTGGAATTAAAGTGATTAATATTATTATTAACTTAACTTTGTATGATGACACAGTCTATTTACTGCGTATTTATTAATTATTTTAAATTTAATTGTAAGGATGGCATAATTAAGTTAACTATCAATGGTTTAGAAAATAAATTATTAGCTTATTGAATATATAATCAACATTTTGTTGCTTTAAATGAAGTCGATAATTTTTCCTGTGTGAATATCCAGCTGCATCGTGGTTTTGGCTCTCGCTTGTTGGCCACTCCAGTAGCCATTTTTATGATTTTCTACGCACTTTGGCCATGGCTGGCTTGGAAACTGTCTATGCTAATTTCCCAGTTTTGATGACTAGTCGGCTACCAGCGAGCTACTGGCAACGGCTACCTTTCATTTGGCTGTAACCAACTGCATAACCACGATCACCATCAATCCACCGATCTTGGGTCCTGAGCACCGCCTTTTGCTTTGCATAGATCACTCAAGGGCATCGCTATATGGCTTTTGTTCTGCTCGTGTTCGGGCTGAGTATCAAGGAGTATCGAGTATCCATCATCGTCATCATCATTTTCATCGGCAACGTCCCCGTCTGGGCCATGGCCAATTCCCAGTTGAAGCTGCGGTACAACATGGCTAGTTACGCCCCATTTTGACTGGGCAATTGTCATGGACACGGCGTGGAAATCAGACTGATGTGAACATATTTTTTTTTTGAGTGGGTAGTTGGGGAATATTTCTTCGGGCTACTAAATGGGTTAGCAGAAATCTAGTGAAAGAGACAGTAAAAAATTGGAAAAAGTGCATTCATTTTGGCTGCAGCGATTTCAGGAAGATTAAACCCACTATTTGATAACGCTCACATGTTCCCTTTCAAATGTTATTATTTATTGTTTTCCATTAAAATAAAGTATCTGTATTGGTTCTATTCCTTTTCATCTAATCCGCCTGCTATTGCCCTTTAGCAGGCCGAAAGTGCAGAAGCTCAACCTCCTTTGCAGTCATTTCCTTTTTGCACACTCAGCACAAATTGCAATCAAAGACCCCCCCGTCCAGTCAACCCTTTGCTCCTCTTCAGCCACCGACTTTTTAGCACTTCAAATTGGCAAACAAACAAACTCACGTTCAAATGAAATGTGAGCATAAACAGAAAATTTTTCACACAGCGCTGGCATCGCTTTCCCCTCGTCCTTTTTTTTTACTTTTTGAACCCAACTCGTGTGCAATGGTAAACAAACTTGAAAAGCAAACCGAAAAGCAGAAGCGGAAATATTGCGCATACGTCGTGTTGCACGTGCAAAATGACGAAGAGGAAGCAGCAGAAGCCGCTGAATAAGAGCAATGAGCAGAGAAATGCGAATCGCACAGGACGAAGGAAGAGGAATTGGAAGGAAAGGACGTGGCATCACTTGACACGCAAATATGCATAAACAAGGCATGAATATTCATACTCACAGCAGACACTTCGCCCCGTCTCGCTTGCTCCGCCCTAGCATCTTGAAAAGGACTCGCGTCCTCGTCCTCGTGCCCATATCTCGTTTAGAGATGAAATGCAATGCGCATTGAAAAATTTGCCCGCAAAAAGTGTTTGCACAAGCCGAGGTGAGTGAACCAAAAAGCAGAGCAGACTGCAAGCACAGTGGTAATGCAAATCACTTTTTATGTTAAGATAACCGCGGCATAAACTAAATTTTTAGCATTCATTTGTAAATAATTTTCATTGAAATGCTCATATTTTCACTACATGATCACACAATTATACGTTTGGTCTCACTTTTAATCATTTATCTAGACACTGGTAACACTAATACCGTTTACAGTTTCAATAATTTTTTGATGAAATAATGAATTTATTTGGTTTTATAGAAGTCTAAATATCAGATATTGAGTGTCTACTGTTTGCCCACATAATATGCAATTTTCACAGCATTTGAATGAATGAGCGAATGTTTGCTTGTGTTTGCTTAGCCATTCACAAGTAGACAGAAAATGCAAACGGGTCATTCACTTGGTTCTGCTACTCCACCACCCTTTTTCTCTGAAGAATTCCTGCGTGTAGGACTTTACAGAAATTTCAACTGCTTAGGCAACAATCATAAATCCCTGTCAATCACACTCGGCTGTCATCATCATCAAAACAGTCATCAGCGCTCTAGATAGGCCGTGTAGTTGCGACTTATCCAGCGAGTTTTGTGACTTGTGACTTGGCTAAGCGGAACTGATTACATAGCCTTCTGTTGCGACGTCATCGATTTGGCTGCGTGACAAAAATGCCTCTTTATTTTTTGTTTTCGACTGTTTCGATGTCATTTATATGATGCTCCGAATTTGACAGCTGCGTGGTGGATCGATTCGGGGGTGGGAGAGTTATGCAACACTCGAACAGTTAATTTCTTTGGAAGCTTCCTATTGACAACAATCAATCATTTTCTCGTGTATAAACTGGGGGAAAGTTCGCAAGACCTTTCTACAGAATTGTAAAGCGTCAAGCTAAGGTGAATAAAAGTTAGGCAAATACCATAGAAGTAGAATACTGGTAAAATTTTGGTAAAAACGGAAACTTTTATAGTATCGAGTAATTATAAAATTACTTTACTAAAATTAAATAAAAATACGAAGCAATTTAATCTTAAAGCTACTAAACGTAGTTATGTGTATCTCCATTATTGTTTTTAGTTTATTTTAATAAGCAAAAAATGAAAAAATTCGCCATCGCCTACAAAAACATTTATTGCCAGACAAATCCAAATGCAATCGTCTGGGCAAACACATAATTAAATGTGTTTTCGTTTAGAGTAGAACAGAAAGACTCACAAAAATTTGCATACCTAATAAAATCAGAACCGTCGAAAAAATATCAGTGAAGAACGGCAAAAACTCGGCCAAATCACCGGCTAAAACTAATCCCCCAAATCTGCGACGATTGCCAAGGCAAATCAGAGTTCTGAAACCATAAAAAGCGAAGAGCCAAAGAGCCTGGGGCAACAATTTAAGATTTACGCCACTTAGAAGACATTTAAGCGTGCAACAAATGCAGCAACAACAACAATAACAACCGAACCGGGTCCACATGCAAAAGGCCAAAGTCAAAAGCCGCCAAGAAGAAGTCGTTGTTGTTGTTGTCGCTTATGTTGTTTTTGCTTTTGTTGTTCCCGTGCGTGCTGAGCTTCCTTCTGCTGAAGCTTCTTTCCCAGCGATTCTTCTACGGTCTGTGGACCCTGCCAAAAATCAAAAAGGGTTTCTGCCTCAGCGGCCGACAGTTTACAAGTCTTTCTCGTGTTTCGACAACATTAATTTGTTGTCTCTTCCATGTTGGGAACTTGCAGAGGCAAGGCCTAGCCGCAAATGTTGCCAGCAACAAGTTGCCGGCCTCAGGGAACCGCAAAAAGAGAGAGAACAGTAGCTCTATGGCAAACAATAAGAAAAATTATTTAATTTGAGTACTTTTCGGGGCCGGTTTATTTTATTTTTCAACAGCAAAGTGTTGGCCATGGATGTGCTGAACAAAAACCGAAAAAACCGCAGAATCTTACGAGCTCCTCGTCGCCCTTAACAATGTCTCATTGTCAGGTCTAAATCATTTTTAACGATCAATAAATGAACTCGGTAGAAAGAAAATATCGTGAAGGTGGCACCGTGAGTCGATGACAGTAAATGCGATTAATTTAAGAATGTTTTGCATATTGTGAATATTTTAAATATAAGCTAATAAATTACATATAATCTACACTCTTCATAAAGATAAATTGTTAGAAATCGGTATTTGCTAACAATCTGATATTCATTTGTTTTTTCTAACTGTTTCAAACAAATTTTATTCAATATATTTTGGTTATTAAGTAATATCTTTTGAAGTTAATATCACCTAATGGTTAGCAATGGAAGTGTAGTGTTTAAGGTGAAGTCACCTGTCACGATCGAAATATGTGTCTCAAGTTCTCATCCCTGGCGATTATCTCGTATTTCTGTTTATGTGGAACTCATCCTTCAAGTGACTTTGTGTGCGGTCTCTTCGCGACTTAACTTGGAAGTCGGGAAAGGTGTAAAGCTAATTGAAAGTCCCGCCCAGAGCGGCAAACTTCAAAGGTCCACCGACGACTTTGTTGCGGAAGCAAAGTCACTGCAGCCAGAGAACTATTGGATACCAATACCCAGGAGATTTCTCGCCCAGACGCAGACATACATATATCGCACTATTTTATTGCCGACTGTTGGTGGGAATGTGGGTGGAAATGTGGGTGGCAGATAGGGGAGCCACGTGATAAGCTGTGGATTGCACACATGTTTCGATATTTAGCCAAAGGCAAACAAAACGACGAGTTGACAAATCTAGCTACATCACTGCAAACATTACGTTATCAGTCTATAACTTTTGTCTGTATTTACCAAACGCTTCAAATAGACAGCTGTACGCTGGCTCTCTACTGAAAATCGAAAATTCCTGCGATTAAATTGCAATTTCCACAACAGATGTTCAGGCTTTAGCGCATTTCCTTTTTTCTAATTGTAAGCGGATATTTATTCTCCATCATTTCCGCTCATTTGAATTTTTTCGCCCCACTTGGGCGGAAAAGGAAACTTATTTGCTAATAAAAATTCAAAAGATAAACACACAAATCAAAGTCATAAGCCCAAAATGAAACTGAAACTCTGCAGGACAAGAAAAAACCGAATCAAATGGGAGTAAAAATGCGGAAAAATATGCGTAGAAAATACTCGAGATTTTTGGGGTAATTTGCCTCGGTGGTTGATGTCGGATTATTAAAGCAACACGTGCGGGGAAATACCGCGAAATCTTGTTAAACAAAATTAAACGACTTAGTTGACTTTGAGCTCTGGGAAAAAAACATGCACACAAAAAAATAAAAACCCAATGGGAGATTTGCATTCGTACAACTGATTGCACTTACAAATCGTAAAAAACGAGCATCGAGCAGCGACAGCAAACATCCATTAGGCCCACTGTGCACAGTGGGTAGCAGACGGCGACGGTTGGGGTTGGCAGCCTAATGCTCAAAAGGAAATTATAATAAGCGCAGCTTTTCCCCGTACGGAAAAGCGGACAAGAAAATACATAAATAAAAGACGCCGCCAAGTAGGCAATGCAAATGTTGTTTGCAGCTTGTGCAATTTCCCTGGTTCGTTTTCCCAGAATTTCTTACATATTTCACCGGCCTTTATCGCACTAATAAAAAGGATTTTCCTCGAACGCCGGGAAATTGTACTGAAAAGTCGTCGTCTCGCATTTCTTTGTATCATTTTACTGCAGGCAACGGGGGGCTCGATCAAGCGGTTGGGGTTCTTACTTCTGGGGGCCGTCCGCCTTATTTATTTACTAGTCCTGTCATATTGCAACAACTGACTTTTTTACTTTGGCTGTTGTCTGGCTTATTTTGTTTGTTTTTCCGTTTTTCCTTCGCTTTTCCTCACCGTTTTTCCTGGGTCGCTGTGCATTGTGCTACCTTATAAATGGAATATGGCAATTAGATGGTATTCGAGGGTTGTGGGTTGGGACATTGGGTTGCTCGAAATATGCAATCCATGTTCTTCGGCGGGACAAGAAATCCATTAGAGTGGCTTAGGACTCGATTTGCTTAAAGATGAAATAATGATATGTGGCAATGGCTATGGAAAAGTATATAAGATGGAGTAGTGAATGGGATTGCCAAACGAAAAGGGGTAAGTAATGCTTCCATAGAGAAAATATTATTTAAAAATGTGTATAAAAAGTTTAACTAAATATAAGAAACTGTACTACCTACCAACAACCCAATGTTTTTTTTCGATCACTCAAATACATTACAATTCCCTTACAAGTTCTGAAACTTTTTTCTTGCCAGTCATGCACCACCAGCCGAATGAAAAACCAATTAAATGCGAAACAATCATCATTAGGCAGTGCCACAAAATGATAATTCAAATGTTTTCAGTTGAGTGGCCAAAGCGAATCGAAACGAGAGAACATAACAACTATAACTAAGTATGTACACCGTGAAATTGAACAAATAATATGCCAAGAAAGTAGGCGCCGAATAAAAAAACCGAAGAGGAGATTGGAAAAAGTTCGAAGCCAACTATTATTAATGATCTGATATATCAATCGGCTGGCAGATCAAAGAGGTTGAGGCATGGTATGCCAGTTGTAAAATGTACAGATTAAAATTTGAACAGGGAAAATACTTCGGATTCGAACCGTTGAAATTCCTTGGAGCGCACAAAATGCCAAACCCAAAACTAAAATTGGTAACCAAGTTGTGGGTGGTGGATGTTCGAGAGCCAGCCATCAAAGACATTTAAGCATTTTGCGGTTTTTTGTGTGCCCGGGATGCCTTTTGTCCTGTCGCAGGACATGTGCAGCAAAGTGTCGCATATGTGGCTCGACTTTTTTACATCATATCCTCCTAGCTGGGATTCATCCTGCCGCTTTGGGTCGCTTATTGCCAGGCATTTATGAAATTTTGTGCGGAATTTCGGGGCGGGCGACTTGAAAAGCCTGAGAAGCCCAGACAACTATTACCAAAAGCACAAGAACGAGACGAGCTGAGGTTAACAAACTGCCAGCTAAAGACCGACCTCCATGTGATGTGTGTGAGTACTGCTCTTACTTTTTCTAGTTTTAATTTATATGTAAATTAGCCAACTCTGTGGAGATGGTGAAAAAAGCATCTGCCAAATGAAGGCAACTATTAGCACAAAGCTGTAAGTAATGACAAGCTGAGTGCAATTTGATGACAGTTGCCAGTCAGATTGAGTAGCTCATCCTTAAGCCACTCGAATCCGAATCGATCCCAAATTGATGGTGGAAAATAAATCAGACCCATTTAGACCAAAACAAATCCCACTCGGCCATGACAAATCAGGCATAAAATTGTACAATTTACGAACAAGTTCATCTCTGGTCAGACATCATAAATTAAACAAACTTTAATCAAACAGAAGTGGCACAACCACTCCGCAGATCATCCGATGTTTTCCAATTTTCTCACAGCTCACTTTTATGATCCACAAATCACTCGGGGCGAAATGCGAAGAAGCCAGCTCTTGGGTTTTATTTAAACATTAATTAAATGCCCGAACATGGGAGTGAAGTAGCACAAATATCAGGCGTGAAAGTCGACATATACCAAAATTTATGAAAGCGGCCACAACATTTTAACGCCAGTTGGTAATCGACAAGCTCAACGTAATCGCAAACGCAATTGCAATCATCCACTGACATTCGTCATAATTTATGGGTCCTTCTGGTCTGGCTTTGGTCTGCTCAAATAGCCCAATAACATATCAACTAAATTGATAAAAACCACAAAAAAGCGACAGACGACAATCAACTGAACAGAACGGGAGCAGATTGTTAAGCTTTTTGGTAAGGGTCGACTTATATGTGTCTCTGCAAATTAAGTAATTATCTATACAAAGATATATAGTATATATTTAGTCACTAAATGCTTTTGAATTTCGAAATTATTTTAAAAACAATGAGAAAGTAAAATAACGATTCTAGGTAAGATTATATTATTTAATTTTATTTTATATTATTTTGACAGCAATGAGAAAGTATAAAGATGATTCTTGGAAAGATTATTTTGGAAGTTTTCACATATTTCCCTCTTGAGTGTTTTCTACAGAGTATCTTTCTTATAAGCCACTGAGAGCCTGATATCCCCTCAGCTACTGGGTACTTACGATACCAATTGAAATGAAGCCGGTGGCAATTGGGCGACAGGGGAACTGAAAGGCCAACCTGGGAGCTGCTGACTGACAGCAATCGAAAGCTATGCAATAATAATAACAGCACAAAGTCAGGAGGTGAGCCAACAGAAAACAGCTGCCAACATTCACACGTCATTTAATTTCGATTAGTCGCCCGAAAGGCAGACAAATAAAGCGACAAATGCAGTGTCGAATGCGAATGGAAAGCCAAATGTTCTGTGGTCACTACATTGTCTTTGGTAATTGTCGCCTTCGACCACGAAGAATGTACAAAATGCCTAATTGGCACTTGGATGGGCCAGAGAATTGCGAACACATCGCCCTAATTTTTCAATTCTCCCCTGAAAATATCGATCTTCGATCATTTCTTCGGTTTTTTGTCTTTGCCAACTTGCAGCTGAAGATCTTGATCATTATTCGTGCTCGAATAGCAATCACACTTTTGGATTCCTATATTTGATTGATGACTGTATTTTGTTCGCTGGGAGTTCGAAAGTTGAGAGAAGTCTGTTAATGAACCTTGAATTGCATCCGCTTCTGGTTAATTTTTTTGGGAACAAACTGATTGACCCATGAGAAATGGCCCGGGGATGGTCTATTAGTGATAAGCTTTTAATTTGATTTCGATTTGAATGATTATGAGAATGGGATTTATTTAAGTTAGTTTAGAAGCAAGCGTGAATTTGTATAGCCATATACAAATTGTTTATTATAGCAATACAAATATTTGAAATTAATTATATATTCCCAGACTTTGTTAATACATTTACAGAACTCGAATTCCCATTAAAACTTGCTTAATCCACCCATTCCCAAAACATTCATCAAAGTGTCCAAATTAGACTGGATCCAAAAATCCATTCCGGAAAACTCTACGCAATAGGTCCCATGCACACAGCAACGAAAGGCTAAAAAAGGAAAATGTTTTCCCCAAGCGCTTAACACCAGTCCGCCCATCCGAACTCCCCTTACCGCCCCTAGCCCCACACAAAGTGTGAATGAAATAAGTTAGGCCAACTCGGCAGCAACAATTTTTCGCTTTGAAAATGATTATTAGGTCAGTTGCTGCTGACAGGCCAAGGAGAAGTGGGAGTGGCAAGTGGGCAGCAGCTGGACGAACGCAGCCCAAGGCAGTGAGCAGGACAAAGACCTCGGAAACGGGGGCAGCAAGGGGTTAAGCTGGGCAGCAGGCACCTCGTACGAAAATAGCAGAGATTCCTTTTGAAGTTTACGCACAAGTATGCCTTCGAAATAGCCCCATGGAACTCCTGAAAACCAGGATGCAGGATAATAATTAACGCAATAATCATCGATGAATGGGTGGCATGAGGAACGGGGAAAGCCCAGGGAAAATTATTAAGAGAGGGGAGAATAAACGGGGAGTGTTACCCATCTGGCTCTTTTCTAGCTATAAAGGTTGGTCCTGTAAACATACTTCTACATAAGATTACTTTATTACAATATTACTACATAAGGTTGCTTTCTGATTTTGATTTCTCGTACTTGTTGTCTTTAGAATACAAAGCATTTGCCTGTCAACATTTTAATCGACAGTGCTTTAATGAGTATTTTAAATAAATATTTTAAATACATTTCAAAAAACAATTTTGTGTTATGCGTTTTAGTCTCGATTTGGCTACTTTTTGCAACCAACTGTTGACAACACTGAAAGGATGCTGAAAGGCCGGTCAATGCTTAAAATGATTAACGCGCTTAACCCATTGGTGCTCAGGCATGCGCTCGGCACCTTTAACCCCCCTTGGCCGGCTTGTGAGCCCCCTGTCGCCCCTCTTTGTCCGACGCTGCGTGTGTTCATTTTGTAATTTGCGTAGGTGATGCCATGGAATTTGATTTTCACACGTGTTGCTTGCTACTGCCACACACCTGCCTCCCACTTTTCCCCGCCCATCAATCCTTGTTGCTCATGTTAATGTTAATAATAATGGAAATGCTGTGTGTGTGCAATTATCTTCCATTTCATTGATTCCACACACGCGCCATATAAAAATAGAAAGCCCCGCGGGTGAGAAACAGAACCAGAGGCCTATCCGAGGCCCTTAACCCATTAGGAAAACGACTGCAGATGGATATGAAAATTGGCAGGTGAGTGTACTTGAAAGTTATCGAACAGATCCAGAAGTTTCCTATCGATTCGATAGGGCATTACAAAGTTAAAACATTTTAAAGACAAATGTTGAAGGGGCAAAACGAATCTTAAATTACCGCTTGACCAGCAGCTTACCTGCAGCGGCTAACCTCAACCTCGAATTCAATAATTTCTTATGAATTGAAGTTGCGCTGGCAAGTTCAAAGCTCACGAAACAGGCAATGGAGTAGAAGGATGAAATGGTAATAACAATAATCATAAATACAGCGAGACGATGACAACCCTAAAACATCCCAGCGACTAGCTCTTGACAGGAAAAACTGCCCAGACTAAAGATGGAATCACATGGAATCACAGATAAATTGTGCAAGTCTCGCAACCAAAGAGGTAAAAGCTTGCAACGAGAAAAGATGGAAACAGAAAAAAAACTTGGGGAACGTGAGTAGGAGGTTGAAAAGTTGCGCGTGCGCAGAAATTGAAATGAAAATTGCTGTGGCAGCGGCGGAGTCATGAGAAGAACCTTTTTCCGGATAAGTCATGGGAAGATCTTGGCGTAGATCCCCCATTTAATTGCTCAATTGTGTTGACAACTGCAGCCACACAAAATGTAAATATTTATATAGATTACATGAAAAACGAAAGATCATCAGGAGAGCATTACAAAGTGCACTGGGGAATTTCAGCGAAATGCGAAAATCGCATTAAATGGCACGCAATTGTTTTCTTTTTTTGTTTGTACAAAGTCTTGGCCTTGTTTTAATGGCCAGATAAGCATCAACTACCATATATATCGAGTCGACAGCTCTCTCGGCCATTTTGTCCAAACGAAATGTTTGCGTGTGCCGGGCAATTTATCAAAACATTTGATTTAGTTGTAAGAAAGCATTTTCAACTCAATTTCGGTTGGGTCTTACGTAATGGGAAAAATGGCAGCTAGCATGGTCGCTCCTGGAATTGGAAATTCGACCTGCCTAAAGGTCCTTACGCCGCCGGCAATCCAAAGGAGTCCTGGGCTTCTTGCCAGGCAAGGTGAGCTGACTAACGTAATTGCCACTAAAATTTATGTAGCTGGTGCGGTTTTTATGAAAACACGTTTTAACAGCAAAAGAACGAATAAAAATATGTTCAGCTGTTAAGAACTCCATAAAATGGGTAGTGAAATAAATATTATAAAAACCTGTTATAGGTGCAAAAATAAAATGAATATAACATATTCCCTGTAATTTTACATATTTAATATATTTATTTTTTAAGTTTTTAAATTTTCTTACAAAATGTTTACTGTAATAAAAAATGGAAACTATTAAGGAAATGTTGCATATATGTATGTAGTATTTTAAATTTACGTTTGATATGTGCCTTCTGCCTAATTTGTATAATTAAAACACCTATAGCTCCCTAGCCAGCAAACTTCAGAATCTCCTAAGGAAATTATGATTGGAGTTCATCAATTAGTTCTCACATTTCCCATAATTCCACCGGTAATCAAAGGCAATTAAACAACTCGACTGAAACATCGAAACGAAGCTGTTGTAGCATTTTGTAATTAAAACGTCTGATACAAAACCAGATGCAAATTTACCAACAAAAACTTGTAGCATTTTGCTATAATTTCTGCGGCTGATAATTTTATGCAAGAACCAAACGGCGAGTATGACGAGGGGTTAACCTCGGAGTCGGCCGAAAGGGGGCAGCAGTGGGTTAATTGCCCCGACACCAACAATAGCGACTAAGAAAACAATGTAAGCAACACCAACTTATGGATTTCCGCCATTTTTGACTGTTGATCTAGTATATACATATGTTTTAAATAACCCCAGCACAAATCTAAGAAATGGCAACCTGATATTATTTTTTTATAACTCAGTTTTTGTACCAAAAGTTTCAAACTCTTATTTAAAGTATAAATATAAGTAAGATTATTGCTGATATTGAAGCATATACGAATGTTTATTAAGGAAGCTAGTTTAAGTATTGTATATTACTTAAGGAAATCATTATGAAAAATCAATTATTAAATGTATGTAGATACAATTAATATTCCTCCTTAACTTTATCATATAGCAAGGCATTGGCTTAAAAGCGGAACTTAATCCAAATAAAGTATTAGCTCACATGCATTTTAGACGCTCCTTTCAGAAGGTTTCTGATCAAATTGTAAGAAAATTCAAAAATTTGGAAATTGTCTCCTCTGGTTTTTCTACTTCTTGCTCCTTCTCTTTTTGCTTGATTATAATTTGTTTTATTTGTTTTGAACACGTTTTGGGGATTGCTTCTGCTCCCAACAAACAAAAAAAAAAAAAAACAAACAAATGGGAAGAAAAGAGCGAGGAAGCGAGGAGCATGGTGGAGAAAGAGGCGCGAAAAGGGGAGCAAATGGAAGCAGCGACGTCGACGTCAGCAGCGCAGCAATAACTGTGCATTTGTATTTGTTTGTCATTTCGCTCTCTCATTGCGAGAATGTGAGTGTGTGTGCGTTTCCCTCTCTCTTTCTCACTCTCTCTCTCGCTCCCTCGCTAGCTGACTCGCTCTTTTCCATTTCAATTCCCATTTCAATTCAGATTGCGATTTCATTTCCATCGTTGAGACTCCGCCCCCAAGAGCGTGTTCCACTTACCGAACGTTCCGCTATGTACTGGCTTCCTTTCTTTGCGTTTGTGTTTGCACTTGTGTTTTTGCTTTTCTCGTTGCCTTTGCTATGCTTTTTCCTTTGGTTTTTTTGCTTCATTATTTACTCAACGACTGTCTTGTGTGTTTGGTTGAGTTTGCGTTTGTGCATTTGTTTATGCGTCTCGTTTTACAATTTAAAGGCATTTCCTTTGTGCAAATTTCAGCACTGCGCACTCTCGCTCTCCCTCTCTCTCCCTAGCACCCTCTGGCTCGCTTTCTCTTTCGCTCCCTCGGTATCCTATCCCTGTCCTAGTCCCTCTTCCATCCCTCAATCAGAAAATATTGTTATATTGAATAAATATTTTACTTACAAGGTAAAAACAATATTTTGGCTTTAGTCCCTGCTTAATTTTCGGGCCTTGTGGGGCCAAGGGTTCGCTGGGTCCTTTGACTAATTTTAAATTTATGTTTTTCAAATTTCGTTGGGCAATTTCAGTTTGTCGGTTGTAGTTTTACAACCATGATGATGAACGTGCAGTGAGGTGGGGCTTTCGGGGGTTAAGCTGGTCCCGTCTCGAGTTATTTATAGAAAAGTCCTGTGTAACTTCTGCGGGATGTAAATTTCTTTATAAACAATTCATTTCAAAGAGGCTCCGAGAATTCAGGAAAAGACAATTATTTTTCCACTTTCAGTATGACCATATGAATTTTAGTTTTTCTTATTTTTTAAATAAATTATATAGACAAGAGTGGCGCTATACAACGCTGCGTATACAACTCCAGAATTTCAATAAAATTTCAACTAAATATCGAAATTTCCCTTGATATATAAGTCTAAAAAATACTTAATGTGTAAATATAGAACCATATTTCATAAAATGAAATAAAACTATTTTTTCCTTTGTAATAAATTGTTAAATTAAATAGAATAATTATTCATTTGATTTTATTTCGCTAATCACTTTTTGATCCCTTACCTGGCCTTCAATTAATTTTCCCACTAATAACCAAATATATCAAACTCTTTCCACTTTTCGCAGACAAGTAATTTTCCCCAATTATCTTTTGGTGTTTAAAATTGAAAGATTAATTGCTAGTGAAATGCAAAAATAATATCGTATCTCCTGGAACCGCTTTCATTGTATACTTTCTTCCTTTATATCTCTTTATTGAGGGGAGTTTATGTACAGTCCGTGTACATGGCAAAATCTGCTCCTGGCCTTCGCTTTTCTTTATATCCGCCATTTTATTGCTTTTTCTCCGCCCCCTTTTCCCTTGAACGCCCCTCGAACCCCCGGGAAAAGCTCACAAAACTCTCGACATTTCATTTGCAATTTTCTTTTCTTGCTTGCATTTTATGACTTTTTCTTTAGCACTTCGTGGGCGGGACAAAAGGGAAGAATTTTCACTGGATTTTCCCCACGCCCTTAGTCTTAACTTTCCCCCTACCCACTGCAAAATTGGCAACATCTGCGTAATGCAATTTTCCCTTTTGGCTGGCAAGTGAAAATTTCTGCCTTCTTCGTTTCTTTTGTAGTTGCTGGCTTTTCCTCTATCATTCCCATTTTTCTCCACCTTTATATTCTCTTTTTTCCATCTTTTTAATTCCTCTTGCCGTGGCATTGCATTTTCCTGTGCCAAGACGTCCTGCAGGATTTATGTTGCGGCCAGGATCTTTGCGGCGGCCACACCCCTAATTCTTGGAGCTTGCGAGTCCTCCGAGAAATGGAAGGATATTTACCCCTTAGTCTTTGTTTGATTTTCTTCGCTTTTCCCCAAAGTATGCTACGAAAATTGTACAAAGTTTCAACATTTAATGCTGGCGTTTTCCATGCAGGATATGTCTGCGGATGAGCGTAATTTAGATATGGAGCCAAAAGAGCCGAAATCTCCAACATATTTTCCTATTTTTTATTACCCACTTCGATAATACTTTGTCGTGGGTAGGGCGTCTACGTATGAGAGGGTTCTCGGCTAAAGTTGCCCCAGCCTATGCTTTATGGACTTCCTGCCCATCCCCGCCAAGGACCTCACAGCTCCTGATGCTGCCACATCATTGTTGCCCGTGACAATAATTCAGGCAGGCCAGGACAAAAGCCAGGAGCACCTGGAAATTTATGGCCGACTCGTCCCCCTTAACCCATTCCCATCCCAGTGGTACTACTTGACCCTTAACTACTGGAGCACTTTGAGAAATTATTTGGATTTCTTTTCATAGGAGTGTGGTTTATATTCAAGCTTTTTATTTAAAGCGACTTGTAACACTTTTGCATATTTTTATTTCCAATGATTCCACATGTATCACTAAGAAAAGAAAACAAGCATTTTGTGAAAATGCTCAGATGGTTTTTCCCAGTGCACAACTAGGCTAACTTACAGGTTTTTGAAATCTACTTTATATTTTTTGGGTGGGACATTTTATCGCATTTGGTTAGGTCGTAAATACCTGAGTGGATGTGAAATCCTTGGTCGAAAAACTTATGCAAAGTTCACAACTTTCTTTTCTCTATCAGCGTCTTCTGCTTTTTTATAGTTTCCTGCATTTCCCAATGTCCTGGCCACTCCCCTTTCGCCCACCACACCAACTTTATTATCATATTTGTTTAATATATTAGAAATTTTTTCCACTTATTTTTTTTTTTTTGCGGTTCAGTTTGCAACCCCTGATTTGGCTTCTTTCGTTATTTTTTTTGTGCTTCGACTTGTAGCAACTTTGCTCAGCAGTTTTTGACATTTTCCATGATGGATTGCATTTTATGCTAATTGAGTTTAAACACAGTTACACTTTCCCTCACACACTGGCGTAAAATATTTTTTCTTGGCATTATTTTTTCCACTTTTGTCTTATTTGCCCTCTGCGATGGGGAAGAGTTTTTTCAACTATATCTATATATATGCAGATATGATGCTGCGATTGACAGACAGCTAGTGGTAGTGGGTTAGCATAGGATTGGTGGGTTGGGACTTAAGTTTGAGTGATTAGCTGATGAAAGCTGCTTAGTCGGAACTTAAATTGATTTTGAGCTAATTTGATAAATGAAAAAGCAAATATAAGTACAACATGAATGTTAATCAATCCTGGCATCACTGTATCTTAATTAAAATAAATTTAAAATAATAATCATTTTGTTTAAGAAATCTTCCCATTTCAATACCCAAAGGTATTATCTAACTGCGTACCAGAAATAATTCAACGTATGCCACTTTAAATGGCCAAATATTATATCAGCTACCCAGCTGTATCAATAAATAAATAACAACCCCTTCTACTATTTTCCAACCCCACAATCACTCATCACGTGCCAACCGCGTCCAATGCGAATCTCCATATGCATTCATTAAACAAATTAGCCAAACAGGACACAAGAGGCAGTCAAGCGCCGTGCCCAGAAATATACAATCGCAATCGGAGAAACCTCAACAAAAATTTAGAGAAACATATAGCAATACCCCCTACATTGGCCAATGATGATGATGTATGATGATGGATTGTCAACATAATTACAACGGCAAACAATGGCGAGTTGCATAAAGTACATTTGCCATTGTCCGAATGGAGTATGCAAAAAGGACTCGCACAAAAAAGGACTCTCAACGTGCGACACATGGTCATGGAAATGGATGGAAAACGGGAGGCGTGTGCTAAGGGCTGAGCTGGCTAATCTTCGGCTGCAATTGTTCGCCTGGATCTGGACAGGGTGGAATACCGAACCCAAAACCGCATCATAATTACACTATCACATTCCAAACACACAAACTGAGTCAGGGGGAACAACTTCACGGCTAAACCAGCTCACATATCCTGCATCCTTTTTCGCGCAGCTCTGTAAATTAGAATGTTTTTGCTTTTTCGCACAATTAAAGTCAACACAGGATGGGCAAGGACGTGTGTGCGGATGGGGTACAATTAAAATTCTCACTTACACAGCTAAAAAGTTTCGAGATTCTGCCATCCTGCGAATAGAGCTGTAAGTTCCATTAATTAATGTCGACAAGGATAAAGACTGCAGGGGATTATTTACTATCTCTGACTTTCATGAGCCACTTCACAAAAATTCGCTAAATCATTCCACTAATTGAAGAAGATTCAGTTAGCGAGTATAATCATCCTTATGTCATTTTCAGTTGGAACAAAATATAAATGTGTTTTAAAAATATAGTCTCCTATCTAATGTTATGCCTGTTAAAGAAAATAATAATTTAAATAAGATAGATTATTATTAATAATAATAAACATTTAAATTTATTTTTCCAAATACCTTTATTGCCCACCATATTTTTATTCCTCTCGTTCAACTTGTATTATTTCTTCGCTTCTTGAGACCCAAACCTTTTAATGGCATCAATTAAAATTTTGTGTACGTGACAGGAATTTTCAGTCGGGCTAAGCAAAAATACGAGGAGCAGGGAAAAGAATATGCTGGAAAATAAAACTTTACTTTTGATGTTTGAGGCTAAAGACGAGAGGCCCCCAAGAACCGAATGAGAGAGATAAAATAATGAAGAAAGAGGGGCAGTCTAGCACAAAGTGTGGAAATTATAAAATTTCGAAGCGTAAAATTAAAAACCCAAAAAGGCAAACGCAACGAAAAAGAAATCCTAAGCGAAGATATTGAAACACAAGTGTGGAGGAAGTGGGAACAAATGACCCCGAGACCCTCGAAGGCGACTTCTTTCTGCCTTTTTGGGGGCGTGGCCCAGAAGTTGCACCGACGAAAGGGTTAAAGGGTCTCTCCGAACCCGCAAAAATGTGATGGAGATGATCTTTGCCCGTCAAAGTTGTTACAGACCAAGTTCTCCAATCGATTGCCAGTTTGACTTTATTCGAGTGTTTGCTAATTGAAGATGTGATGGATAAATTAATTGATATATAGTATACGTAAGGTAAATCGATTAATTGTAAACTTTTCTGGGAGATGAGTAAAAGTATTGAAAAAGTTAGGCTGAACAAACTTAATTGGGCATATCAAATTGCCAAACCTATATTCCATTTATAAAATTTTATTTATAGATGCTATGCTGAATCTGTAGTACAGCGCTTTTTTTGGGTTTCATGAACTATATATTTTATAGATTTTTTTTACAAAGTACCCTTAGGGACTCTCCAAAGTTTCAGCACTTCAGTACATTACCCCAAACGATTCCAGATATAAATATATATTCTTCACCCCCTCCAATCGAATCGGCAAGCCGCAACGCATTTATTTGTGCAATGGTGCGTGAAATAAATGTCAACCGCAACTTAAACCGCATATGCTGATAGCGCCTAGCACACGCCCCCTGCCCCTTAACGCCCCCGCCCCATTTCACCAATATCAGCCATATCACCACCTCCCGAGGGGAACGAACCACCCGAGACCAAGACACATGGCTATAACCTCCCTTCCCAGACGATTCGCTTGCCTGGCTTTATCTTTTTATTGGCTGCCATTGCCGAAAATAAAAAAAATTGCACGGAATCAATGTCGCCTTATGATTCTTTTTTGCCATTTTTTATGCTTAGCTCGAAAGGTAAATTTTCGACTGACAGTTATAATGTGAGAAATATGCTGGGGATGTACTCGTATGTACATATATGCACGTGCTCGATAAAGATTTCTGTCGTTGTGTTCTGGTACAGAAAAAATTCTTTATTGTTTTTATATTATTATATTATATTGCATATATTATATTATTATATATTATATTATATTAAAGGTATTGCATTTATATATAAGCAAACTTCAGAGAAACTTCAGCCTTTTTCTAAGGTCACATAACAACAATTCAATGCAATGATCAATTTAGCAAGAAGTAAAAGGTAATCAGTATTTAAATTCTAATAAAAGTGTGAATTTAAACTGTGGAATAGTTTTTCTTTCTTTAAAAATAAATCTTATCTTTATTAAACACCACCGAAATGTACATTTTTTACAGTACAGACCCTTTTTTACGTGTATGTGGAATAGAACTGGCTAATAAATTTCAAATGCAACAAAGTGTCGAATCGATAGACAGACATGGACAGGGCGAGCCAAACGGGAGGGGGATACCCAACAGAAGTGCAACGAAGATTGATCTAGCGGAATGAATGGGGCGACCAAGTGGGGCGGGAAAATGGGGGGATGACAGTGGGTGGTCGGCAAGTGGAAACAAGCGATTGCGCCTGGCTGACTGCGGACATTATTCATTGTTCTCCCTCGGCACAAAACTCCCCTCATTCGGTCAAAAACAAAAACTTGACCAGACGACCACGAAGCGCAAATAAATTTACTCCCCGCCGAAAAAAAGTGCGGGAGGGGGCGGGAAAATTGAGGGGAGCAGACACTCGGTTAAACGTTTGTACAAGCCCATGAAATGTCCTTGCCCGAAAAATCCGAAAAAGGGGGAGAACTCGGGCAGCTGAAAAAAGAATCTCTGGACTTTACTTCGTCAGTGACGGAGGGGGGAATTCACTTCATGGATTTCCGGGGGCGGGGGGCTTTGCGCATTTAGTCAGTCAATAAAACTTGTTAACGCCGTAATTGCCGGCAATTTATTTATGTGGGCTTTGTGTGGTTTGCCACTCGGAAAAGAAGAATCGAACTGAAGGTCCTCCAACTGAATTATGAATGACTTTGGTAAAGTATGAATTAGAGCTGAAAAGTTATAGAAATTTATTTTGAAATAGCTAATTCCTAAAATTCCCCTTATATATATTTTATTTTTATATTTTATATGTTAATATAATATATATGCTTAAATGTTGATGAGTTTTCCAAACCATTTGTGCTATTTTCCCACCGTAAGCATTAAACTGCTGCCAGAACTTTCAATTGCGATTGTCTTCTGATCGAATCTTTTCTGTTTCCTCGGAAAACAATTAAAAGTTCATTAGGAACGCACATGAAAATTAGTCGGGAGCACGCAACAGCTGAGGTTATCGGGAGTTCGTGAGGAGCGCTCGAGTGGGTGGTGGAATCGCAGGGCCTTGAATGGGTGTTGTTCGGCCCACCAAGTTGATTAATTTAAATTGGGTCTCTCGGTGGAAGCGGTGAAGAGACTTCATTGCAGAATGCTCGCATGATTACGGCGAATTAAGTTGTCGCAAGTGTTAAAGTCAGAGTTGTAGGTTGAAAGACGCTTATTTATCGCCCGGTGCCGCCTTTCACAAGTCGGAAACGCGTTCCACTTGTAACCACAATTTTTCAAAGAGCTAATGAGAGGAGAATCTACGAAGAAACGATTTTCCTAGCTGGACGTTGGATGGAAATGAAAATTCTAATTGCAGGAAGAAACAAGACACTTACAACAGGTGGAAAACAAAAACAGCTTGTTAAGTTTTAGTGGTACGCTTTATATTTTTAAGAAATCATTATACTAAAATAGATTGCGGAATTTTTCTTGATAGAATCTAAAAAGTAACATCGCATTAGATTAATTGGCTCAAGTACTCATAATGCATGTGCTAAAAATGCATGTATATTAATTTTTGTACTATTTCTTATCTTTTTTCGAGCGTTTTATATTAATTTGAAATTCCATTTGCTCCTCCCAAAAAAATCCCTTTCAACTCTTTGTTGCCCGAAAGTTCAAATGGCTACACAATGTTTTCACAGTCAAACGGCTGACAATTTGCATAAACGTCGCGCACCCAGATTTTCACCCTTTTCCCAAAAGGAAACCCCCCCATTGGGGAGGGGAAAAATCTGAAAAGCTTTTCGAACGTATGTTACCCTTGCTGTTGTTGCTGTTTTCACACCCAGCTACATGTGACAGGAACAAACTTCCCCTTCCATTTTAAAAAAATTATTTTTGAGGACCGTGGGTGGGAATATTTCAACGCATTTTGTTTCATGTGTCAAATTTAGAATGACAGCAAATTTAATCGATTTATGCCTTTGTTTTCCTTCAGTCGCAGATTTCCGTTGAAGCATTTGGTTATTTTAGGGACGTACAAGTTTAAAAGCATTTTTGGTTAATTAATTTATGCAGCTTTTGAAAAGTGGAAAAATGGTTGGGAATACGAAAAAGTTGTTGCCGCAAAAGTTTTTCGATAAAAGGCGAAAGAATTTAATTGAATTGAAATGTCTGCTTGACATGATATTGTATGCACTCGAAAACAATTACTAGCCCCTTTTGACTGAAACTTTTTTAAATATTCTGCATTTCGCAATTAAAAATTATGGACGAAAAGGTGCACACGAAAAAACTATTTTCCTCTGTATGTATGTAAAACGGTAGCCACTTTTGAGTTATCCAAACGAAATACAATTTATATGTATATCTGTTTAACAATCAACGTAACGTGTTGAATTTTCCTTTGCAGCGATTAAAAAATTAAAACTAAATTGCCAATTTGCATGTTGGCGCGTTGTTAGTGAATCGCCTGCCTTGCCATAACACTATAGCACAAAAGTATATATATTATACATATATTTTATATCAAATTAGGCGCAACTATGTCCGAGAAGAAAAGAAGGCAACCCGGCGAGGGAAGTTCTCGTACATTTTAATAAACATTCAAATAAGCTGCGTAGTTTCTGCCGCTGGATGGCTGAGAAATTAATTAAGGCCAGTTGGGAATATAAGGCGGCTCTCACACTTTTCAGCTGGTTCCGTTCGACCGAGGTGTTGAGAGTCTTCAATTAGTCTTCGGAAACCAGGCAGAATGAAGAGTGAGCACCTCCGCGGGCCATGTTGTTCTACAAAATTGCAGCCGATAATAAAGATAAACTACGGAAAAAGATATAGAGACGTTACCTTAAGGGGAAAGCCTAAATAAGTCCGGGAATACTGTAACATCTATATGAGAAATTAGACATAACCCTTTGTTTATACAGTTTACTATATTTTATATTTTGATTGAGAAATGCTTTAGTAATAAAACTCTTTCCCAGGGAAAAAACTTTTTAAGTCTCGACCCCGTAAATTGCCTTTTCCCCAAGTGTTTCACCCAATCGAAAGCCAAGCCTTGAGATCTTATCCGAAACCCTGAACGAAAATATCAAATCCAATCACATTGTCTTTTCCAAACCAATTCCAGTTGATTTATAAGCCATCGACTTGGACCTCCATGCAAATCCCCATCGTCGCCCCCCCCACAAATTTTCCCATCCCGAAGCATTGCAAATGAAGTTGCAAATCAAGTTGCAAGTCAAATCGTTTTTGGGCAAATGTGTGTGTTTTTTCGGTAGAGAGCCAGGCATGCAACCAATTTCTGCCTATGACAGCCGCACAAAAGTTCAACTGATGATACATTGTGCCGGCAACTGCAGTCTGCCCACAGAATGGATTGCAGTTGCAGCAACGAGTCTTCATTGTTTCAGTTTTGAGTTCGTTTTGCGGTCGAAAAGTGTTGCAAACTGTGACTGGACGAGGGGGCAGCTGGTTTATGAAATGAAAGCAAAGATAAGACCGAAATGGGGGAAAAGGTGGGTGGAAAAACCTTTCGGGTGGCGGCAAATTGCATTTTGCAATGGGAAACACCAGCCACGGATGTCGCAGGTACACAGCGAGCAAAACAAGAGCTTTATACAATATTTTTTTAAAAAAAGATAACGTTTCTGGAATTCAATTAGTTAAATTAAACTTTATTTAAGATTTAATCTTAACTACACTCCTGTAAATATTACTAACAATTAAAGTCAAACATCATTAAGAGGTAGTTCCTTTTATATGTATATACCCGTGAAATTCGTTACACCACGATACTGATGGTTTGGTACGGTAAGCATTGTGTGATTTTTTACGGTGTATGCACACCCTAAAGATATTGGGAAGGGTGGCCGAGGTGCCCGGGGCCTGGGGGAGTGGCAAGTTGACAATGTGCGAACAAATAATTCCATCAGCAGGAACAAAAGCGTCGAGTGTTTGTTTGGGTGGCGACGATGGCATCGGCTTCGCAATCGAGCGACGTTGTCCTGGGCGAAAAGGACCAATGCACACATGGGCATGGGAGTGTGCATGTGCAATATGTTACACTTGCCGACTGGATGCTGCCACATCCCCATTCTTTGCCGATTCCCCTGCTGTAATCTCGCCCAAGTGCAGTCAGCAATCTTGCAACGCCCTCTTCAAACTCAGTTGCTCGATTATCATTGTTGAAATTTATGAATTGCATTGCTGTAGGAGCATGGGCGTAGTACGAGGGGGGTAGACAAAAGCTGGGTGGGGTTCTGTTTGTCCATTGCACACAGACAACTCAATTTGGGCTCTGTAGATTACGCAGCTAACCCCATTTTTGGGGTAAGTAAAGCAAGGAATGTGTATTCAAAGTAGATGATGTTCAACGCCTGTTAGCACAATGTGTTCTTATAAAACAGAATGCTTCCAATTACTTGAAATTAAATTAAAATTTTTCTAAAAATACTTTGCTAACATTAATAGTCTCATTGTTTAGTGGAAATTTATTATATTGTTATGCATTTAATACTTCACATTGTACAATAAATCCGAACTTACTATTTTTATACACAAATATATTATGCAAAATATATTTATTTTAAGCAGGTTATGATATAATAGAGTATCACCTAGTTCTTTTGTCCCAGGACATTTAGTTTCCTTTGAGTTCCCCTTGTCTACTTCATATCGCATCTCCTTGTACGCTTCCTGGCGCATAATTAGTCGTATGTATTATCGGAACTTAATTATAAACGTATCCATTCATACGAATGCTCATTCAGACGATTCTCCCAAAAATAAATCACACTCCCTAAGCACGCAATGTCGACGCCCACGCGGCGTATGTGTAATGCTGTGGGTCGCTATGAGTCTGGATAATTTTCAGATGGTTAGAGGCTACTTTCAGCACGTCTGAACCCCATTTAATTGTCCGCTGTAATTTATACACGCATTAATTGCACATTTTATAACCGCCATAAATCTGCAGCTCAGTTGAAACATTTTTCTTTTTATTAATTTGCCAAAGGGGGTTGGGCCGTCGACAAAAGGTTAAAGTAAATGTGTGGGAAGTTTTCTTTTACCTGCTCTAATCAGCAGAGAATTCTATTAGGAATTCTTGGAAAATACGATAGAATATTCATAGTGCACGGGGTTGAAAAACATACTGAATAAGTGAAAACTGTTAGAGGCTTGTCAAATGTTTATTAAATTGATTTCATTGTTTTGGAAATTATTTAATGTGTACATGATCGCTTTACTTTCTTTGCCCATTTATTCATTTTTATTTTGGGAAATTCCAATTTCTGATAACTCATCAATCAATAAATAATAACTTATAATTCGGCGGGTTAGCCCCTTAAATTACTAAAAAAAAAAAAAGCACATATCCCGGTCGAATTCCAATCCAATTTTGCGGTTGTGCCCATTTGAGTTCATGATGATGATGGTGATGCCGCCCATTGGTCAGCTCGTTGCAATTTCGCCGACCAATTCCGTGGCCCCGGGATCGTCCCCTTTCTTCCTGGCAGCCACACCGAAAACTGGCAGAAAACCCCCACTATATCATCGCCCCAATCCCATTCCCGTTCCCAACTCTCCGGCCATTTGTCGAAAGCAATATTTTCTGCATGCAAACCAAAAAATTTGCATATAAATGCGAAAACGCATTCAAACTAACAACGACCGAAAGGAGGAGCGAAATGCAGGACGCGGATATTGCTGTGGACTGAGAACTGGGACTGCAAATGGAGCTGTAGCTTCAGTTTCAGTTTCGTGGGGTACTCAGGGGCTTTTGTGGGGCGGCTTGGGGAGGCATCCTGGCCATGCGGAGGCTTCATTTGCAGTGAAATAAATAAAGATGGAAAAAAGGAAGTTTCCAGTGCGAAACGCGCCATCGAAAATGTACGAAAAAGTAATTAACTTGTGGGCCTGGGCCGGCTCAAATGGCTTTTGGGTGGTGCGGGGATACCGACAAATGCAAATTTGGCCAAATGCACATTGCACTTTCAGTTGATGGCGGCCATTGTCGACGTCATCATGGCTGGCCAATAGAAAACAGTGGAAAAAACGTGTATAATATAAATAGCAGAGTAACATTGTACTTTAAATTAAAGTTATACCACTTTCTTGACTATAATTCAAGAGCTAGCTGATAGTAAAGATGTCGAGTACAAGTATTTTTTGTATAATTCTATCTATTTTTATATAATCTATTGTATTATTTCGATTTCCTTTAAAAATATAAAATAGTTCCGTATATGATGTAATTTTCTAAAAATACTATTAAAAATTCCAGTAGTGTTAATTAATCTGCCTTAATTTAAAACCACTGTTTCGCGACGGCCATTGCCAACACAGACACACTTATGCTCGGCACACTCGCACACCCAGCTCAATTGCATGCAGAACCAGCCACGCCTCCCTCTCTGCCCACTCGGACGGCCTTCCCTCCCCCTTTCCACGGGAAACTATCCACCCAGCCCGACCAGCCCGTACCTTCCCAAACACCCTACCCTGCACCACAGACACCGCATGGCCGACAAAATAATATCATTTGACGATCAAAGTAATTATTTTGCTTTGGTCTACAGCATAATTGCGGGTTCTACTCCGACTGCGGGGTTGGCCAAGGGTTATGGCTGGAGGGGGGCGAGGAGGTGGAGGAGGAGGCACTGGGAGGCGGAAGAGGAGGAGCGGTCTTGGTGGCTTGGGCATTGGACATCGCATGGCCGTCGCTTTGGTTGGCTGATTGCCCGCCCAAATGTACAGTGGTGCCCTCGATGGTGATCATTCTAATTCATTTCTTCATTAGGGGTAGAAAAATAAATAAATATCATGACTTATTTCAATGTTAAAATAATTAGTAAAGTTATCATTTCATTATAATATGTAACTAAATTATTTTACGTGGGAAAACAAATGTGTACTTCTTAAGTGGAGCAGACAAATATTTTTGTTCTGTTAAAACATTGGTTATATCTTATGTTTGGTTAAAGAAGTACGAGTAGGTGCAGGATTTATTTTTTGCTAAATCCAAAATATTATTTATTCAATATTATTAGTTTATATTTGTTATTCCCTACCACTGTGCCCCGGGAAATAGTCGTACTTCAACCGGTTGGTACTTGCTACTGGCGGCCCCTCGACCACTGATGTTTGCCTTTTTGCACATGGTTGACATTTTCCCCAACGCCATTTTGGCCATGTTGCCACAGCGCTGGCGATGTTTTATGGCCGAGAAAAAGGGAAAATTTTTGGAAAGAAGGAGGGAGCAAAGTGGGCCTGCACTTTTCCAAATAAAATGTCGCGCACTCGCTCTTTTGCGGGCCAAGCCGATGCAGAAAATATGCAAATGCATGCAACAATTTCCCCTGCCAGACGCCATTTTGTGGCATCAACTTTTGTGCGCCGACCGAACACGAGAAACCCAAATAAATTTATGTCATTGCTCGAAACAGAAAAGGAGGAAAACAGCAACAAACCAGAAGCGAAATTGCTAAAATTTTGAAATTGCATGCCAAGCGGAACTCACGAAAATTGAGCTGAATTTTTCCTTATTATTTTTGCTTTATATATACACCATTTTGAATGTGCGCAGGCATATATATTAGCAAGTGCTGCACATAGCAAAATTTTAAAATAACAAACATTTCAATTCAATAAAATTCAAGAAACGTAAAGCACATGAAACAACATTTATAGTAGATATTTGTGATATCTTAAAATAATTTACAATGAGAAGTACATATAATGTTAAGGTTTTTCTCAATGTGGTAACCTCGCCTGTTTCCTAATTACAGTTAAAAGCTCTCCCTCCACGTGGCCATTAAAAAGTTAGTCGAAAAGTTTTCCTTTTTGGCCAATTGTTGGCAAAGTGCTGAATTTTCGGTTCTTTTCAAAGCGCAGGAAAAATGCCGAACTATAGAAATATATGTAGTAGATATCTGCGCATCTCTTTCTATAAGCCACAAAAACTAAATCGAAACTTCCAACTGTCGGCTGAGCAACTGAAAAAAGTAATCAAAATGCAAAATGCGGAGTGGCGGATGCAGGAGCAGGAAATATGGCCCCGGGCCATACCGCCAAACTGCATTCCAAATCAACAACAGAAGCTAACACAACATGCATCAAGCCCATCAACATCCCCATCAGCAAAGGCAACAACAACCGACTCCGACTTCAACTCCGGACCAGGCCAACAGCCAAACGGCCAACAAAGTAGCAGCCGAAAATGGACGAAGGTGGCAGCGAACTAACCTGATCTATGCCCAACTCTTGGCCAACTATTCTGCACGGATAAAAAAGCACAACCAAATAGGAGCATGTTTGGATTTTCGTTTTACCATAAAGCAATCTTAAGCATTAACTCATATATTTTCAAAATTCTATTAAAATTAACGCATTTCTATACTTATGACTGGTTTAAAATATTTATGTTTAAAATATAAGATATAAATATATCTTTTTAATACTCAAATATTCGTTTCAACAATATTAAAGCTTTCAAATTCAATAAAAGGACTAATAATCTTCAAAATTAAAAAAAAAAAAGGTCAAATTCCTAACCAAATAAAGGTCTAGTAGTAACAATATTTAATATAAGCTTTATCTCTTTTTATAGTCAAGAGTAAATTGTTTGGCATATGGCGAAATCAAATACATTTTCCTATTCTTCTGGCCAAAAACTGAGCTACTTATTCAAGTAGAATGATATTATTTTTTCTGTGTATTTCAAACAGATAGGCAGGCAAACTATTATAGAGAGAAGAGCCGACACTTATTACTCACCCAACCACTCTGGCAGTTCGTAATGAACTTGGGGCATTTGATTGACTCGAAGACTCAAAGACTTCCAGACTCGCCGCAGAAAGCCGCACAGGCAACTCCGCGATTCGCGACTTCGCCATATTTGCTATGAAAAATCGCAGTCTGACGTTGGAGTGGAGGCAATGAATGAATGATGAATGCCAGTTATAGACGGGACCCAGCCTTCATATCGGATCGGGGGAAACTTGGAAACATGGCAGCATGGAAGCCGGCAGTCGCAGTTGCAGGCCGCAGAGCAACATCTAAATGTGAATTTTATGCATTTTATACAAGACGAAAATGGAGACGAGACACAGTGGGACAAAATCAATTCGAAAAGAATTCAGACTCAATAAAAGTTGTGCATAATAGACATTTAAAAAGAAATGCGATAGATAATACAAAAATACGAATCTTTTACAAAGTGCCTCTTAGTGTACAATCTGGATAGTATTTATATGTGAAACAAGTCTTATTGTCAGATTTAATTCAAATTTCAATGCACTGTTAAAAGTAACTCAATCAAATCATTAGCATATTTAAATTATTGTAGTGTCAAATATTTTTCTAAATTATTTCTGAGCATCTCAGTCTATTGCTTCTACTTAAATTGATCCATTTTGGTATCGAATTTTTCCCACTGTGCCAAAATTGAGGTGAGGATGTGGCCCGGCTTGCGCAACATGTAATCCTTGATGCGGCATGGCGGCATATATACCCAATATATATATATGGCACATCAATAGCTATATATAAATGTGAATATATATAATATAAAAAGTGCTTTAGGCGCGGCACAGCTTTTTCAGCAGCAGAAGCAGCGGCAGATGGCAGCTGAAAGATGCAAAGATACAAAGATACATGAGGGCATCGGAGGATGATGACGCAGTCCTCGAGCAGGGGCGTTGTGGGAAAAGGGGGTTTGAGGGAAGCGGGGCAGACAAACCGAGGTGCAGACATTGCGCATAATTTCGCGTACGTTTTGTGAATTTGTAATTTTGAAATTATTATTGCCAAGGCGGCGGAAGCGGAGGACGAGGTGAGACAAGGAGCTCCGTGTGAGCCATGTTCTCGTCTTCGTGGCCTTCTCCTCATCTCATTGCGGTTCTGGTCGGAACAAATTGTGTCTGATTGGAAGTCTCTGCCAAGTTTTGCCATGGCTTTCAGCTCTTTTCGATTTGATTCGCTGCAGAAAAAAGACATTACCAGCAAGGGAAAACAGGAATCTCGAAGGCGTTTCCCGCTTTTATGGAATTGGAAATATCAGCGCATGTATACATTTTCTAAGAGGTGAGAGCTCCGCCAGCCACACTCACACCTTTTTTGGGGGGCCCTTTCACCGCATTTTCCTCGGGTAAACTCATTTCCCGCAAAAAAGTAAGCGATCCATTAGGCGAGCTTTTGACCAATTTTTAAGCGACGCGCTTGCGGTTATTTACTCATGAGTCCACTTAAAAAAATATTACAAATTTAAAGTTTATTCTAGGAAAATGATGAATATAAACTTTTTAAAAAAACTAAAGCCAAAACTCAACACTTTACAGTTTTCTGATGTTAAATTTTGGTTTATTTATGTAAAAAATAATATAGATTAGTTCGTAAGAAATATTTTACACTGCACATATCTGCGGACACCATAAATATATGAAAAAATTACCTCCGCAACTCATCACCAGCGCAAGTGAACTGAACTGAACTCTCAACTGTTTACTCATGTAAATAATTAAGCAAAATAATGGCGCAACAACAGCAACAACGAGGAAGGACCTTCGTCACTGCGGCAGTGATTTTTCACACACATATACACACGGGTGTCCAGCTGCGTGCGAGTGTGTGTGTGTGTGTGTGCCAACAAAAAGACAAAGTGACGCTCAGGTTCATTGTTGTGGGTCCTTTTTTGGTCCTTAGCACGCGTTGCCCTCAACTCTTTGGCCCGCACACATATAAATATGTATATATGTATATACGATTATATATACATATATCCCCCGATTCATCCTTGCGTGTCTGGCGTGTGAAAAAATGGTCAGCTTTATTTTTCATATTGTTAAGCAGACACTCACACACAAAAGGGACCTCACGCAGCCTCATACATTTTTTAACAAATTTATTGGGCGTAAAAAATGGTATTTAATTGTGTGTTTGGAATTGTTTTCCGCGCTAGAGGAGATTAAGGGAAACTGCGGAAAAGAATACATTGATAGGGCTTTCAACAAACTTAGGTGGAAAACGTATTAACAACAAATTAATGTCAGGCAATGCTACAAGTTGTAACAATGTAAGACAATTAAATATTTTCAAATAGTCAGAACGCAGAGGCGTCTAATTGATGCTGAAAGCTGGACTGGAAAATACGTCTTAAGTCCTTAGGCCCAAAGCTGTTCTCTCAGTCGAGGAATTTTCCTTAGCGTTTTCCCGCACAACTTAAGTGTGAAATCCTCCACCGAAAGCCACCCAAAAACCGAATGCAAACCACTTTTGCCTTCCTCTCCCATCGGCGACCGCAGAAAAGTGCGGCCAAGTCGTCCTGACTCCTATTTACCTTGGCGCAAATACCATTTGCCAGGCTAAGAAGTAAAATTGTAAATGAATTATTGGATCCATTAGCAAAATCCATTTACACAAATTTAATGCCAAAGCAGCTAGCTACCCCATTCCTCCGCTGTGAGAAGAAAACTTTACACACTTCGTTGAACTTTTTGGCAGACGAGAAAGGCTAAAGTAGAAAGGCCGAAAAAGGGCTGAGTTGAGCTGAGGTGGAAATACGAACTTAGCAATTAAAAAATAAGCAAAGCAAAAGAAAACATTTTTAGAATTACGCATAATGCGCAAAGGGGTTGTGATTGCAACAGAGGTTTTTCCTCAGACTCGCCCAAAACTTCCATTTCCACAGTGAAATCGAACGATTTGCATAGGAAAATAGACAAATGTGGATGGTCTACGAATTTGGCCTCCAGCTAAAAGCTAGAAGAACCCCAGACTTGTTCGAGGGATGGGTCTTGTCACAATATTATTTTAACTTTGGCCTTAAGTAAAAGTTGTTGGTATTATTCGAGTTTCTCGAAAAGGATTCTAAAAGTCGACTCAACTGTACAGAACTGTACAGACGATGTTTGATATGATTAGTTATTGGTTTATATTATTAATGTATTGTTTGTGATCAACAGGCAACAAAAAATTGGCAGGCGCAGTTTATGTAACAATAACATGGCCGCAAATTTATTTACTTTTTTTACGCACTCGCTATTCAATTTATTTACAAACCACTTAATTTGTTTTTATTTAATCAGATTCTGTTTTAATTACATTCTATATGCCGCGTTAAGTCCGAAATTAAAAATGCATACGCTTCGATTCCGGATTTTCATTTTTTTTTCCCCCAATTCCCCATCAATATTTATTGGAGTGTCCACGTGGCTCAGTGTTTTTTAATGCAATTACGGGCAATGCAAACAATTGGTTTTTATGGACTTATAAACCATTTTTATGACCAACTTGTCTGTCTCTGCTTTCACCCTCTCCGCCGAGATTTATGTTCTGCTTTATATTTTTATATGTATTAATATTTTTTCGCAGCTCTGTTTGAATATTGTTGGTAGTGTGCATTAAGTGGCATTAATTATTATTTATGACATTGTTTTTGTCATTTGATTTTGATGATATTTTTCAATGAATTATTGCCGCGGCGACTTTCTTTTGTTCCGTTCCGTATAAAAATTAATTAGACTGTGCCCAGCTTGTTAAAAATATGGAGATACGTATTTAATCTGTCCTTACACTTATGTACCTCAAGGTATCGTTAGTACTTCCCATCATGTGCTACCATTTCCCCGAACGGTACCCTCTGCAACAGTGCAAAAAAAAACGCATTTTGATTGACCACAAAGCGAGATATTGATTTACGGCAACAGTTATCAGAAAGTGTAGGACAGAATTGGCCAGAAATGAGGCTTAATGCTGAGCCAGGGCCAACAGTCGCCAGTCGCCGCCACTGGCACCGCCACTAAGGTTTCCCATCAGCTTCTGCTGACACTTGAGTAGCAGAGGGCCCGGTAAATCACATGAGCCGGGCCAAGTGGCCAAGTGGCCAACCGAAAGCCAGGCCAATAAGCAAGTCAGTTAGCTGCAACTGGTAACTCGAGCCCACAAAAAGGGAAACGTCAGGGAAGGGAAGGGGGAAGAAGTTGGCCAAATCGACGCCAGAACCAATTGAGCAGAAAACCAGAAGGCGCCATCGAGGAGAGGAAATCGGGGAACCGACGTGCGATGGTAACAATCCTTTTGGGCCCATGGTATTTTGACACTTGCCACTCAACGACAACAGTTATTTGGGCTTATAATGAATATGAGCAACACACCGAAGGTCATGCTACTCAAAACGAAGTCCTTCAAGGTCCTGTTGGTCTTTTTTTTGGTATTTGGCATTCTGTATTCTGTATTGGTGACATGTGGCGCCATGTAGTCATCCGCAAAAACCAAAGCAATATCCGGACCCAGCAACAAGCAGGAAACTCTAGCTGACAGATAGATGGATACATTCCCAAGCTTACTTTGAGATCCGAAGTCTCTAATGAAGACAGCAACAAAATGTCCTTACCTAATGAATGGCAGTGAGGGGCATTTCTGGACAGACTGACTCCTTGGAATGAACCTCCTACCCCGCCATGGACATAGATAGCCCAAAGAAGTGCTCTTTGACTCATTAAAAATTAAAAATTCTAGGCGTGCTGTATCTTTTTTGTATGAAATATTTTACAATAGGTCACTTTGCCTGCTATAAGTAAATTGATTACATTTAAAAACTAATTTTTTATCTGTGAGAAATTTATCAGAAAATATTTGTTGAAAAATGCTCAAAATACGTTGGAATTGCATTAACTTTACTATTATATTTTGCAAATCATTCAGCAGAGTATGCCACAGTCGCTGTTATCATTAACTTTATTCCTCTGCTGTTTATTTCGCTTTATCCATTTCTTTTGCGCTAGAATCAACAACAATTTTTAATTTCATTTTTCAAACGCCGCTTTGATACCTGCACGCCGCATTAACACCACCAGATCCCCCTCCAAAAACAAGAATTTGAAATCCAAGGCTCGACCCAGAATTTCCTACTGATGGACTGACTGAACGAATGACTGAGTGACTGACTGAATGACTGACTACTGCCCAGCCCACGACTGATAATTTGATATGCCCCGGTCTGCTAATGCGGTGGGTTCATAAGGGCAAAAATGGCGTGGGGGCGCTTTAATTTTATTTGCACAAAAATGCGCGTCAATATTACCGAAAAAATACATTTAGACAAGGCGACGTTGCCTCGTGTTGTTTTCATTTCGGTTTTTTTTTTTTCTTTTCGCTCTGCGGCCAAAGCAAATAAAATTCATTATGAATTTCTAATTATATTGCAAAGGCAACCCTCAAAAAAAAGCCAAAAGTTGCCTCAAAAAAGTTTACATTTTTTCCGAGTCCCCCCTTCTTTTTGGAAAATGTCAAGCCGCACATTTGACAATGATGAATTTCCTGTTGGCCAGCAACCCCCAGAAGGGCGGCCAAAAAAATGCTTTAGATAAACTGATTAGGCACATCAATTGGGCAGAGCACTCGTCTCTTTTGGCGGCAAAGGAAAACCGTCGCCTAATGGCAATTGTTTTGTGAAAATTGAATTTTCCTCTGTTCTTGCGGGCATTGCATTGTCTGCCCGGTTACGAAAACTTCGGAAAAGCGTCGGCTGTCTAATTAGAAATATGAAATAAGGCAAATGCTTTGCGGTGTTCTGCACCTGCTGCCACAGATAATGAAGCTGAAGGTGAGCCTGGGGTTGGCAAAGGTATTTGTTTAAATTATTATTGGACTTAATTATTGCCAAGCAGGGAACCCAAGAATGCGCAATAATGGAAACCAATTTCAAGTTTTCGCAGCAAGGAGGTAAATAAAAATGTGAGAAAGGCTTAAGGGACTTGGAAAAGTTTCAATTATTGTGTGTACTATACAAATGGTTTTGATCATTTACAAGGGACTTTAAATGACCTAAATGGTATTGTATTGTAATTTATATTAGTGTTTTGTAAGAAGTTTACTCTTGAATAGCAACAGAGAAAATTATTAAATAAGACCTGCCATTTATGATGAATGTAGAACTCTTGAGCATAAGAAAGATACTGTTTTAAAACAGTTTTATTTTCCGATCCAAGTGTTCTGGATTATTTCCTTATTTAGTCCGAAAGCTATTAAAGTTTTATTAAACACTAAAGTTTATGTCAACAGCAAAGCCCATAAGTGTAATAAAATCTGACTATATAGCACATTAATTCACACATTAAGCTATTTGGCATTGATTTCTATTTGCACAGCAATGGTTGACTGATTGATGATATCGAAACTAGCCGCAGTAAACACCCAAAACGACCCAAAAAGACCAAAGCAAATAGTTGGTAGATGGAAATGGGGATTTGTGGCTAATAGACAGTGGACATGGGCTAAGGTCAGAAATGCTTGGGCTTGTTATATCTGGGCCACAATGATATGGGATAGATATGTGTACATACATATATGTGCGGATGGATGGGGTGTGAGGCAAACAATGAGATGATGATGAGCCAGGCCTCCGATATAAATCAAACAACAATGAGAGACACAGATACAGATATGGCTGCGGATAAAACGAACACACAATCGAGGACATTCGAGGATAATGCCGCCTCTCATCACGAACACGCCTCTCGGACCTCTCGCCCCCCGATTTTTCCGGCTTTTCATTGTCAGCGCTAAGCAGCGTGTGAGGATTATTTCGCATTCTTCGGCAAGGACCCGCCATGTCCTTTGTCTAATTGGTTGTGTCACATACGAGAGTAGATCCCTGAGTACATCGGATCAGAGATCCAACCCCACATCGCATTGTTGTGACTGTCGTCATTAGCTGTCCCATTTCGACTTTTGCCCAAGGACCATCTTTCGCTGCTTTGTTTGGGGTATTTAATGCTTCAATTGATTCCTGATTTAAGTGCCTCCCCGTGGGCCCAAAACAGCTGCCGAAGATTCGGCTGCCCAGCAGGTTGTCCTCCACTCGAGAGTCGGCTCTTTTGGAGCGGTTCGGGTTTAGCTAATTGAAAGTCTTTCACCTTCATCAGGAGCCAAATGACGACAGCGATGACGATGCGTAAATGAGGTAGATCATGAAAAATGTTATGGCAATGTATGGAAGATTTAAAGTTGGTTTTTACGTTTCATTTATAGATCGAAGACACTAAAACTGCGTTTTAAAAATAATAAAATATAAATCTCTGAATAAATACTCTGTTAGTTCATTAGTACATTTTTATATGAGTATTGTAAAATGAAATTGTAAAATTGTAAAACTTTCATTATTAATATCTGTACAATAAATATTATTAATTATATATAACTCTTGTTTTTCAATCTTCCCTTTGCAATAAATTTAATTTTGCAAGTAAAACAAAAGTCCAAAACACTCACTAAAAACGTGAAATACTTTGCCATAAAAAAGACCCCTAAAAGTTGAGTCACGGCAATTCGTGAAACTGTATTAGCTGACAGGGCATCGCAAACAAACGCAATAAAGTCGGAAAACATTGACAGGAACTACGTAATGCCTGAAAACCAGATAATGGCATCATCGACAGAACAGTGAGATAAGCAAAAATACAGCAGCTGAGCTATAAAGCTTTTGAACGAGATTTCAGTTGCTAATTATCAGCCATAAAGTCAGGACGTGGTCTCTACCAGAAGATGAGATTCCAGTTGTTTTATTTACTGGGCTTGCTCAGTGTGACAAGCCTGACCCATGCTGCCAACAATCTGGTTTGTTATTATGACTCCACCTCGTATTTGCGCCAAGGACTGGCCAAAATGCATACCAACGAACTGGATTTGGCCCTGCAGTTCTGCACCCATTTGGTTTACGGATATGCGGGCCTGAAGTCCGGTACGCTCGAGCTATTCAGTCTGAATGTGGACCTGGACATGTTCTACTACAAGGACATCACCGCCCTGCGACAGAAGTTTCCTCAACTGAAGATTCTCCTCAGCGTGGGTGGAGATCGCGATGTGGATGAGGCTCACCCCAATAAATATGTGGAGCTTCTGGAGGCGAATCGCACTGCTCAGCAGAATTTTATAGACAGCAGCATGATTTTGCTGAAGCGAAATGGATTCGATGGCCTCGATCTCGCGTTCCAGTTGCCCCGCAATAAGCCCAGAAAAGTCCATGGATCCCTTGGAACGTACTGGAAGTCGTTTAAGAAGCTTTTCACTGGTGACTTTGTTGTGGATCCCCTGGCGGAGCAGCACAAGTCACAATTCACCGATCTCGTGGGAAATATAAAGAATGCCTTCCGATCTGCCAATCTGATGCTGTCTCTGACAGTTCTGCCCAATGTGAACTCCACATGTAAGTTTAATCCAGTAAAAATTAAACTTGTTGAATATATATTATTTTTGCATATAGTAGGAACTATTTTATTAACCACTTCCTTATCATTCTTTTCGTTAGGGTACTTTGATGTCCCCAAACTGCATCCCCAGTTCGACTATATAAACCTAGCGGCCTTCGACTTTCTCACTCCACTACGAAATCCCGAGGAGGCGGACTACACAGCTCCGATTTTCTTCCAGGACGAACAGAATCGCTTGCCCCATTTGAACGTGGAGTTCCAGGTTAACTACTGGCTGCAGAATCATTGTCCCGGCCAAAAGTTGAACCTGGGAATAGCCAGTTATGGCAGGGCTTGGAAGTTATCGAAGGAATCTGGACTCAGTGGAGCTCCCATTGTTCATGAGACATGTGGAGCTGCACCCGGCGGAATACAAATCCAGAGTGCTGAGGGCTTACTCAGTTGGCCAGAGATTTGCTCAAAGTTGTCGCAGAACGCATCCGCTCAATATAGAGGAGAATTGGCGCCGCTCCGCAAGGTCACGGATCTCACCCAGAAATACGGAAATTACGCCCTCCGGCCGGCGGATGAGAATGGAGATTTTGGCGTATGGCTGAGCTTCGATGATCCGGATTTTGCTGGAATAAAGGCGGTCTATGCCAAGAGTAAAGGACTCGGTGGAATTGCGCTTTTTGATTTAAGTTACGATGACTTCCGTGGACTTTGCACTGGCCAAAAGTACCCCATTGTGCGGTCAATTAAGTACTTTATGGGATAAATGATTTGCTTGTTATTGCTAATAGCCTAATATTTTAAGTTTTTTAATAAATATTTCATTTGAATTACAAATATTGAAACCTATTTATGTTATAACATATTTTTGCAGTTGAAAACAATATTTAAGAATTGGGAAAACCCAGAAAACTGAAACAAAAATATTATGATTTACTGTGCAATGAATTCCAAATACAAATCATTGAGGAAATGGTTTGTAATTTCCTAAAAACCCACAATAATATGTTCTAAGCAGATCTGAAAATTCAATAAATCCCAGTCATTCGGTGATTTGCTAAACAAAAACTGAATTCTATAGTGCGTGTGATAAACTAAATCAAGTGGTATAGACGGGTATTTCCACCGCTTTTAGCTCTATATGTACACTTGCGAAACAAATCAGAAACACTGTTTTCGAATTCTAATCAGCAAGCGCGTTTCAATGTTTTAAGATTATTTGCTTGTTTTTTTTTTTCATTTTAGAGGTCTCCTCGTTATGACCCTGCGTCTGCCTCGTCGCAATCGTCGTCATTAACTTCTGTGTACACAATTAAGTCATTGCGAGAATAAGTAAGACATAAATGAAATGAGCTCGTTTTGAGATCGGCTTTCGGACCCCTCTTAAAGCTCCGCTCAAGCTTTTTGTCGTCGGCTTGGGGCTGGGGTTTTGGTTTCGGTTTCGTTTTCCATTTCGATTCCAGTCTCAGTTCGATTTCATTTGATCTGCTCTGCGGTCGTGCCTATAGAGATATATCCCTGGCACCATGAAGGCGTGGATCTGGTTTACGTTTGTCGCGTGCCTCTTTGCGGCAAGTACAGAAGCTGCCTCCAACTTAGTCTGCTACTATGACTCTTCGAGTTACACCAGGGAAGGTGAGTGGGGGGGTCGAAATACTCCAGAAAGTGAATATGACAAACAAATAATATAGATCAGAAAACTAAGATCACAGATCAATGAGGTTTCGATTGTTCAACTTGTTGTAAAATGTTCTATATAGCAATCACACACAGAAAATGTTACAACGTAAAAACAACTTGGTTGTTCAAACTGGTTCCATTTAGCACTAGAGCATTATAAGTATTACAAACTAAAATGTTGTTTACCTGTTTTAAATTTTTGTAATGAATGAAAACTGACCGGCTTAGGTTTTTTGAATATACATATACACTTGATTATCATTTTAAATGCCTTTTGAAAAGCTTTGAAGAACAGTAATTCTGGTAAAACCTTATTTACCAACTAAGTCACGTTTATACTGAACGACACATTTGAAAAATAGAAAAAATAAGAGGAATTAAGAAAAATGGAAAATATTAATAATTTATTCAAAGCTGACCTATAAAAACGTGGAAATTTAAAAATTAAATATCCAAAAAGCCTACCAAAATACCGCCTATCTTTTGAGTAGCGTGTGCCAAATTTACAGACGAATGAAAACAAAAGCATGCTAATCGAGTTACATAACCATTTCTGATTCAAAACAAAACTCGGATTTAATTCAATTCAACTTGCAGTGCTTATCGCTTGGCGAGCGAAATAGAGAGATAAAGAGAGCCAAAGCTAGTTTTATAGAGGTCAGTGGCTTATCCGGCCAGTTTATTTCTTTTTCAAAATAAAACACAGAGACTGGCTCTCCCGCAGAGTTTGGCTCGCAAAGCGATAAAAAGCAGCAGTTTTGATCGGATTAACAAGCTAATTTGGGCGGGTGTAACTTACCAAACAAAAGTAATGGAATGAATTCTCAAAATATGGCAATTAGTTGATTATTTTGGTATTGGGCGAGTGAAGTCTATATTATTGAGCCGATCCCACGCATTCGAAATGAAAACCAGAGCGTTCAACACACAGCGAGTCCAGCACGACAACTGCCCCGCCAGCGGACGCTGACTTGGCACCAGCGATCCGAGCAAGTGGCAAGCAGAGCACCAAGTGACTCAGCAGCGCTGCACAGTGTCCTCAGGATAGGGGAAATGTGAGCTAAGAATTAAATCGTACAATTAATGCATTCGATAAGTACATAAATACTTAAGTCTCAAATTTAAATTTGTAAAAATATTTAAAAAAGGAAGAAGTTAAGAAGACTGCAGTTTATTTGTCAACAGCTCAAATATATGTCCAGAAAATACTATTTTCTAATTTAATTAAAAATGTGTTGTTAAAAAATACCAAGAACTACGTTCTAAAGGCTTTTTGAGTATACATTAGAAAAAGGTTTTTTCCAAACCCAAAAGTTTATTTATAAATTCTCTTTTCAAATAACGTATTATTTAATATTTTTATATATATGCAAATGACTATACTCGACCCACTGTGGTCACTCCGCACCCGAGTCGAACAATAATAAACCGCTCGCTGGGCTCACACTGTTGGCGTTCAATTAAGCCACTGAAGTCGACGAGACAATGGATCAGCATCCGAGAGGGGGGTGCTGGTCAGGGGGAGATCCTCCGATCTCCGCTCTCCGGTAGTTTCCAACGAGAGCGAGAGTGTTGGGTGTCAGATCAGTGTGCGCAGATAGTGTCCCACAGCAATGACCACTTCGAGTCTCTGGGATTATTTGTTATTCGAGTGCAGCTCGTTGTACTTTTCGTGCATACTAAATATGCCATCTTTTGAATTTAAACTGTGTTTTTTAAAGGTCTGGGCAAGCTGCTCAATCCCGATCTGGAGATCGCCTTGCAATTCTGCAGCCACTTGGTCTACGGCTATGCTGGACTACGAGGTGAAAACCTACAGGCGTACAGTATGAACGAGAACCTGGACATATACAAGCATCAGTTCTCCGAGGTGACCTCCCTCAAGAGGAAGTATCCCCACCTGAAGGTTTTGTTGAGTGTGGGCGGCGATCATGACATCGACCCTGATCATCCCAACAAGTATATCGATCTGCTGGAGGGCGAGAAGGTTCGTCAAATTGGATTCATCCGATCGGCCTATGACTTGGTAAAGACCTACGGCTTTGATGGCTTGGATCTGGCCTATCAGTTCCCCAAGAATAAGCCCAGGAAGGTTCACGGTGATCTGGGACTGGCATGGAAGAGCATTAAGAAGCTGTTCACCGGCGATTTCATAGTGGATCCACACGCAGCCCTTCATAAGGAGCAGTTTACCGCCTTGGTAAGGGATGTAAAGGACTCCCTAAGAGCTGATGGATTCCTGCTCAGTCTGACTGTGCTGCCCAATGTAAACTCAACTTGTACGTATTTCAAAATAATAATAATATGTAATTATACTTTAGTTTAATTATGACTTTAGGGTACTTTGATATTCCCGCTCTGAATGGCCTGGTGGACTTTGTGAACCTGGCTACCTTCGATTTCCTGACGCCAGCTCGTAATCCCGAGGAGGCGGACTACAGCGCTCCCATCTACCATCCCGATGGATCAAAGGATCGCTTGGCTCACCTTAACGCTGATTTCCAGGTGGAGTACTGGCTATCTCAGGGATTCCCATCTAATAAGATCAATTTGGGAGTTGCCACTTATGGTAATGCTTGGAAACTTACCAAGGACTCGGGTCTCGAAGGCGTTCCTGTGGTGCCGGAGACAAGTGGACCAGCTCCCGAGGGCTTCCAGTCCCAGAAGCCCGGATTACTCAGCTATGCTGAAATCTGCGGAAAGTTGTCCAATCCCCAAAATCAATTCCTCAAGGGCAACGATTCGCCACTGCGAAGAGTTTCTGATCCCACCAAGAGATTCGGGGGCATAGCTTATCGCCCAGTGGATGGTCAGATAACCGAGGGCATTTGGGTGAGCTACGATGATCCCGACTCCGCCTCCAATAAGGCAGCCTACGCCCGTGTCAAGAACCTAGGGGGCGTGGCGCTGTTCGATCTGAGCTACGATGATTTCCGTGGACAGTGCTCAGGCGATAAGTATCCTATTCTGCGAGCCATCAAATATCGTCTATAAAACGAAATACGACATTTAATACTTTAAATAAACAACTATTCATTATATATAAAACCTATGACATTTGTTATGCGTAATACCAAGGGCTGTTATCTCTATAAAAGTTTAAGCTCTGCTTAAACTTTATTATTCATATTCAAAACAAATTTTTAGGAGCTTGTATGTATATTTTATTTATCTGGCACTTATACGCTATGTACCCCTTTTCATTGGTAACCTTGAAAACATATAATTATAAATCTGCTTAAGTGCATAGTAAGCTCCTCCGCAATCCCTTAAGCATTTAAAAGCTAAATATTTACACATTTTTGGGCATGAGTAACGAACAGTAGCGACCTTGCTAATTCGTCAACACCCTATAAAGTGCAGACTTATCACTGCCCGTGGAATTAGCCTATTTAAACTATGAGTCGGTGGACATAATCTCGAGAAAGACGTACATATAATCTGTCCTTTTTTTTGTGTAAATTACCGAGCTGGGAGAGGTGATCTCATTGAACCCGATGTCAGCTGGCACTTGAGACAAACAATTTCGTTGAATTTCGTTGATAATGATACCCACGAACTGCGTTTGCTATTGTTCGTCTGGGGTTTTCGATTCACTACGGGGAAACGCGCGGAGGTGATTCCACTGAAAAGCTCCACGGTGCCCATATTTATTCCAATTCCCGTGCTAAGTGACATTTCGAATTCAGTTTGGTTTCGCATCTCGCCGGCGACGGACCGCATTGCGAAGTAGTGCCTCCCCCCCAAAGTATATAGTATTTGTTTTGACTTCGTAGAGCTCTCTGGGTTCACATATCTCTGCAAAGATGACTGGCTCTCTTTGGCTCAGTTTGGCACTGAGTCTGGCGATTTTGGCTCAATTTAAAGTGAGCGCCGCTCCTAATCTGGTTTGTTTCTATGACTCGCAGGGCTCTCAGCGTCAGGGTAAGTATTCCCAATTGGGGAACATATTATATATTTACATTTGTAAACCCCATTGTAGGCCTGGCTCAGTTTTCGATTACCGACATCGAGCTAGCCCTGCAATTTTGCACCCATTTGGTCTACGGCTATGCGGGTGTTAATGCCGATAACTTTGAAATGCAGAGCATTAACAAGCGTTTGGACCTTGAGCAGCGTCATCTGGCCCAGGTCACCAGTATGAAGGAACGCTATCCCCACATCAAGTTCCTCTTGAGCGTTGGTGGCGATGCCGATACCAATGAGGGTAACCAGTATATAAAGCTCCTGGAATCGGGACAACAGGGCCACAGGCGCTTCATCGAATCCGCTCGAGATTTGGTGAGACGTTATAATTTCGATGGTCTGGACCTGGCTCTCCAGCTACCCAGAAATAAGCCACGCAAAGTCCATGGGGATGTTGGCTCTGCCTGGAAGAGTTTCAAGAAGTTCTTCACCGGCGACTATATTGTGGACACTGAATCGGAAACGCACAAAGGACAGGTTACTGCCCTGATCAAGGATTTGAGTGCCGCTCTGAAACAAAATGATCTGCTGCTCAGTCTCACCGTTTTGCCAAATGTTAACTCCAGCTGTAAGTATACAAACAACAAGCAATTACTTTGTTTATTCCGACGATCTGGTGTAATTTGATGAGTCAGAACAGTTTTTTATTTGCGTTGGGTATCGATGAAAGCCACTGATATAACCAACTTTGTTTAATTTGTTTAATTGTTTTAGAAGCAGCTGTTGAAACAGATTGACTTAGAAAGTAGCAGGGAATGAGTTATTATATAATGAGTATTAATGTATTTCGGAACTAATGATGCAATGCACCTCTTCATTTTCTAGGGTACTACGATGCTCCTTCGATTGCCCCAAGCCTGGACTTCATCAACCTGGGAACTTTTGACTTCCTGACCCCACAGCGCAATCCCGAGGAGGCGGACTTCTCGGCGCCAACATATGAGGCAGTTGGACAAAATCGTTTGGGCCACTACAATCTGAACTTCCAAATGGAACACTGGCTGCTTCAAAGAGTGCCGGCTAATAAGATAAACATTGGCATTGCCACCTATGGCAGGACGTGGAAGATGAGCAAGGATTCGGGAGACTCTGGTATGCCAGTGGTCTCCTCCACCCAGGGACCTGCTCCAGCTGGACCTCAGAGCAAGCAGGAGGGTCTGCTCAACTGGGCTGAGATCTGCTCGCTGATGCCAAACCCCAGTAACTCCAATGCCCGAGGTCCTAATGCTCCGGTGAAAAGGGTTGTGGATCCCACCAAACGTTATGGCAGCTACGCCTTCCGTGCCGCCGATGAAAATGGAGACCATGGACTGTGGATCAGCTACGATGATCCGGACTCGGGCTCCAGCAAGGCTATGTACGCCCGGGCAAGGAATCTCGGTGGAGTGGCTCTGTTTGATCTGACCCAAGACGATTTCCGTGGTCAGTGCACAGGCGATCGCTTCCCCATGCTGCGCGCCATCAAGTATCGTCTTCTCTAAGCCGACTTCTCTAAGCCAACGTCTCCGGACCAGACCATAAAGACATCTCCAGCACGCAAATGTCACAAGAAAAGTTGGGGAAGCGGAGCTGGGAGGGAACAAATGTCACCCTTTCGGTGGCTAAAAGGCCTCCTTCTGTGTCTGTCCCTTTTTGCAAATTAATTACAAAGTTGTAAACTAAAATGCACCGCAAATTAATTCGATGGGCTTGGTCCTCAAATGGGAAGGGAGATGAAGGAAACTGATATGTACTGAGAGAAAAGAGGTAGTGCCAAATGGAATGTAACTCCATTCCATATATTATTCTATATATAAGAATAATGTTGTTATTAATATTTTTTGTTATGTTTGCCCTTTTCACTCATATACAGCCAACGAAAAAGTGTTTAAAATGGCTTAATATATTTAATATTTTCTGATTGATGCCTTTGAACAATCACCTTTCGAAGTTCCTTAGTGATGCAAATAATAGCAGCTTTTAATTTATTATTTTTTTCAAACACTGCCCGGGTTCCCATATTTTTTTTATATGCATCGTTACCCTGCTCTCCCGTTTAATTGCCCCTTTTGCATTGAATTGTTTGGCGCCCACGTCTGGGCGAATCGGTCGCTTTATCATCTCGGACCCATCTTGGTCAAATGGCATTTTGCGGTGGTTTTTTCTTTGCCGATTTTCCTCGCTTTTTGTGCCCCAGCGAAGATTTACAGATTTCGCCACTGAGTTCGAACTGCTTAACTTGGCTTTGTGTAATTGGCGCTACAAACGCGACTCCGAAAAACTCGATCCGCGATCCATATGCGTACTCCACCATGGCTGGACCTGCCCCCTTTGGGCCGTGTGTCCCCTGTTTACAGAATTGCTGACATACCACCATGCAAAGGCTGCCACTACAGTGAACTGTGGCCACAAGGACCTGGATCGGGGGTGTCTGGGCCGACTGCCTCGACTGGCGACGACAGCAACACGATGTAAGACAACTAAATTAAGTTATTGTTTCTTGGCCAAAATCGACGAGCCTAATAACTTGGGTATACCCTTCTATTGGGTGTGGTAAGTAAAGATAAAATATTTAAAATTTATCAATACCAAGGTTATGAAAATATGAATACGACAATGAAAACAAGGAATTCGCTATATAAAGATATAATGGATGCAACTTTTATCGAAAAGTATTTAATATAACGTTATTGATTTCTATGTGCTTAGTCTGAATTAAATCTCGCAAACAAAAGCTAAAAATTATATATTTCATTTAACACATTTTTTTGAGATATTTTTGAGATATTAAATCAACAAGCCCCGAACTTAAGTATCTCAAAATGCCCCTTCTATTTATCTAATAATCTGTGGCCACCTGGAGAATTTCAAACTTATGAATACGCCGTGTGACTGGGTCTCCCACACTTACTCCAGCCGCTGTTAACCAAATTCAAACCCTTGGAGCCAGCTGGAAGTCCTAGTTGCTATCTAGGCGGCTTATCTGGGAATCGTGATCTTATTAAGCTGACTATACACTCGGAAATTATTTGCAATTGGCGCAATGCCTTATTGGAATGCAAAATATGCCATTAGTGGCAGAAGTCGAGACTTGGCCAGCCTGAGGCAGCTTCCCAGACTGCGAGTTAAGGGCCCAAAGGGCATGGATTTTGGTTAACTATATGGGATCGATGGTGACAGGGAAGGGAGTGGGCCAGAGCATGCCACTTGCATAGCTTACAAGTTGTAAACACGGCATTGTTTTGGCCACCGTTCCATAATATATCCCAAAACAGAACTAAAGTCGCAATGCACTTGGGAGGAAATTTTAATAAAATAATTACAACAAACATAAGTATTGTAAGTTATTTAATTCATAAGAAGTTCTAGAATCTTATGCATTTAATAAAATGCAATATACATAAATAATTAAACTATTTTTCCAATTATCTGGGCTAAAATCTGGTTTATTGCTGTATAATGCATTTTTTAAAACTCACCGCTTTCGAAATATAGAAATAATCTTATCTGTTTTCGAACAAAGTGCTTAATATTATTTAAAATATGTTTGATTGTTACTATTTATATTTTTGAGTGTAAACTACTTGCATATATCGTTGATCGTGTTCCTAGGCTGCGGACGAGGACGAGGACAAAGCTGCGGACCAGCTACCGGATTTCTTTGGGCTTGTCGCCCCATCTAATTAAGGAGCATTTGGTCCATGGCGGCGTCTACAAGATCTGTTCATGATTATTGCCCCGGTCCATATCGCCGCCTGGAGCTCCCTGCGAATGACAAATATGCTGCCTTGCACCCGGGACTCCAACTGGGAGTCAGTAGCGACTTCTGTTGTCTTCCAAGGAAGCCAGTCTCTCGCTGGTCTTTAAATAAAGATATTTTCGCCCTCATTACGCGCTGTGTCCTTTTGTTTATTTGCTGTGGTTTCGATATACCCACTGCGCCTTTTGCAGTTTGCTTTTTTTTTTTTTTTTGGTAGCCGATGAAGTGTCGCTGATTGCGCGTTGCATTGTTTTGGCCGGGTCGAAAAGGCGATGACGGCGATAAGGAATTGCATGTGGACTGGTCAGGGATTTGGGTTTGTTAGCCAGCGATATGATAAGCTGACCGTACCGATAAAGATTTCCTTGGAAAAGTTGCTTTAGTTTTTGCATTCCGCTACATTTGGTATTAGAATGACTAAGTATCTCAGACTGTGCCCTCTCAATTTGGCTTATACCCACAATGAACTTGTTTTACTGCAGGCCATTTCCAGGTCTCATTCTCCTGTTTCTCCCACATTGTTATCGCCCTCTGCTTGCCTTGAGTTTGCATTTTTATTGCTTTGTTAATTTTAAATAAGCCACGCGACTTTATGTTCGTATATCTGAGTACGTACAAGGCAGTCGTCGTCGTTAAGGGACTTCGTTGGAGAATCTGAGAACTGAGAACTTGAGAACTTCAGCCACCAGGCCATTCCGATTGAGCTGTCTTCTCCTGCTGTAGCTCCTCCCGGAGATCGTTCTCCATCAATTGTCAGCGGGTTGTCACACAAAATGATTTACAGATGACGATCACTGACTTCGACCATGGCCAAGTGGCGCCACAACATCGAGTCCAACTTGTGGGAGAAGTTGGTAACATAATACCACTTAAAACTAAAGCACTTCGAATGCTCTGCCCTTGATCATAAACAAATTCGAACCAGATTCATAATAAACAGCACATAACCACGTTTTAGAAGTAATCAGAACTACAGACATAAAGCTAACCAATAGATACTATCACACATTGTTAGGTATTTACTTTAAGTTAATATCCTCTTAATTATCCTGTTGACTTTGTAGATATACCTTGCAATTCCTTATAGGGCATTCAGTCAGCATCGTGCAGAGCGGAGATACGTTTATAGATTTTTAACGCCCAGATCGTGAATTCGTCTGACCACAATTATTTTGAATGCCAAAATAAAAGGCTCCGGCTTTGGCTCCATTCTGCGCTCCTTACTGTTTTGCCTTTGTTTTTATTCATAAACAAGCGACAATAAAAATGTGCCATAACAAGTTAAGGTTATTCTTGTTTAACGAAATAAACAACTCATAAAATTATGCTACACAAAAAACAACGACAACAACTAAAACATGAAAGTTTTGTTTATATTTTGTGTAATTTTCTGTTCGCACCAATTAAATTCAATTAGCTGTCAGCAGCAGAGGCGACTCTCTATATAGACCGATGTGATAACCCGACGCCCCGACATATATGCATATATGTATATAGACATCGTTGTGTGTGTCTGCGGCTAGATGTAGCGCCACTGCCTCATAAAAGGTTAGTTTAAACAAATAAACACGTGGAATTTAATGAAGAAACGTGTGTGGCTCCATGAATTATATGGCTTTCGATGGGATGTGAAAAAATGCTGGAGAGCGATCGAAACTAAGTTAATAAGTTAATACTATAAGTGGGCACATTTGAATCTGTAACAAATTTAACTATTTAAGAAACAAAGATACATTTATATGCGAATATTTCGCAATATTCAATATAGATAGAGCTATAGAAAAACATTTCTACATATTAAAATACTCAAGGCTTATCTAAATTGTGCTCAACTTCTTTTAAATACTAAGACTTTCTAAGGTATATCGAAATCGCACCGTATTACAACCTAAACAAAACAACAGCAGCAACAGAAATAACAAATAAATTGCCAAAGACTTGTGGTCACCGAAGAATGTGCATAAACATTTGCAAAACTTTTGATTGAGGCACTAAAATGCCAAAATGCCCTGCCAGCCGCCGACTGAAGAAACGTGTGAAATTGCATTTGAATCGCGACTAAAAATGGAAAACTGGAATATGGGGACTACGAATCGAAAGGAATTAAGAGGGCGAGGGGGATGACGACGCGCCTAAAGCAAACAAATAAAACGCTGCAACTAAATGGCCAACTAACAGCATCAACAGCAACATCAACATCGCATCGACTGGCGGCACGCTTTAGAAATTTAATTAAATCGTCGGAGAAACAATAAAAACTTCAGTACGGCACACACACATCGAGAGTCCACGGGCCGAGGATTTTTATTACGCACTGTGCGCAATAACTCAAAAAATACTTGCCCCGTGTATCATTAAAATCAAAAATCACCCACGCTGGGTGGTATTTCGATTTGGACTTTCTAGGGGCCAACTGGCACTGTTCTCGGCTGGATCGTGCGATTTGCCATTAAAAATGTTTAGATGCACAAATAAACACTAAGCGGGCAATCGTTAAATATCGCCCCGTTCCGCCCCCTCCTAAAAAGGCAATTCCTCATTTAGCCTGTAAACAAATTCGAAATGGAAGGGAATTCGCTTTGGGGAGAATTGGTTTATTTGATCTACAAATGGCCTAAGCTCGAAAGAGAGCTCTTTACTTAATTTTGATTATCAAATGCGTTAAAGAGCTCTATAAATTAGGTCTTAAGTAACTGCTAAGCGAATTACTGCAAAATCCCAAAAACATTTAATTATTGGTTTGAAAAAATTACATTCTTTTGAACATCACAAATTTACTCCAAATTGTAGAGCTTCCGATACATAATAAAATCATTTCCCATCAACTTCATAACTCAATCAGTGCGAACGCATTCTTATCTCTCCCCTCGCAAGGCGGCAAAAAGAAAATGGACCAGTCCATACCCCTATTTTCCATTCCGAAAATTAGTATGCAACCCTTTTTGTTGGCTGATAGCAAAAAACGTTAATGTCAAACGTGGTCTAGCGATACGTCATCGTGATTTGGCAAATTTGACAGGCGAAAACGTCGAAAGAATGGTAAATCGTATGGGAAATGGGAAAAAGGGGAAATGCTGTTTGCATAAATTGCTTAACAATTGGGCAATGTATGTATGTTTAGCCTTGATTCATTCAATCGGTTTTCCAACTGACAGCAGCTGAAAGATTACGCCAATGATTTGCCAAAAAATCAAAATCAACAGCAACTGCAACACTTTGACATCATCAGTTTCAGTTGCAGGGGCAGGGGGCTTATTCCCCACATTTATTCTCGGCTTGCGTGTCCAGAAGAGATTCCTCATTTAGTCGCAAATCGAACTGCCAACTTGCCAAATTGAAGAGCGTGTGCGTTGTTGCTTTGTGGGCCAAAACAGTTGGACAAATTGAATCTACAGATTCTCAGGTATTCCCCCCTCACCGACAGCAACGCAAAAAAAAATTGAATTATCATTTGCCGGTGCATCACATTTAATTCGTTTTGGCGCTGTACGCGTGCGCACGCAAATCCCCAGTTCCCCAACTGGATACCCCTCTTTATACTCCACAATGGATAAGAGGTGACCGCCTGCTGGGTAACAAACACAAGCGACTGACATAATCGTGATATATTGACACGCAGCCCAGTTGCAAGTTCGTCTTGTCTCAGCCAAACGAAATCGAAATCGATGGATTGTAAGCTTCGGAGCTTCGAGGCAGAGCTTCCTTTAAAAACAAGACAGACTTTATATTTTATCCTTTATTAAAAACCAAATGATCTAGGGCATAAAAAACACACAGGAATATATGATATACACAAGAAAACAGTTTGAATCCTGCACGGATCAACAGCAGTGGGTATCTGATAGTCGTGGTACTCGTCTTTAACTTTATCCTTTTAAACTATAGTTTTTGATTAGGTGATGTAATCAATTTTGCATTTATAAGCTGAATAAATTAAGTCAAATAAACTCATTGATTTCTTTTAAGCCCGACATTTTGACATATTTTTTTATTGGCCATCACTAAGCCGTAGCACTTTCAATTTAAATTTAATTCTGGCTCAAAGTCCCTGCATCCCCCGCCCCCTCGAAAGCCATCCATCACGCACACACTCTCACGCGCATATGGCAAATAAAAACGTCATCGATCAGAAGCTGGCAGGACGCCCAATACTATGCAATATCCGTGTTTTGGTTGATGAAAATAAAATTGAAAAGAAAATCGCTGACAAATTAAAATGCAGAGCCAAGTGTGGAACTGGCGCAATGGATTTTCAAAAAATAAAAATAAAATAAGGAGAAGGAGAAAAACCGATGACGAATGCCGAAAGAATTAAGATGGATCACATGAATGGATGACGGCTAGAAAAAGTAAAAGGACAACTGCTGGAGGAAAAGGAAAAGAATCGAAGAGTTGAACGCGCGCACAATGGATAAAAAAGAGAAAAACCAGAAAACCGAAAACAGAAAAACATCTTCCAGATATTCACAATAATGCCATTTGGCAGTCCGTCGAATCGGTGATTCAGCAGTTTAGCTACCTACTACTATATCGTCATGGTCATGTCACTCACTCAGTTTATAAATCCCAAGTCGGGAACATCAACGGCAGAAGCAGCGGCAGCCGCCAAAAAGAGTTTGAATTTCAAATTGAATTGAAACGAAGTAAATGACGTTGAAAACTTAAAAGCGGGAGGAGCAACGGCGTCTGGATTTAAAATGCCTTAATGGTTAATATAGCAATGAGTCTCGGGATCTTGTAAAGTCATGGCGCCACAAGAAAACAGTGCCCTTCGCGTCGCTTCCCATCCCTTCTATGCAGCAACGAACTAAAACAGGATATGAGCGTGGCAATGAGTAGCATGCGGCAAATCATTTATAATGTTGAAATTTTTAATAAATATTCTCGCATGGGAAGATGTTCTAGCGCGCCCAATCAAAACCCTTTGTTGGGTGCTTCTTTAATCAGCACAGGAATCTGATACTTGTACAAAAGGATTTTCTTTGTAAACACACTTCCTGAACTTTACCCAGCAACCAACCAAGGGGCCTTACCCCCCCTGGTATTGTATGGATTGTGCGCATATTTACACATATGAAAAACATGTTAACCAGAAAATTAATTATAAAATTTTCAGAAACCTTAACAATGTCTACAATATGGCGTTGATTTTACTCAAACAAAAACTAACTAACTGCTGCTCGACAATGGGTGTGCAAGAGCATAAGATGTTTGAACGTGTATGAAGTTACAGGATCCCAAAAGGATATCTTGAAAATTTGTAAACATTTTATTGATACCTTAAACACTATTTTTGATTTTAAAGAGATGTAAAAGGGAGAGTATATATAGCTTAGAAATATGTTAACTATTAACTTATAATTTACTTTAAAGTGAATTAGACAGACTTTTAATAGACAGGTTCACTTAAAACAGGTTAAAAAACTTCAAAAAACAATGGCACGTATTTGGAAAAGTCCCTTGACCAATACTAATACTAAATATAGATCTTAAGCTCTATCGAATTTTTTTGAGGAGATTGAATGCGCCTGTCACCCTGTATTCCCGGCAAACAAGGACTTTATTCCCACCTATAAGAGTTCAGCAAGTGAAAGCCATATACAATACACACTCTCACACTTGCCACATATCTAGTTATAGACATTGCTTGATATGGCAGAATACAAGAACGGCAAGGAGCTGTGGGGGAAGGACCTTCTCCAACAAAAGGCAGAAAAAGTGCCCGTAATTCATACTTCCTTTACGAAAATTTACAATTTCTTTTCTCGGGCAAGAAATCCTCGGGGCCCGCCACCATACACCAGCTCCCATATTCCGCCCACAAGCCAGCGGCTAAGCAGGAAGGATATGGATATTGTGCTCCTGCGAAATTAAACAAGGAACAATCGGTGGCAGGGAGTGCAGAGTGGAAGGAGGAGTAAGAATGCCAGGGAAACGTGCACAAGTTGCGGTTCGTTTTCTTGAGCCGGAAGAGGCTGGGAATGAATCGAAAGTCTGAGTTTATCGGATGCAAATCTTGGAGTTTTCCAACATGCGGGCAGATAGAGGTGGGTAGTCTTAAAAATAGCTTATAAAGTGGTACAATAATAAATGATCTAAAAAATAAATAAAAATCGGTATCAAAACTGATTGTTAAGATCCTTTAATAAACGTGTCTTCCCGATTACAAACTTAAATTTAATCGGCCAACCAACTGTGGCCCACTGACAGCTGTTGTCACCTGTCTGCGACCCCAGAAACTGTAAATCACAAAAATAAAAGGCAATGAAAAATAAAGATGATAAAAAAAGACGATGCCAGGCAGTGCAGTGAAATTATGATTAACATAATGTGTGGTCTGCGCCCACATAACGGTTTATATTCGGTACAGGGAACGGCAGACCCGCAGACCATACTATATTGTGTGGCACATAAATAACGGATCAGATTGCATTCACATAAAATGTATATTATATTTTTTTTCGCCAGCAAAATTATCATAATAAGAAAAATTATGAAAAATTATGCAAAGGAACGATGGAGGGAGGGTAGGTACCCGTTTGCTCGAAATAAAAGTATCGAATTAGCGAAATAATATCGGATAACCGCTCGCCAACTACTATACAACTACCACTGCGACAAAAAAAGGAAGAAATCTGAAAAGAAATATAAAAATAAAAAAAAATTCCACTTGAATTGTCAGCCGGCATGCTGGCGCTCCTTCAGCCGAAAACGAATCTTAGAGCGGTTGTTGTAATCATTCCGTGGATAGTTGCCAAAGTATCTATATCTGTGTCAGCTGCCAGCGAGAAAAAAATCAAACCGCATCCACACGTATGTATGTTATGTAAGCCTTTCGCTAATCTTTTTTCCTTCGAAAGATAGTTGCATGTTGTTGCCACATTTATAAGTAGTTATCCCTTCAATAATACACAAAGGCAGTGGCAAGAACTCCCCTCGTTTCTTGCCTGAGTGCATTAGAATCGACGGAGAGCCACTCAGGGATTTATGAAATAATTTTTTCCATGTTGCCCCTGCTGCCCATTCTTTTCCGCTCTTAAGTAACAAAGAACCATCTTTTTTGTTTGTACCCAGCGGATTTTGGTTGCGGCTTCTGCGGGTTTCCTCTGTTCTCGTTTTTTTCTGTTAAAATTGCATTCGAATTGACAAAGAATTCGCAAGACGCTTGTATGAAGGTAGATTAAATGGCCACAGGAGCACCTGTCGATATCGTGCTGTTTTGGGGGGCATACCTATAAAGAGGGGATTACATGGATGGATGTCGTTGAGAAAATCCCAGAACTATTGTAAATCCCTACTGGAATACAATGATAATTTCGGACTACTTGATTTTTGATATTTAGGGATATAATTTCAAATATTGTTCCCAATTTAACCAACTGCTTATCTCACAAAGAATCTGACGCATCTTTAAGCATTGCCGTTGGCCATTCCTGCTGACCCATAACCCAAGAAATCCACCTGCTCACCAGAAAGCCCCATCCCAATTCATTGGAGTCCATCCTCCGCCGCCCTCATCACACCCACCTGAGAAAAGGAAACAGAATTAAAGGCACAAAAAATGATAAGCCATAAATTGCCCGCCCAAAAGTCTTAAAACAAATACGAGCTCTCCTCCGCAGCGAAGCAATTAAAGAAGCGATGAGGAGCTGGTTGCCTGGGAGAACAGTCTACTGCAGCCTATGTATGGACCATAGAATCGATTGGAATGGGCCAGGTTTGGGGGCTGAAGATACAATTAAAAGTACAATTTTTCATATGCATTGGCAATCGGTGTGATTGCAGCTGCGTATCTGTTGGGTTAATTCGTATCTTGGCAATCGATCGAACTATTTGCGGCTCCTCGATTGCAAAAAAAAAAAGTTTCAATTAGAAAAAGTCTAGTTGTAACTATTAGAGGAGGGAATCGAGCTTAACGGGGAAAAGGGAAGTTGGTTTTGGTTTTGGGGGTGTAACCCGTAATCTTTGTTATGAAATTAATTTTAAATACCCTACTGCCAGAAAGCCTTGTGAAATTTTTACTAAGTAGAGAGAAATAATTAGACTTGTGTTGGATTTTTTAGATAGTTCAAATTAGTATCTCTGAATCTAACATTTTACATTTAATTATCTAAATCCTATTTTGTATTGAACTCCATATACATATCCTTTTATCAGTCTGAAATACTTTTTAAAATTTATCTTTTTCAAGAATAGAGTAAAAGAGTACTAGCAGTTCTGGCTAAACCCTCAAATATTTACTCTGAATCAAATGCCAAAGTTCTATTTGGCTAGTTCCGCTCGCGTGTTGCCAGCCTCGAGCGTTGGCAACTAATTCGATTTGTTTGGCCGGCCATTAAATGCATAAAGGATCATCTCGCTGCAGATCTCGCTTTGCGGTTTCTGCGGCCCGCTAACATATGTTGCATTAATTGTTCATGTTGCCTCGAAAGCAACTCGTGTTCAATGGGTTTTATTGCTGCTCGACACACACAAACAGCGAAACAAAACATTATATTTTTTTTCCAGCTTCTTTTCGCAAGCTGGAGAGGCACGATACAAATGAAAAGAAAAATTGCGCACAAAACATTTTTCATTACGTGATTTTCGAGCATGATGCTGGCGGGGCAAAAAGGGCAGGGGTTCTGAACAGCCAAACAACCAAACAGCCGAACAACCAAACAACCGAAGTGGCGACAGCCGGCAAAGTGCCATGTATACAACATGCAACAACAACAACAGCAACAACAACAACCAAGGGGTTAACTTAGCAGCAGCAGCCTGCTTTATAAGGATCGCCTCGAATGGGATCGTATGGGCCGCTTTTGTAGCCCGAGATTCGCCTTTGCATTCCCACACGCGATCGCAATCGCAGCCAAAAGCTAAAGATACAAGCCACAGCGAACTAAGCACCTAAGCAGCAGATACAAATGTATCTATGAGCTGCAGACGCGACTCGCGACTCAATTACAATTTATTAAAAGCCGCGCAAACTGATTTATAACCAGCGACTCATCGGAGGAAGATGCAACCAAGGGAAGCCTAGTTTTATATTCAGCCCAGCACAGTGGGCTTAACCACTAATTATTGGTAAAATAGTGTGGGATTTACCAAATGTGCCGTTTTCTATTTAAAATAACACATTTTCCTAGTACATACGTTTTTATGTAATCCACTAACTAGCCTGCAAAGAAATTCCAATAAAAATAAACATTTTCGAAATTCGTTTTTCAAATATAAAAATACTTAAAATAGTTATGATCATTTTAAGATTAGATATATGTTTAACATATACCTTAACGCAGTTTAAAGCAACTATAAAAAACACTTTTACAGTGCACAAATAATAATAAAATGCAGAAAATATACAACTTTGTAATATATCGAAAAAAATGTTTTTTTTCTGCAGTTTTGAGGTAGTTTTCCACAGTGGCCGTGCTCACGTGTCTGTGGAGTTGACGTAGTGTCTGGCGGGTTTCGCTTGCCTTGTTTCGGCCGTCTGGTCTAGGGACTAACTGCCCTAAAGAGGGGGCCAAATTGGCGGCTTATTTGTGTGTGGAAATTGGCTGCCAGGCAGTTGGGGGCCGCTGTTTTGTGCCCAGGGTAAAAGGATGGATTCGAAGTTGCGGGATGCAGGCGGCGGTAAAGGTGGAAGTCGAAGTGGAGCTCCAACAATATGGCGCCTGGGCCGCTGGTGGTGACAGTTGCTTGTCAACAGCATACACGATCCACGATCCTCTACGGGAGGAGAATCATGATCTATGAGGCCTGACAACAGCTACAATGAAAGAGCTGTTAGATGTTGCAAAGATGATCTATGACCGAGCGGTCATGTGTAAGGTTCTTACGAAAGGGATTAGTAAATTAGATTCTGATAGAGGCAATCTTGGGCCTAAAAAAATTATAAGTAATTAAATTAAATTATATACATTGCTTAAGATATTGATAATGCTTTTCTACCTTCGCCTTATTAGAAGTGGCCTTATGTGCGATTTCCCCCAGCGTTCCCATGATTAACCCAGTTAAAACTGGTCGAAAAGACGCCCAGCCAATAAATCTGATTTATTGTCAACCAGTTCCAGCAAACTGCCGAAATAACAGTTATGTATGGGGCGAGGACCCTTCAATAAAACATAAAATGAATGCATTTAACGCAAAATATGATTGCCACAATTTAGTGGCCAACTGAGAAGGGGCAAAGGAGCAGCGATCCGAATGGGAAACCCGCAATCAGCTAAACGCTGCACGTTGCCAGTGAGAAATTAACGAGAATTAAGCGACCTGCCCACCTAATGCTCCAGATCCAGCGACACATATATATAGGTATATATATCTCCCATACGCGATGTGTTGCCTTTTTGCGGATCGGGACGAGCATAGCAATCAACAGCATTCCTTTTAATTTCAACTTTTTGCTGAGATGCGCCCCGAAAATCAAAAAGTCCAAATCAAAACCAATAATAAAGTTAAATCGATAATTGAGGTCATGTTGGTGGAGAAGGTATTTTTGGAGTGTGTTTCGATCGGGCGATTTGGCGATCCGGCGAAAAGATTTTCGGGGCCTTTGGCGTACATACGTGATCGTTTAACTGTAAATTAAATATAATTTACCAATAATCATAATCACAATATGCAGTTTCTGTATCTGAATCCGATTCCGCGTGGTTTCTTCTCGCCACCAAGAGATTGAGAGCTGATCCAAAGTGATTTGATCCCCTTGAGCCAGACGCATAAATCATCATCTGGCGTATAAATTTTGTGGATTCTGGATCGATAACTGTCCAAACGCGCGCCTCGCAGCTGATGGTCAGATAATAAACATAAAAAAATAAAAAAAAAAAACACAAAAAGAATTTGCCGGGTTCGCTGATCGATTGGTTCTCGTATCTCTATTTTTTGCGGCTATCTCACGCTCCTCCGATGAGCGCGTCTGCCTGGTGCTATAATTAAATGCTAAAATCGCATAGACTGGCATATGTTAGACCAAATTGAGGCCCCGCACACAACAAATTAATCTGCGAAGCATAAAGCCATTTCTATAGACAGCAATTAAACAAAGATACATCCTCAGCCAATGATTTCGGATCATTAATTCAAGAAATCAGCACTATAAGCGCTTCCTGTTATGGGAAATTACACCGCCCGTTTTATATTTACAATCATTTCGTTTCCTTTATTATTATGAGCAAATTACATAAAGGGAAATTTAGCTTACCTTACCTGTGCTATTCATTTTTTGGTTCCTTTTAAATATTTTCAAGTTTAAAAGGCTGCCAAAAATAGCCAACAATTTAAGCCACATTAGTTGCGGTCCACATTTTGTTGCACCCACCCAGACACCTCCAAAAAATAAATAAAAACAACGTTTGTCGCTTTATTATTTTTGCAATAATAATTTATTATTATATATTATTTTTAAACTTTTTCGCTTGGTTGCTGGTGTTGGTTTTGTCTGTCGGTTGTCGGCTGCTGTATTATTTTAATCGTATTTATTATAATAATTTCTGTGTTTTCACTGCGAGCGGCGAAAAGTTGCACAATATTTGAACCGTTATTGTTGTTTGCTGATTCGCGGAATTATTTGTTCTTTGACTATTGTTATGACTAAAGTTAATCTGTGTATATATATAGGGTGTATATATAATAGCATATGAAGCGTTTAAATAGTTTTTTAATGTCAATTTTTGATCATTTTTCCTTCATTACGTTTTTTGTTTTGCTTTTGCAACGGGCATACAAGTTTGTTTTGTTTAGCATTTATTATTAATATTCTTTATTTGATATATATATAATATGAATTATTGTTTATCGCCTAGGCAAGTGAAATACTTGAAGTTAATTATTTTTATATGCTAATTTTTAGTATTACGGACTTACTGCACTCCTGCTAGGCTAGTGAATAAATTAAAACCTTAGCATTAGAAAAACTACATCGTAAAATAAATCAAAGTTTTATCCATCATCTTTAAAACACTAAAAAGCGGCTCGTAAGATTTATTTTCTGTACTCCCTAAATAACTACGTATTACTTTATATATTTTATATTTCTGTTACATTAATATACTCGAATTGAAGCTAAATCGTAAGGTTTATAAGCAATGCTAAAAATGGTTTCTTTTCGGGGAAGTTAAATGCTAGGTATGCCAACTCTGCCTACACGGGTATTCAGCTTATCGTTTTTCAATTCATTAAAAAGTCTTTCGTATCGGCTGCTATATACAACGTCACTATAAGCTTACAACTGCTCGCTATCGCATCTAAGCACTCAATAAGGGATATCGGAAGTTCTGCATCTTTTCACTACGTCCTTTCTCTATGTACAAAATGGCCGCTCCAACGTTTGCAACGTTCTCAAAACTCCAACTTTTTTCATCTTAGGTATGTACACACTTCTATCCATCCACTTCATCACCCACTCAAGAGCCGCCGCCGGTTGGGATTGCACTCTGAGATCAAATAAATCCTCGCCACCTCACCTGACCAGGTGTTTAGTTGGCGCTGCCGAAGAGCACGGAGTTCTTGTAGTAAGCCGTCGGCCGCTCCGACAGCGGACTCTTCACATCCCGCTCGGCATTGGCGGCACGGCTCTTGCGCTCCATTTCAAGCTCCTGAGCCAGGGATTCTGCAAGGAGATCAGTGTGGAAATGGGGAACCTTTATTTAGAGGCAATAATAATCAATAATCATTCCATTGAAATACTTTTAGGTTGAATGTGACAAAGTGTTTTTAATGGCATGTTACTTAAATTAGTTATGGAAGTACTGCTTTTCAGGACTATGATATGCTTTATAATTCAGGAATTAGCTTTTGCTATTACTCAACTTATTAACTGACACTTATCCCACAATCTTAAACAAGATAATATGTTTCCAGCTCTCAACTCACCGGAATAGTTTTGCCAGAAGGCGCCGGTGGCCATCAGATCGATGCCCGGATAGCTCCACGGACCCTTTCCATTGCTGGCTGCTGCTGCGGCTGCTGCTGCGGCGGCCGCTGCTGCAGCAGCCAAGCTGCCCTCTGCTGCCACAGAGGCTGCTGATCCGCTGGGCGGTCGCTCGTCCCGATCGCGACTGCCGCATCTGGATGGAAACAAAGAAATGGAAAATGTTTATAAATAATTAATTAATAAATTAATAAATAATACCACATTCTTCAGAATCTTTTCCAAAATGGAAAACACAAACAGTAACAATTCATTTCCCCATTTAAAACCTAAAGTGGCAATAACCATTTAAGGACTCCCCATTGATACACTATGATCTTTATGAGCATATTGCTAATGGATATTCCACATACCTTTTTGTGTTATCCTCGTCGTGGGCGGCCAGTGAGGCAGCTGAGGATCGTGGTTGGCGCTCCACGGAGCCCTCGTGATCGGAGTGCGGCTCCCGTTTGAAGTGGGTGGGGGAATCCGGGCAGTTGAGGCCGGCGGAGATGGAACCGGAAACGGAACCAGCCGAATGTCCGGCGGTCACATCACAGGAGGAATTGGAGGCCAGGGACTTGTCCGATTTTTCACTGCCAGCATCGTTTTCTACGGAAGATGGTCAATAGAAGAAGAGGGCGCTGTGTTGGTTAAAAAGCGTAGGGTGGCAATTTGGGCGTGGGCCAGGTGGTTTTTAATCAATTTTTTGTTTAATCAATTTTCCAAAATGTAAGCTACATTTGTGTTCAGCTATTTAAAAAACCTTTTTTCTTACTTTATTACTAGGCATTTATACTTTTTGATGTATTTTTTTGAAGAAACGAAACTTTTAAGGAATCTAGTTGATTTTTGCTATTATTCTATAAATGATTTAGTTACATTTCGTAATCAATATCTAATTGGAACAGGTGTTTTAGAATGGATAAAAGGTGGTGGGGATTTTATGGGGGATCTGTTAGCCATGCGTGATGCGTGTCCTTGACCCTCGGAACTCACCTTTCATTGTCTCCACGTCGCCGCCATGGCTGCTGCTGTTGCTATTGTTATTGTTGTTATTATTGTTGTTGTTATTGTTGCACTTGGCATCACCGCCACCGCCGCCACACGCCTCCGACTCACTGCAAGCCGATCCAGATCCACCGCCTCCGCTCCCGTTGGCATTCGGACTGCCCTTCACCGCACCGCTGCCGCCACCAAGCTGCTGCTGATAGCGGATGCGGATCTTCCGCTCGCGTCGGAAGCGCTTCTGGTAGAGCACTAAAATTGAAAAAAAAAAAGAGAAAAATACTTATTAAACATGATTTTAAGCGCAAGTTTAAACAACGATAGCTACTACTATTTCTGTGTGCCATAGAAAAAATTACTTCAAAACTGCACGCACAAGTATCGAATGGATTGCACTTCGCAGAACTGTATTTGCAAACTGATAGATTGCTATCACTGACCCACTGATCCCTGCGAAAGCACCACCATTCTGCACAAATCATGATGCGAACATTAACACAAAATTCCTTCCACGGAAATGTCAGGAGATAGGAAAAGAAAACAGAGCTCCGAGTCCCGGGAACAACAGAACAACAGCAAATACTGAGCCCCAATGAGCGATAGATAGATAGATCGTGCGGCGATCTCGTACTGGTAACTGGTAATTTGATCGATTCAAACGATTCTGGGTCTGCCCGGCTTTCTGGTTCTGGTTTTCGATCGGGTTTTGGGCTTTGGTTGTGGCCTCCAGTTCTCTGGCTCGTTGCCTGTGCCAATTCAAGTGCGCATCCGGCCGTGTGTGTGGGCGCAATTATGTTTATTGATCCTGACTTGCAATCATTCCAGATCGCGAGCCATAGAAAAGGTGCACAGAAAAAAATGAAGGAGGCGGCAAATATAGGGAAAAAACTGCTTTGTAGATTTCTTGGGGCTTTGAAATAATTTTAAAAATATTTTTAAAAAATTTATATAAATCGATCTTAAGTCTGTTATTTAAAAAAAAAAAACCTCAAGCTTCTGAAAGAGCAAAAATGTCAGAAAACTTCTTTTTAAAGATTGTCCATATAGTTTAATAACTTATTTAATTTTGATAGAAATTTCTCGTTGGCACAGAAAATTTCTGCCAGTGCACCTGATCGACTGCGCCGATGAGGATGGATGCGATGAAGCGTGGTGACAGCCGTTTTGAGGGTGGAGCCACAAAATCAACCTCAAATCAAATCCAAAATCTGTTGCAGGCATATTGAATTTCAGCGAGGATCGGCTGATGGCATTGCCCTCCATCCGCAGCTCCATTCCATTCCATATTCCATGCGATGCGATTCGATTCGATTTTGCGCCATTCCAAAACGCCAAAACGCCAGCACCCACGCTCACCCACAGCAAATGGCCAATTGTTGCCATGTTCTGAACTCGAAAAGTGGAAACTCAAGCCCGTACATGGCTGCGATTTTTATCGCCGGCGTTATTATTAGTTGCAATTAGATGTCTATGTATGCCTGTGTGGCATTTTGCATAGTTGCATGCAATTTTTTTTCGGTATTCGTTTGCTGATTTATGTGCGGCATTTCCCTCCATAATTTTCCCACAAAGTAAGGGGAAAGGCGGAGATTAAGTTATGGCCGGGTCGGTCAGTCGGTGGGCAATTATAGTCTGCCCTGGTTCCCTTTGTTTTCGCATTGTAATTCCGCTGTTTTCGTTTCTTTCTTGGTTTTTTCTCTATTTTTCTTTTTTTTTTTTTGTTTTTTTTGGGTGGAGCTCCGGTTTTTTGGGTGGCTCAATGGCGGCTTCTAAATTTGAGGGTTGCAAACTTTAGTAGTTGTAAGCCTAATGAATTGCGATTATTGATTACAAAGTGGCCGCCGATATATGAATCAATTTTTGAAATATGCAATTGAAAAATTACGGAGAAAAATAGTTTTTGATTGGGACATTACTTCAAATTACTTCATACTAGTTCATTTTCTAATTTGCAAATCGAACATTTTCCTTAAAGCCATAGTTATTATTTTTGAGCAGAAAAACACATTATCAAATACCCTTTTCAAGTCATATAAAGCTTCTTTTGGTCTTATGTTTGGTTAATTGGTTGAGTGGATTCTGTTTTCAGAACTTTTCTCTCAATTAGGCTTAGTTCTTCACGAGAGGTAATCAACCCTTAACCCCTGACAACCCTTTTAAGGTCTTTTCACGAAGTCATCACAAGGAAACGCCAGAACAACAACCAATTAAAGGATTTCTGTATGTGCAACTCGGATTCCACTTCCCAATCCCCATTCTCAACTCCAACTCGCTCCACATTTTTGTTTGGCTACTTTTTGCCAATCATTCGAGTGTAACTAAATAATGAAATGATATTAAATTCATTTGAATTGTGATTTCTGTTGAAAAAGGCCAGGAGACAGAACGGCAGCCTGAGCCTTAAAACCCTTTATATTTTTTTCTTTTTAGCCCGCAACCTGGCGACGACCACCAGAGTGGAGGGGTTAAGGGGGCCAAAAGGGGTTGAGAGGGGAGCATTCGCAGACAGTCGGCATATCAGGTGTCATTGTCATTTGAGTCAGATTGCATTAAGTGCGCCCGATTGGAGTCGGAATCGGCATAGGACGACCGAAGGAGCTGGACGGGATGTGAGTATGAATCTGAATCTGGAGCTAAATGTGGACATGGATGCGAATGTGGCGCACTGTCAGGACTGATTTGCTACACCAACTGTGGATGGATCGCCACTCACAGTGAACTGACGCTAATGTGAACCGGTTTGCGGTTCAAGAAGATTTGAAGACGCAAATAGAAGATATCTATCCGAAATGGCATTCATATTCTAAAACTTAGAGGGCTAAATTTTCTTGAGTCTTATTTAATCATTAATTATATCAATTTGTTTACTCACCTCTCAGTTTACGTTCATCAACCAGCTGGCGTTCCAACGAATCTTTCACTTCGCGTTCTCTTAAAACATCCATTTTGAGCTCAGCTAAAAGTATATTTGAACCAAGATTTTGAAAATTAGTAATGCTGGAAATTATATCATTACTTTAAAAAACGAACTGCAATTTAAAATAGCTAAATTGTTAATAATCTAAATTTTCATGCAGTTATTTTTTTTTTTTAAAGGAACTACTACTAATATATTTCTAGATTTAAAATCTGAGACTCACCCTTTTCGTAGCTGATTTGCCGCTCCTGCTGCCTGGCATTATCGGCGGCCACCTTGAGCAGGCTCTGGATGTTCCTGAGCAGCGTTTCCGTGGAGCTGGCTGGCACGGCGGCATGAGCATCGATGCCCAAGGGGCCCAGGGCCAGACCTCCGGCCAGGGCGGCCGCATCGTTGGCGGCCAGGAGCGCCTCGTTGGGGGTGAGGGCACCACCGCCGCCGGTGGGCCCATTGGCCACCGCACCACCGCCCACTGCCGCCCCGTTTGCCACAGCTGCAGCTGCGGCCAATTGGGAGTAGTTCAAGGCTCTTTGGTGCTGAAGCGCGGCTGCCGCTGCCTCCGCCGATGAGGGGGATCCCCGCTGGTGTGGAGGCACCACACCCAGGTGGGACAGACCCACCGTCTGGTGGTGGTGCGAGGCGGCATGCTGGTGGAGCTGGTGTGCGGCCGCTGCCGCTGCAGCCGCTGCAGCGGCCGCTGAGCCCGTGGACAGATTATCACGTTCCGTGTCACTCAAATCTGTCAGAAAAGACACGAATTCCGAACGGAGTCAGTCAGAAAATGTCACATTTATCGTTTATCGCGCACATTGTGCACTGCTGCTTATCGCACAAGTGGGATCGGATCAATGTAAAGTCCACTCACCTTCGTCATCTTTGGCCAGGCAGCGTTCATCGACTTCGGATTGGTTCTCGTCGCTCAGGTTCTCCTCTTCCTCCTCGTCGTCCTCGACGCCGATTATGCCGCCGCCCACATGGGAGGCAACGCCACCTCCGACGCCACTGCGACTGCCCTCGTCCAGGCTGCGGGAGCCCCCTCTTCCCGGGGATCCTGCCACCGAGTGGCAATCGCTGCGCTCACTGCCCGCGTCACAGTTGCTTCCGCCGTGGTCTGTGTTTCCGCCGGACTTGCTAAGATTCAGCACCGGACTCTGACGCGTGGGAGAGCCTATAAAAGGAAATTAAAAAACATAAAACTTTTTTTTAAACTCGTGTATGGAAATAAGTCTGGTGGATTATTTATAGTTTTCTAGTATGTTAATTTACATTATTTTGCACATTACAATGCTTCTACTTACAATTCCTGGAGCTGAGATCCCTGGGCTTGTGCTCGGCCACCATCACATTTCCCACCCGATCGACGACCGCACCACCCACTCCCATCGCCTGCTGGCGCTCATCCGTTCGCTCCTCCCGCAATCGCTCCAAATGCTTGACGATGTCCTCGTAGGCCGCACGGCAATTCTCCCAGATTCCCGATCTGGCCAAGGCGTCCATATTGGCCGCCGACATTCCGGCGTTCTGGGCAGCGGCCTTGAGCATCTGGCTTTCGGGACGGGCGTGCAATCCGTGGGGCGGCATTCCCGGCGACATGAGAGCCGCCGCTCCCGGATGGTGGGCGTTCATCTGCATGAAGGCCATGTGATTGATGGGCGGCGGATTGTAGCCATTGGCCAAAAGTGGCGATTTCATATCTGGTAAAAAAGGAAAAAAATAAGTTATGCTTAACCGTTCTAAACTTTGCTAAACTATTATATTTTTCTAATTTTAAATTTAAATTTAAATTTTAAACCATTTTACTCTAATTTGTATTAGTCACATTTACTTGGCAGTTTAACGTTAATCAATACTTCATGCCTCTGTCCTGAGCTCTGCTAAATATTTTAATTTCGAAATACATATTCACTCGTCCATTGGCCCATCCTCGCCAATATTTGCCTTTCATTTTGATGGCTCGCCCAACTGACACCTGTTCTTGTCTGTGTCTGCCACATATAAATTTTATACTGTATATATATATATATATACCTATACATGGCCTGTCTATTGTCTGAGCGGCCAGACTAAACACAACAACTAAATGCACCCACACACACGGCAAATATACAGATGCTTTTCTATCTGGCGTGTGTATCTACGGCTGTCATTTGTTTGCACTATGTACATACACATGCACATGTATGTATGTATATATGCTGTCATGTGTACATGGCTATGTGCATTTAGACAATTTAGTGGGCCATTAAATGCTTTAAAATTCACTAAAGTGCTAACATTGTAAGTTGGCGAAAATTCGTTGGCTTCGGAATGCAATTAAACGATGGTCGTTCGTATGTGAAAATGCAGTTAAAAATTTATAGAAATGCCTTGTGCACTTTTTATTAATAATGCAATATCACTCAAGTATCAACGCCCCATAATTCACTTCAGGCAACCTTTTCTTTATGGCCATAAATGACGGGGCGAAAAAGAGCAAACAGTTTTTCAGACCCATCTTCGTTTCAGAAGGCGCCGGCGGCGCATGGTTCTAAAGAAAAAGATTTTGAGATTTCATTCGATTGGGCTTTTGTGGCTGTTCGGGTATCTTTCAATATTGTGCGTTTCGGACACATTAATAGAAAGGGGCGTGGACGAAGTTGTCAGCTCGGCACTCTCTCTCCTTCTAGGGATCATAGAGAAATATGTAAAAATCAATTAAATATAAGTCCGCTTGTACTTATCATAATTACAGACACAGATACAATTCGAAAATTCAGTTGAATGCGATTTCCTGTGCCAGTACAAATCACAGTGCGGAATTCGACTTGATTGTGGCTTTGGCTGCCATTTATCTGTGGTGTGGTGGTGGCTCTGGCTTTAGCTTTGGCTGGGAACGTAGCCAAAGTATCTGTATCTGTAGCTGTGTATCCGTTTCGTTTTTGTTCGTTTGGCTGTGCTGTGTAAGCTGTAATCAGCCAACAAGCAGCGACCACAAATCACAAATGGCGGCAGCGACGATCATCGATCGACTGGCTGGGGAAGCACAGAAATACAGAAACTCAACAGCCGCCGATCCCCGAAAGCGAGTTATGTGGCCAATCTGGGAATGATTTCATTACAATTCGAATCCGAATTCGTGGCCCCTGCGGCCATGCCACTCAATTGTGTGAGAATTGCAATTGGCAGCGGCAAGTGGGAACTTGAAGTGCACGGTAAAAATAGTGGTAGCTGTCCACTTGAATTTAAAGTTAAAGTTATGTATGACAAAACAAAAATCTTCAAAAATACACCTGTTTTTCTACATGAAGGTCACACTGGGTAGTTCGTAATGTTAGGTCACACCAATATAGATTGTATTCAATTACTTACCACTTATGTGCCCGTTTTCATAGGCATAGTCGCCGTTGTCCAGGCGATGCTTCTTCAACTGCGGATGCTGCGATAGATGAGTGGGCGGCAGGGAAAGCCCAACGGGTCCCCTTTTGGGCGGTCTACCCGGTCTGGAACTGCGGAATTGCAGAGAGTTACTGTTGGGTTGAGAGCAATGGACAATATCCGTGGTATCAGTACAAAAAAATGCCAAATGCCTCAGCTCAGTGATCGCAATTCAGCAAATTTATGGGTGGGATTAGTAATGGAGAACAAATGCTTATTTTGGCATTGTGCTGCTGCATTTTCACGCTTATTATTAGATATATTTGGTAGAACGCAACTTGAGAGCCTAAAGTGGAAAATATTTAACAAAACTTGAAATTAAATGAAAATTTATTGCTTAGGCAAAGAAAAATGGCTTCCAGTACATAGAGCTCATCTTAAAATTGGTAACTCTTTCACACAAAACCGTGGTAGGCATTCAAAGGTAATTTATGGCCCTCGTCATGATTTATATGTGCCAGACCGTGCTGAATATTTAAAAATAATATTGTTGTAAATTCTTTTGTTTTATTTGCTTCTGTAAAAGCCGAGCAGTTCCTTCGCCAAAAAGTGTCTATAATTTTTTGATAGCCTGTCTCGCCGTAAACGCATCCATCACGGCTTAACTTTTCCGCGGAATCTTGCTGTTTAATAATTTTCCCCTCCGAAAAATGCCATTTTTAGCCACATTCCCCACCCCTCGCCCGCAAGTTGCATTGCCTAATTAAGCTTCAACCAACTTTAGTGAGCACCCCGTTGACTTGAGACAAATAAAAAGCCAAAAACGAGTAGAACGAAAACGTGCTACCATTTTAATTATGTGCCATAAAAAAATGTACAACCCGAAACAGCAACAACAATAAAGCGAGCCAACAAACGGAGCTGAAGAAAAACGTATGGAAAAAGAAAGAGTTCAACTATTTTTTCAAGTAATTTATGCCTGCAATTGCTGCTATTTGTATAAAAAATATTTAAACAAGTCTTGGGCAAATACTTGACGCAGGTTAAGCTAAATAGTTAACCGAAGAGGCATAAACAACTTGGCGCAGCGGGTGGAAGTTATGACAAACAAGAGATAAAACCCCACAAGCAGCGCGGGGGTCGGATCCAAAAAACCCAAAAAGTAAAGCCAAAAAAATAATAATAAGTATACGAAGCAAAAACTGACTAAGTGCAGCAAATACTACGAAGGGGAGCCGGGTCTTGATCAAATAGAGCGACCCCTTCCATCCAGATGGTTCCTCTTCCTAGCAATTAAGTTATGGAATCTTCATTCCATGTTTGCCGCTGGTACACAGGTGTCCCCTTAGAAGCCAAAAGACAGCGGCGATGGGCAAATAAACACAGGTAGCAATGATCGTGTGCACGATATAAATTATGCCATGCATACTCCATACACATATGTATGTAGTCTCCACATATATGTATCTACATATATGATGGCGAAACTCTTGAACAATTTGTAATTGTGCGTTCTTCGGATAACGATTCTTCCAAATATTTACAGTTACATATTGCCACAGCCAATATTTGCGGCTGGATTTTAATTGTGCTCCATTAAACGTTCAACCACAAACAAGTCGGATTGTTGTCTTGGCCCCTTTGGGTCAAATAAAGAGACTCCTTAGCCATGAATCATTCCGAGAACGAAAGAATACCAGCGAAAGTGTTTCTGGGTTCTAATCGGAATCGGAAGGCCGTTGTTCCCCCGCATGTGACGTGCAAAAAAGACCGAGACCCGTGCGCCTGTCAGTCAGTCAAGTTGTATGAATTTATGCGAAGTGAGTTGGAGGTTGTGCGGGCAACACTTTCATTGGAAAGTTTTCGGTTCTGTCAGGCTGACATGTTTGTCTGGTTCAGAAAATTTCGCTTCGCAAGAATATGTCTTTTGCATAAGTTTCGGGAAAGATTGGATAATTGGGTCGAGGCATGTACGTAATGGTCACATGGTGATGCAATATCTAAGATCTGCAAAATGTGCTTTGATGGAGAACTGGGCTGATCTGGTTGGGAACATGCTAGTGTATATAGACTTATAGAAAACCCTCTTTAAAAGTTTGTGCTGTAGGGTAACTATGTAACTTCCAAATGCCAAATAACTAATTTAACTGGCTCAGTAAGTTAATTTTTCAAAACCGGATAAGCTGAAAAATAATTTTCTGTTAATTTGCATTCCGAAATGTTCAGTGGTTAAGACCAAATTGCAATCTGTCGACCAGAGACCAACTGCCATTTTTGCTAATTTATGCACCGTTGTCACTCGCCGTGAATGTCATTTTGCATTTTTTTTTCGCACAGCGGACAAACGTTTAGTCAGGAATAAACAACAATTTGTCAAAATAGTCGCTGTGTCCAATGCCTGTGGCCCGAAACAAGTAAAACAATATAATAGCAGCCCGCGGAGGAGGAGGAGAAGGAGTGAGGAGGAACCGGTTACCAACACTGGCCACACAATTCTCGAACCAGTTTGCAGCTGTCTCCTTGCGTCTCCCCGACGATCGTACATACACACATGTACATACGAGTATATTTCAATAATCAAGGGATAGCTGAGTTGTTAATTAATGACTTGCGACCGGGACGCTTGAAAAACAGCCGCCAAAATATGCGCCAAAGTGCGCTAAATATGCCACTGCCACTTCACTTGCAGTTGCAGTTGCATAAATCGAATCGAATTGGATCGATCCGCATCGAATCGCATCGAGTCTTGCCAAATCGAATAGTTAACATCGGGCTAGGAAGGCGTTCCCGGCATTTGTCAGCGAATCCACACTCCCTGGGCTTAACCCACTGCCCCCGGCGATTCGGCGATCTGGCGTCCAGAAACTGGGGCTAAGCTGCAAATTGGCAAATCAATTATATTTATGGCCAAGTTGCCACCTTGCGACCGCGTTGCAGAGCGTGCTTGCCGGCAACTAAATCAATGCAATCCCAGTAACCGACAATTAAATGTGTGCCTGCAACACAATTTCCATATTTGCAATTACCAATGCCGAGTGCTCACAGAGCAGGATGTTAATTGAATCCATAGCCTCAAATTGAATCTCGCCCCTCGCGAACCGTTGCCATTTGTCTGAAAGCCGTAAACCCGACAATATGCATTGGAAATTCCCAGAAAGAAGCCGAGAAAGAATACCGCTTGTGTGTTGGCGCTTGAAGTTGGCTCGAATTTCTTTCGTTGTTAACAATAAATGTTATTGGAATTTGCATTGAGCTCAACGAGACAAAGACAGCGCTGACTTCAGTCGACTTTCGTATTCATTGTTAAATGACATGCAAATGTACGAATGACATGGCATTCGCCAAAGGGTTTTGAAAGCGGGGCCCCAGATCCACAGGGCAGGTCTCAGGGAAATATTTCCAGGCTAATTGTGGGTTTTACGCCCTGTACTTCTCCAAATGATCAAGTACATCATTTAATGGAAGCCACTGACAATTGGAATCGTAAATTATACAGCACAAACTAGATTTGTTTGAGTACTCTCAATGGAGGCTAATATTAGATTTCTGCGCTGAATTAAAATGATTGTATAACTTGTTAAAAAACTACGTATTAAAATTTATTTGTACCCAGACTTGAAAGACTTAAGCAGTTCTCTAACATAATTGGCATCATTGGCAAAGATAAATAATATTATATTGGCAGCATTGCCGGAAAAAACGTTTTTTCTGCTAAATTTGGAAGTATTTTAGGTTATTGAAGTTGAGAATCTTGTAAAATAGTGTTAGTATTGTAACACACGACACTTTTCGAATATTTAAATGAAAATCACATGGTTATTAGCAATTTTGGGTGGCCTTCTTTCCTCCCCAAGCCAAAGCCATATAATTTCAGCCAGCTACTTGCGATTTCCCCCCGACCAACAACAACAGCCCCATATGTGCAGTGCATTAATGCAGATTTCTTGGCAATTGTTTTTGCATACTTTGTTTTTTCCTCACTCACTTCAATTTCAATTGGCGTGCTAATAACTCATTTAGTTCGCAACAAAAAACAAAAACCGAACAGCGGGCCACAAAAAATGTAGCTACAAACATGGCACACCAACAATGGATTGGATGGCTAACCAAGATCGCCCCCACTTCCCTTTCCTTTAATTGCGACTATATCGCATCTCATGATGCTGAGAGAATACTCGTACTCGACTATGCCGACTTTATATGAACACTGTGTGCAGTTTTGTTTTAGGCTCTGTAATTATTATAAAAATAAATTGAACTATTGTTGCCTCATTTAGATTGAACAGAGAGGCAGCCACAATGTTGCTTTTGTTATTCGGTTACACTCAATTAAGCTGAATTTGCAAAATGCAAATGGCCCGAATGAAACTCACACCTCGAAAATCATAGACTCGAATTATTTTAGAAATTTAATATAATTATATTTTGTTTTCTTCTTTTTTGTTGTTTTGGCTTTTTTTTTTTTTTTTGTTTCCTTGCAACACTTTTCCGCCTCTCATTTTGACAGCCCGAGGAGTTCGGTTGGTTCAGTTGATCTCTTGATTGTCAGTCAGTCATTTGTGATTAGACATTCGACAGTCGCCGCTATTGTTGGATGGCATAAATTATAGTCTGTCTCTACAACAAAGCGCTGCATATGAAATCCACATAATAAATCAATGTGCTGTCGTAATTTGTGTTAAGTTATTTGTAATCAATTTGAATTCTCGCCGTACCTCCCCCCTCGGCTGGTGAGATTTATGGGAATATTTTATTCAGTTTGCTATTTTGGTTGAATGGCTTTTTGGGGTTTTCCCGAATATAAGTTTAAAATTAACGCGGCAACAGGCTGAAGATCGTGTAATATGATATATTGCCCGTTAACATATGCTTTCTATTTTAATTATTATGACTGTTTTGAAATGTTTTTTTTTTTAAATTCCACGACTGCTCTAAACTTTAATCTTTAAACCTTTTTATACCTTTTGAACCACTAACCACTAAGGATATCCCTTCTATTATTCCCAACAACTCTTCCACTTATCGAACTCGCTTCCTTTCCCCGCCATCTTCAATCGAACATATTTAACAACAAATTAAACTCAAATGCAGTCAAATCAATCGCTGGCTTTTCAATTCGTTTTTCCATCTTTTTGGTCGAACATTTTTCATTTGGCCCAAACGTTTTGCATAGTTGTGGCCTGCAAGTCCATGGCTTCGATTGGATCGGCTCGGATCGGTTGGTAAGTCTTCGGCGGAGTATGGCTTTAGTCCAATTTAGTGGAAAGGTGTGCCCACCAGCGCGGTCACAACACGTTGCTGTGGCTCATTGGAGTTTCGCCTTTTGCCTCGCTGGCTTTTGAGCCGTTTGGTCGGTGCCGCTTAAACGCCGTTTTAGCCAAGTTAGGTGAAAAATGCCAAGGGAGTGAGGAGTGGAGACCGAACTGTCAACTGTGATCAAAATCAATTGTTTGCCATTTGCCAAACCAAATTGACTGAGCCAAGTCAGTGCGAGTCACACAAAAATGCTGACAAAATTATACGAACCCATGAAATGTCAGTGTCAATAATTTTTGTAATTATGAGAGCATTGAGCTTGAGTACATAAAAAAAAGTTGTATATCTTAAAAAAATCATTATTTTGGTTGGCTGCCATTGGAGAAGCCCCCAACAAAGGCAAACAAATATAATAAAAAATTATTGCAACGTAAGTTTTGATTTGAACAAAAGGCGTATACAATTGGATGAGCTCAAGAGTGTTTTAGAGTGAAAATGTGAGGATCATTGTTCGCAACCAACTAACAGAGGTTCGTCACTAATATTTTTCAAAAAACTTAATAATTTGCAATTTTTAATTCAGTTTATTTGTACTTGGGAAGCCTATTTTCTAACCATTTAATCTGCATGTTAAGAGTATTATTTCCTTTCATATCGTATTTACAAAAATCAATCCACACACCTGTTTCATCTACCGTTAACACCGTTAAGCCCCGCCCCATTTTCTTATCGAAATAAAACCCTTTTTCACGCTCTATTTATAGCATTCACATTCTTTTTTTTTTGCACTTTTTAGCTGGCCATATCCTTTCGACTTCCGCCATTCGAGGCTCGCCCAATTTCCGTTTCGAGTTTAATTAATTTAATAAACAAATTCTTTTCGCTCTAAAAACTCTCAAGTGTATCGATACGATGCGTTTCTTTTTTTTCCTTCGTTAAATAAAATAATAACAAAAAAACCAAAAAGTAGGAGGAGAAAAGTTATTGCCATAGTTTTTTTATTATACTTGTGTGTTTACCTTTCTGGTGGCTTGATCGATAGGCATCTGCAATTAAAAAGAGAAGAAGAAGAGACAAGTGAGGCAAAATTGTTAAACGTTTTGTGTAAGCTTTAATACGAAAAACAAGTACTGCAACATAACGGAAGGAAACAAGGCTTAAATTCGGGGCACAAATGCTGAAAGGGAAGTTTTTCATTGACGGGTTCGTTCTGACGGACTTGCATTTTGGCGGGCAAGCGGGTGTGAAAATGCACACGCCCCGAGAACCCCCCGTCCCCTTTCAACCCCCCTTGACCCCTTTATCCAGCCCACTGGCCAAAAACAATTTGTAATTATCCACAGAGAGCGCTGCCTTCAGCGGTTTCGCATTTCCCCTTTCGCTCGCTCTGCCAACTTGTTTCAATTTAGCGCAAAACTTTTTCAACCTAATAATAGGTTTAACCGCATTTTTAACCGTTCCTCATGTTCGGTCCGGTTCGGTTTTCAAAACCGGGAATCGTACTTAGACTGGGTCTCCTTATTTCTGTTCTGGCTCTCTGTACAACTTTTCATTGAGAAAAATATAACTAGTATATCATATCAACGGACTACATTATAATCCAATGAAATATCATTTATATTTTTGTTCATTTCGATTTGACCTATTTGGCTAGATTTACTTTTCAAAATATATGTTTTCAATAAGACAAAAACCTTACTTTTCTAGCTATTAACATAAGTATAAAAAACTAATAAAAATTACGGCAATCCAAATTTTTAAGCCCGATATCCAAGAAGTTCTCAATTTTTGCCTGTGTACTCAGTTCTCTGAACAAAGCGCATGTGCACTTTGGAGCACACTCCATACATGTGGCTCAGCCCTTTTTCATAATTAACTAGATGGTTTTCCATCGACTTCATTGTGGTCAGCGGCCAGTTCAACCCGTTTTTCACTGCAACTGAGAACTGTAAACACAAATACCCCAGGACTCTACATTGGCTTACAAAAAAAAGGACAGAACAGAACCAAAACCAAAAACGAAGGGATATTGAAATACAAGGTTGTAATCGTTTCGACTGTTGATGTCTCAATGCATGGGCAGTTCAGTTAGTAAATGTTTTTCAAAACCTTTCAGGCGTGGAATGTTTAAATATCCATGAATATTTGGATCTCCTGGGGATCAATCGGAATATTAGCCCTTAATTGTATTGATCTTTCAAGCCTTTTTTATCTTTGGGACCTGAATATACACCATTCGATCTATTTCTGCATATTTCTGTATAAGTCTGCAGCATTTGAAGTAAATTTTTAAATCTTTTGGTTTAAGTTGCAGCTATAAGGAAGTATTTATTTTAGAGACACAAAAATGTCAGTCGCCTTGATAAAATAATAATAAATTGGCTAGCTCGCAAAACTTTCTGTAACCAAGGACAATAGTTTTATTTTAAACCATTAAAAACTTTAGACTTTAGACCGACTAGCTCCTAGATCCCCCTCCAAAGATTACACAAAAAAGAACAACACCCATTTCTACTGAACTCCGTTTTTGCTTGTCGTTTTTTCCACTCGAACGGAAATGAGCTGACAGCGCACCGCACACGTCGATTGCAGAAAAACATCGGATGAAACAGGAGGAAAAGTTGTGCAAGGTGGAAAACTGTTTTACCAACTATTGTTAGAGGCGTTCAAAAGAATTACGCAGCTTTCGGTTAGTTAGCAAGGGGTCACCGGGGAGCGTTACGTTTGCATTGCGTATTTCCGCTAAATGTCATCGGAAAAGGCAAACGGCGAAATGCGAAACGAAAGTTTTTTGATTGCCCGTGTTAATCGATATCGATGCACAAACTATTTGCATTGCAACCGTTGCAAGAATATGCAAGAAGTTGGGGGCAGCGGCGGCAGGGGGTGGAAGTTGAGTGCGTAAGTTGGCTAAAGCGGAAACAGGAAATGAGAAAATTTTGCAGAGCAAACCCCGAACTGGAAATGCAACTAACTGGGCGCATGCACTTTGCGAAATCAGTGGATAGCGGTTAGAAATTTATTTTAAAATCGTAACTAATCGTATTTAAAAACACTTAAATCCCAATCCAATTCTTATATGAAAAAAATCACTACAAGATTTTTCATTTTAATGTAAATCTAAGCAAAAACTCCCTTTGCAAAATATTCGCCTGCACAGCACAGATCAGTGAAACAATCAAATGAAGTCTTGAAATAACGAAAACCCCCCAATTGCGTGTGGAACTGCCCCCAATGCATTTGCTTCGGTTTCGTACCTGGCCGTGGTGCAGTCCCTGTAGAGGATGTCGAAGTCCTTGCAGCAGAGCAACTTGCAGCGATTGACGCCCGGCTGGATGGCGCCCAAGCCGCGCAATATGCGCACCTGTTCCACATTGCAGACGAGCGGTACGATGTCCAGGCGCTTTAGTTTGGTATAGACCGTATGCAGGCCGCCGACCAAGTGCTTCAGGAAGAGCTCGAAGGCCTGCGGCAGGCAGAGCATGGTTTCGTTGCTAATTATGAATGCGGCGACCTTCTGACCCCGGTACTCCACCAGCTTGCACTCATTGGCACTGGGATCCGAGGTGGAGATCGGCGGCGGTGAGTTGTACGACCTTGGCGGCACATGGTGATGGGCGGCGGCCATCAGTTCCAAGGGCGAGGCATGGTGCATCATCTGCAGGGAGTTGAGGAGCCCCAGCGAATGGGGCGGCAGTCCATGGGGCATTCTGGGCGGCAGGCCCGTCGGCAGTCCGTTGCCCGATGGCATTCCATGTGGCGGGGGGCTGAGCTGATGGTGTTGCTGCTGCTGCTGTTGCTGCTGCTGTTGTTGCTGCTGCTGCTGCATCTGCTGCATCATGGAGTGGTTGAGGGAGCTCACCGGACTGACGGCACTGGGATGGCGACTTGGTGAACTGGCCGGTGAGCAACTGGATCCTCGTCCTGTGTGCGAGCTCCGTCCATTTGGACGATCCTCGTTGGCTCCACGCGAACTGTTGCTACCGTCGCGTCCATTGTGCTGCTGCTGGGCTGCTGCGGCTGCTGCTGCTGCGGCTGCCTGCTGCTGCTGCTGGTGATGCATCAACATGGCGGTGGTGTTCATATTGCCCGCGGCTCTTTCAATACCACTATTAATATTGTTATTTATTGCGCCCGCTTTATTGTTGTTATTTTCACTCTGTTCACTTGTCACAGAATCCATACTTCATCATGGCCGACACTTTTGTTTGTTTACTTTTTAATCGATTCGTTAATTTGGCGTTTTTTCTATCGTGACAAAAAATTGACACAAAGTAAGGGAGAAATAGAAAATAGATGGTGAGAGGAAGATAAATAATTAATGAACTTTTAATTCATATTTAATTATTTATTAGGCTTCTGTATGCAAATTCTAAGTGAGCGTGCCTCGTATATTCACATCCGCTTATTATAGGCTTTCAATTTTTAATATTTCTGTAAGTTTTATAATATCAAATTTAAATGGAGACCTGCAAACAATTTCCAAACAATTTAGGATTTGTATTTGGCTCAGCTTTGCTTCTAATTATTAAATGGTGCTTCTATTTTTGAGCCAGTTTAGTTAGTTTTACGGTAGCTACAAGTTTATATTGCTAAATATGTTTTGTAAATTAATATGCTAACAAACATTTTACTTAGAAAGAAATATAGAAAACTAACAGAAAATAGAAAAGTTTAATATTGTCCTTTCAGACATTTTAAGTTACGCATTTAAAGTCTGATTATTTTCTAATTCCCCAAAAAAAAATATCCTCTATTAACAGAACTATTGCTTTGTAAACTTTGCTTTAATTAAGTTTTGTTAAAAACAAGGCAATGAAGCTAATTTGGATCCTTACTGCCCATTTGCAAAAATATACCTATTGTCAGCCCTATTTGAATGATTCGATATAGAACATAGATTTACCTTTAAGGAGGTCTAAAAGTAATTTAAAAACTCAACAGCACTGACACAAGACACTCGCGCACTTTGCTTTTTGAATATATTTGAAATATATACTCTGAATATTTCAAGTTATTTATTCCGATTGCCCGCGTGTGGTAATCGAGTTCGAATAACCGTTTTCGTACTGGAATTTTGGAAACCGGAGCTGTGTCCGTTTTCGAGTACCGTACCGACGGATTGTCACTCAGAGATTGAGAGATGGCAGCTACTCCGCTGCGACGGCGACGGTGGCGTCGCTGCCTCTGCTTCTTCGCCTTCGACTGGTTCCTCTTCCCCCTCTCGTTCGCGAATCGGAGAAATCAACGAAACGAATTGCATTCGAATGGGAATCGACTGAGAGCGAGACGGCGCGAGGCGACGACTGCGAGTGAGCGAGCGAGCGGGCGCTAACGAGTGCTATTTTTTTAGCCCACCCACACACACACGTACGTACGTACACACGAAGCGCTACCGTTATGTACTGAGAGAAATGCGCGCGCAAAAGTTTTATTGCATTACCTTCTCTTGCGAATGACAAATTCGTAATGAAAGGCGAGTTTCAATTCGATTCCTTTCGGATTTTCGTGGCAGCGACGCCGGCAGCGCGGTCGGCCGAGACGAGTGAGCCTGTATGTGTGTGTCTGTGCCTGTGAGAGCGAGCTGGTGTATCTGTATCTGCGATTGTGCAAAACCAGAATACGAATACGAGTACGAATACGAATGTCTGTTGCCCGTCCACGTCTCGCATTACACCAATACCAGGCCAAAAAGGGGAGTGGTATGTGCGATTGATCGGTGTATTTGTATCTGTGTATATTTCTGTGTGCAACCCCGAAAATACAATGACAAACGTAATCGCTCTCTCTCTCTTGCATTCGTTTTATTTATTTTTTCAATTCGTTTGTGCGTGTTGTGTTCTTCAAATCCTCCCGCTCTCTCTCTTTCCCTTTGGAAAAAAAAACCGTTTTTCATTTCAATTTCATTTCGTTTCAGCCTGAGCCCTCTCTCTCACACCATCTCGCCATCTCTGTCGCACGCTCAGGTGGGCTGCAACCAATAAACACGAGCGAGCGAGAAAGCAGCATATTTGCATAGCCAGTCGTACATGTTTGCGCTCTCGCTCGCCCCCATGGGCGACGCCTTATATAAACAAATGACAATTGTTTTGGCATTTTGTGTTGCAAAGTAAATTATAATAAATGCATTGCCAGAGAAGAAAAGTAAAAAAAATGGCTTTACTTCGAGTTTGCGCAGCTGTCTTTGACAAAAAGCATTTTAATTTCAATTAAAAGTAAATGACAAACTTTCAACGAATTATACTTTTCGGGGCAGTGTTGCTATCTCTTTCCGTCCCAAGCTTTGATTTTTTTTTGTCAACCGTTTTCCGTTTCCCATTCGTTTCCATTCGAGTCCCGTTTATTTGTATTTCTTTTTGTGTTGCTGATTCGGAGGAGAGCAGCACTATGACAGGGCATCTTTCTTGCACTTACACATATTGCGATAATGGGGTTTTTTTCGCCTGAGGGGCGTTCGTTTTTCGGGTTCTTATAAATAGCATTGCTTATAAATTCTGGCATCGCACCTTTGCCACCTCTATATGTTTATGTACAATGTATCTGAGAGCTCGGTCATTTTTCTATTATTTGTCTTCGTTTCGCCTTCTGCGATTCTTCTCCATAACGATTGCCATTCCGTCGCCGAACCAATCGCATTCCGTTCTCTCCATTTGAGAGTTCCATGTACATATTTCTTTCTATATGGGAATGGAATACGTCTTTATGTATTGTGTTTGCACATGACGTATGAATTTTTCTTGTTCGTTTCGTTTGGGGCTTTTCTTTTGTGGATTTCCTCACCCACTGTCTTTTAGGTGACAGCAACCATTTAATATTAAATTGATTGCAAATGTGGATTTCCAACAGCTTTTAGAAAATATTTTCTGCCTTTAAAGAGTTTAAAACACAATAATTTTTGTATATAAATATTTTATTTTTACATCGGTTTGTTTCCTAAGCTGTCATTAAAAAATAGTACTAAAAATATGTTAGATACGAAAATTAATATGTACAGCTACTTTTTTTCTAAATTGTGACTTTTTAGGCTATTTTTTTCTTTTACCATTTCCTCATGTCATGTGAATTTAATTTCTTTATGACATGTACTTCAATCTCTAGCTTTAAATTCGAATAAATACACTAAATGTAACAAAAAAGACAGGCAGAATTAAAAAGTACTCCATTCAAACAAATTTGTTTTCCCCCCCATAAATTGACAACAAAAAGGTACCGCCTTTATCATCCAAGTGTCAGAATATGTCATAGCAACCAACTATCGTCAGTAAGAAATGAGTTCTACAACATGCAACTTTTTCAAGGTGTTAGCTACTGTGGGCAGGAAGTTTGATTTTTCGTAAAAAACAGCGCGCTTTGAACTCTGGTTTTTCTCTTCAATAAATGCAACTGATCTAACTATTAAGTAAAATTTGTTTTTTTACAAGCAAGCGCAAAAATGTGCTTATATTTTAAAAAAAGTATGGTGATAAATTTCTATTAACCATTTGTATTTCTAACAAGTTTGGACTAGGAGTCAATTTGATCCAGTTCCTCGGGCTCGAAAGTGTTTATATCAATAATATTTCTGGACTTTGAAGCGACGGTTACTGTTCCATAACTTCGGATTATCAGCTTTGACTTCACGTATATAGCATTCTCTGGATGTGTCGAGATTTGTATTATTAACCGACGACTGGATGGCAAAAGTTCAGTGCGCTCGCAGCTATTATGTGGATTATCTGCCTCTTGCTGTTGCCCCTTGTGGCGGCCAGTTCCAATACAAGACTTCTAAATGGCATCCTTAATCATGTGGACAAGGAGGCCAATCCCTGTGAGAACTTCTACAACCACGCCTGCGGCCAGTACAACATGCGTCACATGGACGACACCTTTTTCGACATTATACAAATGCTGGATCACCAGGTTAACCAGAATTTGGTGAAACTAATGGACGAGCTGGAACTGAGTTCTCAATCGCCGGACTTTAATGTATCTAGTGTAGATGGCAAGGTCCTTCGTTACTACCTCAGTTGTCGTGGATCGCCGCGGAATATGGATAGTTTAAGCGAGTATCTGAAAGTGATTTCCCCCGGCGAAGGACTCACATGGCCTCAGTTCATTCCGGACGGTAGTTCTTGGCCCCAGGAAAAATTCAAATGGCTCGAGACACTGGCTCATCTGCATCGCTACGGTCTAACTAACGTGTTTTTCAACCTTGAAGTCGTGTCGAACCCACGAAATGCCACCGAGTACATGGTAGAATTAAATACACCCACTTTCGGAGAAGAATCTCAACTGCCGAACAGTTTTATTGAAATTCTATCCGTTCTGTATGTCATGAAGGTTCCTTCCGGTGAAATCATTACTCTGGCTCGAAAAATACGCACGCTTGAATTGTCGCTTGAATTGATGATCAATCCGATCGACAGACCGAATAATAGATACATTAGTATCCGCGATTTTGAGATGGAAACCGGTCACAACTGGCAGCGTTTCTTTGAGATTTTAATAGGCTCCAGCGCAGCCCCAGAACTCCAAGTGTTGGTGCGCAATTTTAGGTACTTTACCAGCCTTAAGGAACTAATGGACAAACAGGATGCCCGGCTGGTGGCCAGCTACATAATGACCCGACTTGCAATATTTCTATTTGATGAAACCACGGGTGGCAGCGAATCCACGGAGTGTGTGTCACAGGTCCGCCGCAACATGAATTTGGCTGCAAGCATGCTCTATAAGGAACGATTTTTCGAACACTCCGCTTTCAGTGTCCATGTCCTGGAAATTAAGGACATTTTCGAGAAACTACGCCATCAGTTTCTGCAGCAAGTCGATCAAAATCATCTGGAGTTGACTGCTTTGCAGAAGAAATTCGTCGTTGGAAAGGCAGAGGCAATTGAGATCAACGTTGGGAATCTTCCAAGAACCGATAATCTTCGCCAGTTCGTCGGCCAGTACTACCAAGACCTGCAGTTTCCCACTGGCGATCTGGATTACCATCAGCTGCACCTCAATGTGCTGCAGTTTCGCACCCAAAAGATGTTGGCCCAAATCCAGCAAAGCGCACTCAGAGGAGCAGAATATTTTGACTTACAGGAGCCAAGCAGCGCCATTGCCTCCACCTCGTACTATGTGATGCGGCCCAATGTGATTATTGTCCCACTTGGGCTACTGCAGGAGCCATTCTTTCAGCTGGACAGCGAAGATGTCTTCAAATACAGCCTGATGGGATATATTTTGGCACATCACTTGATAAGCGCCTTTGCCACCGAGGGCATTACTATTGGCAGCGATGGAAACGATCAACCATTCAGATCGCATCGTTTCGAAGAAGCAGTCAGTTGCTTGTCACGCAGTTCAGAGAACATCGATGAAACCATGGGCGATATTGCCGGTCTAGAACTGGCCTATTCCACTTATGCCAAGATGGCCAAGAATCGAAACCGTTTGGAGTTCACCCATTTGCCGCCGGAGCAGATATTCTTCCTAAATGCCGGCCAGTTCTTCTGCGGCAATAGCGATATGTTGGCTCAGTACAAGGAAGATCAAGTGCTTTTACAGAGAGCTATCGATGGGTTTGAGCCATTTGACAGGGCTTTTGGGTGCAACCGCAATAAGCCTCAGCACGAGAAGTGTCGTTTATGGTGAATACCCTGTACATATGCTTGGAAATACATATTTTTGGATAACAATAATACAAGACAATCGTGTTAAATTAAAAAAGTTGTATATGCTTATACAATCACATCCATTCTGTATTACAAAATAACATTAGTCCAGCTGGTTTTGTATGTCTATTCACACACAGAGTTAATAAAACCAGCACGCAATCTTTTCAGCCCTGTTATTTTAGTAACGTCAACGGTTTCCATTAGGTTAAGTTGCTTGAGCCATCTCATAGGGCCATGGAATGTACTTCTTCTCATCGTAGAAAATACTGTCGGGTTGTCTCGCACTGAGTGAGTAGAATTTAAAACAATAAGTTTTTCAACACTTGAGTTTGCTAGCTGCGCAAAATATTTAAAATTATAGTGTATATATAGTGTATTTCCAAGTTCTCTAGTTTGTTTAGATCTGAACTGAGTGGTAGGTATATACCGAATATATACAATTCTTCGATCATACTTATTTGGCTGCAAAAGCATCTAAGAGTGTATTAGGATAATTCAAGGGTGTTTCACAATTGAACAGATGAATCTCTAGACGTTTTTCATTCTTCCATAGGATAATTGACAAAGCATCGCTTAATATTGTTGCCTTCATCTGGCATATGCTTAGCAAATTTCAATAACATTTGAGTTTATAGGATCAATGTTTCCGAGGAAATGGATTTGCATGTACTGCAAGTTATTCATTTGACTAAAGTTGATATCAGGCACTTAGATTAAGCGGCATCTAGCAATTGAAGTGAATTTATTTTCATAAGTTCATCATCAACTTATGTAGTAGTGAATTGAAAGTGGCAAACGTTATAGGTCGATCAATGTCAGTTAATCTTTGATTCATTGTTCTAACGGTTGAAGACTCTTAAGTTGCTGAAAAACTTCCATTCCGCACCGCTTTCATGTAAACCAGTAATTAAAATGGTTTTCAAATTGAGCAAGTTCACTAGTGGCGCATATTGGGCAGCATCGTATCCTTCATTCAACTTGATTCTCAGTTCTTGAAGATTTCTGCACTGGGGTATGATATCGGAAAATCTTCCATGCACCTCTGTGCTTTCAAAGCTCAATATGGTTAGATTTCGGTTGCAGCGTAATATGTCGGCCAATGTGTCCTGTACTGAGCTTAAATTCAACTTTTAACGCCTCTTGGTTCGTGCGGCCCGATGAAATATCTTAAAATACAATTTAAATACAATAAAATATATATACGTATGAGCCTTGAAAAGACAGTAGAAGATCGAACGGACTTTTTTTACCAACAGATTCCAGAAAGGATCTCCAACTTTCGTTTTTCACTCGATGATCTATTTCCAGCACTATGAATGAATCCTAGAATTTGAGAAACTAATTATGTATCTTTATAAATACTTGTTGAACTTTTCCTTACTTGTACTATTCGAACTAATTTTTGACAGATTATGAATCCGGAATGATTAGAATCTTATTTGGATGAGTTGATAGAGCTTAGGAATAATGTTATTAATTTTGAATTAAAGAGTTGCGCTTAAGAAAACAAACACATTTGGTGTTACACAGTCACGTTTTAACACAATCTTTATAACAATTAACACAGATATTATCTAGTTTTTGAAGAACATAGGGAAGTTTAAACAATGTTCACTTCGTACGCGCAATCTCAAAACAAAAAGAAGTTTTTATCAACACACTGAATTTCCGCTTGGGAATCAGCTGATAAGAGTGCTCGCGATAGCCGAGTTCACATCCAACAGATGTTTCCCTTAGCAGTGTTTCAGACCCAAATGATGATATATCTTATTTTGATTTAGCTCCAATACGCAATGCTGTGCATAATTCAGGTATTATTAGGCTGCTTAATATACAATCCACTTATATTGGTGATGATGAATGAGAAACATCGACACGTGAGGATAAAAATATTTATTTATCGATATATTTTTACTCTTGTGCCTTTTGCACACCCCTAGTTGTGTTCCACCACTACTTCGCATGGCACGCTTTTTCCGTGTGCTCCGTTCGTTCGGCCATACAAAACACAAAATTCAAGTTTAAGAACTAAATAGGCAACAGCCTGCAACTAAAAGGGAAGCCGCAGCGAACAAAGTGATTTGCTAAAAGAGACGTAAGACAGTTATCGCATCGAAGGCACCAGGAATCGGGGATTTCTAACACGGCGCGCGTGCGACACACATACATACGCAGGAGCACACACCCACACACGCACAATTACTTGCCATTGACGCAAAAGCGAAAAAGCAGTGGAAAAAAGGGGAATTGACAAATAACAACGTTTGGCAAGCACTGGACTCTGGTCGCTGGATTGCCACGCATGGAAGACGAAGTCATTGAAATTAGCGACAGCGAACGGGAAGAAACCTCATCGAACTCCGAGATGGATGTGGAAATAACGACAGAACAGCCGGCCATCGATGTCAAAGCAGAGCAAATTGTGCCCAAGGACGCGGCAACGTAAGTAAAAATAAAAACGACAAAAATCTCCACAGTCGCTTTAAAACCAGATATAACAGCCTGTCTGTGAATGTGATTCCAAGTTACTTAAAACTGTAGCTATGTTTATGCACAGTATTGTGTACATAAATAAAAGGCGGAAAAATCTAGCATAACTACTTATGTTGCTAAATAGTAATCAATTTATTTAAATTTAATGATAGTTAAAAGTGCTAAAACTGCAAAAGAAATTGAAATTTAAGTACATTTTGCAACAATAAGAACGGCTAGTTGCAAACATATAAACTGCAGTCAATGCCAAACTGTGTGATAACAGCTATGTACATACATAGGTGTTAAAGTTTTTGTTTGCATTTCGGTTTTATGTAATCTATTGCCCGGGGTCTCTACATCTCACTCCCTCCCCCTGTAGCATTGCCCCCGTCTTGTCGCACCCATTTGGCATGGTCATGGGCAGCAGCCAAACGTAGCAAATAAATATAGATAAAAAAAGCAAAAACAAGATATAAAACGTCAGCGACGCCAACGCACACGCCCTGCAGTTTACAGTGGGCATTCCGTAGAAAAGGTCTGTTTAAATTATATACGTTATACGATTCCCTGTAAAGCATTGTATTATACAATTACATTTTCATACAAACATGCTTGAGTGCGAAGTGCAGTTTTCATTGTCAAAGCTTTCGCCGTTAAAACCATTTAGAAACGAGATATTAAACATGTTTGAGCTAGGAAGGTTCTACTGTAATGCCTTTGTTGTTGCTAGGTGCGCTTTGTTTAGTTCTTGTTTGAAACTGGTTTTACTTTCCGTTTGCCCACCAATGTTTCTCAATGTCTCCCTGTGTGTGTGGGCACGTTACATTTTGAAATTCGAGCCTCTGTGGTCTCACAAGCTGGCATTAAAGTCACAGTTTTAGAGTGACTGGAGCTTGAAGTCAAGGACACCGTATTTGCCCATGATAACGAAATTTAAATCCAGTTTAATTTTTTAATTTCATTTATGTATGTAAAACCGTTTACCGCTTAAATGGAGCACATTTTTGCAAATGTGCCAACATAAACAGTTATAAATTTGTCTTTGCCACGCTTCATTTGCGTTTATTTTTGTTTCCCGTATTTCCACACAAAAGCATCGAGGAAAAACAATAGGAAAATAAAATTAAACAGCTATTTGCATTTGAACGGACGCGATTTTATTTATTTCCGTGTTTACGAGTAATTGAAGCTGACACTTGATTGGAAAATGGGAATTTATTTAATTTTTGGAAATTCGAGTTCAGTTTTGTTGTTTTGGCATTGATATACTTTTTGCCATTGTTCTGGCGCTTATTACGTTCTTTACGCTAAAATTTGCCTCACCTGTTGTGAGTAATCGCATGCAATACAGAAAGAAATCTAATGAATAGATAAGATTTATATGGAAAATCATCAGGTGATGGCTTAAATGTGGGATACAATCTATTGACCACCAATTTTGTTTGTAAACCTAAATGCGATCAACTGGTGGAGTTTCAAAGTCAAGTACAGTCATCGCCAAAAAACCGAAACACAAGACAATGCCAAAAGTTCGGGGCAACCTACACACAAAGCTACCGCAAAAGTTGGCCAAAATAAAACTTAATGTGAATGAACCCAAGCGCAAAATCATACGCTCATGTATCTTAGGCCTTCATCGTTTTTCTAATTTCCATTAGTAATATTATTTCGCCTCTTTGGAGTTCAAGGACTGACTGGGCACAAGAAGTACAAAAAAAAGGCGGAACACTTTCTCTGACTCATAGCCATGGAGAAAAGATGTTTATTGTTTTTTGTTGTTTGCACTTACTTGGGAACTCGATAATGACGATGGGGAAGAGAGCAGATGATGAGGGAACCCGTTTGCACATCTACATATATGAGTCAACCTGTTGATAAATTAGAAATTCCGAAAGGTTGCAGCATCCGCCTATTGATTTTATTCGCCTTGGTAAAAGGAAAAGAACTGCTTTCGCTTATTTATAGATACTGATGTGACGTTTTGGCCTTTTTAAGTTCAAGGTCAAAGGCCAAAGCATCGTTCCTGCTCACTCGCTTATTGTATGCAAATATTGAAGCTAATATTTTCTAGTTACAGTTTAAAAATCACTGAGCATTTCATTATCTTAGGTAATAACAGTTTGAGCTTAAGTTTTGTGATAAGATTAAAGCCTTATCACATCTGTTAGGCATTACAGCACTTTTGTTTTAGTTTTGCTTGGAATAGGCGATAAGAAAATAATGAACATAGCTCGTTATTGTGATTTGCTGAGTTTACTTGAGGTCACTTTCAGAAATTCCAATGTTTTAGTTTGTTAAAAAACATACATTTGTGTATAGTAGACATATATTTCCTTTGCCATGTAGAAAACTGTTGCTCGTTATCTGAAACTACATTTTGGATAGCACTTTGTTCTATTTATTGGCCAACAACAAAGTTGCTAACGCTTTCGGTGCAGATGTATTTCAACGTAGCTTCGACCCAAATTCGCTTTGGTACAACTTTTCTCTATTTCGTCTAAACTTTTGGCCAACTATGTATATAACTTCGGGCAATTAGCTTCAAACTATGTAGCCCTCGAAAAGTTATTGCTCGACTCCAGTCAAAGTGGGTCAATTAAATTATTGATTCGCCACGAGGCTAGAAACAGAACACAATTGGCAAACAAAAAAAAAAGAAACCGAGAAGTAACTATTGGATGGTTTCCAATATTAAATATCTTGATTGTTTCGAGAAGCTCTGAGCGGATGTAGTGGGCTTTTGCAAAGTGGCTGTCATTTAAAGATAATAGTAGGTGAATAGCTTGAAATTACGTAATTCCCATCTTGTGGGAAGATTTTTTGTCCAGAGACGTTTGAATGATGCGCCAAGGTCAGCTGAAAAAAAAATTATACCGAATTGGAAACGATTCAATTTAGCGCAAAATGGAATATATCAATTTATAGTTATAGTTAGCCAATCCAATCGTATCATATCGCTTGCAATTACATGGTTAAATAGAAAACCAGATCCTTCGTTGCTCATGTCAAAAAGCTTAAACAGCTGTCATCTGCTACCCATTAATCGCCGGTCTGGTCTTCCCTTATCTGTCTGGATCGAAACTGGTAGCCAGTTTAGCCAGTCTGCCGCCTATGATGACTGTAGCTGGTTTTAGAAGACAGGTACACGGTAACAAACGTTAAAATATATAATACTTTATAAAATTCGAATATAAAATATTGCGAGTATACAACATTAATAGTGTATTTATGTACAATTATTGATACTCATTGACTTTAGACAATTTAACACAAATTATTCTTGCAGTGTAGACACAAAGAGAGTAAGAGAGAGTGCATGATGTTGAGTGGGGAAAAGGCATTTCCATTTTCAGTTGGAAATTGTAGGTGTTGGCAGCTTGTAAATTAGCACTTAACTTCATGGCGCCATTACAGTTTGAAACTAGTTTCGCGTCTTAAAGTCACTTCTTACGGTTTTATGAGAACTGGGTAGACATATTTTATTATATTTATTTGTTATCTTTTGCACTTGTTATCTTAGTTAGGGAATTTCTGGCAATTTCTCTGGAAATTATCAGGCTTTTTTTCTGTTTTTTTGCTGAATTATTTTCCTTTGTTTTGCTTTTGTATTCACGGCAGTGGTTGGTGGTTTTAATTGCTTGGGGTCTGCACTTTCACTTGGTTTCGGTTGCCGAGTTTGTAATGCAATTCCACTTGTTGCTGCGGAATGTAACCCAAATTGCTTTTGGAATTGCCCCAATTTGACTGTGAACTGGATCTAGTTGTAGTTGGGCATGACTTTGTGGTTTCTTCTCATATTCAGCGAATCATTATCAGAAGGGGTTCTTACACAAAACCGCAACTTTCTTCCTGTTCCCCTGTGAATGTCCAGTTTTGTTTTCTTGCCATTTTTGGTTGCATTAAAAAACATTAATTACAATCAGACAGCCAGCAGACGATATCTCTTGTACATGTCTCGGTTGAGATACACGACACGCCTTCACTTCACGGGCTATATGGTAGATATATATGGTCTGTATAGATCTGTATATCTACAAAAGTGTGCTTTCTTAAACAACGGGAAGTAAAAATGTTTAACAGAAACAAAGCGAATGAAATTGAGGAAACCAAGAGGAGAGAGTGCAACAACTTTTCAACGATTTTGAGGAAGAGTTTGAGCATGCTCGAAAAAAATGGCATTTTAAAAGCCATATATGTACTACTAAACAGAAATCGAATGCATTTTCCTCACTTTGAATTATGTTTAGTATTTATTGGATTTATTTTTACTGCTACAAAAATATTTTACTAAAATTAGACATTTTTTTATATTCAAAAAGGGATATGATAAATTTTGCTTCATAAATTTCTTATGACTATGTTCTTTATTTTGATTTTCCATTTCAAAAATGTCTAATTAAAAGTGTTAGATTCACGCAAGCACAATTTCCCTTTTATTATCAGTCTGCTGCGATCTCTTTGATCTGACGCTCATTTTCGCCAACTGCAACTGACGCTCTCCTGCTCTTCGCTCTTCTTGCGGCGCTTGCTCTCTCGTTTCTCTCCACGTCAGCTGCTTTGCTGCGCTGCAGTCGCCAGCGGCAGAGGGCGGCATCGAAGGGGATCGTCACGCTGTCCACTCACTCAGTCGCGAGTTGCAGCAGTGCGTCGATCGACGTCGTTTTCCGCGCTAGTCGCGAAAATTGTGAAAAGTCTGTCGCGGAAAGGGAAAATTACTGAATAAATAGGAAAACAAAGGCTCCAAGAATTTTCGCTTTGAGTTGTTTGTCTCCTTTGCTGTGTCAAATAATGAAAATTTTACGTTTCCCATAATACGATTATATTGTGATGATCAAAACGTGCCTTAAATCGAAATCAAATAATTATTCCAAAATAAGTTGAAGAACCTGTGAACGTAGACTATACATACTTCAAGCGATCCAGTCCGTTTCTATGTGCTCGCAAATAGCCCACTTTGACCAGACGGAATAGCCAACTAAATCTCTGTAAATCCACAACGAGCCAACAATCGAGCTGAATAAAATGTTGTAGTAAGTATTTTAGGGATGTCTGCCTTCTTGCGTTAATCACCTAAACTAATGCTAACTAATTCGCAACCGAAAGTACATAAAAACCAAAAATAAACCGACGTTGACCCATCCAAAAACACAGCTAGCCTCAAAAAAAAAGTGAATGTTGTCTGAAAACCACAGCATATATATTTAAGTTCTTATTAAAAGCAACAAATGAAAGGGTTACTATTCACTTCAATACGCCTGCTTTCTAAGAAGTACAAAATCCAATTAATTTAGTTGCGTGTGAGTATTATAATTTTGCCAAGACATGTATGCACATTTTGCATTTAAATCGGCGGCGTGTATATATAAATAAATATTTCTGTGTGTTTGGGTGTCGTCTGCTGTTTGTTGCATATTCATTTGTTGCGGTTTCTCACCTCACCTCTGTGCCCCACAAACGCCACGTGCAGAGGCGTTGAAATTCGAAATCAATTGATATAGTCGCACATTAAAATGGGTTGAATAATATGGCTGATCAGTTAGCAATCAAGAATTGTTGCTATCTTATGTGAAACTGTTCAATTTTTAAAAATTTCACATGAATATTGTAAAATCCCAAATAAGAAGACTTTACTCGTTGAGTTTTTGTAAGAAACTGATTTTATTTGGAAATATCTTCGGTTTAACTAGGTGACATGAGAATCGCATCTTAAAGTAAATGGCCTACGCAGAGGCCTAAGTAAATAGTCCCCGCCTTATCGAGGTCCCACGCTCGGGCACATCTGCCTATCTTGAGCGGCGAGGACCTTATCTGTGGTCTCCCGCTAAGGGACTATTTTAGGAGGCGGGGAACGATCTCAAGTGACTGACTCATGTAGTGTGCACATGTTTTTGAGCAATGCACCCATGTCGCCTTAGATAACAAAATCCTAAATATAATTTATCGCTCTCGATTCATTTACATAAGATATGAACGGAGCCCAAAATTGTAAGTCTTTAAATATATTCGTGTTCATGTGTGAACATTCTGCCAAAGGGCCAGCAAAGCTGAGATGTACATTAGTATATTAGTTGCATTTATAACAGTAGTGGACTGTATTTATTTGATATATGTTCATTTATTTTGCAACTAAGATTTCAATGGGCCTAGTTTTTCTGGCTTTTAATTTTATTGGATTACAATTGTGGTTTACATTATTTTTAATTCAACAATTTGTACTCAATTAACTTATTTTAAACATTTTGCTTTTTCTATGTAGAAGTACATTTTCTATTAAACAACGATATAGTGGACTGTATATTTTTATTTGTTATATTATTTTATTGTTTATTTACTATTGATATTTATAGTACTGGCAACGGACCTGCAAAGGTTATTGCTTGCATTCTTTGTTGCACAGCACATTTCCGTATGAAATATATTATTAATACTATCATTAGTATTAAAGCAATAATTAATCCAGCATGTCCGGAAATATGATGGAAATGTAAATCTTTCAATTTTTGATGGTTCTCTTTCATAAATTTAATTTCATTATTCAATCGTTCAAATTCCTCAGTATGATTTAATATTGATAGTTTCAGCGGATCCCAAATAATCTTCGGCACTTCACTAACTATAGTGTATAATGGCCTTGAATTTAAGCATGCTTCTATTTGACATAAAAGAGTTGACATTTCTTCGTAAGTCAAAATAGTGTCGCCGATTATACGCTTTAAATGGTATTTCATTGACTTAACTCCAGCTTCCCAAATACCTCCGAAGTGAGGTCCTGCCGGGGGAATAAAATGCCAATCAATCCTGTCCTTTTCAAGCTGCGCTGCAATCGTTATATTTTCTTGTATTGCATTAAATAACTCTTGATCTAATTTTCTTGCAGCTCCTACAAAATTTGTTCCGTTGTCTGAATAGATATTGGAACATTTTCCCCGTCTAGCAATAAATCTTCTGAGTGCTGCTAAAAATGCGTCTGAAGTTAGATCGCTTACCATTTCTAAGTGTATGGCTTTGGTGGCCATGCAAACGAATACAGCAACGTATCCTTTAAATGTTTTTTGGCCACGATTTCTTGAACATTTAACATAATAAGGACCTGCGTAATCTATTCCAGTATTAAGAAACGGGAATGTCATCGTCACTCTATATTTTGGCAAGTTACCCATTATTTGCTGAGCTGTATTTTGTTTATACCTTGCACACGTTACACATTCTCTTAAATACTTTTTCAACGAATTTTTCAACCCGAAAATCCAATACTTTCTTTGGATATAGTTTCGCATTAGGTTTATCCCTCCATGCAATGTTTCCTTATGAGCATTTTTTATTAATAAGCTTGTTAGGTGGCATTTTTCTAAAATGATTGGATGTTTAACATTAAATTCTGCATTGGAATTTTGCAATCTTCCTCCAACTCTTAGAACCCCATCCTTGTCCAAAAATGGATTCAATGACAATATTTTATTATTTGTCTTGATTTCCTTTTTGATTTTAAGGCACTTTATCTCTTGCCTAAACTGGTATTCTTGTTGTTTCTTAATAACAACTGTTTCCGCTATTCTTATCTCCTTTACTGAAATAATTGATGAATAGGCTTTATTTCTTGTTTTCATCTGCACGAATCTATTTATGTATGCTATTATACGTATAAGTTTTTCTATACTGGAATACCTTTCTATTAATTCGTAAATAGGATCATCTATTTTGTCATTTAATACCGTATTTATTAAGACAGGTTCTTCTACAGACTGCTGCCGAGGCCAAAGTTCTTTTGGGTCTGCTAGCCATTTCGGACCTTTCCACCAAAAATCACAGTTGATCAACTGGTTAGAATCCACTCCCCTGGATGCTAAATCTGCTGGATTATCCTCTGACTTAACATGATTCCATTCAGTATTTTTTAATTTCCGAATGTCATCCGTTCTTCTTTTTATAAATTTGATCTTACTTTGACCACTGTTAATCCATGCTAAGGTAATCGTGGAATCACTCCAAGCATAGATCTCCATTATATTGTCAATTGATCCTTTTAGTCTTTGGATTAATTCACTAAGCAGGTGAGCTGCACACAGCTCGAGTTTGGGAATTGTCTTCCTATTTTTTATAGGGTTGACTCTACTTTTGCTAGCTATTATATTAACATGAGGTCCTACTTTAGCATAGACTACTGCAGCATATGCTTTTTCGGAGGCGTCCGCAAATCCGTGAATCTGAATGACTGAAGAACTGTTTGAATTAATCCACCTTGGGATTCGAATATTCTCTAACAATAATAAATTTTCTTTATATTTTTCCCAATAATTTTTATCTTCTATGGATAATTCCTGATCCCATTCACTTTTATTTATCCAAAGTTTTTGAATAAAAAGTTTTCCTGAAACCGTGACTGGTGCCAACCATCCTAACGGATCAAATATTTTTGCTAGCGTTGATAACACCACGCGCTTATTTATATTTTTTGATTCATCATTACAATTTACGCTGAACTTAAATAAATCATTTTGAGGTTCCCATTTTAGTCCTAAAGTTTTAACACATTCATTTTCGATAATATTGAGAACCTTATTGTCCCCTGTGTCCTCCACAGTGGTTAATATTTTGGAATTGTTGGAAATCCATTTCCTTAAGTTGAATCCAACTTTCTGCAATTCATGGAGAATTAATGTTATTAATTTATTAGCTTCTTCTACCGAATCAGCTCCAGTCATTAGGTCATCCATATAGAAATCATTCCTAATTATTGCACTAATAACTTGGTTTTTACATTTATCTGCAATATCTACCAGAACCCTGGTAGCCAAATATGGTGCAGATGCAGTTCCGTAAGTGACTGTGGTTAATTTATATGTTTTAATTTTTTCTTTTGGAGAATTTCTCCATAAAATATATTGATATTTTTGATCATTATTATCTATTTTAATTTGTCGGTACATCTTTTCAATGTCTGCCGAAACAACAAATTCCCATTTTCTCCATTTAATAATAATGTCAAAAATATCTTTTTGAACTCGTGGCCCAACCCACATTATGTCGTTCAAACTTTTGTTATTCGTAGTTTTTGCTGAAGCATCAAAAACTACTCTCAATTTGGTCGTAAGGCTTGAATCTCTAATCACTGCCTGGTGCGGTAAAAAATATTTGCCTTCATCACTCACTTCAATCATGTGTCCTAAATCCATGTATTCATTCATGAATTTAGTGTAGTCAACCTTAAGTTTTTCATTTCTTTTTAGTTTTTTCTCCAGATTCATGTAACGAGCTATCGCTTGTTTCTTTGAATCTCCTAAGGTGACATCCTCCTTGAATGGAATTGACACAATGTATCGCCCATCTGAATCTTTTTTTGTCGTTTTGATAAATTTATTTTCACAGATTTCAGACTCGATATCATCTTTTTCTTCTTCTTCCACTTCCCAGTAGCGATCTAACTCTTTTATTTCTATTGTTGTGGCTACAATGGTTTCTTTTCCTTTGGATTTTTTACATCCAGAAACTATCCACCCGAAATCAGTTTTTTGCCCAAGGAGACCGTCTATTTTTATAACTCCATTTTGCAGAATGTGAGTATATACGTCTGCTCCAATGATTAAATCAATGCGACCCGGTTTATTAAAATCGGGGTCGGCTAATTTAAAGTTCTTCCATTTTTTCTGATCAACATTAATCGTGTTGACTGGAAGTGCCTTCATAAGTTTTGGGAGAATAATTGCTTCAATTTCTAAATTTTTCGGAGAATTTCTTATCGAAATAACCGCTTTGTGCTTGGAGATGCACGTTCCTGTGGAAGATACTCCACTTATTTCAGTATGAGACCGAAATTTTTTCAATTTTAGAATCTGTGCAGACTCTTCTGAAATAATTGTGCTTTGAGAGCCACTATCAATCAATGCTCTTAATTGTTCAAAGCCTCCATACCTCGACTTTACTTGAATCAAGGCCGTGGCCAACAAGGCTTGACCTGTTGTTCTACACGTATTCACTTTTTCTGGATTATGACCTGCAAAGTGAAGTAACGTGTGGTGAGGTTTACGACAAGTCGAACAAAGCTGCTCGCTTATACATTTTTTACCAAACGGATGCCTCAGACATCTTAGGCAAATCCCATTTTTTCTTACCCAGTCAGACCGTTCTGCTGGATTCATTATTTTAAATTTATGGCATTGAATTAAATAATGCCCTGGTAGTTTGCAATATGCACAATTGTCACTATAATTTTTATTCTTGTTATTATTAATCATTTTCTTTACAGGTTTTACTTCCTGTGAGAATGATGATATAGAATTGAGCCTTTGCTCTAAAAAGTCCATGACATCAGAAAGTGCCTGTATTTCTTTTGTCTTTTTAACATGGCTTTCATATAAATTGAGTGATTCTTTATTGAATTTCCGAAGAATTATGTGAGCGAAAATTGCATCCACATCTTCTGGTAATTGTGCCTTTAATTTTATAATATAAATTGACTCGTTAATCGTGTCAATAAATGTCTTTATTTGCTTATTGGATTCTAAATTTAAATTTGGCATATCCATAAGCCTATTCATATGATCTGAGAATATGTTTCTTTTATTCTCATATCGCTTGGTCAAAAACTCCCAAGTGGCTTCATAATTTTCTCCAGAGCCGAGCAGTAAATGAGTAACCACATTTCTGGCTTCTCCTTTTAATGCTGACTTTAGATAATTAAATTTGAGAGAAGGACTGAGATCCTCTCTCACATGTATGAGCTCTGTAAAGAGTTCATTAAAAAGATCCCATTCTTTGGAATCACCAAAGAAAGTGGGAATCTGTATTTTAGGCAGGGTTGGTAACTCCTCCGCCTTAACAACCGTCGACATTTCAGCTTTATTTATTGTGCCACTGAGTCGACTATTAATGGCTGTAAGAATATTTTGTTTGTCAAATTCAAGTTCGCTAATTTCTTCTTCGAATAGCGAGCTCTCAAAATGACTATTCACCTGTTCAATCAGGTTATCTATTTTATGCCATAAAAATTCAATTTTATTTTTCCTTATTTTAAGGAAATCTGGACTACTGTCTATTAGTTTAGACGTATCTTCTAGATATACTCGAAATTGGCCAACATTATTTCGAAATGCCTGCTCTACTTTTAGAGCGTTGTTTTGTGCTATACCCTCTTTTTCAGGGTGACCACACATTTCAAGGTTTAATGTAGGGGGAGGGTTTGATTTAGGGACAGTGTTTGATTTAGGGAAAGTGTTTTCTACCGACTCGCCCTTAATTTTTTCATTTTTATTTTTAATTTTTTCTAACACCATCATTATTAAATCATACTGCTTCGTGTTAAAATATTCATGATCGACAACGCCGATCTTTAACAAATTGCTATGATTAGCAATGAAACATTTTTGAAGCTCATTTAATTTTAGAATTTCTACATCTGTTAATGTTGGTTTTACTTCCAACTTTCTAATTTCCAAAATAATTTCGGACTGCTTCTTAAGGAATTGAATAGTCTTTTCTGACATCATTTTGAAAATTTTTTGTAATTTCTTAATATATATAGTACGTGTATATGTATTTTATATGTATTTATATATATATGTGTGTTTGGATAAACAGAAAATTCTTGTTTTGACTTAGCTGATGTCGTTGTTGTTGCTGCTGCTGTTGCTGCTGTTGTTGCTGCTGTTGCTACTGCTGTTGCTGCTTCTGCTGCTGCTGTTGTTGCTGCTTCTGCTGCTGGTAGAGGCTCCTTTGAATTTGACTTCCTTCTCTTCTTTAAGGCTCCGTCGATGTTTAAAGATGATTTTTTTTTTTTTTATTTGGCACGTTTTATTATTTTTGTAGTCCAGTCAGATTTTTTGTTTTTTAGCCATTTATTTCGGCATTTATGCTCTTTTGGCATATACACTGCACTCTATTTATGAGCTGATTTAATGCTATTAGAGCATTTATAAGGCACTGTTTTCAGGCACTTTTTATTTAATTTATGCTCTTATGGCATATACACTGCACTCTATTTATGAGCTGATTTAATGCTATTAGAGCATTTATAAGGCACTGTTTTCAGGCACTTTTTAATTTCACAATTGCTGATGTATGGCCTCAAGCACGCCTTACCACAATTTATAATGGTACACAAAGCAACCTTTAGCTATAGACTATAAGGTGCTTGTTTTAAAACATAAAAGATTCTTTTGTATCTTTTTGCTTTTTATATTTATACTCTGTTCCTTACCTTTGGTAGGGGGAAACAAGAGTCACTTATTTTTGCTACCTTTAGCTGTAAGATGCTTAAAGGAGCTGGCCTTTCTCTGAGTTCCTTACCTTTGGTAGGGGGAAACTGCAGAGTCGATTAAAGGCTCGATTGACCAAATGTAAAATCCCAGATAAGAAGACTTTACTCGTTGAGTTTTTGTAAGAAACTGATTTTATTTGGAAATATCTTCGGTTTAACTAGGTGACATGAGAATCGCATCTTAAAGTAAATGGCCTACGCAGAGGCCTAAGTAAATAGTCCCCGCCTTATCGAGGTCCCACGCTCGGGCACATCTGCCTATCTTGAGCGGCGAGGACCTTATCTGTGGTCTCCCGCTAAGGGACTATTTTAGGAGGCGGGGAACGATCTCAAGTGACTGACTCATGTAGTGTGCACATGTTTTTGAGCAATGCACCCATGTCGCCTTAGATAACAAAATCCTAAATATAATTTATCGCTCTCGATTCATTTACATAAGATATGAACGGAGCCCAAAATTGTAAGTCTTTAAATATATTCGTGTTCATGTGTGAACAATATAAAGCTCTATCAATTACAAGATTTCTAGAATAGTTGACTGATATTCATTTAATTACGATAAGAAATGAGTACAAGAACAGACGCATTATTCCGCCAATTCATCAATATTATTTAACTGTCTACAAAGTATCTAAAAATAGACATTCAGATAAGAGCTTTTATTATAAAACCAATTGATAGGAAAATAATTGGAAATAAGAGACAGTTAATATTATTAATTTTACTAAAATACGTAACAAATACAATATTTAAGGATTCAGCAACACTTTTAAACTTTTTTCTATGATGATTCATTTCTCAACTCTGATTTTTCGCCAGCCTTTTGCCCTTCACACACTTTTTTCGCAAAGAGCATTGACCAGTGTGATCAAGGCAAAAACAGAATATATCAGCAATAAACTGTGAGAAAATTCGACAAGCTAAAATATTATTAAATCAAAGAAGGATTTCAAATCACTAAATATGTGTTAAACTATTGCTATAAAGCAATATAAAATACTTTCAATCAACTTAAAATAAGTAGTTTAAAAATCAAAAAGACGTGCGTATGTTTTTCTCTCGCTGTGCCGAAACAAAAAAATAGGCGTTCGGAAAATCTTTTCGACATTTCTCAATCTCTTTAAAATGTCAGAGCCCAACTGGGCTGTCAAATGCACTGGCTCTCGACCATTTTAGCCTCTGGTTTTCAGTCCCTTCTCCTAGGAGAGCATTTGGCGGATGCCTCTTTGGGGTCTCTTGGCACATGTGTTGGCCCCAACTTTTTGGGCAGCAAAGCTTTGGCATATGGCACATTGAGGTCGCCGGCGCAAATTCTTATCCAAAAAAAAAAACAAATGAAAACACAAAAAACTGCTGCATGTGGAAAATATGTACAATGCATTGCTACCGCACTATAATTTTGGTTTTTGTGTTGTCTCTTAGCTTTCAGCTATTTTTTTTTTTTTTGACTGGGTGTGTCGTTTATTGCCCCGACATAAATGTTTTTATGCCCCGCCATTGTTGTTGGCGTATCTGCTGCTCATGTTGCTGTTGCAGTTGCAATTTTTGTTGCAGTTGCAGTTGTACTTGCTGTGGGCGAGCAGATTGCGTTTTAAATTGCAGTGGCATTAAATTTTGCATGCATTTTATTGCAGTTGCAGCCAACCAAATGACTCACATGGGTAATCCGATTCATTTCGAGTACGAAAACTCTGAACCAAAATGCATTTGCAGTCGAGAATTATAGGCCAGTGGCGTGTGTGGAGTGGTCCTGTCTGTGAATATGCCACCGCCTCCTCGTGGGATACTTAAAATTATATGTTTGGAGACGCAATTTTGCTGCTCTTGGTCATATTTTTATGGGCCACTTTGTGTCAAGGGAAAATGCATTTACCGGCTTATGATTTACGGTTTGTTTTCTTTGGAGAAAAGTGGAAATTTATCGTGTGCATGTTGGGAAAAATTTGTGGTATTTCATTTTTTTTGTATCTTCGAAACCAAAAATGTTTCAGCATGCTATTTTTCCGGCGATATGAATATATATATCCAAATCTAATGATGAAAATTGTAGTTTTGTTGAATTTATCTGCCCCAAATATTGTTCCATTTTATTGATATTGCATAGCCTGGCAATTCCCATTGCAACTAATCATTCGTATCTAATTGTCGCACTCCATGCTAAACAATCTGCCAATCAATCGGACTTTTAGCACGTATCCAAATAGATCGGTCGTATTAAGTTAAAAGCAAACATTCCACAACGTCATAAATCCCGATGTCATATTTACGTGTATATTTTTATTACGTATTGTGTGTGTGCCATAAATAGCAAGCAACTGGCAACTGGGGAGAACCCAGCCATTTAGCTCCACTATTTCCCCGACTTCTCCCCAGCTAACAACACATGGAATTAATGGGTCGGACAACGACCCAAAACTGGGGAACATAAATTCAATTGAGGCAAGTGTCAATAGAACACGAGCTCATCCATTTGTAAGTGTTCTATAACCATGATGATGCTGCTTCTGATGATGATGATGATGGGGGCGATGGTGAGACAAACAATCAATTATGTATTCTATTTGTTTGCATAAGTTCTGAACCCACTCTTGTGCTGACAATGGTTTGCAAGCTCATGTCTGCTTCACTGGAGAGAATCTTCACTCTTGAGTAAAATTTAAAATTAATCTATTTAGTAAAAAAAATGCATTTAAAAAGTTTCATACATTTACAAATGTTTGCTTATTTTCCAACACATTTTCTTAAATCTCAAATTGTTCACACCGTTTTCTTTCGAGTGTTTTCCGAACTGGTTGTTTATTTAGTTAGCCCCCCTCAACTTTCAGCAATTTGGCTTAAACTTTCAGACCGACGACTCTTGGCTAGGTTCATTAACTTTGTAATACGTATTCCCTCGAACATTTCCCTGAAGTTTCGCCCCATTCTTAAGCTGGCTTTTCTTTTATTTATTGGAAACTTCTTCTCCTTATTCACTTAAGCTGCTTTTGCTCTGCGCCCAACAGTGTTTTTGCTTTACTCGCTCCCTTTATTTTCGGCCGCCATTATGTCTGCACAGCATTTCCGGTTCACGCAGTTGGGGGCAAACACAAAAAAAAAAGAAAAAAACCCAACACAGGCACAGAACCCGCATTGACCTACTGTGCGTGGTCCACGTGAGTCACAATAGTACAGTACAAAATGGCTAGCATAAACCACAACTCTTGCTATTAAAAATGATTATTCTTTTAAAAATCTAATAAAAATAACTATACTACTGAAAAATGTATAGCGAAAAATAAAGTGTAATTAATGCAGTCAAATTAGTCTTAGGCACGCTACACTGTACCAAAGCGAGTATCATCTTGGTGTTGGTATGCATCTGAGTGTACGTTCGGTTCTTGTGGCAAGCAATTTCAACTTGTGGCAGGTCATGTCCGCTGCCCGCTGCTCCGCCCACTTTTGCACGCCTCCCTAAGCGTGTTGTGATGGGTAAACGGGTAAACTATTTGATATGCACTTTCGCAAAGGGTTTGTTGACTGGCGCAGCGTTAACTGAAGTGGAATTCGAAGCGTGTTGTTGCCACAAAATATTAACTTTTGTTGCATGCGTAAATTGCAATGTCTGCATTATTTATAAATTGCATTAAATCCATTGCGATTTAAGTTGAATAAGTACTGTTTGATATCTTTATTATATATTATTTAATGTAATAATAAATGTAGAGAGTAGATGTTTACTTATCAATCATTTAGTTTAAAATAAAAATATATATATTTATATATTTATAGTTTAGAAATATAGAGCAGAGTATTTGCATTTTCATGTTGTGTTCTCTAAACTTTCCCTATTCTTATTGACCAACAAATGGCTGTGAGATGGCTAGTAGCATTGTCTGGCGTATCGTTGGAGCCACCTGCAGAGAGTCTCCACCACCCACCACCTCCTCAACCTTCCCCACAACTCATGCTTCTCTCACATGCGCGCTGCACAGTGCAGCGAATGCTTTCTCTGCTCTCTTCGAAATGGCTCTCTTGCTGCAGCGGGCACAGTGCATGCAACAAAGTAGTTTTCACTGCAGAAATTACATCTGCTGATTACATCTATCTTTAATTTTGTTTAGTAATGAGAGATGCAAACATAAGACATTTTTTATATAGCCATAGTTAGGTCTTAAAAAATTATATATATTTTTTTTAATTTTTCTTCAATGACATGGCTGTTACTGCAACATGATGGTAGTAGTTTCGCCTTCGTTACTTTTGGCGCTCGGCTTGAAACTTCTCGGCGTGTCGTTGCATTAAAATCATCGCCCGCAGCAGCGGCAACATGCAGCAAGCAGGCAGCAGCAGCAACATCAGCAGCACCGCAGCAGCAGCATCAACATCAGTCGCTTCCGTTGGCTGCCAGAGACCACCAGCAATAACGACGTGTTCGCTAAAATAGTCTTTTGATAGCCACTTATTTTTGTAGTTTTGCGTTAGTTTGGTGCATTAGGATCGTAACAATAATATTAGCCACCCGAATGGGATCTTTTTAAAATTCCTCGGCTTTCTCATATGCCGAAAAGTAATAACACTAAAAGTCTGACTCCTCCAATGCTCAATAAATTGTATATGAGTTCGGAGGAATTTACATTTCTGCCGCGGTAAGTAGAAATGCTGGCTAGAATGAGAGTTTCACTCTGTTGTGCCATTCGTTTGTCAAAGGCAATTTGATATGACAGGATGCTAATGGAATGCTAATGGCGGTGCACTGGGAAGTTTGATATATATATATGTGCGGCGGAAGTCTTTAAGTTTGTTTTCAGTGGATGCAAGTTTTATTTCAACTGCGGTAAATTGCATGGCAAAGTTTTACCAACGATATATCATTAACTTATAAAGCAGTTTATTCGGCTTTAATGTTCTAATTCGTTATTCAATTAATTTATTAAATTCAAATTTTAAAAACGTTTTAAATAGTATACCCTAAACATGCAGTGAGTCAGGATTTATTTATTTTTGCTTAAAATAAGCGGAATGTTCAGCAATATTTTTGAATATTTTTTGAAAATTCAGTTAACTCATAAATTCCTTTGACTTGCTGAAGAAAGGTTTCAGCCCCCCGGTGAAAAGTTAAGTACATAAATGTTTGGAAAAGTAATCAAGCAGAGTGTGAAAACTACTCGAACCTCAAGTGGTCCCACTGTAGCAATTGTGGATCTGGAGCTATCTATCGCATCGCATCAGTTAACTCATAGATTTGACACCCTGACAATCTACTTTGCATGATTCTTGCAGCACATGTCACACGGCGTCCAAGTTTCCCTCGATGGCTGTGCGAAAAGTTTTGTCATCACAGACGATGACAGCCCCCTCTTCGCCCGACGAGCCATCCATATTCATGAGGGAATGATTATTCCGACCAACTCACACTATAGCCCATCAGCATACCTCGAATGCCCTGCTACTGCCATTGACTTCGCTTATCGCGCATTGAACTCTGCTGTGACCTGCAGGCATTTGCATATGCGGACTAACACGTACGCACAGTGCGGGTCACAATGCTAGCAACAAGGGGCTGTTAATGAATTGTTGTGTAGGTGATAAAAAGAATTAATGGGTAATAACTTATTAATAAGTACTGCTTTGTACTTAAGCAAGAGATTAGCTAAGATATTGTGAGCAACATAAAAAGGAATATGAATGAAATCATTTTAAAGATACTATTATAAATATAGTATATATATACTATATATTATATATACTATAAATATATACTATAAATATATACTATTATATATATTTTATATTATAGTTTATTAAAGATTATAGTATGCCTAACTTTAATTAAATTTTTTGGAATTGCCTTGCTGAAATCAATAATAATATAAATCAAATATAATAATAATAAATATTGGACAGCTTTGATCCGAGGAACTACCAATTTGAGAGCATATGTAATCTATACATGCTTATATTTGCATTGCATGCTTTGCATTCATTCTTCTGCCTGCAGTTGTAGGCTCTTTTTACTTCGTTTTCCGTTTACCATTTTTTGTTACCTGTTTCATCCTCTTTGCCTCTTTGAGCTTTATTTATCTAGCCCGGGCTTTCATGTTTTTGGGCGTGCACCTTTCGCCGCTGCTTAATTTAAATCAGCTCTTCAGTTTTAAACCATTTCTTTTTTTGTTCACAACGAATGCATGTTGTAAGTATGTATAATCCAAGTCTCCTATTTTTTATTCCATTGAAGTTGAATTGCAAATGCAAACCGCGTTGCCTACTTTTATGGGTGGCAAATGGGCTGAAGGGCCTCGCTCTAACAAATGGTTTTCTAAAATGTTGCCCAATCAAGCGCAAGCGAATTTTTGACTTTTATGGGTTTCTCTAATTGTTATGTAAACTGCTTCTGCTGCTGCTGCTGCTGTTGACTGGAGTGCTGCCTGCCACCACCCGATATCCATCCATCCCGTCTTAGATATCCGCAACCCCCCATTTTGGCCCCATTTGCGGCTCGGGCCGCGACCGCTTTGGCAAGTTATGGCAGCAATTAAAAGTTTTGTGCTGAGCACTTGAAAAAAAAGCCAAAACCACCCACTTTGCCTACGCCCCCTTTCTTTATTTGTCTGCCTGCGGAGCAAGATGAAAAAAAGTGTGAGCAATGCCAATGATTTTCATTCTTCAGCAGTAATTAACATCTTTTGTTTGCACGCCGTATCTTATTCGCATGCAAGTTCCAATCAAAATGATGGCATTAAAAGTAGATGGAATGTTGGTAAGGGCTTCTAAAATAATACTTATTAAATTGAATACTTATTAAATAAGCATGCATAAAATTGGTTGCGAAGTTTCGAAGTTTTGCTTCCCAAATGGAAACCAAACAGTTTTACCCAAACGTTTCAATCGAGCAGAAATTGGAAAAGCATTGAAGAAGGTGCAGTGCTGAAACCCCTCAGAATTTGTAATATCTCAATGTATTTTTAATGGCACACCGATGAAAATATAAATAGGCAGCAAGGAAACCGAAACCATGGGCAGATAAATAACAAACAGGTTGGAGTGAAAAGCGAGAATAACAACATAGAGCCATGGAGCACTTATGCCCCATAATACTGGCATGGTGACAATGGTCTCGGTACAGTAAACACCCTGGCTGGCACAACTCCAAGTGGGTTTTGTGTTTCGAGAGTTGGGGGAATGGGTGGAGGGCGGCGAAATAGGGAATTTCTTTGGCTTTCGGGATTCTTTGGCGTACCGCATTAGTGTCGCCCTATTGGCGGCCATTGTGATGCCATAATTTCTTGGCCCATTTGAGCTTGGCGCAGGTTGTTGCACTTCCTTCAAATGGAAAATCGGAGTGATGGGGGCGGCGGGCCACAGTGTGCTAAAATGGAATGAAAGCCGCCAGTTAATGGGAGTGGAAATTCATCGGCCAGGGCAAACGGATGTCCCTAACGAGCACCATTATTAATTGCAACTCAAGCTTGTGTTTTTTTAAGGGATAGCTATTTTTAGGCAAACCAATCTCTTATATCCCAAAATTAACGTTGGGTTTTTAAATAATTGTAAAGGATTTAATGTTGCAAACTATTGAGATGTATAGAAATAAATCAGCTATATACAGCATTTAATTCGTTTACGCATTTTAATAATCCGTACTAAAGCATCCCAACCGCTAACTGTCATTAATTCCATTAATTGATCGTTATCTTATGTCTTTTTAAATGAATATGCACTTTATGCATCACATTTCCCCCCAATTTTCGAGTCACTGTGCACTTTGAAAAGTCCACGTCTAGTCCAAAGCAAGCGGATTACTTCCTGTTGCTTTTCGTTGTGCCCGTTTTGTGCATTTCCACTTGAGATGGCGACTTTGCCCCGCGGCAGTTACTTCGCCTCGCCCGACGACGACGACCGACGACATCAAATTAAAAATTCAAATTATGTAGACTATGTAAACGACCGACCGATTCTTTTGTGCAATGAGCTAAGCCCCCAAGGATTGACCAAGAAAATTGTTTTTAACCACCACATCTCTCTCTACTTGCAGCATTGCCGAGGAGAAGAAGAAACTGGGCAACGACCAATACAAGGCGCAGAACTATCAGAATGCACTCAAGCTCTACACGGATGCCATATCGCTGTGTCCGGACTCGGCGGCATACTATGGCAATCGGGCCGCCTGCTACATGATGCTGCTCAACTATAACAGCGCCCTGACCGACGCCCGGCACGCCATACGCATCGATCCGGGCTTCGAGAAGGCCTACGTCCGGGTGGCCAAGTGCTGTCTGGCCCTGGGCGACATCATTGGCACCGAGCAGGCCGTCAAAATGGTCAACGAGCTGAACTCGCTTAGCACGGCTGTTGCTGCCGAACAGACGGCGGCGCAGAAGTTGCGCCAACTGGAGGCGACCATTCAGGCGAACTACGATTCGAAATCCTATCGCAATGTGGTCTTCTATTTGGACAGTGCCTTGAAGTTGGCGCCCGCCTGCTTGAAGTAAGTTCGCGATCGAATATAATTTAGAAACTTCAATTAATCGAAACTGAATCTTTCAGATATCGTCTGCTTAAGGCTGAGTGCCTTGCATTTTTGGGGCGATGTGATGAGGCCTTGGACATTGCTGTCGGTGTAATGAAGCTGGATACCACGTCGGCGGATGCGATATACGTGCGAGGTCTCTGCCTGTACTACACGGACAACCTGGACAAGGGAATTATCCACTTCGAGCGCGCCCTGACCCTCGACCCGGACCACTACAAGTCCAAGCAGATGCGCAGCAAGTGCAAGCAGCTCAAGGAGATGAAGGAGAACGGCAATATGCTATTCAAGTCCGGTCGCTATCGCGAGGCACACGTGATCTACACGGACGCCCTGAAGATCGACGAACACAACAAGGATATCAATTCAAAACTGCTTTACAATCGGGCTTTGGTCAACACACGTATCGGCAATTTGCGAGAGGCCGTGGCCGATTGCAATCGAGTGCTGGAGCTGAATAGTCAGTATCTGAAGGCCCTGCTGCTGCGGGCGCGCTGCTACAATGATCTGGAGAAGTTCGAGGAGTCGGTGGCGGACTATGAGACGGCACTGCAGCTGGAGAAGACGCCCGAGATTAAGCGAATGCTGCGCGAGGCCAAGTTTGCGCTGAAGAAGTCGAAGCGAAAGGACTACTACAAGATCCTGGGCATTGGACGCAACGCCACCGACGACGAGATCAAGAAGTCGTACCGCAAAAAGGCGCTGGTACATCATCCGGATCGACACGCAAACAGCAGTGCCGAGGAGCGCAAGCAGGAGGAGCTGAAGTTCAAGGAGGTGGGCGAGGCGTACGCCATTCTGTCGGATGCTCGCAAGAAGTCGCGCTACGACAGCGGCCAGGATATCGAGGAGCAGGAGCAAGGTGAGCAGGAAATTGTTGAATTATTCTACGAATGTGGGGAAATGCTAATTCTTTATATTTTTCTTTTACAGCCGACTTCGATCCCAATCAAATGTTCCGCTCATTCTTCCAATTCAACGGCGGTGGCCGGAATAATTCTTCGTTCAACTTTGAGTTCTAGGATCCCAACGAGTGTTGTTCACCACCTTCACAGAGAAGAAGACCATCAATCCCTCACTTTCTGCGTCATCCGAAACCAACGCAACCCAACACACAGCAGCGCACAAATTTTAAACTATTTTACATATTTCTTTTTCAAAAAGTAAGAAAATACCACGTTTTGATTATGTTAACGAATGAATATATGCCGAGTTCTTTGAAAACCAATTCTAAATCAAATAATGCAACTAAATTTTCAGTGTAAGTTCACAGTTTTAAACGTTGTTTCTTGGATTTTTTCGGCGACATTAAATCATGGATAATAAATCATGGAAGAATTGTGTTAAACAAACTAAAATATACCTAAAAAGTTGCTATATCCCGTTGTTGTTGGTTCCGCCGGCCTTGTGAACTCTTCGTTCAGCATGTATAGAGGAGTAATTGATTAATTAATGATTAATGAAAGCGTAGCCTTATTGTATAACCAATTATATTTTTACCTCTTAAGCCAGACACTTAAGTTTCGTTTCTAAGTTAAAAAACAAAAACTGTATGGTTAAAACACTAGACAGGTCAATCAAAACACAATAACGCAGGCAATTTAGTTTTCATTTTGCGGAGTTAAACGATGAAGATTATATTTGAAGAAAATAAATCAAGTAAAATTAGAAACAAAAAAAGTGTTGGGTGGTCTTAATGTTTGGGGATTAAGGAATTGGGGATTAAAACAAAATTTTTGGAAGAAGGTTTTGTATTAACCTTTACCAATTGTTTTTTATTTTGATGTTAAATTAGAGTGATTTAATTTGAATTTTATGTGCGGCGTTGCCAGATCAGCTTCTGATTCGTTGCCTGCTTTTGGGCTTCATGTAAAATGTATGTAGATGCTTTTCGATTAATGTAGATTGGGAACTTTCGATAAATATGGCGCGTTACTCAAAATATTTGCATTTCAAGATAATTACATATATTATATTAAATTCACCATGTGGCACTTATTAAATGTGGCCATGTGACATAAACAGAAAACATCTTTACCATTTACCAAATCTGGCTGCAATAAAACCTGAATTTATAATCCCAACAATCAGCGACGCAGAAAAACACACAGTTTACAATGCTTGTCAGACAAATAGGTACACACATTTATTTGTTTTTTAGCTGCTGCTTACACATTCAGGAAAAACTAATTTTGGTTTGCTTTTCATACGCACTCACACGAACACACGACTTGCACATCGATGCCAAACAAATTCTCGCTAATTTTACAGACAATTAATTTATTCACATTTAGTTTTCCATTTTTTTACACATGACTTTTCATTTCGGTTTGGACTTATGCTGTTTTTTTTTTTTTGATTTTGTTGTTCTATGCTAAGGTAAAAACTAGGGCTAAAAAACGCAGCAGCAAAAGCCGAACTGCATTTCATCATCCTCAACTAACCAGCTATCTCTTTCTCTCGTTTATGTGACTAACTAATTTGCCCATATTTTATTAGGTTTATGTATGTATATAATATATATATATATATTCATATAAATTAATTCAATGTTTCTGTTTTTGCTCTGCTTTGCTTTGCATATAAAAATAAAAGCTACTTAAATATTATGCAAAAATCAATAGGACCTAAAAAATAAACACGAAAATGTACAATATTTCGCTTTTGTTTCTGCATTTGCGTTGGTTTTTGTTGTTTCTTTAACGAACTAGTGACGACAGTATTTGTATTTGTATAATATAGGTAAAAGTTTGCGGTTGCTTTTTGTTTGTTGGTTTTCTTGGTTGGTTTCAGTTGTTGGGTTTGGATCGTGGTGACTTTTCGACGACCAGACTTAAGTGACTAAAAAAACATCTCTGTTTCAAAATAAGGTACAATGATATATTATATATTTTTATCCATTTACATACACATATGCAGATATATGTATAGAAAACATATACATTTTATAAGTGCCTTTCTCAACGGTTAGCTTTTCTCGGGAACATGAGTTTCAGTGATGCCCAAATTGGAGCTTGACTTTTTAGCAGCCGCTTTTCCTTGTCTTTACGCTAGTTTTGCTTACTTTTCCTCTCCTTTATTGTTATTATTATTATTATTATTCATATTTTATTTTTAATTTCTGTTCTAGGGGGCGAGGTCTGGTTTGTTGGGGCTCGAGCAACCAGCAATCGGAGAAGAACACCCAGAAGAAGTGGACGATCGGGCCCCAATGGAAACGATCTATGGCAAATGCTTGGATCCCTATGTAATGTGTATTTTATAGTTAATACTGAGATTCTGCTAGTTAGACGTCTCAGGTGTGTCGCTGACCCCAGTCCCAGACCCTAACCTATCTAGTATCTATGTATTTTATGTATTTCGTGTATTTTAATATTGAAGTTGGTGGACACACAAGCTAAACTATTGTTTAGGCAGCCCTTCGAACAGAATAGAAAGTAACTTTGGTTTGTGTTCTATATTGTGGTTTGTGTTTTCCTCCGGGAGAGATGGCAGCTGTTTTACAAAGGTCTAAACTTTACACAGACAGAATAAATTAATTCACGCTAACAAAATACATATTTGCCTAATGTTCTCTATAAGTAAACCTAAAATTTTGGTCTTAATAATTTAAACGTTGCACGTATTAAAAGCACATTTCAAGTTCATACCATATGACATAATTATTCTACTCCTAATTGCCTTTTCAATTAGCTAGTTTTTGAAGTATGACCAAACGTGATTGAACCCTTCAGCATCGGCATCTCTCCCTCCCTGGTGTGTAAGTACCTTTCTCCAAGCCCTTCTCCGCTTTCTTCTCGCCCTTTCCACTTTCTCTCCGGCTAAGTAACACTGCCCCCGTTCAAGCCAAGCTTTGTACAAGTGGTGACCCCGATCCTGGCCAAACTAAAAATAAGTTGTACTGTTCTCTGTATTGGTTTCTGTATTTGCCTACTACTCTCTGTCGACTATTTCATCAAATGGAATTCACTTGCCATGCTGCGGGGCGAGGAGGCTCCTGCCCAGCCTGATCCTGCTCAAACCCACACCGATGCCCAGACCCACGGCCCCACCACTTCCGTTCCCCATCGCAGCCGTCCACTTCTTGGGGCGCCACTGTCACTTGGGCTGTATCCGCGCCGAGCGTTCCAGCTCGTTGAATTGCCCATAGTACAGCACCTCGCTGATTAGCTTCTCCGCAATGATTCGTTGCGTGCGATCCATGGTTCGCAGTTTGAGGGACACGTTCGATCCAATAAAATCGCAATCATCTCGATTCAGGGACTCGGCGTAAAAGGCGGACGCTGCAACGGCCGCCTGGGCGGAAACGCTGCTCTTGATGTGACCCGGACTGGCGGCCGATTCGGTCGCCTCGTCGTTATCCGGATCGGGTTCCTCGCCATCCGACATGCTCTCCCTGGAGCCCAGCAGCGAATTCATTAGCATATGACCCGCACTGCCGGCGCCGGTCAGTTTTCGCATATTTAAGGGCATGGCGGGTGTGCTGGCATCACTGCCTCTGGGTGGCAGGATGAAAGCACCAAAATTGGCCTTCGCCTGGGCGACTCTCAGATCCTGGGCCATGTCCACCAACTGGAGGCGACTCTCCTCGCCCGCTGAGCTATAGGAACGATGCGATTCGGGTGGTGGCGGCGGTGCAGGACCAACAACACCACCACCACCACCGCCACCGGCAGCCGCCTGACCATGGAAATAGTCCACCAACTCCTGCTTGATGTCCAATTCCTCGTGGCCGTGATGCAGCTGCTGCTGTTGCTGATGCTGTTGCAGTTGCTGCTGCTGCAACTGCTGATGCTGCTGCTGCAGTTGCTGCTGCTGATGTTGCAGGTGGTGTTGCGTGTGCGGATGGTGGTGCAGCTGCTCATGCGCCTGCCGCGGCGTGACCGCCCTTCCGCCGGCGGGACTGTTTAGCAGGTGATTCTTGTGCGCCTCGTGCATGTTGGTATTCGGTATGGGACTGCTGCCAGCTTCGCTTAGCGTGCGGTCGGACTTGATGGGATCGCTGGCTGGATCATTGGCTTCCCTACTGCTCGAACCACCGCCACCGCCAGGACCTGCGCCCGCCGGCGATCGCAGCTCGACCTTGGCAGCCAGTTGCCCCAGTGCCGCTGCCGCCGCCACATCCTCCTTGGTATTGTTGTTGTCCTCATTGTCCGAGGTGTCCATGGTCTTCAGGGGACTCTGCTGGAAATCACTGCTGCTGCTCCCACCACCAGCTCCGCCATGATAGCTCATCGGCAGGGGCACTCGCAGTTGCTGTGGCGGCACTCCGCCGCCTCCTGCACTTCCTCCTCGCTCGGAGCCACCGCCGCCGGAGCCCGATATCGGTGGCGAGTACTGACCCGCCGTATTCCAACTGTCCAGCGTCTGGCTGCTCGCTATCAACATGGGTATGTTCAGGCCCATCTGGAAGTAGAGAAACGGAACGAGTACGAGGAGATTAGAAATAGGGCATTTGCAGTCGGTTGGGGTGTTCAAAGGTTCCTCACTTCGTCATCGTGACGCAGTCCAAAAGATTGTACGATCAAGATAACCAACGCAGCGACACTGGCTACTTGAGAACTAATGCGGAGCCCATAAAATTATTAACTACAAAATTGTTTAATTAAGAGCCTGGCTGCCGCTAAACAGGGAATTCGATTTCAAAATCGAATCAAAGTCAAACAACGATACTTTTATAATATATATTTATGTTTATTTTCAAATGCGTAACTCTTATCGAAATGGAGTATGTTAATAGAACCGATAGTGGAGCAATATGTGCCCTAAATGTGATTCTAACAAATTGTCGAGATAGCAGAAAAATTAGATTTTTAAAACTAAAGTGTAATGATGATTGTTAAGTGAAATCATTCTGGCTAAGCGCTATTTATGGTCTCTTACCATATTTTTGCCAAATCATGATGGATAGACGAATTGATGTTTTATAGAAAATTACTGACTATTTCTCTTTAAATATTTCCTTTTTTACACAATATTACTCTGAACAAACAAAGCATCAAAGATAGGTAAAATTTCTTAATAAGATCCAAATTTATATCAAACTCGATTCTACTTTTTTCATTTAACAATTCGTTGGAAAACAAGAGATTAACGTCTTTTTCTTAACAAATTGTTGAGAACATTTCGTTTTGCATACCTGCAGTGTCGCTGTTAAAAGTCGAAATCAATTTGCATATAATAATACTAATTGATATCAGCAAAACCAATTGAATTAGAAATTTCAGATTCTGTTTTTTTTTTTCTCATCGCATTCCAATGCCGGTCAAAACCTCGACGAAAAGTTGTTTTTATCATTGTTCTGAGTGAATTCGAAACATAAATTAAAGCCGAAAGAGTGCGAAGTCGGACCGAATTATGATAATAATTGGTAAATAAATAATAATTTGACTGCGCTCAGATCGTGTTTTTGTTGCTTTTGCCCAATAGATGTGTGTATATCTATATATGGCAAACACACGAAGCGATCAAAACAAATTAGCAGACACACGCACGCACACAGGTGAAAAAAGCAAAACAACATGAAAGAAAGTTAAGATAGGAGAAGTTTGTATGCTCTTGTAGGTATAAAAAAATTCATATATAACTAAATCGAACTATGAACATCAAATTATACAAATTGAACAATGATGAATGTTCTAATTAGTATTATATTAAATTAAATATTTATTTTATAAAGCTACATATTAATTTAATAGCAAAATGCAAAAAGAAAGCAAGAAACTATTATAAGGAATATCAGTAACCTTGTAATGTTCTGATTAAATAGATATACCCTTCGGGAAGGGTATCATCAAAACACGCACACAGGTGGCAAAGTGCGCGAACTTTCCAAACAATCGCCCTTTGAATGAGGCCCCCCCGCTCCCCCCGGCAAACCGAATAATGCTGAAACTTACGTTTGAAGAGTTTGTAGTTGCTACGGATTCCGGCGGAATTCTGTGTGGAATCGCAGGGGATCTCAGATTAATAATATTATTATTATTATTGTTTTGATAATGCATTTCGGCTTTTGTTTTTTTTCTTGCTTAGGATCGCTATTTACACTTGTTGCAGCTAGACCTTTTTTTGTTTGCTGTGCGCGAAAGCGACGACAACGCGACTCGAACCGTAATATTTTTGTCCGAAATTATTCTAGCGGCGTAGTAAAAATTTTCGAACAGCCGAAACGTGCGAGCGCGGAAGAGAGTGAACGAGCAAGAGAGAGAGAGAAAAAGAGAGAGTAACACGCTGCTGCTTGAAGAGAACGATTTAAGAGAAACGTGCTTTTTTATGCAAAGTCTGGGTGACTCATTAAGAGCGAGATAGAACGGCAATTAACGGTCTATTTATCGGAAATTAAGGCAAATAACTAAACAAACGTAACAAATTAATTGTGATGATTCAAAACTCTACTTATCGATACTTTTAATTTCATTTGGCAACGTAATATTCCTTCTTTGAGCTAAAAACACAAATTTCTAATTGAAGTCACTCTAAATACAAATTATAAGATTCAAAATCTAATCCAATATAAAGACTGCATCGTTTGTTTTTTTTTTTTTTTTGTAGAAACTTTTGCAAATGTCAGCGTTATTTCACAGAGACTCTTCTGACATGCAAAAGAGAGCGCCCAAAGAATTCTTCTTCTAGAAGAACACAAAGAGTGGGACGGAGAGATGGAGAGTTAAATGGAGAGGGTTTTTAATGGTCAGGCGAGGCATTAGCATTAACCTACCCCACGTTTGGGGCCTCACACGAAAATAATTCAGCAACAACTACAACAAAAAGTTTAATGTGGTCAGCGGCGATCAAAGTGGGCGCTCCCTCTCTTTCTGCCCGCTCCACCCTGGCTAGCGCCATCCCTTTCTGTCTGCGACGATCTCTTTGATTTTGCCTTTCTGTCTGTCTGAGTTGTGGCGCCTAGAACTTTCCATCAAAATGCTGCGACAAAGCAAATGGGCCCCAACATTTTGGAAAAAACGAATACACTATGCTCTATTTTTTTACGAAATTACTTTTCTATTGTTATATAGTATATCCATATGTATCTAAACACATTGTATGTATGTAGCTGTCAAAAGATTTTCTACATTGCCTATTGAAAATTGAAGTTTATGATTTTGTACATATTTTTCTTTTTCCATTTTCGATTTCCATTATTTTCCGTCAAACGCCTACAAATGTCAAAAATCGAATGTTGGGGCATCCCGAGAATAAGAGTTCAACCTGGGTTGTTTATTTGTTGTTGCCCCCGCTGCTGTTTTTAAGTTTCCTCAACTACGCCGCCCCATCCCCCATCCCCCCGCCGCTATCGCCATCTCTTTTCCGCTGCTTGTTGCTATTGTTGTTGCAGCTGCTTTTGTTGTTTACGCATTCGGAGCAGAGTGTGCGTGCGTGTGTGTGTGAGTGCGCTGTGTGCGTGTTTGCATGTCTGTATTATTATTTTGTTAAGGCAAATAAAATAAAACAGACAAGAGAATGAACTCGCCCGCTCTCGCTCGCGCCCACACTCGCGCCCGCTCGCTCTTTCGCTCGGATTGTGTGTGCAACTGAAAAATGTAAACAAACTGATTATCATCCAATCCAATGAATAAATAACACACTACACAAACTACGCGTCGTCGTCGTCGCTGCTTCTACTCCTTTGGCACGAAATCCGCCCCAGTCCCCCTCTAGCCGCCTATCCCCCAACCCCCCTCTCACTCTCCACCAACGCCCCCTTTCTCCGCACCGCCCCATTCACAATTGTCGCAAGCTACCTCTTTCCACTGCTACAGTAAAGCATCCCAAACTCTTTTCGCTCAACACTTACAAGATCAATATTCCGTTGTTTAAATTTTAATTATAAAAATAAAAACATTTCATTGGACTTAAAAAAATTACTTTATTGGGTTTTAAAATCTAATATTCATTTAATCAGGATGCAATACACCATTAATAAAACGAAGATATTGAAGTTTCTACTCTGCTCTTAACATTTAAAAATATTAGAGGATTATTGGAAAATATCTTTTCTGTTCGGAAATAAATACACATATTTATTTAATATATCTCAGGAAATTCCATCTTGCATATTTATTTGAAAAGCTCAGGTTATTATGTTATGTTAAGGATAATTTCGAAGAAGTTTCCGTTACCAAAGTTCCACTGTATCTATCCGGCTGCTCACGCCAATGTTTTTGAAGTACGACGGCGATATTTTCGCAAAAGCGCATACACCGCAGCAACAACAAAAATAACTGCTACACTAACATTAATGAAACTGCCATGAAAACCGCAAGCGCAAGCGCCGCAAACAAAGCCCCCGACCCCCCGTCTTCCTTCTCACCTCCTCCATCTAAAATGGGGGATTTACACTGGAAAGGGGAGTCGTAAAATTAACAGTGGAACAAATTGCAATTGAAAATGCATTGCGGTGTGCGCAGGTGAGTGTGTGTGTGTGTAAGATGGCTTCGTCACCTGGCAGGTGCCAATACCAGAGTTGCCAAGTGTCTCGGTTAACGGGTTAATCCCCAGAAAGCTGTGCTCCCTAGTTGCTGGGAAAGTTCCCCACTATTCCCACATATACATATCTTTGTATTCGTAATCGAACGTGAATTTGAACGACTTGTAATTTCTCACTAATTCACAGGTACGATTTCCAGAGTTGTCAGGACCCATGAAAATAACTTAAAAACACTTTTTTCCTGGAACTCCATCTGCTTCCTCTTGTTGTTCGAACTGTCTGACTGCGCCTCAGCAGGAATTGGGGAACTAAAACTGTTTATTTTTTAAAATCTATTCACAGGTACTATTTCTAGAGTTGCCAGGACATTCAAATCTATCAATATCATAACCTTTTAACAAATTGTAAATATTTTTTCCATACTTTCAAATAACTTCAACTCTTTTTTTTTGTCACTAATTCATAGGAACGATTTTCAGAGTTGTCAGGCCACCGAAAAAACTTGAACCACTCAAAACTTCAAATTTCTTGCTTAACTTTGGAATGAAAACTTTGGATGGTAAGGAACTACGGCGAATTCCAAGCACATTTCCCATCAGAAAGCCCCAGATTTGCCGCCCACTACAACAAACCCTATACCCTATCATCATCACTATCATCATTACCATCTACATACTACACACATATGTACATACATATGTACATATGCATAAAAAAAAACCATACGCTGCGCGCTCGGCTCTAAACAACTTTGCAATGAATGAGTAAACAAAAACAAACGCTGACTTCGCTGCCGGCGTTGCAGTTGCTGCATATTTGCCTTGCACTTTTCATTCCACCACGGCGGGGGTGGGGGTGGGGGGTAGTGGGTGGTTTATAGGCAATGCGAGGGAAAACAAAACAACGCGAATTACAACAACAGCTGGATACTCGGCTACTGCTACAACAACAGTAGGAAACACAAACAAGAGAAAACTACACTCGAAAAACACATTTCCGAGAAACGAGTCAAGTTCAAGCTGTCGGGACGTGCAAAACATAAATTAACTTCAAAGTTGGGGTCGATTGGAACATAAAACCGTTAAGTAGTCTCAAAATCAAGCATTATTTCGAATTTTACAAGTGCTTCAATGAAGAATTTCACTTATTATATATATATTTTTGATCTATAATGGGATGCACATGTCTAATGAGAACAATTTACACACCACAGATCGAATTAGAATTAAATTTAATTTAATTAACGCTGATAAGGACTATAGTTTAAATATTTACAACAAATTTTAATTCATTTAATATTTTAATAAATAACATAGTTTACGTGATATCCAACTGAATAATTCATGATTAAACTATAAATGTATCTTTACAAGACAATGTATCTTTTCAAGATGAATCTTGAAAACAATGGTAATTACTAAAGTACTTAAAATCAAGCTAGGTTTTGAATTAAAAAACTCAACTTAACCTATAAATAATGAGAAATCAAATTAACTCCATACCCAAACTAAAGAATTCGCACTTAGCTAGTATCTCCAATAAATATGCTACTTTCAAGCTAGAAACTTTTTATTTTTTTGCAGGTGTTTCAGTTTGGGTGGTGCGAATTGTGGGTGGTGAATGTGAGGCGGTGCGTGAGCCGTTTGCTAGCCACAACATTGCGGGACAACAACCGAAACAACAATAATAACAAAAACACCAGAGCTCGTCTTCGGCTTCATCTTGTTTTTGTTTTTACTGTTCACTTGTCTTGAGGAAAATACCGCAGAGCAAAACAATTGCAAAATATGAACAAAAATACATAACAATAAGTGGGCGGTGGGCGTGGGTGGTGGTTCGTAGGTGGGCGTTCTGAAAAGGGGGCGTGGGCGTCGTTGTTAGTGCTGCCTGCACACGCAAATAATAATGACGCAGAAACAGAAAAACAACACGAGACCAAAGCCAAACCAAAAAACAAAAAAAAGGGAGCAACGGTAGAAGAAGAAAAAGTATTAAAAAAAAATGGCATTGGGAGTGGATTAAAGGGGAGCACGTCCAGTGTGAACCGATTTTGTCCTGTCCAAAGTGAGATAAAGAAAAATCACGAAAAAAAACAGACATTAAACGAATTAGCTCATGGATAACTACGCCCTTTCAAAGAGTAAGAAAAACGAACAAAATATACTATATATTTGAAAAAATGCATCATGCAAGAAATAATACTATTTTATAAGTTATCTATTGGATTTAATAAATAAAAAATTTTTTTGTAGGTTTAAATCAAGCTCTTATGTACATAAATAAACGAAGCTAAACACAAATTTAATTTCATTGCATTTAAAAACGAAATCATTGCAAATAAGTATATTATAGCCTTACAAAATAACTGTTTTGAAATAATAATGATTTTTTTTTAAATTTTACTTTTTAAACAGCTCTATTTTGATGGCCATAAGTGCCGAAATTTGTATGGGCACCGCAAAACCAGAAAACCAAAGGTGACACGACTTGGACAAACAAGTTGCATGCATTTAGCCAAGCCACGCCCCCGATCGCCCCATGCCTCCCCCCTCCCCCACCGCACGAGTAAAAGTAAAAACAAAAAACTGAGAAAAAGTCCAGGCGCCAAGTTTTATATTCTTTGGCTTGCAAAAATTTCATTTGTTTTCCAGAAACGGCAGCAAAAAAAAACGAGCGAAAACAGCAAGAAGCAGCAACAACTCCTGCTGGCATTTTGTTTTGATAAGTCTGACAAACAACAGAGCCAAGTAAAAACAAAAGCTTCCAGCGAATCACGGTGCAAAGGGGAGGGGTGGGGGGAGTGGAGACTTGGGGAGGGTTGGGGCATAAGGTGGTGTCCACCGGGTAACCACAAAACAAAACGTCACTACAGCAACAGCAAAACAAAGAGCCAGTTCGCAGCGGAGTTTCGAGACTCCAAGTTGCCAGTTAGTATGATTCATTAATTGGTTAAAAGTCAATAGCTACGGTGGTTTTTTGTTAATTAATTTAAATATGCCACTGCAAGGAAACTAATTAAACAAAGTATTATTTGAGCAAACAAGTTTGGTATTATTCTTTTCAAGTTAGCTAGCTATTTAGTTAGCAAACTGGGTTGCTTCGGCACATTTCTAATTTCTAGTTTAAGTTACTCTCTTAATTAGGTTTTAATGAATGTATATGTTTGTACATTTGGTGTATAATGCAATGGAAAACTTTTTTAACAGGTAGTGTTTTTAAAATGGATATGCATATTGATAATCCCACAGGTAATATCAAACTTACAGTTAGGGAAATCAAAATAACAAACGGAAGAAAATGAAACTCGTGAAAAAATCACCGTAGCAAGTGCTGCGTCTTCTCTGCCGGCGTCGCAGTTGCGTCGCAGTCGCCAACACATTTCGCTGTGCAAAACAAACATTTCATCATTCAGAGAAACAGAAACAACAACAACAGCAAAAGCAAAAACAGGCGAAGGAGAAGACGAAGAAGAGTTCGGCGACGAAATGTCAGGGCCCCCCAGCCCCAAGACACCCCTCTCCCTTCCACTCGCACACTTTTTGCTTGCCTGGCGCGACAACGCATATAAAAACAACAAAAATACCAACAACAAGCTGGCAGACAGTGCGAGAGAGAGGGGAAGATAGGATGAGGGAGAGGGAGGAGGCGCGGGAGAGAGCTGGGGCCAATGCCTCGCACACACACCACTGCGCATTTCTAAGAAAAATTTATGCGTAAAATTTTAATTCTGTTTTGATCGTCAACAACGAAAAAGAGCACAAACAAAAGCCGAGCACACTAACACTACGACCAAAGAGAGAGCGCCAGAGAGTGGGGCCAGTGCAGAAATAGCAAGTCACTTGCGCACATGTTTGCCTGAGCGCCAGCGCCAAAGAGAGTTGAGTCCGTTGTCGCTCTCTTATGCCGACTCTCTCCGTCTCATTTCACAGTTAACTCGAAGCCGTTGTTTTGATTGAAATTAACACTAGAAATTCATGTTTACTTTTGAAATATTCAATTGAAGTGATAAGCGTCCGAAAATATAAAATGAAATGTGTAAAATAAATATTGGTTGCTAAGCCGAAAAATTGGTCACACGTCACACGTGTGTGCTCCTCCAACTTTTTCTATTGAAGTTGATTGTGATAAGAGTTCTAAGGAATATATTGAAATACGGATATTTCGAATGAAATCTCCAACGATTTCGTCAAAAAGGCGATTTCCATTGGTTTCCATGTGTTTTTTACAAATAACACTTTTCAGTTTTGTGGAAGTACAATTTTTTCGTTGGAAATCAATAAAAAAAAAAACGTGGAAAACGTTTGCTAAAAACCATATGTGCGTATCTAAGCTAAAACTTTTCATTAATAACCTACTTGGGTTAAGATCTGTTTTAATTCTGGTTAATTTTTCATCATTTCTGAATTTGGACTTTGGTTTTAGTACATAATACACACGAATGTGTACAAATACGATAAGAACGGCACTCTACTCAATGAAATAAAAATCTTTAACAAATTATTGGGGCACACTTAAAAAAGATTTTTTATAATCGAATTATGGTGAGTAATTTGATGAGTATGTCAATTTTTCACCATAATCGATTTGTTAAAAGTGATGTACATATGTACATACATGTACTGAGAAAACATAGGCATTTCTACAAACAGTATAAAAATCCCATTTGATCAAAATAAATTGATAATTATATATATAAAAAAAAAGAGGAATTACCAAAATTTTGGTAAATTCCTATTGGGGATTTTTTCAAACCTTTTGTGCTTGACGTGCGTCATTTGTTTTCTCATGCACCAACCAATGAAAGTTAATGGAATTTGTTTAAACTAGAATGTTCGCTTACCGCTCCGAAATATTTCAGCTCTTTGGTCTTGATGCGTCTGTGCTGCATGACGGTCTGTGAGCCAGGTGCTCCGCCACCTGGTACAGTGGGTGGTGCTCCTCCGTTGCCCGCCGCCGCAATCGTACCGCTTTCGTAGGCCGCTGCCGCGGCGGCCAGTCCGTTCAGCCCGTTGTGGGCGGCGGCGGCAGCGGATGAGGAAACGGGATTCGGCACCAGGTTGCCGCTGGGGGCATTAACACCGGATCCCACGGACCCACCGCCGCTTAGGCTGCCGCCGCCCGCCTCCATGAAATCGAATCGCTTGAAGGCATACCACTTGGACGGATTGGGCTGTATGCCCTGGTATATCTTCACGAACATCTTGTGCTTCTCCCGGCGATACTGTGTGAGCAGTACGTTCATCTTCCGCTCCACTTCCGCCTTGCTGCAACCGAAACGCTCGGCTATTTCCGACCACGCCCGGAATCGACATAGTTTATCCTTGTACTTGGGATCGGCACGATTCCACAGCTCCGTATGGCAGCGGTACTGCTCGATCAGCTCCAGAGCATCGTCGTTGGTCCACTCCATGATTTTGGGCGATGTATCGCCACCGCCGCTGCCACCCACTGGTAAACTTGCTCCTCCGCCGACGACGGGCAGTGGGATCAGCTGTTGTTGCTGTGCCTGTGGTTGGGTGATGCTGCTCTGGTGGTTCTGCAATTGCTGGTGGCTCAAATACGGATGATGATGGTGATGGTGGTGGAGATGGGACGTCTGATGTGCGGCTGCTGCTGCGGCGGCTACCACGCTGGCCGGATTGAAGTTCATTTGCCACGCCTCTCAACCGATCGGTGGATGGTTGATTGCTATATATGTATATATATGTACAGATCTGTGCAGCCGAGCTCTACACTTGAGCTTTACTTCTGCTTTCTGGCGATTTGCGAAGCTGACTCTCAGGGAATGTCACGCGAAATGCACTCAATCAACATCGTCTTCTTGGGTCCTGTCGACTGGGTCTCATTCTCTTTCATTTAGCACTGTGTTTACTACTTTTCATTAACTGAAAAGAAAGAGAAGAAAGACAAAATTGGTCATTCAAAAATAAATAGTTTACTACTCTTAAGCAACTTATCACACTTTTCTTAAATAATCCTCAATTCGAAAGCGGCGAAAACAAGTTTAGTTCGGCATATATCGTTTTGTTTACGTTATCGCCGGGTTTTTCCCGCACGTCAAACATTCCGTCCCTGAGTCGAATGATACCCGTGAGTCATGCCACACACTCATTCACCACTCGAAACATTTTCAGCGAGCTGTTTGCGGCCAAATACTTGCTGTCGAATCGATCGCCATTGGTCATTGTATTATGATTCCATTTCATTCGGCCCTATGTTCTCTGTTAACTTATTTGTGCGCGGAGGTGTTAATCAGTAATGGGAAATTTTCTGGCCAACAACTAAGCATGGCCAAAAAGCAAACATAACAACCACAAACTTCAAAACCTAAAGCGATCATCATCACAGAAATATTCCCTTCTATTGCAATAGTTATAGTTGTAATTCCAGTGGCAGTCAACGTGCTAATTGCTGGGTTTTTTATTTGATTTGACATCTAATTGATAAATTTCGAATGACATTTTATGTAAACGGAGGCGGGCAGAAGTTGATCGTACGGAAGGGAAAATAAAGTACATATTTTAAAATTCTAACATTTACTCCGATATTCGTAATTGCTTTAAAAACAACACTGGCATACATCAAATTCTTTTAATTGTTTACTCAGCTAATTGACAGTTGCGAAAGTATTTAATTATTACATTAACTTTTAATTAACTTAAATGGTATAATTCAAAACCATTTCGCAATAAACTTATTTTTGGCAATTCCACAACGTTATTAGCCACATTCTAATCCCCAAAACCAACTATTATATCTGTTACCACAGCCAAAAATAATCTCAGCCTTCGTGCTTATCGGGTACGTCTCCAAGGGTAGATTAGGCGAAATTTTATCTAAACCATGATGTGACGCAAAATTATGAAATACCCCCGTAGCCGTGACGTAGCTTTATCTACTTAATATCACATGCATTGCTGAGGAAATTCCGTAAGTGTTTAAAATGCTCTGAGATCAGTGCTGGGAAAAACCAAAAACCTATATTGCGTTGCTTGTAATGATCGCCATTATCTAAACCGTAACTGATCGATCGACATTTGTAATCTCGGCAAACAGTGAAAACAATCGAAACTAGCATTTTCCATTCAGCAAGTTCCCTTATATAAATCCCCAGCAATTCCTTATAATCAGTTTTTACAGAACACACGTCATCGTCTGCCTAGGTCAGTGGCACTATATTATAGTATATACGTAGCTAGCTATAGAGCAAATTAAACCGTGGAATAAAGTCCGCAGTGGATGACAGGGCAGATTTTTAAAAGGCATTAGCATTTCGGCGTGTAACTGTCTTTACACGGGCACAAATATCGAATTTTGAGATACAGTATGTCAAGAAACTGTTTACACACTGTGAAATATTCAACTTATTACACAGTGTGTAAACAGTTTCTTGACATACTGTAAGTATTTGAATGTTTTCAAATTTTGTTTGAGTTTATACTGGTGGGTGTCGAACCCGGACGAATTTTAGATCACAACTACAACTTAACAGTCCTTAATTAAAATTACTTTTAATGTCTTTTGTGTAGAGCGAAATACGGCAGTTTCAGCGAACGGAGAAAATTCTGCCAAGAAAAACGCGTGAGTGGTAATGTATTTTTTTTCCCCCGTAATCGTGTGTGTAAATGTCACAAGTCAACAGAAGCCGAAGCGGAGGCAACAACAAACGATAACAAAGATGGCAAGGCAACTGCTCGCGCCTCGTCATTCACAATAGACGGAAGTGTATTTCGCACACACACAATCTGCACCCAGGGACACGTGCGCTTTCACTCGCACCAACACCAGCGCAAGGGGCTTTATACTATGCGGCATCTCGCTTTTACATCAATCTTTGTCGAACGTAGATTTTTTGCTTCCTGGTTTTGGCGACGAGCGCAATTTGCTTTACGTTTTAGCACTTGTCGTTCGTGCTTACAAAGCACAAAAGCGGCCAGCATAATAGGGATTTCGGAAGGGATCAAGGCTTTCGGAGATCCTTTTTTGAATTTTTAGAACAAGACAATAGCTAAAGGCTATAGTAACTAGAAAAGCTACAGAAAATAATGCCTCATTTGCTAGAATGATAAATTTCGCGTGCTAAGCATAACCATTTTTCCCAAAATACAATTATTATTTATATAATCAAGCTGTATATTAAAGCTGACAACTGTAAACTTATTTCTGGGTTTTTATAACTGAATCTTAATCAGCAACCGCAACTATAATTACATGCACATACATGTCTTTGTGTTTTAGTACACGAATTAGCACACATAATTTCATAAAATAAATCGTTTAGTAATCGGTTTTTGTCTGTCGAACAAAAGTTCGAGAAGTATTTCTTTTTGCGCAGATTGCTACGCTGCGCAAACAGCTGGATGAATCATAACGGTAAACTCGCGCACGGCACTCACGCACACACAAGCAAGCAGAGTTAAAAAGAGACGGGCGATAAACCTTAATTTGTTTTTAGTTCGTTTCGTGTGGTTTTTATTGTTTGTGTTTTATCCGTGTGTGTGTTTTTTTTTATTGTGTTTAGTTGTTTGCTTTTGTTGTTTGCGCCACACTATGCGTCAATTTTTAGACGCGACACATTTTGGTCTATTTTTAGGACTTGTTTTTTACGCCACGCTGCTTTTTTTACGCACTTTTTTGCTCTTTGTCTTTTTTCAAGTGATTTTCCAATTATTTTCCGTTGTAGCTATAAGCTGGAAATACTCGAAATGCCATTTTGGCTATGTTTTTTTGGTTTTTCCCTTGCATTTCGTGTGCGACCTCGTGGTATTTTTAAGTAGCACAGTTTTGAGGGATTTTCTTGGAATTCTGCGGTCATATATTTTGTTGGACTATTTGTACTCTTGTTGTTTACTGATTGTGAATAGTAGAATTTGGGTTTTTCTGCGTTCAAAATTAATTTGCATGTCTCGAAGCTTTGATTTGTTATTTGATTACCGAGAAAATGTGCGACTGTATGGAGAATTTATCAGGAATTTCTAAATGTCACCGTTTTTATTGTCTTGTAATGTGAGTCAGGGCGGAAATGCTTAGGTTGCCATTTTATTGGATGTTTATTTATAAATAAGGTGTGTTGTTTCGTTACTACTTGTTTTTACTTTAATTGTTTCAGAAGTTTAGTGAATTTCTGTGTGTTTGTTTCGGGTTTTAATATTGAGTGTTATATAATCTTATTGATCTTAATACGAATCATTTTGATTGCACAGATTTTTATATTCCACGCTTTATTTGACTGATTTCTTCGACCATTTTGAATTCATTTAACAGCGCTGCCGAAATAAAGGTCTGAATCAGAAAACGTTGAATTTGCATAAAATCCATGTTATCCACAATTTAGTTTGTTTTCGCCTTTTGTCATTTTGAATAAAGAAGAAACTCAGGGAGAGAAACACAACACAGGCCAAAACAAATTAAACAACGCAAAAAGTAAACAACATCCAACGCGAAATTGAGCACAGAAACTTAAAAATACATTTCAAGGCGGGCGGAATGAAATAAAAAACAATTTACAATCGAACGCAGACACACTCGCGAACGCACATGCTATATGTGTTTTGAAATAAATTTGAGAAACACTTTTTGTTAAATATTTGTTGACTTATTAGGGGTGTTTCGTTCTTTATTAAACCAACATAAATATTTGTTTTCGAAGCTGCACAAGGTTTTCCAGGGGTTTCAACATATTTTATGTGGTTTTTATCATCAAAATAATTTTTAGAATAGTTTTTAAGTTTTGGCTCACAATGATTGGTTGATTTTTCCATGCGAAAATAATTACTTTTGTCTCACAGTTTTTTTTAAATTTTTTATTACATTATTTATTAAATAATTAATAAAAGTTTTGAACTACATTCATTTTATGCGCCTTCTTTTTAATCCCATGCGTTTTTTTGGTTTTAAATTATGTCTTTTAAAAGAATTATGCTAATAATAGCTACTTAATTGCACACATTACTTTTCACCGCCTTTCTAATAAAGGAATAATATTTCACACTGATATTCCCGTCCATAAATACCGTTTGAATTCGAAAATATTTCGATATTTTGGTTTCTGCCTTCACTTTTCCGTTATTTGTTTGGCAAGCAAAAAGAGGCTGTGACGAAAACAAACATCCTTCCCGAAAAAAACACACGTACTGGCGATATTTACCGCTATTTCAAAGGCGCTGTTGCGCTTTTACGGCTCCGTATTTTTCCCGTTACGCGCGCAATATTTCATCGAAACAACTACAGCTTTACCGTTAATTACAACCGCTCGCGAGCACCGGATTTCGTCGACTGTTCGGGCAAACAGTCGCAAACCTATTGGCATCGATTTGTAAACGCACCGACTGCGCTGCCGACGCAGAAGAAGAAGCAGAGGCAGAGTAAACAGTTGTTTCGTGGAAAAACAAAACGAACATCGTAATGAAGTTCTCTTTGGCCTGTTGTGAAATTCTACAGTGCCTTGTCATGCTTAAGGCAACAACAACGTTGGTTGCGGGTGGGTGGGGGGTAAGAGAGCGGCGGAGAGAGTTATTGCGGGAGAGAGAGAGAGAGCAGTGCAGTGCGCGCCAAAAAAAAACAGTGGCAGACATACAGGAGCGGCTAAGAAAATAGTATTTACCTAAGCTTTTGCTCTCTATATCGAAACAGTTAACAATGTTGTTAACATTACGACATTAAAATATTACGACATATATACACATCACAGAAATTTTATTAAATTATATGTTATTAAATGAACAACTCCTTTAACTTAAATGTTTTATAATATTTTTCATCGCGTATATGATATATGTTGGATGTGCATCATGCGTGCTTTTTTCTGTGTCCTCTGCTGTGTGAAGGCTGACTGCGGCGCGGCGTTGACGTCGACAGCGCAGTTGTTTTGATAAAGAGCAAAAGAAACACGGCAGCAACAACAACATCAAAAGGGGGGATGGGAGGGGATGAATGGTCGGTTGGTGAGGGGGTGTCGGCTGGAGAGGGGGAGGGGAGACGGACCGCTTCTTGGGCCGCACACACATACAACGACACGCGCGCAGCCGAGTCAAACAAACAAATAAAATGTGAAGCAGAAATGGCAAAAAATTAAACAAACAAGTAGACAGGAGCGGTTCAGTGAAAAAAAAACGAGTTGAACGAACCGAGGTCGAGACAAAATAACAAAAATAACAATAAAAAGCCATAATCACAATCTGCTTCGCGCCAAAATGAAACAAAATGTCTACTACGTCGTAGTAAAATTCCTAAGACCCAAAAAAATTAAACAAAAGAAAGTTCAATGAATGTGGTCATATTTCAGAAAAAAGAATTGTGATATTAATTATTAAGCTCGATGAGTTATTTACTGAATGACTTTGTGAATGTGAGATTTGACCCAATTCGTAAAAGTATTATTATTACAAAAAATTATTATAATAATACCTATTTTATTATATGTCATTTTTTTTTTAAATATTGCTGAACTCTATTTCTATTTTAGATACTACCTTGTTAATACTGTCTGTGCACTCAAATGGATTTTCTGGAAACTAATTAATAATAGAAATGCAAAGCTGTAAGTCTTCTCTTTTCTCCGCACTTCATAAGTTCGAAATATTTCCTGCTTTTCTATTTCGCTGCCTTTCTTGTGTTTCTGTTTCTGTTTCGGTTTCTATTTATTTTTGTTTAGTTTTGTTTGCTCGTTAGCCGAGTGGGCGGTACATTGGGGGGCAGGTGCTCTCCCACTTCTATCTCTCTCTCTCTCTCCCCCACTACATATTTCTCTCCAAATGTATCTCGCTCGCTCTACTTGCTTGTTTGTTTGTTTTTCGTGGCGTGTTTTGGTGTTGTTATTGTGCTTGGTGCGTAGTTTTTACGTTCGTCATCGTTCGCCTGGTATTTCCGTCTTCTGCCGGCATCGCTGCTCGCGCTCTGCCGCAGCGTTGGCTAAATGGTTTGCCTTGAGTTGTTGTTGTTGTAGTTGCACTATATATTTGTTTTTTTTTGCGCGCAAACGGATTGCACTTTTGCACAGCGAAAATAAATTCTGAGTACTAATATTAATCATTGAATATACATTCATATGTAATACTTTTTTTGTTGACGGTTATTAAATGTATCATAATTACTTACACATGTATTAATTATAATTAATTAATTTGTTTGTGTTTATAAAATAATATATAACAATAAATAATTATTACAAATCGTAAAAAGCCGCAATTTGCTGAGTTCTGTTCTTACTTTATATTTGCCAGATACTCTTTTGTTTCCATCGCAGTCGGCACGCTGCTTTTTCCTCTGCTGCAGTCAAAGTGCATTGCGTTTTTGGTGGCTGCGTGGGCGGTGTATTTTTGCTTTTGTTTTTATTGCTGTTGTTCTTCTCTCGTGCGCAAGTTCTCAGTTCACGTGCTTCGCTCTCATCCCCTTCTCCGGCTAAGTCCACAATTCTTCTCTTTCCGCTTCCTTTCTTCCTCTTGTCTTTCACAAAACCATTGTCATGCTTTCTCTTTCGCGCCTTCTGTTTTAGTTTGCCGTTCTTGGTCGAATTTTTGTTGTGCCGTTACTTTTGGCAAGCACTGTGGAATGCAATTAGAAAATAGTCCGTTAAGAAACTTTGAAAAACATTTTTCATATAAAAGACCAATTAATTTATTAAAATTATGTTATATTATCTTCTATAAATTAAATTATAAACGGTTTTTTTTAAGTACTATAACAAAATAGTAGAATTTATTGGCATATCTTAAATGCTCTTTAAACTCTACCACATCATGCCAGCATTTTCGCACTGTAATCAATTTGGGTCCACGTTACGATAATAAACTAAGTTAATCTGATTTAACTTTATACGCGGCCAACAAATAAAACAACAAGTCATCGTTTACATGGCATAATTTAATCGATGCCGCCCACTGTGAAGGCCGCATGAGAAATGCTAATTAGTACAAATTCGTTTGTCACAATTTGACAGTGGGCGGGGGCATTTTCTTTTTTGCGAGTAATCAAATAAGAAAGTTCGTCGATGGGGCAAGGGTGAGGGGTGGAATGTGGGGGTGTCTCTGCCGCCGCTCTGGCGGCGTCGACGGCGACGCAGCAAACAAACACTTGTTTGCACAGGAGAACGAGAGCGCAAAAGGGAAATAAATCTCTTTCAGAGAGACAAATAGAGCGAAAGGAAAGGGACTCAGAGAGAGCAGGCGCACAGTGTTAAATGGATTACACTGAAAAAATAAGATCTACTGATGTAGATTAATATACTCTTAACAAATAAGAAATCATTTTGATGCTCAAACGAAAATCTAAAGTTAATAACATATACTACAGTATTAATTTCCTAAATTGGTGATTTTAATAGTATCTCATTAATTTCTTTCACTTTATTTGCGTTTGTTTGCGTACGAATTTACAACTAGGAAGCAATTTCGTTTGTTTACAATGTTTGTGCGTGGGCGGCAATAGCGAAAAGAGAAAGAGAGTGGCGGTATAATGTCCCTGACTACCAGAAATTAAGTCGTGTTGTTTTGCGACCCCCCACACCCGTCACACCCACCACCCACTCTCAGCGAACACCTCTGCCGACTGGGATGTCGACGTCGGCAGCGACGCAACTGAAGGTCATTATCCATTTCGCATTTCTTAGTTGGTTTTGCTGCCGATTTTTCTCTTTATCACTATCTTTTAGGAGTTTAGATAGAGGATATTTTTGGTTTAGCCAAGCATTAATAAATAAAATATTATTCTAATGTTCCTAGAAAGGAATGATGATTATAAACTGTATTAAATTAATTTAACACCTTAACTTTTTGAAACGAAATCAGTACGAAAACTATTCATTACAAAATGGTCTTTTCTAGCAAGGGTTTATGTTTATTAGTTTATTTCATGGTATACTTTGAATGAATTGGCTGTTGCCTGCATAAATGCAGACTTGTTTTTCGGGCGGTTTTTTTTTATTATTCCTTTTGTTCTTGTTGTTGCTGGACTTCGGCTGTGGAAATGTGTAAACAGTGGCGACTGCGACGTCGGCAGCGAAACAACAAAAACGAAGGGAACGCAGGCATAAGAGTAAACAAAAGTACTTTTTTCCCGTTTTTCGCATTTTGCAGAGACAATGCAAGAAAGTTGGGTTGGGAAAAATGGAAAAGAGGGATGGGGGCTGCAAAGAAGAAGAAGAAGTTCCGGTTGTTGTGTAGAGGGGGGAGGGGGTTTATACATAAGGAGGGGAAACGGACAGAAATACCGAAAGCAAAGTTAATGAAGATGAGCCTGATGAGTTTTGTTGCTCTTGTTGTTTTGTTTTCGACCGCCTTTTGTTGTCGAGCTTCCACTGCAAAAAATATGCAAAGCAGCAGCAACAATAACTAAAACAACAGTAAAACAGCAGCAACTGAAAATGGCAAGAAAACATTCTTATGTATACATATGTACATACATTCATGTATGTATGTAAATATAAATGGGTGAAATTACACTTGCGGTTAAGATTAAATAACCTAGAGTTTGTAAATAATGATAATTATTTGACTTATGTTTTCGATCAACTAATAATAATAATATCAATATTAGTCTAAAGAACTTATTAAACAATACTTTGACTATTTTTAACAAAAAATAAAAATAAGGAATTACTTTTTATCAGATTATATACTCTATTATGATAATTGACCCAGCTATAAAATGCGTTCTAATTTTACAAAGATAAATCAATAATATGTTTTATGTTTCTAAGCTTTTTATGAGCGAATTACAATAAATTGCATTATTTTTTGAGTGGATTAAATTTTAATGCAATTATTGTGACCATAGCTGTGCGTACATAAATGCGAATGCATGCGAGGCAGCGAAATACGCAAATAGAAGCAATGAACTTAATTAGTTGTTGTCTGTCTCTGTCTTTGTCACTGATGAAAAGCGCTTGCGGTGGAGTAAGAAAGAGATGGGAACAGAGTGTCCACTGTTCAGGTGTTAAACAATCCAACTATATGCAGAAACTTTATTAAGGAAATAATTAAATATTTAAATTTTGGAAAACAAAGAACTGAACTACTTTACTACTGTGTAATTACAGAATGAAGGATATGTCCTTTACTTTTATCAATTAAAAAGTTCTTTTTTAAATTGGTATAATAAAAATTTTGATTTTCATGTTTAATTTTTGCATATAAGACCGCCTCCTTTGAAATATTTTAAAAATATAATAAATATTTCTATATAACGTAAACACGCAGAAAAAGTCCTCAAAATAATCTCTTTTCCCTTGTTTTGACTTCTGTGGAAAACAAATCGCAAACCTTGGCAAAACTTCAAGCGGAAGTAAACAAATTTTTCTTTGGTCTTTCGCCGCCTTCTGGCTTTTGGTTTCACCATTTTGCATGGTACTTTTCCTCAGGTCGCCTCGTGGTATGCAACATTTTGTTGCAGACTGCTAACTAACTGAAACGCAACTGTACCCCATCTGAATATAATTATGATGAAATGTTTATTCGGCAAGTGCAGCTATCAAAAATGTTGTGCGGGTGGTATTTTTTTTGGAAGTTTTTATGTTTTCAGTTGAAATGTTTTCGCCGTGTTGACATTGTTTTGCTGAACGGAAAAAATACGCTTGTCGCATTTATTTACTAGCTCAGACCCAACTGGTTGTTGTTGTTGTTGCAATTGTTTACTCTTGTTCTTCTGCTTATTTCGGTGTTGTATTTTTTGTTGTTCGACAAGCAACAATAACAAGATGCAGCGGCAGAAATAACAACAATAACAGGGCCACAGAACTGTGCTGCAATTGGAAACACTGAAAAAAATTATAAAAATTGATCTGGCATTTTAAATATGATTATGAATGTAAAACTATATAACTACAAGTTTCAGTGTTGGTTAAAAGCTTTTGAAATTGTTAGAAAATAGTATTGTTTTTCGAAGTCATATCGTAAAATGTCAGAAGAGAACATATTTCAATATTGCTTTGAAATAAGTTTATATCTAAGAACGTATTTTTCAATATTATGTAACATAGTTTTTAAATATTTTTCTTAACATTTGCGGAATATGTTGCCTTTTGAAAATGGTATAAAATATACTTGGATCGATGAGATATAAAATCTCTTAAATGGTATTTAGTTAACTAATATTAGTAACTTACTGTGCATTTGCTTCGTTTTGGTTAGGTATCTCTACTTTCGTTGATTTTTCGTGTGCATTCAGCAAAAATGGTTTTGTGCAGCTCCCGTTGTTGCTGTTGTTGTTATTCGTGTTGTTTTGTTTTGCTACGTTGTTTTTTTATGTGCAAGTTGTTCTTTTTCTTTTTTTTTTACTGCTGTAAATTTGCGAAAGTACAGCTGTTAACAATAACAATGACACACATATAAACACTCCCCGCAGCGGCAACAAAAATGCCAGCTCAGCTATGCCAAGAAGCAAAACCGAAATGCTGCAAAGCACACGAGTATCTGGAAAAAAGGGGGAAATGTCGAAAAAGTCAAGCAGAAATCAAACAACAGCGAGTGCAAAAAAATTAATTAATTAAGCATTTTTTGTTCCGCTGCTGGCCAACCAACGTCGGCAACACGTGAGCTTTTTCCTTTTTTTTTTTTTGTTTACATACCTATCTGACTGCTTATGTTTTAGCCTTAGTTCTTGGCTCTAGTCGTTTTTTATGCGTTTTTCCATAGTTGTTGTGCTCATCTGACGAATATGTCGAATATTTCACTGCGCTTTTCATGGCTGTCGTTGCGCTGAAATGCCTTGAAATGTAACGGAAAAGTGACCAAAACAAAGCTGAACTTGGCAATACAAGTGTGTATGTAAGTATGTCATTATGCACACATGTGGTGGATAGAAATGCCTTATTTCAGTAAATTATTGGAAAAATATGTACAAGTGTATGTACATTTAACAAATGGTTTAAGTTGTCAGGAATTTCTGTTACTTAATTTCTGTTAAATAAAATATATATATTATATATATAGAGTTTCTTGACAGTGTCAAAAGTGTGTAAACTTGGAATTTGTTGTTTATTTTCTTGTATATTTAATATTCTTTATTTGTTTTTTGATGTATAAGTAAAATAAATATTATTTTATTATATTTCATAAAAAAAATGCGTTTAATTAAGCAAAGAACTCTTTATTTTTACCTTTAAAGTCCAAAAATTCAACTTATTTCACAGTGTGTAAAAAGTTTCTTGGCATACTGTATTTCCATTTGGTTAGAATTTCTTAGAATTTTTCAGTTACAAAAAAGAGGTAAAATATTTATTGTTAAATATTTTTTATCAGTTTTTCAGACATATCTCTTTATCATACATATTAAGAAAAAATACTAGAGTTAACAAATTATTAGGTGCAAATGCATACTACCAAGCAGTGAAGAGCAGGATATGCCCGGAAAACAAAAGAAGGTGGCCAAATGGTCCTTAGGGGCGTGGTGGGGTTAAAGGCAAACAGCGACGCGAAACAACAAGGGAATGAAACAAAACGAATGAAATACAATAAAATTTTAAAACAAACAAATGCAAACACACAGACGCAGGCAAACATACAAAACACAACAAGGAGCCAATGCGAATGCGACTAATGAGCACTGAAACAACAACAAAGAAGCTCGGCACGAAGAAGAAGATACACCCACAGGAGGGAGCTGTGGGGGGGGGGGGGGGCGTTTCGGTGGAGCAAGGGGGTGAATTTGACAATCACCTAACCGTTGGCATACAGCAAACCCCTCCCTACTCCAACCCCTCTTGACATAAACAAATAGCTCGAAATCCAAGTTAAAAACAATAAAATCCTATTTTTCGAATTTATAGTACCATGCCGTTGGGTTGATTTGCTATAGATTATATATAATATATACATATATGTCTTATATAATATAGATATAAATAATATGTTCTAGTTAATATAAGGTTATGTTATTCATCAAAATCGGGTTATTTTTATTGCTCATTAAATTATTATTACAATATTCTACACTTTAAGTTTGTTATTATATCTCAGAATTTAGTACTGAGAAACTTAAATAAATGTATGAAATCATAATAAGTTGCATATCTTACAGTTATGATAGCTCGAAAGTTTTTCGAAGATCTGATAAAATTATTTTCACGCACTTCATGAAGATACTTAAATATTTAAGGCAGTTTGTGTTTAAATGACCAAGGGTGGTATATTTTAATTTTATTTATATTCATATACGTTTTTTCAAATTATATACCATTTAAAAGGTATTTCTTAGCCTATTATGCCCACGGATTATTCCAAAATGCTGGGTAACAGCATAACAACAACAACAACAACAATGACGAGGACAAGAAACAGTTTGTGTTGTATAGTAAAATGCTTATTTACGCATACAATTGCACGTGAGCGGTCGAAAGCCGTGGGAGCGAAAGGGACAGTAGAAAGCTGTGCTGAGTGCAAGTGTGACAGCAATAGCCGACGGGTGGTGGTGCCAAGAGGGGGGAGAGAGGAGGAGCAGCAGAGGTGGGCGGTGGGTTAAAATAGGAAGTTTTGTTTGCAGTGCGCACAGCAACGAGGAGAGACAAACTCAACTGTAACTGTAATTGTGTGTTTGTTTGCTCGAAACTTCCCCCGCCCCCCACCGCTGCGGCAATCGACCACCCACCACCCACTGCCCACCACCCACCGAGCAGCGCTCCACTTCTGACCGCCCAACCACCCACCACAGCTGTCTGGCTTCTGTTTCCCTCGTTCTTTCGGCCAAATAAAAAGTTTGTTGAGAACATGGGCAAATGTTTGTTTTAGAAAACGGAAAATGCTTCGGTTGTTTCATCATTATCTTCCTGGAAATTAACATCATCATCATCGTGTTTCGTATTTGTCTTGGCCTTTGTTTTTTCCTTTGGCCCCCTTGGTTTCCTTCGTTTATTGTGCACTTACTTAGTCTCTTTTCATTTCACTTTCTCTTTCGCTTGGTGGGGTTTACTCCATAATTTATCAAAATTTATTATTTTAAAACCAAATTATTAAAAAATCAAAATATTTAAGTTGAAATAAACATTTTTGACTTACTATTTTCAAATTTTTGTATCTTGCTAGAGTTTTTTAAATTATAAAAAGGAATAAAATCATATTAATTTGCAATGGGTTTAGCACTTTAACAATTGCAAACATAAAATGAAAATATGTAATGAAAAATGAAATGACGAATGAAATTATGTAATGAAAATGAAAATTCTAAATATTTAAATTTTAAATCGCTATTTACACAAATCATTTCTATTTAAGGGTATTCGAAAATTCGTAGCATTGATTAATTATTTGTCTCCTTGTTTGCTCCATCGTCATCGTATTCGTTTTCGTCGTCTGCTACTTTTGCGTAGTTTTGTTTATTTTATTTGTTTTGCTTTGTTTTATTTTTGTTTGATTTACGTTTGGTCGTACGACTTACACTGCGCGAAATGTTAGTCTTAAGTCCCAATTTTATGTAATATTTTCAAATTTCCAATAAATAAACATTCTATGATTTAAATATAAGAGCAACTGATTTTTATAGTTTCTTATAGGTCTTAATTAGTATATATATTAAAGCAGATTAAACAATAATTGCTTGACTAACTTAGCATTATAGCTTTTTTTATTAGTGCTAAAGCGCTCTGTTTCCATCTCTTTCTGACAAGCGGAGCTACCGAAACCACCTACTGCCCCGCCCACTTTTCAAAGCGCCCTCCTCAAATTGTTGGCCTGTCGCCGTGTTTTGTTTTTCTTGTGCTGCTTCTTCTATTATTCGGTTGAGTGGGGGAAGGGGGAGGGAAAGTGGCGAGTTTTTCTTTTCCTATTTAATTTTGTTTTTTTTTTGTTTCGCCCTGTTTTGTTGTATTTTGTGTAGGTGTATTGACTTAAAGTTTGTTATACTTCTTTGCCTTTTGTCTTTCAGTTCCAGGTTCAATTTTGCTTCTTATTTACGCTTCTTCTTCTTCTTCTTCTCCTTGGTCCCGGACATGTTGTTTTTGTTGGCTTTGTTGGTTGAAGGAAACGCCTTCGAAACATTTCGTTGTTTGTCCTTCGGATGGCTTGGTTTGGAAAATTTCACCAAGTTTGTTTTGACTGTTTTCAGTCTTGCATTATTTGTTTTATTTCGTTTCGTTTTGAGAACATAAAACATTGAAATGAAAAACTTTACAAAAATTTAAACTACTTGTAACGCTTTTTCCTTCAAACATACATACATATCTGAACCTTAATCCATAAATTTATCGTTTTAGGATATGCGTTTTCGAAAATCTTAAGTTTTTATACATTATCTATCACCGACAAAATCTTAGTGAAACAGGCATACATAATCCCCTCATGAAATGAATAAGCAGACCAAAGAATGGTCGCGAGCTCGACTTTGTAAGCCCAGAGATAATCTTACCACCGAGGCGGGAAACCGAGAACGCTTTGTGCCGTCCTGCGAACTAGAGGTAACTACACATTGTTGCTTTTGACTTAAATATCTTAAAATATCGTCAGAGAAGTGAATTTTTTAATAATTAAGTTAAAGCATGCATTTCGGAAGAATCCACATAAGTAGGCAAGAAAATAAATTCTCAATGAGCACATCTGGTTTGGTTCTCAATAATAGTTCTTACATATTGGTAATATCTTGTTGCTGGACTTTTTTTTTACAGTGCAGTCCGGTATCGATGTCGCACTTGATTGGCTGGGAGTACGCTAGAATTTGGCTGCGCGATCGCGACAAATTTGTGCAGCAACGCGAACGTGCTGTCAAAGCCAAATACATCAAGAATGACTTCGAGTGGTGGTTAAAGCTGCGAAAAACATCCAAAAAGTTCTGCAAAGTTGGGGCATAGAAACGAACAGATGATGAGGACAGCGAAATTCTTCCTATTCAATTCTTAAGGGGATATACTGCTATTTAAATAAAATTATTTTCATACCTAATTTTATTTGGTTACTGTTTTATTTTACTCAAAATTGAATAAAATAGAATAAATTGACAAATTTATGCATTCCTTATGTTTGTATAGCCCTGTAAGCAGTTTATTATGTTGTAACTTGGATGGAATGGATTCGAGATTAGTTCCGGAAATGCCTTAAAACTGTATTTCCGGCTTTCACATTCAATAAACAGACTAGCGTGGACACCTACCGCAATGGTTTGGTAATATGCTAACGCTTTCCATAAGCTCTTGTAAAAGTTTTGTAAGTACTGGTGTTACAAGGAGATTTTGTTTACAATTTTATTGACCTGCATGTACATACGTAAGAATTACAACAGAAGTTTTTGTATCCTCCCAGTCGGTTTTATTGAAAAGGATTAACGGTATTTTAAAAAATAAATTTTACAAAAAGATTAACAATCTATAACAAATGAATCGTGGCAAATGAATTTGAATTAGAATCTTATTATAGACAAAACTTACTTTCGGTTGTGCAGTAAAATGGATAATGTGGTGTCCATTACGTAACGGAGGTACAGGACTAGTTTTATACTGATAATTTTTAAATTTTTTTTTTTTTGAAAATTTTTATAGTTGTTAGCCAGTTTCTTTCTTTGTGCTTATATTTCCATGAAATTATCATCTATCTTTTTATTGAAATCTTCCTTCCGTTTTGCTTTATTATTATTTATTTATTATTTGTAGTAATCTGCAAACAGCTGTTGGAATTTCGGCCGGCGTCGCAAAAGCAACAATTTTCAACCGCGAAAAGCTTTTGGCCTCTTGAGCCAAAATTACATACAGGTTGCAGGCTTGGAAAAATATCTCAATCTGGACTCACCTACTCACTCTCACTCTCTCCCTCTCCCTCTTCACGCTTTCCTTTATTCACTCACTCTCCCACGCGATTTTTGGAGCAGAAACGACGGCGGAGGAAATGCAGCGCAGTCGACGCCAAAAGGGATATTTTATGTTATATATTAAGCGTGTCCTTAAATATGAATTTCCCAATCCTATTCTTATTCAAATTATAAAATGTATTTTTAGTTTTAAGCTTAAAATATTGTTAAGTCGGTCTCGGCTTCATATTAAGTATATAAGTATGTTATTCATATAATTTTTGTACTAGGAGTGTCCCATGATAGAGTATTAAAATAAATGCATTTCGTAAATAGCTGATCTTATGCACATTCAAATAACTATGCTCAATAACCTTGCTGGGACTTGATTCACTTAATAACTCAATTTTGGGATTTTCAGTGGGTGGAAATTTCCCTGGCACCCACGCAAACGAACGGGTTAAAAGAGAGTGAAAAAGAGAGCGCACGAAAGCAACAATTGCTTACTCTTATGCACAAAGAAAAAATACTAACAACTTTGGATTTTGAATTGAATTACATAGAATTTAATAGAAAAGTGCAGGTTAAAAAGTAATTAAAACAATGTATTAGATAACGACTTATTTGATATTAGATATTAGCTTTTTTTATTTATTTATAAATATAAATAAATAGATATTAGCTTTAATTCGGTTAATGGGTAGGGTATACGAAATAATGTAAATTTTTGCATTGCAATAATGAAGCAATGAACTAAGCTTTACGTTAACGTCACATGAATTACCGTTAGCGAGCGCAGAAAGCGCTCAAGAGAGCGGAGCATTGCAATGCGTTGGAGCAAGAGCGTGTAGCATTCGTGGGAGCAAATTCGCGCCCGAATCAGCCGCTTTTCGTAACTCACTCAATGCGAATTGTTTTCAAGCGCCGGAGAGAATCTATATAGAGGGGCTTCTCCGACTCGCTTCGAATATGTTTTTCGCAGCGCGCGCGTTCGCATCGGAAAATCAGAAAAGCTGGCGAGCGTTTAAAAACAAATTCGGCAGGTACAATTGTTACTTGTTTTCCCCACAGTTGACTATTTCGTCGCAGGTTTTTGGCCAGCGGAAACCATCGTAATAACCGTTTATCGTTATTTTATTATATTCGCGTAAATCGTTGTTTGTTCAACCACAGAATACTTGTTACGCATTTCGAAAATGGAAATGCAAAAATTTCCAAGCAGTGAAAATCAAAACGAATCAAATATGTTGGCTGCTTTTCGTGTTTAGCGCGTACGTGTGTGTTTTTGTGTTAGTGAGTGCAGCAAGAAATAAAACCAAAAAGCAACAAATAAATAAATAGAAAACAAAAGCAAAATCAAAAACAAATCCAAAGGCAAATACTTGCAAAGTAAGTTGATAATATCAGAGTGTGGTGCTAGCATATGTTGCATTATTTCGCTCAGCAATTTACATGTTTTTCACATTTTCTTCTCTCACAAATGGCAACTAACTAATATGGATGATATTAACGGTGTTTGGAGTTGGCTTTTCCATTGAGAAATATGAAAAAATGCGTTCAATATGTTAGCGTACACACACACACACAACCAAGCGGCGGCTAACTGTTGTTTGTGTGTATGTGGGTGAATTGGCAATAACGCGCACGTGTATTAGTGTGTGTTTGTTTTTGTTGCCTTTGCGGCCAAGTGGCAGCAAAACGTTGCAAGCAACAAAAACAATAACTACGATGGCAAAACAAGTGCAGTCAGCAAAACCAACTCAACCAGTGCCTCGCGCTCTCCCACTCTCTCTCTCTCTAATACCGAAACCCACCTCCTGCTACCACACTCACCCTTCTCCCTCGCACCCATTGACGCAACTGCATGGTCAGGGCTTCTTTTACTGTTACAAAGCTCACGCGTGGACTCGATTGCAAAATGAATACACGATGTACTTAGTTCATTAATTCCGCCAAATCAGAAATTATAATTATAAATGTACGAGTTTCATGGATTAAAGTTAGGTTTACGTCATTTTTTTTTAAATTGTATGACCACTTTGGTGTAGCATAATCGTGGTTTGAAGCCATTACAATTTCACGAACTTGGCGGCATAAACTTTGCAATTTACTATCTATGGTCGTCTTTGGATTTTTGGCTTCGCGCTTTTTGCTCTTCGAAGTGCGCTGCTCTCTTTGCGCCAAACAAAGCTCGGCCGACACTTGTCGCGTCTTTTGGATATCTGGCCTCCTCCCACCGCCCACGTCTGCCTCTTTACATATATCTTTTACACTTTTTGCTTTCACACACTGAACAAAACTAGGAGTTTATACCGTGCAAGCAAAGTTTAAATAAAAAATTGTAATTAGTTTGTGATAAATAATATATATAATCCCATATATTTAATATTACATGTGTTGCAAATCCAATAATACCATGAACTACCAGCCTTAAAATCAAATGTTTGTGAAAAAAGTGGAATACTTTGAAAGTGTATCTCTTTGGCTTTTCCACCTCGAGGCGTTTTTCGCTTGAAGCTTTTGCGAGTTTGGTTCGATTTCCATTTGCGTTTAATTGCATTTATGCATTTTTAATCGAGTTTGACTTTGGTGAGCTTTTTACTTTGGCATATGCTAGATTGTCGCCCAGACACACGGGGTTGTTTTGGGTGAAAATGGGCTCTTGCTGATCCGAAAGATAAGTTTCAGTTTCGTCCTTCTTGGTAGTGAGATGTTTGGACAAAGTTTTCTAATTGGCCTTGACGCCGTTTTCAGAGTTTTAGTGCTACTAAAAGGCAAGAGTGCGAACTTTCTGCGTCTTTAATGAGATAATTTATTTGCAATTATAATTTGGTTCATTAAAGTTAATTGAATTAAGGGCAGGCGTTACATTCCAACCAAATGGAATGACAATGGGTGTGGGGTTAAAGATAAAAGGATTTTCGTTAGTGGGGAATATATTATGTGGTAATAACGTGTAATTAGATTTTTTAATTTTAACTGTACTATTAGGCAATTTTGGGCATTAAATACTTAAAAGCTTTAGATACACAGTTTTAATGCGGCTGTGGATGGAATGTATACACAAGACCATTAGTTTTTGATTAATGTAGTACTTGTATACTATAATTTAGAAACTTTACGGAATTTATTGTTTTAAATCAAATCTTAAATTTAAATATTTTGAGATATTCCACTTCTCCAACAATTTTTAACCGTCAGCCAACAGCTGCTGCATCCTAAGTAAACATTTGTGTGTTTAACTTAGTCCTTTTGAAAGCTCAATCAAAGTCGCGTGTATAATCGCCCACTACCCGGGGATTCTCAAAACTTCTGCACCCCACAAACACACGCCAAGTTTGCAACTTGGCATATGTTTATCTGCTAATCATGGAAATGCGATGCGGTGTTGCAAAATATTTATCTAGAAACGCTTGACTAAAAAAGAGGGAAATAAGCGAAACAGCTTTTCAGACAAACTGCAAATGGGAAAGCAGCCGGTTTCCCACTTTTCCGGCACGGCGACCATATGCCAAAAAGCTGAACCAAAAATCGCACACACATTTGGGGATAAAACGCGATGCGAAAAAAGCATAAGTAGGCTGCTGTGACATTTCGTTGTCTGGGCACACGCTCATCGTGAACAAGGACTTCCATGATACAGGAGCATTAGGGTGGACCAATTTGTTCGCAGCTAAAAATGAAAAAATTTTAATACTGATTAAACTTGTTCATGTTATTTGGACCTAAACTATGTAGAGTTCATAACTTGAATTATATAATTATTTTTAAACGAAAAAATATTAACAGCTAGTTTTGTAGACTTTTGATGTCCTTTTAGCGCTTAAACTTTTATAAATATTCACTTGGCATTTCAAGACTTGGCTTAGATCGACGCACCCTTATAAAAGCACACTTATAAAGGCACACATTTGTATATCCGCACATCGGCACACACAAATAATTCGCCGTGCTATGTATGCCAGTATGCCGAAAAAAGGGCAAGACATAGCTTCACCCGCTTTTGTCGCTGCCCACGCGTCACGGGCCGAAAAGCAACCACCCACTAAGCAGCCCGCCCAACTAACCCACCGCCCGCTAAAACCACCCACCGACGAGCTCACCCACTCAGCCATCGTGTGTGCCTTAACATTTACCTTGTTGGCCCGAAGTTGTCCACCAAACATTTGTTGCACTCTTCGCGTAGGAACCGCTTCTCACCATGCTGGTTATTCACCAGGCTCTCTCCCCCACTGGCTCTCTCTCTTGCTTTCTCCGCCTTTCTCTTTCTCTGTTTACATTGCTCTCTCTTTGAGGTAGCCGACGCCGGTCCGACGTCATCGCAAAGGTCAAAGCAAAGCAGCGCGAGTAACTACCATATATAAAAAAAAACCCACTATTGCACCGGAAAAAATGGATTTGTCTTCTAAATTCATCAATTTATTTAAAATAAATAAAATATCGGATTAACCAATGACAGAAATAAAATAATATATCTATAACTTTATTTCTAATAAATATAAAAAAAAAGTAAATGTTTTAACCTATAAAAATATTTTATATGAAGTATACAGGGATTAAAAAAGTTTATTTCTTAAAATCTTGTACAGTACAATATGGTGTATAACTTGTTTGAGTGTATTAAAGCTTTTTACGAAAATTTAAGGGATCCTGTAACTGTGGGTTGACCATTCTACATGCCCCGAGGGGTGGTGGTGCGAATGGCGTGGGGTGACTTCGGTGGGTGTCCAACCATATGGTCAATTCAATGCACTGAGTAAATTGCTCCTTGGCGGAGGCAACGCTTCATTTGGTTTTCAAATTGAATAGGAAGCGTCGCGACATTGTCGGGCGCCTCGCTGCCACCCACTTTCCCGAATATATACTCCCCACCGCCCTTGCATTTGAGGATTCGTCCTCCGCTAATTGAGACATTTGTCAGTTTGCGCAAATGAGCCACCATTTCTCAAAGGCACCCTCTCATTGGCCAAGGGAATTAGGAGACGGAAAGTAAGGACGTATTCCCGACAGCAATTTGGTATTCTAATCGATTATACCCAATGGAAATATTTTAAATATTTAGATTCAAAAACGCTTTAATGGAATTTTTACAAGATTTTAATACCTTTTCCTATTTTGGGCCAAATATAACATAATGGACAAGGAATTTATCCTGTAACAAATATAGTATTGGTTTTTTTTTTTACCAGTTCTAATATTCTTATGCATTGGTTACTTCAAAACTGTTCGCTTAGTCAGCTTGGATGGCGTTTTTCTTAAGTTTGTGGATGAACTAGGAATGTCCGGCAGTCGTCCCTTTTCAGTTGGTTTAGGCTTTTCCAACTGTTCCGTTGTCTTGACTTGACTTGGCTTCTTAGTAATTTTTTTCCCAGCTACCGACGATAATGGAGTCTTGGGTATTAATTTCTTCTTCTTTTTAAGTGACTTCTCCGGAGATTCTTCTTTGTCAAGGGCCTCCATCTCAGACATCAATGTCTCGAAGGTCATGTTCATCAAAAAGTAGCGACCTTTTGAATGTACACTTTTGTAGGTGTGGTATAAAAATAAGTTTAAGTATCTCACCGTCGAGTTTCTGCAGGAATCCCAAACGATGGCCCATTTCGAGGGTTTGTTTCACAGGCTCTTTTAGCTCATCTTGCGTTAATTCCGTGTTTTTGGCTATGGTCACCAGTATTTCTCGCAGTGTCGCCGGTGCTTTCAGAAACTGAAGTGTGTGCACTATAATAGCCCCATTAAAGTTGGGCATTTTTCCGATATTTGTGTAATTCTACTACTGTATAAACGTGTGCTATCACTAAAATCGGTTCTAAGAACTGTGAGTTACGTGCAAAACACAAAATACAACTGGGCAGCTGTTAGTCAGATTTCAGTGACAACCAAATTCTCAGCATGCTTTAATTCAAATATAATCAAATCCTACACATTAAAGTGCAGTTAGTGCTTAATATGTTATGGAAATCTATAAATTAAAAGAGAATAGTACATATTGATAGAAAACTACCTCTATCTTGACCCTATTCTGCTCGCTGGCATTTGAATCCTTGACCAAGTTTGGACCGCCAACCAGTTGGTAACAAGACTTACGTAGACTGGCCGACGTCAGGCGCTTATCTATCAGCTTTGCAGAGGCTGGCCAATATAAGCGGAGTTAGCCATATCTATCAATAATCCCCAACTCACAACAACAGAAGTGGTAAAAGAATTGAGCAAACTTTGCCGCTCAGCGTTCTCCAATATTGGCTTCTGATATTTACATCAGGGACGCCTTTCTGCTGACGTTTTTCGCCACTGCTGTCCCTAATCAGCGTGGTCTAAATATAGAATCCCTGACCGCCCACACTTTGGTAATCGAGCCCAGAATATATACCATATGGAGCTTTAATTAAACTGGGTTGTGCAAAAAAAGGCACAAAAAAGCGAATGCAAAGAAAACAATGAAGGATGTTTATACGCAAGCCAAAGTTTTCGATATCAATCATGTTTATAGTGGCAATTAAATCCTCAACAGCTGTCAAAGTCAACTGACAAGCAAAGATGTCAATGCTCAGTCATCTTCAACTTCAGGCACTAGAAAAATGCGATGAAAAGGCGAACAGAAAGCACTATATAAAGTTAAAATATTATTAATGCCTATTAAGTACAAAAACTACGCCAGTTCCAGTGCTGCCAAGGACAGTTGGAAAGCAGTGCCCCGTTTACTCTTGATATTGACAGCCAACGGTAATTTAATCAAAAAGTGTCAGAGCTTGCCATATGGCTGCTACTGAACCGAACGTTTGGAAGTCAATAAAAAAATGTTTAAAAGGAATGTGACAGCTAGAAATATATCGTTTCTCCGATGCTCTTTTACGTAAAAATATATAGCTCTGCATAAAAGCCTTTAATCTTTTTTAAGTAGTTTTGATATTATTTGGCAATTCTATTCAGAAATATTCATTTAAAATTCAACTAAACAATAAAATATTACAAATATTTCAATGTAAAGTAATTAAATAACTTTTAACTTTTTAAAAGGAAAAATGTACGCGCAGAAACTGAAAAAGACCGAAACGAAGCCAATAAAATGAATAATTGTTCAATATTTCTGTATAAGCTTCATCTTTACGTTCTATTTTAATAATAAAATAAACGATTCACGGAAAAAGAACAATAGGATCTTAAAATCAATAACGAACATATCCAACGGAAATTTTATGTGCATGTTTGCATATTAATTAAAACGTAAATTTCGATGTAAAGAAAAATGCAACAATCCGGTGATTTACAATAAGTTCTTACACATTTTTTGCACTTTACTTTCCTGGCCCTAAAGCACATTAAAGTATGCTATGATTTCTGCCTGGAGCTCAGTTTTCTTTTTTCTGTTTGCCAACGGGCCGTAAATGTATCTGTGTGTATGCAAGGATGACTTTTGTGGGTGGGTTAAATTCTATTTGATTTCCGTTTCGTATAGACCTAAAAATAGAAGCGTCGAAAAATCAGGGACAACAGCTCTTCGCCCAAAGCGAACATTTATTTAAAATGTTTGATGTTTTCCTCGGTTAAATGTGGCCTTTTGACTCCAGACCAAAATGAAACACAAACACCGGACAAGCAGGAAATTCGTTTGTTGATTGTTTTGCCCCAACGTTCTGCACTCTAGAAATAAAAGAATTTCAAAATGGAAACACACTTGCGCACGGAAATTCTTTGCTCAAAATGCCATTTAAAATGCAGTACAAATGTTATTTTAACACTTGTCACTGTGCACAGCCATAAAACACGAACGAGGTATTTTATGAAGTCGGTAGGTGAAAGCAGAAGGCGTGTTTAGAATGACACGCTTTTCACTTATTATTTATGGCAAGTGAGAAAAGCTGAATTGTGAACAATGCTGCTTTTATTGGACAGGAAATTCAGGCATATTTACGACTCCGAATGGGGATAGACTAGCATTTATTTAGGTTTAGGTAAAGCACTTTATATAAAATACGGATGAAATAAATAACACACCTTTAAACTATAAAAAATCAATACTAAACATTTGACTTATATATGTAGATTTAAATACCCATTGCCTTTCTGTCAATGGTTTCTCTCGATTCACTGAATTGCTTCAAGTTTAATTTGTTAATCAAATACGCTTAATTGAACTGAAATCTTGTATACCAAACGGGCAAACACACACACACACTTTCACATCTTCTTTGACATTTATGCGGAGTCAACCTATAAGCACACAGTGCGACCCATACATAGGTGAGTGTACAAGCGAGAAGTGTGTGTACTTGTGTGATAAACGGCAGCCTCTGCAGCCTGACAGTTATACTTGCTGTGTTTTATTCGAAAGGATGACCTGTCCGGCAACCCCATCCCTTATTTTCACTCATTGTGCACTTACACCAAAAAAAAAAATAAATACTGGCGAAGCATTAATCGCTAATTATAACAAACGAATTTAGCATACTTTCATATAAACACAACTTAATAAACTTTAAAACAAAGGCAAAGTGGCATGTCTTGATATAAATGTTGTATATATTTAAAAAATAGATTTGAAACGAAATACAAAAACTTTAAATAGGTTACATTTTGAATTAATTAAACTGTATAATTTAACAGGCATCAAAATATCATAGAAATATCCAAAGAAGTTTTTGACAATTTTTGTATTACATATTTAGTGATGCCAGCTTCAATTGTTTCAATGAGACCCATGAAATTTCTTTGCGTGCCTCGTGTTCTCTGGTGGTCTGTCTGCAGATCATGTTCTCTGTGTATGAAGACCATGCAAGTGACAAATTATATGCACAATGGTGGGGCATGGTGGTTGGGGGACTGTGGGAGGGGGAGAGGGGTACTGGGGAGACAGATGAGTTGTGTGAAAGTGTCAGCATCAGTGTCAGTTTGGGTTTTTCCAAGTAAAATGTTTTATGAGCAGGCAGCGAGACATTTTTGGCCTTGGTAAAATATGAGTTGCATTTTGCAGCTCCCTGAATACGGGCAATAAACTGTGACCTGCTCCACCTATGTGCCAGATACATACTCGTACGTACGTATCTGGTATCTCGTATATCAACTAATTGCAATTTGTTTATTGTCCATGTGTGTGTGCCATCCTTGTTTTGTGGGCTTTGTAATTTTGTTTTATGTCTGGGACGTGCCTTCTTGGCCAATTGGAAATTTTATACCCATAGATTGGCAATTTTAATTGACTTGTTTTCCACAGCAAAGCAGACAAGACAGCTGTTGCGAAATGTGATTTGCATATGGTTAATTCACAAGAATTAAAGCCAAGCCCGGTTGGAGCTGTCTAAATATCAACAATATATACTGTACTGTTTAAGACATTTTGATTGGGCATAAGCCTCTTTTCTAGCTTAACCAGCATTAAGTGAGCTCCTACACAGCTTGGCGATGCCCAAAAGTATGCCACATTAAACATTTTCCAGCAGCAGCAATTGTACGCTCTTCAATTTTTCCCCAACTCAATTAATTGAAGCCATTTCTTTTGCTTACTTTCGTGGGGGCTGTTGTTCGCCCGGTTCCACTGTCACAAATTTTCTCGTCTGACGCTGATCGTTTGCGTCATTTTCATGCGGGCAACTTTTACGCACTTGCGTCTTAATTACTCACACCGCATTTGGTACGCCTGCGTTTTTCCCCCTTTCCACCGACTTTTCCGGACTCCCACCGTTTCCATTCCATGTCTTGGCTTAAATCCTTAAGCTCCTTTCACAGCCTGCCTGTCTGCAAGCCGCTTTCTACATTTGTTTTACACCCTGCGGGGAGTTTCGATTAAGGTTGTAAAGCCATTTAGCCGAGAGTGATATGTACATGTTTGACGAAAGATTTGTAAATATAAATAAATACGCTTTTATTGTTGTTCAAATTTGTTGTTTATTGTTCAAATAGCAAGGTAATAAAAGCTGAAGAGTTTTGGCTTAAATTTACGCTTCATTTTTAATCGATATTCATTTGGGTACTACATTTTCATTAGTTTAATTTTAATAAGTTTTTTATTGTGGCTTGAGAGAGTATTACTGAGTTCGTTTGGCTACCGAAACAGTGTTTTTATCAGGATTTCCTTTTTGTGACGCCCACTCATTCAGTAAAAAATATAGGCTAAGTGGCGCTTACTGCTTTTGGAGTTTCGCGTTTTGATATTTACCCTTAAAATAAAGGTTATACGTATTAATTTACACATACAGATACGTTGTGATAGAAATTAACATAAATTTATAATGGAACATATTTTAACTGTAACTAATTCTTTGTATTTTATGTTTTATACATATAAACCAAAAAGTGTATTTATTCGTTGGCTAAGAAGTTTTCCATGGCAGTCTTATCAGTTGAGAAGCTTAGGCAACCGTTCGCGGGTTACATATAAATTTTCCCTTTGTGCGGCTCCTTCATCATCCTCCCCCTTTTCCCTCCCAAATCATCATCATCATCGTTGTGTTCGAGGACCGCTGCAACATGTTTGCAATTCATTTGTTAGCAAGTTGTCAACCTTTTATCTATGTTATTATGTCTTGCCTACTTTACTGCTCCTTTTTTTTTACTGGCTTCGCTCCTTTTTGTTCTACTTTATCTTATTTTCCACGCTTTTTTGCTTAGCTTAAAGGTAAGCATTTAAAGTTTTTCACGAATGGGATAATAGCGAGCTGTGAGGGCGGTGGCTTGTCATTAGTCAAACGTCATGTCATGTGAATGGGGCGTGATGAGCGTGCAGCGAATTTATCATTGGGCCGCATCTAAGATAAGACCGGGCCACGCGGCGTATGCGCAATAAAACAAATTAATACAAATATTAATCATACGCCGCGTGGGACCAAAATGCCAAAGATCAAGAAGTGGCAGGCCGAAAGTGTAAGCGAAACATCTAAAGGGTCAGCCACGTGCAAAATTCTAACATCTCTCATTTCCGATGCCAAATCCAATTGACTCGCCACTGTGAAATGGAAAATTGTCGCAAACTGGCTTTCAAGTTTGGGTAATTGCTATGCAAATGTTCATTAATATTTAATAACATTGGTAAAGGAAAGAAATGCATAGGTATATAAAAATAAATATATAAAAACAATGTTTATAAAGCGAAACTTTACCAAAGCGTGCTTAAATATTTGATTATGTCCTTTGGCCGTTGGTCATCAAATTGAAGTATAACTTGTTGCGTTTTGTGAAGCTGAAAGCTCCAAATTGGCTTCGGTTTTTCCATAGTTCCTTACACATGCGTCATGAGAGTGGGTGGCAACTCAGAGAAAGAGTGACAGAGAACGATTTTTCGGGGAAAACTGAGAGAACATGAAAAATCTACTCATTTCTGAGAGCTTGTGGACGTTTGAGTGTAAATATCTGAGTGGGAACATGCAATCTTCGCAGTAAGCGAACTTGCAGGGAAAAACATCTCACCTTTGCAAAGTTGAATAAAAGTTTAAATTTTGTAAAAAAAAATACTGAATGGTACATAGGCCTATATTTAAATTAACCATTATTTAGCTTGAAAATAAAAGCGTGCCTAAATTTGCTGACTATATAATTAGGACTATACTAGTACAATATGAAATTACTACAATTTCTAAAGGGGCCATTTATAGACGTTTCTGCAAACAAGAGTTGTAATATTTTAATTTAATTTAAAGTGCGGTTTACTTTCCAACTTGTTGACTTTGCTTGGAACTTGAATGCAGCAATTCCCTTACTTATGCAGTTGCTGTATTTATTTTTTTTTACCATCGTGCGTGGCTAATTAAATTTGTTGGCTTACACACACACAGACAGACACCCTGAAGGCGCACAAGGATACGGATACGGTCACACAGATAGTAAAAGTATGTGGCCCCCTTGAAAACCCTTTCCCTGTCATTCCTTTGGTGTGGAAAACTTAATTGCATTTTTCCAAGTTTGCGGAGAGCACATCGCTTTGCAACTTTCCCCCACAGCTGGGCATTATTGATAATACCGAGGTAGCACCCGGTTGAATGACTTTGACTTTCATTTATGACTGGGCACTAGGTGTTTTTGAGATAATTTTTGCAAATAGTTTTATGGTCACGCATAATTCAATTCAGTGGGAGCACTTTAATTACGATTTTCTTTATTTTATTTTTCTCCGTTATTAAATTTTCCAACCCACCCCTTAGTTTGCGTAATTATTGGAGTGTGCAAATATTTGTTTTATTTGGAAATGTTTCTGCATTTCAATTATGAAAGTATGTGTTCGGAAATGGAAATGAGCTCCCAAATATTTTGCGGCTATTTTGTAAACAGTTTTCCCTGTTTCGTTGCCATCCACGCCAAATTAAATGCACTGAAATATTATCAAATACATTTTAGATAATTTTATCCAATTGTTTTCATTTTGGTTTATGATATTTGTTTTGCGGCAGGCTTCTAAGCGAGCATAAATTTGTGCTTTACAAGTAATATGAATAAAAACGACTTTGTTTATTTTTATGCAAACTAATTCTATATAAAAGTTCAACCAATTAGCGCTAATTCATTTTGTTTGGCTTAATGTGCAGCAATTAATCATCTTAAATATTTAATTTTTTTTTTAATTTATATACACTATTAAATGGCGTAAATATTAGCGCTTTTAGTTAGTCTATTAAAATGTGCAAACAAATATTTAATCTAAATAATGTAGACTTTTCTCAATTAGCATACACTTAGTATATTTGTATGAGGGAATGAATACTTTTTTTTAGCTCTGGGATGAACGGAAAATAGAGGTTTAATATCATTTGAGCGTAATATATTGCTAATACCAACTATATAAAATATAATATATTGAGCGTAAGATATAAAATAACAAAAAACTGTTTAAAAATAAGAAACCACTTTCCTACAAGCAGAATTCATTTACATACAATCCCATCGGAATTTTCATTATTTTGCCATTGAACCTTTGATGCCCAAGCTTAGTACGTAGTCTCTTCAAACACTCCGACATATTTAAGTGGTGTAAATTGAATAGAAAATAACTTCCGGTATATTATATAAATAATTCATCGATTTGGCTGGCCGCAAGAATTCGCACAGCATTTTCTGCCGGCCGGACACATTGCTCATACGCCAGGTTGGCCGCATAAAATATTGAAATTGTTGACCAAAACACAATTTACACATACATTTTGCATATTGACCAATCTCCGTGTGTGCGTGTTGGCGTGCAGGAAAAGTTGTTGAATGTATTTTCATTTGCATTTGTGCAGACTTAGCTGATTTTGCCATCGTTCCCCTGATGTTTCTTTTTTTTTTACATTTGGTATGTGGGTTTTGGTTTTATTTGATTGCCGGTGTGGCAAAATACATTTAAAGTAAAAAGCATTTAAATTAAGGGCTTAGACCTTCGGCATTTATTTACAAGCTTTTACTATTAATTAACTGGCTTACATTTCGATTCTATTCAAAATCTGTTTATTTTGCTTATAATTCGTCTAAACAATGCTTTAGATCAAAATTTAGGAAATTCAAGCCAATTCTATTTATTAAATAGATTTAGTGGCATGTACGGAAAAAAAGAATAGGAAATCAATTTATAAATTTAACTCAGTAACTTTGCTCTTTGACTTGTTTATGTTTTGCCAATAAAACTATGTTTTTCCAACAAAGTGAAGGCAGCTCCTTTCTCAAGCTTCGCATACATTTTCAGTTATAGCTCTCCTTTTCTACTTGAATTTATGATTTGCTTTTAATTAAAATAAATATTTTATGGCTTTCGATAAACAATCTGCAGAGGAGCACAGGAACAGAAGTGGCAAGGCAACACAAGTCAAACTTTCGCCTCAAACTTGAGAGGGCAAAGTTGATTGAAAGTGAAAAACTCTTTGACTTTAATAATTTTCCTTTACTTTTCCGTTTCGTTTCAGGCATTGCCAATCCGAAAGGTGTAAATAATTGAGGCCTAAAACTTGGCACCAGTGTTTATCCAAGTTCAACTTGTGGTCGCCCATTTCACTTTAAGCAACATGACACTTTTGCCGACAATTATTAAAGGCAATCTCAACAACTCCCAACTGTTGTCAAAACAGAATCTCAGCTTGCAATCTCTGATTAATACGATGAAAATCAGCTATTACTAATCAACGATTAATAAGAGAGTTTCGCCTGAAAAAAATGGCAGCTGCTGTCCTGGAAATTAACGAAAACCAATTGGAGCTGGTCTGCGATGAATGCGATTATTACGGCGCCACAGACACCATATTTATTGATAATAGTACCCAAACTGATGGCTATGATGATGATGAGTCTGAACTGAAGCCTTTGAAACCCAGACTGAGTCAGATTGTGGAAGAGGAAGTGGAAATGGAAGGGGCTGTCAAAGAGGAAGTGGACACGCAAGTGGAAACAAACGGTATACAAAGCGATAGCAATGGCGTTAGTGATGTGAAAAACACGATAAACGGCAATGAATCGAACGAGCCGGAGGAGAGCTCTGAGGAGGAGCCTCCAGTTGAAGCGAGTGTACCACATGTTGTCCAGGAACTAGTCGAGTCCGATGATGAGGAGGAAATCGACGACGTGACCAGGCTAGCGGGCTTGACTTTGGGCATGGGATATGCCCGCATTATAGACTACGATAACTTGCGCATTATCGAGCATGTTATCGAAAGCGACGATGAGGACGATAACAATGTTGCGGCAGCTGGTACAGCGGCAACATCAGCGGAACTGCAGCAGGCCTGCCATGATTTGGTGTCTTTCATCGGTGAAAGCTATCAGGTAATCGAGAGGTCAGGTCATAGTCGCGAACCCCCCGCAACTTTGTCGGTGGTGGACAACAATAATAACAATCGAAGCAGCGAAGTAGCCACAAACGGTCGTGGCGCCATCACCGATAGATCAAAATCCACGCGTAAAGTGCACAACGGGTTGCAAGTAAATCAAAATGCTGGATGCAGCAGTGCAACTGCAACCAGCAGCAGCAACATCAAAAGCAACAGCAGCAGCAGCAACAACACTGCTGCAACATCTAACAGCAGTGCGTTGATAAAGGCTTATAAATCGAATCTTACCCCCTTGGCGCCGCCCTTTCAGCCCGCCGCCTTGAAGGCCAAGCAGCTGCAACAATCGTCGCTGCCCAGCGGCAACATGTCCTCGGTGACGACGACAACAACTACAGCTTTGGGCTATACCGCCTATGAGCAGACAACGGTCTACTATCAGCAGCAAGTTCAACAGCAGCAGCAGCAACACCCACAACAGCAGCAACAGTTGTCACCCAAGCAGCAACAGCAGCAGCAGCCGCAGCAGCAGCAGCCACTCTGCGCTCAACATGGAGGCTTGCCGCATATTCATGGCGCCCAACTGCTGCCCGTGCAGTTGATAGCCCTGCCACCGAATGGAGTAACAGCAGCAGCAGCAGCGGCAGCTGCAACAGCAGCAGTAGCAGCAGCAGCAGGAGCAACTGTGGCAGCGGCCGGAACTCCAGCAGCCGCAGCAGCGGGTGGTGCCGCAGCAACGTCTTTGACTGGCGCCGCTTGGCCACTTGTGGAGGCGCCAATTTACATCGACATCAATGGCGAATATCGCAGCTATTGCCCGGCACATGGACCGCCGGCCGTGGCAGCCCCAAATGGCGCCATCGGCCATCATCCCCACATTCATGCCCATCCTCCGCACACCCATTCGCATGCCCATCCTCCCCATTCGCATCACGCACAGCAGCAACAGCAACAGCAGCAGCAGCAGCAGCTTCATCATCACCATCAGCAACATGGGCAGCATCAGCAACATTTGACGCCATCGCCAGTGACAAATGTTAATGGAAACATAGCACAGGCAGCAGCAGCAGCAGCCGCAGCAGCTTCAGCGCCTAGATTGCTGCTGCAACTGGACGCAGCAACTGTCCAGCAGCAGCAGCAGCAGCAACAGCAACAGCAGCAACAACAGCATCAGCAGCAACAGCAGCAACAAATCGTGGCCGCTGGCAAGCGTAGCAAAGTTTATCGAGGTGAGTGGCCGTTTTATGACATTTGTTGTACAGTTTTTATTCCTGTCCATGATGCCCGGGGCTATTTGGGTCCATATAGTTTGCCCAAAGAATGGCCCATGCACTGATAAAAAACAGTGGATCCTGCGATGTGACCATTAATCGTTTGTAATCAGAGTATGTTTCCATGTGGAACCTTTTACATTTGAACTGCATTAATTTTCTCTGAATGAAGTTTGAAACATTACATTTATGTTTTTAAACTATCTATAAATATTCCGAACATATTAAATTATTTTAATATTATTCGCGTTAATACCCAACATTTCTTTCAGTGCACTGACCACATATAGAGCCTGTGCGATCTAAAGTGTCTTTCCTGTAACTTTGGCCATTACTTTCCGCTTTGATTCATGATGCCAACATGTAGGATGAGAGTTACATGGAGCACCCGAGACCCTATTTCCGGACCCCTGCCCCTTCTCGTAGCCTCTTTTCGAACCGTCTGGAACCGGCCAGGGACTTAATCAGTTAAGCAAAGCCAACTGAGATGGCTAGCTAACTTGGCCCTTTAGTATGTGTGTCGCCGCAGTCTGGGTTAAAATTAATTTCGAAACCGTTGGGCGCTGCCTTTGTGTGCGGATTGTTTGCTTTTTGGGCCTGGCCAAAGGTAGCGAAAGCATTGGTTAAGTTCTTGGCTTGTTTGCCCGGCTTATTTGCCAAATAATCTGTTTGTTTGGCCATGCAATAAGTAGTTCGGGCCCCGGCGCCAGTTGACATAGGCAGGTTGCACTGTGTCTTGCCATCGACGAGATGAGACCAAACATGAAGCGCTGAAGGTGAATGCAAATTAAGTGGTAATTGTTTTAGCGGTTATCTTTGCAATGGAGAATGGGCTGTGGCTTATATAAATATATTAATAAAGAATATACTATCTAAAGCACGTGTATGTATGCTTATTTAACCAGCTGTCTATTGTTTGGACTGTTTTTGTCCACCTACTATATCAGTTGCTCAATCCTCAACGAAAGCCCAGCTCTATTTGTCCGTCTTCATTGGCCCGGCTATCAATGGCATCCGTTTGGATCGACACCTGGCAATTGGCCTCCAGTGATGGCTGTGTCCCCTGTTGACTTTATCCGGCGACATCTAATCGGATTCATTTTTGCCATTTCAGCTGTGTTTCAATTTGCATTTGCCGGCGACCGAGTCCTGGGGCACTCATGTCCCTATCTGCTCGAGTTCGCCGGATCGCCGGATAGTGCATATTGAAGTCATCACAGTTGGCGACACTCCCAGGCAATTTTCTGCGCCAACTTGACCATATCCAGCTGTGTGTATGCAGATGACACTGTGTCACCAGAGTTCCCGGATTCTTTCAGTCCATCCTCCCTCAGCCCCCCCCATCATCCATCCGTTGTTTTCTCCCTTTTTTTTTTGTTTTTGTTCCACTGCCAAGTTTTCCGGGGAAGTGTTCTCCTCATAGCTCCGCTCATTTTGAATGTAGATTTTTCCACTGGTCCGCCACACGCTGTGGTCTTATGGACTTCTCGATTTTTATGTTTGGCCCCATGCAACTTTGTTGCTATGTTCGCCATACCATCATCTCGCATCTCCCTCTCTGTTTGCCCCGCGCTTGTCCCTTTCGCACGCACTGGCTACAATTGGTGTCCATTTCCCATTGTTGCCTGCGCCGCTTTTTCGCAAATTTTCACTTACACATACGAGTTTTGCAGTTTTTAACAATTTTTTTTTTTGTTTCCATACCCGGCTATTTGCCAAAAACATTTTTTTATCTCCGTTTAGCTATATTTCTCTCTACACCATATTTTTCGCGCTCTCTCCTCTCTCCGTTTGTTCCCCTTTTATTTTTGCAATGGCTTTTATTTGAGTGCTGGTTTATATTTTTTATATTTGGGCGACTTGTTTCATGAATATTTTTAAAACTATTTAAAATGATTTTTTAGCGCTAGACTGATTTTCAAAAGTTCTTTATTTGTATATGTCTATAAATGTATTAAGCGGTTTTTAAAAAAGATTATTTTTGAAATCTTTAATAAAATCATAATTGTACTAATTTTATATTATATCTAATTCCTAACTCGTTCATGGTTTTATATTAGTTATACATATCAAGTTTTGTAAGCAAATCAAATTTCATTTAAGTTTATATTACTATATACTATTAAAGCTACTATAACTTTTGGGTTAGTGTAACCCAAAAACTGCGGGAATTGGTTTCCTGGATTGTGAAAATCTCTTGGCTTGTTGGCTCTTTGGTGAGAGTAAAGTGCGTACCATGTGGCATGCATCATTCTTGCCGACTACACTCAGTCAGTCGACTGTCGCCAATGTCCATATCCCTGGGCAATGCACATCCTCGAACCCAACCTCGTCCGCATCCATGTCCATTTCGATGCTCCCATGTCCAGTGTCAATTTCTACCATTCCCATTCGCCTTTCGCCTGCCAGTTGAGCGGATTTCTTTCTCCGTTTTGCTCACTCTTTGTTTTTATTTCGTTTTTTTTTTCTCCTATTTTTCTTTCTTTTTTTGGGCTCTGGCCAGTGCAGGATCAGCCGCCTGTTGTCATAATTTTAGCACTCACTGTGCGTTCTGTTTTTTTTTTTTCTTAACTGGAAATGCGTTTTCATCCCCTTCCAACGATTTTAATGTCATTTGCTCTGGCTGATTTTTTGCACTGACTGCGTTGAATTTGTTTATTTTTCATGGTGTAATTTATTTGAGACTCGTTGCCGCTGCCACTGTTTGTTGGTAGTTGGATAGTTGGTAGCGGCATCCCATTGGTTTATGGCTTGTAAGTTGTTTATTATTAATGTTTGGCTTATGCTGGCAGTTGTCGGGCCTCCACTGGGCTTGCTTTTCGGTTCAGCTCAGCTCAGCTCGGTTCGGTTCGGTTTGGTTTGGTTGCACTTTACGGGCATGAGCTCATAATGAAGTCATAGTTATCTGCCGCGCCCCCCGCTTTTTTCCATATCTGTGGGCCATAAAATATACGCGTATGCGTCATATTGCGACAATGCTCGGTACCCTCCCAGTTCCTACCCGCCCCTACCCCCCCAAAATCCGACTCCATTCCCGTCCTCTTCATTTTCAGCTTCCGAAAATTTCCCGCTCCCATTTTCCAGCCGCACTGCATGCTCTTGTGCATTAGCAGCACTTATGTATTATTCGCATTAGTCATGCAGGGTATACTTTATGTGACTATACGTATGTACCTACATATGTAGTACATATATACACGAAGCTAAAAATTGATAAGGCCTTGAGTTTTTATTTCATTCACAATAGTAAATTCAAGTTTAGTGTGCTTGAAATATCACTATTTTCATTTCATTTGAGCGATAAGAAGTAGGAGATTTCAAGTTTTTAATCTGAAAACGATTTAAAAATTTCTCTCATTTCTTAGAAAACAAATTTTGAAAATTCATGAGAATTTTAATTAGGAATTAAGGTATAAAAGCAGCACTTGTCGTGCGGAGTAAATCAGTTCGATTTTCAACTTGGTCGTGATAATGTTTAAGCTTCTTATGTTAGTTATGTTCTGCGCCATAGTGAGCGAGTTGTGCTATGGAATTCCTCAAATTATTGCTGACGAACCAAAATCGGAGAGTATTACCAGAAAGTCGACGATGAATGCTGTATCTAAAAACGAATCGGATTATGACCAGATTATAAAGAAGATATTTACTATTGATGGTTACGAAGGGATAAAAACTATAGCTGACGAACCAAAATCGGAGAGTGTAACCAGCAAGTCGACGATGAATGATGTATCTAAAAACGAATCGGATTATGACCAGATTATAAAGCAGATATTTACTATTGATGGTTACGAAGGGATAAAAACTATTGCTGACGAACCAAAATCGGAGAGTATTACCAGCAAGTCGACGATGAATGCTGTATCTAAAAAGGAATCGGATTATGACCAGATTATAAAGCAGATATTTACTATTGATGGTTACGAAGGGATAAAAACTATTGCTGACGAACCAAAATCGGAGAGTATTACCAGCAAGTCGACGATGAATGATGTATCTGAAAACGATTCGGATTTTGACCAGATTATAGAGCAGATATTTACTATTGATGATTACGAAGGGATAAAAACTATTGCTGACGAAGCAAAATCGGAGAGTATTACCAGCAAGTCGATGAATGATTTTGTGAAGGATGTATTTAAAATATTTAAATATTTATTTACTATTAATGATTACGAAGAAATAAGAAGCTTAAACAATAAGATTCATTGACAAATAACATCGACATTAATATTGAAAACAAGTGTTCACTCTGCATTATTAATTTTTTGTTAAAAGTCTTTTATAATTTGCAATAAAATGTGTCAATTTAATAATCTATTGTGACAGAATAAAAATTGAATTGTTTTTTTTTTAATACTTGATGGGTAATTCGATTCATCTGTTCTCATACAGCAAATGTCGAAGTGAATATTCTGTGAATAGCTTGAATATGTTTTGACAATGTTATTATTCATTAAAATGTTGGAAACCATTTAAAGCATAAAATGAAATGTTTACGCTTTTTGGGAGTTTCATGAAAAACTTGGCCGTAACTATTGATGAGCCAACAATCTTTTTCTCAGATTTGCAAGCAATCCTACATATTTTTGAAAGAAATTCGGATATTGGTTAACAGACATTTTTGGCGACAATTGTTTATCTGTTTGGCTGAGGAGTTTATGTCATATTATTATGAAATTCGAGTTAAGAATATGACCTATTTTGCTCGCAATCTACAAACTGTTTTATGTGTTAATTTGATCATTGAAGTGCTTAGTATGATTGTAATAATAAATAATAGGCACTGTTTTCTGATGGATTATTAACTCTATATTAGCATTATCGTTTGGTACCGTGTGACTACTTAAACTTATATTGTAACCAATGTTAGTAATATTGATTTGAATTATTTCACTAGCTCTTTAAAATGTTGTTCTGTAATAAATTTTACAACCAGTCGACATTGTGCAAGTCACAGACACACACACCGTAAAAGTTTCTAATGAAATCCTCGCACTAAAACCATGCAGCTGGGGGAAAATCAGAGAATCGAATTGGGATAGTTGGTCCTCGACACGCAAGCGACCAAGTGTTGACACCAATTTTCGCAACTTTCAATCGGCTTTTTGCGGGCGAGGTTCTTGTGGGCGGAACTTGGACGGAACAATCCGGCTCAAGTCGAACTTAATTAAAGCGCTTTAAGCACTGCAGTTGTCAGAGAGAGGCCGACATTTACGGCTGGATTGTTTCACAAATTGGAGAGTTGTAGACCAAAAACCAAACACGACAAACAAGCAAAGTTTGTGTGCGCTTTGTTTGAATTTGTGGCCCCAGGATGTGGCTCAAATCGTTGGTGTTTTAAGCGTAAAATTTATCTCACCCTTTAAAAGCTTTGGCGGATAATAATGGCGAGGATGGAAACAAAAAAAAAAATGTTTGGATGCTAAAAACGCTTGAACCCAAAATTATGTGCTCTTATAATTGCGGCACAGTCTGGCCGCAGATTTAATTGCGAGCCCTGTGGGAAAATCCAGAGATATGGAAAGACTCTAAGACACTGGCAAGTGCAACAATTGAAAATGTTGCGGCTGGGTTCTTTTGGGTGCCACCAAAAGTTTCTTAGTCATGGCCAAAAAGTTTCTGAAGCTGCCAGGGAAAAGTGCATTTTGTAGTGGAATCCACCAGCTCTTTTCGCTCCTATCGTCCTTTTTTGCGAACACATATGTTCGAGAAGCTGCGGTTGCCTTCAACTTTGTTAAACGCCACAACCGTGTTTGCTTAACCCCCAAACAAAACCCCAGGAAAAAATGCGCAGACTACTAACTATGCTTTACTTTGTCCACCGGGTCTTGTACAACTTGATCCCGAACACACATATATCTATATAAGTCTATACATGCATTCATACCTACATATTTGTTCAGGTGGGCGGGCGGTCTGGAGTGGAATTTATGGGCTACGTGGCGTATGCGTGATGGGGAATTGATTTAATTTGTTTTAGTCTACGCAGCAGGAAGTGAGACTATGAAAGTGATTTAGCCATATATATGCACAGACAGTTGCGTTAGTGCCGATACGGCTTTAAAGAATACAAGTTAAATAATAAATATAGTCTAAAAAAGTTAAATTACGACTCATGGTAATTCACTAATGGTTAAATCAACTTTAAGTAGCTCTTTAAATGCTTTAAACTAAAAACTATTGCTGCATTTTCAATAAGCCAGCAAAAAAATCAATTATTTCGGGAACAAAAGCTTATTGCGTATTCAATTGTAAGTGAATAACTAACTTAATTATTCCTATTAATCCTGTTTGCGTTTTAAAGCTCTGCGTGATTGAAATAATGTAACCATTGAAAGGTGTGAAAATAAAACAGAGCCTATTAATATGGTAATTCAATTCAAATTGCTGTTTTTGTTGCAGGCACACTTCATACGTATTTCTTTTATTAATATTCCATATTCATTTTAAGTAGCTTATATTGAATAACACTTTAAGTTTTACAGGTATTTTTCAACAACTTTTCAACGAAAATTTTATTTCACATCTTTAATATTAAATAAGTTCTGGGACAGAAGTGGTACTTCTATCCTAGGCACTTGACTGCGTTTTCTTTTCGTTTTTACCTTGTGAACTGTTTGGCAAAAAGATGCCATGATAATGCATTTGACAGTTGCAGTAGTTCCTTCCTTTTTTCCCCCATTTTTTCACATATATATATATATATATATATATTTGCAGACACCAGCTTTGTTTGATTTCAATTCAGTAGCAATGTTCTAAATTTTTAAAAAAGCAGGACACGACAAGAATTATATCCTGCTGAAAATATTAAAAATAAAGCTTGGGATAATAGTTGTTAAAGGATTTATTTAAGGTTGGAAGAATGTGGTGGAAAATAGTTTTTTTTTTTTGGTAAATTTCGTAAATAAATTGAATTAAATGGGTACTTTAAATTCGCCTCTGAATCATGAATTTCTCGTGTTCTCTTGTTTTTGTCGTGATTTTTTTTACTCACAGTTAGCCAAACTCTTTTAGCTGTTGGCAGTTTGACACGACGACAACTTGCGGAGTGTGACAGAGAGGGCAACAGAGCAGCGAAAGAGACAGATACAGCGCGGATGCAATGCATATGTAACTTTAACTCTCGCATTCATTCCATGACACTTTTTTCACTGCTTCCGTTGAGCAATTTACCAGCATGTTAGGTTTTATATTCAATTTAAAGATGCACGTATCTCAGATGTTCCAAGTTAAATTGTTATTGCTCTTCACGATAAGAACTAGGCTATAAAGTTGTTCTTAATTCAGCTTTTAAAATCTACTTTAAATTAAAATAACAACACAATTTGGGCACTCTAAAGAATTGCATTATTAAATATTATTTTTAATGTTTGAATCCCAATAGCTGAAACCTAATTTTCAGCTTGCTAGCTGTAAATGAAATCCCTGTTCTTGAATATTCTATGAAGCGATTGTCGTACAAGGGTTACGTGTTTTAGTGTTTAAACGACAATTTGCATACGAAACTGGTAAAAGGTGAAAGGGTGTGGGAAAGCGGAAAACTGAGAGCGAAAGGTGGGCCAGAAGGGAGAAGAGATGGAGAGCAACGCTTTTCTCCATGCAATCTTTAGTGTCGAATGGTGCCAAGTTGGAAATGCACTTTTTATGTTCGCATGGCGTGCAACGTAACAAATTTACCCGTAGACAGATTGCACATGTGTACCGTTTTGTAATGTTATACAAGTAACACATGCACACACTTTTGGCTACACCGCACACAGATATTTAAAAACACAGATACTCCGCACACACACACACGGACATCTTTATAAACAGGCGAAGTCTGGCAAAAGTTTTCATGTTGGCCACGGAAAAAGGGAAAACGGCGAGGGAACGCTTCCACAAATGTGAAACAAATTGTTTAATGTTCTATCTCCTTCTCTGTCACAGCTGCTGCCGTCTCTTACTCTCTGTCTTCCTATCTCCCTCTGTACACCCGGAAGAATATTTGTTTTTAAGCACTAACGGCGATTTACCGAAGGTGCTTAAAAGTATACTTTGGAAAATAACTAAATGGCGGTTTTTCAGCAAAATACAAAATTGCATACTTTTCAGCCTTGAAAGGACAAAGAAATTAAATTTATATTAATTCATGCACTACTCTTTTATTTTATTTAATTTTGTTATTGTTATATTATATTATTAAATTATTTAAAATATCTTTTGAGTAATTTCATACATACATCATTTTTTAAATCATATCATACCATATGTCATAGTTTCGGTTCTCAAAGTTTTTTTTCCAGTGCATGTGCGTGCTTGGCTTTGGTTAAGTTTGTCAATGCGACAATTTCTCGACGTCGACATTTGCTGGGAGTTTCGTAATCGCACGTTTATTACCTCCATTTGGATATATTTCCCTCATTGTCTCCGCTTCTCTATATTCCCTAATCTCTGTCCCTTTCCTCCTTTAGAACATCAAAATCATGGCTTAATCGCTCTGACTTGTTGTGGCTAATTGCAATTTGAAATGCTCCATGAGATGAGATGAGCTGAGCTGACTTTGATTTGTCCTAAGTCGGCCATTCTCACACAGTTTTTGTGTCAATTGCAAGGGTGAACATTTTGTAGGGGCTTTAAAATGAAGAAGTCCTCTTCTTTCTTCAGAAATGGCTTGGAAAAATTGTGTAAGTGTTGAAAAAGCCTTTAAGTTCATTTCCAGACTCAGTGCTCTGCTTTAACAACTATAAATTCAGTTTACAACACCCAACCCCATCTTAATCCTAAACTTCCAGATGCTAGCATCCAATCATCAATCAATTTCCAATGTTAATCCGGTTTTTGCTATGACAAATGATATTCGTGGGTCTTCGTGGAAAATCTTTTTGATAATTCATAAATCAGAGGCCTTACAAGGCCTAACAAATTTTCGCAGGTAAACAAAAACAGACACGATGAATAAATAAATTGCGGCGACATGTATAAAATGGAAACATTTTCACAAATGCATAATGACAAATAATTTGTGTAGCGAACTCATTTCGCATATTTTACCGGGGTGGAAAGAATAAAAAGTGAGAAAAAATACAAAACAAAACTTTTCCGCCAAGTAATTCTCATGATTTCAACTTTGAACTGAGTCTCTGCCGTCACTTTTTCAAGTCGCGTCTTTGCTAATTTTTCGTACCCACCTTCAAATACATGCAGAAAAAAAGGGAGGAAAACTTCAAACTTGTTAGATAGGAAATTTTCCAACGAGCCTCGACGTTTTCCCCTGGCATTTTTTCTGACAGCCTTCAAGTTGAATACGCTGGGGGGAACACACCCAAAATTTATGCAAATATGTTACAGTTTCTGGAGGGGAATCCCCCGACTTTTCCTCTAGTTTTTGCTCGCCCACTCAAGTACCCCCGTTGTTGGCCTGTCTGTTTTCTCTTTTGGAAAACTTTTGCCTTGCGCTGGCCTAAAATGTCGTCTTGGCGCCAAAGTTTTTCCTTAGTCCCGCGCACTCCACACTCCTGTCTTTGTAGAGTTTCAGTTTCTTTTCGCCGGCAATGATTACAGGCCAACTCGAAAGTTGCAAATTAAAGGCAACGCAAAGTTGACCACCACCACCGCCACTTGAAGTCCTCGATCAGGCTAATCCTTTAACTTTCCCTTCGCTGCGACGTGTGTTTACCCTAATTCAATTTCCCCGTATGGTCAGTAATTACCCCAAAAACAGTAGCTAGCTGCAAACTGGCGCAAACAAAAGGCCCTCAATTACAATTGCAATTCCCAGGCGAATGTTTAGCCATAAACACGACACCTGTCCGAAAATAAATTCTGGGCGTTGATTGTGGTCTGCCGTTGTGGTTAAGTAGAACATCAAATATTCAAAAGGTGGGCGTTTGCTGGCCGGGGTATGCACAAAAGCGGCTCAACAGTTGCCGCCCCTGGGAAAATCAAAGGATATTCAGGCGGAACAATGGTGGTAAATCCTACAGTGCTGCAATGCGAAAAGTGTTAATATGGGCACTTTACAATCGCAATTGACTCAAATTGTAGGGCTTTAATACGTTTCGTGTGCTTGCAGAAAATTTATTTTAATTTAATCAGTATATTAAAATATACGTTTAATTGAATTTTGCATAAAAATGAGGTTAATATTAAATATATATAAAAGAAGCATATATATAACTTCATCTTATATATCAAAGATGTATATAATGATTTGTGATTATTTTTTTTAAATATATAAATATTGAAGTGTAAAGATTCTTGGATCAAAATTGGCATGGAAGTGCATGCTGTAAAATTGTTTAAACAAAGTGCAACTGAGGAGATTAGGATATGAAACATTATATTGGCCCAAACCAGAAACATCGTTTAAATTTGCTGCGATAGAAGATACAAGCAATGCCAATAGACAAAAGCAGTTGTATCCACATGCATTAGCAGCAGCAACAGTAACATCAAAAGCAGCTACAACAACAGCAACAGCAACAATTGAAATTGCGAAAACCAAACCAATTACCGCAAAATAATAGAGCGGCTTGTAGTGTATCTGATCCGTAACCACCCACTAAACCACCCGAATTTCCAGCAACTCAACAACAACGAACAATGCCAAATTTGCCAGCTATTATGTCGAAATTAAAGCTCATTCACTGACATTTTCGTCCCCAATGAGGTGTGTGAGTGTGTGCGTTGCTTGAGTGTGTGTGTTTGCGTGCTTTTGTTATTTTAATCATGGCCAACAAGGCCAGGAGGCCAAAAGTGGGCGTGCCTATGGCAATAAACTGTCAATTTTCAATTATGCCCATGACGTGTGAAAGCCACCTTCGTGGCTCGCTTTTCTGACAGGTTCTCTGATATGGCCAACACTTTGGCCTCACTCACACATAAAGATACACACATACAATGGGCCAACAAATACGAAGACACTGAATGGGACAAGCGTGACATTTTGGGGATATATGTTACACCCGATCTTATTGAATCGTGCGGTGGTGAGCAACGTTCAATGTCCCACCGGCTTAGCCTTGTCCATTTTCCATTGTTCGGCTGGTGCATTAGACACACAGCAAAATGTAGTGATACAGGTGTATCTTAAATAATAAATAAATAAATATATAATAAATATATAACATACAAAACATACATAACATAAAATAGCGAAGCATTTGCCTGATATTTATTGTTAAAAACTACTTCAAGTTGAATGTCCAGAAAAAATATCTATTAAAAAAATATTATAAAAAATATATAATATATTAAGTATTTATTATTTAAATGTAATTTTAAAATTTTTTCAGACCAATTATTACATACTAGTTAATTTCTAACTAACTGAATCTAATAGCACTCAATTTGTTTCTGTGTAACTGCAATTGCTTACCTCATTAAACAAACATCCTCTCTCTATATATATACATATATTGCCAATATTTAGAATAAGATCACAAGCTTTGAGCCTACTTATCGTCTGTTGACAGAAGGATTCTTGGAAATCCGTACGCCATAAATACGCATTTCATGGTTATCAAATAATAATCGCCAACACAACAATGGTCAGCTGTATGTGAGAACGAGGGCAGTTATTAAAATATCTGACAAATTTATGAAAAATTTATAATTCATAATTCTTCAAGAAAGGTATATTATTTGTATCATTCAACTACTTTCCTTAAATATTTAGTTACACGACTTTACCTATTTAAAAATAATGCTTCCTAAGGATTTCCTTATCTTACCAAAAACATTAAATCCAGCACATAAAAGGTTTAACTATTAAATAACAACTTTTCGTTTTGTGCAATCTTTTGTTGGCCCTGTTAAACCGATTTATTATTTTACGACAACTTTCCAGCTACCATGTTCGGCAATACTTTACTCGCATTTGCCAGGACTCGACACATTCCAGTAGGAAAAACGCCCGGAGCGACCCACGTTGGCCCATCCAATTGTTCAGTCCTGTTCATGACATTCATTAGCTTCAATGGGAAAGTGTTTCATCCGACAAACCGGGGCGCGGCAAGGAAACTGGAATGCCGGACAGAAATATGGACCGGGACAGGAGGCAGACAATTGCTCCATTCAGGCAGATGAATCGGACACAAACCGAATCCCAATCCCTGAAAGGCATGCCCCGCATCCCGCCCATCGTCCGTGTTTATGTCATCGGCATTGTTATCCCTGTCATGCTTTATGCTTTATGTTTACAACCCGATTTTTGTGCCCCTGCCCCTGCCATGCGTCCTGCCCCAAAGTGTCCTTGTCCGTGCGTCTGGTGTCGTCAAGTGCAACACTTGCGGCCATCTTGAGCGCATTGAATTATACCCATCATTATTGGAGCAGTGCCGTTTGTATGGCTGTTATTACGACTATCATGGCAGTCAGGGAAATAAGACAAAAAACTTACAAAAATGTATATAAAGTAGTGCTACCGGATTTATAGAGGTTTAATAGATCTTAAATATTTAATTCGTATGACTATGACAGCTTTTAAACTAGCTTTCTTCAAATACCCACTATCCTAATCATTATTTGAGTTATCACAATAGAAGTTTGTTTATAATTACCGCTACTAACATCTAATTACAATTCAAATTTATATTCTATAAAAGCACAAAAAAACTGTTACTGGGTTACAATTTTTTTCAGTGCCTCGAGAAGGGTCGACTCCCTGAGGATGAGTATGTAATTGCTGTGGATATCAGGAATAGATATTTCTGCCTTAGGATGGAAAGCACAGAAAATAGAATTTTTCAAAATCTGATGAATGTTTTGGCCTGCAGGTTGTATTTTCGGTTGCTAAGCAAACAATTTGTATGCTGGCACATTTTCCGACTATTTTTTTTTTTGCTTAGCTGGGACGGCAATTATTCGGAAAGTCATCCCCGTTGTTATTGCATCATCATGATGGAAATTATTGGTTTAGGGCCTGCATCGATTTTCGATTTTATGACTTTCGGTGGGCAAGTGTTGCATTACAAATTGCTTAAAGGAAAAGACAATGGCCGCAAAAGGAGTTCACAAAAAAGGAAAAAAAGTGGGGAGAAATGACTGATGAAGGCTTTTGGTTGGCAATTATTTGGATGGCAAAAAAATGAAAAGTTGATGGCGTTTCCTTACGGCGAGTGAAAGGTTATTGATGCTTTTATCTGTTGGCTGGCCGAATCGCAATTGTGGGTTGAATGGCTAAGTTTTATACAGCTTGAGTTACCAAATTGCTCGCTGATGGTTTTTTGAAGGAAGTGATTTTGTTGTGGCTGCGGAGTGGGCAAATGGTTCAGGCTTTATAACCTGAAATTTTTTCGCTACCTTTCTTCAAAAGTTATGTAATTTGAATAAATTTCCCAATTAAATATATAGCAGCACCAGCCTTGTTTTCAACTTAATTCCGTTTGCTTTGAGTTCATCTGAAGTTTTAAGAAATTCCCGTTGCCCCGTTAATGATTTCGATGGGATGGAAATGTATTGCATTTCATTATTGGCAAACAAGAGTTTTCTTTATTGTGTCTTCCCAGCCATCTGATTTCCCAGTCTCTGTGGCAATTTGCAGACAGACTGTTGCAATTGCTTGCTTACAACAGCAGCAACACCCAAGTGCAGCAGCAACATCAACTATAATAAGTACCAAGGGCTGGATGAAGTTGAGAGGCTGCGAATGGCGCTTGGTGTTGACGGCATTGTTGTTATGACTACCACTTGCCATCCGCGATGTTGTTGCATGTTGCTGTTGTGCATCGGTTCGCCGTTGTTGCACCAACCAGCTGTCACGTTGTTGCTGTAAGCGACAGCAGCAACAGCAGCAGCAACATCGACCGCGGCCAAAGTCTGCGCGAACATGACAGAAGATGACGCTGCCTGATGATGAGGTGGCGATACTTTGTTTTCTGCCGTAGAGTCGCTTCGAACCAGAGGCACGAGGTGGTATAAACGCCAACAGGCAGTTGTGATGAGGTTTATGCGGCAAGGTTTGACACTATGAAGCAGAATTGGCGAGAAAAAGTTCTTAATAGTAGGAACCTTTTTCTACTTTTGTCAATCTTACTTTCAACCATCTTACAGTTCAGAATCATTCTTCTTTAAATTCCATAACATTCAGAATTCAGCAACTTCACGATTTTTGCACCCCCATAATCGGTTGGTTATACGGCTGAATGTGGCTTTCGGTTGCCTCCATGGTTGTCAGTTCATCTATCGCATTTTCCGTTCCTGGCTCTTCGGTGCCACCTCCTTCCTTTTATTCCATCATACCCTTGTTTCGTCTGCTGTCGCTGCTCATCAACTTCAGTTGTTGTGTCGCATTATGCAATCAATTTTTCAAAACTGCACCAGCTCGACTGCACCAGCAGCGAAGTGAATTTGTGGGACCCTGAATAGAGTTGGCGATATTAAAAAAGTTTATAAAAATAAAATGAGTGAAAAGTGAACTAAAGGAATATATATTTTTTGGTCAAGTTAATGCCTTTTAAAACTGAAAAAATTTGGCATTCAGCCTGCTGAAAAAAAACTATTAAAAATTAATTAAAAAATCATAGTAATTTTTGTAAAAAAATAAATTTTATAAAATTTAAGTTTTTAAAGTAAGTAAGATGATGTCCGCCCTATTGAGACTGTCCAAAAAATGTGAGCACAGTTAATTATAAAACGAGGAGTCCAGAAAGGAGCGACTGAAAGCCCAGGCGGCGGATGGCTAAGTGCAACTTTAATTGGGGACTTTTAAGCTTTGAAGTTTTTCCTTTTTTTGTGACTGCGGCATTAATGCGATCTTAATGCACAAGTTTTCCTAATTACATTTTGGAATTTGGCTTGAGTGGCTTATCTTTCTACCCTTTTTCGCGTTAGCCTCTTTTTTTTCATATTGTAGGCATTTTTTTTTTTTGGCCTGACCACATGGCGTATGCTTCATTTGACGCGTTTGGTGGCTTTTGTGCTCTGGCTATATTCCCACAAAATTTCCAACAGCTTTTCAGCTGGCAACAGGTGAAAATTCTCATTTCGTTTTGGGGCTAAATCAACTGTAAAAAATTCAAATGCCTTATCAGCTTAAGCTTCTGCTTCAATGGAGCTCAGGCCGTGAGTGTGCCCGTGTGCGAGTGTGTTTGTGTAATATCTGTGGCTTTTCCGGAGTATCTGTGTGAGCCCAGAGCACATTTGTGTGCGCTAGTCGTGGTGCTACATGATGAGCTTTCTGACTTTTGTTTGCTGTTGGCTGTTTGCGGAGCTTGCCGCCGAATGAATGCAAATGAATAGGAGAATGGTTAAAATTGCAATTGAAACTGTAATTGAGTTGGCCAAAAAAAAAAGAAATAATAAAAAGTTGGTAGGGTGGTGGCAGTCAAGTGTGCTCAAAGCTTGAGGCAACTCATTTTGATAGCAGATTGTCGGTGCGTGAAGTCAACATTTTGTGGCAAGCTCTTTTCACCATACAGCAAAGTGACTCCCAAGCGACCCCAAAAACTGGCTTACATAATAAATTGATATTCCTGACGCACTTTTTGAGGTGAACGGTAATCGAAATGCTTTTCCATTTGCTCTCTAGTCTCTCAAAAAGGAAAGGTTGTCCTCGGGGAGAGCCGAAGTGAAATTTGGTGAAATGGTTTGGGATATGGAATAATGATGGAGATTAGATAGAAGCATGATGGAGTGCTCGTGTGTGGGCTAATAAATGGTAGTAGATAACCAGATTGCTGTTTGCACTCAATGCGAGTAAAGGCATGCGCTTGGAGCTAAATATATGCGCATCTAAGATTTTCCGAGATTTTTCTGTGCGTTGGAAGTTTGGTGAAAAATAAATTAGCACGGGTGTTCACTTAAAAATAATAGCTTTACTTCGACAAGCTTTGAAAATAAATCCTAATTAAGTTTTTATGCTAAATCCTTATTACATTTCAAAACTTTTATGACAATTGAAGTCATAACACAATCCCACTGGCTGAATTTTCCGAGCCGAGCTTTTACCATGACACTATTACATAATATTGCAATAGAGCGCATTGAAATTATACCACTGAGAAAAGCCATTCATCATGTACGTATGAAATTGTTGGGAGCGAGAGCCTTTGAGTGCACATTAAAAGTAAAATTCGAATTTCGCTTTTTGCGGAATCATTGCTGCGCTTTGAATTTACTTTCTCAAATGCACAAATCGCTTACCATTTTTGTTTACAGCACCGCACCTTTTCTCCTTTTTTGATTGGAGGTAACCCAGAGATTTGTTCAAGATTTCGGACAAAAACGGAAATATTAGGGGACAGACTTTTGGATACCCTTTAAAATCTAAATTTGGGTTTGTTTTAAAGCTGGGTTTGAATTAACTATTTATTTAAACTATTAAAAATGGATTTGAATAAATTATTTGTTTAAACTATTAAAGAAAAACACATTATACACTCATCATATATTTGCTCGAATTGTATATCTTCCTTTCTATCATAGCACTTAACTTAAAATTTATGAGAGGAATGTTTTATAGGATTAATCAATTATTATACTACATTTTTTTTTAAATTTGTTTACCTATATACCATTATAATCTCATTAAAGACAGGGCAAAAGCGAAAGGTGCCTTGTTGTCTCGTTGTTTATCAAACCAAAAAAAGTGAAAAAAAGGTGGAAAGCTGCGGATATTTGGGGGGAAATAAAGCAGGGAGCGTGAACCCCAAAACAAGTTGCATGTACTTGAAGCCACTTCGAAAGGGAATAGTCCGCGTCACGAGAAAATCCCACTTGAATGGAAACCCAGCGAACGAAGCACGGTTACAAAAATAAAAAGCTCCAGAAATATAACCGCAAATAAATGTCACGAATGAAGTTTAAGGAAAAGCGAAGCAACAATTGCTATAGGGACCGGGTGTAGTTAAAAAAAAAACACAGTCTTGCAAAAATAACAGTGCGGAAAATCCGCTCAGAAAAGCAAAAAAATAGTGGCAAAAGGGGCAAAAAAAATGAAGAAAAATCCCAAGCGCGCTGGATAAGTTTTCCCAATGTGTGTTCGGGTGCGGAAAGTCCCGCAGCGACTATTTGCCTGCAAATGACTTTGAAAGTGCGCATTTATTTCAATTCTTTTGCTGCAGAAGCTGTCGCCTGTCCACGGCACTCGGGAGGCAGCCCAACTTGCGTCAAAACTAATGAAGCGTTCAACTGCGAATCTGGTTCAACTATTTGATTAGCTTCATTCAATAGAGCCAACGGCTTCGCACCAAAATGTTCCCCTCTAGAGGTAATTTCTTCGACTTGTGCACACAGAAAAATAATTTAAGATGTAGATATTGATGGGGAAGATGTATTATATTATATTATATAATATTTTGAAGTAACACAGTAACTACTATCTTAAAGCCGATCAAAGCTTCTACGCCCACATAATTAAACATTTTTTGGATTTTTTTCTTAATTTATTAGTCTTGTAAATATCTGTCGATTTGCAAATAACTTTTTGCCACGCCCACTCTAAATCCCTAACACCGACAAACCGATCACGCCCACACTTTTAAAAAATTTTACAATTTGTTTTCCTTTTATTTTCCAATATCTATCGATATCGTAAAAAAATTATGGAATTTCTCGTTCGCAATAGCTGAGTAACGGGTATCTGATAATTGGGGAACTCGACTATAGCATTCTCTCTTTTGATTTTTATTTATTTTAAAGATTTCTTTACAGTAAGCTTTTCTAATTTTATCCATTTAGTTTCTAGCATAACCTATTTGACACTATATGTTAACATCATGAAATGCGTAATTCTACGTCGCAACTTAAAAATTCCAGTGTTTTGTCGTTTGACTTTGATTTGTAAATCAAAAAGTAGACTTTTGCGATTTGCTATTAAATTGGTGTGAAAATCGCATATTTCGGCAGAAATTATTTTGAAATGAAACAAACGAAGTTAAGGACGGCCTGTTGTTATTTACTTGATTGTTGCAGGAGGTACACAATTTGTATTGTTGATAAAACGGATTTGTTTTTCAGCCGTAAATAGATTTTGAATAGCATTAGCGCACCAATTGACAACTTTTAGCGAAATTAGCATAAATACACAGCAGATGTGGCAGGGATATGCAAACACCATTGTTGTTTCTCTTATTGTAAACTTAACTAGGTAAATTATGCATTTAAAGCTGGATAGGTACAATTTTGACTGAAATGTTGTTTTTTAATCAAGAAACCTCTACATTCATTTAAGTTCGACGTCATCCATCCTGTCTTAATCAAGGCTTATTCAGAAGGCAACCGCTGTTAGCACTTCCAGTTCTTAACATGCCCCCAGTTCCTTCCCCAACTTAATAGCCGCCCTCATAGTTAAACAATTAGCGCATAAAACCAAAAAAAAGAGAGGAAAATTAAAAAGAAAGCGTCTTTCAGTCACGCCAACGCGGCAAAAGGCTTCGGGCTTTCAGCTCATTATGTGAGCAGTCATGGGAAAGGAAGCAAGAAAGTAAACAAACAGTAAACGCTCGCTGTAAGCAACGAATATTTTATACAGTTTTCACACGTGCACGATAAAAAGTTTTAGATCAAAATAAGTACAATACATACAAAACTTTATAAATAAAAAATAAATAAATTTTTAATTAGTGGTTTGAGTATAAGTTAATGTTCAATCTCGAAAAGAAAAACAGTATAAAAAGATTGATAAAAAATAAAATAAGATACCTTTATAATTCAATTAATAAATATGGTCCAAATATGATTTATAAAGAGTATTACTAAATTCTTTTTTTTCAAGTTCCAATCTTGAAAATTAAAAGCTAAATACAGACCATATTTTAACAAACACAAACAGGTTTCCACCTGTTATTAAAGTTAGCCAAGTAATTTCTTTGCTCACGAAAGTATGCAGTCATTTTCACTTTTAATTGAAAATGCATTTTCCGGCCTTGCGTGACTCTAAATTTCATGACCCCTAACAAACTATCCTAATTGCATAACATAGCATGCTGTTTAAATTTAAAGCTTGCCTGTTGAATGGAACTCTGTTAGTCCGCAGGGTTTCTTTGGACTAAAATAAACAACCTCAATAAATAACGTTGATTTGTTTTGCCCAATCGTATTTTTATGTGTCAAAAGGTCAAAGGAAACCAATAAAATTGGCCAAACGCGTTTTTGTGTTGACCGAGTGTTTTTATTTGTCTATGTTCATCAATTTCTTTATAAATAAATAATGAAAAAATTATTTTGAGTTCATATATGATGCTATGAGAAGCATATGGGCATTTATTACTGTTTCCAAATAATTTTACGTTATATAAAATCAAAGAGAAATATTTTAAAGTTCTACTTAAACATTCTTAATAATAATTAAAAATGTTATGAGATTATCTTAATTTTTTCGATACATATATTATTTATTTTGTTTATTTTATTTGAAATTTATTATGAAAATGTACAATTTTATATAGTCTCCGCGGATTTTGAGTTCCTTAAAACTATGTGCCTTCCTTCTTATTTACTTTATTTAACTGGCAGACATTTTCATTTAAAATCACGTAAATTCTGGTGAATTTAAGCACGCACTTTGGTTGGGTGGAAAATGTCTGGGAAATCCGAAGGAAAAGAGGGCTCTGGGCTTCTGATATTCCTGGCTAAAAGCTGCCTGCAGCTGGCGCCAAAAGCGGGAGCCTCGGCTTCCCATCCATCCTGATGCGTTGGCCGTTCCGACTGCCAACTAAATGTCAGTTAGAGTAAGCTATCCCCTCCCCGCCCCCTCCCCCTCTGCTCTTCCGGCACGCCTTAAGACCCCGCCGCCCCTTTATGCCACGCCCATCAGTTCTTGTACATGCATTTCAGCTTAGAGCTGCAGAATTGGAAAAGTGTCGAAAGCGGGGGGAGGAGCGGTGGCAATGGTTGGAAACTAAGGCACGCAGTTTTCCGATGCATTTTCATTGTTAAGCAAACATTTTATGCTACTGCTGCTATTAGTGACACTCGTTAGCATGTTGCCACCACACCCCCACAGCGACCGCCCTCGTCTCGCTGCCACGCCCCTACGCCCCCATGTGCAAATATTTTGCTTACAATATACTCGTTTACCCGACATGCATATGCATATTTTCCGAGCATTAATTTGATGCGAAGCGTCGAGCGAAAAATGTCAGCACGTTTGTCATAGCGAGAGAAGCAAAAAGAGTCCGAGAAAATGCTGGAAAATTGCAGGGAGCGTAAGAAGAAAATAAAATAAAAACTACGATGGTAAAGTGGGCAAGCACAAACTTCAGTTTAATTTTTATTGCATATAAGGGGACCTGGTTGTGAGCTCCAAATAGCTAGATTAGGGGCGGAAAATTGCGGTCAATTTAGGAGTGAAAACTGTGCTCCTTAATGGGAAGCAATCGCAGAAAATGCCAACAAACCTCAGTTTGTCTTGTAGATTTATTTCAGAATTTTCACGCCCTAATTAAACAATCTATAAGCAACGCTTTAACTGAAAATTAAATTTTTACCCCCTCAGAAATGAAATGAAATTCGATCTAACTGTTGCATTCAGAATGGGAAATTGTCCATCAGATTGGGGAAAATTTGCTGCATAATTGTGCACCTTTTAATTAACCAACCTGTTCATATTTCTTTTGAAACCGAATAACAATTTTCATTTTTCTAGCTGTTAAAAACTTAATTTCAATAAGCACTTAATTAATTCGTAAATTGCACTCGACAATAAATTCTTTGCTCAATATCTGCCGCAAAAACTCTCGCAGCTCGAAATCATAAATTGAACACTTAAGTACTTATGGTTACTTACAACTAAGTAACTTAACAACAAGCGCTGGAAAAGAAAAACTACGTGAAAATATCAGCTGAAAAGTTTGGGATTTTGCATTGGAAATATGAGTTCGACGGAGCCGACGAAATGAATTCTATAATGCGCATATTTATAGTTATTTATGCATTTGGGTGCCTGCAATTTGAAGATTTAAAAAGTTTTTATTTATATCTAAACTTTATTAAGAATGTCGAGCAAGGTCGTGTGCCATTTAACCTACTGTTATGTTAAAACTGTCATTGCCTTTTTATTTTATATTGATATTGTACTTTTTAAGATTTGCGTTTGAACTGGTTGTTTTCCACATGAATTTTTTTTTATAAGCGCATTAGAAATGAACAATTTGCAGAAACATAGCGAGACTCGAAATAAATGTACACAGCATTGCAAATGAAATTAGTTTTTCTCAACTCATTTTATGTTTGCATTCAAATGGCTCAGTTAAGTTAAGCATTTTTTCGAACAAAACAAAGCCATCAATTTGTGAAATATTTCAATAGCGTTTAAAAGAACAAAAACTATACGAGCATTTATATTTGTAGCCTGCTTTCGGGCGCTTCAAATTTAGTACGCGAATATTGCGTATACGACATGTGGATCCCGCTGCCTTGCTAGAAAAACTATTGGCCACCTTTCCTAACTAATTGGATATTCAGCCTAATAAATTTCCATTTATCTGCGAAAATAGAGCAGCTATTTGTGTGAAACAAATATGAATGATATTTTCATAAGTCCATTTAAAAGCCATTTACCTTAGTTTTTTATTAATAGATTGTAGAATGTGTTTAGTTTTATTTAATTTAATTACTTATTTGGTTAATAGGTTTTGTTTAATACAATTTGTCGTTTTTGCGCTTGTTTATGTTGATATTCAATCTGTGTTTCTCACACATTTCGCTCTCTGACCTTTGCATTTGAATTACACATAAATCACAGGCAACAACAAAATTAATACGTTTCTCGGTTTTCCGCTATTTAGCTTTAGGCTTTTGGACATTTGGCATTTTTTGCACCACAGCCACCATGTAATTTACCTACGTTTTTTTGCTGTATTATTTTTTATTGATTATTACCTCAAACGTAATGTTTATTATAATGATTTGGCATTTTATAAATGTGGGCAAATTATCGGTTGCAGCGCTGCAACTGAAGTGGGATATTTTATGTGTTTAAATTATATGAAATTAATCACAAACAAATGAATTTCCAATTGATTGAAGTTGAGTGCTGAATATGAGTGGCGTTTATGGTGATAACATCGGATTTTAATCTTTTACTTTATTGCTTCCATGTTTTCAGCATTTCAACATTGCAAATAGCTGCTTTAAAAGTCATTGCCAAAGGTTTCGAGGCTGCCTTTTAGCCTCTTTGGCCTTTAACACCCACAATTCACAGCTCACTGCTCTCACACACAAGCATATATGTTACAAAATGAACCCACATCGCTTTCACACTAAATCTGAGGTCACACTCATCAGCTCCTCGGATTTCTGCAGCTCCTTTGGAACCTGCGCAAATACATTATAAATAAATAACTGACTCGGCTATACAACCTGTGCACTAGTAAAAAATTTATATGCTTTCAACTTACAATGAAAATTGTATATATTTTTTTTAATTTATAAAATTATGTACATTTAACGTTATTTTTTATAATATCTATGCATAAACAATATCATGGAAAAAATTAAAACAAAGCTGCTCGTTTTTAATATATACCAGCAGGATTTTCAACTACTTATCTTTCCATTTTTTCCGTGCTTTCCTCACCTAATTTTCCAGATGCTAATGGCTCAGTTTTTAACTCCACTTCATTAGCTGGTGGCCACGCCCCTTGGCTTAAATATTTTTTGGCCGCCTGCATTTTAGATCATCGCCTTTTGACAAGGCCATCATCCTCTGGACGCGCCCACCTCCGCCCCCCTGTTTTCATCGTTGCTTTTTTGCCTTTTGGCGGTTTTCCTTTTGTGTGTGTTTATGTGTGCGCTTGTGCTCTTTTTGGGGGCTTTAAATTATAAAGTGTTAATGGCGCTTTAATAAACCGCTAATTTGTTGGTAATCTGACCCCAGCTTTTGTGTGTGTTTGTTTGATATGGCAGACATGTAGCAGCATTTTGTGTATGTGTGTGTTAGTTTTGGCTAACGAACTTTGTCTGCCTCAAATCTCCAATGGATTTTCCCTTTTCGCCTTATCTGAAAATCTGCATTAACTAACTCACTGGCAGATGAGATTATCTATTGGTCATTTTTATATACCAGGCTAGGAATTAATTTTATCTAATTTATACAATACCACCTTAAAATCAAACTAGGATTTAAGATATTATGTGCTATATAGCTTGAAGCATTTATTAAAAATTAACTCTGTAAGCTTATAAGGATATTAAATTTAATGAGCTCAATTACGATGATATCAATTAGAGACTATAATTATAGAAAGGAAAACTGTTAACAAAGAAGAGATATGAAAAAATGTTTTTTGTATTGCAATTACATATAATTTTTTTTGATCGCGTATATTTTATTTTACCCTTCCTTCAGAGTAAAAGGCACAATCAACTTTGGCGCATCCGCCTATTAAATAAATGCATTTTGGGGGGCGTGGCTGCGTAATTGTTGCACTTTACCACCATTTGGCGGTAGAACGTTTAAGAGTATTAACATTGTTCTCCTGCGGTTGTTGTTTGTTTGCTTTAATTATTGCCGGCCTTTATTTAATTGACTTTAATTTTGTGTTGTGCTACGTACTTTGTGACATTTAAATTCGCTTACTTAATAGGCAGTTTTGGTTGGCCAAAACAGCTTGGGGCTGTTTAAATAGGCCAATTTACGACTTTGAAGTGGCTCAGAGTTGATTACAGTTTGAGCCGCACTGGATCGAACAGTTTGAACTCACGTAATTGTCACAAGAACATTCATAATTACAGTTTGTGGTGTATTTGTCCAGGGCTTTGTTAATGAATTGGAAATAATAATGGGAATAATAATTGAACCGTACTTAGATTAATTGAAATTGAATTTCCCTCAATAAAATGAAGTTAGGAAAATATGGAATAAACCAATGAATTTGTACAATTTTTATTAGAAAGCTCTTATTTTGGCAATAAGAAAATGTTTTTTATTCACGTTCAGATAAACAGTTGACAACTATTGTCCATTATATTCTTAATTGCAGTGAGTTTGTTAATTGCATTTTAAGCTGTGTGTCCCAACGGAAAGTTAGTTGGACAGGTTTGTGGAATATTTTGAGCACACTCTTCTTAGTTAAAATTACTTCCAGGCATCATAATTTTAATTAAAGCGTTTAATTGAGACACAAACACGTAAAACAGTCGTTATTAATGCAATTAAGTATTTTTGTTGGCCAACTTGGCTGCCAGAAACCGTCTTTAAACGTTGAGCCATTAACTGCGCATTAAATTTATGATATATATATTTAAGTTATATATGAATGAGAGAGAAAAATGTTGAATAACTTCATTGGTGAAGCCATTTTGCCATATAATTAATTTTAATTACTTTCTTCCTTTTTGTGAGCCAACTTTGAAGCACTTGGCTCGACAGGTATGGCAAACACTTTGACACATAGCCAGGAAAATGGGGTCCGTTGGGTAGGGTGTGGAAAATTTAATTTTTCTTTGCCAATGCTGGGGAAGTATTTCTGGGTCCACTCTAATACAATATAAGTCTGTAGTTCAGAAACTTTAATCTACCCACACGAAGTTCATTATCTAGCTAAGTTCAACATTCAATACAAAGTTTTCTTTCATGTCACATTTATTAGTTTAAAATAAAATTAAATAGAATTTAAATCAATCAGTTTCTAAGCTATTAACACCGTTTTGTTTTTTTATCCTTATGAATATTAGATTTTCTCTTTGTTCCTTTGCCTGTTTATATATAAATATTATAATCACAGTAAAATGCTGCATTGATATGCAGTTTTTCGCTCGATTTAAAGGTCCTGTTGCCATCACATATCAAAAAGTTGACTGACTATTTTTCAACACCATTTCATTTCATTTTGCTGGCATATGTCTTTTGTCAAGAAAATTCTAATGCTGCTGAGCGAAGGATAAGCCACTGCCGTGGAAACACCTAGTCTGAAATTCCACTATCACGTATAAGTCCTTGCTTGTCCTTCGTGTGGGTGGCGGATGGGTGTTGTTTTATTTTTTATTATTTTTTTTTTTGGTGCATGGAGAGCGAAGATTCCGCATCAACGTCGTAGTCGTCATCCTCGTGGCGTGTCTGCATGCAATTTGCAAGGGACATGCGACAGAAAAATGCACTAGACAAAAGGTAGCTGGGGCTGCACGTCCTTTTCACTTCACACCCACCGCCGACGTGCCACGCCATCTCCGCCCACCTCGTCCACCCACCTATGCCTTTTGTGCATTCCTCGTTTTGTCATGCCATTTTGCCATTTCCGTAGCAAAACAAAAGTCAACTAAATCTCTTGTCACTGCGCTTCCTCCTCGAGGCTTTTGGTCAGGTCACTGGAAAAACTTGCAAAGGGAGCGGTGAGAAAGTCTCTGAAGTGGTGAAAACTTTCCCACTGCCCCTATGCGCATTACACTTAAAGGAGATTTACAGAAATTAATATTGGAACATTAAAAAAAATGTTAACAAATCCTATTTATATAAAGTATAAAATATAAATTGATTTCATTAAATTTTATTTTGGTAAATTAGTTTCTATCAATTTTATTTTGACGATATTTATTCAATTTCATAAAATTTTTCCCAGTGTTGGATAAGTTATAAACTTTTTTCACAAGCCTAGTTGGTGGCAGTGGTTCGGTCAGAAAGGAGCTCATTCCTGCTCAAGGTATTTTCGACAATGACAATAAAAAAATTGCTGGCTCTAAAGTTGAGCCGGACTAAAAATAAAGTTTGGCCTTGTCAGCTTTAAGTTAATCCACGAAAGATGGGAATATATATACATAGAGTGAGAGAAAAGTTAAACTAGCATATTTCGAACTAGTAAAGTGCGTGGAGCGCAGCCTTTGACATCTCTAAGGGTAATTCATCATATTTTGGGAACAGATGTTTCAGAGTGGATTATCCAAGTATACAATATGTGCTCAACGATTTATCAATGTATATAAAAAACATTTTTGATTAACTCTCATTAGCTGTAGCACTCTATTAAAAATGAATGCAATTTAAAACTGATATTAAAAGCTGTAGAAGCTTAAAACTGTCAATAAGCAAACCGAATGCCTCTGCTGAAGTTCTTAAGGCGGCGGGGCAGAGTATCTTTGAAGTTGTCACTAAGCTGATAAGTGGCACCAAATGGCATCTGGCATTGACATGTATGGATGCCATCGTTCTCCTTTGGCCCCATTTCGCCAAACTCCCCTTTCTCCTGCGCTGTTAACGACATAACGAGGACCTATCTTACAAGGAGGAAGCGGAGGAAAGGAGTCCTTTCAAGCGAAGAGAAACGCATCCGAAGACGAAGACATGTCCTGTACGTGACGCGCACTTATTTAGTTTAATATATCCACGTTCATTTGTTAGGTAATACAAATATATAGACGGGAAAAATACTTAAAATAATAACAACATTTAGAAGTGTTAAAAACAAGAAATTATATTGTTGGTTACATTTTTTGAAATTGTTAACACATTTTTTTAGTGTTACGCAAAGTGGGACTGAGTTACATAATAAATTGTATTAAATATACATTGGCCTAGCGCGGAACACATAAACAAGACTTTTCACAATTAATGATTTTTTCGACTTGATGTTACATTTTTCTGGCCGCCATTGTAAATGGCTTATATTGGTTTTATTCGTGCGACAGCTTGTGTTTTACCAGTCTACAAAATGCAGTTTGTTGATGATGAAGAAAAGCTCGAAAGTCATGTCTGCGACAGACGGAGTTTCCTAAGAGCACAATTTAATGATTTTGTTTTCTTGACTATATTCGAATAGAACCCATGGCCATTGAAAAAGCACTTTTACAATTTCTCCATCTTGATTTTCCATAATTCTTCTAGTGCACTTCGCCAACTTCAGTTTGTTGAATGTCACAACAATTGTCATCCACCTCGGCCCACATTGGAGTGCATTAAAGTGCGGAAAGAGCCAACGGAATGGATTTGAATCTTACGGGTTATTATCTCTTTCAATCAGCCGCCTCCTCATGTGACAACCTTTGGGCTTCGCAGACTTTCTGCACTCCCGACAACGTTGCTCTGTCATCGTTGTGGCAGTCGTGCTTAGGCAGCTATCATAAATTGTTGCTTAAATTGCATATCATACGGTGACATCGAGTGGCAACGTTCCTTCCTTTTCCCCACTTACCACCGCAGAAAACATCCGTCAAGTTTCGGGCTTGCTTCTTCTTTTTCTTTTTTTTCGGCCAGTCCCAGAAGATTCCAGTTATCATATGATCTTGGGTGAAAATGTCAGTGGTGAAGCACTGGATATGGAATCGTCGTTTACTAACACTAAAATTAAGTAGGGATCAATTTATGGATTTTTTGAATTATTATATTCTAAAATACGATAATTTCGGTAGGAGATGTCAATTAATTTTCGAAACTATATATATCTTTCAAGTCATCAATAATACGAATTTGTTGGTGTCCCAAGCAGATGCTGCTTTGATTGCCAGTCAGTTCGTCACTAGGAAAGTTTGTCATTCAGTTAGTTGGCCAAGTCTGTAGGTTGTTGGAGTGCCAATGCAGGCTGTCACCTAGTCATCGCCATCATCATCAGATGCTGATTATGATCATGAACCGTAAATGCAATTAACATGTCAAAGTGCTGACAAACTTCAAGCCTTTTGTGCAGTTTCTTCAATTGCAGTTTCAGTGATTTCGTCTTTTCTTGTACCTCTGCGGATTTTTTATTTTACCATTTTGTTTTGTAAATGTGTCAAGGCAGAGATCAGACAAGAGGGTTCAACCAGCGTTGAACCGACCAAGAATAATACTGGCCACAATACGCCCTCCACAAAAAAAAAAAAGTCAAAGGTCTTGGACTTTTTTGGAATGGAATGGACCGCCCCACGCCCACTCCTTTGCTTTTTTATGGATTTTGTTTCGGCTTTTCAGGTTTTCTGGCTCTCCGAGTTCACTGATTTTTTCTACGGTTTTCCTTTATTTTTATTTATAACAAAAGGTAACCAGAAGGCTGCATTGCTGATTGGCAACAGCTTCGGCACTTCATTTAATGAGTTTTTATTAGCACGCAAATTGATTGCGGTAGCTCGAATAATTTATTTCTATATAAAAAAAATTTCGCAACCGACAACAAAAATGAGACTTTAAAAACTCTTTAAATTTAATGTCAGTTTTGCGCACAGAAAAGGGTTTGGTTTAATGATTTTTTCAACTTTTTACGACAACTTCCCAGCAAGCGCAACTTTAGGGGTAATCAAAATTTTACTAATTCTTTGGCGCAGACTTGGAGCTAAATTAAAATTCACTTTCGATTTTATGTTATGACACTTTAGAAGATTGTATAATTTCGGTTTCGTGTTTATTGCTGGAGCTTGCTGGTAACAGCAAATGCAGTGCAGTTATTCGCGGGAAGGACGCAAAAGTAATTGTGTTCTTAAAGTTTAAATAATCATATAAAATCCAAAGGATTTGGTCGGCAGAAAAGAAAATATGAAATTTTACACAATGCATGTCCCGGTTTTTACAGATTAATTCAATACTTTCTTACGCTTTTGTAATAAAAAATATGCTTAATTGTACTAACAAATATTTTAAATCGTAAACATTGTCTACACATGCTTTTGCTTTTGCCCGTTATTTGCTTATAAAAATAGCGAAAAAGAAAAATATCCCAAAGTTGAGATTTTATTTCTTTAAATCTCTTTTTACTGGATGTATAAAAAATTTAAGTAAAAGAAGTAAAAATTTAGCTTGCAGGGTATTTCCGATTTAATGTGGCCGAACAAGCCACTCTACGAAGTTCTCTTCTGAGCCACCGCTCTTATATTCTCCCAAACGCTCTTATACAGGTCTACAGCTTCTAATTGGAAATTCCTCAACAATGCGATCTCACAGATACACAGATACAAATGCATGGCAAGTGCGATGACGCTGGCTGCTTTACGGGTGTCTGAACCCGTGACAGAGACGGAATGGAGAAGGACAGAGAGAGAGAGTGAGAGGCAGAGAGACCTGAATCTTCGATGGTTTTTCTTCTTTTTTTTTTGCTGTTCCAATTGAAAACTGGAATTGGTTTCACTGGAAGCTTTGGTATGCGATTTTCGGAATCACGGAATGGTCAATGGAAGCCAAGAAGTACAACAAGTCATATAATTGAGCACTTGATCAACAGGGTGAAAGAGAGGGAGACAGAGAGCGAAAGAGAAAAGCGAGGAGAGAGTGACCTGAAAAATTGCAGGCATAAAAAAAAACAATACACGGAATACGAATTCACTAATTATGTGTCCAAAAAAGGGAAACAATAAAATCATATGAGAGCTTTAGAATATAATTAACTTAAATAATTAATTAAAATTAAAAATTTTTGTATAAATAATTTTCAACTTTATGCATTTCGTTACATTAGTTATTACAGTTTTGGATGCTTAATTATTGAAGAACTTCAAAACAAAAGGACACGGATCTACAAATGGAAAACCAAAAATCTTGTACTAAAGTAAGAGAGCTAGCTACCTGTCGCTTAGATAAATAAGAGAACCGTAGTTCTTATTGCTATTGAATCCAGCAAACTGAGCAGTCAACAAGTCAGCTCACAGATGAAGATGCGTCTCACTAATACAGATACGAATACAAACTCACTTTAGATGCATTTGTTATTTGTTGTTGTTGGCAAACAAAGGAATCAATGCACACTGAAGAGTGCTAAAAGACAAGTACATGGAAACACGAAGAGGTGGAAGGAAAATCCCAAAGAAAACCACCACCCCCTCTTCACTCCCTGCCACCCAACAAAAAAAGAAAAAACAAAACAAAACAAACAGCAAACTACAAAAAATGCACTAGTGTGTGTGATCAAGTAATGAAAGCAAAGCACTGGAAAAATAATGATTAAGTCTTGGAAAATGTGTATGTGTGCTTGGAAAAGAAAAAATTAGTCGATGAGGAAAAATCTGCTTGAAGAAAAAAGAAAAATCGTCGCCTTGTCGTGTGTATGTGTGCAGAGGAAGAGGAAGAAAAAAGTGGGAAAGAGGCTGTGGGATAAAATTGGAAAAACTCGATTTATGAGTTTCAATGCAGTTTCCTTTTTTCTTGCCCACTCACAACAGAATGGCAGTGTGTGAGTGAGCTGTCTTTAAGCTGAAGCTGCATACCAAAAGTTAGCTGTCTAGCAGCAACTTTTGGAGGAAAAACTCAATAGATCAATGAGCTATCTATGAAATTTTGTATAGTTCCATGGGTATGAAGATATAAATAATAGTTTAAAGATTTAAATTTAAGATAAGATATATTAAAGATATACAATTTTAAAGCAAACATAGTTAATTAATCATTTAATACTATAACTTTATACTATCATGTTCCAATTATATATTTATTAAATTTATTTTACATAAAGGATGTACTTTTGGAAAGGTTTTTGAATGAACACATTATGTAGTTAGCATACAACTCTCAAGTATTGCATATATGCAGATTAAATAGGTATACTAAATTCGTTGAAAAGTATGCAACAGATATAGTATATTTATTCTTAATCAGGATCACTAAAGGAGCATATCCGTCCGTCTGTCCGTTCGCTTGTCCGTTTCTCTCGAATGCTGTGGGGACTATAAAAGCTAGAAAATTAAGAGAATGTACATTTTGATTGCCACGCCCACTCTACAACTTTTATGCCCAAACTATTAAAAAATGTTTTGATAGTTTTAATGTTGTTATTTTTTCTTTGATACACCAAAATAATTTGACATTTTTTGCTCGCTGAGCAAGAGTTTTCTGATAGTCAAGAAACTCTCCTTTAAAGAAGACATTGCATATTTTGGTTGCATTTGGTTATTATTTTTTTGGCATTTTTTTTTTAAGTTGTTTAAAACTTTTTGAAGTGCTTGAAGTGTTTGACTGCACCACTGGCTTGTCCGCCAATCTGATGTTTGCAGTTTTGTGGCAATAAATTGAAATGCCCAAACTTTGAATTGGTGGTGATCCGAACGGGTAACAAACATCAAACAAACGTCAACGGGGCGAAGATGGAAAACACGCTTCCCGTGAAAGATACATTAGATTATATACACGTCTGTACATATGTATATCCATCTACTAGCCGTGTGTGTTTCGCATGAAGTTTGCGCAATATTCGTGTTCATCCTGTAGACGACGGGTTTTGCAGAGAAATAAACCACAACTTGATCTGGCCAGTAAGTTTTGCGCCCTGCTCTCATATATTAAAAACGGAATCCATAAAAAATCACTTTTAATAAATTTTGTCATAAAATTCGCATTCCCCCTTACGTATAATGTGGATATGGTTATTCGTAAAAAGTCGTATAAAAATCGGTATTGTAAGCGCATAAATCTCTGTCCGTCTGCCATAACAATAAAAATAAATCGCTTTCGATAGACAACTGGGAAATCCCCCAAAACACAACAAAAATAAGTACGAGAGCAAAAGTGCAAAATAAAGAAAACAAACAAGGCAAAAAGATTGAAGACTGAGCAAAATAAGGGAAAAAATCGGCAAGAATTCAGATGCAACTGTTGCACACCTTGTTCGGTTCTTTCTGGGCTCATCGCGCCCAAGGTCCTACGACAATCCCCCAGCACAGATTTACTTCAGATTTCAGCGATGGGGGCACCAGGGGGTTAAGTTGTCGGTTGAAGCTGGTTGTAGGAAGGTTTAGTGAGCAAACAGCTGGAAATATAAAAAATAAACAGCACAACATTGGAATACTTAGCGGAGGGTAGCTTGGCATACTACTGATGAAGTTGATCAAAAATATGATTAAATTTGAAAACCAATTCCCAATTATACATTATTACTCTACCATACTAGAACTTTCTAGTTGATATACCTTTTAAACTTTTAAAAAATTAAATGAAATATTTTAAAAGCGCTCATTTGGATAACAATACAAATATTGAATGTCTTTTTATATATTATAAATTTTAAAATTTATTGTTGGGCTCAAATTTTGTTCAGGGTACCTAGCAACCCGCAAACTGACGGGTCTACAAAATCGGCTGAGGCAGAGAAGATGCACCGCAACTTTGCAATAAAATGAACGAAACTTCAAAGGGAGGGAGCGGGCTAAATCTCGCATATATACATATAGATCGAGTGCATCCACTAGACATTGCGGATGAAGAGGGGATTGCGGCAAGACAAAGGAAACTTTTCAACAGCTTGCGAAACGAGCGAGAAACGTGAGCTAAGCCGAGGAAAAATATGCAATTTGCAGTGGCTTCGACTACCACATCGACAGGTTCGCACACCAGCGCACACGGTTCGTATCTGTGTGTGTGTGTGCGTGTGTGTGGGTCACCAACTTCTACCTACAAAGTGCAAGATGCAACAGCTTTGGACGGACGGATGGGTTGGATTGGATGGGTTGGTCATATTGCAGCGCTGCCTTGAAGAAGATGCTGCTAGAACGCGACCCCCTTTTCAGTTCTTTCCCTTCTTTGCCCAAGCTTCAGTGTAAACACTGCAAGAAAAAAGTATCTCACTCTTGCAGAGTATCACTAATAGGTCGGGTATTTTAAAAGAGAACAAATTTCGGGAGATTTTAAATCTCTTAACAGGTTGCCTAAAAGTATGCTGGGCAAAAATGTATCCTTAGTGGCTCGTTTTAGTATTTCGTGGTTATTAAAATCGTTCAACAAGTATAAGTAGTTCAAAAGGATGGTAAATATAACGAAATATTTAGTTATATTTTTAAAATATAAATTTTCAATTTAATTTCTTGATGCTAGTTCACTAGAGGTTGCCCCAGATTTTCTCAGTGACCCTAAGGTGAAAGACAAAGCAAAACATTAATTGCATATGGCAAGACAATCCGAGTGAGCTGCTGAAGGGGTAGATGGGAGGGGGTGGGTAGGCCTTGCGGTTGCATTTCGTGACGACGATGATAAGAGCCGTAATGATGATGCCGACTTGTGGAAGAGCTTGACTCTATCTGGATATCTACCTGTCTGTCTCTGTTTTATTGTACCGCCCCTTCTCTTTTTTTCGTTTTCGAAATGGAATTTGTGTGCACAGGGAAATATATCTAGGTATTTATTATAAATATTTGGTGTTTATAAACAAACTTAAATATTTATGCGCTACAGAAGCCCCCGATTAAATGCTAGGATTGGAACTAGTAAAAAGAAAATCATCTTAATTAGGGGCCGAATTTTTTTCTGTGTGTTGAGATTGGGGTAACTTGGCTTTTTTCGCCTCGTTTCGTTTCGTTTGTCTGACTGTGACATGAAAAATTAATGCAACATGTCGGCGGCGGCAATGGTGAAAGTTGTAAGTTGTAAGCTGCAATCGCAGCGCATGCTTTTCAAGGTCTTTCCTTAGGTGTTGCACCCAGCCCCCACCTGCCGCCACGCCCCTATTTTTTCCCGACTTTTTCGCATTTTCCAATGCTTTTCCTCTCCATCCTTTCGCCTGAACTCCTCGAGCGATTTGTGGTTAGTGCAAGTTGTTGGCCGGAGTGAAACAAGTATTTTGATTGAAATCTTGTTGTCTGATACGGATGCGATACATTGAGGGGAAATCGATTACAAATTGGAGCACGCTCCACTTGCAATCAGTTGAAGGGTTTCAAGAGGCGGCTAAATTGGGTTACTGATATCCCAATTGAGTTTGGGGCAAACTCTGCCTTCCGCACAAATTGGAGGCTGTTAATGTTTGACAAACTGGGCAAGGACATAGATAAATCCACAAATAAAGTCACATAATAAAAATTATATAAAAAGATAAAAAAAAAATTCAATTTTAATCAGGTATAATATCCAAAGTCGATAAAAGTCGATAATAGGCTATTGCTAGTTGCGCAATTTAATGTTTTTTTTTTTTTTACTTTTAAAAGACTTTCTCCTATTATCAATAATGCGAAATTAATCGGCAGTCTTAAAGGAATAAATCTCATATGACATTAAATGCAAATCTCGTGACGATTGAAGCTCCGCCCCATAATGAATGTGTCGATTCCCAAATCACTCGATATGCAAATCTCTGTCATTGCAAATTTTGCAATTTCACCTTTCGATTGCCGGATCTTTCATTTCCATATTCCGACACTGTTTCGGCCAAAAACGAAACCACACCAAGACCCCTTCACCGATTTTTCCTTCTAGCCAAATTGCTCCAATTGCTAATAAGGCTCACTCGAAAGCCACAGCCAAAATCCAAGTCGTTAGCAATGCCAATTGCGCTCAGACACTTCGGAACAATCGGAATCCGAGCCCGGAGTTGAATCAGACGATTTTCATTTCGATTTCCATTACCATTAGCATTTCCCTGCCATTTCCATTCCCGTTTCCATTGTCCGATTTTCAGTGGCTGACGCATGTCAACACACCCATGCAAAAGTGCAACAGCAATAGCAATGTGCAATGTGCAACCTGCAACTCGCAACAGCAATTTGCACAACGAGCAGTGAAAATTAAATCATTAAAATTGCGACACTAAAAAATGCCAATTAAACACGATTGGGAATTTTTGCAGTGCCAAAACAAGAAATTACAGATTACGCGAAAGATGTCAAAAAAATCAACAAGCCGCGGAAATGCGATGGTGGAGCCAAGGAAGACGAGGACGGAACTGAGTCGAGGAAAGCCACAAATTAGATGTTGAAAGATATACACGAAACTCCTCCAATTGCACCTAATCTTTTGGAGGGGGAGAGAAAAACGTACAACAAAAATAAAAATAAAAAAAACGAGGGAACTTGTGTCGACTGATGGCGAAAACAATGTTAACAAAAAATAGCATTTAAGGAGAAAGTGCGCATACCAAAAGCCAAAGTTTTACAGTCTAACAATTACAGCATGATGACGCTGAAAACCCGACGATGATGATGATGATGGTTATGCTGATGATGAAGATTGTTGGGAAAAACCAGAAAGAAAGGCCTGTCGAGATTCACAGATACTCTATGGGGAAGTGGGAAGATTATCGGAAGCGGGAAATTGCCAATGAGCCACTTTTTAATTTTTTGAAGAAATTCCTGATATGATATGATATAATATGAGAACTGAAAGTTCAGGTAAAACATATATATTTTAGAAATTATATATAATATATTTAAAAGGTTATATATAATACAATTTAATTTTGAATATTTTTAGACTTCAGATATGTAATAAATTAAAGGGTATTTACAAAAAGTATACAATTTGAGTTCAATATCCGCAATCATTGCGAATTAAGCCAGTAGAGGAGGACTTACGCTGGTCAAAAGGGGAAAGATGATGCTGTGGCCGCAAGAGAAGTAGCCAAAGGAGGTGGAGGAACACGTTTAAATGAGGTAAAATCCGCCTCGGGATTGTAAAAAAAGGAGAGTGGAGATGGCGAGGCTAAAAATATCCAAGATGCATCTGGCTGATACAAAACGAGTACGCCTAACCGAATCAAAGGCTGGAATTCCGCGTATTCGACCAATTGGAGTGACACTGACGATGCAGTTCATCGACCGGCAATGCCAACTAATAACCAGATACTCGTACAGCAGATGCAAATGCCATCTCGCAGATACATCATATTATGAGTGATAACCAATTGACACTGTTGCAGGAATCCTTCTCGAGAGAAGTCCAGTCCCAGCTCAAACTTAATTAAAACAAGTCGGTCTGTGGCATATAAAGCGAATAAAAGAGATGAAGACGGATATGTAACCGATATCCCAGGGCTGTGGAAAAAACCCGATCTTCGCCTCATGATGCTTTCTGCAACGTTTTAATTGTCCCACTTTTTACTGGCTTGTCCCTGACTGAAGCTCGGACCTTGAAAAGTGTTCATGCCCTTCCATCGCTTGATATAGCCAACAAATATACTGGTACTAGCTATGAAAACGAGTTCAGAAGCGGAGGGAGGATCTGTAACCAAGAAGTGACACTGATTCGAATACTTCAGGTTGTCTAGGGGAATACATTTTGATGTGGCAGCAGGACAGCTTTTAATTTAAGAACCACCAACTGATAGATTAAAAAATAGTTACAATTAAATAAAAATTGAATACGTCTAGTTCGGACTTCTATTAACATATTTGATTTGTATTAAAATTAAAAATACCTTTTTTATATTTTGTAAATCAATATTAAGCAAATGCAAAATATCAAAGCAAAGCAAATAAATAAAATACAAGTATCTGAGCCTGAACTGTAAGGAAAACCATATTATATTCAACCGACAAGTCCTAACCCCTTATATTTGACTTCTCGAAATAAAACCATTTCCTGACCAACAAACCCGCAATAAAATCCCCCCAAAAACACTCTACGGCTTAGTTGGATGAGAGACGACAAGTCGAAGAACTGGAGTAACAACAAGAACGTTCAATTTGAGCTAAAACTTTAAAACTTCGAATTGCTGGGTGGCGATGTGGAGGGGAAAGACCACCAACATTCCATCAAAATATGTGGCACAAACCGATTCAACCAAGCATCTTAAACTCAACTCAAGTCAAGGCGATAGAAGCTGCAGCTCTTGTTCGGTTTGGTTTAGTATTGGCCAAATGCGGAGCTTACACTGGAGTTTAATGAGGAAAATAAATAGAATAGGAAAATAAATAGAGTCCCAAATACTTTTGGGACTTGCATACATTTATATGATAACATAACATTAAAAATTAAACTACCAATTTTAAATACCCATTTAAATTTATAAATATCCTTGATATCAGCTTACGCATTTGCACTGTGCATGTGTGAGTTGGTGGATATATGTGAGCAGTTTCATCGCAATATCTCAAACACAGCGAACGAGGGCAGGCGAGCGACATGAATGGCAGCATTTGCTGTGGATTTTCCCCAACTAGAACTAGTCAGAGGGGGTGGGCAGCTCCATCCACCCACTGTTTGAAATCCAACTAAGCAGCAAGCATCAAATGCAATTCAAATTGAAATCTTTACAATGCATACAGCATTTTCGGGCGTTTTTTTCCAGCGCTATTTCTGCCTTTTCTTATGCATGCAAAAATCTGCAGAGGAAACCAAAAGCTGTGGCAGTTAAAACAGGGAACCAACTAGAGCCGCTTAAGTTGGGGTACTTTGACTAAGGGAAAAAGCAAAATATTGAATACACTTTTATTAAATTTATTTTTATTAATATGAATATACAAACCAAACAATTGTATATTGGTTAAAACTACAGAATTTCCCAGTTGTAGGGTATTTAAGACAAGACAAATACAATTCAAACACAACTAGAAAAGACATAGAGCTATGGGATTTGATCTCGCCACAAACGGCAAAAGCAGTCGTCACAAAAGAATCTTGAACTCAAAATGGGTCCAGCACAGATACAAATGCACTTACAGATACAAATGCAGAGCCACCCGCTTGGCCGCACAGATACTTTAATACCTAGCCCGACTAGTTTCAAATGTCTTTTTTTCTCTACGATAGTCTGCATTGCTTTTCCAAAGATTCTAACTCCTCATCCTACAGTTTTACTTAGATTTTTTTTTGCACTCAAAACATTTATGGCCTGATAAGAGCCACAGGACAGCAACATCAACGGCCACAACGTTGACATAGATACGTTCATTGAATTGGGTTAGCTTTCTTACCCTCGTTCTCATCTCCGATTGTTTTTATACCCTTGCAGAGGGTATATTAATTTCTGTTAGAAGTTTGCAAAGCAGAAGCTTGCGGCTAAACAAATTATATATTTGCTTGATCTGTATAAACATCCGACTGGATATGTTTGTCCGTTCGTCCGTATTTTAGTTTAAATCTATATGCACATTTAAAATCTCCAAAATTATTCTTTCTGAACGGTTTGGATCGGTCTACTATATGGTAAATGAACCATTTGGAAATGATTTACATCCATTGTTTTTGATCATATAGTCTTCCTATTCGGTATGCATTATTTCTTAAATCTTTGATTACTGAAAGGGTATAAATGCTTCGCCTTGCCGAAACTGGCTTACTTTTTGGTTGTATTTATTTTCGGTTTTCTGCCTTCGGGGCAAACATTTTTTCTCTGCTGTCGAGAAAGACTATGAGAGATTGGCGAGGAAAAGGATGCGAATACTTTGATTTCCGTTCGAGGGTATCGGATTTGTATTGACCTTGATCTTTGTGGAATTTATTCATTTATACTAATGCTTTTCACTTTGCATATCTTTTCAGGTGAGTGCACATCGTTCTGTATCTCCATTCAATACATTGTAGATGATGATCTAACGGTTCTTTGGCCTTTGACAAATCCATATGATAATGCCATATGCGATTTAAATTGAATGAATGTCATTTAATTTATGGGTAAGATGTTATTTGTTTATCATGTGCTTAAACTGAAGAGGTTCATTATAAATGCATCCTTCTTACAGTTTTACCTTGAATATTACATTCGAGTTAAATATTTTAGATTAACTTGATTTAGTTAGTAAATAATCAATTATATAACCTATGCCTCTACTTAAAACAAACTAAAAACTGGCATTAAACTTTTAATAAATGCCTACTTTACTCTTTGCTGATCCCTGTAAATCGTAACACCACGCAATCCTTTTGATAAGATCTACATTTACAGAAATTAGCTCAAATTGTTTCAAATACCACACAGCAAAAAAATAAAAATAAGATCAACAACTGGAAAATCCCACACACACACAGATGCTGTGCCTCAAATTGCAATTCCCATTGCAATTTCTTCTTTTTCTCTGGTTACATGCAGCTACTCTCTTCCTCTTTTTCCCCCTCCGTCTCTTTCTCTGTCTAAAGTGGCCAGTTTCGGATTTATTCCACCGATACACAGATACACAGAGAATCTTTTTCATAATTTAATGTCATACATAAAATGATATGATATTTAAATGATAGATTTTAGTTAGATTTTAAGATTTATATATTTAAGCTATTTGACAATTCATATTTTAATCTTTTTCATATTGTTTAATCATATTTAATCTTGTTTCGGTTTTACACTTGTTTCGGTTTTATTGAGCACCATCAATAAAATAATTTTTTCTGTGTACACCTTTACCACCCCCCCTTAAATCACCACCTCCTTGCCCTGGAATTCAGAACGAGTTGCAAGTCGCCGCTGCATCGCTAACAAAGCCACTCGACAACTGAAAAAATGTGGCCAGGCGAAGTGTTGATGATGGAGGGGGGTATTCTTTTTAACCGAAAGGGGTTTGCTGCGTTTATTGGGGGGGAGGTGCTGATGCTGCTGCAGAAGAGAGAGCGGCAGATTGGCTAACTGGCAATTTGAAGACTCGGGCAAGGCGACCAGTTGCAGAACTGCTTCTGATGCTGGATGCCGAATGTCGAATGCTGCCTTCTCTCGCATGACAAGTGGCCCGCAACTAAATCGTTGCAGCAGCAACAAGTGCACTTGAAAAAAATAAGCTGCACTTATATTCTTTACTGTTTTCAAAAACGTTTTAGTAGATTATCTTGAATACAATAATCTTTCAGTTCAAGTACTTTTACATCGTTTTCTACGTTTACAATTAAAGTTTCAACATTTAGTTTTTCTGATCCACGATCACCCTTAGTATTTGATTTTTTTTGACAGTGTAGACCAGCAGCAGCAGCTGTAAAACGAGCTTTGGTCGAAAGACCGAGGCCAAGACCCGGCTTTGCTCGGTTTTCCCCCACGGGTTTTTCTTTATTTTTCACAAGCTCTTTTGTGCATTTCAATTTATTGCCCCAGAACAACAATTCAAGAGTTTGGTACTAACTGCACCCACACACCGAAAAAAAAATGTGAACACCCCCTCCCCCAACAAAAAACAAACTTGCCTTCTATCCTGAAGCGAAATTGCTTTGGTTAAAAATAACATTTGATGCTAGCACTTGAAATTATGCGTATGCCTGCTGCAAAAATATTTCGCTTGCAGCGCCATCTGTTGTCTGAGTGACCTGATTTTTGAAGTGCTGATGTTCTATGGGTTAGCTGGCTTTATAAAATATTTTTATGGAGTGTTCTCCTTAGCATGTATGATGTGCATGTAAATAAAGGAATTGGCCCATGTTTGCCATTTTCCAGGTAAAAAATTTGGCTGAAATAACACACGGAGATATTGTTCAGAAAGTAGTTATAATTTCTAAATTTTCAATAATTTATGTTTGCAAGAACTGATATTCAGCCAATGTGAATATCAAATAGTTGCATTCGAGTACTGTGTTCACTATACCAATCCAAATTAATGATCTACGGAATACACCCTATTCAAAAGACGTAAACAATGGAGTCGAGCCACAAACACAACTCCTCCAATTTCCGACTATTAGTTGGCAGGGAACAGGTTGCTTGGCTCTGGACCACAAATGCCCAAATTTCGATGGTGATTCAATCAATAAAGGCGAAACACGTGAACTTTGAACTGACCTAGCCCACAAAGAGACCAAAAGAAGTGGAAGTGCGGAGAGAAATCGAGAAAAGGGAAACGAATCGAATCGAATTGAAAACGGTGCACAAAAGTGCAACAAGGGGCATGCAACAAGGGAAACGTAAACAAATGGATGAAAATATTCAAATTACGGATGGAAGCAATCTATTTTATAGTAAATATAATATAAATATTTAAAATGGTCTCTTGAAAATAGAGCGTGATAACTAAAGTACAATATATTTAATTTAATTTAAATACAACTTTTTGCATAAAAACAAAAGCTATGTTCCAATACTTCATATTTAGTATAATAAGAATTACATTTTAAAAATTAGTATCTATGAAATTATTATTATGCCATCGATGCTATTAATTTGAACTTATTTATACAACTTATGTATATTTGGGCCACTTTTGGTGTGGCACTCCGATTGAAAGCGGGCGGAGTTATCGAAAAAGCTATATATGACTACTATATATATGACTATATATATTGCTTTACGCAACGATATTCGCCGCTTTTTGTGTGAAAGATACAATGCTGCTGAAATATTGAAATCAATTGCAGGTCTTTTTTTGGGGTTTTTTAAGCGCTTTTCTGCTGCTTTTTTTTCTCGTTTTTTGATTAATTGGCAATGGCCAATGCAAATGCTGTTGGCCTTTTGGCTGGGGCACAGATACAGATACACAGAGCCAAAGATACAGATACAGTTGCATTGTCAACGTTCCAAAACAGCCCCAGCAGCGTATGGCATACAATTTAAAAATGTATCCAAGAGATACATTACACATTACGGCCATGGCTTGCCAAGTCTTGACTTGGAAATTCCCTTCACTGCATTCTTTCCCACACCAAAAGCCAGACAAAAGAGCAGAGATACGTTTGTACGTATGTATATATGGATGTATGTCTGTATGTAAGCTATATATATGGAGAGGTGGCTTTTCGGGGGCTATATATATACAGATACTTTTCGGGCCTTTGGTCTTTGCTAGTTTTGGTTAGTTGACTGCAGGGCTTACAAGATACCCAGTTTCCTCCAACCTCCGTATTCTCTGGCTGAAACTGAGTCGTCGCCGTAGTCATTCGCATTGTCGTAAATTTTATTAGAGTGTAGTGTAGCATCGTCATTATCATCATCGCGTTCATCATCATGCGACCTAACACAATTCTTACTTAGTTTGCATTTTAGCTTATGGCTTTTGTGTTTTACTCGCTCTTAAAATACAAAAACCAAAAAAAAAGAGCCAATGCCTACAACCATAAAACGTTTCGCATTTCAAAGGCCACACATTATTATTATTTTCAGCTATTACTTTGGGGTATTTCTCAAAAGTTTTCAATTTATTTTTGTGTGGAAAACTGATACTACTCCGACTTGCCGTTCTGAGTTATTGCCTTAACATAAATGCTTGTGCTCAAAGTTTGGCATTCGCTTTGTCAAAGTTCAAATTGTTATCACTCGGGGAACGAAAATCTCGTTTTTGGGCTTTCGTCTTGGGTCTCTTGGGGGGTTATCAATAAGCAATTATGCTGCGTCTCGTTTTTTGAAATGGGAACTCAGATTTAAGTTATGAATTTCTAGCCCATCCAAAGGTTGAATTAAATGTATATTTATATTTACCTCATTTACTTTACAAATGTTTTAGTTTCTTTTAAAGTAAAATGATTTTTTGAATATTTATTAATTTTTTAATCTTCATACTTTTTAAGCCAAAACTTAAATAAGAATATTATAAGAATCTAAAAGCCATTTGCTCTTCAGAAGGTTTCTAGTTCAAGATCCCGATTCCATTAGTAATTCACCAGAAATGCAAATTTCGCAGTCAAATTTTGTGAATCGTGATTTGTCGACAAAAAAGGCAAATAAAAACAAAAACTGTTGAAAAACTTTTCAAATTTCGAGGAACATAATGCAATTAAAAATAATTGCACAGCGAAAACTAGTTCACGAAATCAATTTCAAAATTGCTGAAACTTCGAAAAATAAACCGGGAAATCACACAAAAATTGGCAAC